>NC_134236.1:150308297-151508297 GCF_965152275.1 Natator depressus
TGTCACATTAGGAAGAAAGTTGCTTATTTAGCCCTAAAAGTCCTGGGACAAAGCCTACCACGTAAAGGTCGTGATGGGGTTGGGACGCCAGCCTGCTGTAATTATGAGGTTGTCAGGTTCTGTGAAAAAGCATGAGCCTTCTTTGAATCCTCCTATCTTACGTTTGCAGCCCAGTGCCTATGAACAGGTGGACTGGTTCCCAGAATGCACCACTGAAATCCCCGATGCACAGGAGATGAAGGAGTGGATGACCGTTGGGAAGGTATAGCTCTGAAAAACAAAGTCCCAGTAGTTCCTTTTGTTTAGACTGGTGGTGCTCAGTCTTGTGTAACTGGCACACTGCTTTGTCATCAAACAGAGTTGCAGAGAGCCACAGATATTATTGGGATGAAGGTCAGATAAGTCCCTAGTCAGACCAGTCCCAGTCTGATGGCATTGTGGGGATTGCATTGTCAAATTGAGTTATCTCATCGTTATGTTTTGCTGCCATTGATACAGATGTCACAAGATAGCATCTGGGTTTCACTACTCTCTTGGTTGCGCTCTGTGACTCTTTTTGGTACAATATCCTTCTCTTCCCCCTCCCCTCTTCCTTGCTCTTTGGAGGGGTGGTTAGGGCTGGAGGAAGTTCAGGGCTGTCCGCTTCCCTCAACTGGGTCCGACAGCCTGGGGAGTGCTTCTGCGATCCGCATTCAACTCACACACGGAGGGCAAACTAGGGTTGCCGCTTGACACTGCTCCCAGTCCTAGCCTGGCTCTCTCACTTGTAGCATTGCAACACACAGGAATAATGCAGCAAGCTTGTTCTGGGAAGTGCCCCACTAAAAGAAATGGCACAGAGTCAGCTAACTGAGGGGGGTTTTCTCACTGCTCTGCCCTAGAGGAAGCTGGTAATTGAAGATGAAACGGAATTCTGCCGAGAAGAGTTTCTGCACAGTGTCCTGCAGTGCAAGGTGAGCGCATGCTGCTGGAGAGCGATTTTAGGGCTGGGGAGGAGAAGGGAAGAGAGCTCGTAAAAAGGCATTAGTGGGAGTGGGAAGCGTAGGCCATTGGCAATGAAATAGGAAGCCTTTTGCCACCAGTGCAGATTCAGCGTAACAGTGGTAAGTCATTACTGCCTGGTTGTTTGGCAACCTGTGTGAAATGACAAGTGTGGACAGCACACAAACCACAGAGGCAATTGACATAACTGCCCCTTCAATGGCAGTGTCAGCAGAGACTGAATGGGGCTGTGGAGATAAACGCTTTCTTCCTGGTCTGCTGTGCTCCTCCCCTTTCCCTCCCAGGGTGGATGTGTGTCTATGGCCGGGGGGAGGGGGAGTTTGTGCTGTGATTGTCTAATCTCTGGCTAAGTAGGCCTTACGCTGTGGAGTTGTCAGTCCAGCACCATTCCCCATCCCTGAGCTTACTGTAAGAATTGTGGGACCAGGACTGGATGTAGATATGTGACTGAAGAAGGATGCCAGCTTCAGGAAATGTTCCTGTGTGGGTGTCACCCAGTCTAGAGATAACTGTGAGGGGGAAATCACCATGGGGTTAGGAACCACCCAAGCTGGCTGTCCCTCCTGCCGGTGCCGTGGCTAGTGTAGTTTTGGTTCTGCCTTTGCAGAGCGTGTTCGATGAGCTGGATGGAGAGGAGATGCGCCGAGCCCGGACAAGGTCCAACCCCTACGAGATGATCCGGGGAGTCTTCTTCCTGAACAGGTCTGCAGGACCTTTGGGTTTGCAGTACCTTTCTCTTTTGGGTTGCAGCAGCCTGGTGAGCCTGGGGCAAACTAACAGGTGCCCTTTTTGTGCATTCACAGAGCGGCGATGAAGATGGCAAACATGGACTACGTCTTCGACCACATGTTCACAAACCCAAAGGACTCTCATGGGGTGAGGATCTCTCTTGTCCTTTGAATGCCTTCCCAAAGAAAAGGGAAATGAGTGGGGGAAGATTCCTCAGGGCACCATTGGGGACAAAGGCTGCTTTAAAGAGGCAGAGACTCTAGCTTAGAGGTACAAGAGTATAGCAGTGGGCTGCAGTAATTTGCTTGCTTGGTGGGAAGTTGCTATTGGACTACTAGAAGTGTCCCAATTTCCTTTTGCAGAAGCCCCTAATCAAGGAGCGGGACGCAGAGCTGCTTTACTTTGCTGATGTGTGTGCTGGCCCCGGTGGTTTCTCAGAATACGTTCTCTGGAGGAAGAAGTGGCATGCGAAAGGGTTCGGCATGACCTTGAAAGGACCAAATGACTTTAAACTGGAGGATTTCTACTCTGCCTCCAGCGAGCTCTTTGAGCCTTATTACGGTATGGGTCACGTACATGTGTGTGTGTGTGTCATCGCCTGCATTGCAGAGGTTCAGCTTCAGAGTAGGCAGAGGACTGATAGTCTGTTAGTGTTAGGGATCTAAAAGAAACCTGTTCACAATGGCCATCCAGAGCCATCCTTATAGAAGAAGAGGAACTGCCCTGTAATGGGTTGAGGGTGGCAAGTCTGAACATCAAGTTATATTTCTGCAGTTCAGGTTCCAGCTTGTGTGTATTATAATAATACTTTGTACTTGCAGCACTTTCCTGTCCGAGGCTGACAAAGCGCTTTAAGATAACTCAGTGGTTGGCTCCCATTTTACAGATGGGGAAACTGAAGCATAAAGCAAGGAAATGGCTTGCCCAAGGATCATTTGGCAGAGCCAAGAATAGAAACCTAGATCTGACTCCGTCCCCAAGCATTAATTACTAGATTGCTTCTTTACAGGATCTTTCCACTGTTTATGTGGTGATTTAAGTTATTTTGGACTCCTGCTAACTGCAAGTAGCTCTGATTCCATCTGCTGCATCTATTAGTAGAAAGTGGAATAAGGGGATTGCGAGCAAATCTCAGGCTTTGTTAAGGAAACCTAAGTACGACTGAATTGCAAAAAATGAAGTAACCAGTCTGCCTTTCCAGCAAGAACCCCAAACAACCTATCGCTGGTGCCAGTGAGTTACTTTCTGGCTGATTTTGAAAAGCCAAAGTCACTTCTGACATCTGCAAATCATGAACTTTGATGGTTGTCTGGCACCTCTGGATCAGCTCAGTAAGAGGAAAGTTCTCATTGAGCAGCAAGGTGGATAAAAGGATCATCCTAGCATTTGGATCTTCATATCTCACTCTCAGTCAGTGCTCTTATGGAGGGAATTGATAGCTGTGAGAGTGAATAGCTCAATGATTTTGATGCATTTTCATGTTTCCCTTTTTTTTGTCTGGGCCTAATGTACTCTAAAATGTATTGAGACACGTATAAACTCCTCTCTTGGTGATGGGAGGAAAACACCTTGAACCCTGCGCCAAGTGCAAAGAAGACTGGAAAAAAATGCCAGTCCCACTCCTCTCAGTGGCAGAATAACTGATGAGGCATTTCATTACCAAAGAACTATTGTGCACCCCGAGCTCTGCTGTTTTCTCTTGATAATGTTTATTTCTAGTCACTTGTCATTCAATGAATAGAAACAGCAGACAAGGAAACTGTGCAGAGAATAGAAATCAACAGTACGTTACAGATACCACAGGACTGGGAGTTAGTTGACTATCTGGAGTCTATTCTAGGACACAACTTTTTAAAATACCAACTATGGGAAAATATAGACCTACCCTTTAAAAGAGCCATATGAGAAATCTGTAAAATGCTGCCTTTAAAAACAGTTCTGCTGTTGAACATATCTTCCCCCTTTCTAGCTGATTGCTGAGCACGCTTGCACATGAGCAGGGTTCTGTAAGGGCAAACTACCGTGAGTTTGGAAATAACTGTTAGTGCCTTTCCAGAGAACGCTGATGATCATGGATGTTAGTGAAAGTTTGCTAATGCAGTTTCTCTGGCTGGCATAGACAAAGCTGTGCTTCCGACTAAGGGTCTGTCTGCACTAGGAAATGGACATTGTTAAAGCTCTGATGGGACCAATTTGGTCTTGTTCCTTCCTGGGACAACATTGTGTTGTAGCATAGTCAGGCCCTGTTCAGCCGCGAGAGGAGGGAACAATCTAGGCTTTCCCAAGGCTGAAGCATAGTTTTTTAAAACCAAGTTATAATGTGGGTTGGTTCAGTCTGGCTAACGCAAGCAGAAGCCAATCTAGCCAAAGAAAGTTGTGCTGTCCCCTTTCTAGCAAGAATCGTGTTTGTGAGAGTTCTTGGGAGTGGTCCTGATGCAGTGTCCAAGGTGCGTGTACTCGCTCACTGACTGTTGGTAATGTTTGATCATTGGAGGTCAGCATGTTGATCGCTTGCGTGTCCCGGTCTCCTGCAAGCACTCTGCAAACATGCTCATAACTGCCTTTTCTTTTCCTCTCAGGAGAGGGCGGGATTGATGGAGATGGAGATATCACCCGCCCAGAGAACATCACTGCTTTCCGGAATTTTGTTTTGGACAACACTGATCGCAAGGGGGTGCATTTCTTAATGGCGGATGGGGTGCGTTCATTCCTCCTTTGCTCTGCAATGAGTGACCGTAGCCATCAGCCAGAGTACAGTGATGACGTGACATCTTCTCAGTTACTGCATGAGATTTGGCGAGGCTTGCCATGAAATGTCCTGACATTAGCAGTTTATCCCAGGGAACAGAAACTGTTGCGAGTTACAAAATTTAGCTGTAAATTCCTTAAGACTCCCTCAGTTAACCAACAGATTTGCGAAGATGTTCACCATTTGATGTGTGTTTCAGGGTTTCTCTGTGGAGGGTCAGGAGAACCTGCAGGAAATTCTAAGCAAACAGCTGATGCTTTGCCAGTTCCTTACAGGACTCTCTATCATCCGGACAGGTATCTTTTTCTCTTTGTTTCTCCCCTTCCTCTCCAGGGATTGGGTGGCTTTGCAGATGGATGCTATAGAACAGTGCATGGAGTCACTCCCGTTGTAATGTTAGGTTCTGTGGAATCTAGTAGGTGTGTTCCCTAAACCCTGAAATAAGTTTGCCAAAGATGGCCAGGGAACCATGCTGTGCCAGTGCTGTGCTCCCTCCAGCTGGAGAAGGGGCAAAATATCTTCGTAAAATCTCTGCTTTACTGTTGACTCTTACACATTACTAGCTAAAGCAGCCTCTTCCTGAGCAAACCATTTGGCTGGTAAGAGCAACCCAGAGTTTGTGCAATTGTGACTTGCAGCCTTTCCCACTTGAAATCATCACCTGGCTTCAGAGTGAGAAGATGCTTCCCTTTCTCCTACCTATTCCTTAGCGATGGATGCCATAGCTGCATCTGCTTTGATGACTCTTATCCTATGGGATCGGTTAGCGTTCCGTGCGCCCTTTCAGAGTGGGCGGTCCTGCACTGAGAAGCCAAAGTGGAGGCGGTTAGAAACACTCGCCAAGTGATTGCTTGTCTTGTCCACTGGGCTCTCAAGTATTTGAAGAGGTGAAGCCGTGACCCAGCGGGCAAGTTGCCTCTCAGTGAGATTTGACAGAGTGGCCTTCGTTGTCTCTCTCCTAGTCAAGCATCTCCTCTGGGGCTTTCTCCTGGGGGAATGAGAACCTCAAAGCTGAGTGTCTTTGTCTTGCCCTGAGGAAGTAAGGAGACTCACTTGAAGGTATAGAGCACAGACACTCCTCTACTGAGATGACTTGTGTTTTTAAACTAGCTTTTCATTTCAGATCCAGTTTTTTCCCCAGCATGAGGCTCTTGGGGAGGGATGAGAGCTGCGCACTGTCAAGGATTGCACACAGGGTGGTGCCATGCTGGCGGTCTGGGCCCCTGGGTTGGGAGTGCTGTGGAAGCAGCAGGCAGAGTGCTTTGTTCTTAGGTGACATCCCTTCCACCTGGCTGGGAGCTGCCTCTCTCTTTCCTGGGTCTTTGGGAGGCGGGGGAGCTAAGTGGGGGGATGGTACGTTGTACCCAGTTGGTCAGTCTTACTACACTGATTTATGAAACTGTTTTTCTGATGCAGTTTTGAACTGTACAAAAGCCTCCGTGTGTGTGTGTGTGGATTGAGACACTTAGTATTTTTCCCCTCTCTTCCTGTAACCTGCTAGCTGCAATGTGCTTCCTTTCTCTGCCACAGGAGGACATTTTGTCTGCAAAACCTTCGACCTGTTCACACCATTCAGCGTGGGACTTGTATATTTGCTGTACTGCTGCTTCGAGCGAGTGAGTCTCTTTAAACCTGTGACAAGCCGTCCCGCAAACTCGGAGAGGTGAGATTCTGGAGGGAGAATTAAAAGCAGCTCTTTCTCCTAAACAGTGCAATAGCTCTGTTTGTGGAACTGCGGGTCTAGTGTAACCTCCACGACCTGTCTCAGCTGGGAGCCATCTAATGTCTGCCTCATAGGAGGAAATACTTTTAAATGTTTAAAAAGTGACAGTGTTTGACAGGTTTAAGAGGCTATTTACCAAATTACCATGGTCTGTTTCTGCCTATGCCGTCTACTTCCAGTGTGAGAACAATGGAGTTTACTATAAAATCTGTTCTGTTTTGCAAGATGCAATCTAAGGATCCAGTTAAATTAGGGCATATTATGTACATTACAGTCGTGTATTTTCATCTCTTTGGATCTTTTAATGCTATACAAACTGTACATGTGGCACCCCTAAGATGCAGCCATCTCTGGGGAGGATGATAGCAGCCAGACAGCACACAGCATGCCCCACAACAGGGATAGGAAGAGAAACTTTCCAAGGCCACAACTCTTACAAGACATGCCAAGGGAACATTAATGTCAACACAGAACATCTGTTTTTAAGTAACACCTCTGTGCTTTCACACCATTTGCCGATTGTTAGTTTGAGAGCCTTCTCCACTGCAACTTCCATCATTTTAGAACATCCTCCTTTTATCTCTGCCTTTCATCTGACTGCTGTCTCTCTCCAAAATCATCTGGAAACCTGTATCTCATGTCCTTCTTAATCTCTATTTTGCATTAAGCAGTCTATGAGCTGTGGAAAATATGAAATCCATGCCAGAGCCCTCATTAGAAGCCGGGTGTCCGTAGACCCAGTCCCATGCTCTAACCTATTATAGGGCCATGCTGATTTTGGTGTCCTTCAGCTGCAGTGTGCTGTGAAATAAAGTGAGTCGGACATTTGAGCCTGTACAGGGAGGCTTTACCTTACACTGCCATACCAGGGCTGTGGTAGAGCTGTGAGCTGGTAATGGGCTAGTTACACCTGCGGCCGGAACAGGATTAAGACTGACTCTCTATTTTAGCATTAGTCCTGCTGGCTTATTTCTTTGAAGAGATCTGAGCTTGTGAAGTTTGGAGATTTTTGGTGAAGGATTGAGGTCACCAGCTCTTGCAGAGAGTAGGAAAAGCGGGAGGAAGTAGAACGGCCCTGCAGAGGGCTAGCCTGCACTACCATGAGCTATGGAAGTGTATCCTGGGGCAAAGACGTTCCTGACACTGGGGAAGCTAGAGGGGCGGGCTGCTGAGATGGTGGGAGTGTGAAAGGCAAGTTGGATGTGCGGGAGGACTGATTCCAAGCGGAGTCTCTGGTTTGCTTGGCAGGTACGTGGTGTGTAGAGGGCTAAAGTCAGGCATTGATGACGTGCGGGAATATCTCTTCATGGTGAACATCAAACTCAACCAGCTACTCAGCTCTGACATGGATGTAAATCTTGTCGTCCCCGTAGAAGTGATCAAGGGTGACCACGAGTTCTACGACTACATGGTCCGATCAAATGAAAGGTGAGTGCGGAAGCAACAAGAGGGAAAGCCAGTTCCAGCACAACTGTGACTTACAGCTGTTTGAGGCTGGGGTGGGGGCCTTTTCACCCTAAGCTGCCAAACTGCTTGGTTACAAGAGTCCTACTCTGGGAGAGGCCCCGTGCAACAGACTGGCCCAGCAAAGGGAGATACACTGGTGAGCATTCACACCGGAAGATCTGACCTGCAGTGTTGGGAACATAAAGGGTGCTCTCCCCAGTGACCCTGCAGTCGTCATGATGGCATTCTGGGTTGTGACAGTCCAGCTCTGCTTTAGAGCAGTCACACTTGCTCCTGGACCACAGCACTTGCTCATCCTGCTTTGTGCAGCAGGATGATTTGCGTGGTTGATAACTCACTCCCTGACTGAAACCCACTCTCTCTTTCAGCCACTGTAAAGTTCAGATCAAAGCACTAGCCAAAATTCACGCCTTTGTTCAAGACACGTGAGTATCTACCTCAAGAGGGAGCGGGGCTTTGGGTGAGGACTGAATTACCTGCTGGACAGCTGTGTTCAGTGGCCTGCTTGCTTTAAATGTCTTCCTGATCCTTGGCTTGGCCCTGAAGCAGGAGGCTTAGTAGCACTTACAATTACGAGGCTGGCTAGTGTCACTGCATGTGCTGTTCTCTGCAGCACGGGGATCGCTAAAGGAGTCTGATTGGCTTGGGATGATTTATAACTGCTACTAGGACCCCCTATGAAAGGGACTTGCAAAAGGGCTGCATACCTTCCAGTTCCCATACATGGGTCTGTTTCTGAGAGGGGACATAGAGGAGTAGCACACAGAGTGAAACACATTGTGGCATATAGCTGTGTGCTACGCAGAGGTAGTTGCACTTGCTGCTTAAACACCATCTGGACACAGCATGGTGTAATGCACAGACCACAGGGCTCAGTGCCAAAGACCTCTGGGGAATGAATGCTGGTTCTGACACCAACTTTTGTATAGCCTTCAACAAGTCACTACACCTCTCTGTGCTGCTATTTCTCTATGTGTAACTTCGGGCAGTTGTGGGAAAGAATAAGTTTGTGTTTATGCAGCACTGTGAAAAGCTAAGGTCCTAACGGTGCTTTAGTGTGTTTCATAAAAGCACTGAAGTCCTGGTGATAGAAGCCTCCCTGCAGCCTCCAGTGATCAGCTCTTTGCTGGCAGGCAGGCAGAAGCTGCTGATCTTTGGTTCAGGTTATGAAGTGGGTGGATGATTGGGAAAAGGGCTTCCCTTGAATACAGCAGCCCTCTGGCACTAAGGACTGACTGTGTGTTTCACTCCCAAAGCAGCTATTCCGAGGAGGCTGACAGGGCTGGGTATGTTAGGGCTGCAAGACCAAAGAGGCTTTCACCATGTTAACAACCTGTTGGCTTTTCCTTTAGGACCCTGAGTGAGCCGCGGCAGGCTGACATCCGAAAGGAATGCCTCCGGCTGTGGGGGGTGAGTAATGCTACTGACAAGGCAGTTGTGGGTTCCATTCCTGGGGTGGCACAGTGGGGAGTGGGAGGGGCTCTGACACTCGATGAACACCCATAGCATTAACACCTTTCCTGTAGGGCAGAACTATGTTAGTATCTGAGATCACTGTGCACATTTGGGGCTGTGCAGGTCAGGAAACATCAGCTAAACAAAAAGAAAAGGAGGACTTGTGGCACCTTGGAGACTAACAAATTTATTTGAGCGTAAGCACTCACAAAAGCTTATGCTCAAATAAATGTGTTAGTCTCTAAGGTGCCACAAGTCCTCCTTTTCTTTTTGCGGATACAGACTAACACGGCTGCTACTCTGAAACCTATCAGCTAAACAGATGCTCGGTGTGTATTGCTTGTGGAGCAGGCCATTGGTTACACAAAAGGGCAGGGTTATACTGCAGCTGAGAATATTACAAAACGCACTGAATAAGCTATGTGGCCAGTAGGTCCCAGGCAGAAAAACACTCCAAAAAAATCTTAGTTATTAGATGACAGCCTGTCTTCCCTATGAGCTTAGGGTTGTGGGGATCTTGTGGCAGTGAGTTCCACAGGCTAATCATGAGTGTTGGGTGAAAAAGCATTGTTTCATCTGGAGCTGCTGTTCCCATTATTGTTTGTTTATTTGTATAGCACACACAAAATCTGCTAGGCACTTTCCAAAAACATACAGAAATAATACAAGTCCTGAAAAGCTTAAAACCTAAATTCCATATTGTAATCACCTGCCCTAACCTATGAAAGATGCTGTGTCTGTGTCAAGCCACATGTGTTTTGCGTACCTCCCCTCTGTGCGAGGGGAGCCTGGCATCAGCAATATGAATGGAAAGAACCTTGGGGTCAGGGGTTGGAGTGTCCTTGGTGGCAGAGGAGCCTTGGCCTTGGCAACATGACTGTGCAAAAAGGAGTACGACTTATAATCGATCCTTTGTCTTGTTCCAGATTCCAGATCAGGCCCGAGTTGCTCCATCCTCTTCCGATCCCAGGTCCAAGTTCTTTGAACTTATCCAGGTGAGGCCTTAAACTGAACTTTGTTCTGAACACGTGGGTGAAATGCTTATTGTTACTCACAGGAGTCAGAGATGGAAGAGACCAGCACTGGGCTGTTCGGTTCAGTATATTGTTTAGGGTTTGCACTCAGCTGCTGTGGTGATGGGTGCCTATTTAAAAAAACAAGGCAGCCTAGTTTAAAATGACTTAAACAATGGGGTTTCCATTATTTCCTTTGAGAGACAGTTCCACAGACTTGATAGATGTCTAATGATCAGTGTCTCCCTAAGGTTGTTAGCTCTGACACCATATGGGAGCCAGGGAATAAAGAGGTCTTTGGCAGAAGAGGTCTTGCCCCTAAGTGAAGGAGCACCAGAAAATTGCATATTTTTTTAAGTCTATAGTAGGATTGAATTCCCATGAGGGCCTTTTGTTTCCTGATCCATTCCCATCCTGCCCAGGTGTGCTGTGATCTTGTTAAAAGAAAAGGAGTACTTGTGGCACCTTAGAGACTAACCAATTTATTTGAGCATAAGCTTTCGTGGGCTACAGCTCACTTCATTGGATGCATTCAGTGAAAAATACAGTGAGGAGATTTATATACACACAGAACATGAAAAGATGGGTGTTATCATACGCACTGTAAGGAGAAAGAAAAGGAGTACTTGTGGCACCTTAGAGACTAACCAATTTATTTGAGCATGAGCTTTCGTGAGCTACAGCTCATCCGATGAAGTGAGCTGTAGCTCATGAAAGCTCATGCTCAAATAAATTGGTTAGTCTCTAAGGTGCCACAAGTACTCCTTTTGTTTTTGCGAATACAGACTAACAGGGCTGTTACTCTGAAAACAGTAAGGAGAGTGATCAGTTAAGGTGAGCTAATACCAGCAAGGGGGGGGAGGAGGAGAAAACCTTTTGTAGTGATAATCAAGGTGGGCCATTTCCAGCAGCACCTTGATTATCTCCACAAAAGGTTTTCTCCTCTTCGCCCCCCCCCCCCCCCCCCGGCAATAGCTAATCTTAAGTGATCACTCTCGTTACAGTGTGTATGGTAACACCCATTTTTTCATGTTCTGTGTGTATATAAATCTCCCCACTGTATTTTCCACTGAATGCATCCGATGAAGTGAGCTGTAGCTCACGAAAGCTTACGCTCAAATAAATTGGTTAGTCTCTAAGGTGCCAGTAGTACTCCTTTTCTTTTTGCGAATACAGACTAACACGGCTGCTACTCTGAAACCTGTGATCTTGTTGTTACTGAAATGCTGTACGGTGACACTCACTTATAGAAAAGGGGGTGTGTGGTGAAGAGTGGAAACCCATAAGAGAGCCTGCTCCATCCATCGGCCCTTGGCAGAGAGCTATGAATATTCTGGAGTATCTCCTCCAGCACTTCCCCTCATATTCTGTCCCCTCCTTTGGGCACACTTCTTCTCTTAAGCCTGTGCTGCTTTTGGGCTCGGAAGGGGCAGGTTCCTTCCCTTTCTAATGCTGTAGGGGGGCAGTGGAAGCACTCATTGTGGCTGGGAGGCCAGCTTAGTCGCTTGCACCCAACAAACTGTGAAGGTGAAATGAATCCCCTTCTATCTAAGAGATAGCTTTGGCCTGGACTACCAATTCTGTAGAAAGTAGGTAAATATCTCTGTATCCAGGCCTGTTCTTTTCCCTTCACACTTTTACCTTGGTGCCTCCTCAGCAGGGAAATTGAAATAGCCCCTCAGTACAAGTGAGCAGTTTTGTGAGCAGAGCTCATGATCTCTCCAGCTGTCTAACTTCTCCTAGACCTTTGTCTACACTGGGAATGCTGGCTTTTTCTCTAGAACCCTGATTAGTGCGATTGAAACCAGGCTGAGTCCTACAGGTGCAAACAGCAGCTTTGCCTGTCTATGCTCGGATTCGCACCAGTGTAGCTAACAGCTGTGGCTGAAATCAGGGCATATCCCGATGCACCCGAAACTTTTGTGTTTGCTGTAGCACCTGTCGTTGTATCTGTATCGTGTAACTCACCTTTCTCCTCCTGCTGTTGTGCTTCAGGGAACAGACATCGATATCTTTAGTTTTAAACCAACACCACTCAACTCAAAAACCCTGGAGAAGATCCGCCACGTCTTAGATTACAGATGTATGGTGTCTGGAAGTGAACAGAAGTTCCTGCTAGGGTTAGGGGTAAGTGCTGACATCTAACCTGACAGCAGGAAGTTCTACGGCTAATTATGCTATGTGTTTTACAATTCCTTTTAAAGATATTGCCTAGCAATTTCATCCCAACCTGCTTGCCCTTGTACTATGGGATGGGGGGATCGGAGTGACTGATGGACCTTTCTTAAGACCATTGGTTATTTTGTATTCCTTTCTCCTTGCTGTCTACTCCCCACACTAAATAATCTTGGTCTTGAAAATCTCTCCTCACAGAGAATGCTGCATTCCCTCCATCTAATAATTCATTTCACTGCCCATCTCCGAACTGTATCTTTTGTGGGATGGCAAGGGACCCTGCCTAATGAGCTGTGTTAGGATCTATGTGTTGGTTTCTCTGCAGCTGAGCTGTAGGTTCCTTCCTTGACATGTCTCATAAAGAAATGTTCTCTGCTGTCAGCAGGAAGGAAGGAATATACTCTCAGGGCTACTTATCAACTAAGGCAGAAAGAACTTGTCCCATTCCTGTCTGGGTCTAACCTTGCCTTGTTCCTCTTTGTCTGCACACAGAAGTCCCAGATCTACACCTGGGATGGTCGCCAGTCAGATCGCTGGATGAAACTGGACTTGAAAACTGAGCTGCCACGGGCTACCCTTCTGTCTGTGGAGATTGTTCATGAGCTGAAAGGAGAGGTCAGATGTTGTTCCTTCCCCGTAAGGGGGCAGTATGCAGTCTGCCTGCAGTTTGTGATGGCTAGTTTTACATGGTAGATGGTCCAGCTGTGCAGCCTCAGAGAGGATTCCCAGGGAAGCTATTGTGGGATAAGCTCTCCTCTCCTGTTCAGAGCCAGAGATCCCTGGATAACTGTTTGCTTCCCTTCAGTGTTGTTCTGCACCACCTCCATGGTTGACTTACTGTCTAACTGAATACGCCTTAGTGGCTTTTGGTTTTCACATATACATGCATGTGTTGTGCAGTACTGCCGTGCTCCACTTGCCTGCCGCCTTCTGCTCCGAAGGTGGCTGCCTTTCAAGGATGCTGAATATACTGTGTTTGTGAAGTGGGTTTGGATCAGGGGCTAAAAAAGCACCAACTGGTGGGTGGTGGTTGCAGAAGCATTTGCCCTCCTGCACTGTCTCTGGTCCAACATTGATCTTTGATCATTTGCTGAACTGTTTGATTGGCAGCTGGCATTGTTTTATTTTGGTAACATGCATGTGAAAACGGTCTGTAACTGAGCACGTTAGTCGTCCCAAACAACATACGGGGAATATTTAATGCACAGGCTTCTTGAAATATTGTTCAGTTTTGATTCTGTGACTGTCCTGGAGGGGGGAATGCTGAACTTGTTCTGATAATCAAGGGAATTTTCAGTGTAACCAATAGAGGTCATGAAACGTGACCCTTTGCTAACTCGGCTGGTCGAGGTTGAACTGTGTGTAGAAGATGGTGCTGTTACTGCACTGATCTGCTGTGAACTAAGCTGAGTAGATTCCTGTGGCTAGTTTGTGTGAGGCTGAGTAGTCACTGACCCTAGAACAGGCCTGTGTGTCCACGTATGCTCAGCCACTTGATGATTGCAGCTCTTAAAAACAGACAGGTGGGGCCAGTCTGGAGGCTTACCCACGCTACGTGGCATTGCCGCATGGGAGCTCAGGGCCCAGGCTCGTGTCCTTGCTCCTGGAGATGGTGCAGCAAGCTCAGCCTTGTGAGGGGAGCACTTTGTAGGGCATCCATCTGACTCAGAGAGGTGGTAATGTGCTTCAGAGAGCTGTGCCCAGCCCTCCTCTGCGGGACTGGTGCATTGGACATGTACAGCTATTTTAGGATGGAAGATTAAAGCAGGGGAAATGTGGGAGGGAGGGGGAGAACCTGCAGCAGAAACAAGTTCCCAGTGGCAGGAGGTGGGGTTTCCTCCTCTGAAGTTAGCAAGGTGGTGGTGGGAGGCAGTCATGCAGACGCTCGTGTTCTGTATAAAACAGACAGAATACCCACAGCCAGCCTGTAATGTAACTCCCTGTGTTTCTCTCCTTAGGGGAAAGCCCAGCGAAAAATCAAGGCTATCCATATCCTGGATGTCTTGGTGCTGAATGGCAATGATGTCCGAGAGCAGCACTTTAACCAGCGGTAGGTCGGGCTTTGGGAGCTCCTCTCATGCATGTGGATGAGCGCTGTCGGGAACTCCGTTGGTTCATTGGCCACGAGGAACCAAGAGCACTTAGCTGATGTGTTTGTACAAAGATGAGCCGTGGAAGAACCCTCTCTGAAGTGGGTGCATCCTCTCTTCGCCCACCCCCTCTGTGCAGCAGAGAAGGCCTGGTTCCCTTCTGAGACTGGAGTGAGCTGGTCCCAAAACGGGTAGACCGAGCACCGCTGGCAGCCTGAATGGGAAGGGTTGTGACTTGCTGCGGAGGGGGAAGAGCCCTACGGTTCCTTCCTTAGCAGAGCACATCTGCCAGTCCCGCTCTCCTGCTCATACATGAATGGGCTCATCAGCACATGGATTCATTACTGAATTTGTTACTAGATTAGGTCTGCTGAGCAGAGCCTATGGGGAACCATCCCTACTGCATAATTGCTAGTTGCAGGACACCAAGCTGGGAGCGCTGGGTGAGCCGACAGTTTGAGTATGGTTGGGTGTCAGCCTGGGCTGTAGAGGTCTCACTGGCACTCACTCCCTCCCTCCCTCCTGTCCCAAGGAAGCCGCACCTACCCAACACACCAGAGCTGCAGCTAAAGCACAGAATTCTCTTTCCCATTTGTTCAGGATTCAGCTAGCGGAGAAGTTTGTCAAAGCCGTTTCTAAGCCTAGCCGGCCGGATATGAACCCCATCCGGTGAGTGACCCCTCCTTCTGCATCCCCCTTCATCTTGGGACTGCTGGGGCTTTGGGATCAGTTTGCTGGAGGAGGAAGACATGAAACGTAGCCTGGCCCGCTCCCAGGCCTACACAAGATATAGCCAGAGCTCATAGTCTCATCATGTTTGCTAGAAGGCGGCAAGTGGCCCTTTACATCTTGGAGATGATGCTGTTGGCTGGATGTTTTAGGTACTCTAAGATTAACCTTTTGGAGATCAGACATTCATGCTTTCTCCATCCCATGAGTAGCTGGTGCTAATCTCACATGCATACTTGTAGTTGAGCTAAGGCCCAGTTAAGGCCCAAACCACAACATGCCCCCGTCTACACTGACGGGTCAGCGTAGGTGCAGCTACGCTGCTGACCGCTGATGGCTGAATCAGGGCTGTTCCCTAGTACAGACAAGGACTACAGGTCTGATCGCTAAAAGTCTGAAATAAGGCCTTGGGTACAGGGCTAAGCACATGTGCTGCTAGGAAACACCCCTGAGAAAGGTACCGATAGAGTGCTCCAGCTGTTGGCTGCTTGCTGACCTTTCATCTTTACTTGTTAGTTTTATTTTGGTACTGTGCAGAAGCCCCGAAAGGAGCAGGGCCTCATGGTGCTGGGCATCAAACAAACACCTAGGAAGACAGTCCCTGCCCCCAAAGAACATAGAGTCTAGCTTGGAACAAGAAGCGGCTGGAGGTGGAGGGGAACAGTGACACAGCTCCC
This sequence comes from Natator depressus, assembly GCF_965152275.1. NCBI lineage: Eukaryota > Metazoa > Chordata > Testudines > Cheloniidae > Natator > Natator depressus. The sequence continues at coordinate 150,324,107 of NC_134236.1, forward strand.
CAACTTAGCCATGTGCACTGCTGGCTGGCTCAAATTGCTTAAAAAAGGGAGGGCAGGCATTGGGGGAGGCCTTAAAATGGCTGCCTTATTCCTGTCATTTCCCCTTTAAGCCTCTTGCTATTTCCTGGGTGAGTTCTGTTCTGCTGTTTGGTGGGGGGAGATATGGAAAGGGGATAGGAAGATGGAAGGGCAGGGTAATATGTGGAGAAGGGGCGGGGCAGCAAGGGCAGGAGGCTTGGAGATGGAGAACAAGTGGATCTCAGTTAATGTCAACACACATCCAGGAACTGCAGCTGGGGGAGCCCGAGGTGTTGATGGGGAAAAGAACAGGCTGTAATGTCAGAAGTGCCCACGGGTTCCAACAGGCTCCCGCACTGCTGCTTCTGAAGGGCTTTAAAACTCTGCCCGAGTAAGCCTGATGCTTTTAGCCACATATGGGAAGGGGGCACAGAAGGTGGGTGGGGTTGGGGGAACTGCCCTTCTGTAAAAAGGTTTCTCTGTGTGGCTTTAGCAAAAGATCTCTTAGATCCCCAAGCTGTGTAGAATGGTGGTTGTGTGAAACAATGTGGGCTGGCTTCTGAGCAGCAGAACAGCGACCCTGCATGCTGCCTATGGGGACTGAGCCGTGAATGTACAGGTGTCCAATTCCTGAGCTGGGACGAACCATGTGTCAGGGGCTAAGATTCAGGAGCACGGTGAACCTTTGCCACATTCACTGCCTCGCCCTGAGATCGTAGCCGCTAGCTCCGCAGTGCCAACCCTTGAGTGTGTGCGTCTCTCTCTCTTCCCCCAGGGTGAAGGAGGTGTACAGACTGGAGGAGATGGAAAAGATTTTTGTAAGGTAAGTGATTAGAAACAGTGAGACGCTTCATAGCAAGTCAGTGTTCGCAACTGCCACGCAGAGACAAGAGGGATCTATTGTTATTTGCAAGACAAGTACCTGGGAGTGAACCCCTGTAGCAGAGCCCACGGTCACCCATTGGGGTGTTCTTTGTGGGTCAGACAGTCACCCTGCTAATTCTGCATTGCAGAGGCTAGTCTGTTCCGGAGCAGAATGCGGGGCTTCGCTGTGTTAGAGGGAAGCAGCTCGCTTAGCCTTGTAGCCGGGTCTGCAGCCTCCCACACTGATAGCTGTTCCCAGGCCCAAAGAGGTCCATTCCCCTCCTGCCCTGTCACGCACCAGGGGAAAGCTGCACTTGTGGTTGCCAGCGGACAGATTTGCCGTTTGATTGTACCTGTAATGGAAACCCTGGTTGGTTAAATACTGAAAATCACTGACATGGCCCTTGTTCCAGCACTGGCTCCCTGGCTGACGTTCTGTGCACACACACAGTTCTGGCTTCTTTTCCCTAGCCCTGGCGGGGAGACGCATGGAGAACTGACCAGTGGCCTATTGGTTTGTTCTGCTATATGCAGTGCTATCCAATTCCACTGCAGCTGTCTCTGAAGTGCGTGTGTGTCCTCGGGTAAACTCCTCCACGCTCCCTTCTCTTGGCACTCAGGTTAGAGATGAAGATCATCAAGAGCTCAGGCGGAATACCACGGCTGTCCTACACGGGCCGGGACGACCGGCACTTTGTGCCCACAGGACTCTACATCGTTAGGACTGTGAATGGTAGGGAGAGCTCTGCAAGCCTTTTTTCCTCACCATTTTCAGGAAAAGGAAGGAATTTTGTTCTTTAAAAATACAGGGCCAAGCTCTGCCTGGTGTAACTCCATGGAAGTCGGTGCTGAATTTGGCCCAGGTCCTGTTCTGGTTGGATCGGGCAGCATTGGGATGAAGATGGGTCCGCTGCCCCCATTGTGGTTTGAGTAGCTGCTCTGGGGTTTCAGTTCAGTCACATGCATACTGACTGGTTTTTGCCATCACAGATTTCGTAGCTGGAAAGATCACTCTCCGAACTAGCTCAGGCTGGCCTGGGAGTGCAGGGTGTGTGCCTCATTGAATTGACCGCAGCTTGGGTACACAGGGCTTTTGGGGGGTTGAAAGGAGAAAAGAGTGGAATGTCAAGCTGGCCTCTCAAATCACCCCCAATCTGACGTGCTTCCATTCTGGTCCCGCCCTCTGTTTGTTCCCTGTGGCTTTGCCCCTAGATCCTTGGACAATGGCGTTCAGCAAAAACTCCAAGAGGAAATTTTTCTATAACAGGACGACCCAGGAGTCGACGTACGACCTCCCTCACGAATCCATCGCACCATTTCAGTGAGTACAGTCCCAGCAGTCAGTCGACCAGGGGGGCCGAGGCGTGGCAGCATACCACAGCAGGGCCCCGTGCCGCCGCAGTGTGCCTCACCCTTTCCAGCAGGCAAGTGCTCTGCACTTGGGCGACGGTGGTAGGCCCTGCCCTGGCAGCGCCACACTGTGTAATGGTGCTGACTGGCAGAGCTTCTTGAAGATCTGCTCCTGGAGCCCTGTAAAGAGGTTCTGACTAGGGCCGTCAAGCGATTAAAAAAAATTAATCACACGATTAATCGTGCTGTTAAACAATAATGGAATACCATGTATTTAAATATGTGTGGATGTTTTCTACATTTTCAAATATATTGATTTCAATTACAACACAGAACAGAGAGTACACTGCTCACTTTCTGTTTATTTTTTTATTACAAATATTTGTGCTGTAAAGAAATAGTATTTTCCAGTTCACCCCGTACAAGTACTGCAGTGCCATCTCTTTATTGTGAGAGTGCAGCTTACAAATGCAGAATTATGTACAGAAAATAACTGCATTCAAAAAATAAAACAGTCTAAAACTTTAGAGCCTACAGGTCCACTCAAATCTTGTTCAGCCAGTCACTCAGACAGATAAATTTCTTTACATTTGCAGGAAATAATGCGGCCCTCTTCTTGTTTACAATGTCACCTGAAAATGAGAACAGGTGTTCGCATGGCACTGTTGTAGTCGGCATTGCAAGATATTTACATGCCAGATGCGCTAAAGATTCATACGTCCCTTCATGCTTCAACCATCATTCCAGAGGACGTGCGTCCATGCTGATGACAGGTGCTGCTCGATAACGATCCAAAGCAGAGCAGACCGATGCATGTTCACTTTCATCGTCTGAATCAGATGGCACCAGCAGAAGGTTGATTTTCTTTTTTGGTGGTTCGTGTTCTGTAGTTTCCGCATTGGAGTGTTGCTCTCTTAAGACTTCCGAAAGCATGCTCCACATTCGTCCCGCTCAGATTTTGGAAGGCACTTCAGATTCTTAAACCTTGGGTCGAGTGCTGTAGCTATCTTTAGAAATCTCACATTGGTACCTTCTTTGTGTTTTGTCAAATCTGCAGTGAATATGTTCTTAAAACGAACAACATGTGCTGGGTCATCATCCGAGACTGCTATAACATGAAATATATGCAGAATGCAAGTAAAATAGAGCAGGAGACATACTATTCTCCCCCACCCAAGGAGCTCAGTCAAAATTTAATTAACGAGTGTCATCAGCATGGAAGCACGTCCTCTGGAATGGTGGCCAAAGCATGAAGGGGCATACAAATGTTTAGCCTATCTGGCATGTAAATATCTTGCAATGTCAGCTACAAAAGTGCCATGCGAACGCTTGTTCTCACTTTCAGGTGACATTGTAAATAAGAAGCAGGCAGCATTATCTCCCGTAAATGTAAACAAACTTGTTTGTCTTAGGATTGGCTGAACAAGAAGTAGGACTGAGTGGACGTGTAGGCTCTTAAGTTTTACGTTGTTTTGTTTTTGAGTGCAGTTATGTAACAAAAAAGAAAATCTACATTTGTAAATTACACTTTCATGATAAAGAGATTGCACTACAATACTTGTATGAGGTGAATTGAAAAATAAAATTTCTTTATCATTTTTACAGTGCAAATATTTGTAATAAAAATAATAACATAAAGTGAGCACTGTACACTTTGTATTCTGTGTTGTAATTTAAATCAATATATTTGAAAATATAGAAAAACATCCAAAAATATTTAAGGTTTCAAATTTCAGTTGTAGTCTACTGTTTAACAGTTCAATTAAGACGGCAATGAATCGAGATCAGTTGTTTTAATCGTGATTAATTTTTTTGAGTTGATCGCATGAGTTAACTGTGATTAATCGACAGCCCTAGTTCTGACTTTTGTGTTGGGCACCACATCCAGAGGAGCTTTCAGCTCCACAGTCTAACCTTGTGTGTGTGGGTTCCTGCTGCATTCCCAGCGCACTCCAGGTGGACTGGGGTGTTGGGCATGCCAGGCAGCTTTATCCAGTGGTAGCAGAGGAAGAAGCACTGTCTGTCTCGGGGTCTCCTGTGGGCATGAAGCCGGAGCAGCACTGTGGGCATGGGAAGGAGACCTGTGAAACAGGAGCATCGTGTTGGCTCCTAGGGAAAGAAGGATACGGCGTTTGATTACCTGCTACCCTCCGTGAAGCTCCAGGATCGTATCACTTGAGCACTCCCCAGCAGGGGATCTCTGGGTGTTCTTCCCGACCATCAGACTCAACCCGTCACTTCCATTGTGCACCCTAGTGTGCGCTCTAGAGCAGGAAACTGGGACTCCAGACTCCTGGCTTCTGTTCCTGGGAAGCTGGGACTCCAAGAACAGAGTAACTGGGAGTCAGTAGATCATGGAGACAGACTGGGAGTTCCTTAGACAGGGAGGTCTGGCCCTTAAGGTTCAGAGAATAGGGACCGTGTGATATCATTATGCTATTGTCTCCTAGGTAAGTGAGTCTTGTGAGTCTGTTTCTCAGCACAGTGCAGCTAAATGCAAACTGCACAGGCCCCTGGATTGTGTCCCAGTTGGAGAGGCTGATGTGAAACGGGGGCTCCCTGCACACCCCTCTAGCCTCCTCCTCGGCTTGCAGCTGTGCTCTAAGAATCCTTCAGGCTTTCCATTGTCAGCTAGCTGAAAAAGCTCTCGTAATCCCAGTGCTGGGAGGGCTCCGCTTCACAAACTGGGGAGGGTGCTAGTCCCTCTCAGCCTCCCCGGCAGAATTCCAGCACCAAACTCAACCACTGCTATGAAAACAAAGCAAGGAAGGGGTTTGTGTGTGACTCTGTAATGGATGCTCTGCCTTGTAGTTAGTGAGCACTAATGTGTCTGTAATTAGCCGCTGACACATGCGTTTGTCGCTATGCTAATATCGTTCTGTTAGAACAGCGTACCTAAATAAGCTGTGAATATTAAGTGTCAGTAATTGTAGGAATCTAAGGCTGCTGTGTCTGCAGCAATTAGCAGCTCTGGTTTCACACTGGGTGACTAATAGCCAGATGGGTCAGGGAGAGTCTATGCTCAGGAAAGAGTCGAGGGCCGGATTTCTGGAGAGTCACTGTATCTCCAGATTTCAGAGTAGCAGCCGTGTTAGTCTGTATCCGCAAAAAGAAAAGGAATACTTGTGGCCCATGTTGGCAAAGTGAGGGTTAGTTTGCTCCCCCATCCCCGCTATATCCATAGTGTGCTGAGTGCTTAGACCCTGCTGTGTCCGTTCTGCCCGCTGACCCTTCCGGAGTCTTTAATGAAATTACCTTGTTTGCTTCACCCTCTCAGGAACTTGAAAAACATAGTTTCCCTAACTTATTGTTCCCGGTCTCAGCGGACATTGATTTGTCCCTCCTGCTGCTTTGACCAGAGCTGCAACTAACAGGGCCGTTTCCATGGAACGCACTTCAGTTTATATGCCGTGTTGGGGTGTCTGGGTTTGTGTCAGCACATGCTTGTTTGAGTAGGCCCTACAAAATGATGGCTATTCTTACTAGCTGTAGCCTACACCTACTCGGTGTGGTGCTGCCCCGTCTCGTGTGGCTGGCCACAAACCGAAGTGGATGAGCCTACAACAGCCTTTGCTGACGGAGCTGGGTGTTTCAGCGCAGGGAGTAGACACTCAAGGTTATATCCAGAGATCCTTGGTTCAGCCTCTGCGGCCGACGACGCAGGCGGGGCACGGCACTGCAGAGCCAAAGTTAGGAGTTGGGGCGGAGAAAAATGTGAAGAACCCTCGGGGTTGATAAAACAAATAACCTGGGCCTCCTTGACGCTACCCCCTCGAATCATGTCGTGTGTGGTCCGAGGCCAGCTGTCTCTAAAGAGTCTCTGCAGCCTATGCTGAGTGCATCCCTTCTCAACGTGCAGTGTTTGCTGTGCTGATCTGTCTGCCTCCTCTTTCTGCCTGCAGCATCTGCTACTTCAGCCGTCTCTTCTGGGAGTGGGGGGAAGGCGTCAAAGTGCATGACTCCCAGAAAAGGCAAGATCCGGAGAAGCTGTCGAAGGAGGAAGTCCTGTCCTTCATCCAGGCGCACTACCCCTGACCCCCCAGCTTGGAATCTTGGGGGACTGACTGGAGCGGGGAGACTGAGACAGGAGAAGGGAGTCTTTCATCCAGGAGCTGCAGCCTTCTGTGGAGGAGAAATGATTCCTGGGGGGTGGGGGGTGGGGTTTGATGCTCAGAAGAAGTGGAACAAAGCTCCAGCCTGTGAGTAGCAGTGTATATAAGTATCTGGCCCAGGCAGCACGGCTGTGGGTGCCTCGGAGGTGGGATGCCTGGAGCCGAAGTCCGATGCTCTTCTGTACTATCCCACTGCACTCCTGGGGATGAGGGGCTGGCAGCTTTCCCCCCTAGTGCTCCAAACTACAGCCAGGCGTCTGCTCTCTGGGTTCCCCTCCTGCATGTGCCGGAGCGATTAGGAGGCTGCGTATGGTTCCCTGGAAGCACCAAGAGGAAAGGAGGATGGTCACAGGACTGCAAGGAGGAATGAGCTGGGGGAGAGTGCGTTTAAATGGCCTTGCAGTGCTGCCAGCAGCCACCTCTGTCTCCTTTGCCTCAAGCCGATGGGCCTTTGCTGAATGCTGGGTGACTCATCGGGAAATGCAGGCTCTTGGCATGCGAGGATGGTCACTTTTTGGTAGTGGCTCCAGCACTTCCACTCCAGAGGCACTTGGCAGGTTGTCGGGAGTTCCTGGATGCTAGGATCTCGGTGGAAGGGAGTCAGTCCTCGTGGCAGGAGGTCCCTAACTCCAAGCCAGCAGCCTAGGTGTGAGCTCATGAATCTGCCCTAGGACAATGCTGAGATGTTTTGCCTTTTTCAGTGCTCAAAACCATCCTCAGTTTCCCTTTAACAATGGCCCTCCCTCTGTGTTCAGGGATGAAAGCAAAAGGGGGAAGGCTGCAGGCCTTTGGGTGTTGGAGTTTTTCACAGGAGATTGTGAAAGTCCTTGTCTTGTCATGTGGGAAGGAGACCTTGACTCTGACCATGCTGGTTAGTCAAATCCAATCCCACAACCAGGCCTGTTGTAGGGGAAACCCATCTTTCCTGGTTAAAACAGGCTTTCAAACACCCCCCCCCCCCCCCATGTCTGGTCCAGAGCTGGAGCCATGTCTGTAGCGAAGACACAAACCTGGGACTCTCTAGCATGGCAAGCAGGACATCGGTGTTTCAGCAGATCGCAGTCAGAAATCATGACTCATTTCTGTGCTGGGCCCTCTACATGTCATGTACACAAAGTCCCCGCAAAGAGCAGGGCTGCCCTCATTGCCTGTTTTAACTTCGTGCTGGGCTTCAGAAACACTTCTGGCCTGGTCTCCCACTGGACTAGAAGTTAATAGGCAGTTGGCTGCTCTGGTCCACGCAGCAAAGTCACTTATTTTTTCTTACACAGGTTGGCAATAAGGGAAAAGCTGACTGGGGGGTTACCTGGACTGTGCCTTAAAGAAAGCTGTGGGTCTCCTGGAAACTAGAGGCAGCCTTTCAGATTCTCATCCCCCCTCCATCCTCCCCATGCCAATGCAGGATATGAATGGGTCTGTATCCTAGGACGTGGAGAGTTCAGCTCTGGCAGAAGTAGAAGTTGGTGGGTGAGATTCATCTTGCAACCAGGGGCAGCGCAAGGACTGGGCATCACTTAAGATCTGTGAGCCTCATAGGGCTCAAGTGATGCACAGGGTGACTTTCACCCTGAGCTCATAGGCCTTGCTTTCCGAGCGCGCAGCCTTCCGCATCTGCAGGATCAGTTGGTGGCCAGGCATCTGTCTGTTAATCCCCCAATTGCTTGGTGTGAATGAGTTTAACCATGGGTGGTTTCTTTGCTGTGCCTTGTAACGTGGATCCGCACGTTCAGGCTTGATGGCTGCAGAATGGGGATCGTCACAGCTTGCCCAGCCTTGGGCTAATGCTGTCCTTGGACCGTCATTGCATGGGGAGACTAAGCTCTCAACTTTGGAGGATGGTGGGAGCCCATGTTGTATTTGGGTATCCCCCTATTGAGCCCAGAAGAGACCTGGCGTATTTAGAATACTGCCTCCTGCAAGCTCAGGGTGTGTGGCCTTTCCAGAAAGGTGGCTGAGGAAGTGTCAGACCTACTTTCCCTGTGCCCTGTAGCAGCCAAGGGGAAGGTTTGCCAATCCATCCAAGAGCAGGATGTGGCTCTGACTCAAATCCCTTAGCAGAATTTAGTCCCAGGTGCTCCAAAGCCTTGGCAGAATGTGGCACCTGGCCTAAGAGCAGCCTTTCTCCTGGAGAGGGCAGCAGCCCCCCCATGCAGCTAATTATTGGCTACTTTATATTTATTGACGGCCCCTCCATGAGGAGCAATGGGGAAGATGGTGCCTCCAGTAGCTTCGCTTCGGAGCCTTCACACTGTCGGCTTTTAAAACCATGTATTTAAGTGTTGGTGCTTCTGCTGATTTCCCCGACCCCCCAAGGCAGCCATGATGCCAGCAAGAAGCCAACAGGCCACCTTGGAGCCTGTTCCTTTTCCTGTGGTCCTTTACTGTGTCTTCTGCAGCCTCAAGGGTGTGTCCCCCACTGAGGGCCTTGGCCCCTCCCTGTTTGTGGGGATGGAGACGTCCCGCAGGGAATACACCATGGATAATCTAGGCCTCCATTCGCCTTTACCTGGTCCTGAAAACCCAGGGTGCAGAAGAAACCCAATTGCTTGCAGGCGGTTTGAGAGATGCTGCCTGCTTTCCCCATTGCCCCAATTTCCTTTGCTTTTAGTCGATTGTATTTTTTACAAGGAGATGTATTTTTTGGATGCACTGAACCACACCTCCCACTCTCTTGTGGGAGGGAAGCACCAGCACCTCACTACTGCTTCCCTGCTGCAGGGAAAAGGTTTTATCCCTCTTCCCTCTCTGGCTCAAGACTCTCCTATCCCCCATTGCTCCTCCGGGCTCGGGAACCCGTGGCTTGCTTTGAAATGCCCTAAAGGATCTGATCGGAGTTGAAAGGCCAGGAACCCAGAGGACAAAGCCCTGTACGTACCCTGCTTTGTGTGCGTCAGAGCTGCTCATCCCTAGTGTGGGGGGAGTGGAAGGGGGTTCAGTCTGATCATGTGGGGCAGGGAATGCCTTAGTATCAAAGGGATGGTAGAAAACTTGGCCTAGGGCTAGGGGCTGACCCAAGTTGTGCTCTCCCACTGGCTCCAGGGGGAGGAGGAGGAATGTCTTGCTGAAGGGAATGTTTACGTCTGTTGATTGCACAATGTATTGTATTAAGCTGTGTATCATTTTGTGTTGATTTCTCTGCTTTCATTGTCTGTGTATTACCAGTACAGCTCTTTAGTTCACAAAGGTGTTGATGCTCTTTGGTCTGTGTTTCCTAAAACCATGGGGAACGCAAAACTTGGGGGGGGCCTGTGCATGGCCCAGGGACTCCTTGTGCCCCATCCATTCTACCCCACAAGTTACCTGTGCACCACCCTCCCATACTCCTCTATTTCAGGGACTTGCTGTAACCCACCCCTTATTACCCCCATGCCAGGTGCTCCGTGTGCCCCCTCCTCTTTCAGAGTGGAGGTGTTTTTAAACCATATTGGGAGGCTGGGCAGAGCTAAAATGAGGCGTGTTGTTATACTGGCATGTGTTAATAGCTGCCATCAACCAATTCTTTGCTCTATAAACAGTTACAGGTGGTTGAAGCTGGTAGTTCTGCTAACCAGATGCCAGGGGCTCAATGTAGCCCCATTTGTTTGTTCTGATTTTCAGCAAAATCATTAGGATTCTGCCCACTGATGACTAGAATATTCCCTGCCATGTTGGAACGGATGGGATGGTGCATTCTGAAGTCATGGTGTTACAGCCAGGCCGACACAGCCTTGAGGGAAGCGCCTCATACTAGCCATCTGGTTGCTGACTGGTGAGATTTCCAGCTGCAGGAAGTGCACAGGCAGGGGAAGGCTACAGGCAGATGCATTTGCTCTTTCATATGTTCAAAGGACTTTATTTAAAAAACAATACAGCTTCGGCCCTGAGTTCAGAGCGCCCCTGCCATTAAGTCAATGAGTTTTGATCCTTGGTGTCCCAGACCTATCCCTCTGAGACGACAGTTCCCTTTGCTGGGCCCTGCCTCAGGGGGCTGTACATAGATACACACCAACACCCAGGGTTAGGAACTGCTATTGTCTTCCTGCCCTCTTCGTTCATTTGGCTGAGCAGCAGGAAAACACCACCCCCAAGACCCCATTTTCAGGTAGTGACTCGACTGGCTCCCGACAGGTTAGCGGGAAGATATTTTGAAAAGTGTCCCTGTAACTGGCACTACTACACATAGGGATTTTTGGCAATCACAGGAGAGAGGCACAATGACTGAATGCCCCTTTGAGCTCTAGAGATTGGTCCCTTCAGCTCAGGGTTGAGGTACAGTGAGAGGGAAGCTTTCCCAGGTTCTGACTGGGCTGAGCAGTGATGATTTCAGGCTCCAAAACCTTGTAGTGAGCAGCAAGGAACAGAGAGAGCCCACTAGGAAAAGGGGAACTTGGGTCATTCATCCCCCTGAAATTAATTTGCATTCTCTGTTCCATGGGCCCCCCAGGACAGTGTGTGGAGGAGACGGCTCCAGCTGAACTTGTCTGCTCTCCAAACCCACTTGTTCTGTGTCTGTAGCTTCCCTTTGCCTTCAAGATCCTCAGCTGCCAGAGATAAGGCTGTCCAGGCTGTGAAGACTGCAGGTGACTAACGGTTTGAAAAGCTGACCAGCCCCTTGGGTGGGAGGCACATCGGTTGAAGGAAGAGGTCTTTGCAGTGGAGCCCTGTGGTCAGTCGTGAGAACCGTGATTACATTGTCCAGCAGGTGTAAACAACAATAATCAACAGTACTATGGCCATTGCAATGGCTGCATTCTTGCGATTTTCCTTACGGAGCACTTTCAGTTCTTTCTCTGGAAAACAAAACCAAACCAGCATATAAGGTGCCGCTTCCCCTCCTGCCTCACAGCTGCCACCCGTTGCTCCAAGGAACAGCAAACCCCCTTTTCCTCACTCATGGAGGGAAACTCCTTGCAAGGATCAGCTTCATCCGACTGCTGCGACCTGCCAGGTGCTTTGCTCTAGTCTAGTTCCTTGTAAACATGCAGAGTTCTGCTACTCAAACTGCCCCTCGTTGTGAGGGACTGGACAGGCACAAGGTCAGAGAGAGGCCTCCTGCCCAGTTCAGTAGTGTCTGAAAGGTATCCGCTAATAGCAGTTTGGCCTCAGTCCAATTCCTACTGCTGGCTAGGTAGCCTCATTGTACAAATCACCCCTTGTTGAAAGCCAAGGCCTGAATGGGCCCTGGAGATAGAATGCCTCCCTCATTTTCTGGAGAAGGGTGTGGGAGGGTGGTTATAAAGACAGCTGCCAGTGCTGGACCTGTTCTGTACATGGATCTCTGCAGGACACTGTCTAGCACCTGTCACCAGCCACTAACTAACTTCACATGGGAAATAAAACCAACACCACCTCTTTGTGTCACTGCCCCAGCTGGGCTCCTGCCTCTTCCCTGTGACCATCTGAATCGGGACCTGGGACACAACTCCGTACACATCTCAAGCTCTGGCAGCCGCACATACAGTCAGCTGCTTTAATAGGTGTCTTTTGCTGTCTCCTACAAAATAGGCATTGTTGCTTGTGCAGAAACAGTTAATGATCTTTACATTGTATCACCTTTGAACAGTTCCTTGGCACTTCACTAGTACAGATCCATCCCTCCCTGCTCGACACTGCTGATTCCAGGCGGATAACCCCTGTGGGCTGGGAAGGGAGTTTGGCAATGCAAGATAGATAGGCAGCACACACGGTAGTTCAGAGCCTAGTGCACTTGTCTGAAGGAGCATTTGAATTCTGATCAACGCTAATTTTGTGCCACGCAGCCTGAGATCTCAACATGCTTTGTGAAGATGGGTGGGGATCACTGCCCTGTCTGACAAAGGGGGCCTGAGGGGCAGGGACAGTAGGTGGCTGCCAAGAGTGCAGAGCACAGAACCCAGGAGTCCTGAATACTGATTCTCTGCTTTACTAGATCCAAGTTCTATCTAGGCCAGTCCTGTCCTCTCCCCTGCAGGATTTTTCTGAAGCAGCTGTAAGCTATCAGCATTTGACAAGCAAGCCCCTACCCGTGATGGGTTCCTAGAGCAGGATTTCAGCTCTTTGCAGGGGTGTTTAGTGTGGCACTGGGTCTGCTGCATACACCCTGCTGAACAGCCACAGGGAATCCAGTCTGTTCAGGGACCATTGTGCTGCTAGCTGACTTCACAAGGGGACGTTAAACTACTAGAAGTGATTACTTGTTAAGGGGCTCATGGGTGATGCTGTTTGTTCTGAGTGCAGCAGCCGGTCTGTCTGAATCTGCTTTACCCACATGACCCCCCCTACAATCTTACTGTAACAATGAGTAATGAGCTCTACCCCATGGCTGAGTCCTAATTCTCAACTCCCACAAGCCCCGCTTGCTCAGCGCACTGCGTCCCCTCCAATTGCCCTCAGCTTGATGACAGTTTGTGGATCCGGAGCGCTCTCAGATGTGTCCTGAAGAAAGGGGAAGGACTAATCTAGAAAAGGGTTTGCCTGTTAGTTCCACACTATCCCAGCTTCTGCCAGCATCCCCCACCCTGCTCAAAGTGGGTGAGGCCAATCCTTGCTGCTGCCTGGGCTGAAGACAAAGCTTGGTCTCTTCCTTCCTTCGACAGGTTGTAAACCTTACCTCGGGCTTTGCTGAGCCCAGCCTAGTTATTCAGACGGAGGTTGCAGAGTGGGGAGAAGAGGAGGCATCAAAACTCAAGGCCCCCTTGTGCTGGGTACAGTACTCAGCACAAGACACATGGCAGCTTTCTATGCAGCTTCCCTGTCTGCATGGTTGACACCCGCCTGTGCGCTGGGGCCTGCACAGATAAGCTGCTGTGTCAATGAGGGAACGCTGCCAGGAGCTCCCTCACTCTGGGAAAGCCCCACACGTTCACTCACTTCAAGGAGTCTGGATCGACATGGCGGACAAACCCGTTGAGGATCAATCTCAGTGATGCAGCAGCGGAGCCTCAGCAATCATCTACTGATGCCTCTGCCCGGGGAGGAACTAGGAGCGGTGGGCGCTGACTAATGCAACCACAGCAACTCTGCTCAGCAATTCCAACATCCCTGCACAGGATGCTACAGGCAGACCCTGGCACTGCAAGGGAATAAGTGTCCCCAGTTACCACTGATGTCAAAGAGCAGGGAGGGCACGCAGCCCCCTTTCAGGATCAGGCCTGCAGGCCTCAGGTAAGACTCCAGTGAATCTAACTAAGCCTTGTGTCAGAACCTGATGAGGGGAAAAGTTTAAGAGTTGAGTGTGGCTACAAAAAAAAACCTCAATTCTGCCAGCAGGGGGCAGCCTAATGCCACACAGTTCCTGTGCAGGACACCCAGAAGAGAGAGGGAGGAAAACACACTTCCTGGCTGGAGATTGGAACAGAAAGTGCAGGGGACTGCACCACATACAAAGCTGGTGATTGGGGGGAAGGGGTCCAGCAGCTGACCCATGGTGCATGCCTAGAGTACTTGAGAGGGACTCTGGCTACGCCACGTTCACATGAGTCCATTGGGGGATGGGTATAGGATGGGGAGGGCAGGATGCTCAGCCTTCCCTGAGCTGGCTCTGGCCTTGAGGAACTCCAGCTGCATCAGTGCAGACTGATGTGCCCTCCAGGGACAGCCCGGGGCCTGAGCCACTAGAGACGGGGCAGACACTCATGTGAGTAGAAGCCTGCCGGATGGTTTTCTACTGTGCATTTGGATGAGGTTTCAGGTGCACTGAATTTTATTTTTTGAACCTTCGTGGTGACTCTCGGGCTGAGACGGGGAGAGGCCAATTTGCTGGCCAAGACTTTCAAGAGACACGAGTGCTCTTAGGTCCCCAACTTGAGATGGCCTTAAAGGGGTCTGGTTTCCAGAGGGCAGGTGTGCAGCACTTCCTGCAAAGCCAGACCCCTTTAACGGGCCTCAGGCTGGTCCCTGCTATGGGATACCTGAGCAGGCACCTGCTCTCAGATTAAAAGCAGCTGAATAGATCTGCCTCAACTTCTCCCTCAAAGTCCCTTTTTGGCTGAGCCCAAGCTCCAAGGCAAATCAGAGAATGGGGCAGGAGTTTAAATGGGAAGCTGACCACAGTCTGCACTGCACTTATCCTGCCTAGCCACTGCTCACTCTGAGTGGCTAGATTTAAAGATGGCCTTACCATAGGTTTCAGCTTTGGTCAGAAGCAGGCTTCTCTCTCTCTCCAGTGACTTTCTGTAATGAGAAGATGCAGCCTTGTTACACACTGGCAGATGCTATTGCTCTGCACTAGCTAATATGCTGTAGGGTGGTGGAAAGCCTCTGCCCCAAAAGAGGAGTTCTGGGCTGTACACAAAATGAGACCCTCCACCTTTCTCCTGGGGGCGGGGCTGGCAGCTTGTCATCCCCCTACTGCATAAGGGGAGGGTCCAAAGGGTTAGAAGTCTTCCTCCCTGGAGACTGCTGTGCATGAATGGTAGCTAAGACTCCCACTTCAGGGCAGCCTGTTTGAACACTAGGACAGTGCTGCAGGGTTGGCTAAAAAGCAACTCCCACCTGGCATAGGGGAAATGCCTTTCCAAGTAACGGGGAGAGCTGCTCCCTCTGGATCAAGAGGCTCTGATGTCCGCTCCAGGGACAGACAGGGCCTCGTACAGTGGGTGATCACATCCCAGCAGCTCTGGCTTCCCCAGGGAAGACATGAGCTCTTCTGATCCAGTGAGGAAAATGCCCACAGGCTGGGCTGTTCAGAATGCTCCGGGAAAGCAAGGAAAAGCAGCACCTGGCCCTGGGAATAGGGCATGTGGAGGCTCAGGCCTGTCAAAACACCACTGGACACAAATAAGCTTCTGCACTTTCACAGATGGTCTCGCACACATGAAGCCTCACAGTGCCCCTCTCCCATCACCCCCAAAAGGAGGGAATCGCCTTGGTGCAGAGTCTGGAAGAGAACTCCCTGACTCTGCTCACCAGATCACAGGCCCCATGTTGTTCCCACATTTCAGAGCCAAAGATTGAAACATTCTTCACTTTGCTTCCAAGGCCCCCATTTTGCACAAACTCCCCAATGGCTCAGGCAAAGGAGCTGTCTGATTGCAGTAAGAACCAGCTGTATCACACAATTCAGGGTGATTGAAAACCCTGTATCTTCATCTGCACAATGACTGATTAATCCACAATTTAAAGGCCTGAAAGCTGCAGCAGCTTGGGGGTGGGGGTGGGGGGTGTAAACAAACACACAACAACAAATTATCTATCTCCCTGCTCCAGGGAGGCTCTGTGGCATTGTGTCAGAGGGCAGTTTGTTCCCCTTTAGGGTAAAGCAGGCACTTGTATTTCAGCTGGATCCAGGCCTTATGGTACAGTTCATTAAGGGAAGAGAGAAGGGCTGTAATAAAGCAGGGTGCATTAATAGCAGGAGAGGAAAAGAAGGACTCTGAAATAAACTGGGGAAAAGGAAATGCAGAGTGCAGCCCATGAGGAAATGAGAAGAGACACTGAACTGATTCCGAAGTAGCTGAGCTGCTGTATCATTGCTTACAAGCCTGCCTAGCTAGAGAAATCAAGGGGAAAGGCTCTCATGCTTAGGAAGGAAATGAGACGGTTTAAAAAGCATGGCCAAACTGAACACATGCAGCTCCGCAGGACTGAATGACACGGAGCCCAGGCAATGAGACACTAAACTTACTATGAATCCAGTCAGGCTTTATTTGGAGGGTGCGGAGAGCAAAATTGGAAAGCAGACCTATCCCAGTGATTTAGGCTCACCAGGTCAATAGCTTCCCTCATGGGACAAACAGTAAAAAAAAAAAATCTGGAGATAGCTAGACATTAGCAGAAGCATGAGCGGCCAAGCTTGGTCACTTCCTTGGCAGAAGACTGACTGGATGTCACAGACCTGGGCACCTCTCCTGACAAATTTGTTCTAAGGACAGGAGCCTTATCACATGGATTGGGAACTGGCTGAAAGGCTGAACTCAGGGTAATGATAAGTGGCAATACATTGAATTTGAGGGCAGGGGAGATAGTCAGTGGGTCACTGTAAGGTTGGGGCTTCTGGTCACATCATTAACAGAAAGAGACTGACATAACTTGAGGGAGGGCATAGAAGGTGCTGGGTGATGTGACATACAAGGAAGAGTTTAACTCAGGACAAAAAGAATTTTGAGAGATAAGGACTGAAAAAGTGGGGAGAGAGGAGACAGAAAACTCTGAGAAAGGAGAGAAATTGAGCATGATAACCTATGGGGGAAAACTAGGAGTTATGGGGAGAAACCAAGCCCAGGAACATTTAGGCTGAATAGAAGAACTTAATGGCAAGTCTGAAAGAGTTTCTCAAGGGAAGTGGTAAAAGCACATTGCTTGGGACACCTAGAACTGGGCTGAGCTCTGGAGAATAGATTAGATGGAACAATGGGCTGACAGGATCTAGTTGGTGGGCTGCTCTCTTCCTGTGCCTAGACTTGATGGCTCAGTTTCCCTGTTAGGAGGGGAGCAATAGGCTGCTAACAAATGGAAGAAACAGGTCTCAGCAGGGACATGGCTGAGGCTGGGTGATCACATTCAGGGAAAGGCTCTGCCGATAGCACTACTAGGGTTAGCGGGACCAAATTACAGCAAGGTTCCATTTGGGAGTGGAAATGGAAACTAACCATCTCACTGCACTGTTGAGAGACATAGTTAGGTCCACCCTAGATCCCTGTTGCAACCAGGTCCCCATGCAAACATGCATGGTGCATGGAGTCAAAATTCAGTCCCCTTGGGATTATTCTGACTGGATTCCACCTAGGATTTGGCTTAGGGTGCTTTGAGTATTCAGCACACACTAGTTACTGCACCTCTGAGCTCAGGTGGGCTAGGCAAGATCAATTGCACGCTGCTACCCAGAACATCTGTCCAGCTCACACAGCTGTTTCCTATCAGTGCTGGGGTCCAAACTCTGGAAACTGAGGGTATGTCTACACTACGAAATTAGGTTGAATTTACAGAAGTTGATTTTTAGGAAGCAATTTTATACAGTCGATCGTGTGTGTCCCCACTAAGTGCATTAAGTCGGCGGAGTGCCTCCACAGTGCTGTGGCTAGCGTCGACTTTCGGAGCGTTGCACTGTGAGTAGCTATCCCGCAGTTTCCGCTGCCCATTGGAATTCTGGGTTGAGCTCCCAATGCCTGATGGGGCAAAAACATTGTCGCAGGTGGTTTTGGGTACATGTCGTCAGTTGCCCCTCCCTCCATGAAAGCAACAGCAGACAATAGTTTCACGTCTTTTTTCCGTGGAGACGCCATACTGCTGTCAGCAGACGGTGCAGAAGGACTGCTAACCACCGTCATCCACCGCTTCCACGCTCTCCTGGTGCCATGAATCCACCTCGCAGGTCCTCTCGTCATTCTGTATAAATATCTATTCTCGTGGCATCCGTCGTCATCCACCGCTTCTGCTGCAACTCTGCTCTCCTGCAGACGACATACCACGGCAAGCATGGAGCCCGCTCAGATCACCGCTGCTGCTATCAGCATTGTGAACACCTCGCGCATTATCCTGCAGTATGTGCACAACCTGCAAAAGCAGGCGAGGAGGCGACGACAGCGTGATCATGACAGTGATGAGGACATGGACACAGACTTCTCTCAAAGCACGGGCCCTGGCAATTTGGACATCATGGTGGTAATGGGGCAGGTTCATGCCGTGGAAAGCCGATTCTGGGCCCGGGAAACAAGCACAGACTGGTGGGACAGCATAGTGTTGCAGGTCTGGGATGATTCCCAGTGGCTGCAAAACTTTCGCATGCGTAAGGGCACTTTCATGGAACTGTGACTTGCTTTCCCCTGTCCTGAAGCGCAAGAATACCAAGATGAGAGCAGCTCTCACAGTTCACAAGTGAGTGGTGATAGCCCTCTGGAAGCTTGCAACGCCAGACAGCTACCGGTCAGTCGGGAATCAATTTGGAGTGGGTAAATCTACTGTGGGGGCTGCTGTGATCCAAGTAGCCAACGCAATCACTGAGCTGCTACTATCAAGGGTAGTGACTCTGGGAAATGTGCAGGTCATAGTGGATGGCTTTGCTGCAATGGGATTCCCTAACTCTGGTGGGGCGATAGACGGAACCCATAACCCTATCTTGGCACTGGACCACCAAGGCAGCAAGTACGTAAACCGCAAGGGGTACTTCTCAATGGTGCTGCAAGCACTGGTGGATCACAAGGGACGTTTCACCAACATCAACGTGGGATGGCCGGGAAAGGTACATGCCACTCACATCTTCAGGAACTCTGGTCTGTTTGAACAACTGCAGGAAGGGACTTTCTTCCCAGACCAGAAAATAACCGTTGGGGATGTTGAAATGCCTGTAGTTATCCTTGGGGACCCCGCCTACCCCTTGCTCCCATGGCTCATGAAGCCATACACAGGCACCCTGGACAATAGTAAGGAACAGTTCAACTACCAGGCTGAGCAAGTGCAGAATGGTGGTAGAATGTGCCTTTGGATGTTTAAAAGCTTGCTGGTGCAGTTTACTGACTAGGTTAGACCTCAGCAAAACCAACATTCCCATTGTTATTGCTGCTTGCTGTGCGCTCCACAATATCTGTGAGAGTAAGGGGGAGATGTATATGGCAGAGTGGGAGGTTGAGGCAAATTGCCTGGCAGCCCATTATGCGCAGCCAGACACCAGGGCGGTTAGAAGAGCACAGCTGGGCGCTTTGCACATCAGAGAAGATTTGAAAACCAGTTTCATGACTGGCCAGGCTACGGTGTGACAGTTCTGTTTGTTTCTCCTTGATGAAAACCCGGCCCCCTTGGTTGACTCTACTTCCCTGTAAGCCAACTGACCTCCCCCCTTCAATCACTGCTTTCAGAGGCAATAAAATCATTATTGTTTCAAAATCATGCATTCTTTATTAATTCATCACACAAATAGGAGGAAAACTCGCAAGGTAGGCTGGGAGGGGTGGGGGAGGAGGGAAGGACAAGGCCACACTGCACTTTAAAACTTATTGAATGCCAGCCTTCTGTTGCTCGGGCATTCCTCTGGGGTGGAGTGGCTGGGTGCCCGTAGCCTCTCCCCCGCATTCTTGGGCCTCTGGGCGAGGAGGATATGGAACTTGAGGAGGACGGCAGGAGGTTATACGGGGCTACAGCGGCGGTCTGTGCTCCTGCTGCCTTTCCTGCAGCTTCACCAGACGCCTGAGCATGTCAGTTTGCTCCTCCATTAGGCTCAGCATTGCATCCTGCCTCCTCCTCCCTCCTCTCAGCGCATTCATTTAACGCTTTTCTCTGCCATTGTTTGCCTCCACGCATTCTGCTGAGCTCTTTCAGTGCAGGAGGACTGCATGAGCTCTGAGAACATGTCATCGCGAGTACGTTTTTATCTGCGCTAGCTTCTGGGACGGAGATGATAGGGGGAGCCCACCATGTGGCTAGTATCAGTGAAGATCCCTCTCAGCCAAACGCAAACAGCTCAGCATGAACAGGCCTTCCCCCACCGCGTGGCAAAGGCTTTTAGAGTACCTCCAGGAGAGCTTCATGGAGATGTCCCTGGAGGATTTCCGCCCCATCCCCAGATACTTTAACAGACTTTTCCAGTAGCTATACTGGCCGCAAATGCATCCCAGGTCTTCAGGGCAAATTAATCATTAAACACATTTGCTTTTAAACCCCGTATTATATTTACAAAGGTACACTCACCAGAGGTGCTTTCTCCAGCTTCATGCTCCGGGAGCCCGCCTTGGGAGGGTATTGGCTCCAGGGTGATAAACAGTTCCTGGCTGCCGGGGAGAAGGGATTCTCCGCTTGCCTGCTGTGCGCTATCCTCAACCTCCTCACCCACAAAATCCTCATCCCTGTTGCGTGAGACTCCCCCCTTGCAGGTGTTCATGGACAGTGGTGGGATAGTGGTAGGGATCCCCCCCCCCTAGAATTGCATGCAGCTCATCATAGAAGCAGCATGTATGGGGCCCTGACCCGGAGCAACCGTTTGCATCCTTTGTTTTTTGGTAGGCTTGCTTCAGCTCCTTAACTTTCACGCGGCACTGCTGTGTGTCCCTGTTATAGCCTCTGTCCATTACGCCCTTGGAGATTTTGGCAAATATACTGGCATTTTGTCTTTTGGAATGGAGTTCTGCCTGCATGGATTCTTCTCCCCATACAGCGATCAGATCCAGTACCTCCCGTTCGGTCCATGCTGGGGCTCTTCTGCGATTCTGGGACTGCATGATCACCTGTGCTGATCAGCTCGCCACGCTGGCCAAACAGGAAATGAAATTCAAAAGTTCCCAGGGCTTTTCCTGTCTACCTGGCCAGTGCATCCGAGTTGAGAGTGCTGTCCAGAGTGGTCACAATGGAGCACTCTGGGATAGCTCCCGGAGGCCAGTACCGTCGAATTGCGTCCACACTACGCCAAATTCAACCCAGCTAGGTTGATTTTAGCGCTAAACCCCTTGCCGGGGAGGAGTACAGAAATCGATTTTAAGAGCCCTTTAAGTTGACAAAACAGGCTTGGTCATGTGGACGGGTGCAGGATTAAATGGACCTAATGCTGCTAAATTCGACCTAAACTCGTAGTGTAGACCAGGGCAAATTGGACTGGGCATTGCTTGCGCTGCATGCACAGAGGGTTTGCAAACAGGGAAGCTGAAGCCAAGCTCAGCACTCTCACCATGTCAGCCCCCACCTCCCTGGAAGAGAAAGAAAACCAGTTCTCTCCATTCCTAAACAAGCTCCAAAAAGGGGGCCCAGCCTGGCAAATTCCTGTTCTTTTGGCAAAGAGGTTTTACTGGGTACTACTAACAAAGCTAACGGTCAGTGGTTTGCATGAGCACACAGCCTGCAGCATCACTATCTGGGTTTGAATAGAGGGGAATCACCAGTACCTTCCTTCGGGACTGAGCTCCTCTCTGCGCAGCTTAAGGTCCACCACCTCCATGCTTTGTCTGCAGAGGGACAGCTTCTCCTCCAGGCCATCAATCTGAAACACACAGCAGCAGCCACAATCATCACCGGCATCCAATTTCCCTCCAAAGCCCAGCAGCTCCAGCCTTCCCAGCTCAGGAGAAGGGGTGGCAGCCCCACTGCAGTATCTTGCCACCTCACTCCTAAAAATCAGCTGAGCTATAGGTTTCATGAGGCTCTCCGATCCCCTGGCCTGAGCAGAATGGGTGGGTAAGTTGGTTGGGACACAGCCATCACAGCACATAGATATTTATCTTTGTAAGAATTCAGTACTTCTCCATCCCACACAGCTGGGGTGCTAAGTCCTTGGGCTATCAACTCCAGTTGTAACTGGGGTAGTGCTGAAGAGCCCGTAGAGGCCAGTGCCTCTTGTTAAGATCTGATCCTCCTCCATTCATTCTACCCCTCTCCTTTATTTGCGTTGGCTTTGCCCCTTTACCCACGGGCAGAGAAGTGACCTAATGGATGTTTACACAGTGAGGAAGGGGATCAAGTGGGAGAGATTGTTCATCCTGGCAAGAACTTCAGGAACTAGGCCCTGAATTAGTGCTGCAAAGGGGAACAAGCAGTCAGGGACGCTAATGGGAAACAAGATCATTTCGTCTGCAGAAGAGAAGAATGAGGGGGGATTTGATAGCTGCTTTCAACTACCTGAAAGGGAGTTCCAAAGAGGATGGATCTAGACTGTTCTCAGTGGTAGCAGATGACAGAACAAGGAGTAATGGTCTCAAGTTGCAGTGGGGGAGGTTTAGGTTGGATATTAGGAAAAACTTTTTCACTAGGAGGGTGGTGAAGCACTGGAATGGGTTACCTAGGGAGGTGGTGGAATCTCCTTCCTTAGAGGTTTTTAAGGTCAGGCTTGACAAAGCCCTGGCTGGGATGATTTAGTTGGTGTTGGTCCTGCTTTGAGCAGGGGGTTGGACTAGACCTCCGGAGGTCCCTTCCAATCCTGATATTCTAAGATTCTAAGACAGCATTAGGCACTTCAGGCTGGCTGTGTGATGGGGGGTGGGAGGGAGCAGCGGATGTCACATTCCTCGTTAAAATCTGTTAGCCCCACGGCCTCCAGCACAGACTAGTTGTAGAAATCCTGAACCACAGATGAACAAACAGGCTCAGCACAGAGGTCTCCAATATTTGGTAGAGTAGAGCAAGGCCAAAACCATCCCCGTTGCCTCTGCCCTGCTGAGAGATCGCCATCCTGCACCAAGCATCTGGGTTCAGTCACGGTGCAGCAAGAAGTTACTGCAGCTACTTAAGCTAGTCATCTAATTAGTAGGTTAATTTATTTTCCAAGAAGCTGCCTTTATTCTGGGGTGAGGAGGAAAGGAAAGAGGGAGAAAAAAAATCAAATGGCTGAAGCACAAACAGAGGTGACCAACATGCTTGAGTTCGGGAACAACTCCCCCAGGAATCAATTATACCACAGCTGAACAATTCTGGAGGGAATCCTGGCTATTCCAAACCCAGCAATGAGGGCTTTAAGCTTTCCAGAGGGAAACTTCTGCCTTACACGCTTGCAGTCCAGTGGGAGAAATATCAGGGATAATTAGACAAGGTGACACGCAAATCCCACGAAGAACATGACCTTTGACATTAACTAGCTTTGAAATCATTGCTAGCCCCATTGCAATCATCTTCCACCACACCCTGTGCCGTGCATGAGCAGCAGGCTGCAGAAGCAGGCCTGAGGAGGGACAAGCAGCCAGAAGAATTGGCTCTCACCTGGTGAGATACTTTAGAACCTGCAAGCTGGGGAACAGCAGTTTTCTGTGTAAATTAACCTGGTGGAATTAAACCCAGCTGCCTTGGCTTTCGAAGACCACATCACCTTCCAAGGTAGTGAGAAAGGATGTTACCACCAATCATTACACAGGAAAATCAATGACACTGATCTCTGATTAACCACTTACAACTCAATCCTGGACTAATTAACAATTCTCTCTCACTCTGCTCAGGGCAAGCACAGAAAGGCTCATGCAGAGGGGTGCAGTTGACCAGACGCAGCATAGGGCAATGAGGGCAGTAACTGAGTGGGCTCATTAGAGGGCAGCAGCAGGGAAGTCTGGTGAAGTCAAGGCAGCACTTGCCCCTTCTACCATGAACTAGCAGTAGAATTTTTCCACTAGCCACAAATTATGATTCGGTGGAGCTGGTGGCCAAAGGTGGCTTCTCTTCTTGCACCGTAGGGTCTGCCTGGGACAGGAACACAAGGGCTGGTGTGGGATTTTGTAACCACTGTTCCCACCCCCAACCATTCCAGCGGGGTGGTGCCATAAGACATCCCTTTGGCCCCCACACACACAATAATTTGGCACCTATAACAGCAAGATTCAAGCCCCCCAGTTTCTTACCAGACTGCAGTTTCCAAGTCAGTAGTAGTTAGTATTTGTATTTCCATAGCATTTAGGAGCGATGGACCAGGACCTCATTGTACAAACACAGACCCAAAAATGGTCTCTGCCCCAAGGGGCTTACAATCTGTGTACCAAACTAGAGACAACAGACTGATACAGAGAGATGGGACCTTGCTGTCATTGACGAAACACTGTGTGGATCCTCCTGGCAGCAAGAACACCAGCTTTCCCTCAGCCTATAGGGCCCACAGCTTGCACTGATCCAGGGAACATGGTCTGGATTTTCTGGGTTGGGGGGAAGTGAGTGGTCATGTTTAACAAGCAACTATATTATTAGCATTTCATCAAAGAAACCCCTCCAACAGCTTGTGTCGAGTGGGATGATAAAAGGTGCATTTTTAAAATGTGTTACCTAAAGTGTTTTAACTAACTTGTGTTAACGCATAGTGTAGACAGAACACATAACACATGCCAGCTAACACGTTCACCTTTTACCTTAGTCTAGTTAGACAAACCCCACGACAGAGTAGTCAACTGCTAGCACCAATGCTTAATCAGTCATGGCCAGCGTTTCCTCCCAATGTCTCTTCTCCTTCCTGTGCCCTCCGTTCCCCTCTCAAAGCCACCAACTACTGGCTCTTCCTTAAGGATGTCTCTCATTTTGTTTGCCATCTCTCAGTGCACGCTTCACTCACCACTTTCACCATTCAATATGATGTAAGCAGAGTTTATTTTGTGCCACTCCGTCACATTTTGACTTTCTACCAACTAAAATCCTCCAGACTCTTAATTATGTTTAAAAAGTTCCAGCTATTTTTTATCATTTCATCAAAACCAAAGTTGGGCTCCTGCAGAAGCAACAAATTACGTTCCCCAGAGCTGTGCTTACACCTTTGTTGAGGCTGGGGCACAAACACGTGAAAATAATCTCCACTAGGAACACAGAGAATGGGGAATATTCGTGATGGAACAAAATCCCTTCCTCTGGACATTTTGTTTCTTTTCCCTGGTTCTTCTGCCTTGTTAGTGGGTATAAGAAGAGACTGGAATCAAGATTCCTAGGTTCTGTTCCTGTCCCTAACACTGATTCCCTGTGTTACCTTGGAGGCAGGTGACAACACCTGTAAATTGGGGGACTACTACCTACCTCCCTGAGGGTGAGGGAATTGGAAGGTTTAATTGTTTGTAAAGTGCTTAGAGATTGTCAGAGGAATGGCAGTAGAAATGGGCAGAAGGCTGTGTGTATGTGCTATCCTAGTATGGCAGCTCCATTGCCTCATTTGGGGATTTTGACTCAGGAGCTGGCACTGCGCATGTGTATTTCTCACTGGCTGCATAGTCCACACGGCCTTTTGCTGCCAGCAAAAGAAAAAAAAATATATAATAAGTGACGGGGAAGAAATGAAAGCAACCCAGTTGAGAATTACCCCTTGTTCTGAAGGCTGCCAGAGAAGCTCCCAAGGGCCCAGTAGACTGTAAAACGTTAGAACTTGAGAAACAGTAAAGCTTCCAAAAAATCCCCAGGGGCAACTCTCCACAGAGCTTTCCTGGAAACAGCTGTGTGTTTGAACTTGCTGTAGATGGAAAGCATTTGCTCCTACTAACGAATGCATGGAGAGGTTAGCTAGGGTACAACCATAGACTTATCAGAGGCCCGTATGAAATGAAGCTGCACAGGAGCTACTCTTGGTCCAGGTTTCTAGTGGGACGCAGGATCATCAATATAATTCACACCAATTGGTCTCCTTACTGGTAGCCTCTGCCAAGAAGTGAATGGGTCACAGTGACCACACTCCTTTCCCTGGTCCCCATGGCCCGTAGAGGGGGTCCCCTCCAGGACTGGGCTGATAAGCTTCCCACATATTGTGTACATTATAGCTGTCTGAGCTCTACTTGTTCCATAGCCAGAAAGAGGACTTCATTTAAGTCAACATCAGCTTCAACTAGTAGCAGTCTCACTTTAAAGTAATAACTGAAGCAGGTGTTTAATAACCAGCACTGAGAGAGCAATCAGAGCATGCACAGCTGCCCTTCACCTGCACAGCCACTGCCCTCCTGCTATCTGATCAACTGCTATGAAAGGAGCTCTGGGGTGAGGGACCAGCAGTTTTGCACATAACAAGCAAGCTGCAGAACATTCTGAAGCCAGCCGAATCCCTTGCCGTGAGAGGTACCACCAGGCACAGTAATTTGCACTGAATTCTGGCTTCATACATGTGCCATCTGGAGACCTCTGAAAATACAGAGATTTGGGGCAGATTCAATCCAAATTGGCTTTATGTTTGTTACAAATCTCATTTGCCCTAGCAGTCTTGGGAAGGGAGTCCAAAACCTCTCGTACATGGCAGGAAAGGAAAGAAGCAGCTTTGCTTACAGAGTTGGGTTGGATCCTTTTTTAATACATTTTGTATTGAATTAATAAAAGCATTCTTCCTAGCAGAAAAGCTAAAAGCACTTTTCAAGAAATGACATCTGCCCTCCGTCTTTATGAATCCCTTAATTAAGATGCTGGCAAACAGCCATATCACACATACGCCAACATCCAACAGCGTTAGGTAATGAGGTTTTTGTCTCATGACCCTCATAAAACAGATCAAAGCCAAACAAAAGCATTGGGGGGAAAATCACCTCCCAGAAGCAGTCTTGTCCCTTGTCATCTGCTAACAGGTTCAAGGCATTTCTCTCCATTTGTTAGTCAATGGTTCCTGAATCCATTGTTGTAGGCTCAATTATTAATATCAGCCCACCAGAGATAGAATTTGTTTAGGTTCACATGCTAACCTCTTGGTTAATGGACCTATTTCAATTTTCACTATGGTCTTACAATAATTTTACATTTCAGCAAATCATTTCACCAACAATAGATAGTACATCCAGCAGGGCTGAAAACATTTACCAGACACCTACTAGCCAGAGGCCAATACAACAGAATGAAGACGGAGGATCCACCAGCTCAGTCCCTCCCTATCAACTCCAAACATTGGGAAGGGAGCATGCTAGGATTCCTACCAGGGTGCTTTCCCCAGGCCACTCCTAGGGACTTATTTTTCAGATCACTTTTGGCTAGGAGCTACCTCTCTCTTGGACCTCCACCTTACAGGCTCCTGTTTGTTATTTGGGTGCCCAACTCTATGTCTCCCAGCCCAATGGCTACTGAGATGGGAGTGAGGGCATCAACCCCACCTATTCGCCATCATTGCGGGGGTCCTTCCTTCCCTATGTAATTAGCTCCTGTATCTACCACAGCCGTTCATAACTTTCTGAAGCAGAATCAGAGTTAAACCACCACCTACCAGATTCTGAACAGTGCCCATTAAACCAGCCAGAGTCTTGCTAATTTCTCCTGCTGTTAAGGCTCAGGGAAGTTCTGAGTAGCAGCATTGTCACTGGGGCTGCCTGTTGGAAGATCCTGAGCTTGTCTAAGTACAGAAGTTGAAACAGTTTAACTAAAGGCATGATGTCAAATGGATTCAACTTTGTGTGAGGACCTGGTTACATCCCTTTAAACCAGGCTAAAATTGATGTGGTTTGCATCTGTAATTTATAGATGCAAGCTCTAATATTTGCATTGGCTTAAACCTGGCACGAGCATCCACACACAAAGTTGCATCTGCTTGACATTACACTTTTAGTTGAGGCAGTGTGCCTTTGTGTTTAGAGCAGGGCTCAGGAAAAGAGCCTTGCATCAGCTCAAATCCATTCCTATTTGGAAGGTTTCCTTCACAAGCATCAAGGCTTAGAAGGTAGTGGTGTTAAATGAAAGTTTAAATGCTGAAGATGAAGATGCATCTGAAAGGTGTCCACATATTTCAAACCAAAGACTCCGATCCCACTCCATCTGGCTTAAAGACACCAAATTCATCCCTTTTTTAAAATTGCCTTTCACAGAATCATTTGTAGTTAGAAGGGACACTCACTTAGTCCCTTCCCCACCATTGTGGCAGGATTGAGTCAATATCCTTAAACCACCCTCTGTTAGACAGGTTTCAGGTCTCAGCCTCTGACAGCCCCAGCGAAGGTGGTTCTACACCATCCTAAAGCAGCTTGTTTCATCACCCAAACTCTTTGGAGTTAAAAGAATCCTCATACCCTCCAATATTTAACCAGAATTCCCTGCTGCAACTAAAGCTCCATCACTTCTCAATCTGTGATCAGATGGTATAATCAGGCCATGTCCTCTTTATAATGTGCCTTCATGGAGGTGGAAGCTACCACCATGTCTATTCTTGGCTCTCATATCTCCAAACCAAACATCCTCAGTACTCTGAACCCTTTCTGCTAGGGCTTATTGTTCAAACCTTTTTTCATTCAGGACTGCTCTCCTCTGAATTCTATCAGTGAAACATGGTGCCCAGAAATAACAGTTGTCTCAAATAAAGGCCTAAATAGGGCTAAACAGGGCAGAAAACCACCACATGCAACACTCCTATAAAAAAAAAAAATAGAGCTCATAAGACATTTGCTTTTTTGGTCACAGTGGCACACAAAAAGTGCAATACAAGCCTTTTCAATGATGTTTTTACCCTACCTGTATTTCTGTTTTGTATGTGTTCACTGGATTATGTCTCCATTTCCCATTTCTCTCTACTGAATCTCATTTGATTGGTTCTGGCCTATTTCTTTAATTCATTAGGAACAGGTTTCAGAGTAGCAGCCGTGTTAGTCTGTATATGCAAAAAGAAAAGGAGTACTAGTGGCACCTTAGAGACTAACAAATTTATTTGAGCGTAAGCTTTCGTGAGCTACAGCACACTTTCTTGAAGTGAGCTGTAGCTCACAAAGCTTATGCTCAAATAAATTTGTTAGTCTCTAAGGTGCCACTAATACTCCTATTCATTAGGAAGAGATTGATTTTTAATCTCACTCCCCAAAAGTGTTTGCAAACCACTGCCTCCTCCAAGGGAGAGCCCTACCCAAGGCAGAAGGGAGTAAGTTGGAGAGCAGGAACACGACATCAGCAGGACAGAAAAACTCCAAACAGCAGCACCAGCCAGGGCCACAGTTTGCAGGGGAAGAGCAGAAATGGTCCCAGAGGTATGGGATACTCTTGAAGCTACAATCCGCAGGAGAGGCCCCATGGATTTGGGGAGCAGGCTAGCCCATCAATGAAGATCTTTCCCTTACACATACCAATCCACTCCCTGTATCCCCACTTCATCCCCCACTTGCCCCTGCTCCCAGCCCACACCTCGCCCCTTCCCCCACCTCACCTCCCCACTCGCCCCTGCACCCTAGACTAGGCCCCACCTCACCCCTTCCCCACACCTCGCCTCTTCCCCGCCCCTTCCTCCACTCATCCCCATCCCCTCCCCTCTTCCCCCCGGGCCTCACCTCACCCCCGCCCACACCTCGCCCCTGCCCCCTAGGCTAGCTCCCACCTCGCCTCACCCCCTATCCCTCACATCACTCCCGCCCCGTGCCCCCATGTCCCCTTCTCGCCCCCCAACGCACACCTCCTGGCCTATCCCCCAGTGACCCCGCTCCCAGCTGTCCCGGGGGAGGGGAGGGGCTGTCACCTCTTGAGCGACGCTCAGCCCCTCTCGCTTCTTAACCATCTTCCTCCGCTTTGCCACAACTGCGCACGCGCACGCGCACGGTCCCTTTACTGGTACGGGCCACGTACGAACCCGCTATCGGGGACGACACCTGAACTGCCATCTTTGTGAGGGGCATGCCGTAACGCAACTGCCACCGTTGTGAGGGGCAGTCGCCGCCATCTTTGTGAGGGGTATGCCTGAACGCAACTGCCATCTTTGTGAGGGGCACGCCTGGCTACAGCCGCCATCTTTTTGAGGGCTACCCGCCGCCATCTTTGTGAAGGGTTCCTATCTAAAGCAGCCACCATCGGAAGGGAGGGGCAGCCTTCCAGACGCTATGTTTAGGAGGGCGCCCCTCTGCTTCTGGCATCAGGCCTCTCTTCTCTCTTGGTCTCCCAGTCTGTGCCCATCCCACTGCTCTGCCCCAGGGTACACGCAACACTCCCTTTCCCTTGGCTTCTGAGTAGCTCTCTCTCTTCTCACTTCTCCTGGGTAACCTGCGTCACTTTCATCCCTCCTCACATTGTGCTGATGGTGTCTACCCCTCTCTTCATTGCATCACATCACAGAACCATCATAGTGTAATCCAGAACCATTAGTGTAACACAGATATAGGTATCTTGCCCCATATCTTTGCCTGGCACTTTACAGCAATAGAAAGAAGAACCTTGACCCAAAGAATCTATAATGTTTGATCGCACTGGGAATAGGAGTGTATCTTCCATTAGACAACCACAAGACATGATGACACTGGCAAGGAAAGGGGATAATGACAAACAAAGATGGCATGAAACAAATGTGTGAAGCTTTTGGGGGAGGGGGGGAGATATGATAAAGGTCGATAAAATTATGACTGGTGTGGAGAAAGTGAATAAGGAAGTATTATTTACCCTTTCTCATAACACAAGAACTAAAGGTCACCCAATGAAATAAATAGGCAGCAGGTTTAAAACAAACATAGGGAAGTACTTCTTCACACAGTGCACAGTCAATCTGTGGAACTCTTAGCCAGGGGATCTTGTGAAAGCCAAAAGTGTAACTATGTTAAACAAGAATTAGATAAGCTCATGCAGGATAGGTCCATCAATGGCTATTAGCCAAGATGGTCAGGGACATAACCCCATGCTCTAAGTGTCTCTAAACCTCTGACTGCCAGAAGCTGGGACTGGATGACAGGGAATGGATCACTTGATAATTGCCCTGTTCTGCTCACTCCCTCCGAAACATCTGGCACCAGCCACTGCCAGAAGACAGGATACTGAGCTAGATGGACCATTGGTCTGACCCAGTATGGCCGTTCTTATGAAAGGCCAGAACTGCAAAGGGATAAAGGTTAACAGGAAGTGTCCTGGCTACTTCCCTGCCCTGCTGCCAGCACTAGGAAGTTCTGTAAATCAACAAGATAAAAAGACTAGACAGGAATGACTAGTCTTTTTGCAGGAGGCGAACACCAGCTGCCCTTGAGCCAGCTCCGCACCTCGGCTTCAGTGCTGTTCAGGAACCGAAACCCAATCCTGCTGTGCTGGTAGGTGGTGGCTGCAATGTGGGATCCAGAGAGTGGGACTGTAAAGCAGAAGGACATGCTCAGAGCTCCAGCTAGGAAGATGATCTCTTTGAAAAAGAAAAGGCAAAAATAATTGTTGTTCTGCTGCAGA
This sequence comes from Natator depressus, assembly GCF_965152275.1. Lineage (NCBI taxonomy): Eukaryota > Metazoa > Chordata > Testudines > Cheloniidae > Natator > Natator depressus. The sequence continues at coordinate 150,354,841 of NC_134236.1, forward strand.
TTGTGGACACTTGGATTTTTAGGGTGCCAGTGGGGATAGAACTTGGAGTCTTCTACTCCAAAGCATAGGGCCTTACCACTTAAACGAAAAGAGAATCTCCATGAAGAGTTAGGAGGTACAGGGCCTATGACACACAGCTGAGCTGTCCTGCTTTGATCTGTAGAGGACAGTGCACTAGCCAGTTCATGGCAGAATCTTAGGAATGCTGTCATATATCTACAGCACTTTTCATCCTGATAGATCCCAAAAGCCCTTTACTATAAAACACGCAATAGTGCATAAAAGTGCCAACACTTACCACTGAATGCAATCACTTCAGGGGGGAAAGAGACATGACAACTATTTAAGAGAAAACAGCAGTTTCAGAATGGAAGGGAAGGCAACACTAGTGTTCACTGGTAAAACAGGAGGACTTTTACTTGGGCAGAATGTAATTATCTGAGCTGCACTGTTGCCAGGGGCTAGCATCACTGCTCTTAAAAAAAGCACTGATAACAACACTGAACTCTTATAGGGCACTTGTCATTCATAAATCTAACAGGTTTTACAAAGCAGGAAAAGTAGTATTATCCCCCATTTGCAGCTGGGAAAACTGAGGCACAGAGAGTGAAAGTGGCTTACCTAAGGCCACACAGCATTTCAGACTCCCAGTCCAGTGTACAATCCACTGGGCACTGTGTTATGGGATCTGTAGGGACCACGAGTTTAATATCTCAACCAAAAGGAACCTAAACTCCCATTTCCTCTGTAGAGAGCAGCACTGTTTTCTGAACAGCAAAAAACTAGGTTCAAAAGAATAAACCCAAAGAATCTGAGCAGGACCCAATTCTAAATTGGGCACAGGTTCCCAGCAGCCCTGTGGCTGCCCAGGACCCAAAGGAGGAGAAAATGAAAAGAGAGCAGGAGACAGGTTTGTTCCAGACACAGTTCTTGTTTAGCAAGTGTAAATGCAATTTTAAAATGCATAGAGGTTTGAACAAAACCCATCTGTCATGGTTTTTAGTTGGACGAAATATCCATCAATCCTGCAGAAAGAATTTTCTCTCTTACAAAAGTAAGTATTGATTCAAGGTCACGGTGGGGCTAGAACTCAGCCTCCTACTCCAAAAAGCATAGGGCCTCACAGCTGTCAATTCCCGCACCCTCCCTTTACAGGCAGCCAAGGGGCCCCTTTGCTGCCATATCATTTTGAGGGGAGAGGGTGGTCAATCAATCCCTCCTCCCCCCAGCCTCTGCTACCACCACAATGCAAGAAGCAGCACCAACAATGATCAATTTTAATGTTTTTATCCCCGTCGGTTTCAGATCTGTCAAGCTGACGACCTCATCATGCCGTTCACATGGCCCTACGCCTCCCGCATCAGCTCCGAGCTAGAACGTCATCCTCGGCTCTTGCAGTGTGTTGATAACATGGCTCCCATGTTACATGTTTATTTCCTTGTTAATGTTGTTCAGGGTTCCATTTAGCCAGTGACACAGCAGTAAATAAATAAGGAAGTATGCTTCAGGATTAGCTCTGAAGTTGTGGCACACAAGGGCCTCAGACTTTGTATTTAAAAATGCATTTATACATATCATGAAAAACGACTATTTTGTTGTCAGCAATGGGTTCCCTGTGGCTGGAGCCTTAACTCAGGTAATGCAACCCGTATACACAGAGCTGGGTGGAGAGGGAAGATTTTCTATAGCCCACAAACTGTTTTAGAAACTAACTGTTCAACCACTGAGCTCAGACTCCTAGAATTAGGGGGTTCCTGTGGGAAAATCATTCTGATGATCAAACAAAAGCAGTAGGTGACCGCAGAGGGGACCCACTAGGTTGTATTAGCAAAAGGGTGCAACACAAAGCAAAGGAGGCAATGCTGGGACTGGATAAGGCCCTAGTGAGACCCCACTGGGGATACTGTATGCCGGCCTAGGGCCCATCCCACTCAGTGCTAGGTTTACAATGGCGCCAGTGGCACCATGGAGCCGGGCCCATGCTCAGAAGGGGCCCTGGCCTGCTCCGCTTGCTGGCCCCCGCCCACCACTTGTTCCTCTCAGCCTGCAGGGTTGTGCAGGGCGCTCTGCATTTGTGTGTGTGTGTTGGGGGGGGGGGCCCTCTGGCCATAGGGAGTCGGGGCCTGTTGCAGAGGTGCTGAATCTCTGATTTCCCCATGGGTGTTTGATCCCAGCTCTGTGCCAAGCCCCACCCCCACTCCACCCTTTCCCCGAAGGCCCTGCCACCCACCTCTTCCTGCCTTCGTTCCACCCCCACCCCGCCTCTTCCTGCCCCATTCTGCACTCTCCCCAGAGTGCTCCCGCCTCTTTCTGCCCCTGCTCCTCCCCGCCCAGCGCCTCCTGCTGAACAGCTAATCAGCAGCGGGCGGGAGGTGGAGGGGACGAGGGGGAGGATCTGATTGGCGGGGCTGCCGGTGGGTGCTGAGCCCACACTATATATTTTTTTTCTGTGGCTGCTCCAGCCCCGGAGCACCCACGGAGTCAGCACCTATGGGGTGTTAGGCGAGGGGGCTGTGTGGCGTACCGTGGGCCCACCCCCGAGGGGAAGGGGCACACTGGCAGCACAGGTCCGGGCAGGCCACTGTGTGTCTGGCAACTGCCGGTTTGTAAATAGTGCCCTCGCATTGGGCTGGGCAGAGTGGGGCCACTCCTGCCATGCCATGCCCCATTGCCCCCCTCGCTCTGTGGACTGACCTCCCTGCGCCATGCTCCATTGCCCCTATGGGAGCCCACACGTATCTTTGGCGCTAGGCCCACAAAATGTTAATCCGGCCCTGATCCCACTGCAAGGGGATTATGGCCCTGCCACAAAGGCGGGTGTTGAGGAGGCACCAAGTCCAAAGAATTTAAGTTTTCAGGAAGGTTTGAGGAAATTGGGTTAATTTTCACTGGAAAGGAGTAAGACTTTGGGGTAATCTGATATAGCAGATACTAATCTCTAACCCTCACCCTTTTCTGCCCTCTCCCATGTGAGGAGCTCAATGTGCTCCGCAAGCATTAATGAGTGAATCCTCTCACAACTCTGTGAGGAAGATCTGGATCAACACTCCTGTTTTATAGATAGGGAGACTGAGGCAGTGACGTGCCCAGGGTCACGCAGCAAGTAAGTAGCAGAGCTGGGCACAGAACCCAGTAGGCCTGACTCCTTGGCCCCAGCTCTGATCACTAGGAAGCACTCCCTGCTGGATTTTTAAAATTCCAAAGAGGATTGAGGGAAACAGTTTGCCCCAGTGAAGGCATCAACAAGGAGGGGGAAATAATGTGATGGTGCGGCAAGTGGGAGTAAAATGGGGGACCTGGACAGAACTGCTTTCTGCAAAGGGGAACAAACAGAAGTTACCAGGGTAGGGGATTGGGACAGAGATGCCCCCTTAATTTACTTCTCAGGGCTGCTGACAAAACAAGTTGCAGAGTGTGAATTGAAGCAAATGGCTGGATGCGGGGTGCTGCAGGAAAAGGATGGGTGAGGGGGGGCAGTTAGGAACTGGATGGGGCATGTTGGACTGGAATAGTTTCCTGTATTCAAGAGGACTTTCCCTTACATTTTGTTTCTCCTTCCCTCCCTATCCCCCACAATACCATGGGGCTAACCCCCCTCCAGCCCATGTACTGTAACTCCAGGGATGAATTTGGCTTGTGATGACTATAGCCCAGAGGACACTAATTCTGATGCAGTCACGTCCACCCTTTTCTTGAGCTGGACCACTGGGAAACATGGGCATGACAGAAATTGGTATCAGGACCCTGCAGGCTGGAAGACGCTGCTGTTGGCTGTTTTTCTTGGTAAGATAAATATAGAGAAGCCAGTGGACTGAATCTTTAGTTTGCCTGTGTCGCCTTCTGTGCTTCTACCTTGACGGGCTCTGCACAGGTTTCAGGAACAGTTTGAGATTACAGAATTAATTAGAATGAAGTTAATCAAATTACCCACCACGAGACTACCTGTGTCTGGGAAGTAAGCAACTCAGCTGAAAAGGGATTCCACAGCCAGGGCTGGTGCCTGTCTTCACTTCCATGCATGGCTCCCATTTGACTTGCAAGCCTAGGACATGTGCGGAGGCGTGACTCTCAAAGGTGTGGAATGCCTCTTGCAAATTGCCAATTGCTCTCAAGCCCCATGGACTTCAGCGGGAGCTCAGGCACTGGCACAGGGCTAAGTCAAATATGTAGTCTTTACACTTATCGGAAGTCTACCAGATTGGTCTGGAGAAGTCATAAGAACAGTATCACTTGCCTTTAAAAATGTTGTCTAGTCCCTGAGACGTGGGGAAGGATCATTATCCTCATTAGTGATGATACAGAGCGTTGCTCAAGGGAGTTACTAGAAGTTTCAGGAATGACACCTGTAAGTGCTAAGTCCTTAGCTTATGCCCATTCCTCTAGGTCAGAGGTGGGCAAACTACAGCTCACGAGCCACATTCGGCCCATGGGACCCTCCTGCCTGGCCCCTGAGCTCCTGGCCCGGGAGGCTCGCCCCCGGCCCCTCCCCTGCTGTTCCCCCTCCCTCTCTCTCTCCCCCTCAGCGCGCCATGCTCTGGGCGGCCGGGCAGCGCAGTTGCAGAGCCGCGGTTTGACGTGGTGCTCTGGGCGGTGTGGCTGTAGCGCCGCCAGCCACTGGTGCTCCAGGCAGCGCAGTAAGGGGGCGGGGAGGGGATTGGATAGAGGGCAGGGGAGTTCGGGGGTGTGGTCAGGGGTGTGGATGGGGTTGGGGGGGTCAGAGGGTAGGGAACAGGGGGGTTGGATGGGGCAGGGGTCCTGGGGAGGCAGTGAGGAATGTGGGGAGGTTGGATGGGGCGGCAGGGAGCAGTCAGGGGTAGGGGGTCCAGGGCTGGGCAGGGGACAAGGGGTGGTGGATGGGGCTGGAGTCCCAAGAGGGCCGTCAGGGGACCGGGGGTTGGATGGGGAGGAGTCTGGGGGAGCCGTCGGTGGGGGTCGGATGGGAAGCGGGAGCCGGGCCACACCTGGCTGTCTGGGGGGACATGGACTCCCCTAACCAGCCCTCCATACAATTTTGGAAACCTGATGTGGCCCTCACCTGCTCTAGGTCATTCTGCCTTGCATCAAGCTCTCTTAGGAGATGTCTCCTGCTTCCAGTCAGGGCAGTAAGACCACAAGAATGACCTTTTGTGCTATAGATCTGTAGTTTCTAGCCACAATCTGAGAGAGACATGAAAAAATGAACATTAATGACAAGCAGAAATGTTAACCAAACTTTTTCAAACTTAGTTAAGAAGTTGAGTTTGGGTTGGTTCCTATGTGATCTGAACCTGTTCACCAATGAACAATGGATGTCTTCAGGGCTAAGATAGCATTTCACTTCTGAACAGTGCACCAGCCTGAAGCCACAGAGTCCAGATGATGACCTTTTAAAGATGACAAGAAGTCTGGTGGCACCTTAAAGACTAACAGATTTATTTGGGCATTAGCTTTCGTGGGTAAAAAAACGCCTGAAGAAGTGGTTTTTTACCCATGAAAGCTTATGCCCAAATATATCTGTTAGTCTTTAAGGTGCCACCAGACTCCTTGTTGTTTTTGTGGATACAGACAAACACGGCTACCCTCGATACTTTTAAAGATGGCAATTCTAACTGCAGCTAAATGCTCCAGCATTGAAGATTTGGTGATTTCAGAACCAGGGAGGGGATGAAAGGGAAAATTCAAGACCGAGGTCCATCTGCAAGGCAGGAGAGTTGAGGTTCACGCTTGTATTTCTGTAACACACCTGTGTTTCCATAACCCTGTGTAATGGTCACCACTCAGGGTCTGGTTGGGAAGCATGGCCTCGTGGTCACAGCCACAACCCCAGACTGCCAAGGGGTTTGTGGGGAGGGGAGCCTGGGCCCTCCCACTCTACCAGGCTCCAACCCAGGGCCCTTTTAGCTACCAGTAACCTGGCAACCAAGACTACTTAAGGCTGTCCTCCCTGGGCCTCTTCCTCTCGTCTCCCCTCCTGGGGTCACCTCAGTCCAAGGCCTTCACCTGATGGGAAAATCAAAATCCCAAGGAAGCAAGAGGGAGTCACCACAAAATACTTCCCTTTCTGCTTGTCTTTGCGGAGGGTCCTCTTTCCTCACGGAGGGCCCCTTTAGGCAGCTGCATCAGAGCCTTTAGGTTTTGCTCTGCTGGAGCTGTGGGCTGCAAGTCTGCTCACCTTCAGCACTGCTCACCAGCTGAGCTAATTTGCTGCCTTTTCATTCCTCCAGCAGATGAAGCATTTGCTGCTCTTGTGGTGGGGCGGGGCTGGCTGAGCCCAAAATGAGCCCTTAAGCCAGGGGTGGGCAAACCTTTTGGCCCAAGGGCCACATCTGCGTGGGGAATTGCATGCAGGGCCATGAATGTAGGGCTGGGCCAGGGGGCTGGAGTGCGGGAGGGGGTGCGGTGTGCAGGAAGGGGCTCAGGGCAGGGGGTGGCGGTGCAGGAGGGGTACGGCAGGGGGTTAGGGTGCAGGAGGGGTGTGGGGTGAGGCAGGGGGTTGGGGTGCAGGCAGGGTGCGGTGGGGGCTCAGGGCAGGGAGTTGGGGTGCAGGGTGCAGGAGGGGTTTGTGGTGTGGGCTCTGGCCCAGCGCCGCTTACCGTGAGTGGCTCCAGGGTGGCAGTGGCATGCAACGGGGCAAAGGCAGGCTCCGTGCCTGCCCTGGCCCCGTGCCGCTCCTGGAAGCAGCCCTTACCATGTCTCTGCGGCTTTTGCAGGGGGCAGAGGGCTCTGCGTGATGCCCTGACCTGTGGGTACCACCCCCGAAAGCTCCCATTGGCCATGGTTCCCCGTTCCCTGCCAATGGCAGCTGTGGGGGGCGGTGCCTGAAGGCTCCAGGCGTTGCAGGGACGTATCCAGCCCGCGGGCCGTAGTTTGCCCACCCCTGTGTTAAGCCCTTGTTGCTCAGTGTGGGGTTTGAAGTGACTTACACAGGGTGAAGTGACTTACACAGGTGTCCTAGCAGGCCAGTGGCAGAGCCAGCAATAGAGCACAGGTCTCCTGAGTTCCAGACCAGGCTATAACACTAGGCCATGCTGCCTGCCCATGAAGAATGCAGCCCTGTGGGAGATTTGTCTGCAGGGGAATGAGAAGCTGCAAGGTGTTGCTAAAGGGTAATGAAAGGCTCTAGTCCTGCACTGTCAGTGGTGCTGCACAGTTCCTTAGAAGGCATGTCGAGCGGTGGATGGGCTGCCGAGTGCACCAGCTGATGCCAACAGATCTGTCCTATGCTCAAATGCCTCTCTGGAAAGTCAGGCCAAGTCTTTCCTCCTCTGCGGGGCTTGTGATTGACTCACCCTGTAAAGTGTGTGGTGGTTCTCCGGGACACGGGATGCTATTTAAAAAGAAAGTGCATTATCATTGTGCTAATCACTGTCCTTCCCAAGCACTTCCCGGTTTCAGTCCACTCTCACTTATTTAAACACACAATTCAGGCCCTTGTGTTCAGGCCCACCAGCAAGGGCTAGGCCCCCGGCCTTACACAAAGCTTTGCTGAAGATGTCTCTGGCTCCCCCAGCCCAGAACCCCCCTGAGCATGACAGAGAGTTGCAGGGACTGGAGGACGGTGGGGCTGCTGAGAGCTCCCTCCACACAGCACAGTGGGAGCCAGTGAGGAGAAAAAAGCTGGGTCCCGCACCGAGGTCTCTGCAAATGTGAGGTGACAGTCCTCCACATCCCTGCACAGTTTTGTATTCTCTGAGCCCTGGTCTACACTACGAGCTTAGGTCGAATTTAGCAGCGTTAGATCTATTTAACCCTGCACCCGTCCACACAACGAAGCCATTTTTTTCGACTTAAAGGGCTCTTAAAATCGATTTCTGTACTCCTCCCCTGATGAGGGGATTAGCGCTGAAATTGACCTTGCTGGGTCAAATTTGGGGTAGTGTGGGGTAGTGTGGTCGCAATTCAACAGTATTGGCCTCCGGGAACTAACCCAGAGTGCTCCATTGTGGCCGCTGTGGACAGCACTCTCAACTCAGATGCACTGGCCAAGTAGACAGGAAAAGGCCTGCGAACTTTTGAATCTCATTTCCTGTTTGGCCAGCGTGGCAAGCTGCAGGTGAGTGCAGATCTCATCAGCAGAGGTGACCATGATGGAGTCCCAGAATCGCAAAAGAGCTCCAGCATGGACCGAACTGGAGGTACGGGATCTGATCGCTGTATGGGCAGACGAATCCGTGCTATCAGAACTCCGTTCCAAAAGACGAAATGCCCAAACATTTGAAAAAATCTCCAAGGGCATGAAGGACAGAGGCTATAACAGGGACCTGCAGCAGTGCCGTGTGAAACTTAAGGAGCTCAGGCAAGCCTACCAAAAAGCTACAGAAGCAAACGGCTGCTCGGGGTCAGAGCCCCAGACGTGCTGTTTCTATGATGACCTGCATGCCAGTCTAGGGGGTGCAGCCACCACTACCCCACCTCTGTGCTTTGGCTCTGTCAATGGATTATCACACAACAGGGATGCACATTTTGGGGATGAGGAAGATGAGGAGGAGGAGGTTGAAGATAGCGCACAGCAAGCAAGTGGAGAAACCATTTTTCCCGAGAGCCAGGAACTGTTTCTCACCCTGGACCTGGAGCCAGTACCCCCCGAACCCACCCAAGGCGGGCTCCCGGACCCGCCAGGCGGAGGAGGGACCTCTGGTGAGTGTACCTTTGTAAATATAATACATGGTTTAAAAGCAAGCGTGTTTAATGATTAATTTGTTTAGCTGGGTTTGTGCTGCACGTTAACCCAAAAACCGGAGCCCCTCCTTTTAAATGGCCAACCCATTTTAAATGGCCAACCCAACGGCTGCTTGGTATGGGAAAGGAGGGTGCTGCTGTTTGAAACCATTCCCACATGTTATGAAGGTTAAAGAAGCCAAAAGACTGTGGCTTACCATGGTTGCCTGCAAGCTGAATTATGTTGCCCGGCCCTGCATGTGTGATCTCTCACACCAAACTGGCAGACCCTCAATATAAGAGGCAAAATGTGACCTTGTACCGAAAGCACATGTGCTATGTAATGTTAACAGCAAGGTTCACCGTGAAAGAGTCTACCCATTGATTCTCTGAAATGTGTTTTTTTAACTACTACTCTCCCTTATTTTTGCTCCCGCAGCTGCCAATGTTTCAATGCTCACACTATCATCTCCATCCCAGAGGCTAGCGAAGATTAGAAGGCGAAAAAAATGCACTTGCAATGAAATGTTCTCTGAGCTCATGCAGTCCTCCCACACAGAAAGAGCCCAGCAGAATGCGTGAAGGCAAGCAATGTCAGAGTCCAGGAAAGCACAATATGAATGTGAGGACAGGTGGCGGGTTGAAGATGATAGGTGGCGTCAGCTTGCTGACAGAAGGCAGGAGACAATGCTGAGGCTACTGGAGGATCAAACTGATATGCTCCGGTGTATGGTTGAACTGCAGGAAAGGCAGGAGCACAGACTGTCGCTACAGCCCCTGTGTAACCAACCACCCTCCTCTCCAAGTTCCATAGCCTCCTCACCCAGATGCCCAAGAACACGGTGGGGGGGCCTCTGGGCACCAAGCACTCCACCCCAGAAGATTGCCCAAGCAACAGAAAGCTGGCATTCAATAAGTTTTAAAGTGCAGTGTGGCCTTGTCCTTCCCTCCTCCCCCACCCCTCCCGGGCTACCTTGGCAGTTATCCCCCTATTTGTGTGATGAATTAATAAAGAATGCATGAATTTGAAACAACAATGACTTTTATTGCCTCTGCAAGTGGTGATCGAAGGGGGGAGGGGAGGGCAGCTGGCTTACAGGGAAGTAGAGTGAACCAAGGGGGCGGGTTTTCATTAAGGAGAAACAAACAGAACTGTCACACGGTAGCCTGGCCAGTCATGAAACTGGTTTTCAAAGCTTCTCTGATGCGCACCGAGCCCCCATGTATTCTTCTAACCGCCCTGGTGTCTGGTTGCGCGTAATCAGTGGCCAGGGGATTTGCCTCATCCTCCCACCCTGCCATAAACGTCTCCCCCTTACTCTCACAGATATTGTGGAGTGCACAGCAAGCAGCAATAACAATGGGAATATTGGTTTCACTGAGGTCTAACTGAGTCAGTAAACTGCGCCAGTGCACTTTTAAACGTCCAAATGCACATTCTACCACCATTCTGCACTTGCTCAGCCTATAGTTGAACAGCTCCTTACTGCTGTCCAGGGTGCGTGTGTATGGCTTCATGAGCCATGGGAGCAAGGGGTAGGCTGGGTCCCCAAGGATAACTATAGGCATTTCAACATCCCCAATGGTTATTTTCTGGTCTGGGAAGAAAGTCCCTTGCTGCAGCTGTTGAAACAGACCAGAGTTCCTGAAGATGTGAGTGGCATGTACCTTTCCCGGCCATCCCACGTTGATGTTGGTGAAACGTCCCTTGTGATCCACCAGTGCTTGCAGCACCATTGAGAAGTACCCCTTGCGGTTTACGTTCTTGCTGCCTTGGTGGTCCAGTGCCAAGATAGGGATATGGGTTCCGTCTATCGCCCCACCAGAGTTAGGGAATCCCATTGCAGCAAAGCCATCCACTATGACCTGCACATTTCCCAGAGTCATTACCCTTGATAAGAGCAGCTCAGTGATTGCGTTGGCTACTTGGATCACAGCAGCCCCCACAGTAGATTTACCCACTCCAAATTGATTCCCAACTGACCGGTAGCTGTCTGGCGTTGCAAGTTTCCATAGGGCTATCACCACTTGCTTGTGAACTGTGAGGGCTGCTCTCATCTTGGTATTCTTGCGCTTCAGGGCAGGGGAAAGCAAGTCACAAAGTTCCATGAAAGTGCCCTTACGCATGCGAAAGTTTCGCAGCCTAGAATCGTCCCAGACCTGCAACACTATGCTGTCCCACCAGTCTGTGCTTGTTTCCCTGGCCCAGAATCGGCTTTCCACGGCATGAACCTGCCCCATCACCACCATGATGTCCAAAGTGCCGGGGCCCGTGCTTTGAGAGAAGTCTGTGTCTATGTCCTCATCACTCTCATCACTGCGCTGCCGTCGCCTCCTCGCCTGCTTGTGCAGGTTCTGGTTCTGCATATTCTGCTGGATAATGCGTGTGGTGTTTACAATGCTCATAACTGCTGCGGTGATCTGAGCGGGCTCCATGCTTGCTGAGGTATGGCGTCTGCAGGAGAGCAGAGTGGCAGCAGAAGCGGCGGGTGGATGACGATGCTGACAGCAATATGGTGCCTGCACCGAAAAAGGTGCGAAACTATTGTCGGCCGTTGCTTTCACGGAGGGAGGGAGGGGGGAGCAAGGGATAGGCTAGCAGCAGATGGTACAGTACGACTGCTAGCTGTCATCATCTCCTGGGTGCTCGCCAGCAGACGGTGCAGTCCGACTGAAGCCGTCATCGTTTCCAGGCAGACTGAATCTCCATGAGACGAAACTTAAGAAGAGAATGACCTGGAGTCACTCCCATTTATGTCCAGGTGCCCCTGACCGACCTCACCGAAGTTGGCCAAGAGCACCCAGGAGACGACGACGACGGCTACCGGTCGGATTGCACCATCTGCTGCCACAAGGCAATGAGCTGCTCCTGTGTAGCAATGCAGTACCACGTCTGCCAGCACCCAGGACATGTACAGTGACTGTGAGCTGAGCAGGCTCCACGCTTGCCATGGTATGACGTCTGCACGGGTAACCCAGGAAAAAAGGCGCGAAATGATTGTCTGCCGTTGGTTTCATGGGGCGGGGGGCGGGGGGGGGCTGATGACATGTACCCAGAACCACCTGTGACAATGTTTTTGCCCCATCAGGCATTGGGATCTCAACCCAGAATTCCAATGGGCGGTGGAGACTGCGGGAACTGTGAGATAGCTACCCACAGTGCAACGCTCGGGAAGTCGACGTTAGACTCGGTACTGTGGTCAAACTCACCGACTTAATGGTCTTAATGGTCTTAAGTGGGGACACACACAATCGACTGTATAAAATCGATTTCTAAAAAATTTACTTCTATAAATTCGACTTAATTTCGTAGTGTAGACATACTGCAGGGGAGTGATTATATCCGTCCAGGTCTCCGCTGAGCTCCAAGGGAACACACAGCACGCCTCCAGCTGCCCTCGGATCCAGGAACTAGCAGGGAGCCTGAAAATAGCATATTTCTCCTGATATGATTTCTCCAGCCTGGAATGACTTCCAGGATGATCAGCAGAGACAAACACTCCGGAAAGGAATGTTAATGCCCTCAAGGGTGTGGTGGCCAAGGAGGCTGAATCTTCCCCCAGTACATGCTGACATATCATTATCTGTGAGCCTGCATGTGAAATGAATTGAGACTCCCCCAGCTAGGATCCTGCAGGAACCCTAATGAAAAGTCTCTTCTCATTCTTGCATGCAGATAATAAGAAATAACCAAAGAAACCTTCAGGCCTATTCATTATATAACTAGACTGATTCATGATCAGTCTTTCTTTGATAATTTGCATGCACTCCCCTGAATATACTCTGTGTGTGTGTATGCATATATGTATACATATGACACACATAATATACTACGTGTGTATAGATATGCAGAGACACACACAAAATCTATTTATCTACCCAACAACCCATTGTCTGGGAGACAACGTGGTCTTCTGAATTTTTTATGGTTCCACTTATCTTGGAGACAATCCAAAGGTCAAACTCTCTACTGTATCTCCAGTCACCTTGCCAGTCAGCACAGATCATGGGGCTCTGGTACTTTCTGAATCTCTGATCACCTATAGGGCACTAAATTACTGCCATTACACTGCAATTCGCTGTACAATATTACTCTTTGATACACTACCTGCCTTTGTCTGGCTGCAGAGCAGCGAGAGCAGTATGCATTATTTACCAGGCTAAGTACACAGCCACCGCTGCTGCACAAACGGAGGAGAATTGGAGCTGGGCTTGAAATGTAAAAAGGTGCCATTTGGAGTTGTCATCACATCCCAGGCAGAAGCTAGTCTGCATTTGCCTGGGCCCTTGTTCAAACGAGATGTGGTCACTATCCTGGGGACAAGCTCCTCCAAACTTTTGACCAGGACTTTGCAACAACCAAAGAAATTTAACATCCTCACTACAATCCAGCCCAATTTTTACCCTGAGGCTGCAGTTATGCAGCCTCAGCACCTTGATTTAATGAAGTCCTAGTAACCGGGGACACAGCAGCCATGTTTTGCTTTATTGCAAAGCGATAACTGTTGAGTAGTGCGACCTCCCTCCAAGGCAATGGCATGTCTGTGAAGGAGGAGCTTCCTGAATGCTGGTCAGGTGAAAGGAGAGTTTCTAGTTCTCTCTCCAAGTGCTGGGGGGAATTTAGACCTTGATCAAGTCCTCCCTCCTTGCATATCTCCCCCCAACCCCCACTTTATGTCAGTGCATGGTTAGAGTGTGTCTTATCCTTCAAGTAGCATACACCTTTGATTATAAAGGATGCTGTTCCTGGCGCCTAAGGTGGAAGGCAGCCCTGCACAGTGAGGCAGAGGTGAGCAGAATAATACACATTCACAAGCTCAAGCCACCAGTCTCTGGCCTGCTGAGATGGGACCCATCCAAAGTGATTTAGAATCCAGTTCATGGTCAGGATAATATTTGCTCACTAGCTCAATGTCAGGAGGCAAGTGGAGTGGGGAGGGAGAGCTGGGGATCTTGTTATTATTACAGAGGGACTTCGAGTGGAATTGGCCTGTATTTCAATAGTGACTGCTCTGATTGTTTCCCTCTCCGCAATGTGTTCAGGGGACTCATTTACTCTTGCTCCATCATGCGCCCTTGGTCTGAGCCGGCCCCATTACCACTCACCATTAGGAAACAGATTGCAGGTTGCTTTCTCAGTGCGGCCCCAAAAGCAGTCCTTAAAGGAGATAGATTTCTGATTGAAATCTTCCCTGTCAATTGCTGCTGAGATTCATCTGATGCAGTACGAGCACACTTCTGGAGAAATTGCCAACAAAAGAGGCTGAGTTTCACCAGGCCTCATATTCTGACTACCTTCTACTTAATGGTTGTACAGTAATGTCTCCTCTTCAGACACCCCTCCTCCCTCAGCTTCTATTGATCCATGGAAGAGGAATATTGGATTAAATCATAGTCAGCAGATGTATCAAGCCCCCTAGTCATCGCCCAAGACTATATGTCATATGTGCCCTCCCAGGCACCACATGCTTTCCTTTCCCTTGGAGGGTCACCGCTAGTGCTAGGAAGTTTATCTCAGCTTCTAGAATCTGCAAAATTAGGGCCAAATTCTCCTCTCCTTGGCCCTGCAGAGTATATAGTTGGATATTGCATTGGAGCTACGTGCTGTAGAAAAGATGGAAACTTCCCCCCAAACTCAGCCAGGGCATGGGTCAGCCAAGCAGTCACGTCACAGCTGGTCATGCAGCCTTCAGGCTGTAGCATCGACGGTGGCAGGCTATGCACCCCTAGAAGGAATGGGCATATTTTGGCTAAACCCGCATTGTTTGTGGGTCCCCCGGCCATGCTCTTCCCTTCCAAAGACACATAAGCAAAATCCCTTCTGCACACTGCCTTGGAGATACTTGCCACCCAGCTGTCCTCCGGAGGGCATGGAGCAGGGTAGCCAGCCCACCCACATACAGCAGAAATGTTGCCCTTGTGCTATTTTTAGGGCCTCAGACCTGCACAAGGCAGGGGACAGGACTGGCTCCATAGGTTTTAAACCAGAGAGCAGGTGAGCTTTCCAGTACATCCTCTCATCCTCAGAGGCAGGGACCTGGCTGTCCCATTCGTCTTGCACCATGTCCACCAGTGGTGCTATAGAAGTTGTAACCCTAGTCACAATTGGGAAGGGCAGAGACAGCAGGAAAATGACAAACAACATGGTGCGGGAAGTTAACCAAGCTCTCTGTGCTCCAGAGACAACTCACTTTGGGCAATGGGTGAAGACTGGGCTTTCATCCACCATATCATCAATCATCATCCTCACCATCAAACACGTATAGCCTGCTGAGGGCTGTTGCATCAGCCAGAGTGACCATGGTCGATGGCATCATACCAGCCATTGGATAGCGAATTTTCCAGATCTGGCATAATCCTGCCAATCCACATATCTCTGGTGGCACCAGGTAGGGTCAGGGCATGCACCTCCTTGCGCGTCGATGGAGAGTTTGAGAGCATGGTGTGGTGGAGTGTATTTGTCCATCCTGGCAACAAGGCTGAAGAGCTTGCCATGCCACTTTTGAATCTAGTGAGCTATTGAAGGAAGGCCAGATCTTTGTGAGACTGTGACATTTCACACAAAGCCAAACCACTTTAGGCTCAGAATTTGGTGCTAATGGCGCATATGGAATGCCTCTAACCACTCCAAGTCTTCCTGTAAGAGGGTCCAGGTTCCTGACCCATAGAGAAGTACAGGTAGTACACAGGTTTGATAGACCTTGAACACATCCTCTTCAGAAATCGCCTCATAGTGAAATCTCACTGGGTCTTCGATGGTGCAGAAGCACCAGAAAATTTAGACCATAGACTAGTTGTCACTCAGCTCTCACTGCATCTTCTAACTTCTCCAGCTATCCATCCACCAACAATGTCCAGTGACTTTCTGAGGATCCTGTTGAAGCTGTGAAAGGGACACAGGCTGTCGAGGATCACATATGTAACCCTGGTACCTTCGTGACGATTGCCTGGAGCGATATATGTAGCGCTATATCACATGCCGCAGTTGGACAATTGGCTTCAGAAGGTCGTGCAAGAAATCTTGGCTTTCGGTCTTTGATATATTCACGAAAAAGGCAGATGCATGCAAACCACATCATCCATCCCCAGGTCAAGAGATGGGATCCCATAGGAGGAGGGATGTGTCTGTGCATATGGGTTAAGCACTGTCTAGTAATTAGATCATGAGATTGGAAGTTAGGACTTGTGGGCTTTGTTGCTGGTTCTGCCAGTGACTCACTCCCTATCCATTGTCATGTCACTTACCCTCTCTCTGTCTTGCAATTTCCCCTTGAGTAAAACAGAGATAATACTAAGCTACTTTCCCCTGGGTGTGAATCATTCATATCTGCCAAGCGCAGGGAGATCCTCAGGAGAAAGGGGCTGTTGTGCTGAAAAGGGCTAAGAGTTATTTTTATGATTTGTTATGGCAAATACATCCTTGAAATTAACCTGTGAAGTGAAACTCTGCATCAAAGGGTTAAACATAAGGGCCACAGCAAACGAACCTCACCTAGAACCCCATCTTCAAATGCAATAGGCTAAAATGGCTTCTTCTCTATTAGCAGGACAATCCCAGAGGAAGGGGGTGGGCAGCTGACTTGCTCAACATTCAGAACCAAGTGCCTGATGTTGAGGACAGGAGAGGATTTTTGAGCTGGAGGCCTCTCTTTAGTTTGTGTGGGACACAGTCGGGACACACAGAAACACTGACCTGAACTGATTTGAGAAGGTAGAGAAGCTGCTGCTGGCTAGTGGGGTACAGACTCTGCTCTTTTGCCGCAATTCTTAAAGTGCTGAGGCTTCTGCTAGCGTTGCTCACGAGTACACCTGTCTGTGAATGAAGCAGACTAGGAATACAGTCTCCAGGTCTGGGTCAGCTCATTTCTTCCCCAACAAGGGATCAACCCACTTTTGAGTCCAGCGCTCCTCTGATGGCTCAGAAACTGGGAGAATGTGTACTTGCAGTGCTAGTGCATGGCCAGATACATATGTGCTGATCCAGATTGTTTCTTGCAGGCAGCTGCTTGGCTGCGAATGCAGTGTCAGCACACCATAGTGGAAGGCATGGAAGGCAAGAGATGGTAACAAAAGGTTCCCATGCGTGAGACACACATTTTCTTTTCTAATTTGGGATTTGAACTATAAATGGCACAGGCAAGTGGGATTTGAATGTGTCATAATGACATACAAGTGGACCCCACTGTGCTGAAACATTACAACCTAGAGAGAGGAGAAAACAAGCCAAACTACTTAGCTCCAGCCTCCAATGGCCAGCCCTAGAAATGACATCAAGAGTGCTGCTTTGGAGAAGCTGTCAGGGGCTTGGAGCGGGATGGAGAACAACATAGAACAGGGGAGAAACGTAAAGCAGCTAGAAAAAACAGACAAAACTACCTTGTGTCAGTCCCAGGTGCAGCTAGCCGTTCAGACTGCCATGGCCTGCCAGTGTTTCACTGTCGGGTAGAGGGGAGGAAATACTTTTCCATCCTGTGGCTGCGTGTTCTGCTGCCATCTCAGTGGTTCTTCATCCTAGATGGAAACCTGATGCCTTGCTCCCAGACACATCCGTTTGCATACAGTGCTGCATCTGCGGATGGATCAGCCAACAAGCCCTTGTATTTCCAAAGTGAGTCCCTATGGCCAGTGCACTTAGGATCATAGATTCATAGAACCATAGGGTTAGAAAGGGACTGCAAGTGTCATCTAGTCCAGTGGTTCTCAACCAGGGGTACACATACCCTGGGGGCACACAGAGGTCTTCCTGGGGGTACATCAACTCATCTAGATATTTGCCTAGTTTTACAACAGGCTACAGAAAAAGCACCAGCAAAGTCAGTACAAACTACAATTTCATACAGAGAATGACTTGTTTATACAGCTCTATAGACTATACACTGAAATGTAAGTGTAATGTTTATATTCCAATCGATTTATTTTATAATGATATGGTAAAAATGAGAAAGTAAGACATTTTCCAGTAATCGTATGCTGGGACATTTTCATATTTTTATGTCTGATTTTGTAAGCAAGTAGTTTTAAAGTGAGGTGAAACTTGGGGGTACGCAAGACAAATCAGACTCCTGAAAGGCGTCCGGTAGTCTGGAAAGGTTGAGAGCCACTGATCTAGTCTAACCCCCTGCCAAAGATGCAGGATTTGCTGTGTCTAATCCATCCCATACAGATGGCTATCCAGCCTCCTTTTGAAAACCTCCAGTGAAGGTACTTCCACAATCTCCCTAGGCGGTCTGTTCCATTCTCCTACTGTTCTCACACTTCTGAACAGGCGATGAAGTAATAGAATTGGACCACATTAGAACTGGAACCTGTCTCAGCCCAGGGCACCAGGCTGAACTCTGAGGTGCTGATGCTGGTGTAACTTTTTCTTTTAAACTATTTTTCATTTCGATGGCTACTGGCATCAGGCAAGGGTTGGAATACCACAAGACAGTCTGCTCCCGTAGCATTCCCAGCTGCTGCACATGCCAGGAGGAATAGAAATCTCTCAAGATGGCCTATTATTATGAGACTTGTTGCCCTCAAGAGCTTTGGGCCATTGGGAGAAAGTTAGAAAAAGCAGGTCTTTGGGATCCTTCTCCAAACCAGTTGAGGTTCTCCCATTACTATTCAGGCAGTTCCCCTACCATACATGTCTCGGAGATCTCTGGCTGCAACAGAACTAGTGTTTGTGGGTTGGAGAAAAGGATTGCAGGGCGCACACAGGAGCTCTGTACCCCTTGCTCCAGACAGCTCCCTATGCCCCAGCCATACAGAGAATCTTGAGGTCAGAGCAGGGACCAGGGACCAGCTGAGCTGATGACCTCAGCAGGTGGTGGGGTTGGTGGATCCATGACTATCTGCACCTACTGGCTAATTCCCCATGAAGTGGGGGCACAGGAGCTGTGGGGGCTACTCCAGTAGCTGCCCTTGGTTGGCAGGAGGATTTTCAGCCCAGTTACTCATCCCGTATTGCTCACAGAGTTGATGCAAAGGTTTACAGCCCCATAGGAGCCTCTCCATTTCAGGCCAGCACTTAGGATTTGCCAATCATGCCCTAGTTCCTGTTGAGGAAAGCCCATGGTCCTGCTCTATTCATGACGTGCAAGCCTGCCCAGCATGTACTATCTCGGCATGCGGGGGGACGGTTTATACAGCAGCTGAGCCCCGACCCGCTTCTGTAATTGCCTGTGCTCAGGAAAGGGTCCCCTTCCAGCTCTGAATTTATTAAACTGTAGAGCTCACTTTCAAATTATCGAGAACAGTTTTTTTGGGATTTTTTTTTAATGGCTACTCTTATGGGCCTTGAGTGGCTGCCAGTGCTGTGAGCTGCAGGGACCCAAAATGCTGTTGGAAAGACCCGTGGACTGTGGGACTGGTAACAGAATTAGCTTGGAAGAACCTTCTGGAGAAACCTTCAGAGCTGCTCAGTTTAGAGGCCATTTGGTTTAGCTAATTTCTCTTCCCGTCACAGTTCATTATTAGGGGCCTTGGTATGAAAACAGGCATCCCGGCCCTTAGAAACCTCCTCTGCCCCTGAAGCTTGCTCCCCAGCTAGGTTCACAATCCCCCATTTATAACATCACAATCAACTCCACAGCAGCTAATTGGGATGCCACGAATGGGGAATTCAGACCTTAGATGGGGAATAAGCAACAGGAGCAGGCAAAGATCCTGTTTTCCTGATAACAACCCCAGGGATTAAAATAATGGAGGAAAAGAAATGCAGGCTGTACCTGCTATGTAAGCAGAATTGTTCATCAGGGTTCTCCAGGCAGTGCCAGCTCCTCAATAATTCTGTGTGATGTGTAAAATAGAGGTGATAATAGTATTTAGCCCTTCTCTAGCACCTTCCTTCTGAGGATCTCAAAGCATTTTACACACGCTAATTAGTTAAGGAAGGATTGCAACTCCCTGGAGAGGGAGCTAAATACTATCTGCACAGATGGGGGAACTGAGGAAAACAGAGTGAGCAGATTTCAGAGTAGCAGCCGTGTTAGTCTGTATCCGCAAAAGTAAGCAGAGTGTTCCTCATACACAAGGCTGCACAAGGAGCACTGAATCAGAGGCCCTAGGCTCCTCTCCCTGCACCCCCAAGGAGTGGTGAGAGAAAAGGAACAGCCCCATTCACTCAAAGCAGCCAGTGAGAGAAAGAGAATAGTGTATTGCCAAGAGCCACAACATTCTTGTGAGGTGTTGTCCTGCCCCTAGCTTGAATTGAAGCACGGCAGCAATACATGACAGTACAATGGGACAACATAAGGAATGCAAAGGATGGGACATGTGCAAGGTAGGGAGAGGATCGCTGGTCTAACTGGGCCCCGTGCCCCCTTTCTGGCTTAAAGTTAGAAACTGAGTTAAGGAGAGGTGTTTTGAGTTTTTAATTTTAAATTCAGGCTGGATTTAGGATGTGTAACCTAATGCTTTAAAAGCTCTTCTGATCGGAAGAATCCAGATTGGAACCACTGTGGAGAACAGGAAAACATTAGTGACTCTGTCTTGCCCGTGTCTTTTTGTAGAGTCACCATGTTCCCCTGCATTTGATTCAAGCTCAGACTTTCTCTTCCCACCCCTCCTCACTCAAGATTTGTCTCTTTAAAAAAATTAATTAAGCTTATACACGTCAAACACAACACACAACAGTGTGCAAACAGCTGATAAAACCCTACCTTGTGCAGCCAAGATACCAAATTCAGGCGTACCTTGGCAACTGCTAGGACTCGGCATTTTTCATCTTCAAAGCGCTGCACAAACATTACTGCATTTAATCCTCAGAATGCTGCTAAAATTAATTAATTCACACAGCCCCACTGTGAAGTGGGTATTATTCCTGTTACACAGATGGGGAAACTGAGGCATGGAGACTTGGAATTGTCTTTCCAGAGGTCACTCAGTGATTTGGTGTCAGTGCTGGGATCAGGAGTTCCTGGCTTCCAGTCAGGAGAATAGACTGTGCCTCGGTTTCTAAAAGGGAGAATATAATGATTCATAGAGTTTAAGGCCAGAAGGGACCATCTGATCCTCTAGTCTGACCTGCTATATTACACAGGCCATTAATTTTCACTCAGTTACTCCTGTATGGAGCTTAATAATTTATGTTTGACTAAAGCCTATCTTCCAGAAAGGCACCCAGTCTTGATCTGAAGACATCAAGAGATGGAGAATCCACCACTTCTCTTGGCAGTTTGTTCCAGTGATTAATCACTCTCACTGTTCATAATGTGGCCTTATTGTTTGGACAATTTATTTTAATCCCAAAGTAGAAGACATAAAAAGTCAGCTATTGAGAAGCAGGAAGCCAAAACAATGGAATAACCTGATAAATTACATAAGGTTGCCCCTAGCTATGGCATATACCCAGGGCTAAGTGCAGCTGTGGGCCAAATCTCACAGTCAGCTGTGTTTTGATGAAAGCAATCAGTCAGTAGGATGAAACGGTGTTCTTCCTGTGTTCTGGCTGTATCTTTCCCTTCTCATTGTCTGGCCCTATAACTAATCTCCCTCTAATGTCCTCAAACACGTAGTTCACCTGCTCATTCCAGCTCTGTGCAGTTATTCAATTAGCATTGCACCCACAGGCACATATTTTTCCAGTGTCTGCTTGTTTTGTGTGCTTCAGCTTTTGAATATCCAAACTACAGACATCTAAGTTGTCTCAAATGAGTCATTAAAAAACACAGGCACCCAAAAACGAGAGGACACTTTTGAAAATCAAAGCCAGAATGCTCCCGCACAACTTCCTGGGCTATTGTAAGCCCTTTAACTCAGGACAGAAGGGAGGGCTTGCCCCTGTGGTAGTAAGTATTCCCTGCATTTGACACCAGCCGTCTCCCGCTCTTTAGAGAGAGGCAGCTCCTCACAGCTTACCTTCACACTGTGCTAGTGCCTCTTTCTCATAGGCCTGCTGTCAGTTTAGGACTCCATTTCCCAGAATGCCCTTTTTCTGAGCACTGACAGCTCTTGCGTGGTGGAGAGGGGAAGAAGGCTCCACCTAGTCCTGAGGCTCTTGACTCAAAAAATCATACTGAAGCCCAGCTGCAAAGGATTGTGGGATTTTGGTAATAAGAAGAAAAATGGAAGTTTGGTTGCTTCACCCCTTTCCAACCTAGTCAAGGTTTGGTGGGGAAATCTTCTATTTAGTTGTCAGTGGCCTGTTCTCGGCTGCTTTACAGAGAAGTGGAGAAACTTAGGACTCCTAATTCTTCTTGGGAGACTACATTGCCTCACACGGCCATTCAGAGAAATCCTCACCAGCAGAAGTTAACAACAGCGGACAGACGTTTGGCAGCCTCCATGTGAAATGAGTTTGGTAGGTCTCAGTCCAGTTCCCAGTGAACAGGTATCATGTCACAGAAACCACTGGCACATCTGGGATTAGCTTGTTGTCACTTGCTTCTCTGTTGTCAGCCTCAGCAGAGAGGCCAAGATCTTGGAGACTGAACTTCCCTCTAGATTTCCCTCAGGATCAGGGCCAGTTACATTGCTAAAGCAGGGTGGTGTGGCGTAGCTTGCAATGCTGTTCCCCGGCCTCTACCAGTTCTGCAGCTAAACTGAGGACTCCTGTTTCCAGGGATGTCAGGCTGGGGCCTTTCACCAGCTCCACATTAGAAAGACGTAAAGAAAAAGAAGGAAAAGTCTCAGGTTTTGGAGGGCTTGGGCCCAGATCCTCAAAGGTAACTCACATTGAAATCAAAGGTTAGGTGCCTAACTACCTGTGAGGCTCTGGGCCTTTGTGCAGTTCAGTTCCACTGTTATTTTGTTGAACGTTTCAGTATGTAGCTTGGCTAACTAAAGGATGAATTGCTGATGAAATGCCTTTATTACATCCTGCAGGTAAGCTCTTACCTGAATGCGGTAACTGGATGGCTTCTTGTATTCCCTGATCTGTTATATCCTTATCTGAAGTTCTTTATTCATCCTCTAAAACTGCTTTAATTTATATCTTCCCAGCAGGCTATCAACCCTGCTCTGAGTACACCGTATTTAGCTGTGTATATAATCATGTATGGTAATCCACAAAAACATCATTGATACCTTATTGCTGGGATAATAAACATCCCTCTTTATCCTCTCTAAGAGAATATTTTTATCTTCTTGTTCTCTTTTCACCAGGCAGGCTAATAATTTCTTGGTTTTATCACCACCTTCATGGGTATTGGACTATTCCCCATGCATGGTATGTACTGTACTGTACTGTTCAGACAGGCTGAGTTCAGCATCTCTTCCAATATTTTAATAGCACTTTGTGGAAAACTCTCTATTTTTATTTGCCTCACATTCCAGTCTTAGTACTGACACGTTCTTTTCCATCTTCTTCTGTAACAATGTACTGGTTTGATTCAGCATGTCACCCGTTGTGACACGGTACTTGAAAGCCTCCCATGCTGAGCAGAGGAGGAGTGGGAGTCAGGACTCCTGGGTTCTATGCTGCTGTATGGGAGCAGGTCACTTAACCTCTCTGTGTTTTAGTTTTCCCATCTGCAAAATAGAGACAATGTTTACTGACCCGCTTCCCCACAGAGAGACATTGTGAGTCTGAGGCCATGTCTACACTACAGAGTTAAGTTGATTTAAGTTAAGTAGACAATCATAAACCGCTGTAATTACATTGCTTGTGCATGTTCACGCAACACTCCTTGTGTCGGTGAAGCACATCCACAGTTGGTGCTCTAGCGCTGACAGAGAGAGCAGTGAACCGGGGGTAGCTATCCCACTGTGCAAATCACCACCTTCTCTCACTATGTGTTCTGAGAATGGATCGCAGTGCATCACGGGGGCGGGATCACCCCCCCATGATGCAGTTTTCTCTGTTCCATAATTCCAAGGGCTTCCAAGTATATTTCATGCTGTTTTTCAGCTGCCCCTGTAAACTTTGTGCCCACCATGTCTGCCTGAAAGCATGGATCCTGCATTGCTCACCAGTCTTGTGATAAACGTTATGAACACAACGCAGCTGATCCTGCAGTATTTCATGAGCAGCGAATCTGAACAGAAATCCGTGGTGCTTGCCCTGCTGTGTGCCATGGAAAGAAACAATTCAAGATTGATGTTGGCATTCATGGAGCAGCTGCACATGGTGGACGTCACTACTGGACTCGGGAAGCAAGCACTGAGTGGTGGGACCAGATTGCGATGCAGGTACGGGGTGACGAGCAGTGGCTGCAGAACTTTTGGATGTCCAAAGCTACCTTCCTGGAACTGTGTGCAGAGCTCGCCCCCACCCTGCAGCACAAGGAGACCAAAATGAGAGCTGCCGTAAGGGTGGAGAAGCGAGTGGTGACTGCTGTTGTGGACGCTGGCAACTCCAGACTACTATCGATCAGTCACAAATCAGTTAGGAGTTGGGAAGTCCACCGTGGGGGTTGCAGTGATACAAGTGTGCAGGGCCATTAATTGCCTCCTGCTACAAAGGACTATGAGTCTGGGCAATGTACTGGAAATAGTGGATGACTTTATGGCAATGGGATTCCCTAACTGTGGCGGGGCAATAGATGGCACACATATCCCAATTTTGACCTATGATGGGGTGTACAAACCCCACTCTGAGCAACAAGGGGTTAAGTGATTTTTTTGGACCAAGCCAGCCCTGCCCTGCCACACCTGCAGCAAATGTTCCATCTGGTGGAGGAATTAACAGGCAGGGAAACAGCTCATTTGGGGGCAGACTTGCAGGAGAAAAGCGCTGCAGCCCAGAGCTCCAGCAGCACAGTGCAGCGTAGAGCAGAGGGAAGGTGGAAGTCTCTGACACAACTGCCCCAAAGGGGCCCATCCTGAAGGAAGGGAGAACTCAACCCAGAAACAACCAGAGAGGGAAGTACCCCCCCTTCCCTGCATGTGGACCTTGGACATTGGTAATCCCCTCTATTTTCTTGATTTGGACTTCCCCCAGCAAGGGAAAACCTTGGACCAAGCTGATGTGTAGGGGAGGATATAGGAAGTGGCCAGGGAGGAAAGCCTTAAGCAGCCTCAGTTGCCAGACCACTGGTTGCCCAAAGGGTCCTGGGTTGCCCAAAGGGCCGTGGGTTGGAGTCCGATGGAATTGGAGGGCCTGGGCTCCCCTACCAACAACCCCCCTGCTGGTCAAAGTTTGCGGCCTGACCACTAGGCCATGTTTCCCAACCAACCTCAAGTGAGAACCATTACATGGCCCCAGACTATCTTGCAACAGAGTACCTCAACACAGAGGGCTACTTCTCTGTGGTATTGCAGGCACTGGTGGATCACCGGGGTCGTTTCATTGACAGCAACGCTGAGTGGTCAGGGAAGGTGCATGATGCATGCATCTTCAGGAACACTGGCTTGTATAGAAAGCTCTATGCAGGGACTTTCTTTCCAGACCAGAAGATTCCAAAAGGAGATGTGGAAATGCCAATAGTGATCCTGGGAGACCCAGCCTACCCCTTACTCCCATGGCTCATGAAGTCTTACACTGGAAACCTTGACAGGCTCAGTAGGTGCAGAATGACTGCAGAATGTGCGTTTGGCAGATTAAAGGGTCACTGGTGCTGCCTTTTTGACAGGTTACACCTCAATGAGGAAAATATTCCCAGGGTCATAGACACCTGCTGTGCTCTGCATAACATTTGTGAAGCCAAGGGGGAAAAGTTTTCCTGGGGCAGAACATTGATGTGGATTGCCTGGCGGCTGATTTCGAGCAGCCAGACACCAGGGCTATTAGAGGGAGTCAATCGGGGGCTATTCGAATCATGGAGGCTTTGAAGTAGCATTTTGACAATAAGCCCTAATAATGTGTGATTCTATAATGAATTGAGCCAGGCATTGTTTACTTGCCACCTTGAATGACCCCTGTAACGATTCCTGTCTGAGCGTTAATTGTAGTCTGCAAATATGCCGATTGCTACTGTGTATGAATTTCTGCTGCATCCACCCTGTGTAGGTCACAAATAAAGAATAACTGTCTTTGGAAGACTAAATTTTTATTAAACAGCAATACACAGATTAACATTTCTTACAAGAGACATGACAATGAGCAGCACTCTCTGAAGTGAGAATCTCACAGTTGTGTGTAAGTCCAGCTGTTGTTATGGAAAATGTCCCCAGGGATGGAGTGCAACGGGCCAGGAATGTGAGAGGAATGTGTGGAGGGAGTTTGGGGAGGGCAAGGAAGGCAGTTCTCTATGAGCTCCAGGGGGACTCGAGCATGCATGTATTCTGCCTGCAGCGCCATCAGAGACCTGAGCATCTCTGATTGATCCTCCATGAGTTTTATCATCAGGTTCTGACGCTCTATTATCCGCTCCTGCCCCGTCTCCTCTACTATCCAGTTCTAGTTTTTCATTTATTGTCTCTCTCCATGCCGAGCTTGCTATCAGCCTGATCTGACAATTGCAGGACTTTGTGAAACATTTCCTCCTTACTCCTCCTTGTTTGTCTCCTCATCTGACAGAGGTGCTTTGCTGATGTGTAGGAGCTGGCCCTCAAGGACACATCTGAAGAAACAAAAGAAACAACAAGGGTGCATCTCCTGCAATTGTGCGACTTCAAAGATGGTCCATATGCTGCTTGCCTGTGTGCTGCTTTGGTTCCTCCAAAAGTAATTGCTGATTAGCACAGCAGAGTTTACTGCAACGGGGAAATAAACAAGACAGCTCAGCCAAGGAACATTTGGCAGAGAATTGCAGAGTATCTGAAGGAAACATTTCTAGAGATCTCTATGGAGGATTCCCAGGAGATCCTGACGTGTATTAACAAACTTTTCCACAGGGCCCCTACTGCGTAGCTGCACAGGGGAATGCGAAGCAGATGCAAACAGTACCTAGTGTTGTTAATTTTGATCCCTTCTCCCACATGCACCATGTAAAAAAATAAAGGACACCTCTAACTCATGTAACTGTGCAGTATCAAAGCAAAATGAATACTTACCGGAGTTTCCCTCTACCACTTTAGGCATGCCAGAGCCGGACTGCTGGGACTGGCTAGATCCCTCCGCCGTCAAAAAGAGGTCTGGGCTCGCCACGCCACCAGAAAAGCCTATCGCCTGGCCCAAAACCTCCTCCAACTTGACCTTCTCATCCACCACTTCTTCCTCAGAGTTGACTCTGCTGGCTGCTACCCCTAGTCCCCTGAAATATCCACAGGGCTCTTGGCAGTGGAGGTAGGGTTGCCTCCAAGGATGGTGTGGAGCGCCTTGTAGAAGCAGCATGTTTTTGGTGCTGCACCAGATTGACGGTTGGCCTCCCTTGCCTTCTGCCATACCTGCCTCAGCTCCTTGATCCCCTTCTCATCCATGCCATGGGCAATCTGCTCGTAGATGTCAAAGTTCCTATGGTTGGATCGGAGCTGCGAGTGCACAGCCTCCTCTCCCCACAGACCCAGCAGATCCAACAACTCCGGTGTACTCCTGGCAGGAGCACATTTGCTGTGGAAAGCCAGCATGGTCAGCTAGGAAGATGTGATATAACTGTCCACGCCGAGCAAACGGGAAGTGGAATTTAAAAAATATCCAGGGCTTTAAAGGGAGAGGGATGCAGGGCAGCGGAGTAGAAACTGCTTACCAGAGTGGTCTTGATGGGCATTGTGGGACACTTCCTGGAGGCCACTTAGGGCAACATAAGCAAGTGCAGTGTCTATACTAACACTGCGTCACTCTAGCTTTGTTGCAAAAAGCTCTATGCCTCTCGTCGAGGTGGTTTTATTATGTCGGTGTAGCAGGAGAGTTAAATCGAGGGCAGGAGCATTGTAGTGTGTACACCTCCACTGTTTTGTCGATGAAACCTGACTTTTGTCGACAAACCTGTGTAGTATAGACAAGACCTTAGTTAATATTTGGAAAGTGCTCTAAGTTCTTCACGTGGAAGATGTTATACAAAGGCCAGCGTTATGATTAGTGGTGCCTTGCTATGAGCCCTCAGGTGAGGAAGGACGCCTTTGTGGTGAAGGCATAGAAGATTCTGGGAGATCTGAGTTCTACTCCAGACTCGGTCACAGGCTCCCTGTGGAAAATTGACAAATCACTTACTTGTATGGTACCTCAGTTTCCCCATCTGTGAAGGGGGAGGGTAACGATTCTGATGAGCCTCAGAAAGGGGTTGTAAAACTCATGTAAATGAAATATTGTAAAAGAGGTTGAACCCTTCAGATGGAAGGTGCAATATTAAATGCAAAATATCATGTAAACGAATTCAGTTTGCTTTGCAACCCCTATTTCAATCCATTAACACAAAAGTGTTTATTCTCCAGTTTCTGATAATTGGGACATTTTTAACATGCTATGAATTATTAATGAAGTTGATAATGGTGAATGAGGTCAAAACATATTGTTATGCTGAGGGTAACTTAATTGAAGCTGGCCTTCATTCAGATAAATGTAAGAAACAATCAAGCTCCTTTATGGAATAGAGCCACTGCCTATAACACAGGGCTGTTCAGAAACTGAACTACATGGGAGGTGTGTGTGTGAGAGAGAGAGAGAGAGAGAAGATGCAGCCTCCAGAGACTTAGAAGGCAGCAAGGAAGCACCAGTCACAGCCACAGAAGCACTGGTAGTGTGACTCAGAGAAAGCTAAGAGAGAGAGAGCGCTTTTGGGCTAAGTATTGGCTAGAAAGGGGCTTGGAACGGTGAGCAAAGAGACTGTCTCCTGCTGTTTGATTCAAGGAAACAGAACTTTGTAAATGAATAGATTTGCATCAAAGAAATACTTGATTCCATCATCAATTTCTCCTACTAACAGGAACAACCAACCACAAATTGGCTAACCATTTGGGTCAGAAAGGTTACACTAATATTGGTCAGGTTGTAATCTAAATAAATGTTTATAGGAGATCAAGCAGTAATCTAATCTCAGGCAAGAATACCCTTTGCTCCTGAGGCGCTAAATTTCTTAGACTTCAATAATTGACAGTTGATGGACCAATACAGAGAGGGATAAGGAAAATAATTAAAATCACTTCCACTGGAATATAAGAATGACCAGTTCAGCCCAGAGATCCATTCAGTCCAGTATCCTGTCTCTGACAGTGACAGTACCACAGGCTTCAGAGGAAGATGCAACCAATCTTGTAGTGGGCAACTTATCCATGCAAAATGTTTCTTCCTGCCCCCATCCATCGGGGTGGGCTATGCTTTGAGGCAGGAGGGATTAATATCCCTTCAAGAAATATTCTGTTCTGGTTAGAGCAGCAGTAGATGTTCTCATCAGTCACATAAATGTCTCATCTTGTTCTGAATACTACTAAGCTCTTGGCCCCAGTAAAATCTTGTGGCAGTGAATGTTAGAGGTTAATAATTTATTGTGTAAAAAAATTCTCCTTTTATCCAGTTTCAGATGTGTTGCTTTCAGTTTAATCATGTGTCCCTGGTTCTTGTAGTGTGGGAGGGCCACTAGGAATGTCTGATTTCCCTTTGCTAGACCATTCATTAATGTGTCTGCTAAGCACACCCACTCCAATTCATCTCTTGTTTATAGTAAAGAGTCCCAATCTTCCCATCCCTCTTCATTTGGAAGTCTCTCCAGGCCTCTAATCATTTTTGTCTCCCATCCCGGGCCCCTCTCTTTTTCTGTTATATCTGTTTTGAGATAGAGTGACGAGAGCTGAACACAGTGGGCCTGATTCACTTCTGCAGTGCTCCAGTTTTATGCTGGTGTAACTTTGTTGAAATCAAGTGGAGTTGCCCTGCTGGGTCACACAACAGTTAATCAGGCCCAGTATTTCAGGCCATGATGATGCTTGCAGCATTTTTTATGCCATTCATTATGCACCCTAACATTTTGTGCATTTTGTAGACCTCTGCTGCATATCTGGCAGCTCTTCATGGTGTGTCCTCAGTGATGCCCAGCAATGCACGTGAGTAGTTCAGTTTATTTCTTCCAACGTACATTCCTTTGCCTTTGGCAACACCAAATTTCATCGTCATTGGGCTGCCCATTCACCTACCTTGGTTAGGTTCCCAATATTGCCAACCCCAAGCATTCAAAAATTACAAGTCAGCCCTCCCAAAATCATGGGGTTGGCTTAAAAACCATGAGATTTAAAAAATAAATAACTTTGGCATTCTTTTCATTTGAAACTTGGGGATGCTCTGGGGACACAGTTTCAAGCTTTCCTCTGCAATCCACGAGGGCTAGAACCTTGGGGCAATCCATCCTTCACCTTTTGTAAAGATAGATATGATGTTGTTTTTGCTTCAGTACTCTTAGATGTACCATCTGGTCTCAGTGACCTGTTGCTCTTCAATTCATCGCTTTGTTTCAGCACCTCTTCTTATGAGATCCCAGCCCTGGGCAATACCTCACCTTTATTACCTGTAAGGTGTGGGTCTGGGGTATTTACCTCCCCAACATCCTCTCTGAGGAAAGCTGATCCAAAGAAATCATCATGGTTCCCTGAAATGTCCTTATCTGCCTTGATTGCTCCCTTTAGTCCCTGGTGGTCCTGAAGACCCATCGATTCTCTGCAAGGCTTCCTGCTTCTGATATACTTAGAGGACTTGTTGTTTCTTTTGCGGTCATTGGCTGATTGCACTTATACTATGCATATGTGACCCTGCCATTTCATGGTCTGCATCCTTTAGACTAGTTTCAGAGTAGCAGCTGTGTTAGTCTGTATTCGCAAAAAGAAAAGGAGTACTACTGGCACCTTAGAGACAAACCAATTTATTTGAGCATAAGCTCCCCGCTGTCCTGCTGGTAATAGCTCATCTTAAGTGATCACTCTCCTTACAGTGTATATGATAACACCCATTTTTTCCATGTTCTGTGTGTATATAAATCTCCTCACTGTATTTTCCACTGAATGCATCCGATGAAGTGAGCTGTAGCTCATGAAAGCTTATGCTCAAATAAATTGGTTAGTCTCTAAGGTGCCACTAGTACTCCTATCCTTCAGACTAGGAGTTTTTGCCAAAAAATTCCCACTGTTGTTACTACTAATGCAGCTCCATCAGTGGTAGTAATGGTAGGAGTACCACTGAAGACATGGCTTCTGGCAGCCACCTGCATTTTAACCACTAGGCTGTCTGACTCTGCACAGAACAGGTCTGTACAATGTGGAGCTTAAAACACCAATGGTTGCTGGCATCTTGCTTACATTAGTGTTCTCCCTTTTCCTAACATCAATGGAGCTGAGCCACTGGCAGCAATGATGGGAAATGTTAGTCCTAATCCTAGAGTAGACAAGGTTTAAGAATTTCATGCTGCTCCCCACTGACGGCTGTACTGAGTCATGACGGTGTAGCAGAGACAGAAGCTTCCTGTCTCCACGGCTCTGGTGCTAGGATCTATTATGAGAGGCTGTCCCAGGAGCAAAACTGAATGACATTGGGCATCATCTGTGAACCGGGTGTGACTGTCTTTACTCCTATGTTCACCCCTTTTACAAGACCATGATAAACTTTGTACAAAGTATGCCTTGTGAGGTATCATTTGAAAACTCATAATTCACTGATCATTGTTGTCCTGATAAAATATGTGTGGCAACATTATTTGTAAAGTTATAAGATTCTACTCTATGATATTACTAAGAAATGTTCCAAGTCTGGAAAGCAGTCACAAACTAGTTTCCCTGAGACAAAAGGCTAGCTGACACCTCAGGCAGGTGTCAATAAAATAAAATGGACCATCACCTGGTTAAGTGGCCATTCTTTGGCAGGAAAGAGGGCGTGAGTGAAAAATCTACATCTTGACAAAGAAACAGCTGGGGGTTTCCATCCACACAAACTTTCTGTCTACTGAACCTCAGCTGGAGATAATTCTCAAAGAAGCGAAAGAACAATAAGAAGGGAGACCAGACACCCCAAATTATCTCTCCCTTCTCTCTACCCAGAGTGTCGACAACACTTGAAGAACAAAGGAAGCAGCATTGGACTTGGGGAGGAATCCTAACTGAAAGAAATTCAGCCAATAAGATTGTTGGAACATGTGGTGAGAGAAACTTTGCTTTGAATTCACTCTAGATTGTAAAGTTAGGCATTACTTGCATTTTGCTTTTATTTTCTTGTAACAAATTCTGACTTTTATGCCTCATTACTTGTAGTATTATGCAGACAAAACTACACAGGATCGTTTCAGGGGACAAGACAAGATGTCACGTTTATTATAATAACACAATTTGATTTATGACCAATAACTAATATCTAATACCTATGTACATACACACACACACACACACACACACACACACACACATACCCCAAATGTTCTGCAGCTGCTGTGGAGTTACCAGTCCTGAATATAGCTTGAGTTTGTGGCTTGGGTTCGTAGCTTGTGGCGGCTAACTGGCCAGGAAAGCTGGGCACAAGGAAGAACTGGGTCTCTGTTGGACATGCACCGATGCCCTTCCATGTTGGCAGCAGAATGTTACCCTCCAAAGTCTTCCATTTCACCAATCCTTTTTGTAGGCTTTAGTTTGAATCCAGAGTCTATAAGTCTTGCTGTGTCATGCTGCCTCTGGGTTCGGTGTGATTGATCACCCGTCAATTGCAGACATGACTTTCAGCCTGAGACCTGGCTTTGATGTTTCTTCAGTTGTACTTTTGTTCTTTTCTTTTTAGGATGGACTCCTCTTGCTTTGTCAGGGCTGTTGTTTGCATCTTCAGCTGTTTGGTGTTTACACTTTATTTCATCATGACGGGCTGGGGCTGGAGGTTGATTCCATCATCCATACATATTTCATTCACACATCTAAACTAAACTAGTAAGATTACAGCAGGGTTTTGCAAAAATGAAGGTTGCAGCAAGCTTTTACAAAATGGAGTGAGCATTTTAAAATGGAGTTTGAGTTACAATATGGACAAGTGTAAGGAATGGCAAACAGTGAACAGAAGTTACAAAATAGACAAGTATAATGAATAACAAACAGTGAGCAGAAGCCACAATGCTGAAACAGTGTAAGTTTCAGCAATTTAAGCAGCAATTGGATAGAAAGTGAAACTCAATTAGCCAGTTATTGGGGTAACCGGTTTTATGAATGAATGTTTCATTCATAAAACTTTGCTTATGAAGTTATATTAATAAAGTGAACAATTAAAAACAATTTCATTGATCAGTTCTACAGTAGTCACATAAAATCTATTGTTTGTAGTTAATACATTTGTTTTATTGTTTTTATCTAAACCAGTGTGTTTGAATTGAAGTGCTTGGGAAACTCCATTTGGGATAACAGGATTTGTGCGTATCATTTTCTGTTAATGAAATGATGTATTTTATATGAGTTTGTATTGTCTAGGAGCGAGCTGGGCAGTACAAGACACACATTTCTGGGGGAAACCCTGGGACTGGTAATTTGTTAGTGTTGCTCTGCAACATAATTCAAGAATGTCTGGCCATAGCACTCATACAATATAACTGGGAGTATCTTACATGCTGGAGGCTTACATGCTGGAGCAGAACAGGAGTGGTAGCTGTTACAGCAAAGCCATGTAAAAGGCACTACAGGTCAAAGAACAGAGGGTACACAGCTGTTCATCTGTCCAGATTGTACCCTGGGTAATGTCACACCTGATACGCTAAAAGATGTGAGAATAAAAGGGAGGTCAGTAGTGGGGTTGGGATTGTGTCTGTGTATTGTAGGAGATCCAGAATGTGATTCTGTGCTGTGCCTCTAATACCAGGGGGACAGGGTCTGAGGTGGCCTTAAGCCACCCTCGATCCTGGGCTACTCAAGGGGCTGGAGAGGTACCTGGCATAATTTGGACAGCTCTAGGAACCAGTCTAAGGGCTTGGCTACACATACAGCTCTGCATTGGCGCAGATGCTCTGGTGCAGTGCTTCTGGTGAAGACACTCTATGCCAACAGGAGAGAGCTCTCCAGTCGGCATAATAAATCCACCTCCGTGAGTGGAGAAGCTCTCCTGCCGACATAAGCGCCTATGTGGACAGCGCTATGTCAGTGTAACTTATGTCGCTCCAGGGGGTGGTTTATTCACATCCCTGAGTGACATAAGTTATGCCGACATAAGCTGTAGTGTAGACATAGCCTTACTTACAGCTGCCTCCCTTTGCTGTGCTGGTGCTGGTGCTGTGCTGTCCGCAGGCCAGCAGACAGCAATGTATGCTGCAGCCCTCCCCTGACACAACCCTCCCACCCCAGCCTTGCTTCTGGCACAACCCCTATGCCAGGGCTTGTGAGGGGGTCCTCAGAAAGCAGCCTTCTGGCCGTCCTCCACAGTACCTGTGCTCCCTCAGCTGGAACAGGTGATTTGTATGCTGCTCTAGCCATTTTACCCAGCATAACAGGGATCTCACCCCCAAACTCCAGCTGCCCCTATACTGTGAAAGAGGTAATGTCTGTGACCTGGATCTTGCAAAGACCAGTGTGTGGATATAAGGGTACAGCAGGTGAATCCCTTTGTAGAATTGGGGCCTATATTAAGATCTGTTTAGTAAAGGTGGGTGCATTAGGCCCGCCCCTCAACTTTGCCCTTGACACACTATTCCTTACAGATAGTATTGATTTATCCATGTCAGAGTGACATTTAAGGGCAATTTGTTCACATTTGGTGCACAACAATTTATAATCCTTATCTGCAGGTTGTTTAATCCTGCCGCTCTAATGTAAGGCTCTTTATCATCAGTTGGACAGCTCAGTAAGTGAAATGATACATCTCTGCTCATTAAACGGCGACTCCCCTTGGTTGTGATGAGTATGAAGTGTAAAACATTTTAGCAACCCATTTACTTTTCATTTTCTCCTGTTCGCTATCTGCCAGAGGAGGCTTTTGATTCTTAACTGAAGTTTTTTTTTGTCTGTGCCTTTGAACAACCTTTTTTATTCCCCCCACCTTCCATGTGAGAAACCCAACGGTAGTTTCCAAACAGCAGTTCAAATCAGAATAATTTCCCATGGTTTCCTTTGCAGTGCCATTATTAGGGACTTTAACATAACCACACGGAACTTCATGACATGACACTTACCAAATATACTGTGCCCCAGTTTGACACGTCCACTGTAGCAACAAGAAGACTACTGGCTAGTCACATTACCAAGTACAGTCCATCCACACAAAGGGCCTGATTGTCAGCTGCTCCATTTCTGTGCTCAGCACAGGAATAGCAGTGGGGTCAAAGGTGGCTTACAGTTGTTACCTTTATTTAGCACAAGCTGGAGGTCTGCCCTGCTTCTAGTGTAATTTAGAGCAGCCTACTGGCTGCTCCATGGGCCTTGGCATGCAAAGAATAGCTGTAACACAGGGCATTCTTGCTATGGCCCCTCCCTGCCATCTCCACTGAGGGCTGGGAGCTGGGCCAGTGTACAGCCCTGAAGCCAGCTCTGTGGCTACTAGAGAGGAACCCGGCATGGATAATATTCTCAGATGGATGTTCCTGACCCATTTACACTAGAGCGGTGAGTGGTTAAACCATTTGGATAAAATGATCACATCACCCTGAACTTTTATTCTGGTTTCAAACCAAACCTTTTTAGATGTTTGAAAATATTAGTAGTATTACAAATTAATATATGTTTATAAATTATTATTTCACAGAAATATTTGGTATAAACGCCAGGTAAAAGTTGAGTGTTTATTTTATCCAAAAGTTTCTACCCCACCGGATGCCAATTTGATTGACTAGCAAGTGGAAAACACTTTAAAATATTTACATTTGTACAGAGCCATAACTCATAATAATAATAATAATGGTAGTGCCCAGAAGCTCCGATTTAGACAGAGGCACCTTTGTGCTAGGACAAACATAGGTCACTTGATCTGTGCCAAAGAGCTTGCAGTATAAAAAACACAAGCGATATACAAAGGGTGAGATCTAGCACGTCTTCTTAGTTCACACATGTGTATATATGTGGGAAAAGGTTAGGTTCTGTATAAAACAGGCTAAGAGTAACCGTTAAAATTAGACAGAAGAGAAAAACAAATCCTAGTGGCTTGGCTGAGGGGCAAACGAGGACAGTATATGTATAATTTTAACTGTCATGTTTATATACTTTCCTCATTTGCTCATTAGCCCAGTTCCTAGCATTTTTTCCTGTTCCTTTTAAATATAGCCAGTTCTCGTAACCTACTTGATGTCTCATATAACCGTTCACCACAACAGGTCCCCATCTGCCAGTTGATTAACTTATTTTTCTTAAAATAAAAATTCCCCACCTGTGCTAAGCTCCCCCCTCCCTCCCGCCCAGCACTAACCAAATCCCCACTGAAGTCCATTGAAATGGCAACCCCCAGTTTCACTTTAAGGACTCTTTTGGGCAGACGTGAGCCGTAGGAAAGGCTCCTTCCCCTTTTATGCTTACACCAGCCCTTACTGTTTTGTTTTTTCACCCATCAGCTCTGCTGTTCCTGGTGAGGGCTGCATCTGGAAGTGGCTGCACTCATAGACACCGACTCCATGGGCGCTCCAGGGCTCAAGCACCAATGGGAAGAAAATAGGGAGTGCTTAGCACCCATCCGCCACAACTGTTTGGCGGGGCTGCCGATCAGCTGTTTGGTGGCTGGCTCTTGGAGAGAGGGCAGAGAGCGGTGAGTGGCAGGCAGGGGGTTTCAGGGGAGGGGCTGGAGCAGGGGCAGGAAGAGGCAGAGCAAGGATGGGAAGGGACAGGGTGGGGGTGGGGCCTCCGGATGGAGCAGGGGTGGAGCACACACTGGGAAAAATAAGTCAGTGCCTATGCCTACACTGACATATCAGGATGCTCTTGATGTATTGATGCCCCAGCTGGGAGCAGGAAGTACCCTGAGATCTTGCCAGTTGGCTGTTTTCATGCAATTTCAAGTCTAGCCTTGCTGACCGCAGCAGAGTCTCCATTTGGGGGTATTTTCCCCAACCCCAGGCACTATTTTATCTTCTTGTCGCTAAACTATTATTTTTTAAAACCCTCCTTGAAAGCTCGCCTCTTCCCCTTGGATTTCCAAGGTGTAATCTGGAGAAAGTGCAGCCCTGGCAGAGTTATAATACAATTGTCCCTGCTCCTCTAGGTTACTGTAACTCCAGGTTCCGGGAAATTAAAAATGTCACTATAATTGGTCTGGGTTGCCTCCCTGGTGCTGCCGGCTCACAGTTGGGGATTTGCTTTGTACCTCCAGTTGTCGGCGGGTGATCTGTTTCCATAATTTTCAGAATATCTTTAATCACACTTTCCAGGAAAACGTCTCCATTCAGCAGGTTCACGTCTCCAGGCGGCACACTCAGAAATCTGACACTCTATCTGCGTGACTGAGTCTTTAAAGCCTCAATTTTTTCATACTATCCCAGGGCTGCTTTTCTTCTCACTTAGAGCATTTTCCAGCTGAGCTGTGGGGACTTACACCCTGTTCAGCTCCCTCTTCACCCGCCTCCAATTTTCTTTATACTCCCTTTAGCTTTAACAGCCCCTATTTCCTCAGAAAGGGGCATTTTGCAACTTTCCATTCCTCTCGTTTATAGAACGGCAGAAAGCACAGCCAGTGCAGGACAGCCCTTGCAATGCGTCCCCCCAGAGGCAACGTAGCTGCCCATTGTCATTCTCAGTGTCCCAAGTGATGGGGCTCCCACCCTTTCCCCTGGGAGATTCTTCAGTACTCTGTTATGCCAGATTCTTCAGTACTCTGTTATTTCCATCCCACCATCAACCTCAGCCTGGACCAGTCCACATAAGAGATCCACTTCCTGGACACTACAGTGCTAATAAGCGATGGTCACATAACCACCACCCTATACGGGAAACCTACTGACTGCTATACTTACCTACATGCCTCCAGCTTCCATCCAGACTACACCACACAATCCATTGTCTACAGCCAAGCTCTATGATACAACCTCATTTGCTCCAACCCCTCAGACAGAGACAAACACCTACAAGATCTCTATCAAGCATTCTTACAGCTACAATGCCCACCTGCGGAAGTGAAGAAACAGATTGACAGAGCCAGAAGAGGACCCAGAAGTTACCGACTACAGGACAGGCCCAACAAAGAAAATAACAGAACGCCACTAGCCGTCACCTTCAGCCCCCAACTAAAACCTCTCCAACGCATCATCAAGGATCTACAACCTATCCTGAAGGACGACCCATAACTCTCACAGATCTTGGGAGACAGGCCAGTCCTTGCTTACAGACAGCCCCCCAACCTGAAGCAAATACTCACCAGCAACCACACACCACACAACAAAAACACTAACCCAGGAACCTATCCTTGCAACAAAGGCCATTGCCAACTCTGTCCACATATCTATTCAGGGGACATCATCATAGGGCCTAATCACATCAGCCACACTATCAGAGGCTCGTTCACCTGCACATCTACCAATGTGATATATGCCATCATGTGCCCCTCTGCCATGTACATTGGCCAAACTGGACAGTCTCTACGTAAAAGAATAAATGGACACAAATCAGATGTCAAGAATTATAACATTCATAAACCAGTCGGAGCACACTTCAATCTCTCTGGTCACTCGATTACAGACCTAAAAGTCGCAATTCTTCACCAAAAAACCTTCAAAAACAGTCTCCAACGAGAGACTGCTGAATTGGAATTAACTTGCAAACTGGACACCATTACATTAGGCTTGAATAAAGACTGGGAGTGGATGTGTCATTACACAAAGTAAAACTATTTCCCCATGTTTATTCCCCCCCCCCACACACACACACTGTTCCTCACACGTTTTTGTCAACTGCTGGAAATGTCCCACCCTGATTATCACTACAAAAGTTGTTTTTTTTCCCCTCTCCTGCTGGTAATAGCTCACCTTACCTGATCACTTTCGTTACAGTGTGTATGGTAACACCCATTGTTTCATGTTCTCTGTGTATATAAAATCTCCCCACTGTATTTTCCACTGAATGCATCCGATGAAGTGAGCTGTAGCTCACAAAAGCTTATGCTCAAATAAATTTGTTAGTCTCTAAGGTGCCCCAAGGCCTCCTTTTCTTTTTGCGGATACAGACTAACACGGCTGCTACTCTGAAACCTGTTATGCCAGGAAATTTCTGCTGGTGTCCAGCCTATATTTCCCATAGTTACATTTCAGACCACTGCTACCATCTACCACCCTTACTCCCCTTCCCGCCGCAGAGACTGAGGCCTGGTCTGCCCTCAGAAGTTAGGTTGACCCAGCTACATCACTCAGAGATGTGAAAAATCCACTCCTCGAGCACCGTAATGAACCCAACCTAATCCCTGATATACACAGTTCTAGCTCAGTACTCAGGGAGCTGGATTACTTACTCTGATGGGAGAACCCCTCTTGTTGACGTAGGTACTGTCTATACTGACACACTACAGTGGTGCAGCTGGGCCGCTTTAGCATTTCAAGTGTAGACAAGCCCCTGAATCTTGAAGATTCAGTAGCAAGCATTGGTTGAAGGGGGCGGGTTACAAGCCAGCCGTCGACCAATCCCATCACAAATGCCAAATCCCTGATTCCTCTGAGGCATGCTCAAAGGCCAGTAGAATCAATGGGAACCTTTCCATCAGTGCAATGGGGTTGGGATCGGGCCGTTAGTGCTTGTTGCTGGATTAGTTCAAACCAAACCTTCAGTACAGGGTCTATGGGCCCGGTCGGTTAGGTGGCATTTCCTGTATTTCAGTCAGGCTAGCTTGCTTACCCAAAATGAACAAGAGGAGACACCCCTTCCTCTTTCCCAGTACCCTAAAGGTGGAGAGCACTAATGACAAACTCCTCTACACCTATGCAGTGGGCAGCGAGGGGGGTTCATGTGAGGCTTATAAAAGCGGTGCGAATGATGGCTTTGCCCCAGCAGCAGAGCCTCCTAAGCTCTAGCCCACTCATGACATGGGTGATAATATCATATACTCGAGCTCTCCAGAGGAGAAAACAATTCCTTGCAGGATTGGGCCTATCAGTCCAAGTCTCACTGATAAGATAATGGCCATGAGCTACCACAGCAATAAGTATGACAGGGAGAAAGAGCCAATTCAAGATGGCTGCACAGCATCAGTGCGGTTTATGGTGTAGCCATAGAAGCCCAGCACAGCCCTAGGGCTAATCATTTAGCTCAGCTACTGGATAATAATACTTATCCTGAACTGCTTTAGGGTTAATGATGGAGCTAGGGCTTATATTTAAGCAAGGGCCTAGGGAATGTAACAGGATGGCTTGCCCTGGGCCAGAGAGCCTGAGGCTAAGCCAGTCTTGAGTACAGGACGAGCCACCCTGGGGTTGAATCAGGTGATCCCAGGGTAAAAGGCAGCAGGAAGCTGCAGGGAAGGAGAGTTTCCTGCAGTGCTCCCCAGGGAAGGGGAAGTTCTCAGGAAGGGGAAGGGCAGTGCCCAGCTAAAGCCTGAGGGGCGGGGGGGAAAGGTTTGTTAAAGGAGCCTTGGTGAGGGGGAAACAGGGGCAGGGCACAACAGAGGCACCATTGGCCACAAGTGGGTGCTGGCCGGCCCTGTTACAGGGACCAACAGAGCACCAGGAGGTATCTGCCAGCCAAGAACTGTGGTTCCTTTTTTTGGTGCAGAGGCTTGTATTTTACTGATGGCTTGAGCAGCAAAAGAACAATAGGGAGATGTTTGTGCTAAGACAAAATAGCCTGTGATGAGTCTGGGATTTGTGCTACTATCCTCTCTTCACCGCAGATAACAGCAATGTCATAGCACATCTGCACGTCCAAAACAAAAATACTACAGCCCGGGTCCAAACTGCTATGGCGTAGAGTAACGGTGATGCAGTTTGGAGGCTGTTACTCTAGGATACTCTAATGGTGTCTGACATATATATACGAGAGGGCTGGTTTCAGTCCACAGTACTAAGCATGAGAATGGTGTGGGTGAGACACTTCTCCCTCTCTATAGTGCTCTTTTCTTTAAAGTTCTCGTCCTCCCTGCTCAAGTCTGTGATTCACTTTGTGGACAAAATCCAGCTGTAATTTCCACCTAGACAGCCCCAGTGACTTCAGTGGGGGTTGCACGAATGCAAGTGAGGGCAGAATTGAGCTCCCCTCTGTATAATGTACAGCATGGTTGGCTTCCCAAGAGCAGCCTTATATAGGGGGAGCAGTGGGCTTTAGACTGGACTTTCTAGTATCACTGGGAATGCTTTGATTATCCATTTTATAAAAGTTCGTTTTACACAGGCCACCACACAGCTCTGGAGTGCTAATGACTTCTTGTGACTACTGATATGGGCCAGACTCATGCCAGTGATGTAGGAGTGAAATGCTCTGTAGCCTGTTCCCTGAGCCTTTCCCCAACCATACTCTGGGACTCACATCAAAGATGGGGAGCTATGACCATGAAAGATTTGGAATTGGAGCTCCCACTACAAAAAATGCCATTGACTAGCCACAGCAATCCACTGAGGAAGTCTGCCAAGTGCCAAGTAACCAGCGGGGCTGTGAGCATCTGTAATAATGCAGGCGAGGTAACATGGTCTAGTGGATTGAGCAGTGCGCTATGAGACCAGAACTCCTGAGCAATAATGCTGACTGTGCACCCTTGGGTCAGCTGCCTGTGATAACTTCTTTTTGTATATTTCTCAATCAGTAAAATGGGGATAATGATTCCTACATCAAAAAACAATATTCACCACCTATTTCCTCCCCTTACTTGCCCAGTTTGCAAAGCTGGTCACATAATTTACTGCTGTTTGCTGAATGATTTATTTGAGGTACTATACTTGGGCAACTGAGTGATTGTGGGCAACTGAGTGATTGTGATAGGCAGGTGGTCACTCTTCAGATCC
Organism: Natator depressus; assembly: GCF_965152275.1. Lineage (NCBI taxonomy): Eukaryota > Metazoa > Chordata > Testudines > Cheloniidae > Natator > Natator depressus. The sequence goes on from NC_134236.1 coordinate 150,396,048, forward strand.
ATCCAGTAATTTGTTTAAAAAAAAAATCTACATAAAGTAACTTTAGTGACTCTGGGTGAACTTGATCCCTCACCCCCAGTAACAGAGCTAAGGAGCTAAGATTGCCCAATTGCTTGATAGATCCATCTGATGGGCACTAGCAGTGGGACCTCAAAAGGACATGAGGTGCAGAGGAGCACCCAGAAGTCCAGATGCTTGTCCAGAGCTCCTCCAAATTTATCTGAAGGTCACTGGGCTGCAAGTCTGATGAGAACAGGCTTCTTTGAGTGCATTCCAGTGCCTCCTGGTTCTGGCTGGGTCAGAAATACCATGAGACTGTCCCACTCCAAGAATTTTAGTGCATTTGCTTCTGGACTAAACCAGCAGACACAGAATGGTTTGACTCTTGGGCAAAGTTTTAGGTGGGTTCTCCATCTCCATATGTCAGCCACATCCCCTGGGTTTTGGTGACGCTGGCTGGAGAGACTTACCAGGGACAGAAGCCTTCACTCTCACACAGCATCTCATGTACAGAGGAGTTGGGCATTAATTGATGAGAGCTTTGAAAATCTGATGTTACCTGGTGCTTCAGGGCATAAGCCACTCTCTAACTATGTGGAGATAAGAGGATCTTTTCTGGGGGTAGGTTATCCCCTAATTCCCTACTGCAGAGTTTCTCACATCTTTCTCTGAAGCGTGTGCTGCTGGACGCTGTTGGAGACAGGATACTGGGCTGGATGGACCCCTGGGTTAATCCAGTCTGGCAATGTCTGTGTTCCAATAGAAGCACGTTAAGAAGTTTCTTCTAGGACCCAGGAGACTGAAGAGTGTATTTCAAGTCTCATTGCACCAAAGTCTCTCTCGCTCTGAAGCTGTGATACACAAAACACAGACACAAACCCAGTCTCGCCTTTTCTAATTACCGCTCTGTGGTCTTGGGCTCGTGATCTGTCTCTCACATTGCTGGGTGCTGCAGGAAGGTGGTGATCTGATATGCTGATGTATATTTAAAGAGTGCCACTTGGGCTCCTTGATGCTGCTCTCTTCTGCTCATTGCTGAGGTTGCAATACACTTTGATTTGCAGCAGGTGCTGCTGCATGCCTGCTGTCTTACAATGATGATCATCATCAGGGGTTAGAGCCTATAGTCCAGAGCACTTGCCTCCATACCAAATTCCCCTGCTCCTCTGGCTCTGGAAGGTGAGGACACAGACCTAATAGGCAGAGGGATCTCTGCTCTCTGGCAGTGAACCCTACACTGACCTGTTCAGCCACAAAAGACCATTTAAGTAGGGTGGCTCCATCCTGGGTCAGGACTTGGTGCAGGGACCTGGGAAAAGGCTGCCTGAAACTCATAATAACTACACCCAGTGCAGTTGAGGTCTTGGAAATCAGTAGGCTAAGACTCACAGTGGCACCTGTGCCATCAGGTGTGATGTGGATGTGTCCGTGTTGCAACACAAACGTCTGGGTGCAGGCATCCCAGTAGGACGAAGATGCATCAGTCCCAAAACTATTTTAGGCATTGTTTTTGTAATGTTCAGCCTTGCAGGACATGTGTTAGCTCTGCCAAAAATTGGGTCATCTTGTAAAGATCAAGGACAGGCAGCCACTGTAACAGATCCTGCTCTAGCATGAGTCCACGTGAGTAAGTAACATCCATTTGCTTAGGTCATCCTCTGGGCCTTCATCACAACATACACCTCTACCACTTGAGATAAAGGAGTAACTCCAGTAGTTGATGGCAATAATAGACTGCTAAATTCCATGTGGAGTAGCTGCCCAACCCACACTTTAAAAGTCCATGCACCTCTTACTCTGCAGACTGCTCTAGGGCAGCAGACCATGTGTTATGCTGAACTGGAGGTTGGTTTAAAGATCAATACAATTTCTATTGACTGAAGGATGGTCGGCAGGAGTTGCCTGTCTTTCAGACCCCAGCAGATGGGAAATACACCACTAATGTCTCAATTTCAAATCAGGGAAGTCTCATTGCTGGGTAAGAAGAGTCAAGAGCCTGACGGTGTTGAAAATGGCAGAATACCGCCCCCCCCCCCAGCTCAGCACTCCCCCTGGGCACAGCCAAGGGAGCACTGAGATCAGCACCCCTTTCCTCTTCTACACACTATGGGCCCGATTCTCCTCTCCCTTACGCTGGTATAAATCAGTGGTGTTTCTCCTGAAATCAGTGGGGGTCACAATGGTGTAAAACTGCTGTGTGAGAAAGGATGATCCGACCATTTTGACATCTCAGCCTAGGGGGTGCTCAAACTTTTCCCAACCAAGGGCCACACTGGGAAGTCAGGATCTTGAGGGCAGTGCTTAATTTTACTAAAATGGGGCCAGGTGTTGTCATCATTGTCTTGAACAGAAAGGATGAGGTCAGCGGAGAGTACAGGTCCTAGGCACTGGTCCAGCTTGATCCAAGTTGCCTGGTCTCATTTCCCATTGTAGGCTGGGACCTGCAGAGTCTGCAGGCCTCGTTGCAGAGCTGTGTGGGCTGCATTCAGCTTGTGGGCTGCACTTTGGCCAGCTCTGCCTACATCAGGCATCGCCTTACATCTGAGCATCTGCTCAGAGCGTTACCTGTACTGGGGTTGTGAAACCTCTTGGCCTGCATCTCCTGGATGTCCTGAAGTTACTGTGCATCATGATTTAGTGAAGGGCCAAGGAAATTTGTATTTAGTGGGTGGTTTCTACCATGGGAAGTCAGGCATTGCACCGGGGTTTGAGGCTCATTCCTCTGCCTGCATCATGGTGTCACTACTGTCCATGTGTTTCAACAGATCTCTTGGCACGAGCCCTTCATCGTTTGAATCAGTGCACGTCCAATTGGGGCCGATGCTGGGATGCAGCTCTCTCACCCACGCCTCACGCCTGTCCCTCTCTGATCAGGTGACTGCTTTTTGAGCAGTCAACACAAACAGAAAACAAAAGCTATCAAAGGGGCACATCAAACAGCGTCAAATAAGTGCACAGCTGTCTTCTCCATCCCTCAAAGATTTAAAAAATCAGCGCCTCAAAGGCAGAGTTTAAGAAAGAGATGCTGTGGGAAGATAGATGGTAGAGTCAGATCCATAGATACCGTCAACAGAATAAGAGAGAGAGGGAAGCAGCATGGTAGATAAAAAGAGACTATACAGAAGCTGTGTAGCCTGTAGTGTGTGTATGTATATGTGTGTAAAACATACACATGCACTAATCTCTCTGCTGATCTCTCTCTGGGAAAGCAACATTTCTTTTTCCCTTTTGCTACCACATTCCTTGTTCTTTGTGGAGCTGCTTTTCTTGTTTTATCCTGAGCTGCTCATTCTGCTGGAAACATCTGAAGTCTAACCTCCCAGTGCTGTCTAATGGGGTGGTATCTGACTGTGGCTGCTGCTGTCTCTGTCTCTCCAGACTCCAGAGATTGTATTAGGGAGGAGTGTGCTGAGGATGTGCCCCCCGGCCCCTTCCTCTGCCAGAGTCTGGACCCATGGGGTCTCAGTTGTGCACATGTCAGCAGATGTCACCATTTGGCAGCGATTGTGTCAGAAGGAGAGATAGGAAAATCAGGCACCTCGTGCAGATAATGAGCATGATGGGCCTGAATACCAGCGTGCCACTGAATGGCGTCTGTCTGTTGAAGACAAGTCTGTGATAAGCCCATTCACCCCGGAACCTCCGTGCCTCGTGTTCCCAGGGAGAGATAACATGGCTGTTTGACAGGACTGAGCTGTCTTTTGAAAGGCTGCAGATGGGTGAATAGCACTTGCGTCCTATTTACCAAGCCGTGGCTTCTTGACACTCTGGATGCCTCTGGCTGATAGTGGATCTGTTTTGCTCATCTCCCCCTAGAGCTGTCCTTTCAGTGCTCGCCCTCTGAAAAAAGGGAGGCTGCCTCTGCACAAACACAAGAGCCAGCCTGGCCTTTAAACAGCACAATTGGCTCTTTCACTCACTTCAGCTGTCTTTCTCTCCAACAATACCACCAGGAGCTGGTAGGGGAGGTTCCGGGTGGAATGTCTTAGTGGCATCCCTGATCTGAGCAGCAGAGGGTGCGCAGAGAGCTTGATTCTGGCTGTCTCGCTTTTGAAGATATCCAGGATCTGATTTATTTGAAAGCGGACAGCACCCCAGGGCCCTTTTGCTTAATTCATTCCAGACAGTTTTTCTAAACAAGAGGCTAATTTCCCCTGCAGGGAAAGTTTATGCACTTGGACAAAGGTGTTAATTTCGCAACTGAGAAACAAACTTTGGCTTGATGAAAGAGAATGATCAGATGCTTTTTCAAGCAGCACATCAGTGCTTTGCCCTGTCCTGCCCGGAACACCAGGCAGTGACTCCCATGGACTTCAACAGGACGTGACTAACAAGCCATTCTGATATGGGTGCCCACAGAATCTAACATTCTGCACCTCACTTTGAAAGTGTTGGCCCTGTGTCTCTGTGACAGAGCTGCAGTGGCCAGCCTCCCCTGTGTGTGGTATGACCAGCTGACCAAGTGCTTGTGTACTGCCTAGGAGCCTGGCCCCTTCACCCCCCATTCACATTCTCTCTCTCTACACTCTCCTCAGGTGATCGCCTCTGCTCCCTCCCTCTCTCTCTCAGTCCCTCTCATTAATTTCCACTTGTCCTCTCCTCACTCACCATTTCCCCCTCCTGCACTCAGACTCTCCGCTTCTCACTCTCCCTCCCCAAGTTCCCTCCCCTCTTTTCCTCTCACTACCTCTCCTCCTTCTCACTCATCCTATTCTCTGTCTCCTTCCTGCCCTCACATTCTCTTGCCGCTCGCTCACCCCATTCCACAGGCTCAGGTAACCTAGCAGGATCAAGAACCAATTGTGGCAAAATACCTTGTTCGCCTCAGTAGGCTCAGTCCTTTTGAGCCTTGGAGACTCAAGTTTGGGGCAAGGCGAATCCTTATAGGCAGCACAAGGTCCTGCTGCTCCTCTCCTCAGTCAGTCCCTTGTGCATGTTTTCCTTCCTTTCTGGGGAGCGAGTGAAGCCTCCCTACTGGGAGGGTCTGGTGTCTTGCTGCAGACAGCCTACTGGCAGCTTCCCTGCTCCCCTCACTCTCTCCCTCCTACCACCCAGGGGAAGGTTTAAAAAGGTCCCAAGTAGTTGGAGTCAGCGGAACCTAATTGGTTCCCTAGCAACCCCTTTTCCAGCTGAACCTTATTGCCCCCTGGTTCTCTCTCCTCAGTGGATAGGGAGGGGCCTTTTAATCCCCTGGGACTAATTACTACACCCCTTTTGTAGCTGTTTGTCCTGGGTTTACCACACAATACACTTGGCCTGGGGGAGGAGTGTTCCCAAGGAATGGTTTCAGCGTGCGGTAGGGCTAGCGGCAGCTCACTCCTCATTACTATTAGTGTGAAGTTGTTCTGCCTTTGGGTGCCTGAGCCGTGCAGAAGAACCTCCCCTCAGTCCTTTCAATGAGAAGGGTGTGCGTTGATGTCTGGAGGGAGCGGGCATTCTCCTTCATCCATATGAGTATGAGACTCTGGCCATGTCTACACTACAAAATTAGGTCGAATTTCTGGAATTGGGTTTTGTAGAAAGCGTTTTTATACAGTCAATTGTGTGTCCCCCCACACAAATGCTCTAAGTGCTTTTAGTCGGTGGAGTGCATCCACAGTACGGAGGCAACCGTTGACTTCCGGAGCATTGCACTGTGGGTAACTATCCCACAGTTCCCGCAGTCTCCGCTGCCCATTTGAATTCTGGGTAGAAATCCTAATGCTTGATGGGGCAAAAACATTGTCGCAGGTGGTTCTGGGTACATATTGTCAGGCCCCCCTTTCCTCCCTCCCTCCGTGAAAGCAACGACAGATAATCGTTTCGTGCCCTTTCCCCTGGATTGCCTGAGCAGATGCCATAGCACAGCAAGCATGGAGCCTGTTCAGCTCACCGCAGCAGTTATGACCATTGTAAACACCTCGCACATTATCGCGCAGTTTATGCAGAGCCAGCACCTGAGAAACCAGGCGAGGAGGCAACGGCAGCGCGGTGATGAGGATATGAACACAGATTTCTCTAAAACCACGGTCCCCAGCAATTTGGAGATCATGGTGTTACTGGGGCAGGCTCAGGCTGTGGAACACCAATTTTGGGCCCGGGAAACAAGCACAGAGTGGTGGGACTGCATAGTGTTGCAGGTTTGGGATGATTCCCAGTGGTTCCGAAACTTTCGCATGCGTAAGGGCACTTTTATGGAACTTTGTGGCTTGCTTTCCCCTGCCCTGAAGCGCAAGAATACCAAGATGAGAGCAAGTGGCAATAGCCCTGTGGAAGCTTGCAACGCCAGACAGCTATCTGTCAGTCGGTAATAAATTTGGAGTGGGCAAATCTACTGTGGGGGTTGCTGTGATGCAAGTAGCCAATGCAATCATTGAGCTGCTGCTATCAAAGGTAGTGACTCTGGGAAATGTGCAGGTCATACTAGATAGCTTTGCTGCAATGGGATTCCCTAACTGTGATGGGGCTATAGATGGAACGCATATCCCTATCTTGGGACCGGACCACCAGGGCAGCCAGTACATAAACCGCAAGGGGTACTTTTCAATGGTGCTGCAAGCACTGGTGGATCACAAGGGATGTTTCACCAACATCAACGTGGGATGGCTGGGAAAGGTTCATGACGCTCGCGTCTTCAGGAACTCTAGTCTGTTTAAACGGCTGCAGAAAGGGATTTACTTCCCAGACCAGAAAATAACTGTTGGGGATGTTGAAATGCCTATAGTTATCCTTGGGGACCCAGCCTACCCCTTAATGCCCTGGCTCATGAAACCATACACAGGCACCCTGGACAGTAGTAAGGAACAGTTCAACTATAGGCTGAGCAAGTGCAGAATGGTGGTAGAATGTACCTTTGGATGTTTAAAAGCTTGCTGGTGCAGTTTACTGACTAGGTTAGACCTCAGTGAAACCAATATTCCCATTGTTATTGCTGCTTGCTGTGTCGCTTCACAATCTCTGTGAGAGTAAGGGGGAGACGTTTAGGGCGGGGTGGGAGGTTGATGCAAATCGCCTGGCCACTGAATACGCGCAGCCAGACACCAGGGCGGGTAGAGGAGCACAGCAGCAAGTGCTGCGCATCAGAGAAGCTTTGAAAACCAGTTTCGTGACTGGCCAGGGTACTGTGCGGCACTTCTGTTTGTTTCTCCTTGATCAAAACCTGTCCCCTTGGTTGCCTCTAAATTCCCTGTAAGCCACCCGCCCCCTCCCCCCTTCGATCACTGCTTGCTTGCAAAGGAAATAAAGTCACTATCATTTAAAAAACTTGTATTCTTTATTAATTGATTATAAAAATAGGGAGATAACTCACAAGGTAGCCCAGGTGGGGTGTGGGAGGAGGGTAGGAGGGAAGGAAAAGGCCACTTTAAAACTTCTTGAATACCAGCCTTCTGTTGCTCGGGCTATCCACTGGGGTGGAGTGGTTGGGTGCCCGGAGCCTCCCCCACCCCCGCGTTCTTGGGCGTCTGGGTGAAGAGGCTGTGGAACTTGGGGAGGAGGGAGGGCGGTTAAACAGGGGCTGCAGCAGCAGTCTGTGATCCTGCTGCCGTTCATGAACCTCCACCAGACGCCGGAGTGTGTCCATTTGATCCCGCAGTAGCCCCAGCGTTGCCTCATGCCTCCTCTGATCTTCCTGCTGCCCCCTCTCCTCACGTTCATCCGCCACCACTTTCCTGTACTCTGCTACTGTGTCCCTCCACACATTCTGCTGAGCTCTGTCAGTGCTGGACGACTGCATGAGCTCAGAGAACATTTCATCGCAGGTGCGTTTTTTTGCCGCCTTATCTGAGATAGCCTTTGGGACGGAGGAGGTAGGCTTGAAACATTTGCAGCTGCTGGAGGAAAAAAAAGGGAGTGAAGTATTTTAAAAGATACATTTTACAGAACAATGGCTATACTCTTTCACGGTGAACACTACTATTCACATTACATAGCAGATGTGATTTTGGTACAAGGTCGCATTTTGCATCTTATATAGAGTGCCTGTGGCTTTGGTGTTAGAGATCCCACACGCAGTGCCAGGCAACAGAATTTGGCTTGCAGGCGGCCATGGTAAGCCATAGTCTTTCAGCCTCTGCAACCTTCATAACAGCAGCGCCCTCCTCTCCCATACCAAGCAAAGCATGTTGAGTTGGCCATTTAGTGCTGCGGTTTTCCTGTTAATGTGCAGCAACAGAAACCAAACTAACCCCCTTCCCCACATCCAATTCTCTGGGATGATTGCTTTACCCCTCCCCCCACCACGTGTCTGGTATCAGGGAAGATCCCTGCTAGCCAAATGCGAACAGCTCAGCACCAATGCCCTGCCCCCCCCACCACGTGGCTAACTGCGGGGAGGATTTCTTTTCAGGCACAGGCAAACAGCCAAGTAGGAACGGCCACCTCTGAATGTCCCCTTAATTAAATTCCCCTATTTCAACCAGGTTACCATGAACGATATCACTGTCCTGAGGATAACACAGAGAGATAAAGAACGGATGTTGCTTGAATGCCAGCAAACACCGGGACCGTACGCTGCCAGGCTTTGTCATGCAATGATACCAGATTACTTGCTACTAGCATGGTGTGGTAAAGTGTCCTACCACGGAGGATGGAATAAGGCTGCTCTCCACAGAAACCTTCTGCAAAGGCTTTTAGAGTACCTCCAGGAGAGCTTCATGGAGATGTCCCTGGAGGATTTCCGCTCCATCCCCAGACATGTTAACAGACTTTTCCAGTAGCTGTACTGGCCACGAATGCATCCCAAGTCCTCAGGGCTACTTAATCATTAAAAAACTCTTGTTTTTATAACATGTATTATATTTAAAAAGGTACACTCACCAGAGGTCCTTTCTCCGGCTTCGTTAGGTTGGGAGGGTATTTCAGTCAGGGTGAGAAAAAGATCCTGGCTGTCGGGGAGAACGGTGTGCTGTGTGCTCTCCTCAAGCTCATCCTCCTCCTCCTCATCTTCCCCATCCCCAAAATCCTCAGCCATGGCGGAGAGTACCCCATCATCGGTGTCCACGGACAGGAGTGGGGTAGTGGTGGCGGCCCCCCCTAGAATTGCATGCAGCTCAGCGTAGAAGCTGCATGTCTGGAGCTCTGTCCCGGAGCATCCGTTTGATTCTTTGGTTTTCTGGTACGCTTGTCCGAGCTCCTTAAGTTTCACGCAGCACTGTGTTGCATCCCTGCTGTAGCCTCTGTCCCTCATGGCCTCAGAGATTTTTTGAAATGTTTTGGCATTTTATCTTTTGGAATGTAGTTCTGATAGCACGGATTCCTCTCCCCATACAGTGATCGGATCCAGTACCTCCTGTTCGGTCCATGCTGGGGCTCTTTTTCGATTGTGGGACTGCATGGTCACCTGTGCTGATGAGCTCGCCTGGCCAAACAGGAAATGAGATTCAAAAGTTCCCGGGGCTTTTCCTGTACATCTGGCCAGTGCATCCAAGTTCAGAGTGCTGTCCAGAGCAGTCACAATGGTGCACTGTGGGATAGCTCCCGGAGGCCAATACCTTCGAATTGCGTCCACACTAACCCTAATTCGAAACGGCGATGTTGATTTCAACGCTAATCCCCTCGTTGGGGAGGAGTACAGAAATCAGTTTTAAGAGCCCTTTATGTCAAAAAAATGGCTTCGTTGTGTGGATGGGTGCAGGGATAATTCGATGTAACGCTGCTAAATCCGACAAACTCATAGTGTAGACCAGGCCAGTCTGCATTCATGGCTACTCCCACTGAGGCAAGTGTGATTGGGGTTCCTACCACTCCCCTGAGCTTAAACATCCACAGACTGGGCAGCCTTGACCTTCAGACTCATGAAGTTCAGCTTCTGATGGGGAGGAGAGGTAGGTGGCTGTTGCTCAAAGAATAGTCCCTTCCCTCCTGCTCCCTCACCTTGTTAAACCATTGCAATCCCATCCTCTGAACTGCACTGGCCCTGGACCAAGGAACCCATGAATGCAATTTTTCTATGCCAACCCTGCCCTTTCACGTGGGTTTTATAGGGCAATCCTTCTTTTCCATTGAAGGCTGACCTCTGAGAAGGGCTCCTGTATGCAGACACAACCTCTTTGCTACATCAGAGATGCAGGGCAGGCTCTGTTTCAAAGCCAGCCCTAGGGCAAGGCAATCTGACTTCTTGTGAAATGACCAGTGTTTTGCTCAGAATAAAAGCCAGAATTTTCTCCCACCCTCACAAATTTCATATGGGGTGAAATTCTTCTCTACTTGGCAACATTTTTTCGGTTCAGCCCTGGTTAAGTCTGAGCTCCCTGCCCTGACACATTGCTTTGGAAATAGATCCCTGCTTCCCAACCCCCCCAAAAGCGGTTCTTTTCAGCCCCTATGCTTTAGAAGGCCCTCAGTGTTAAGAAACACTTAGCAGGTGACTATACTAAAGCCTAATGTAAGAAAAGGATTTAATAAACTGCAAACAAAATTATCAAAAATAATGTTTTTCCTAGGCAGTTGGGTTTTCAGTGATTAAGAAAATACAATTTCCTGTAATTAAATCTTAACAAGAAATGTTATTAAAAACACTCTGTCCCGGCTTCTGTAATAATTGCCCATTCCCCCAGAACAGTAAACAGAATTAGAGTCTGCAACATACGCTCCAATCCATGTGTCACATTGATCAAATTTGCTTTAATATCTTTATCCACACAGAAAAGTTGAATCAAAGAGTCTGAAAGGGAAACCTCCACACAGGGACTGTGACAGGCAACTCACTCCATGGGAAAAGCTGGGTGTCTGGTGGGGCTGGGAGGGTGATGCAGTGACCCTAGTGGTCGTGCAGCGCCACTGAGAAGCAACCAGGCTTTATTCCTTCCAAGCATGGATTTTTTCCATCCAGTGCTTAGCACTGTGCATTCAAGTGCTCTCTGCACGTCTCCATTCCATGAGGCAACAACCACAGACTCATCTAAGGGAGGATGGGCAAGCAGGTTTTGCCTTATTAACTGTAATTACTAACTAATATCCTCCAGTGGATTCAGAAGGCTCCTCCAGATCCCTGCCCTTAGGAAGCCTGTATTTCTGCTGCTTTAACAATCCGCCCCCACAGAGACACTTGAGACTCCAGTGTTTTTGTATGACAGTACTGTATTTGTATTACAGTAGTACTTAGCAGCTCATACCGGGAGCAGACCCCCATTGTGCTAAGTACCGTACACACAAACACAAAATGAGAGACAGTCCCTGCCCCAAAGAGATTGTGGTGTAAATAGACAAGACAGACAGAGAGGGGAAGTGGCTTGCTCATGGCCACACATCAGGTAGGCATAGAACCCCAGTCTCCTGACTCCTAGTCCAGTGCCTGATCCGTTGGACCACCCTGCCTCCCTCATAACCCCTACATGACCCAGCTTGGCTACTCTTCAGTCCCTGTCTCTGCCTTTCCATGACACAGAGGGATGTGCTTTTCCTCCTCCCCACCCTCTGAGCATGCTGCTTCTGTGGTGTTCCCAGCAAAAGGAGCAAAGCACAAGGACTCAGCATTATAACCAGATTCTTCAGACAGAAGAGTGGAGCATGGACTACTAGGCTATTGCTCCGACCTAGTAGGAGTGTCTCCTCGGTTTCCCACACAGGAGCTCAGAACTATAACCACTGAGCCGAACTGGGCAGAGTGAGAGATTGGGGATTAGAAAGCTGCTAACACAATGTAGGCCAGGGCTGCTTTACAGAGTTGGGTCGATGTAAGGCAGCTTATGTCAACCTAACTCTGTAAGCGTCCACACTACAGGGTTGCTCCTGCCGACGTAAGTCCCCCACTACACCGAAATAATAACTCCACCTCCACGACAGGCATAGTGCTTAGGTCGATGTAGTTAGGGTGACACAGTGTCTGTGTTGGCGCCCCTGGTTGAGAGTTCGATGCAGAGGAGCAGTGGGGCTCTATCTGTGAGCCCTGTGCAGGGCTGACATCTCGGGCTGTCAGCCCCGGCCCCTGCCCCATTTAAGTCAGTGCAAGCGCTCCCGGTGAGGATGTACATCACTGGTAGAAGGAGGGCAGTGTGTACCTGAAAAACCGCAGTAATTACTCTGGTGGCTCTATGCTGACCTAACATAGGTCGACTTAATTGTGCAGCATATCCAAGGCCCTAGTAGAAACACTGGCATTTGCTAAACAGGGTCTGACTCTGGTCTACAATTAGCTGTAGCAAAATTGGCCTTTTTCCTATAAGCAAATGGAAACTCTTAGTTCTTTAAAATGATCAGTTCCAGATGCACAGTGCTGGTTGCATGTGTCTTGCAGTCTCTGTACCCATTCCCAGCCCCAGCCCCGCTTTTTCTCTCTCTTGTTCCCTTAATTAGTTTTCATAATTGAATTGAACTCTTGGTGTGGCCTGGAAATCTCCATTGTAATCTTTGTTCACTCTGTGCAGGCTGTGATTGGGGTGACAAGAGGAGGGTCTCATGACCCCGGCAGGCTGCACAAGGCCCCATCCAGCTTGGACTCAAGTCAGAGCTGCAAATCTTAATGGATTGAAGAGAAATAACTGTTATTTCTCCATTGGCAGGTGAAACCAGACCTAAAAAACAACACTGCAGATGTTCCCCAGTGACTGGGTTGGTTTCACTCATGCTGCTGCAACCTCCCCCCTGTTGCCGGCACCCAGTGCCGAGAGGCAAAACAACAGCAGGGGTTCGTTACCCGGTGTGCTTCACTCAATAATCACAACGGGGTGGAGAAGTAGAAAAGTTTATTTGAAGCTTCAAAGAAGGTACAGGGAGAATAGAATCTCAAATCCAGCACACAGAGCAGGAAGTTACACAGGCTTTTATACATCCTTTCTTCAGCATACTTACCCAATAGCAAGCTGCCCTAAGTATCCATATAGCCAGCCAATCCAGTTACCAGCTAGTTCCCTTGTTCTTTGTATCATTTGTTAAACTATACATAAAGCTGCTTTATTCAGCATTGTTCTTCCATATCTGCCCTGTTTGGCCTTGTTTAGTTTCAGGCAGTCTGATTCTGCAACATATTGTTGCAGATCCTCAGCATAACTGCTGTGAGTGCCTCCAGGCGGGGGGGCCCAAGGACACTTGGGCCTAGTACGCATAACTGCTGCGAGTGCCTTCAGGCGGGGCGGGGGGGGCAAGGACACTTGGGCCTAGTGTGAGGGGGCTTCATCGACACTCGTGGTCTTCCATCCCCTCAAGTTACCTAGTGGCCATGCCCCAGTGTCCCCAACACCCCCATCCCAGCTTGTCTGTTTCAGCCTGGCTTCGCCTATTCAGCAAGTTCCCTTTTAGCTAATGTGTAGCAGTTGTTTCCCTTAGACTCCAAGCAGCGGTAAAGGAAGAGCAGGAAACTCTGAACTGTAATCAGTAACTCAAATCAGTAATATCTGGGTTGGGAGACACCACTATGCAGTGAAGTGTTTGTGTTCAGAGGGCATTCATGGGGTCAGCCTTTTCCAGAAGGGCTCTCTTGGGGTCTTTTGGGGCAATTGACTGCACTCTCTTAGGGGGCCGTTAGTTATTGCCTTTTATTTCTTCCTGGTGACCCCTGTAACCCAGTGTTTAAGGACACAACAGTCATCTAGTTTCAGACTCCCTGGGCTGGGCTGCTGTGTGGCGACCGCCTGGCTTGTATCGATGCACAGCAGTACGCTGCTGCGTGGCTACTGCTCCTTTGAAGTGCTTTTGCTTTACACGGTTGCAGAATTGCTGCCCTGTTGCTGTCTCCGTGCACTGCTGCTATGGTGCGGCTTTGTTGCTGCAGTGTCAGGTTGCTGCTGCCCCTGCGTTGCAACACTGTTATTCCCGCTTCATCGTGCGGCTGCATTGGTGCGAGGCTTTGCAGTGATGCTGCATTGTATGGCTGTCGCCTAGGCCTGTGTTGTCGCTGTGCTGCTGGTGTGTTGCATTGTTGTGGCTGACTGTGCTGCAGCTGAGCTGTTATATTCATGTGCCTTTACTGGGCTTCGCTGGGCTCAATTTTAAGCCTCCCACTATTGTGGTGTTGCCGGCACCCAGTGCCGAGAGGCTAAACAACAGCAGGGGTCGGTTCGCTACCCGGTGTGCTACACCCAATAATCACAACGGGGTGGAGAAGCAGAAAAGTTTATTTGCAGCTGCAAAAAGGTACAGGGAGAATAGAATCTCAAATCCTGCACCCAGAGCAGGAAGTTACACAGGCTTTTATACATCCTTTTTCCCAGCATAATTATCCAATAGCAAGCTGCCCTAAGTATCCATATAGCCAGCCAATCCAGTTCCCAGCTAGTTCCCTTGTTCTCTGTATCATTTGTTAAACCATACATAAAGCTGCTTTATTCAGCATTGTTCTTCCATATCTGCCCTGTTCGGCCTTGCTTAGTTTCAGGCAGTCTGACTCTGCAACATATTGTTGCAGATCCTCAGCATAACTGCTGCGAGTGCCTCCAGGTGGGGGGGCCCAAGAACACTCGGGCCTAGTGCAAGGGGGCTTCATCGACACTCGTGGTCTTCCATCCCCTCGAGTTACCTAGTGGCCATGCCCCAGTGTCGCCAACAGTGGCTCCATAACCCTGCTCCTCCTGCCCTCTGGATGAAGCAACCTGGGCTGCCTAACTTATACACTTGCCCACTCCTCAAACTCAGCTGGCAAGTTCCTCTCCCCAGCATTAGCCTGTCACTCACTTTTCCTGCCCTTCTTGACTCTACGTCTCTGGCAGTTGTTCAGACCTGCATGATCATGGGTGAGTTGCTCTGTGTGAGTTGTTCAATACCCCTTGGGGCTAACTCCTTACATCTCTTTTCCAGTGTAGATGGAAACGCACTGATCATTTCCCCAACGATCTCTTAAATGTCCCCAGTGCTTGGGCTGGAATGTAAGCAGAGCTGAGACCCCGATGCTGGGGAAACTCTGGCACATTCATCCAGTGGAGAATTGACTAAACATGGGCTCTGTCAGCTGGCTGACAATTTTCCAGCCTAACCTGAAATCAGTCTGACAGCATCCAGGCAGCCCGCTCACCTGGGGGCTAATTTTTAAAGCTAGTAATTGGCTGTCATCACTGTTGTATCTGTTTACGCTGCTAGCCTTCTGGCAAAGCCTGAGAAATGGATGGAGAAATGACATCCAGAGGACAGAAGGAATTCTCACTCAGACCCAAGTGATGGCAGACAGGTATTGGGCTCTGGCTGAGTAGGACTGCCCGGGAAGGCTGTCACTGCTGGTGGAGTTCATGACGTTGGTGTTCTGTTTGCCATGGGGCCTTGAGAAAGCAAAGCCCTCGTACAAATAGGAGATGCCTGCCGCAGGCACAAGAGGGGTGGCTTTTGGAAGCTGTTTTTTGCTCCAGTAAAACCCGGGAAGATTTCTCTAGGAAATGTAGAAGTTCACTGAATACATAGTTTGGTGCCAATGGGGAGGGGAAGGTGATTGGGATTTGCCCTAAAGCTGAGGGGTCAAGGGCAATTTGCCCCTGGCTGGTGTTGCTGCAACTGTTCTCAGCCATAGGAAGGTTTGATCACTCTTAGAAATGCCCTGATGTGCCAGAGTGCTACTGATCCTGCTGTTCAGGGGTGATGGAGTCCAGGGTTCAATGATAGAGCTGAGTGAAATTGGGAATTTCCAGCCAAAGGGAAATTCTGACATTTCAACACGTTTTCATCCCAAATTGGGACAAAAAGTTGATATTTTGAATTTTTTGCGGAACAGAAATTCTGAAAAATTTCAGTTCAGAAATTTTCAATTTCAATTTTCAGTTGAAACATCACATTCTGACATTGCTGAAATGTTACATTTTGGTTTATTGAATTGCATTTTCCCATAGTGATGCATTGCCTCAAGGTTATTCTGGTTCAGGAGCCTGATGCCCCCATTTCTCCGCTAAGTGCCAGACTCTCTAACCAGACTATGTGTCCCAGGATGCATTCAGAATCATGCGACTCCCATGATCCACCACACAGAACTTGATCAGAGGGAAATCTGCATTGCATTATGGGAGATTTAGTTCTCCAGGGCTCTCAGCCCATGGGAAAGAATAGGGGCCATACGGTAATGTGCTAATATGGAAATGTAATTTAATGTTTTATTGAACTGATTCAAAACAAAATGAAATATTTCAATTTGAGTTGAATGGACCTGAAATGAAATATGTCATTTTAATTTTCCTGATGGAAAATTTAATATTTTCAATAGATTGAAATTTTCCTGCAGAAAATTTTGATTGGGCAGAAACTGCATTTTCTGTTGGAAAAATCAATAAAATGTCAGGGGAGAATTTCATCCCTGCAGAGGTGTTTAAGGAGAATATTGACTGGCAGACACCTGTTTTGGCTAAACTTTTCTTAAATATAAATAATATAAGGATTTTTCCCTCAGGGTGGGCTACCCGTACTATTATTCCACTGTATAAAAAAAGGAGGTAAGAAAGATCCAGGGAATTACTGCCCAATCAGCTTATTCAACATTGTCTTAAAAATTTATATTAGCTATCTTTTGAGGAGACTAGAGGATTGAGCAGAAAATAGAAAATTATTTGCTGAAGAACAATATAGGTTTAAAAATGGCTGCTCTACTATAAATAATTGTTTTATGCTTTCTTATCTGACCTACAAATTTGTCCCTCTTTGGGGGCGGGGGAAAACTGTATACAGCCTTTGTTGATCTCAAGTTAGTTTTTGATTCCATTGTGGGGCAAATTGGAGATTGGAATAGATCTCTAGTTACAAGAACAAGGGGTCACCCAATAAAATGAATAGGCAACAGGTTTAAAACAATCATAAGGAAGTACTTCTTCACACAATGCACAGTCAAGCTGTGGAACTCATTGCCAGGGGACGTTGTGAAGGCCAAAGTATAACTGAGTTTAAAAAAGAATTAGATAGTTCATGGAAGGATAGGTCCATCAATAGTTATTAGCCAAGATAGTCAGGGATGCAACCCCATGTTCTGGGTGTCCCTAAACGTCTGACTGCCAGATGCTGGAACTGGACGATAGAGAATGGATCACTCAATAATTGCCCTGTTCTGTTCATTCCCTCTGAAGTATCTGCTACCAGCCACTGTGGGAAGACAGGATACTGGGCTAGTTGGACCTTTAGTCTGACCCAGTATGGCTGGTCTTTATGTACTTTTTCTTTTGTGAGCCCTTCACAGGCAAACAGAGGCCAAGATTAGGACAGGGTTTGATGGGAATCTCACGGAGTCCATGATAATTACAGAGGGAGTTTGTCAGGGCTGTCTTTTAGCCACTTTTCTTTTTAACTTTTCTATGAATGATGTTGTTTTAGTATTAAAAGGGGATCAGTATTTTCCACCTAAAACCATGGATTACCCTCGCTGTCTTACTCTGTGCAAACAATATGGTTCCATCATCACACGCATCAGTTGGACTGATGTATTTATTAAATGCATTTATTCAATGGGAGGGTTTCACGGGGCGCACCACTCACTGCCAGACTGGCGCCTCCTCCTGGTACTCTGGGGATTAGCTCGAGGCCTATGCTCCCCCATCCACAGTTTGTACACTGTCATTCTGTCTCAGCTGTCTACCTGCAGCCCCTCTCTCAGCTTCAGGAACCACAGCATCCTCTTCGTGCGTCGGCCCTCTGGCTGTGTCACTGTCCATGTCCCCCTCCTAGGGGAGTTTAACTCCTCAATAGTCCTAGGCAGTCCTCTCGCTCACTGCTGCAGCGTCCCACTCCCAGTAGCTGGTAAGGGAACTCAGGACCACCCTCTTCTCGATTCCAGCCCAGGGACCCTCAGCTCAGCAGTCTGGGCCTACTCTCTCTCTAGTCTCACTGCTCTATCCCTGGACTGCTTCCTACCACTGGTTCCCCTTGTCTTCCTGGGCCTACCTGTTCCCAAAGCCTCCTCCCTCTTCCCAGGGAGTGACTGCTGCCTGCTGTCTCCACTCACTCCTCCCTTTCTCCTGCAAGTGTCGCCCTTTTCCCAGCAGCCCCTCCTCCTTTCAGCTCCTGGACTTTATAGGCCTCGCCTATTCCTGCCTAGCTGAGCCTCCTCAATCAGCTGCCTAATGGGTTAATTGGCCCATCTGGCTTGCATTAAACCCAGCCGGGTGAGTGTGGGGTAATCACCCCATCACAGAAGGCCTTTTGATAAATTACTCCAAAACCAAAGTAATTGTTTTTAGTGTGTAGCGCCCCCTCTCCACCTGGTTACCTCCTTTAATGCCAATCCACTTACAGGTCTGGGTTCCTTTGGATCCCGCCACCCACTCAGCAGGATGTATCTTCTTTCTTTTTTCCTGTGAAATTATTTGGCAGTGCCTCCACCCCCCTCGCTCCTTCCTGGCAGGGTCACTAGGGCAGCTTGGGCGGAAAATTCTAACTACAGGGTAATCCCCACCTACTTGCCAGATAGTTGGAGACTTCCAAGAAATAACACAACACAAACACATACAATATATTCAACATAATAATTTAATTAAACAGGAGACAAATACAACATAACAGGGTAAAACACTATTTTTAGGGTCACCAGTGCCCACACTGAAAATACCCGTGACTTGATGTAGCAAATGTAAAATTAGTGTCCCATTGGTACGCGTACTTTGCTGGGGCCCTTGATGACCTATAACCACAACATTCTTCTTTGCAGTGGTTTAGCAGTGTGGCTGACTGGGTTCAGTACAGCCCAAAGGAATCACAAGTGGGAGAAGGTGGTAAATCCCCCCACAGGTGTAATATGCAGCAGGTTATAAAATCCTCAAACCCTTACTCCCTGGCTTGAGGACACAGTTCAGGGAGCAGCTGGTCTCCAAACCAAATTACCTTACTAACTAAAAGATGGTGCACTCACAAATTCCATGAATGATCCCTCAGGTTCAGAGATGACTCTGGATTCCTCAGTCACTGCAGAGGGGCAGCTCTCTGCTGGCAGGGATCCCCCCTCAGGCAGGAATCAGGCTGCATCAGTCCCAGGATTTCCCCTCACCATAAAGGGGTGCAGGGCTCAAGGTGTTGGTTACACAACTACACTAACATCCAAACTGTAGCCTCCTAGCCCAGCCTCCAGACACACACTCAGCAGGCAGCTTCCCTGGACTAGCAGACAGAGCAGAGCTGACCATGTGGTGACTGGTCTCACCTAGGGAGCTGGAGAGCAAACTCAGCCTGGCTGGGGAAGTTTCCCAGCAAACCCTACAAATTGGGAATCATCAGTGGGGAAGGAAAAACCCAGCTGAGGGATCTGCTGTCAGGTCTCTAGAGGCCTGGTCTCAGGGGGAACCCTGCATGCAGGCCTGGGACACACCAGCTCCCCACATAGCCAGTCCTGCCCTTTTCCTGGCTGGCTCCAGAGTGACTCCAAAAAGGCTTCTCCCCTTTTCTCAACTCCCTGGGAGGGCCTCTCACTCCCTATTGGTTGCTGGGTAGACTCTGAGTCTGCCTTGGCTCCCCCTCCGTACCAGGGACAGTGTGCCTCTCCCTGAGTTGCCAGCAGACAGGGTTCCAGGAATCTATGTAATCTCCTTGGGGGTTACAAGTGCAAGACAGATCAATATGTTGTCCATCAATCCTCCATGTATGCAATATTCATGGAGGATTGATGGGCAATATATTGAACAAATTAGTGTTTTCCCCTACTTAGGTGACTGGGTTCTCACAAAATGGGTTGTGGGATAAACACATTCAGGTCACACAAGAGAAAGCGTTAAATTCAATGAAAGCTATTTTACATTGCACCTGGACTCATGGGTGCAACTTAATTGCACCAGCTCTTCGAGTGTTCGAGGCCAAGGTAGGCACTCACATTGTGCGTGGCACAGAAATATGGGGATGGAATGATCCCCTGGGATTGGAAGTGATCCAAAACCAATTTCTTAGGAAGATTCTAGGTCTCTGTGATGAAGCAGAGAAACTTCACACCTGCACGAAAAGGCCCAGCTAGCCTGTAGGCCCAGCTAGCTCTTCCCCGCTATACCTGCAGCCAATGTCAGGCCTGGAGGGGGAAGTAAAGGAGAGAACCTGGCTCAGTTCTGGACTGATAATTGAAGAGGAAGGAGGTAGCTCTGCCTCTCTAGATGAGGGGAGCTTCACTATAAGTCTGACAGGCAGGACAGCTGCCATGGGAGAAGCACTACATCCTTAGAGACAGACTGCTGAGGAGACAGGGAGCACCAGGCAGTGAGGGAACTGTACTATCCAACTCAGGACATTGTGGGGCTAGGCCCCCTCAAACCTTATATCCCCCCTGCCCAGAGGGACCAGAGGCTGGGCAGGATGCCACAAAAGGTCCACAAGGGGGCACTACTCCATGTGAACCACTACAGACAGTTTGGATTATTGGGGACGTGCCCAAACTGAAGGGAAATAAATAGGAAATAGCCCAGGGGAGTGGAGTTAGACTCTCTGCTGGGAGGACCCTGTCTGTGTTGCTTCATAGAGAGCCCTAGGCTGGGACCCAGTGGAGAGGCATGGCCTGGCTCCCCCTACACACCTCCTTATGGGCTGAGACCCAGATGCAAGTGGAGGCCAGAAGGTTCCCAGTCTAAGGACAGGAACCAAGCACCTCTGCTAAGGAAGCAAGGGGCCAGTTAGGTGCGCTAACCTCTAAGCCACCCAGCCCCTCTGAGCACCCCATCAAAGTCTCCCAAAGAATACCCAGCTGCTTTTCTTAGAGCTGAGACAGGCAGGAATTCTGTTCTGTCTAAAGGGAAATCCCGTAACATCAGTTTCTGGCTTTGCATTCAGAGTATGCATCCACAATGTTTGCCGAGGCTATACTTAGAGGAACAGCTCAGCTGGGCTTTTTCACGTCCATTTCCTTGGTTAGAGTATATTCAGACTTCTTTGCATTCTCTAGACCTCTCAGAATTGGAAATGATCAGGCTTAAGTTTAAAAATTAGAAAACCCTAATCAAGCTGAGATGAGAAGATATTAATAAGCAATTAGACGTGGCAGTTGTTTCCATTACAAATCTGTCTCCTTGGTTCCCCCTTGTGAAAAAGATTCATGGGTGTGCCAGTTGTTTAGACAGTTTGTCCAATAACAAGTGAAGGAAGGACTTAACAGCTCTCCATTTTCAATCTGTGCAGTCAGCTGACTTAGAAGGCTGATGTACTGGCATTGAGAAATGTAACCGTCTCTGCCCAAGTGGCTCTGGGCAGGTGGAAGACCTATGCCATTTTTTATTACATTGTAATTCATATTGCCACTTGAGGTCAGAATGGCTTTCCGTGTTTGTGTCCTGGATGCGTTCTTCTATAACCTCTCAGAAAACAGAATATTTATTAGGAACTGACAATGTCTCTGTGATCCGAGCGGTTGCCCTATTGGCCTGGTCGGCTGCTAAAATAAGAAACAGGCAAGTGACACGGTGATTATAAATGGTTTAACTGGTTTTATGTTCTTAATTTGTATTGACATATTTTAATATTAGAATATTTTGGATTTAATTTTAAGTTTTATTGTATTTATAGTTTGTTTTGGGCACACTGGTCAATGGTTCAGTCACTATTAATAAACTTGACTTGACTATTGGAAAATCAGAGGACGGAATTCATCCCTGTGCAGTGCAAGGAAGGCCTGCGCTTCCCCTGTTCTGGGGCTGCTGGTAAGGCCAGTTCAGCCCCTGCTGCTAGTAAGAGTAGCCCTAAGGGCTGGCCTTACCTGCACTCTGGTTGCCATGGTACCATGGACCTTGCACAGTTGGGGAACTGCTAGCAAGTAGGGACACCATGACCATGCCTTGTCTAGCTTTCAACACATACATCACAGAGTAATCCTTTCCCTAAGGGATTAACTGGGGAGGCCTTACGCTTGCTGTTTGCACTGCCTTGGCCAGCAAAAAAGGTTCCTTTAGTCTCAGGCCCAGAGTCTGTGTGCATGTAAATCATTGGTACTTGAGCCGTTCCCCTGTTCCTAGCCTGAAACTCACTAGGAAAGATGCATAGAACAGAGATGGAGGTCAGTAAACAGGAGTTCTTGAGTGCCATCCTTGATACCACAAACATGCACTTCCCAGGCTTTAGCTTTTTCTGTTGATCTTGGAGCCAGCTGAACCATTTCTGCTCCACCTACCAGCCTTATTATGACATGCCTGGGTCTGGCAAAAGGACAGATGCTGCAATTGTGGTGCTGGATATGGTGGTGGATTGCCCCATTACACAGTTTGATGGTGGCATCTCTCTCTCTAGTGGCAATCACCACAGTAGCTAAGCATCATCTGCCTACATGAGAAAAGGCTCAGAAGTCTGTTTGCATCTGTGAAATGTTGTGATGAGCCAATTTCCTATCTGAAAAAATCAATCCAACAACAAATGCTGTCTATTTAACCTATGGATCCTTGCAGAAACTAAGATATTGGCTGTACTGGGTCCAACTGTAATTCTACCCCAGTAAAAGCCATTAATTCCGCCTGGAATTAGTCCTACATTATTTCAGGGAAGCAGCAGTGAAGACTCTGCAACCTACACACTCCATCAATGCACTTTGGCCAATTTTTTATCTGTCAGAGTCTAAAATGCCTGCTGCTGTCAGAGTGTTTGAACACACTGCCAGATACTCTCTCCATGTGACACAAGTGGCATCTGTTGCTTGTTCTGGCAATACACCAGTTTATACTGTCACGATCCAGCCCAACAGTTCTCATGAGTCTCCACGCATGATGGCCCAGAAAGGCATTTTCTTTTCTTTAAGGTTTTCATTTAAAGACAAAATGTGAGAGTGGCGTTTCTGTGCTGAGAGGGTAGGAGCATTTGGGGGATTGTTCTTTATACTGTGTGGTATATTCAGTATTCTGTCTTAGTTCCTACAGCAGCTGATGGACCTGAGTCTCCTCTTGATTATACTAGGGTATGTCTACACTACGAAATTAGGTCGAATTTATAGAAGTCGTTTTTTTAGAAATCAGTTTTATATATTCGAGTGTGTGTGTCCCCACAGAAAATGCTCTAAGTGCATTAACTCGGCGGAGTGCTTCCACAGTACCGAGGCTAGAGTCGACTTCCGGAGCGTTGCACTGTGGGTAGCTATCCCACAGTTCCCGCAGTCTCCGCTGCCCATTGGAATTCTGGGTTGAGATCCCAATGCCTGATGGGGCTAAAACATTGTCGCAGGTGGTTCTGGGTACATATCGTCAGGCCCCCGTTCCCTCCCTCCCTCCGTGAAAGCAAGGGCAGACAATCGTTGTGTGCCTTTTTTCCTGAATTACCTGTGCAGACACCATACCACGGCAAACATGGAGCCCGCTCAGCTCACTGTCACCGTATGTCTCCTGGGTGCTGGCAGACATGGTACTGCATTGCTACGCAGCAGCAACCCATTGCCTTGTGGCAGCAGATGGTGCAATAGGACTGGTAGCTGTCATCGTCATGTCCGAGGTGCTCCTGGTCGCCTGTGTGAGATCGATCAGGAGCGCCTGGGCAGACATGGGCGCAGGGACTAAATTTGGAGTGACTTGATCAAGTCATTCTCTTTAGTCCTGCAGTCAGTCCTATTGAACCATCTTATGGTGAGCAGGCAGGTGATACGGATTGCTAGCAGTCCTATTGCATCATCTTCTGCCGGGCAGGCAAGAGATGAGGATGGCTAGCAGTCCTATTGTACCATCTTCTGCTGAGCAGCCATGAGATGTGGATGGCATGCAGTCCTTCTGCACCGTCTGCTGCCAGCCAAAGATGTAAAAGATAGATGGAGTGTATCAAAATAAGAAATAGACCAGATTTGTTTTGTACTCATTTGCAGCCCCCCCTTGCCCCCCGTCTAGGGGACTCATTCCTCTAGGTCACACTGCAGTCACTCACAGAGAAGGTGCAGCGAGGTAAATCTAGCCATGTATCAATCAGAGGCCAGACTAACCTCCTTGTTCCAATAAGAACAATAACTTAGGTGCACCATTTCTTATTGGAACCCTCCGTGAAGTCCTGCCTGAAATACTCCTTGATGTAAAGCCACCCCCTTTGTTGATTTTAGCTCCCTCTAAGCCAACCCTGTAAGCCGTGTCGTCAGTCGCCCCTCCCTGTGTCAGAGCAACGTCAAACAATTGTGCATCTGAGTTGAGAGTGCTGTACAGAGCAGTCACAATGGAGCACTCTGGGATAGCTCCCGGAGGCCAATACCGTCGAATTGTGTCTACAGTACCCCAAATTCGACCCGGCAAGGCCGATTTAAGTGCTAATCCACTTGTCAGGGGTGGAGTAAGGAAATTGATTTTAAGAGCCCTTTAAGTCGAAATAAAGGGCTTCATCGTGTGGACAGGTGCAGGTTTACATCGATTTAACGCTGCTAAATTCGACCTAAAGTCCTAGTGTAGACCATGGCCTAGTGTAAGAAGGGTCTCAATGAGCTCTCCCCGACATCTAGTGACGAGAAAGGGGGTGAGGCGGAGGGAAGGAAGGATTTCAGGACCGGATTGTATTTACATGAACACACCTACTCTGCCTAGGTGTTCAGCAGACAAAGCTGTGTTGCCGAAGTGATTAATTTTTGTTGCTGCTTTGTTACAAATCACTTTAGTATTGAATGCGGGGTAATGCCATGTTGTTAGCCTTGTACAAGTAAAGGGCAGCAGAACTGGACTTAACATGCCCTGACTGAGGGGGTCACCCTCAGCTGAACTGCACTCGCCAAGCAGTGGGTAGGAATGCCAAAGCCCGGGGAGAGAAGGGAGAGACAGATGTTCCTACTTGGTGGTACGTGCTCTGCCTAAGAGTCCTAGGTTACGTCTATGCTACAGGTTACTTTGGTATAATTTATGTTGCTCAGGGGTATGAGTAATCCACACCCTGAGCGATGTAAGTTACACGGACCTAGGCACGGGTGTGGACAGCACTATGTTGGCAGGAGAACTTCTCCCACCGACATTGCTACCTGCGGAGGCAGGAGTTATTAAGCTCTCCTGTCGGCTCAGAGCATCTTCCCCAGAAGCACTATAGCAGCAGTGCTGCAGCTGCTGTAGTGTACCCATAGCTCTAGACCAGGGGTTCTCAAATGGGGGGTCGCCAGGTTATTACATGGGGGGTCGCGAGCTGTCTGCCTCCACCCCAAACCCCGCTTTGCATCCAGCATTTATAATGGTGTTAAATATATGAAAAAGTGTTTTTAATTTATAAGGGGGGGTCGCACTCGGAGGCTTGCTGCGTGAAACAAGTACACAAGTTTGAGAACCACTGCTCTAGACACAATTTGACCCTTCGCTACTCCACTGTTTAAAGACAAGGCTGATTAGACTCAATTGAGTTTTAAGTGATCACTCAAGCTGAGATCCCTGGTAATCAGGTCGAGGTGCTAAGACCTGCTGTGGGACAGTGTTTCCAGTAGAGGAGACAGCCCAGCCTGAACTAGCAGCGAGGTTCCCCCCTTAACTGCTGCAATTGCTGAGAGCTATGTTAAGTGCGGGGACCTCTAGACATCAGAGGTTGCATTAGAGAGGCTGGTGGCAGCAGAGAAAGTGACAGTGCAGTGGCCAACGGCGTGGGGTGAACGATGACAGAGTGCACGACGGCGCGGCGGTGGCAGAGGGCAGCGACGCGGAGCAAATGGCTCGGTAGCAGCAGCTGAGGCATTACTTGACACCTCCCTCCTACCCACACTTCTGCACTCTGGGTCGCTGCTGCTCAAGGATGGCAGCTGTGAGTGGGGTGTGCTGGAGGGAGAAGGGAGTGGTCTGTTAAAGGAACATTTGTTTGTTGGATTTTCATACCTCAAAGTGAGAAACTGAGGCAAAGGACACTGCCCAACTGGGGTAGGTCTTTTGCTCATGGTCATGCTTTTGAACCATGCTTGTGGTGTTTTCCCAAATTAATGCCAGGTTCCTTTTCCTTTTTTTATTAAAACTGTTATTTCCTAAACACAGACTCAGGGCTTGTGAGAGGGGAAGCATTGCCTTTTAGAGGCGCTCAGGGCTGGTGTTTAATTTTCTCAGGTTACTGGGTCGGGGCTCGAGCCAGTTCTGTGTTGTATTGTTAAAAGAAACCTCTATATATTGAAGCTGGCCCTTGTTGCTACCGATTCTGCCTGGCAAAAGGGTTACAAAGGGTAATTCCACTGTTAACTCCACTGGAGTTACCTCCCTGTGAAGGAGGAGTCGGTGAGAGGAGAGTCTAGCCCTAGCTGAAGAAACTGGCATGTCAGAAGTTGCTGCTTCAATGGATTCTTGAGATGTATTCTTACAACGCAGACAGTGGGGCCTTTGGCCGTGGCTTGCAATAGAGACAATGTTTAAATAAAAAATACAGACAACAGTCCAGTGGGAAACAGAGCTGCAGAACTACAAGGCTCTGCACCCCAGGGGAAGTTCTCTGTGTCCCTCAAGACCATTAGGCTCAGTTCTACCACAGATTCACTGTATAGGGAGGCTACCTCTTGTGAGTAGAGCAGTGTGGGAACTGGGATTTCTGTTTCCTGGGGAATCTTCGATTTCAAAATTTGCTTTAGTTCCAATATGGAAGAAAATGAAGGAACTTTGAAATTTGCCATGCAACAAAATTTTTGAAAGGATTTCATCTCGGGTCAATGGAAAGATTCCGTTTGGATAAAATTAAAACATTTCATTTCTATGTTGACTTCTTCAAATGTGATATTATGTATTGTAATTTATAATATAATACAACAGAATGAATAATAAAAAAATAAATAAAGGCTGAATTCATTCATGTTTGTAAAGAGCAGTGAGATGTTTGCATGGAAGATGCTGGGAAGGACACCATATGCCTAGATACTACAGAGATTAGTCCTTTATAAACACCTACCCACACAAGTTAGAGAGAGATGGGAACTTGTAAAGCCACACTACACAAACAGAAAGACCCACGCCCTGGCACCTCCCAGCTCCCATGACTCTCAATCCCCTTTCACTTTTCAGTGCTGACTGTAAAGTTAACACATTTATCCCAAATTGTCTAAATAACGAGACCAATTTAGAACAAGCCATATTTGCAAACATCTGAGCCTGCAACAATCCAAATAGACAGTTGTGTGATAACTACATTGTCTCCTTCCACCCAAGCACACTGGAAAGAACAGCACCCTATGCTTGGTTTGCATTCTGCTTTTCCACCAGTTAGTGGCACCAGCCAATTGCTATGTGTGTTTCTCCACCCAGACAGAAAAAGTCTTTTAAGGGGGACAAACCTTGATCTCCCCTTAACCATCAATTCCCTTCCATGACACAATATACATGAGCAGCAGTGGTCCTTAGTGCCTTAGTGTCCTGGTCACACTCTGGAATGGGGCATTATTAGACCCCTTGCTAGGTGAGTCTCTGTCAGTCATTATCCGTATTCTGAGCGGTGCCTGCTCCTGGCGATGTCTGGTTGATCTCTAGGAGGATAATGTTCCCAGACTGTCAGGTGTCCTGTAACCTTATCACAGGGCAGGCTGCCGGAGGCCCTATTGCAAGGCTTACACACAGTACTTTCCTAGAAGCTGTGCTCCTCAGGAAAAGATGGCTCCTTTGTTAGCAGCCTCCTGTTTTCATTGAGCTGGGAGTTGCTGGAGGTGTCTGCATTAAGCAAACAGAGTGAGGCCCTTTCTCTCCTACTGGGTAAGCTTTGCAATCAACTGGTCTGTGTGAAGGGGTGGTTTAACAGCTATGTAGATTGATGTCCCTTCTCCAGGCATCATGTACACAGTACAACATGGGTAGTGGCAGGACAAACTCCCCTTACGCGCTTCCCCTGCCAACATACCTCAGCCCTGCCTTGGAGAGACCTCTGAGAGGGTGAGAAGGGAGCTCAGTCACTACTGGCCTTACAGTCCCCTGCTGCCACTTACAAGAAAGGGGCCAGTCACCAGTGCTTGTTGTGATGGGGTTGGTGGGATTGTGATGTGGGCACCTGTCCACTAGGAACGGGACAGAGGCTTCCAGCTTCTCGCACACAGAGGTCACTGAAGCATTTGAAGGGGAAGAGGCCTACCATGGCGGGAGGGAAGGGATGCTAGGCCAGTGCAGGGGAAATTATTTATCATCCTCAAGGAGAGAGAGCCACAGAGATGTCATCAGGGATCCTGTGAAAGGCCAGCAAGGTGGTTTTCTGGAAAACCATGGGGAAGATCCAACCCTTTGCTTTTACTGGCTAGTGTCTGCCATTCTGACTGGTCTTTGGCACAGGGACTAGATGCTCTGAGAGACCAACAGAGCTCCCCTGGCAGTGTCCATTCCTGCTGCCAAGACTCACACCAGAATCCTCATAGCCAGTAGGCAACAGTTCTACTGCCGGAGCCAAAAGGGATCTTCTCCCTGGTTGATCCAGTGGGAGCCATGCTGAGTGGGTCTCATCTGGGACTGGAGTCTCCTCTGCCTCCTGGGCTGAGCCATGAGGAGCTGCATGGAGCTGGTATTGGCTGGGAGGGGGGTGACTCTTAGAGGCACAGAGAATGTATTCCAGTGCCACCATCAGCTCTCCTGCCATGTACACCTCCCTCCCACAGACACCCTAATCTCCTCTTCTTAAAGGTACAGTACATAATATATTTTCAACTTATCAGACATGGCTGGTCCAGGAGAGTGATCAAAGTCCATCTGCAGTGGAAGCTAAATTATTTGTATATTCTGGAGCTGGTGACAAGACCTGTGGACCAGGGTGGTCATTCATTTTTAAGTCACATCAAGTCTTCAAGCCCATTTCCCCTCTGTCTCTTTCTCAGGTCTCTCCTCCATTTCTCCCTCCCTTGTTCTGCCATTGTCACACGCTCACCTGGATGATGGATCAAAGGCCTTAAAAGCAGCTGTTTTCACATTTCATCATTGTCACGCAACTCGTTTCCTGCTTTGCTTGCGACCATCCCACTGCCAAAAATACCCTTGGCATCCAAAGGTATGATACCCTCCTTGTGGGGACCACTGGCTTGGGCCAGTGGAGCCCAGAAGGAGTCAGGTGTCTCTGCTGCTTTGAAGAGGCCCCAGACACATCAAAAGGAAGAATTCCTCATGTCCCCGTGGTTCTGACAGCTTCAGATGACAGCGTCAGTTTTCATCCCAGGGAAGATGGATGATCTGAAGGAAAGTAGGCAGGTTTGAATGTGGAGAGATGATTGAACATCTCTGAGGGGAGTGAGTGAGCAGGACTTTGGGAGACACTGACCCCTCTTCTGCCCAGGTTGTGCACTGGCTGCTCAGACAGCTTGTTCTGGCTGATCCCTCTGGCTGTGCTGAGGAACCCTGTTCCTGGGTTCATTGGAGTGGGGACTGATGAGGGCAACGGTGTCTCGCTTTGTGTGATCACAGACAGGATAAGGGACCTTTACTGCTGCCGCATTCCATCTCCCAGCTCCCTCCTGGTCTCATCTCTCCCCTGTCTGGTTTGGGCCAGCCTAAATGTGGTAGGGATATTATCTGCCAATTCCCAACACCAACACAGGAAGGGGATGGAGACTGGCTCATTGGAACAGAGTGGAGGGGAAAGCAGTCTCTGGGCCACCTCTGCAGTTGGGTGGGTCTGGGGGGCTTGGTGCATTGGCAGATATGGGGTCACTTGCTGGGACTCCCCCTCCCTCCCCTGACTTTGTGGAGCTGTGTTAACTCAGAGATGATGTGGAGGGGCTGTTGCTTCCTCCAGGCTGACAAATGGAGGTGTCTCCAGGACATGCATTGGCTATGTGGAGTGCTTTGTTTCTGAGCCATAAGGGCAATGATTTAACTAGGGGTTTGCCTGTGCTGAGGAGAATGGGACAGGGAAGGAGTGAGTGAGAAAGAGATGGGAAGTGGAGAGATGGGGGTAAATGAGGGGAGAAGGCAAGAGAAGGGGAGGGAAGGAGAGAGGCAGGAAAGAGGATGGGGAAAAAGCTGGAGAAAGAAGGGGTGAGGGTGAGGTGATGGGACTGGGAGAGCTGTAGTGTTTGGGCATGTCTTTACTGCAGCGTTCATCTGAGTTCTTACTCAGGTGTGCTCCCTAACCTGGCTCCTGTCCACACAAAAAAGCCTCTTGCCCAACTGTGGCAGTGCTTTCAACCTGGGCTGTCCGCTTACCCTTGGGTTGGTAACCCAGCTACTCCGCAGTGCAGATGTTGCTAGTACTCCAGTGCCTTCCCAGAATTCCCCTTGGGCTGCATGTTCTTGCCATCTGCCTACAGGCTAGTTCTGTACTGGAAGTCACCTAGCAGTTTATACGCCGCCGGGTCAGCATTTAACCCACAGTGGATGCAGCCTGCTGTACTGGCAACATTGCCACTGTGCTTTCCCAGCACCCAAACAGAAGAGATGGCATCTGGGAAGTCATCTCTCCAGCACACTGCCAGCTGGCCAGAGGCTGACCCTGACCTCTGGTGTGAGGTCAGTAAGAGCCATGATTAAGGGGAAGGGAATCCAGGAGAGCTGGCTGTATTTCAAGGAATCCCTGTTGAGGTTACAGGGACAAACCATCCCGATGAGTCGAAAGAATAGTAAACATGGCAAGCGACCAGCTTGGCTTAATGGTGAAATCCTAGCGGATCTTAAACATAAAAAAGAAGCTTACAAGAAGTGGAAGGTTGGACATATGACCAGGGAAGAGTATAAAAATATTGCTCGGGCATGTAGGAAAGATATAAGGAGGGCCAAATCGCACCTGGAGCTGCAGCTAGCAAGAGATGTCAAGAGTAACAAGAAGGGTTTCTTCAGGTATGTTGGCAACAAGAAGAAAGCCAAGGAAAGTGTGGGCCCCTTACTGAATGAGGGAGGCAACCTAGTGACAGAGGATGTGGAAAAAGCTAATGTACTCAATGCTTTTTTTGCCTCTGTTTTCACTAACAAGGTCAGCTCCCAGACTGCTGCGCTGGGCATCACAGAATGGGGAAGAGATGGCCAGCCCTCTGTGGAGATAGAGGTGGTTAGGGACTATTTAGAAAAGCTGGACGTGCACAAGTCCATGGGGCCGGACGAGTTACATCCGAGAGTGCTGAAGGAATTGGCGGCTGTGATTGCAGAGCCCTTGGCCATTATCTTTGAAAACTCGTGGCGAACGGGGGAAGTCCCGGATGACTGGAAAAAGGCTAATGTAGTGCCAATCTTTAAAAAAGGGAAGAAGGAGGATCCTGGGAACTACAGGCCGGTCAGCCTCACCTCAGTCCCTGGAAAAATCATGGAGCAGGTCCTCAAAGAATCAATCCTGAAGCACTTACATGAGAGGAAAGTGATCAGGAACAGTCAGCATGGATTCACCAAGGGAAGGTCATGCCTGACTAATCTAATCGCCTTTTATGATGAGATTACTGGTTCTGTGGATGAAGGGAAAGCAGTGGATGTATTGTTTCTTGACTTTAGCAAAGCTTTTGACACGGTCTCCCACAGTATTCTTGTCAGCAAGTTAAAGAAGTATGGGCTGGATGAATGCACTATAAGGTGGGTAGAAAGCTGGCTAGATTGTCGGGCTCAACGGGTAGTGATAAATGGCTCCATGTCTAGTTGGCAGCCGGTGTCAAGTGGAGTGCCCCAGGGGTCGGTCCTGGGGCCGGTTTTGTTCAATATCTTCATAAATGATCTGGAGGATGGTGTGGATTGCACTCTCAGCAAATTTGCAGATGATACTAAACTGGGAGGAGTGGTAGATACGCTGGAGGGGAGGGATAGGATACAGAAGGACCTAGACAAATTGGAGGATTGGGCCAAAAGAAATCTGATGAGGTTCAATAAGGATAAGTGCAGGGTCCTGCACTTAGGATGGAAGAATCCAATGCACCGCTACAGACTAGGGACCGAATGGCTAGGCAGCAGTTCTGCGGAAAAGGACCTAGGGGTGACAGTGGACGAGAAGCTGGATATGAGTCAACAGTGTGCCCTTGTTGCCAAGAAGGCCAATGGCATTTTGGGATGTATAAGTAGGGGCATAGCCAGCAGATCGAGGGATGTGATCGTTCCCCTCTATTCGACACTGGTGAGGCCTCATCTGGAGTACTGTGTCCAGTTTTGGGCCCCACACTACAAGAAGGATGTGGATAAATTGGAGAGAGTCCAGCGAAGGGCAACAAAAATGATTAGGGGTCTAGAGCACATGACTTATGAGGAGAGGCTGAGGGAGCTGGGATTGTTTAGTCTGCAGAAGAGAAGAATGAGGGGGGATTTGATAGCTGCTTTCAACTACCTGAAAGGGGGTTCCAAAGAGGATGGCTCTAGACTGTTCTCAATGGTAGCAGATGACAGAACGAGGAGTAATGGTCTCAAGTTGCAATGGGGGAGGTTTAGATTGGATATTAGGAAAAACTTTTTCACTAAGAGGGTGGTGAAACACTGGAATGCGTTACCTAGGGAGGTGGTAGAATCTCCTTCCTTAGAGGTTTTTAAGGTCAGGCTTGACAAAGCCCTGGCTGGGATGATTTAACTGGGAATTGGTCCTACTTCGAGCAGGGGGTTGGACTAGATGACCTTCTGGGGTCCCTTCCAACCCTGATATTCTATGATTCTATGATTTGGAGATGCTGCCCCAAATCTGCAGTTTTACAAGGCCGCCTCCAAGGAGCTGGCAGAGAAGGGGATTCACTGGATCTCAGTGCGGCGAGCAAATCAAATCCCTCCAGAACATGTACAGGAAGAGCAAAGATCAATACTCAACAGTCCAGCAACTCACCGACAACGAGCCTGTAACACAATGAGCTGGATTGGTGCTCAGCACTGCCCCGAGCACAACACCTGTTTTCATGCTGGACGAGCTTTGGACTCTGGGCAGTGTTAGTGCTTGCTGGGGAGCAGAGGAACTGGAGCAGACACTGGGAGCCCTGGAACCAGGGCATCCCCTTCTTTAGTCTGTGGCAACTGGAGTGTCTGTGCTGATGACTTTTAATAAGTTATTCTGCTGTTTGATCCCTCAGTGTGTGAGTGCTGGGGAAACAACAGAGCGAGACAGGAATGTCAAAGCAAAGGTTTTAATGAAGTCTCAAATTAACACCACATAAAGCTGTTTGTCTCACAGGTGAACTGATATAGCACATTAATGTGGTGCTCACATTATTTTCCCTTCCTCCCCCTGAAAAGAAAGGATGTGGCATACAAGGTTATCTTTCCCTTGCTCTTCTGGAGCTGGCCCCAGTTGTCAGAGACCCGTAAACCAGCACAGTCAGGGAGGTCAGGCCCCACAGGATTCTATCAGAGCATCCATGGCCTGTGGCCACCGATTGGCTCACGCCCACCATATTAAGCCAGAATGTGAGCTGGGTGGGCCATCTGAGCAACTGTGCAGACTTCCTGCTGCTGCCCCATTGGACCCTGCTCTTGCCTGCCTCCTGCAGTGCTTTTCCAACTCTGTTCCTGATTCCTGTTCCACTCCTGAGCTGTTCTTCACTCCTAGCTCCCACCTTGCTCCTGTTCCAGGGCTGATCCTTGCCTCTCTCCGATTCCTGCCCTTTCACCTTGCTCCTGACCATCAGCTACCAATTCTGGCTCTGGCCCCTGGCTCTGACTTCTGACTCAACTCTTGATTCTGGCATTTGGTATCTTACCCCAATTCTGGTCTTAAGCTTTGATTCCTGGTCATGACTCTGGCTCAAGCCCCTGGCTCTGGTATTTGGCAACTGACTCTGGCTCTGTCCCCTGTTTCCATTCCCCTACTTGAACTCTTGCTCTGCCCCCTAGGCCAGACCGTCTACGTCCCTGTTCCTAACGTTCCGCTGCATTAATGCCAACACCTGGAACAGGTCATTATCCTGAGCTGGATGCAGGCCTTGCCACTGGCTGAAACAGGCTGCAGACAGAACTCTAGAGTGGGCCAAGCCAGAGGTAGCACACTTTACTGACATGGTGGGCTAAGACCACTTCCACTCAGAGACCTGGGAAGGACAGACAAGTTCTCCCACAATACCCTGCAAAGGATCGCACCCCCTCCACCTGCAAAGCAGGTTTGACTGTCAGAAAAATGAGCCAGTCCGCCGCTTCCTGCAAGGGGTTTGTGCTCAGAGCCTGAGTCCCTCTGACCCTCAGTTCAAAACATCTGGGTGTGGTTACTCCTAGGACCAGCTGTGGTCGTTTTCATGTTGCTCAGAGTGTTGAATGAACCACACAGGGTCAGTTCAGATAGAGCCCAGGAGGAGGAGCCAGGATCCTTCTCAGGGCTGGAAGAGGCATCTCCCCACCACCAAGCCCACCTGGCCTCTCCCTGCCTTCCACTCGCTTGGCCCTCCCTCCAATCCTGGATCCTTCCTCTGTGCTCCTAGGCAACTTCTTCAACTGATCTTCTTCCCCATTCTCTCTGGTAGCCACTGATCCAATCCCTCTCTCCACATTCCTCATCCCAGGCAATTCCTGATCCAGCCCCTTGGCCCCGGTTGTGGGTTCCACCTCAGACCCTGTACACTGCAGCCTAGGGCAGGTCTGCCGACTGGGAGATGTCTGAGTGTAAGGGGAATTCCTGCTGGCGTGGGGCTGGTGGAATGGCCCTACACCATTCTCCTTGCATCCCCCAGCCTAGGGATAATCTGGGAGTGAGAGGGGTGTGTGTTGAGGGCAAGAGTGGTATGGCTAGAGTGCATTTCGCTCTGGTTATTCTGAGCTGGTATAATGGCCCATAGGGATTGTTGACCAGAACATAAATTAGAGCAGCATTGGGGACCTTTCTGATCCCTGGCTACCCATCCAGACACTGGGGAGCCA
The DNA here is from genome assembly GCF_965152275.1 of Natator depressus. Taxonomy (NCBI): domain Eukaryota; kingdom Metazoa; phylum Chordata; order Testudines; family Cheloniidae; genus Natator; species Natator depressus. The sequence continues at coordinate 150,430,463 of NC_134236.1, forward strand.
GTGTGCAGCCATCTTTGCTCCTCCCTGCTCCTGAGCTGCCCCTCTACAGTTCAGAAGTGGGGTCCCTGTCATGATTAACTATGATTAGTTGCGCTAAAAAGCAAGGGAACCTCAGAGGCTGTCCGTGTCCAGCAACCTCATTAAATAATCCTCTGCCACCATGGACACTGGATTGGCACATCTCCATACATGTATGTTATCAGAAATAATAATATTTCCGTGCCCGAGAAGTGCATTTCCAACAGAGCTAGGGGCACCTCAACCCAGGGGTCAGGTTGGCTTGTTTCAGGGTGTGAAAGGCGCTCCCTGTTTGTGGTGCTTTGCCCTCCATCCCTTACCAATCACGTTCCAAAGGGGGAGAGATTTGATCATGAACATATTTAGACCATGTTTTCACTGTTGCTTTTCAGGTTTCCTCTCACTCCAGTGTTACAGGGTGAAAAGGGCAGCTGCAAACCCCCACAGCCAACTGTGATTGAATAGCATTAAAAAAAGAGAGAGAGAGAGAGAGAGAGAGAGAGAGGATTGAATCAAAAAATGAGCATTAGCACCAAGCAATAGAGAGCAATGTAAATCAACGCCAGCAAACACCGGTGGGACAGAAACACCTTCGCCAGGTCTGAGCCACTATGAATTACTTATTCAGATCCTAGATTATTAGCGAGGAGAGGCACTCACAATTGATATAGATCTTGCAGTCTGAGCAAATCCGAAGAGGCAGCTGGCTCTCTGCCTATCGCAAACATTACAAATGTTTTCATCTGGCGTCAGGCTATTCATTTATCAGTAGAAAAAAAAGAGGGGTGGGGGAGGAAGGAAATCACCATTTTAATTTTAAAATAAAAGGGAAAAAAAATCACAGCACCCGATATGAAGTGTTTTCCACTGGCAGCGTATGGAATAGCTGTCATTAATAGCTAAAATGTGTAGCAAGACAGCAGAGCACCCCAAGCCACAGAGATTATATTTAACATTGTTAATAAAGCAGTGACTGGGCATGCTAGACTTTCCTAAATTATTATGGGTAACATTTTCAAAAGCATCTAAGTGACACTTTTTTGAAAATGGGATTTAGGCTCCTAAATCATTAAGGGTCTGTCTACACTGCAGTTAGAGGTGTGATTGCAGCTTGGGTAGACATATTGTAGCAGGGCATGGTCTGTGCCTGTCTTCTTGCACCACAGAAACCTACTCAGACTTCACTGGTCGGATCTCTGTACCGTGCTGTTTAGTGAAGTTCCCTCCACCAACACCTTTACAGTTTGATGCAGCAATATTATTTGCAATATCCCTTGTATCTTCAGCCCTTCTCCCAGGGCCCAAGAGGAGAAAAGATCTCCCTTCCTGGAGCTCTCTCCAACTCTGAACTCAGCTAGTCCTGCTCCTCCCTTTCCCTCATAGCCTTGTGCTGCACCTTACCAGTCTTGAGTTGACGGGCTAATTGGCTCTTTAGCTCCTGCATCTCCCCATCTGATTAGATCAGTAACTTCAGTTACCCACTGGTCAGCCTTCTCTTGGGAACTACTTGGTGGCAAAGTGCTCAGGGTGCAGGCTCACCTATTAACTACCTGCACTCTGTCACACAGTCCCACCCTAGCTTCAATCTAGTTAGCACAGCCAAAAATAGCAGGGAAGACACAGTGGTGCACACTTCAGTGGGGACTGTACAAGCCCACCTGGAACCCTGGGTACACACTCCTGTAGCTAGCCTGTGCCTGGATCAGGGCGCTGCAGCTTCCCCACTATTGTTAACCTATGCTAGCTTAAAACTAGTGTAGGGATGGCCGCCCAAACTGCAATTCCCCGCTCCAATTGCAGCGTAGCCCATACCCCTACATGCTTTTGGAAATTTGATGCTATTTGCATGATGGGAGCCATCTAGATCATGATATCGGGGCACCATTGTGCTAGGTATTGTACAAACACAGTGAGCAGTAGTCGTTGCCCTGAGGAATTTAGACAAGACAGACAAAGGGTAGGAGAACCAATTGACAGATGGGAAACTGAGACACAGAGAAATTAAGTGACTTGCCCAGGGTCACTCTGGCAGCCTGTAGCGGAGTGTGGGACTGAAGCCTGATCTCCTGAGTTTTACTCACCAGACCATCCTGATGCGAAATGACATGGTTTCAAAGATCCCCAGTTATGGCTAAACGCCTCTTTATATAGAGGAGAAATGACCAAGACTTGGAATTTTTTTCCAGGGAAATCATCTATAATGATTTTGTCACAGCAATTAACAGCCATAACAAACCTACAGTCTTGAACATATGGATAAAAAACAGAGGGCCAGATTGTGGCAGAGCAATATGTGGGCTGCATTGTTGGGCTGATGGTGCACTTGTCATGTGACTGAACACTCAGGTCAGACTCACTCCAAGCAGGCCCCAGTAACCCCACCCCCTTTTGTAGGTCATTGCTTAACTGACCCTGTTAACCGGTGACAGCTCAAGCTCTTGCTGCATAGACGAGGGAAGGGAATTGCTGAGAAGGCGTTGACCAAGGGACTGGTAATGCCTGGCCTCTGGATCTCAATTAGTCTATGGTTAATGTTGCCGGCAGCGGTCTGGAACAGACTGTCACCGCCCCAGAGAGAGAGAGAGAGAGCAAGAGAGAGCGAGGAATGTACGACACTAGAAGCAATGAGGATAAAGGGGAGCAGTGCTGAGGAAAGGTACACATGGAGCTGGGGTAAGGTCTGAAACAGTTACAATAGTTACTTAACATCAGTGCAAAGAAGCAGGCTAAAAAGAACGGCCTAATGTACATAATGTGGAGAAAGGAGTCGTCTCTTAGGGTCCAGCAGTGCTGGATGAAAGTGTGGCCCCATGGGGCACATCAGCCCTGGTGCCCTGTGCCTTAATCCTCGGCTGTGCCAAGATCACACTTGGCAAAGCTGAGAGAGGGCAAAGGTACTTAAGCCACCTTCTCCAATCCCGGGGCCAGTCAGAGCTGAATCAGTCTCTGGCACAAGTTAGAGAATGCTAAGGGCCATTAAGATGGCCTGCTCCCAATATACCCCACCTGCCAGAGTTGGGGGAGTGGGTAGCATAAATTGGCTATGCTGGCTTTATGCTTCCTGGGATTCCCCTGTCCCTGTCTGGAGCCAAAGATCTGGCTGTGGCTGTGGTCTGGATTAAGACCACTAAACTATTTCCCAGAGATCACTAACTAGCCATCAGGCGGTAACAACCTAGTCACTACTGATGAGAGCCAAATTCACACCAGTGACCTAGAGCTGAAAGGCTCAATCTCCCATCACCAGGCCCGAGAGACAACTTGTCCCCCATTGCCACGTACGTGAAGCCAAGCCTCATTAGAGCCAAGCCTGTTTTCTACCCCAATAGGGCAGAGGATTTTGCATGTGATGGGCAAAGCTCCAAGGGTTTTGAGAGTCAATTCTGTCACCGTGGGCATCAAACTTAGCCAGGCTTCTGTAATGTGGATTTGGGTAGGGAGTCTTGTGGGAACAGGATTTCTCCTGCGATTCCTGGTACCTCCAGGCAGCTTCAGGCTGGGTCAGAAATCCCATGAGAATTTGCTGCTTCTGGCCCAAATCTGGACTTAGATCAAACTTGACAGCGTTAACCCTGCTTATCAATCCTCAGTGCTTTGCGGCGTTGTGCCCAGTGTTGAGCCAAGGTCTGAAGCTCCCTTGGGGCCCAGTTTGCCTGTCCTTGGTGTGCACACAGGGCTGAGCTGCAAGAACGCCTGCTGGGATCTTGAGGGGGCCTGTTCTGCTGACTGACTATGGTGTGAGGGCTGTGACTTTCCCCCACGCAATGAAAGAGGGGGACGTTAATGTCAGGTGCTGGGATGCCGAGTGTCCATGTGGGCATGTTCCATTGACCAGCAGTAGTGTCGAGCGACAGGGCTTTTCTCTCTCAGGAGGAGCAATAACTAGGTGAGAGACACCTGTGTGTGTGAGAGAGTCCGAAAGAGCAGCCTGAGAGGTGACTTGTTCAGCTCTGGCACCCTAATATGGATCTGCAAGACACTGGCTTTGTGTGTGGGCTCATATTTCCCTTTAGTGACCAGTCCCTGCAAGTAGAAAAGCCTTTCAACAAGCGGAGTCACTCCTGCAGCTCAGATAGCAGGCGCTTGTCCTAAAGGCGCTAGGTTTGATCCTTACTGTTGACAGGTGATGTCTATATGCATGTGGCCGTGGTGCGTTACACAGACATGGACAGGATGGATCATTGCTCTATCATATCCTCGTTCGACTCTAAGCCAAAAAGCTTGGGGAAACAGAGTGCTCTTGGCCTTTATGGTAGCAGAGATATGAGCCAAAGCTGCCCTGCTGGGCACAGTGCTAGCTGTGTTGTGCCAGTGCCAGGCTATGGGGAGGACAGCATGGAAGGTTGGCTCATGGGGGCTCAATGCTCTGCAGAGGCTGCAGCTGAGCTGCTGGTGTTGGCTGGCTGGGAACTGTAACTATGGCAGCAGCAGGTTCTGCGTATCAAAATGGCTGGGGGGCCAGTTTAAAAAAAAAGATTAGAAATTCTAATATATACAAATTGGAGCCCCTGGGAGGATCGGATTTTCTGAGTGTCTTTCATCTGCGCAGGGCATACCCTAGGACGCCAGCTAAATACCTGGGTCCTGTAGGAAGCCAAGCATACGCGCAGAGAGGTCAGCTCATTAATAAGGCAGGGGGAAAGGGGAACGGGCTTTGCTGGCCCCCTGGCATCGTGGGCACTCTCATTCCATAGAGAGCGAGGTGTGCTGAGCCAGGGATGCTTGGACCCTCGCTGTGGAGTTAATCAAAGTGCCTGCAACTTCTCTATGTTTTTATATATATATAAAGAAGGTAGAGTGTTGGGGAAAGGGGAAAAATGACTAAATTGCTGCAAAGCGACATGTTGAGACCTGAAAGTGAGTGGAACGTTACATTTTTTAAATTAGTTTTTCTGCAGTCCTCTCCCTGGCGTCTCTCTTTAATCTTCAGCTCCTGGGAGATTTCGCCCCCTCCCACCTGCCCCCTGGGTTTCTTTTGCCAATTTATCCTGCTGCTGCAATCAGGGTGGGGATAGGGGGAGCAGGACAGATCCTCGGGCAGGGCAGAGCAGCGTGGGCTGTATGCGGGATTGATCCTGCCAACACCCTGTGATGTGAGCAGAGGGTGCTCAGTGCCTCACAGAACTGCTAAATTCTCCAAACAGTCTGACAGACAAAGGCCCAACGAGTGAGCTAAGTCCTAGGGGTGTGTGGGTATCTTGCTCTGCCAGTGCCAGGCCTCCTTCTCCAAGCCCCTGTCAGGGTCTGCAGCCCCTTCATCAGCCAGTTGCACACAGGACTGACATTTCCAAAGGGATTGCAGGAATATCTCCTCTGTGCCTGACCAGCGCTACGGAAGGAGAAACTGCTCCGAGAATGATCTGTGCCAGGTGGGACACAAGCCAGAGGCCAAGCTGGGGCAGCATGTGTTGGGGGGTGTTTAGGTTAATGTGCTTTCTTCATGCATGTCTCCTCCTAGTGGCTGGCTGCAGCAACTCTAACAGCCTGCCACTTCTCCACAGCTCAGTCCTTTGGATCAAGTCATGGGGAGGAGGCTAGTGCTGAAGGGCCTGTGTTTGATTCCTGCCGATGGCTGTGGTGTCGGTATGCCCATGCCCATGGTGTTACAGTTAGTTACTTTCAGGTAGGCACCCAGACATGCTGGCTGGATATAGTAAATCTGCTTGTTAATAAGGAACCTTACTTTCAAGGGGATCCCTGGGGCATCCTTGTCCCTTTGTGGTTCACACCCCCTTTCCCCCCCGATGCCATGTACTCTCACTGTAAGCACCTCCCTCACCCCACAACAGGCAAAGTTCTGGTACAGGGGAGGGCGCGTAAGTGACAATGTATACAGTATCATTGACAAGGCCCCTGCCTTAAGGAGTGTGCGGTCTCAAGCAGATGGAACAGAGAAGGGCGTCAGCAGGGAAAAATCCTGGGAGCTTGTCCAGCGGGTTTTGTTTAGTTGGTCTAGTTTGGGTGAGTTAAATTTTCAGATTAGAAAGTCAGACAGGGAGCTGGAGTAGATCCCAAGGCTCCGGTGGCGGTGGGGGGAGCAAGCGGTAGGAAAGAAAATTCAGTGGGGCTTTGAAGGGGCTAGTGAACTGTTTGGTGCATGGGGCAGAGAAGCCATTCCAGTGCAGGGGACGCTGGGAGAAGAAGGTGCAGAGCTGGGGCAGGAGAAAAATAGGAGCCCCAAGGACAGAGGAGTGAGCAGAGCATTTTGGAGGAAGAGCAGGATGTCAGTGAAGGAGGTCTGAGTTGGGGGGTGACACGGGCATTCGAAGGGTGTATCAGGGGGTGGGTGCAAGGGAGAGGGCGTGACATCCGCAGGGGGTGGAGGGTGGGGTGTGTGTGCATGCAATGCAGTGGGTAGCAGGTTGGGAATTGCTGGCTGCTTGGATTTCCCTGGAATTGCTGTGAAAGGATCGCTGGTTCAGATATCCTGGCTGGAGAGAGCAGGGGTCTGACTCCCAGGCAGCTGTGAATCCTGAAGGCAAAGGGTCGTAGGGCGGAGGAGGAGGTGTACAGCAAAGCTGTTTGTTACGACAGCAGCCCCTCGGTCACTGTGAAGCTCTGGGCTTTATTGAAGCACTGCTAGCACACACTGATCCTATAGCTCTGTGAGAAGTGAGCTCAGCCTGCAGGCTTCTAGGCTATAACATAACCAGGGGGCGAGGGGCTTCTGTGACTGACTGGGAATGAGCCGCTTTCTATGGACCAGGTTTGGGTTTGACCCTTGTCCTGTTCAGCTGGCCCCACTCCATAATCACATAGACATCTCTGTACTCTCTATTCAAGGAAACGACGTTCAAATCCCCACGAGGTTTGCAGGAGTGCGCAGCAGTCCTGGTCACAGGCAAATGAATAGCAGTGAGCAGCAGGGTGGAAGAGATGGGCGATGGCTTGCTTACTTGAACCCTCTTATACACGCAATAGATCTACAGTGCAGTCAGAGGTGTGATCACAGCTTGGGTAGCTTCATTCTAGCAGGGCTATAAATAGCAGTGAAGACGTGGCTGCATGGACCCCGGCACAGGCTAACGACGTGAGCACTTGGTGTTCCAGGCAGGCTTGTGTGCCTGGGTCGGTGCCATTATGCTGTCACTGCTGTTTTTAGCTGCACTAGCTAGATTAAAGCGAGCAGGACTATGCCTACCCAAGCTACCATCACACCTCCATTTGCAGTGTAGACATACCCTCAGCGTGATCGCAGAAGCCAGCCTGCGTGTGCATATACAGCTGTGAGCACGCGTGTGCACATCTGTATGTGTGACCACCGAGCAAAGCATGGCGAGAGTGCACCTCCACAAGACAGGGCAAGCAGATGTTACGGAGAGGCGTGAGCAGTCCCCGTTGCATTCAGATGGTCCCTGGCTAAGCAGTGGTTTCTTTGAGTTAGAACTGAAGTTCCTGAAAGAATCTTCCCGTCCTCTGTCAATGTTTCTTTGGGGCTTCTCAGCTGCGTTTCTAACTGCGAGGCGCCCAGATCAGGAGTGACATAAACCATAGAATTCCATTTGGAGTGTGTCCCTTGAAAGCCTGTCATGATGAACTCCTAGCCCAGCGTGTAGGGAGGGTGTGGGCTGTCATCTCAGATGAGGAGAGTGCTCCCCGGATAACACCACCACGCATCTCCAATCCATCACTTTCGCTGCAGGCTATTAAAAATTAACCAAACTGTGTCCATCATTAACATGCAGCCACGTGGATCTTGAAGCTCCTGGTGCCCATTTGCAGAGCTTTTGTTATGTATTTTTCAGCACTTTGTCGCTTTAATTGTTCACCTTTCTCTGACATGCCAGGCTGTGGCTCGCACGTCAGCTGCCGAGAACAGAGTGGCTCTTTTCTTGTTGCAGAACAGAAGTTAGAGATGGGAAAGGCTTAGCAAGTCCACCCTCTGGGGCCCAGGATTACTCCCTGCAGTCTATTGGCCAGCCTAGTTTTCAGTGCCCCCACTCCTTCCCTGTGGGAGAGGACTCCAGAGTGTAATTGATCTCTGGGGGAGGACTGTATTTTCCTTTGCTCCAATTCATCCCATTCCCCCTAGTTCTACCCACTTTGGATGTCACTGGATAATCCCTCTTCCTCTTTCATTCTCCTGTCTCCTTCAGGTGGGTACAGATAATTAGTATCTTGTTCCCATCTTTCCTTATTCATCGTCTGGGCCTGATCCTGCAGCCTTTGCTCACATTGGGCCTCTGAGTACAATGGCCCATTGACTTCAATAGGGCTACTCACAAGTGTAAGGGCACCAGGACCAGGCTCAATACATGTTTAATTCTTTCCTCCTGTATTGAACTTTCTGACTTCCTGATTTGAGCAGCCAGATGGGGGACTCCCATCTCCCCCAGCTCGGACTAAGAGCATAGTAGCTTCCCATCGCTGCTTTTGCACTGGGATTCTAGCTCGGCTACATCCCATGTCTGCTTGCGTTGCCTGGCTCCCTATTAAAAATGGATGCTGTGAAGCTGTCACACCAGCTGGGATGCGACTTAACAAGGGACAGGATGAGAACAGCTCCCTGCTGTTGTGAGTCTCAGTTCAGTCCTTGGTGCTGCTAAAATGGGTGGGAAATACGAATGCTAGATGCACGTGGCAGTGCGGGGTCCTGGCATAGGGCCACATGCTATGTGGTCCAGAGGAGAGGAGAGGCGCCAAAGAGCACGTTCCACTGGAGGTGGACGCAGCATGTGCCCCGCCCTAGCGCCAAGTGCAGCCTCCACTTGGTCCTTCTTTCCTGCTGGCCCCAGGGGTAGCAAGAAACTGTGGCCAGCGATACAGAGGGAAGAACCAAACCCAGGCTTCTTGCAGGGCAGTGTGGAGTGCCACCACTGAGCCCCCGGGTCAGCCAGTTGTTCACAGCTTCAAGACACTGTCGCACTTTCAGAAGAAATCTCTGTATGTCGAGACAGGCAACTGATTTGGGCCCACTAAAAACTGACTCAAAGCCTAGCCCACAACTCCCACCTGCACAGGCTGGGCATTCAGTGCAAGCAAAGCAAGTGACAGCTTGGAGCCCTGCGTCCCTTGCAAACGGAGCAAGCCATAGGCTGAGGCCTGGTCTCCCTCTGGCAGCAGAGCCACGAGGCAGAGTTGACAGCTCACCACTGGACCCCTCACCCTCTTAGCAGCAGCACTGGAGTGGAAGGTTATTCATGGCCTGAACCTGCTGTCTGGCAGCTTGGGGGAGTTGTCCCCATTTGGAGCAATCAGATAGAAACAGTATTTAGCACTTCTTCTAGTGTTTGCAGTGCTTGCTGAGCCACCCAGCAGCAGCTTCATCAGCAGAACGAAGGGTCCTAAGGCCACCATGAAATCTAGTCAGTTGACACTGGTTGGCAGCCTGCGCCACGGATGGATGGAGACTGCATTGGCACAGTGGGTTGTTGTGCACACCCCATGTGTAGAGGTTAGCTGAGCATATTCCTTGGTCAGTTTGGAACCTATTCAACATTTAGCACAGAGGTTGAAGTACAGCCACTGGCCACCAAGAAACAACTGGGTACCGGGTTACTGGGCTTGACACGGGGATCACTAGGTGGCATGCTGTGGCCTGTGATATGTAGCAGGTTAGACGAGATCATCCTGGTTCTTTTTGCCTTAACATCTATGAATTATTCCAGTGGCAACTGGGCTTTTGGTCTTGTCTCCACTAGATTTCTTTTCCTAACACTTCCCGCCATAGCAATGATGCTGGCTCTGGTATAGATAAGGCATCTGTGACTGTGGGCCTTATAACCTCAGTGGGCCTGATCCAAATCCCATCTTTTGGTTGACTTCAGTGCAGAGGCACTGTCTTTCTGAGTTGCCAGGGGGTGTTCGACCCCTGCTCTGCCCCAGGCCCTGCCCCCACTCCACCCCTTCCCCAAGCCCCTGCCTGCGCCTCTTCCCGCTCTGCCTTTTTCTGCCCCATTCATCCCCCTCCCCCAAGTGCACCCTGCCCTCACTCCTCCCCATCCCTCCCAGAGCCTCCTGCATGGCTGGGCTCCATGAATGCTTCCATCAGTGAAGCTGAACCACTGGTAGTAACGGTGCCAAATCTTAGGGTGAAAAGGCTGGTGTCGACCTCCCCTTTCCGAGCTTTAACTTGGCACTGTTGAAATGGAATAATCAAGGAGCTGCTTTCACGTATGTATTTTTGAAATGGTCTAACAGCGTGAAATAAGCCATTCAATAATTAATTGACAAAGTTGAACTCCTGATTCCAGCGCCAAGGCTGAGGGTGGGGGTTCAGCCTTTGCTGACAAATGATGTGAAGAGTAATTGCTGGATGAGGAAAAGAAAGATATTAACATAAGATTTGTCAGGTTCCTCGTAGGAATTCATCACAGGGGGTCTGTGGCTTTGGATGGGATTTACTCTGCTAATTCATCACTAATTAACATTATAAATTGGACCAGACACAGGGGGAAAAAAAGTCTAGGCATCTTCAGTGAGAGAGGAAGAGAAATAAAATAATTTATTTGTAGGGGGGTGAGCTAGAGAACAAAAAGAGGAGACAGAAAGGGGCGTATAATGCTGGTCAATAATTTGACATCTGGATGAGCGCATTTGTCACAAGGGGAAGCCCCCCTTCACAGGTCCCATGCCTATGCACCACATCTGTCAGCTGAGCTAGAAAATGGCAGTAGACAGTGATTTAGGAGACCTGAATTCTGTTCTCAGCTCTTCCATTGGCCTGTTGTGTGACTCTGGGTGAGTCTATTTGCCTGTCTGCCTTGTTTATCTAGAAGGTAAACTCTCTGAGGACTGTACAGTGGGGCCCCAATCTTTAAGTGCCACCATAGCACAAATAATAAGAAGTCACTGGTCTTGCTGGGGTTTCCTGCTTCTTAAAATGGCACTGCTGGAGACTGTCCGGGGGGCAAGTTTGTAGCATGAACTCATGCCCACGTACACCCCAGTAATACCATAGTGAGGGGAGACATGTAATTTCCTAGACAGCTGGACCATTCCCAGTACTTCAACTGCTGTAGCTCTCAATAATACGAGTTACTCACCACAGTTATAACTTCAACTGTACAACAGTTAATTCCCCAGGAACACAGACTCTTATAACCCTGACACCATGATAACAAATTCAGAGTTTTAAGGCCAGAAGGGGCCAATACATCAATCAATATCTGTAAAATATAATGACTATGAGCTCCAAACTCTGGTTCTAACACCATCACTACTATTTGTCTGTCTTTCTGTCTACCTGTGTTATTTTTATGGTACGTATAGTATAATTGTGCTACCCCAACCCTGGTGATTACATTCACAGCATGGTTCTTGCGTATCTGCCGTTCTGGCTCCCTCTGAAGGTTCTAGGATTCTGGCCCTGGCACATTTCCATCCCTGGCAGTGAACATCAGGCAGAAAGAGTGCCAGCCAGGTGCTGGTGAAGAGAATTTTGCATAGCATCTCCGTAGCCACACAAGGATGCACATGCCATGCATTGTTTACTTTGGGAAAAGCTGCTCCCAGGTTTCAGATGGAGGCTGGTGAGGGCAAGTGACTTCTTTGTCTCTCTGGGACAATGGAAGGAGTGGCTGGGTTACACTGGGATATTCCAGAAGAACCTGATATAGTTTGGAATCTGGAGCCACACCTCGCCATTCTGAGAGAATGCAGAGCACTGAGAATTCTTCCAAGGGTTTGAACAGGAACACCTGGATCTCTCTGAATGAGACTTCAGAGAATAGGAGTAGTGATGGTTCCCAGTTAGTAAATGCTGCTTCTCAGCTATTTCTCTTGTAGAACTCCGCCAACTGTAGCTCAGCTCCCCTTTCTCTTGTATCACCAATTTCTGATCCCTGGCTTTTCCTGGCTTTGGCTGACTCTACAGTGCTCTCGCTAGGTCCTGCACACTAACCCCATTCTTGCCATCCCAGCTGTGGATCTGACACTCTGGCCATGAGCACAGTATAAAGACCTCAGTATGGCAGACAGACAGCTTTGCCACAGGAGGAGAAAGAGGAACTAAGACGGATGGAGGAAAATACATCTATAAAAAGAACAAACTTGTCTTCTTGGAAAGCCAGCTCAGTAGGTCACCCAGCCCTGTGTTATCTTTCTCTCCTCTGCCTCTGTGTGACCAGATATGGGGGTGGATGGATTGGGAAGCTGCACCAAGCTGGGATGCTGACGGGAACGAAGACTTTGATTAATAACAACGTTTCCTCGGCACAATCTATTCCAGACACTTTGCTGCATCTGTCAGCCAAGGAGTTGCCCTTGAGGAAGCAGCCAAGGAAGATGACAAGTTTTTAAATTCTCAGGAGGCAGAACTGGGTCTGAGGGAAAAGGGTTTGGGCTCAAAGGGTTATGTCTGTTCTGAGCCTCTCAGTAGGGTTTGGGCTCTGAATTTCCATTTTCCCATGGGATCCTACACGTCTCTCAGGCATCCAAAGGCAAAAAGCCAAACCGGGCTTTCTTCTGCATTTCTTTAATTGCAGCTGAGATTTTGGGAATTCAGGTTCCTTCAAGAGTCAAATCAGGTCACAGAAACATAGACAAACTTGGCGGGAGAGAGCCACAAGTCCACTCTTTGTCCGCCTGACAGAGGACCCCTAGAGCCCTTTTAACTAGATCTATTGCTGACAGCTGGCAACTTCTCTATCCCAGATTTAAATTCATTAGCATTGGGGGCCCCTGTTAGGTTGCCCGTTACATATGCTAATGAGTCCCTGGCTGGAAAAACCTGTGTGTGTGTGTGTGTGTGTGAGAGAGAGAGAGAGTGAGAGAGAGAGTGAGTAAGTGAGGGAGAGATGATGTGGCATCTAGTGGCTGGTCCCAACAACTATAACAGACTCCTAATGTAGCCAGTTTGTAACAAACTGAACCTGAAATGTCAACCTCTGCTATTGGGGGTCTAAATTGCCCTGGAAAAACCTTGCAGCAGCCTGAGTCAAACTTCATCTGTTATCAGGGAAAGGACAAGGAACTTACAGAGAGTGGGCTGTGTGTGTAACCCTCAAGAACAGGGTGTGGGTCCTTTAAGATAGGTGTCATATCTATAAAACTTTTAGGAATAAGGGCTGGGATCACGGTGAGCCTAAAATCATAAAAATGTAGGACTGGAAAGGCCCTTGAGAAGTCATCTAGTCCAGTCCTCTGCACTGAGGCAGGACTATGTATTATCTAGACCATCCCCCACAGGTGTTTGTCTAACCTATTCTTAAAAACCTCCAGTGATGGAGATTCCACAGGCTCCCTAAGTAATTTGTTCCAGTGTTTAACTACCCTGATAGGAGGAAGTTTTTCCTAATGTCTATCCTAAATCTAAGTCCATTGCTTCTTGTCCTGTTCTCTGTGAATAAGGAGAACCATTTATCACTCTCTTCTTTATAACAATCTTTTACATACTTGAATACCATTATCATGGCTCCCCTCAGCCTTCTCCAGACTAAACAAACCCAATTTTTCAATCTTTCCTAATAGCTCATGTCTTCTAGACCTTTGATCACTTTTGTTTTTCTCTCCGCTGGACTTTCTCCAATTTGTCAACATCTTTGCCGAAGCGTCGTGCCCAGAACTGGAGACAGTACTCCAGTTAAGGCCTTATCAGTGCTGAATAAAGGTGGAAGAATTATTTCACGTATCTTGCTTACAACACTCCTGCTAATACATTCCAGAATGATTGCTTTTTTTGCTACAGTATTACATTGTTGACTCATATTTAGCTTGTGATCCACTATAATCCCCATATTCTTTTCTGCAGTACGCCTTCCTAGGCAGTCATTTCCCATTTTGTATTTGTGCAGTTGATTGTTCCTTCCAAGGTGTAGTACTTTGCATTTATCCTTATTGAATTTCATCCTATTTATTTCAAACCGTATCTCCAGTTTGTCATGATAATTTTGAATTCTAATACTGTCCTCCAACGCACTTGCAATCCCCCCAGTTTGGCATCATCCACAAACTTTATAAATGTAGGTGAGTCCCTCCTGACCTGGGAAGAGGTGGGGGAGAGAGGGGAAGACCCGGGAGTGACGGGGGAGGGGAAAAGAGGAGCAAACAGGGGCGTGGCCTCAGGGGGAAGAGGCGGTGCAGAGATGAGGCCTGGGGGAAGGGGCGGGCATGGGCGAGTCCTCAGGGTGAAGGGGCGGGGAAGGAAAGGTTCCGGCACTCCTGCTAGAGTGTCCGGTTTTTAAATATTACAAAGTTGGCAACCCTAGTTACACTCCTATAGCTATGCTACATGCTGCACAGAAAATGCAAACCCAGCAGATTCCTGCCCTGAAGAGGGTATAATATAAAGCCCTGATCCTGCAACTGGATGTGCTTGGGGGCAGCCTTACATCTGCACAGAATCCCATTAAAGTCAATGGGGTACCACCTGGCTGCAAAGGTTCGCCCACACAGATCTAATAGCGGGATTGGTCCCTAAGCAATCCCAGGGGTTCCCCCCAGGAAGGGCTGCTATACTGATGGATCATAATAACTTTGTTGTGCCATGTGGACCTCAGCTGTTACACGCTGGTTTGTACACTGCAGAAGGCTACTGCCAGAGGGTTTGTGCATGGGCTCGCTGTAATATTAGGGACGTCTCTGCATTTTGCATTTGTAGTGACAAGCCTTACTCTGTCTGGAGGAACTCAGTGCAACAGTCGCTTCCTAAGCTGCAAAGCAACAAGTTTGGAGCTTGGCTTCTCTGCAAACATTGTCTAATCTTGACTGGTCCTTACAGCATGATGTTGTCCCCAGCAGAGAGCCGAGGTTCCTTAGGCTGTTCTCCACTGCTATTCCTTTGCAGCTCCTGGGTCAGAGTGCTTGCGGTGTGGGGCCTAAGCCCCAGGCCTTAGAGAACACTGCCTACCTCCTGCTTGGCTCAAGGCTCTTGGCTCCCTCCCAGAGCCCTGGAGGAGGCAGGAATTGACCCCAGAAATAACTGCTGCACAGACTCAGCTATAACCCAATGCTTCCTTTGGGGCAGGGACAAACCCTTGATTAATACAAGGGCCTATGAGGGTCTAGGGGAGTCCCACAGACCCTCCCTCACACAATAGCACAGTGTGCTGAGGGCTGGAGAGGAGTGGGGTGTCAGTCCCCGGAGTGAGGGGCCAGGGCGGGGGCAATCAGAACACAGGGTGGTGGGAGGAAGACAGGATCCCCCTAGGCGGCACCAGTACCTACCTCTCTGCTAGAGGCTGGAGCTGGGTCTGGGAGCCAGTTCTCTCTATCAGCTGAGTAGCTCCTCCAGCAGTAACTGCTCTTCCCACCCTCCTGGTAGGGAGGCTGATTGTGGTTACTCTGATAATCGGACTTTTAGTGTCAGGTCAGCAGTACTAACTGGACACTGCCAGGTCCCCTTTTCGACTGGACACCTAGCAACCCTCGGTAGACACAACTTACACTGGCAGGAGAGGTTCTACCGTCGGTGTTGGTAATCCATCTCCTTGAGAGGCGATAGCTAGGTAGATGGAAGAATTCTTCTGTCAGCCTAGCATTTGTCTACACAGGGATTTAGGATGGCTTAAGAATGCCATTCACACTTCTGACCAACATAGTTAAACCAACTTTATTTTCTAGTGTAGATCAGGCCAGAGACAAACAGATCTAGAC
This sequence comes from Natator depressus, assembly GCF_965152275.1. Classification (NCBI taxonomy): domain Eukaryota; kingdom Metazoa; phylum Chordata; order Testudines; family Cheloniidae; genus Natator; species Natator depressus. The sequence goes on from NC_134236.1 coordinate 150,446,015, forward strand.
CTGAGCAAACAATATGCAACGTACAATATGTACCACCAATTCAGCTTCCTTTTCTGCTTGGGACTATCTGCAGGCAGCTCACCATTTCCTTGAGTACAGTCAGCGTTCCAACCAATATGGACAATTTCGGGGGATAGTTATACTTTTTTAACTGATCTGTGATGGCTCGTTGTGATTGGTCAAAAAGTTTGCATGGTATTGTTCCTGTTCCTGTTCCAGATTGGACTGAGCATGCAAGCACCTCCATTAATGACCCGCCTGTGGGCGAATTTCACATTTGGTTTCCTGGGGATGTTTGGGCAGGCAGCTTTGAAATTTGCTTTCAGTATAGTCCTGTCAGGAACGCTTCATCTACCTCTAGGTATTTATACAGCCTCCATCACCATAGTGTATGAGTGCCCGGCTGATATGACTGTTTCCAAACATCAGACACGACAAGGGTGTGAACCAGGATGGAGCCAACATGTGTAGCTGCCCAAACTCCTGGCAGAGTCATCAGAGTGAAGGGCGTGGTGCTGCGATGGGGAAGAGGAGCAGACTGAGGAGGAGACTGTACCAATTTAAGGAGCAGAAAACTGCGAGGCCCCTGTAATCATTTCCACAGCAACCAGTTGTGCTGTTGCCAGCGTGAGCTCATGGTCAGAGTGGGGGGAACAAGCCGCAGGAGCTGCTCAGCCTCCTGCAGAGCAATAATCCTGTTCCCATGCAAATGTGGCTCCGTTATTGAGAGCCTGGGATCAGTGAGATGGAGAGTGCGAGGGGACCGGGCCAAGGCCGCTAGGCAGAGCCAGTGCTTATCGAAGTTCCCTAGCAGGTGTCAGCAGGTCTCTAACTCTCCTCCTTGTAAACACGCTCACACTGGTTCATTCAGGCTGCTTTGAGAGGAAATCCAATGAGCATTTACAAGCTCCCAGCCCATTAACAAATGGGTTCATAAAGCAGTGAACAAAGGCTAATCGATATCCCAGCACGGGGAGAGGGAGCTGAGATCATTTGCTAATCACAGACACGTTGCCGGTCTTATACATAACACGGGGCCCCTTGCCGGTGGGGATGGAGTGGTAGAGACCAGGGAGCAATTCAGCACCTTTCATCTCTGGGCAAGGCTCTCTTGTAATGAGCCTGCTTCCCCACTCTCCTGCTTTCGTTCCCCATGAAGAGGAGGAGGAGGAGGAGAAGGAGGGGTTGCAACTAATGGTGACTCTCCACAGGATCAATAGAAGGGAAGCAAATTAACTCGGCTCTGGTGGGAGGGGATCTGTCAACATGAGGGACAGTGGTGAGCGATGCCTAATCGGATGGCTGTGCCACTTCATAAATACCACCGTATAATGGCTACCCAAGGGACTGTGTGGAAGGGACAGTCCTACCTGTCTGGGACACTGCCTTCAGTCACCTAATCCTCCCATTAGCATAGACACAGCCTTGATTTCTCCCTTAAGGAGGAGCTCTCCAGTTCACTCTTACTTTGTGAGGCTTCAGACTAGGGCATGGAAATGTCATTGGAAGGAAGGGCCCTTGGATCCCAAGTGCCCACAGAACTGATGCTTGGGCTTTGCTGGAGTGGGGAACACTTTCTTCAGCCTGCAGCAGCTCTGGTTACCTGCCATGGGATTGCTGGGATTCCCTGCTGGAGCAGGTGCTTCTCCTTAAGTTGGTCCTTCAAGGGGATGGCGCTTGACCTCCTTGTATCGTTGGGTTGAGCGCAGTACAGCCGTAGGCCAAGGGCAGCCCACAGAGTTCTACAGTGCAGCCTCCGGCTGTCCCAATCTTTACTGCAGAGGGCTGACACATAGACATTACAGTCCCGTGCCAGGATGGAGCACAAAATGCTGGAATCCGTAATTTCCACTGGCTGCACCTCCAGATCAACTGGTGGGGCTGCTGTCAGTCTGTTGTAGGCATGTTTAGCGCAGCTCTTGTCTGCTGGACAAGCAGCTGATACTGTATGCCATATAGTTGTAGCCGTGTGGGTCCTTACTTCACCCACCATCTCTCTCTACAGTGCTGATGTGGCTGTCAGCTGGTTACTTTAGGTTCACTTGCTATACACAGAGGTCACCACCAAGGGACAGCTTAAATGGGGAAAGGTGGTGCAATAGAAAGACCCCTTGAGGGACAGTCAGCAGCAGCTTCTTGCTGCCTGGGGATGGTGGTGGGAGCTGTGTGTCCATCCTTGAGCTTGTTCTGCTCTGCTAGGGAGGTGGTCACCTGCTTCCTCTGGGTGGGGAAGGTTTGCACGCTGAGCCTCTCCTCTCCCCCAGCAGAGGCGTCATTCTCACAAAGACGGGGGAAGCCCGAGGTGGCGCAGCCTGCGTGCTGGTACGAGGCGTCATCTCTTGGGGCTCCATTTTGCATGGGATCAGTCAGGCTTTCCAGCACTGGTACGGCATCTTCCCAGCCGTGTTGGGGTCTTAGAGGAGCAGCTTCCCTCTCTCTGTTGTGTTGCTTCCCATCCCGTCAGAACCGGAAAACGCAGGGGAAACAATGAGACTTAAAACAATGAAAAGAGAGGAGGGTTTTTCCCTCAGCCTTCCGGAAATGTTACAGCTGGGCTGTGAGCTGGGGGAAGAGGGTGATGGCTAGGTCAGGGGTTCTTTAATCCTGACCCCCACGCTGCTCTCTGTGTCTGGAGGGAGGACTGATGGCATCTGTTGGGGCAGGAGCTGGCACAGCTGAATCCTTTCCCTGCCAGTGGCTGAGCCAGGCACAATGGGCTGGTTTGGCACTCTTGGATTTTCTCAGTACCCCCGGAGATTGAACAGCACTTGGTGCCCCTCTGCTGACTCAGGGCACCAGAGCCTGGAAGAGGACCTCTCCTCCAGTCAGTCAGCCCACACAGTAATCTTGCAAACATGGTTCTGGCGAGAGCTCTGGGTACCAGATCAGGGGAAACAGCATTCAATCAGAAGCTATTCGCACCAAGGCCCGGCTTGACAAAGCCCTGGCTGGGATGATTTAGTTGGGGATTGGTCCTGCTTTGAGCAGGGGGTTGGACTAGACCTCCTGAGGTCCCGTCCAACCCCGATATTCTATGATTCTATGTCTGTGCTGCAAGGTCACCTGGGCATTCTGCACTTGCAGGGCTTGCTGAACTGTCCTGGGTGGAAATCAGTGCCCCTCTTTGCCCAAACTGGGTGTTTTCCAGCCTACCCAGCTCAACCTGCACTTCATGAACCAGGGTCAAAAGACACTCAGGCATCGGGCCTTAGTATGCTGCCTGTGTTGTATTCTGGATGCAGTGTAGTTGTAGCCGTGTTGGTCCCAGGATATCAGAGCAACAAGGTGGGTGAGGTAATATCATTTACTGGACCAACTTCTGTTGGTGAGAGAGAGACAAGCTTTTGAGCACCCAGAGCTCTTCTTCAGGTCTGTGTGGCTTAAAAGCTTGTCCCTCTCACCAACAGAAGTTGGCCAGTAAAATATATGACCTCACCCACCATGTGTTGTATTCTGGCAGCCACAACTGGCGGGTTAGAGGAGGGGAAGGTCAGCAGGGGAGAGAAGTGGTGGGTTAAGAAATGCAACTCCTGAGCCCATGCCTTGAGGGCAAAGAGCCCGGTAGCTCCACCTCCTGGCATCAGTTTCCCTGTGCAGTCTGCCTGGGAGACCCCTGCACTGCTGCAGCCCATCCCTGGAGCATCTGCTCCCCCACCAGAAGAGTCCCACATCCCAGGATCTGCACTTGAGCCTGTGTTTCCCCATGGGGAGAAGCAAGGAGACCCCCACACTCCTGGACCCAGGAGAGCGAGAGGTGGTCAGGTTCAACAAATGGGGGAGAGCATCTAAGTGCTCTCTGGAAGCTGGATGTCTCTGGGGCTAGGACCTGAGAGTGTATGTGCATCAGAGGAGGGAGTAAAAAGAAAAGGAGTACTTGTGGCACCTTAGAGACTAACAAATTTATTTGAGCATAAGCTTTTGTGAGCTACAGCTCACTTCATCAGATGGAGGGAGTATGCATGAGTGTGAGCAGGTGTGAGTATTGCACAACCAGCCTCCTGCTGCCCCCAGAAGGAGAGAGAGACCTTCAGCTGCCTTTCTGACCAGCAGCCAGGTCAGATTCCTGCTGTGGGTTATTCAAAGAGGCTGATCTAATCTCCAAGGGGCAGGCTGGCGGTGTCTGGGCCAGGAGAAGTTCTTCTGGTATGGGAAGTTCTGGGCCTCCCCTGCTTCTCCTCGGGGGGCAGTGGCTTGTTTGGTACAGATCCAGGAATGAGTTCAAATCAAATTTAATTAGGCAACAAACAACGGTTCTGCTACTGGCTCCCCGACTGGCAGCCCGCCCAAACAAACAGTGGAAATAGACTGACCCTGGGCATCCTTGTTGGGCCCTGGCTGGGCCTGATAGAGAAAATTAAGATGCAGACGGAGAAGAGGAAAGGCCAAGGGTTCCGTTCTCTCCCTGCGGAATGAAGCTCCCTTGGACAAACCCTCCATTGGCAGGGCAGTTTTCTTGGGTCTATGTTGAGTGGCTGAGAGTGAGCGGGTGTGGTTGTGTGTGAGAAACATGGATATGTGTACGAGCAGGGCTGCATGTGTGGATGGAGATGAGCATATATGCCCATGTGTGGATGTGGGTGTCTGTGTGAAGGGTGGGTGCAGGGGTGCTGGAAGTAGGGGTGCTGGGGGTGCTGCTGCACCCCCTGGCTTGAAGCAGTTTCCATCCTATACAGGGTTTACAGTTTGGTTCAATGGCTCTCAGCACCCCCACTATAAAAATTGTTCCAACGCCACTTGGCGTGTGTGGATGCTGTGTCTACACCACAAAATTCTGTCAATCTAATTTATGCCAGCATACAGCATCGCAGTTATTAAATCACTTGTGTGTGCACACGCTTGGTTCCTTGTGTCAGCGGTGCGTGTCCCCCCAGGAGCACTTGTATCGATTCTATTATCAGGGTGGAGCATTGTGGGACGGCTCCTGGAGGCCAGTAGCAGTTGACGTGAGCAACACAGTGTCTACATTGACACTCCGTCAACTTAACTACATCGACCGTGACTCTATGCCACTCGGGGCAGTAGCGTTACTAAATCGGTGTAGAGAGGCACTTACATCAGCGGGAGCCAAATTGAAGTGAAGACACTTCCACAGCTAGGTCGATGCAAGGCAGCTTACATCAGCCTCACTGCATAGTGTAAACCAGGCCTCAATCATGAAGCAAGGAGAGAAAGGCAACTTCATTTCTGGCAATGCTGCCCGGGGGCTGCAGGTGGGTGGGGGGAATGGGAACACCTCTCTGTATGGCTGCCACTGAGCTCACCCCGGGGAGGAGGCAGGCGGAGGGAACCAGTGCCAGTGAAAAAGCAGTTTGTAACGGACTAACCTGAATGAGCAAGAAGTCTCATTTCTGGGCCCCTGATTCTGCACTTGGTAAGAGTTGGCCATAGCTCTGCACCATGGCAAGGGATCTTTGAGTGGGGCAGTGGTGCTGGGAGCTGTCAGTCATTGACACGTGCACACTGCTCCCACACACACGCCTTCAGACCCACACGGGCACGCAACACATACTGCCCCTCCTACTGTCTCAGACACAGATAGCACACAGGCATCCGTTTCAAGCCTCTTTGCATTGGCACTGGTTCCCTCTGCCTGCCTCCTCCCCAGGGTGAGCTCAGTGGCAGCCATACAGAGAGGTGTTCCCATTCCCCCCCACCTGCAGCCCCCAGGCAGCATTGCCAGTAATGAAGGTGCCTTTCTCTCCTTGCTTCGTGATTGAGGCCTGGTTTACATTATGCAGTTAGGTTGATGTAAGCTGCCTTGCATCGACCTAGCTGTGGAAGTGTCTTCACTTCAGTTTGGCTCCCGCTGATGTAAGTGCCTCTCTATAACGATTTAGTAACCTCACCTCCACGAGTTTCGTAGAGTCACCATCGATGTAGTTAGGTTGACGGAGTGTCAGTGTAGACACTGCGTTGCTCACGTCAACTGTTACTGGCCTCCAGGAGCCGTCCCACAATGCTCCACCCTGACAATAGAATCGATACAAGCGCTCCTGGGGGGACACGCACCGCTGACACAAGGAGCCAAACGTGCACGCACACAAGGGATTTCAGAACTGTGGTGCTGTATGCCAGCGTAAGTTAGGTTGACAGAATTTTGTGGTGGAGACATGGCCAGAGGCTGCTAACTGGGAGTTTTTGCTGATTTTTGAAGTGCCACAACAGCATGGCACCGGTTGAGCTGGCCATTGGGATCACAAACTGGTTGACTTGGGGCAGGCTAATGAGCTGAAAATAATCCCTGCAACCCTTCCTTCACTTTGGCTTTGTGTACACTACACAGCTTTTAGCGACACGGCCCGGTCGACACAGCTGGATCGCTAAAAGTCAGGCAGCATAGCCCCTATTTGTTGGCACTTTTGCTGACAAAATACTTCCACCCTCAACGAGCAGCATTCGCATTGGCGACAGGAGAGCGCTCCTGCCAGCAAGGAGCTGTTCACACTGACACTGGCCATGGCAAAACTTTTGTCTTTTGGGGGTGGGTGGGGGTGGGAGGGTTTAGCACCTCTGAACAACAAAAGTTTTGTCGCTCAATTGCCAGTCTAGACATAGGCTTTGTCTCGCCTTTCCATCAGCCCTTCCCCTTCTTGCTCTTCTCTGGATCTCTCTGGCTGCCTGTTTCTTTGCCCCCTTCCTTTCTTCCTATCTGTCTGTCTCCCCCCACCCTCTGCCCATCTCTCCTTCTTCTCCTCTCCTTCTGTCTCTCTCTCTCTCCGTCTCCCCCTTGTTTTTAATCTTAGCTCTTAGCTGTGTCTTTAAAGCAGCTTACTGAGGGGAACTTGCCAAAGGAACCATTTAGTTGGAAGCAAAGCAGGGGCCTGTGATGTTGAAAACAAAGGGAGCTGCGGCGGTGAGTGAAGAGCAGATCTGTATTAAGTAGCTCTTTATCGTGGCACAGTACGTCCTGTCCCCCCACTGCCCATCAGTCAGGCATGCTGAGACAGTCATTTGTGAAATGAGTTCAAGCAGCCCCATTTACATTCCTAATGAAGACAGCAACTCACAGAGCCCCAGCTGTGCCCCTCGCCCATTCCCTTCACCCCCTTTTGGAACAGCTGTGCTGAAAAAGACAAAGAGCACAAGCACGGCTGGAGAAGGGCTCTTGTTTGGGGGGTTTGAGGATGAAGCCGTAGTGTCAGATGAAGGTGACTTCAGTGGCTGTGGAATTGGAAGCTTCAGGCTGTTAGGAAATGGGCTGGAATACTTTCACAAGAAGAAGGTTTCATTGTAGTCACAGCAGGGGCTGGGAACCAGGACTCCTGGGTTCTCACCTTGTCTCTGTGAAGGACCGTGCGGTCTCTTGGACAGAGAGCAAGGCTGGGAAACAGGACTCTATGGTTCGGATCCTAACTCTGTCAGTGACTCATTGTGTGGCTCTGAGCACATAACTGCTCTGTGACTCAGCTTCCTAATTGGTAATATGCTAATAGCAGCACGTATCTGCCTCAGAGCAGAGAGGAAGGATGGTCCAGTGGTTAAGGTGCTTAGTACTGCGGCTAGGGCAGCAGTTCTCAAACTGTGGGTGGGCCGCAACCCCGTTTTAATGGGGTTGCCAGGGCTAGCATTAGACTTGCTGGGGCCCAGGGCCAAAGGTCAAGCCCCTCCGCCTGGGACTCAGGCTTCAGCCCTGGATGGTGGGGCTTGGGCTACAGGCCCCCCACCTGGGGCAGTGGGGCTTGGGGTTTGGGCCCCCTCCCCGCCTGGCATGGGCTTTGGTCCTCCCACCGGGGGCAGCAGGGCTCATGCAGGCTTAGGCTTCAGCCTCCCCTCTTGGGGTCATGTAGTAATTTTTGTTGTCAGAAGGGGGTCATGATTCAATGAAGTTTGAGAACCCCGGGCTAGGGTGTTAACCTGGGCCGTGGGAGACCTGGCACACACTTCTGCCCCGATCCTCAGAGGTATTTAGGTGCCTAACGTTCATCAAGTTCAAGTATCATTGAGGATCTGGGCCTTAGCTTTTCTGTGCTTCTGTACCCCATCTCTTAGGTGGGTATAATGGCACTTCCCTACTTCACAGAGCTGTTGTGAGGAGAAATCCATTTAAGACTGCGAAGTGCTCAGGTGCTATGGTGACTGGGGTCATAGAAATAAGCACCTAAGATAGACAGAAAAGCAGTGCTGGATGAAGCTTGATTTGTTAAAGTGCTTTGAGATCCTCAGATGTCATGTTTGCTATAAATGCAAAGTAATTATTATTTCACAAAAGTTATTCAATATCCCTCCATTATATTTCATATGCATCAGGGAGTGCATTCCTGTTGCCAAGCATTTGTGCATAATTTCCACAGAGGTGTTTCTTTGATGTGTTTATTCAGTGAAAATAAGTAAAAAAAATTTAAATTAATGTGTTCTACTAATTGAGTTTATTTTTGTAAATTTAATACAATTCTAGTCAAACATGCCATCTGAAATGGGCATTTTTTGTTCACTTCTAAGGAGATCATTGAAATTTACAGGACAAATCTGAAATCTTGGTGCAGATCCAGGGAAAATGGGTTGTCCAGCAACCTATGGGAAATACTCTCTGGTTCCAACCATTCATCTATCCCGAATATCAAATTATTATAACAGGAGGGTCACTCACTGGTATTGTAAAGTTGAAATGTGTCTTCCAATAGGACTACAATTTTTCAGCTGCTCATAATTTTCTCATTCAAATTCCTGTGGGGCTTAAATTTTCCATGTTTGCTGTCTATCCGGGGAACATTTTTGGGAGGAGGGGAAGGGGAGTTTCAGTGAAATCTGTACAGCAGTGGGTTTCTCTTTAACTAAACTTGTCCCATACTGTATGTTCAAATTAGAAATTTTGCACAGGGCGCAACTCACCAATGGCCCGGCAGCTTTTGTTCAAATTTGGCTGGTTTTGTAGATCTTATTGCGACATCAAGAGGCAAGAATAAGCTATGTCTGAAGGAACCCAGTGAACTGATTTTGGTGTTCTAAGCATAGGAATTTCTTTTCATGCATGGGAAGTAGAATTTTCTGTTGCACCGTCGATGTCTCAAGCCAACGTGGGGGCGTAGGGGTACAATAGACCTGGCTGTGGGCCACCCAGGCCAGGTGTTGTGTGGGGTTAGCTTACAGTGCCCGTGCTGCACTTGTCCCATGGGCAGACAGGGACTTCACTCCCCACCTGTGTCAGTTCAGGGCCTTTGTGACCATCCCAAAGCTTTAAGGAGATATGTAAATATTAACTACTATACCTTGATGCCATTAAATATGATTAGGTTCCCAGTATCACACTGGGTCTTATCTAAGCCCAGATGAGTCAAGAGGGAGAAGTAATTGTAACCCATATGCCCCAAATCATCCATTCTAATAAGCCCTGCTCATTCAGTTCATGAACGAGACTCACATCAGTTAATGTTACTACCCTAACAGTTAGCCCCCTGCCCAGTAAGCAGAAGGAGGGCCACAGTATTGCATCCATTCCCTCATTAACCGGCTGGATGGGGGTGAGCCCAAAACAAATGGAGACACCCGTGTCAACTGATGCTACAGAAAGGCAGGTACAAGGGGTCGAATGATTGAGGATGAAATTAAACAAACGGAAAAGATGGGCTTGCCAGCAAAGATCTCCTGGGCTGTGGGGAGACAGGGGTGTCTCCCAAGGGAAGGGGTAGGTGCCCCATTGATTGGGATGCTATAGCAGGTCCTTGGAGAACAGGCAGGAGGACCATTGCTTAGCAGTGGGTGGACAAGTAGGTCTTTTCTTGTTCTACCTGCTGTGAGTCAAATCCTGCCCCCTGGGCCCAGCTGGAGAAAATGAGATTTGTGTGTGGTTTCTCCATTGAGCTTGAGGGGAAGTGGCATCTCTGGGCTGGCTGTGGGGAATCTGCTGAGCCTCCCCATGGCTCCTACTGCAGCTTCTGTTCTTCCCAGTTAGTACCCCCTCCCTGACACACTTCTTAACGCCTAAAAATGGCCACTTTCCAATGGCTTACCAGCCCTCATGAACTCGGTGAGCAAGGCGCTGCTTGCGTTTCATGCTGTCAGTTCAGAAGCTTGTTTCCCTTTACATCTGAATAGAAAAGCTGCAGTGGAGACATGCCCCGTGAGGCAGCTGCTGAGGCAGAGTGCACCTCTGCTCTCAGCCTGGAACCTGTCGGTTGCTGTGTGATGTGTGTTTGGATGTGAAGGGTGGCTTGAGATGGGCCGAACTGGAAACCCGGGTAGTTTGTCATGCCTCAGACTTGCTTTCAGGAATGGTCTCCTAAAGCAGTGGTTCTCCGCCTTTCCAGACTGCTGTACCTCCTTCAGGAGTCTGAAGCCCGAGCCCCGCCACCTGGGGATGAAGCATGTAACTTAGCTTTGCAGGGGGCACTATGGTGTGAGGCTCCAGGCAGTTGCCCTGCTTGGCACCCCCTAATGTCAGCCCTGCACTTGTGACCCCACTAAACCCTTCCTGTGACTCCTAGCCCCCAGGCTGAGAAACACTGATCTAGATGAGTTGACGTACCTCCTGGAAGACCTCTGCTTACCCGCAGGGGTACCTGTAACTCTGGGTGAGAACCACTATCCTAAAGGGACAGTTCAGGATTCCATGTATCCCAGTATCTTGTCTCTGACAGTAGCCAGCACCAGATGCTTCAGAGAAAGGTGCAAGAGACCCTGCAGTGGATAGGTATGGAATAAGTTGCCCATGTGAAGTTCCTTTCTAACCCATGGCAGGTAGAGGTTGCTTTACACCCTAAAATATGAGAGTTTATACCCCTTCTAAATTGCTTTAAAATCATCTCCCATGTAACAGGAAATTCTCACTCTCCAAATAAACCTTTTCTGAATCCTGCTATTCTCTTGGCCTCAATGGTGTCTTGTGGCAATGAGCTCCACAGGCCAACTGTGCATTGTGTGATAAAATGCTTCTTTTGCTTATGTATGTATATAATATAATCTTCTCATTCTCTGAGAGAGAGCAAGACAGGTACCCCAACTTCTCCTGTGGCTCCCAGATTCTGCAAAGAGCTGGCAGGCTCCAGGCCCAAGAGGAGACTTGTATCCTCTCCCGTTGGTTGCTCTCTCTGTCTTTCAGTGAGATAGGATTGTTTAGTGGTTGGAGCAGGTAAGCTGCCATTTTCATTCCTTCTGGGAGCCATCAGAATTTGCAGCTCGCACTACAGGAGTCTGTTTCCTTGGATACCCCTCTAGGCTGGGCAGGCAAGTGTTGCTGGATAGGGAATCTGTCTCCTGGATGGGGGAATGTCACCCGCAACAGCGACATCCCCAAGGAAACAAAGGCACAAACATGCAGCAAGAGGCTTGGGTGTGCCTGGGTGTCTGCCTCAGGCCAAAGGCGAGTGTAGTGACTTTGCTGGGCTTGAAGGAGTGGGGAATTCAGAGAACTTGCCAATCGACAGGCAGCTGAGAAAAGGAGACAGTATGTGTGTGTGTCTGTGAAGTGGGCAATGAGTCTGGTGGGTCTCAGTGGGCAGGTGTCTGCATCACCCAAAGCACCCCCACACTTGGCACTAGTTGGCATGTCACAGAAGAGAGGCTGCAGAGATTGTAGGATAGGGTGGGCAATTCTTGCACCAGTGGTGGAGAGAGTGAATGCTGCCCCCGGCGGTCTCCTTGCCTCTGTGCTGCTCTGTTGCCAAGAGTAAGGTGGCTAGTTCTATCTGTAAAGTGGGGCTTTGCGAAAAGCTTCAGAGAGTTCACACAGTTTCATATATTATAGCAAAGAACTATTTATGTAATCCTTGATGTTGCAGCAGAATCCATAGGTCTGTTCTGCTCAGTGATCAGAGATCAAGTGCACTGCTCTCTGATCAACAGCAATGTAGTGTTGTGACCTGGGTGAAGCCTTGTTACAGGTTGAGCTAAAACCTCCTTGAGATTTATAGGTGTGAACCCACCTTTCAGTTAACATAATGGTGATGTGAACCCTGCCCAGGAGCTTTTGCTGAGCATTGATTTGGGGGGGTTGGGGGGGGAAGGAGGGAAGACAGAACAGACAAAAATCTGGGTAAGACTGAGAGACAGGTGGAAGGAGAAGCTGAAAGCACATTGGTCAATCCTGGCAGAAACCTGGGGAGAGTTCTTTGGGTCAGGGGTGCAGGTGAAAAGGCTAATCTTGGTGCTGTGAGCAAAAAGAAGCTGTTTTCTGCTATTCAATTCCCTCTGCCTTCACAGACACAGGACTCTGTACATTCTTTGCAAATAAACAAAACTGCATTACAGAGAGATTGGCATATCGCCAATTTCTCCTCTTCACTGGAACAACCTACTAGACCCTGAATTTTTGTCTGGCCCCTCAAGCCAAAAGGGGTAACAGGAACATGGGGTATGAATGCATTGATGTGGCGGTATGGGGAAGTGTAAGGGGGTGTGTATGTGGGTGTGATGGGGGTTAGGTAGTGATAGGGGTGTGGATATGACTGGGTGTGTAGGAGTATATTTGCAGTGGGTGTGGTGGAAGTGTGGGTAGGAGGTGTGTGTGCGTGTGTGTGTATGTAGTCTCCACTTAAATGTAGGATGACAGAGCTACGGCACTTGGGTGTGGAAAATCCTCGCCCCTGAGCGCTGTAGCTGTGAGGACCTAACCCCCAGTGTAGATGCAGCCAGGCTGAGGGAATAATGCCTCCCTTGACCTAGCTGCCATTGCTTGGGGTGATGCTGTTCCTAGAGTGACGGGAAACCCCCTTCTGTCACTGTAAGCTACACTATGGAGTTACAGTGGCATAGCCTTGGCCCTGTAACTGTCCTGCTGCAGCGTCCCTAGTGTAGACATGGCCTCAGAAGCTCATTGATGGAACCCTAAGTTTTGCCTTTTCCTCTTGCTTTCTCTCCCTTGCTTGTCCCAGGCTCCTGCTTGGTGCTCTGTGGAGTTCAGCTCAGCCGCCCCTTGGAGAGTAACACATGGCAGAAGGAGATCTTCCTGGTGCTTCAATTAAGAAAAGACTCACTGAACAGCGATAGGTCAGTAACTGAGCTGAACTGAAACTTAACTGGGAAAAAATCCCGGCGAGCAGCTGGTTAATGTGTTTGAACAGAAGTTTTCTATGGGTTTGTGTCAGGCCCTGTCTTGGGGTTTCTAATGCACTGACTACAGCGTACCTCTGAGTGTTCTTATCCAGGGCTGGGAAGCTTAACCCAGCAATCAGACCCACCACGCTCCCCACCTCTGGCTCCCTCTGGTGGCCAGGCCTCACATTACTCCCCGAACGCTCAGGGAAAGAGCAGCACAATAAGGGCAGTGTGGTCTAGCGCAGGGATTCTCAAGCTTTTTCTTGCTGAGCGCCGCCCCCCACCCCCCCGCAACATGCTATAAAAATGCCAGGGCCCAGCGGGTGGGGAGGGAGACTCCGGGCTCGGGGGGAGAGGGTCCTTGGGCATAGGCATAGTTTTACTTCTATTTGGGGAGGCAAGGGCTGGCGGGGCTCGAGCCAGCTCTGCACTGCAGGGTCCAGGGAGGGAGCCCCACCTCTACCCCCTGACTCACTCAGGAAGCCACCCAGCCTGTCTGGGCTGTGGGGGAACGCAACCAAAATAATATAACTCAAGGGGGGAACTCAGTTAAAAACTGCTCAGGGTGCAGGGAGGGGGTAGCTAAGGGCAGTGTGAAGTGAGGGGAGGAGCTCAGGGTGCAGGGAGAGGGGTACCTAGGGGCTGTGTGCAGGCAGGGGAGTAGCTCAGGGTGCAGGGAGAGGATACTCTCCTAGGGGCTCCCAGTGTGGCTTCCAGCTTCAGTGGAGGGGAGGGGTGCTGGGGCTCCTGGCTTCAGCCCCCGCGCTGCTCCTGGCTTGCGGTAGGAGGTTCGCCGGCTTCAGCCGCTCCTGGCTTGAGCAGGGGCCACCACCTTCAGCCCCGCGCTGCTCCCGGCTTCAGCACTGCAGCTCGGGGCACTGGGTTTCAGTCATGGGGCTCTGCAGCCCCCGTGAAAGGGCTCACAGACCCCCAGGGGGCCATGGACCCCCAGTTGGGAACTGCTGGTCTAGTGGATAGAGCACTGGACTGGGACTCAGGAGACCTAAGCTCTGTTTCTCGATTGGTCCTAGGTATGCTGGGTGAATGTAGGCAAGTCACTTTGCCTCCCTGTGCCTCAGTTTCTCCACCTATAAAATGGGGGTAATGATACTAATCTCTTTTATAAAGTGCTTTGAGATCTACTGATTTAAAGCGCTATAGAAAAGCTAGATATTTTTATTATGAAATCGAGTCTCTTCAGCAGCCCATCCGGACTATAGCAGCCCCTGTACCTGGGGCTGCCAGCAGCCGGGGTCCTGAAGACTGAGCTGGCCACACCTTGTTAACTGAGGATGATTTCAGGGGCGTCACATTATCTCCCTGCTTTCTGCTTTGCTGCTCTGCTCTGCAGACGCTTTCTGTCACGTGTGCACAATAGTCAATAGCTACCCCCTGGAACATGGAGAGATCGTGAGGAATATTGAAATGTCCATCAGCCCCCTGGGAATCGGTATTGACCAGCTATGGAGAGAGCTTGTAATGAGGAGCACTTTGCCCAGAGAGAACAGTAATAGGTTTCCTTTCCATCCCATCCCCCCACCTGCAGATTGTGTTTGCTCAAGAAATGATTTGCTCAGGAAAGGAGCCAGGAGCGAGTTTGAATGGTGATGGGGGCTCCTCGGCTGGACACTCTCCAGAACAGCCATATTCTTCCCGGTAAATATTGACAGTCCTCTCTGGATCGCCCTGGGCTGGAACCCCAGGGGATGAGCACTAGGCAACAGAATCAGCCGCTTACGTCACAGTCATTAATAGAAGGCTATCTACGTACCCTGAAAACATCCCAGCCCCTCCCCCTCCCCTACACATTACCCCCCACGCTAATATGACTAGATCCACCTCTGCACAACTTCCGCACACCTTTATCAAATCGTGGATTCGGTATATGCCCCTCATAGCTTGCAATTACCCCCACCTCTTCCATACTCCTATCTCCTTCACTTGCAAACGCCCCATCCTCACTGCACCCCCCACCCCGGCCCTGCAGTGTAAGGCTCACAAGAGGGTGTGAATAGATTCAGTGATCTTACAGGGAAGATTAACTCATCATCCTATGGCCTGTTTGCCAAGGCCTGTCTGTTTTTGTGGCTTATGCTGTCCCTGGTCCCTGGAAATTCACCGTGCATAGAAACCCCTTCCCATGGCTGCAGAGCATCAGGTTCATGTTGTTTTGCCAGGCAAAATATTGGTGCTAACAGGAATGTAATCTGGCTAAATCAGGTGCTCAGTAACAGGATGCTTATTCCAGTCCTGCTGCGAATTCTCCCGTCAGGCTCTGACCTGTTCCAGCTTGACTGGCTTCAGTTTTCAGTACATGACCCAGAATTCCCAAGAGCCTCCTTTGCACCGCGCCGTGTTTTATTCAGAAGCTGCCGAGATGCCCCCGTCCTGGGATTTCCAGCCAGGATTAGATAATTGCCTGGTTTTCACTGTACCATCCATTCAATTCACTATCCTGCCTACATTAACCTTTCTTTTCCATTGCTTCACTCCTTCATCTCCATTCCCTTTCTCCCCTGTTATCTGGGGAGGCATCGAGTCCGTGCAGCTTTCACTTCACTGCCATTTAGTCTCTTGTCATAACAGAGCTTTCTCTGTCTGCTTTGCTCCTCGCACAGAATCCCCGACACCGGCCATGGAAACTACATCTGATTATTCCACGCACACAGCAATTGCCTTGAGACTGACCGACGAGGAGCTGGAACGTCTCGGGAAGAGCTGGGGCTGACAGACGAAGGCACTGGAAGCAGCCAGTAGGATAGTTCTTGGATGTAGGTGTGATATGAATCAGGTTGTCCCTTCCTTTTATTCAGTCTTGTAGCTTTTAGAGCTGGGCCAATTCCTTAACCTGCTATGTTTGAGAGTCCACTTGGGACATAACGAGTTTGGCCTGGCAGATGGAGGGTTAACACCTTTGAGACATTTGCTTCATCAGACTGTCATGTGCTGGTTGACCCAGGAGTGCCCTGCCTACCTGACCCCTGGTGCAGATGGCAAGAGGAGGGAGAGGCAAGGGGAAGTAACAGAGCAAGGAAAGGCATGAGCTCAGGAAGTGCCCCCCCCAGAGCATGAGGTGGAGGTGTCTCGGGTCAAATTGGCCCAGGTTTATGACCAATGGCAGAACACGAACCTCTTTACCCGATGTGGAGATCTCACCTGGGTACTGGTCATCCTGATTGGAGCTGTGCCCCTGATGCTGAGGAAGTCATCTTGTCCCACCTAATGCCGCACCAGATGCAGACCTGGCAACTCACTAGAACCTGTAAGGAGAGGGGAGAGATGAGCTCCTGAAAACATCAGAGTGGGGAGCTCAGCCCCTCTGAATACCAGCAGCATCCACTGGGGTAATGAATTCTGCTCTTGGGACTAAGGGTGATTCTCCCTGCTCCCCCACCAGATAATCCCACATTGGCCCCCCTCTGGGGCATGCTGATGAATTTGGCAGGAGGGAGTGGTGGGATTAGATTTCATCTGTCACCGCCTGGATGAAATGCTGCGAAAGCTGCCAGTATCTAGCAAATTGGAAGCGCCTCCCTACTGTGTTCAAGCTGTTGATTAAAGCAGCAGCCGATCTTATTGTCATTTCAAACATAGCCATGCCCGGGTTCCCAGGGCTGGCACCGAGGCCGCTGTTCCCTTGGTTGGTTGACATGATCTGAGTGTATCCTAATGGGTTTTTCTTAAGGATCTGAGCCCATTTAGAGAAGGCTGGTCTTTAGCTGTGTGTTCAGTGGGGCTCCATGTGGAGGAAAACGCTACTTTGGCAATGAGCATTTGGCCATGAGTTCCCGAATCCCTCACACAAATGCATGGAACCAAACCAAAACCTCAGGTGTTTAACAGCACAGCTCTGAAGCTCTGCGGTTTGTTTCACTTCACTTTGTATTAGAAGGACCCCTAGCTAGCTAGTCCCAGTGGAACCCTGACTCTTGCCACTGTGCCGACTGGTGCTGTCCACTGAGCCACATTCCTTTAGTATCCAGCGGGGAGGAGACGGGGTGGGGTGGGGGGGGCCTCCAGTTAAGTGCCTATTTGGGTGGGGCCATCTTGCTGTTCCATGTTGCTTCCGTGCATGATGGGCCAGTTTTTGTGATTATTTGATCTGTGTTAGTACCCAGGGGCTCCAGGTAGGGCTCAGGGCCTCACTGTTCAGGGCGCTGTACAAATGAATAAAATAAAGACAGTCCCTGCTCCCGACCTAGGACTATGACAATACAGAACAGGGGGATAAACAGGTAAGCTGGGGAGGGCTGGGGGGACATGGGGATTTTTCTTTGCTGATTCCATGTATTCCAGTTATTTATTGACATCTCTGATTCCATCACATGCCATGCCTGACTCTTTGTCTGCCACTTATTCAGTTGGGAAGCCCCAGCCTGGGTCAGCCAGGTCCTTGGAGAGCTCATCACTGCAGAGCTGCAGCTCTAGGGGTGGGATGAAGCGAGATTTTGTGTAGGAGGTAAATGCACTAACGTGAGACCCAAATGAGAGTACCGAGTCACTGGAACCCATCCCCAATTACTATCCAGCTTGCCTGTCAGAACAATGTTTTCAGGTGGCATCTAAGTTCTTGATCAACTTTGAGCTCTCCAGTAACTGCAGGAGGCATGTGTAATACAGGCCCAGGTGGCATGTTGACTATGTGTCCCTCAGGTAGCTGGCCCAACAAGAAGAGGAGCTCACTATTAGGGTTAGTCTACTCTAGGAAGAGTGTTTGAGGCCAACATGTTCCCTCGCGTAGGCACAGGTCAACACCTTCTACCTTGATTTAGGCAGTCAAGGTCAACCCCTGTGGGAAGCCGAGGGTCAACCTTGACCAGCAAAATCAAGCAGAAAACATTAACTTGTGTTTGTCCTAGGGAAAAGGGTAAAGATAATTATGACATGTTTGCTAACATTGACCACTTTTCCGAGACTGATCTACACTTAGGGACACCTAATGGAGTAACTCCTCTAGCTCATGCAGCAGGGGCTTGTGCGTTTGGTGCTGAAAGTCTTTGATTCCATTCCCCACCAGTGACCGTGCTGTATGTTTCCTAGTGAGATTCTCATTGGCTGGGCTATGTGGGCAATTTGATTGTTCAGAGCTGATCTTGGGGCCTTAGTGTGGGGCACAAAACAAAGTCCCTTGTGAGTGTCTCCACACCAGAGGGCTGTGTGGGCGGGTTAGTGCTTTGTAGATCTTTACAAGGCATTTGACAGGAGTGAGGCAAGCTGGACGTGGAGTCTGTCCATCAGGAGAGGAGCCGTGCTGGAGAGAGACCCTGCTTCATTGGTGAAGGAGGTGGAAGAGGAAGAACAGCACTACCAGTCATGTGGCAGGGGAGGCTGAAGAGGAGGAAGGACCAGTGAAGATCATTTTCTGAGGGAGGCTGAGGAGGAAGTGATGAAGATCAGCCATACATTGGGGAAACAATTTATAGGCACAAGCTGTGAAGAGAAAACTAAATACTGGAAGTTGAGTGACTTTTTGGGAAGGGCCATGGGCCAAAATGCCAATTTCCTGTCCCGTTGGATAATGTCTGTCAGCAATGTACACTGATCTTGAATGGAGCCAGCTATCTTGGTGACCTCCCGTCCTCTCTGGTAGAGGGGAATGACTAATTTTAATGGACCCTAATCTTGAGACTCCTGAATCACAGCCAGAAGCACCAATTCATGACCTTAGTACTCTAAACACAAAGCAAGGACAATCCCAAACAGGAGAATTGAGCTCCCCGGAGACTGGTGTTTACCACACTGCCACTATCCAGTCAAGTCTCTTCTCATTTTCCCCATAAAAAACAGGCAAACAAACAACCCAGCAGAAATAATTTTCGGCAATCTGAACAGTTAGTATCAAATCTTCATTTTTAGATCTCCCCCTGCCCCCCTGCATTTCTGCCATGCCTCTCATTCAGCACATTACTTCCCTCAGCTAATTAGCATGCAGCCCAGACATTCCACACTGCTAGCTAATGTAAGCAGAGTCAGAATGAGCTCTACCCTGACATCTGGTGGTGAGCTGTGGAAAAGGACTTCTGGGGCTGATCTCGTTTGCATGGGCACACCAACCCTGCCTAACATGATGGACTGCCTGTCCAAATGGTCACATTGGCTGCTGTGAGATCCCCAGTCTCTTTGTTATTGGGGCAGGAGTAATAAAGTGTTGTTATCCTGGTTATGTGAATCAAGGACAGTAGAACTATACTTGGCATTTTATGATGGAGGGACTCGCCCTCAACTAAGCAGCACTCTTTAGGCAAGGAACATGAGTTCCAAAACCCAGTACCTGGTAGTGTGGGCCCCAAACACTACTTTGGCTCCTTCTCTCTCCACCGTGTAATAACAGAGCTAATTTTGACTCCATTAGAAGTCTTGTTACATGCTGCAGAGCTGAAATCACTGATACCTAGATCTAAGCATAAGACCTAATTTGACTAGTGGTACACCACACTGGGACCCCCCCTACTACTAGCTAAACTCCCTGAGAGCCAAAGTCACTAAGAGCTGAGCTCACTGAGAGCTGTGTTAAGTAGGTGGGGGGGGGGCTGAAGGCAAGTTGGTGAGCAGCTAGCAGGATGGAGAGCGGAGCGGATAGCAGGGCAGTTGGCAGAGAGGAGTGGACAGCAGGATGGCTAGCGGAGAGGAGCGGAGCGGATAGCATGGCGGTTGGCAGAGAGGAGCGGAAAGCAGGATGGCTGGCAGAGAGGCGCAGCTCACGGTGAAGACTGCAGCAGAACCCCATGGAGAGGCGTGGCACTCGGCCGTTGACCTGAGCAGCGGAGCATGTAAGACGCCCCCCATACCTCCCTCCACTTCCACCCAGGCTGGGAGGTAAACTCTGCAGATGAACTTCTGAACTCTGGGGCTGCACTGACCAAGGTCAGAAACTGTGCATGGGGTGACGGGTGGGTTACTGGACTTAAGACTCTGAGCGGAAAAGGACACTGCCAAACTTACTTGGGGGTGTGTCTTTTGCTCATGGTTTGTGTTATGAATCCTGTTTATGGTGTTTCCCCAACATAATGCCGCATTGTTTCCCTCCTTTATTAAAAGGCTTTTGCTACACTCAGACTCTGTGCTTGCCAGAGGGGAAGTATTGCCTCTTAGGGGCGCCCGGGGGGGTGGTATGTAATTGTTCCTGGTCACTGGGTGGGGGCTTGAGCCGGTTTTGCACTGTGTTATTGAAATGGAACCCCTAGATACTGAACCGGGCCCTTGTTGCTGCCAACTCTGATGGGCAGAAGGGTTACACTAAATATAAACAATCCTTTTATTTTTCCTTTTGTTTGAGTGTTGTTGACGGAGCTTTTTGTTCACATGACAGGTAGACAATTAGCTGTCTGAGATGCATCCTCACGTCTGTTTCCCTTAGACGGCTGCTGGGAACATTGGAGTCCCATCCATTAGCCAGTCACCAGTCCATGTCAACACAAAGGGGCAAAAAACAGGGGACACCTTCAAATTGGGTGGAGTTCCAGCAAGGTAATGGGGATTGGAACCTCCTGAGTTCTGTTCCCATCTCCGGAGTGGAGTGTGTTCTGGTGGTTAGGCCAGGGGACTGGGAATCAGGACTCCTAGGTTCTGTACCCACCTCTGGATTTGCCTTGAGCCCTTGGACAAGTTACTTCCCCTTGCTGTGTCTCAGTTTCCCCATTTGTACTTTAGGGAACAATCCTGTATTTGCAGAGATTCAATGCTCTCGTACATCGTTTCCATCTCTGATTTCTATGGACTGTAACAATGGGAAGATGACACTTGCCAACCTCCCAGGGCTTTAGGTTTATTTAATTTGTGTCTGTAAAGCTCTTTGAGATCCCTGATAGAAGGGGCTCTAAGGGAGCCATTATAACTTGCCCTTGCTGGGCACACTGGCACGATCCCTCTTCACATCCCCTGCAGGAGCTTTGGCCCTGGTAGCTGGTTTGCCGGCCTGTCTGTAATGCCTTTGGAGCAATGATGCCCCAGGTGAGTGAGGGATGAGCACATCATAGCTCTCCTGGTACACAGTGTCTATGGCGCATCATTTGGTGCCCCGAGGATCCCTTTTATACCTATTACACGGGGCTATGTAGTGACCTGCAGACTGAAGTGCAAAGCTGAGGGGGTTCTCTGATGGATCAACTGTAACTGACACCCTGCCTTCCCTGGGCTGTAATGCACAACACAGACCCTCGGGGCATGAGACACATTCATTTTATAGAGCACTGAAACAGAGCACTCTCCAGCTGGGATAATAAAGAAGGGAAGTTTCTAAACAGCTCCTGGTGGAACACACTACAAAACCCTTTGCGAAAGGCTTTCAAAAGTGGCTTTAAAATGGCTCTGACTGGAGCGTGATTTGACAGGGCCTGAGTGTGGGGTGGGAGGGAACCTCAAAGCAACACAGATCATTTTTGGAATAATGAGAAAGCCGTTTACGTTATTAGATGCGCGTGTGCTCCTCTCATCCGCTTCCAGCTCCCAAAGCAGGTGGCAAGTCTCACAGCGCATCTCAAGGCGCCATGAGGGGGTCTGTGCCCACTCCTGCCATGGTCCTTGATGTTCCAGTTCAGCAGGGAGCCAGCAGCCATGTCTTATGTCTGCGTTCACAGGAGTCACTCACTACCCACTTATCGCAAGCTGCTTAGTGTGAGCATACACAGGGGCCCCCCGATGCAATTGTTTGGATCTGACTTTGTTCCAGACAAGCATTTGGGGCCTGATCCTGCACCATGGAGATCAGTGGCAGTTTTCCCATTGATTTCGACAAGATTAGGATAGGGCCTTCTTGGTAACATTCCCACATATTTCTTTTTTTGCCTCTGTAATGTCCTCTTAGGAGATGGAAAATACTCTTGCTTCCCATCACATGTTTGTCCTTTTACTGACTGCTTCTCACCTCTGCTCTGCTGGGTTTTTAATAGAGGTGCAGGGGGAGTGAAAAGCCAGCATGGTTCCACTCCATTTATTTCCTGTTTGTGTCCCACCATTGTCAATGATTTCAGTGCCAGCTTGAGAAAGAGGGTTTTAGTTAAAAAAGAAGAGACAAAAAAACAAAACAAAAAAAGCCCCCCTTCAAACCAAAAACCAGATGCTACTGTATTACCAAATACATTTGATAAAGAATGTGATCCTGGGAGTCTGATCCCACCTGAGGCTGTTAAAGAGGAAAGATTTTTGCCAATCAAATACACATCTCCCCCTCTGTGTCACCTGTTTTACTTTTTGCATTTCGCTCACCTGGGACAATGAAACTAGACTAGTCATTTTCACCTTCTGGTTCCCAAGCCCTGACCTAGAGCAGTGGTTCTCAACCAGGGTTACGCATACCCCTGGGGGGTACGCAGAGGTCTTCCAGGGGATATATCAACAATCAACTCATCTAGATATTTGCCTAGTTTTACAACAGGCTACATAAAAAACACTGGCGAAGTCAGTACAAACTAAAATTTTATAGAGACAATGATTTGTTTATACTGCGCTATATACTGTACACTGAAATGTAAGTACAATATTTATATTCCAATTGATTTATTTTGTAATTATATGGTAAAAATGAGAAAGTAAGTGATTTTTCAGTAATAGTGTACTGTGACACTTTTGTATTTTTATGCTTGATTTTGTAAGCAAGTCGTTTTTAAGTGAGATGGAACTTGGGGTACGCAAGACAAATCAGACTCCTGAAAGGGGTATAGTAGTCTGGAAAGGTAGAGAGCCACTGACCTAGAGTTTCACCGCTCTGAGCTTCAAATATCACAGGGGAAGGTTTAACCCTTCAGAGGGGGTAGTACCCTAGAGACTTGCGGCTGGAAGGTAATGATCCAGGGGAGCCTTAAAAAGAATATAGCAGATTAACTACCTTCGGAGCAGAGGCCTTGTGAAAGGAGTATAACTAGAAGTAATGGGATGAAATTAGAAATGGAAGATCAGGAAAATCTTCCTGACAGCAAGATCTATCAGGCTTATGAGTCATCTCATGATGGAAGACAGTTAAAATTACAAAAGTTACAAAAAATTACAAAAACGATTACAGTGCAAATACTAGTAAATGTACAATAGGGATCAATCCTGCCCTGGTCCTGGAACAGGGAGTGAATGACCTAACAGTTCTTTTGCATCTCTAGATTCCATGAACACTAGCTGCAGAGCTGATTGGTGCAGTACAGGCCTTCAGCATCTCCTGCTTTGACGTAAGCTTCTCCCCTCTGGCCTTCCTGACACCCCTGTGGCCCCCACTGTGGTTTTACAATACAGCCACCAGGATTATCTTCCCTCAGCCATCACTCTGACCATGCCACCCTTTCTTTAAATCTATCCACTGGGTCCACCTTTCCTGCTGCATCAAGTTCAAGTTTCTTGTCCTTATCTCCAGGACCCTGCAGTGCTCTTCCGACTCTGCTTATCTGATCTTGTCTCTTATTGCATCCATCCCCTCTTCCCTCCCTTTGCTCTACCAGCAATGCTAGCCTTAAAGCCTGCTCTCTCTCAATACCATCTTCCATGCCTACCACAGGGCGGTCCCACTAACCCTCTCCATACTCTGAACCAGTAGCCACTCTTTTTATTAGGCCTACAAGAAATGAACCAGCATCACACCAGAGTTCTGAGGCTGAGGCAGGGATAGAATCCAGTTCTCCAGGGCAGAATTCAACTGCTGTAATCATGAAATCAGCCTTTCTCTTCCTGCAATCCCCTGCCTCATTAACTACGCACCTTCCAACTTCTGCAACAAAAGAATCCTACAGACAACAGCCTCCTTTACTACAAAACCCTGATTCATCCCCAGAGCATTGTCCACCCTACATACTTGAATGAAGCAGGAGAGGTCCTGGGGGAAAAAGTAGTGTGTGATCATGTAATTAAAGACTGTGTCATAACGCATATGCACAAGGGAGTGGATTGAAGTTCCTGTGCAGCCTTAATTCTGTAACTTGTGAGTGCTTGACTTTGCAAGCTTAATAATGTTCTTTGAATGTAGTTTTATTGGCTATAATGATCTCGTAATACTGATGTTGGTGGACTCATGATGGGCTGAGCACTGGCAACTCAGAAGAAGTCCCCACTACCTCTCCCATTATAATTAATTAGCTTATTGCATGGAGTTATAGCTCCCCCCCAGTGTCCAGCCACAGAGAGGATAAAAGCTTGCTACTTACAGTGAACGAAGCTATGCTTTTAGCCCAAGCACCAGGGGCTGGTGTTGGAGATCCCCCAGCTGACAGCTGTGGGGTGGGCATGGTAAGTTACAAAGAACCTTGGGTGTTTTGGAAAGTGCCTCAGTCCCTTTCATGACCCAGGTTAAATGAAAGGAAAGTGGGAGTCCTTAGCATAGGCCTCTGAGCTCCAGCCCTGGATCCCACTGGCTTTAACAGCAGCCCATTCTGTCTCCAGGGCTCCCTGGGGTAATATATTCTGGAGATGAATTATTACTTTTGCAATGAGTTCAGCTTGCGGTTCCTACTAGCGATAGTGGTGAGCTGTGTGCACAGCATCAGCACCCCCATCCGCATGTAAGTCCAGCCAGAGTACCCCTGTACACGGCTTCCTCTGAGCCCACCCACTGCTTGCTACTTGCGCTCTGCCTCGCGCATGTCACTTCAGAGTGACTCCGGTGTGTGCGTGCACGCTTACGGCTGCTTGTCTTTGTGCACAGCCTTCACAGTGACAATCTGTTCTGGGGCACAGACTGTGTAATTGCCCAGCCCAGCTGTTTGCATCAGAGAGTGCTCTGAAACCTAAGTAGTTTGTAGCCTCTGGTGCACAGCTCGCCCAGCAAGGATCATAGACCCAGGAGCAGTTACACCTCCTGGAGCAAATGGAAATCATCCCTTCCAAGGCTAGGGCAGCTGCTCCCTTCTGCACGCCAACGGGGAACTTGCATGGAGCAACCGAGCTCAAAATCAATAGCAAATAGGAGTATCAAATTCCTCTTTCTGCTCGAGAGGCAATTGCTTCGTGCTCACATGGCAGCTGCTAATTTTTCTATTTACCTTCTGATTTATAAAATTGGGGCCCTGTCAACACCACTCGCAGCCACAAAGAGCTCTGTTTTCCCAGGCAACCACTGTGCTTAGAGGCGCTGCATCGTACAGCCAAACCACACCGTGGGGCTGGAGCGAGGTCAAGGGGCTGGGCCAGCAGGTGGAGTACCCAGCGGTGGTTCTGATTGTTGTGGGGAACGCGCAACACCCTTGATGTCACCTGGCTAAGTGGGATGTGTTAACTAGCACTGTGCATCTCACCCAGGAAAGAGAGAGGGGGGTTGATGCAAAGGAGGGAGGACTAGGAGTGATGGGGGTGAAAAGAAGCAAAGGAAAATAACTTGCTAACACTGCCATCTATTAAACCCTCCCCCACCCAGGGCAGAAGTTGGAGTCCTATCTCTGGGGATGTTTAGAACTAGATTGGACAAAGCCCCGAGGAATAGACTGTAAGGAACTGTGGTGCCGTGGCTCCCAGGCATGGACCA
Source organism: Natator depressus (assembly GCF_965152275.1). Lineage (NCBI taxonomy): Eukaryota > Metazoa > Chordata > Testudines > Cheloniidae > Natator > Natator depressus. The sequence continues at coordinate 150,471,417 of NC_134236.1, forward strand.
GCTGGGATCAGATGGCCCCTCTCTGTTTCTAATGTTCATAGTTCTGCAATATTGGCCCGAGAGGCCTGCTGGGGGTAGAAATGGGAGAGCAGGCTTCTTTAGGAAGAGTAGTGTTAGCAGAAAGAGCAGCCAGGAGCCTGAGCTGCATTCTGGGAAGCCACTGTTGAATGGAGAAAAGGGAAGGGAATCAAACCAACTGAAGCCCGCCACTCCCAGCCATCATGCCTAGCATCAAACAGCCATTGATCGTTAGCTCTTTGGGCATCATTAAACATACTATGATTTTAAAAACAGAATCCCCCCCCCTCCAGTCAAGTGGAGGATACTGCTGTTGGGAAGCTCATGGTCACGTTGCGAGGAGGGGGAGCAGGTTCCATGTAACAGGGTCCAAGGCGGCTCTGCATTTTTTGTGGCTGCGAGCAGCTGAGGTTTCACACTCAGCTCAATGGCATTTGTCTGTCCGTCTAGCACAGAGGTGGGCACACTATGGCCCGCAGGTCACATCCGGCCCATGGGACCCTCCTGCCCGGCCCCTGAGCTCCTGGCCTGGGAGGCTTGTCCCCGGCCCCTCCCCTGCTGTTCCCCCTCCCCCTCAGCCTCAGTGCAACATGCTCTGGGCGGCTGGGCAGCGCAGTTGCAGAGGTGCTCTGGGCAGTGCGGCTGTAGCGACGCCAGCCACCGGTGCTCCAGACAGTGCGGTAAGGGGGCAGGGAGGGGGTTGGATAGAGGTCAGGGGAGTTCGGGGATGTGGTCAGGGGTCGGGGGTGTGGATAGGGGTCGGGGGGGTCACAGGGCGGGGAATAGGGGGGGTTGGATGGGGCAGGGGTCCCCGGGAGGCAGTCAGGAATGGGGGGAGGGGGTTGGATGGGGTGGCAGGGGGCAGTCAGGGATGGGGAGTCCAGGGGGTGTCAGGGGACAGGGAGCAGAGGGTGGTGGATGGGGCAGGAGTCCCGGTGGGGCCATCAGGGGACAGGGAACGGGGGGGTTGGATGGGGCAGGAGTCCCGGGGGAGCTGTCAGGGGGCAAGAAACGGGGGGGGGGTCAGATAGGAGGCGGGGGCTGGGCCACACCTGGCTGTTTGGGGAGACACAGCCTCCCCTAACTGGCCCTCCATACAATTTTGGAAACCCGATGTGGCCCTCAGGCCAAAAAGTTTGCTCGCCCCTGCTGTAGAAGAGTTAGCCCCTGATGTGGTGAGACAATTATTTTCCAGCTCCTTTAATGAGGGCTGAAGCAGGATCCGGGGTGTAGCCTCCATGAGAGGCTGAGCTGGGCAGAGCTTTCCCCCTGCCTCGGATGCCGTTTGCTGGGAAGAAGGCACACTGGGAGAAAGAAGATCGGAAGAGGCAGCTGTGGGCAGGGGAAGAGAGCTGAGAGCAGGACCGCTTCCTTTCACCTTGCTTTTTCCTTTCCAGTTCACAGCTGGGTCTGTCCCTCCCTGATACGTTGCGCTGCACCCCGATCTCTCAAGGAGTGTGTCACACTCTCCCAAAAGTTGTGGGAGGGGGCAGGTGCTGGTGGGGAGGGCCAAGCGATAGCAGGCTGTTTGGAACCCTCGATAAATGCTCCAGTGCAGCCAGCGTGAAATGAAGAAATATTGCTCCCGGTAAATATTTATTTTATATCAGAAATTAGCATACCAAATGTAATTAAAAAACAACGTCGTGTGCACGCTCCCCGCCCCCCCACCTTTAGTCTGTCAAATGGCATCTTAGAATAACTAGTCAGAAGGAATGTGGCCTAATTAGCAAGCAGCTTACTGTTGCCGTTTGATAATTACACTGCAATGAAATTCTGAAATGAGGACGGGTTTTGTTTCTGCCCTTCCCTGGCAGAAGCCAGTGCCGGCTGGTTTTCATTCTCCCCACCTTTATTTTGTCTTCCTCTTTCGGAATGTATTAGAGCTGACGTGCCAGAGCCGCCAAATGCCAGCCTAGGAAAATTGCTGATGAAGGGCCCCGTGAGTGACACCTGGCAGCAGTGACACTGTGTCTAACAGGTTTCAGAGTAGCAGCCGTGTTAGTCTGTATCCGCAAAAAGAACGAGGAGGACTTGTGGCACCTTAGAGACTAACAAATTTATTGGAGCATAACCTTCCATGAGCTACGGCTCACTTCATCGGTTTCTCTGAGGCCCAGCAGGGTGGCAGCCTCTCTGAGCTGAAGCGGAGAAGGGGGCAGTCGCCTTGCTGTGCTTCAAGCACATCTGAGCAGCAGGCGGCTGCCTGGGAACTTGGCTGAGATGCTGAAAGGAGGTGAAATGAAGAAAAAAAGGGGAAAGAGAGCTGCCCCAAGCCTCTTGGAGGAGCCAAGGATTTGTTTCTAGAGATTAGGGGCAGGATAAGAAGAAGCCCTAGGAAGAAACAATCCAAAAGGCCATAGGGAATGTTGCTGATGCCAGTCTTTTGCACAGCAGTTTGATTAATTATCATCCATCCATCCATCCATCCATCCATCCATCCAATGTTAAACAGTTTAGGGAGGACATACTGTGACTTAAATCCATCAGAAATGACCCCTAAGGAAGAAAGAGCTTGTTTGCACAGCACCTATCACAGTGAGGTCGTAGGTCATGACTAGGTCTCCTAGGCACTGCCATAATACAAATAGATAGATAGATAGATTGGATTAGATGCTTGTGGAAACCTTTCTACCTCTGTTGCTAGAGTCAAAATAATATTTTGCCTTCTCCAAAAAATAGGACATAAACCAGACGTGAGCCCCAGAACTGCTGAGCCCTGCTCCCTTCCATCACAAGCAACCCCATCATACAGTCTCATGCATACATCTGTCCAGCATTCTCTTAAAATTAATTGTGTCCCCCTGCCAACTGCTGTTGGAAGGCTTTTCTGGAACCTCACCCGTCTGAGGGTTAGAAACCTTCTTCTTATTTCCAGCCTTAATTTGTTCATGGTCAGTTTATATCCATTTGTTCTTGTGCCAGCATTGTCCTTTAGCTTAAATAGCTCTTCTCTGCCTCTGGTATTTATCCCCCTAATGAGCTATGCACTTTAATTAACCTAGTGAGATAGGTCAGTTATCTCTCTATTTTACAGATGGGGAAACTGAGGCAGAGAGCAATTACGTGACAAGCCTAAAATGATACAGAGAGTCAGTGGCAGAAATGGGAGTAGAATTTACGAGTCTGGACCCTGCATCACCTGCTTCAACCACTAGACCACGCTCCCTTCCACAGCTGGGTAAGGAACCTAGGAGTGCAATTCCCCATCTCCTGCTCTAATCACTAGAGAGTAGATGTCTTCTCTGCTGCTACTGAGGCTGCAAAGCAGAGCAAAGAAACATTGGAGCTTGGGATGCTGACCTCCAGACACAACTACTTCCTGGTGTTGGTGATAGGAGTGCTTTCCTAGCCGTCTTCAAGAGTTTTCCATCTTAAGAAGGAAGGTCTCATCCGTATGGGTGGTAGCCCTGAGCTTTGACATTCTGGACTGGTTCTAGTCTTTGTAGTTGAATGTAGCAGGTATACAATAAAAAAACCTGGTTTGATTGGGGAAAACAAAACAAAACAAAACAAAACAAAAACCAGCTTCTACCCCACCCCCCAATAGAGTTACCTCAGAGACTGCCTGGTTTTTTTGCCTGGTCCCATGTAGTTTGTCATTCTGTGACATTTGCTCCTTGGCAGTGAAATTACATGTCCTGTTTCTTTAACTGTGTAGCAGGAAGCCATGCAACAGGGGAGCTGGCAAGGCTACATGCAGAAGGGCTACAGTGAAGCAGCCAGCCAGGGAAACTTTAGAGATAACCTGATGGGCTGTTCATCCTCCCAGGAAGTACTTGTCTCCCTGTTTGCAACAGCCTAGTCATCTCCACTGCAAGTGACCACAAACTCCCAGCATGGAGAATCCTGAGTGCAGGTGGGGAATAAACCCTAGGCTGGGGGTGACTGAAGAGGGGGTGTTTGTTTTCATGTGAACACTCCTGGGAAACACAGACAAAGGGGAAGGGAGAGGCAGAAAATATCAGAGAAATAGAATTGCTTGCAATGGAAACAGCTTCCCTGGAGGCTCTTTAGAATGAGGCTTTTCATGAGACCAGAGCAAAGCAACTGACAAAGGAAGGCATTGAAGGGGGCGGTACTCTGCTGTGGGGAACAAGGTTGCTAAGGGGTTAAGAATTTGGAGACTTTAACAGCAGGCTGGATCATGTGGGGATGAGCTACTGAGACATTAATTAACACCGAGGCTCTAATGCTCCTTGATTCCACGGAAGCTGTGTCATTTGGGGCAGCTGGGTGGATACTGATCCAGGGGTTATTGGTGGTAACAGTAGGCATGGTGGTAAAGAGTATTGGGGTCAGGGCAAATCTGAGCACGTCAGCCTGCAGCTGTGACATGATGGTGGAGAAGCATCCCCACAGACTGAAGGGAGGGGAACACAAGGGGATCAGCAAGGAGGGAAACTCTGGGCCCCCAATCCCAGGGGGAGAGGAGATCCCACCTGGGATACAGAGCTCAGCTCTGGGTACCTCAATCTCAATGACTTCATACCCTAGGAGCAGGGACAGGAGAGACCCCACCTATACCATTCTAGTGAGCCTTTGCCTGGGCTCCCATGCTCAGCTCTGGGCCCCAGAGATATTGACAAAATGGGGGAATCTCCGAGAAGAGCCACAAATGCTGTCAAGGGGCTGGAGGGACCCAGTTTACAAGAGGAGATTAAAAGAGCTAAATAACATGTAGCCACCCACTCCTCAGACAGATTTGCTGGGTGGAGGTGGTGGGAGGGGGCATATATGCAAATTCAAAAGGCAACAAAGCTGTTGATGTTTTAATTTATTATTGTAATGTTTTAATGCCCTACAAACAGGTTCCCTGTGATAAATCTTCGTAAGGGGGTGCAGTCCCACGGAGCTCGGGGGTTGTGAGTTGCCCTGTTTCACCCTGACACGACGAGAGAAGCCCAGAGCCAGGCTCAGTGCTTGGATACATAGATGGTTCTGATAGTGCTGTTCCAAGTTTTGGGCTGAGATTCAGGTCAGTCTTTATTTTTTCCAAACTGGCTCAGCCAGCCTGAGAAACAAACCCTGCCTTGTCCCATGGGCCTCCTGTGGTGAAGTGCATGCTGGGAAATCCATCAGTTCCCTCCCCCCCACTGTAGTCACTTGGGGCCAGATTTTCAAAGATATTTAGACTGTAGGCATGTAAAGATGCAGATGGGCCACTAGTGGGGTTTTCAAAAAGCGCCTTGGTGCCTAACTCCCAGTGATGTCAAGGGGTGCCAAGAGGAGCGGAAGCAGGAGAGGGAGTGTGATCAGTGAGGGAAAGGGCCTGCTGGGGTGCTCTGTCTGCTGGGACACAGGCTGGCTTTGAACAGGTTTCTGGAGGAATGTCAATGAACCCTAATTCCCCGTAATGACTGTGACGGGAGAGCTCTACGCAGCCTGATTTGCATCCGCTCCTATCTCCTTCATCTCTCCTGCTTTGTTCTTAATTACCCCTGCTTTGTTAATGTAATTGGCTGTGTCCCAATTGCTCTCTGAATTGCTGTCAAAGGCCTTGCCACAACTGCCTGGAAGCTCCCTCGCCATCCATGACAGGGGCTGGACCTTTCAAGGATGAAGGAGTTGCTGGAGGCTGGGCCCCATTTAGTCTGTGTCGCTGCTACCAGCTTGCTTTGCTTATATAGCACAATCCCCCCTCTTCTGAGTGAGCTGCCTCCAGGTTGAGGAGCAGCAACTATTCCATTGGAGAGGGCTTTGTTAACCCAAGGGCCTTGCTTGGAGGATCCGGTGATGCTCCTGACTCTCTGGAAAGTCCTTCCCTCACTCTGAGAGGGCAGATAAGATCTCTGCAGCACTACTGCAACTGCAGCCACCCCAGGCTCTGGCTTTCTAATTGCAGTGCGCAGCTGGGTTCTTCTGGGGCTCCAGCAGGGTGGGCGATTGAATAGAAAGAGGGCTGGCATTTCATTTAAGTCGTTCGAAAGCTCCTTGGGGAGAGGAGATGAAGAGAGGGAGGGGGAAAGAGAGAACGAGCAGGAGGGGCGTGATGGAGAGTATGAAGAAAAGGGGAGTGAGGGAAGGAGCCAGGGAAGGACAGGAATAGAGTGGAAATGTGTGAGGGAAAGAAGAGGAGAGAGGGAAGTGTGAGAGAGGAGATGGAGGATGTGACACAGGTGCTGCCTGTGCGTTCTGCATCCATCCTGCCATCTTGGGGAAGTCGGCATGGGCTCCTGCCTCAGGCCGGCTCCCTGCCGGCTCCTATTGTGGGATCTTGTGCCTCCCCTCAGCCTGCCCCCTTGCTAAGAATCACAAGGGGCCTCGCAGATTTTCTTGTGAGTCTCTGTTACTTCAGCGAGACACACGAATGTGGCAGCAAGATGCCCAGGTTACAGAGGGCAGAGCATTGGCCCCTCAAGTCGAGAGGCCCAGGATCCTCTGTTCACAACCTGGGATATTAGGGCACTGAAACCTCTTGAGCTGTTCATGCAAGACATAACGAAATGGTGAGGATGTTCAAAAGCCAGCTGCTCTCCTGAGCTTTCCCTTACCCAGAAGAGATTGTCCTTTCCAGTTTGGAACCCATTGTTGGGAGAGGGGGGTTCTGATTCAGACTCAGATTTGTCCTCCCATGCCGCCGGTGCATGAGGTTGAGGTTCTGGTTTGGGCCTGGATCTGGTATCCTGTCTCTTGCAGAAGGCAGTAATTCATTCCCCAGTGGGAGGAATCCCTCCCATAGTGCAGCTGGGCAGTGTGCAGTGGTCTGACACAGGGTAGAGAGAAGGGACTCCTCCCTGCCCCCTGGGGGAAATCAGTTTGTGCCCTGAACCATGAGGTTTGATGATCCCACCTCACTGCATAGCCCTGTTCAGCCCTTTTGCCATACCCAGCTCCACAGCCACTGACTCTCCAACCTCCTGTGGCGGTGAGTTCCACAGCTTGCCCCATGCTCCCTGTGCTGCTTCAGAGTAAAGATTCACACCCCTCATGACACCACTGATTTGTGTCCAAACCCAGAGATTGCTTCTGAGGGGTGTCCCGGAGCCAGACAATACAGGTACAGCTGCTGCCAATGGGAATGTCAGCAGATCAGGGGGATTAGCGAAAAGATCCTGCGCGGATGAGATCAAACAGCAGAGAACATTGCTGAAATGGTTTAGTGTTCCTTTCTGCAGGGGAGATTCTAGTGCACCAGGACTCTAAAGACCGTGTGCGTCTGTGTCTGTCTCTCTCTCCACCATCCCCTTCTATCTTTGTCTCTCTCTCTGTGGCAGAGGACTTGGGCAGCATCAGACTATTGTTTAACTAGCACAATAATATGAATGTCCTTTCCCATCAGCAGAAGGAAGTCAGCTTCCCTTAGGAATGCTTCAGCAGAAAGGAGTCTGTGCCCACCCCATCCCCACAGTTCTATCGCCCACCCCTGTCTCGGCTAAACCAGCTTAGCTGCCAAATGCACCGTTTGACATGTGTTTTATTTCAATTTCGACCTCCTTGCCAGCAGCAGATCAGCCTCCCCTACCTGCCTTCTTCTTTTCCTCTGCTTGCTTCTCTCTTCCTTCCTCCTCTCTTTCTTTTCTGCTCTCCTCTGTCCCTTTCTCTCTGTCTCCTTGGTCTCCTACTCAGGTGTTTATCTCCTTGCTCTGTCTCTGTGTGTCTCTTTTGCGTTACTGTCACTCTTGCTGTGTGTGCGTGTTGCTCTCTATCTCTCCCTATCCATATTGATTGAGTGTCTCTGTTTCCCCCTGTTCTCATTAGATTCAGCCTTAAGCCCTGCACTGCAGATCCAGGGAGTGTGTGGTCTGGGAATCAGTAGCCCAAACCACACGGGGCCCTGTCCTGTGAACGCACGAACCCCACAGCAGTTAATGGAGCTGTGTGTGGGCTTGTCCAGCGGGCGCAACAGGACCCCTGGCAGCGAAGACCATTCTGGGTTCTGATCTTGCCACTGCGCGCTCTTGGCCTCATCCTGAGAATCCCATTGACTCCAGGGGAAGTTGTGGGTACTCAGCTCTGCTCAGGGTCAGGCCTGCTCTCGTATCAAGGCCGCTGCCCTTATGTTTAACTCAGTTGAGCTGGAAAACTCTGTGTGAAGCCGAAGGGCAGCATGTGCTAAACAGCTGAACTTCCCCCAAGCAGAGAAGTTACTGCCCCTTTTTCCTCTCCCTCAGCAGCTGGCTTCCTGGGCTGGCTGGAGTCCTCTCCTTTGTGCACTTTAACTCCTCAGCCATTCTTATCTTCAGTCTGCTTCCCTCTCCTCAGGCCAAGGGATGGGGGCTGACAGCTTTCCAAGGAGGCGGGAGAGGGGGATGGGGAGAGGAGAAGGGGATAGCAAGAGAGAAGTCATGCTCAGGTAGAACCAGCTCTGGGGATTTGGGGTATGGAGACCCAGGCTGTGAAGGACTCTCCCATGATAAACTGAGTTAGAGTGACCAGATGTCCCGATTTTTGGGTCTTTTTCTCACATAGGCACCTATTACCCCGTCAAGGTTCCTTCCCCACTCTGAACTCTAGGGTACAGCTTAGGTTAAAAGCTGCCACCATGAAAGTGTTACACAAAGAACAGGGGAAGTGCCCACTTGGAAACGTCTCCCCCCCCGCCCCCCCAAAAAAATATCCCCCCAAGCACTACATCCCCTTTCCTGGGGAAGGCTTGATAAAAATCCTCACCGATTTGCATAGGTGAACACAGACCCAAACCCTTGGATCTTAAGAACAATGAAAGTATCTTGTCTCCTCATTGGTCATTTTGGTCAGGTGCCAGTGAGGTTATCTTAGCTTCTTAACCCTTTACAGGTGAAAGGGTTTTTCATTTGGCCAGGAGGGATTTAAAAGTGTTTATCCTTCCCTTTATATTTATGACACGCCCCCCAAATCACAGATAGGGTGAAACGCTGGCTGTGATTTCTTCCTGGAGCTCTAGGAGAAAACAGAGTTAATAAGACACATGCACCTCTAAATATACTACCAAGTATATAAAGACTAACAATATTTTCCACATCTCAACAACAATTTTAACCAGTTGATTCTGGGAAACTTTCACGGGAGAGTGCATCAGCCACTTTGTTAGAAGCTCCTGAGATGTGTTGGATGTCGAAATCAAAATCTTGGAGAGCTAAACTCCACCGAATAAGTTTTTTGTTATTTCCCGTAGCGGTATGAAGCCACTGTAGCGCAGCGTGGTTGGTTTGCAGGTGGAAACGCCGCCCCCAAACATATGGGCGTAGCTTTTCCAGAGCGTAGACAATGGCGTAACATTCTTTTTCACTGACTGACCAGTTGCTTTCCCTCTCAGACAGCTTCTTGCTGAGAAACACTGTAGGATGGAATTCTTGATCCGGTCCTTCCTGCATTAAAACTTCTCCCACACCATGCTCGGATGCAACTGTGGTTACTAGGAACGGTTTGTCAAAATCTGGGGCCCTTAGCACAGGGTCAGACATGAGTGTCGCTTTCAGCCGGTTAAAGGCCTTCTGACACTCTTCGGTCCATTGAACGGCATTGGGCTGTTTCTTTTTGGTTAGGTCTGTCAGTGGGGCGGCGATTTGGCTGTATTGCGGTACAAATCACCTGTAATATCCGGCCAAGCCTAAAAAGGATTGGACCTGTTTCTTTGACTTTGGGACAGGCCACTTTTGGATAGCATCCACTTTGGCCTATAGGGGGTTGATAGTTCCTTGACCCACCTGGTGTCCAAGGTAAGTCACTCTGTTTAGGCCTATTTGACACTTCTTAGCCTTAACAGTTAGTCCTGCCTCCCTTATGCTCTCAAAGACTTTTTGTAGATGTTCCAGGTGTTCTGCCCAGGAATCCGAAAATATGGCCACATTGTCAAGGTAGGCGACTAATCCCGCTAGGAGACCATCTACAAGTCTTTGGGAGGTGGCGGGTGCATTCCGCAGCCCGAAAGGGAGTACATTAAATTCATACAGCCCGACCTGTGTGGTGAAGGCTGACCTTTCCTTGGCAGATTCATCTAGCGGTACCTGTCAGTACCCCTTGGTTAAGTCCAAGGTAGAGATGAACTGGGCCCGTCCCAGTTTCTCTAATAGTTCATCTGTGCGTGGCATTGGATAGTTGTCTGGGTGAGTTACAGCATTTAGCTTACGGCAGTTCACGCAAAAACGTATCTCCCCATCTGGTTTGGGAACTAGAACCACTGGAGATGCCCATGCACTGCCAGAGGGGGGGATTGCCCCCATCTGTAGATATCCTGGATTTCCTGTTCTATAGCAGTTTTAGCTTGAGGAGACACCCAGTAAGGTTGAACTTTAATTGGGTGAGCATTACCTGTGTCAATGGAGTGGTATGCCCGTTCAGTCAGTCCTGGGGTGGCTGAGAACGTCGGCGCGTAGCTAGTGCACAGCTCCTTGATCTGCTGTCGCTGCATACGCCCAAGGGTCATGGAGAGGTTCACCTCTTCCACGCCACCAGCACTTTTCCCTTCATAGTAGACACCTTCAGGCCACTCAGGGTCATCTCCTCCCTGGGCTGTAAACTGACAAACCTTTAATTCTCTGGAATAAAAGGGCTTTAGAGAATTAATATGGTACACCTTAGGCTTTCGGTTGGAGGTGGGGAATGCTATGAGATAATTAACAGCTCCCAGGCGTTCCTGGACCGTGAATGGCCCTTCCCACGATGCTTCCATTTTATGGGCCTGGAGCGCCTTTAAGACCATGACCTGGTCCCCTACTTTGAAGGAACGCTCTCTGGCATGTTTATCATACCAGGCTTTTTGCTCTTTTTGAGCATCCTATAGGTTTTCTTTAGCAAGGGCTAAAGAGGTTCAGAGGGTGTTTTGTAGGTTGGTTACAAAGTCCAGAATGTTAGTTCCTGGAGAAGATGTAAACTCCTCCCATTTCTGGTGCACCAACTGTAATGGCCCCTTAATCTCACGTCCATATACAAGTTCAAATGGGGAAAACCCTAAACTGGGATGTGGTACAGCTCTGTAGGCAAAGAGCAACTGCTGCAACACTAGGTCCCAATCATTGGAGTGCTCATTTACGTATCATGGCCCCCAAAGTTCCATTAAATTTCTCCACCGGGCCATTTGTTTGATGATGGTAAGGGGTGGCAACCAAGTGATTCACCCCGTGAGCTTCCCAAAGGCTTTCCATAGTTCCTGCCAGGAAATTAGTCCCTGCATCTGTGAGGATGTCGGAGGGCCAACCTACCCTGGCAAAAATGTCTGCTAGTGCCTGGCACACACTTTTAGCCCTGGTGTTGCTTAGAACTACTGCTTCCGGCCATCGGGTGGCAAAATCCATGAAAGTCAGTATGTACTGCTTTCCTCTGGGTGTCCTTTTTGGAAAAGGACCCAGAATATCCACAGCTACTCACTGAAATGGAACCTCAATGATGGGGAGTGGCTGGAGAGGGGCTTTGACCTGGTCTTGGGGTTTTCCCACTCTTTGGCACACCTCACAAGACTGGACATAGGTAGAAACATGCTTGCCCATTCCCTCCCAGTGGAATGACCTCCCCAAACGGTCTTTGGTCCTATTTACCCCAGCATGGCCACTAGGATGATCGTGGGCTAAGCTCAAGAGCTTTTCCCGGTACTTAATTGGAACTACCAACTGTCTCTGAGGATGCCAGTCTTCCTGGTGTCCACCAGAAAGTGTTTCCTTGTATAAAAGTCCTCTTTCTACAACAAACCTGGATCGATTAGAAGAGCTGAGAGGCAGTGGGTTGCTCCGTGCTGCCCTCCAAGCTCTCTGGAGGCTTTCATCTGCTCCCTGTTTGGTCTGGAACTGTTCCCTTGATGCTGGAGACATCAGTTCCTCATTGGATTGTGGACCTAGGCTTGGTCCCTCTGGAAGCGATGTAGGGGATGGGGCTGTTTCTGTTGACTGTGAACCGCTCTCTGCTGGTGCACTATGTTGGGGTTCAGGCTCCGGCTGAGCCTCTTGTGTAGGGTTATGGGCTGCTGCCGGTTCAGGTTCGGTGGGGCCCTCTGGTGTGGGGGTTGCAAGTACTGGATTCAGTGCTGGCAGTGGGTCTTGTGCTGGTTGTTCCGCCGGTTCCGGTTCCGGTTCTGGCTCTGTCTGGGTCTCTGGGACTGGATCCAGTACTGCTGTTGCTGATGTTGGCATGGGGTCCGGTTCCATCACCTCTGACCGGGTCCTGGAAGAAGTTTCCAGAACAGAGCTAGGCGTAACAGCTTGCTTAGCCTGGCTGCGGGTGACCATTCCCACCCTCTTGGCTAGCTTCACATGATTGGCCAAGTCTTCCCCCTACAGCATGGGGATGGGATAATCATCATAGACTGCAAAAGTCCACGTTCGTGACCAGCCCTGGTACTGGACAGGCAACTGGGCTGTAGGCAAATTGAAAGAGTTGGACTTGAAGGGTTGAATTGTCACTTGGATCTCTGGGTTGATTAAATTTGGGTCCAGTAAGGAAGCATGGATAGCCGACACTTGTGCTCCCGTGTCCCTCCACGTGGTGACCTTCTTCCCGCCCACACTCACAGTTTCCCTCCGCTCCAAGGGTATCTGGGAGGTATCTGGGCCTGCAGACCTCTGGTGTGATTCCGGTGCAACGAACTGTAATCTGTTGGGGTTCTTGGGGCAGTTGGCCTTTACGTGCCCCGGCTCGTTACATTTAAAACATCGTCCAGCTGACGGGTCACTGGGGCAAGGTGGGTTGCTGGAGAACGGTGTGGCAGGACGATAAGGTGTCTGGAGTATTCCTTGGTGTGTAGTTGGGGCCTTGGGCTGCCCCCGGTAGTAGGGTGTGGTCTGAGGGTGTCCGTTCTGGTATCCGCTCCAACTGTGACCAGGGTTGTTCCTCTCTCCTCCCTCCACCCGTTTTGTTCTGGCTTGCCCCGCCTCTCTGGTGGTCTGGGACTGCTCATATCGATCAGCATAAGAAGCAAGACTTTCTGCTGAGTCCATTTCCTTATCCCATAAACACTGTTTTATTTCCTCCTTGGACATATTCAGGAATTGCTCCTGAGTTATCAAATCACACATTCCTTCAAAGCTGGTGACACCCCTTCCTTGGACCCATTTATCTAATAGATCCTTCATCTGGTTTAGATAAGCCACATTACTTAGTCCAGGCCCTTTCCTATGGGTTTGAAATTTTACTCTGTAAATTTCAGGTGTAATTTGAAATTGCTTTAAAACCAAATCCTTGCACTTATTATAGTTAGAAGCCTCATCAATAGGCATCTTATTGAATATGTCCAGAGCTCTTCCAGTCAATTTTGCAACCAGTGTGGTCATCTTGTGAGTTTCAGGAATTTTATGGAGAGTGCACAGTCTCTCAAAGATGAGAAAATATTCAGCAATATCACTGGGTTCATCATACTGTAGACATAGTTGCTCCCATTTGTGGATTGTTGGGGAAGGGGAGTGGGGGTGGGGGTGGGGGAGACGTTTCCGAGTGGGCACTTCCCCTGTTCTTTGTGAAACACTTTGGTGGTGGCAGCTTTTAACCTAAGCTGGTATGAATAAGCTTAGGGGGTCTTTCATGCAGGTCCCCACATCTGTACCCTAGAGTTCAGAGTGGGGAAGGAAACTTGAGATGGTGGCAATGGTGGGATTTAAAGGTGTTTACCCTTCCCTTTATATTTATGACACCCCCCCACCTCCTGTCCCGAGTTTTGACACTTGCTATCTGGTCAGCCTAAACTGAGTTGTTCATATATTCCTTGCAAATTCCAGCACCAACATTGCTCCCAGGGAGGATAGCATTAGTTTGCTGTCTTGCCATGGGCGGGGAGGTATCAGTCCCCTATGTCCTCTTGATTTGCATACTAACTACATCAAAACCCTTTCGCCAACCCTCACCAACGTGCAGCCACTTCTGGGGTAGAGTGTGGGAGCTGTTTAACAGCAAAATGACCCAAACTAGAATAGCCAGGATTCAAGGCTAACACCCTCCTCTCGCAAAATGTGCTAAGGGAGTTGTAATTATTTATATTGTAGATCATAGCACCATTAGCTCTTTGGGACAGGGACTGAAATGTACTGTGTGTTTGTACAGCACCTAGTACACTGGGGCCCAACCTGCTTTGGCATTGTGGCACTACTGCAATATAAAGATTAAATAATAATGCTAATAATTGTGCTAGGGACTGCATGTTCACATAATAAGAAACAGATTTTTCCCTGAAGTGCTTATAATTGGAAGCAGTTGAAACTTTTCGTTTGAAAACTTTTTTTAATGAAAAATGGCCTTTCCCCCCCAAAACCAAAAGTTTTCGCAGAAAATTTTCATTTCAGTCACATTTTCTGGGTTTTGATGAAAAAAAAATCCCAAACATTTTTAGTTCTCCCTTTTTTTCTTCTTGTCCTCCCTCCCTTTGCCCCCATTTTCTGTGTTCTCACGGAAGGGGGAATAAAGGAGAGATGGGGAACAACTGAGAAATATTTGGCTCTCTCTCTTTGTTGAAAAACTGAAAAGTTTACACAGAAAATTTGGAAGAAAATGCATTTCTTTCTGCAGTTTTCTGAAAAAAAAATGATTACTGTCTCTTGGCCAACTGTACTTACAATCTAAATGGATGACACAGGCAAAGTGCAGTAGAAAGGAAGTACCATTATGCCTATTTTACAGAAGGAGAGACTGAGGCGTAGAGAGATTAAGTGATTTACTCTAGGTCACACAGCGAGCCTACAGCAGAGCTGGGAACTAAAGACAGGCCATTGTCTTAATCACTTCATAGATTCCCAGGCCAGAAGGGATCATCTGGTCTGACCTCCTGTATAACACAGGCCAGAGAACTGCCCCAGAATAATATAAAAAGCAAATCTTTTTTAGAAAAACATCTATTGCCAGTGATGGAGAATCCACCATGGCCCTTGGTAAATTGTTCCAATGGTTAATTACTCTTACTATCAAAAATTTGCACCTTATTTCCAGTCTGAATTTGCCTCGCTTTGACTTCCAGCCATTGGATCATGTTATACCTTTCTCTGCTAGATTGAACAGCCCATTATTAAATGTTTGGTCCCCTTGTAGATACTTACAGACTGTGATTGTCACCCCTAGCCCTTTTCTTTGTCCAACTAAACAGATTGAGCTCTTTGAGTCTATCTCTATAAGGCATGTTTTCTAATTCTTTAATCATTCTCATGGTTCTTCTCTGATCCCTCTCCAATTTATCAACATCCTTCTTGAATTGTGGGCATAAGAACTGGACACACTATTCCAGCAGCAGTCGCACCAGTGCCAAATACAGTGGTAAAATAACCTTTCTCCTCCTAATAAATTTGTTAGTCTCTAAGGTGCCACAAGTACTCCTGTTTTGTCCTCCTATTCAAGATGCCCCTGTTTATACATCCAAGATCACATTAGCTCTTTTGGCCACAGCATTGGGAGCTCATCTTCAGGTGATTATCCATCATGACCCCCTAATGTGTTTCGGAGTCCCTGCTTCCCTGGATAGAGTCCCCCATCCTGTAGATATATTCTTTGTTCCTAATATATACATTTACATTTAGAAGTATTAAAGCATATGTTGTTCACTTGCGCCCCGTTTGCCAATTGATCCAGATCGCTCTGTATCAGTGACCTGTCCTCTTCATTATTTACCACTCCCCCAATTTACCAATCATCTGCAAACTTTATCAGTGATGATTTTATGTTTTCTTCCAGGTCATTGATAGAAATGTTAAATAGCGTAAGGCCAAGAACCAATACTGTGGGACCCCACTGGAAATGCACTTGTTTGATGACAATTCCCTGTTTACAATGACATTTTGAGATCTATCAGTTAGCCAGTGTTTAATCAATTTAACGTCTGCCATGTTAATTTTGACCATCCCTTTTTGATAGTGACAAGAGCTTCATAGCTTGTCAGCGAAATGAAGTGCTGGCACGTGGGTGAGAAATCACCCATGTGTCTCGGAGGTACGTGGAACATATGTAACCCTTCTGCCCGTCAGAGTTGGCAGCAACAAGGGCCGGGTTCAATATCTAGGGGATCCATTCCAATAACACAATGCAAACCAGCTCAAGCCCCCACCCAGTGACCTGCGACAAATATATACCACCCCCGCTGGACGCCTCCAAGAGGCAATACTTCCCCTCTCGCAAGCACATAGTCTGAGTGTAGCAAAAAACCTTTTAATAACAAAGAGAAACAATGTGGCATTATGTTGGGGAAACACCACCAACAGGATTCATAACACAACCCATGAGCAAAAAACCCACCTCAAGCAAATTGGGGCATGCCCTTTCCCTTTGGTTCTTGAGTCCAGCAACCCCAAATCACCCAAAGTCCCAACAGTCCAATGACCCAAAAGTCTCTGTCCCTGGTCAGGGCAGCCCCAGAGTTCGAAAGTTTATCTGCAGAGCTTTACCTCCCAACCTGGGTGGAGATGGGGGTGGGGGTAAGAGGCACCTTACATGATCTGAAGCTGACCGCCCCACAGCTCCATAGGCCTTCGCTCCGCTCAGCCAGCCGCCCCACGAACTCCTTCGCTCAGCTCCCCTCTGCGGCCCACAAGCAGCTCCCACCATCCCATGGACTGCTCCACCAGCCAGTCCACAAACTGCTCCGCATCCCACCAGCAGCAGCTCCCTCCGTCCTATGAACTGCTCCACCAGCCTGTCCACCAGGGACTCCAGCCATCCCGCAAACTGCTCCACAATATATCTTCAGGCTCCCCCCCACTTAACACAATGCTCAGTGATTTCAGCTCTTTGGTGAATTCAGCTTGTAGTAGGGGAGCTTCAGTGCTGGTGCACTATTAGCCCAAAGTGAGCTCAGCAGCCTGTAACTAGATTTCTAATGAAATCAAAATTAGCTCTGATATTCCACAGTGGAGAGAGGAGAAAGTGCAATTAACTTGTAAGGCCCTTACCAAGGGGCCCATACCACCAAGTATTAATACTTGTCCCCAACCTTTCTCAATTCACAGAGTTTTGGAACCCATGACCCTTGCCTAGCGAGTGCTACTTAGTTGATGGTGAGTCCCTCCATCATAACAAAAGGCCAAGTACAGTTCCAAGCACAGTTCCCATAATCAGGGTAATAACAATTTATTCTTCCTGCCCCAATAACAGAGACACTGGGGATCCCACAGCAGCCAAAGTGACCATTTGGGCAGCTATGGCCTCATTCTAGGCGGGGTGGGTGTGCCTATGCAAATGAGATCAGCCCCTGAAGTTCTTTTCCACAACTTGCCACACCTCACCACCAGATGTCAGGGTGGAGCTCATCCTGACTCTGCTTACACATAGAATCATAGAAATTCAGGCCTGGAAGGGACCTCCAAAGGGCATCGAATCCAGTCCCCTGCACTGAGGCAGGAGTGCTATCAAATCTACAGCCACAAACTGGGGAGACAGGAGGTGACCTGTCCACTGTAGTTTTGCCTCTTTGCCCAGTGGTCCACTCAGGTCTCACTAGCTCAGCAGGGTGGGGCCTGGTCAGTGGTGCTCTTCAGCAGTAGGCAGGGCTCTTCTCTCTCTAAACCAGTGCCTGAGCATGTTGCTAGGGTGTGTTGTTCTTCACTGAGACAGAACCATTTTGTGGTCAAAGACCCATAGCAAGAGTTGGCGGTGCTAGCCTGGGTGTTGGGGCTAATTCTGCTTTGGGTGGTTACAGTCTTCCAATCTAAATTCCCTTTTGCTGTTTTTCAGCTAGATACAGTATTCTCTTCTCATCCTAAATTGCTGTGTGGCTGTTAAATGGTTCTCATGTTCCACCCTGGAAGTGGCTGCATTTCAGTGGTTGGTACAGAGACCCTTGTCTGTGGTTTGTAATCAGTCAGTTGAATCTGTGGATCATTCTGGTGCTGTAGAAATACAAGATACTATTTCCATGACGGTATCCTGTCCCTTCCTCAGACACCCTGCTCTCATTCTCACCCCTTGGCTGGCATTTCACCCTTGTCCTAATCCCTTCTTGCACTAGGGGGTGCTTGGGAGACTGGATAAGAGCAAAGATGAAAGGAAATGTCTGTTACCGGGTGAAAAATGTGGTTTAATTGCTGGAACTCGGAAAGGTTTCCAGAGCTTGTAATGTGAACCTTATCAAACGAGGGAAGTTTTCAGCTTAATTGCTCTCCTGGGCAGGCTTGCTCCTTAATTAGAAAACATTTTAACCCTCCCCCACTTCACTCCCTGCTGATTAAAATCACCCTGTAGTAGGAAATAGACAATAGCCATCTTCAGCGCCTATATACACAGAGTACCCCTCTCCCTTTGCATCGAGTCCATGTTCTTCTCTCTGACTCTTTTAGGGTGCTGTATAGTCTGGAACAATCGACTTCTCCATAGTCTGGAGGAGTGAGGAGGTTACCCCAAATCAACAGCATTTTTGGTGGGGGTCTCTTCTTCTTTGCACTGGCGCCCTGCTATTCATAGTTTAACCCTTCACACCAAATAGGTGGCAGCTGAAAACAGGATGTTTGTAGGGTTGAGAGGCTGGCTGAATTTGGGGAGGGAGGTGGAACCGTGGAGGGCTGCTGGGAGCAGGCAGGGGGCAGGACAGGATTGTTGGCTAGAATGGTTCCCTTTGCTCCCTTTGCCCTGCTGTCACAACCCTCTCCTCTCTGGGACATGCACGGGTGAAAGTAACTTAAAGGACTTATCGGTATGCCGGAGTCCTGAGCAGGGGGCAGGGCCTCAACCGGAAGAGGCATGGCCTCAACCAGAAGAGGTGGGGCCTTTAAATCCTCAGGTCCTTTACATTAAGATTTAAAGGGCCTGGGGCTCCAGCTGCAGTAGCGGCGGCTGGGAGCCGGGCCCGGGCCCTTTAAATCACCCCCGGACCTACCACCTGCAGAGGTGGCTGGGAGCCCCGGGACTTGGGGGCAATTTAAAGGGCCCAGGGCTCCAGCCGCTGCTACCGCAGCAGAGCTCCAGGCCCTTTAAATGGCCGATGGAGTCCCAGGGGCTCCCGACTGCTGACGCTACACCAGGGCTCGGGGCTCTGGCGGAGATTTAAAGGGCCCGGGGCTCCGCCGCGGTAGCGGCAGCTGGGAGCCCTGGGCCCTTTAAATCACCGCCAGAGCCCCGCTGCCGCTACCTCAGGGCTCCTGCAGCAGGGCTCGGGGGCAATTTAAAGGGCCCGGGGCTCCCCGCAGTGGCCGGAGCCCCAGGCCCTTTCAATCGCTGCCCTAGCCCCGCTGCTGGAGCCCCCGGGATAACGGTGTCGGCCCAGGGCTCCGGCAGCGATTTAAAGGGCCAGGGGCTCCCGGCTGCCGCTACCGCAGCGGAGCCCCGGGCCCTTTAAATCTCCGCTGGAGCCCCCAGCTGCCGCCGCTACCCCGGGGCTCCGGTAGCAGGGCTCCAGCGGTGATTTAAAGGGCCCTTTAAATCGCCGTCTGAGCTGCCTCTGCTACCCAGGGGCTCAGGCAGCGGGGCTCTGGTGGCAATTTAAAGGGCCCGGGGCTCCGACTGCTGCCGGGAGCCCCAGACCCTTTAAATTGCCGGCCTGGGGAAGCCGGTCCGGTTCGGCACAGCGTACCAGATCTTGCCGGTATGCCATTCAGGACCGTACTGGCTTACTTTCACCTCTGGACATGCACCTCCTGTGGGCTGTAATACTTGGGTTTCATTTTGGTTGCTGGGTTTAGTGCGGGGCTGCTGGGTGGCCCTACCTCCTGGCTGCCAGTATTGCTCCTGTTCCCCCCAGATATGTGCACCTCATGTGGCCCTCCCTACCCTCCAACTCCTTGCTGCTTGAAGCCTTCCCACTCCCTGGTATCCAGTTCCCATACCAGCCCCTTCACCGTTATCTGTTCTGGACCGGTTGGGAAGCAGCAGTGGGGTCCAGCTCTTGTGGGAGGGGCTGGCCAGGGGATGTTTCTGGGTCTGAGCTGGGTTCTAAGCAACTTGGGGTAAGGCACATGCCTGTGTCTTTGTCTGCCATGGGTCAGGCAGCCATTAATAAACAGCCTGGGCTCCTGACTGACACTCAGCCTTGCGGCAGGGTCCCATGGATGCGTGCCCAGCCATCGCACTCCTGCCTCCCGTTCGAAGAGGTGGCAGACACGCACCGGGACCAACTTGTCCTGTGAGCGCAGGCATGTGCAGTGCTGGACACTGCCCTAGCCATCAGGGGCACGCGTTCCCCACAGCAGGCCTGCCGGGAGGTGTATGCGCCCCTGGACAGGAGTGCAGAGCGGAAATCCAGCTCAGCACCTTCTGCGCAGGCTGGGGAAAGCAGGAGTCCAGGGGGCACCCAGCCATGTGTCGAGGCCTGCTTGCCCTGCAGGGAAAGGGGAAGCAGATGTGGAGAGCCAGTGGGAAGAGCAAACAACCCACCTCCACAGCTAGAAACAACCCTACTACCCTCCTTGGAAGCCTGCTCACCCATCTGTCTGACTGCTGCCGGCTTTGAGATCACCACACTTGGAGAGGCAGCCACCTGCTTGCCCTCCCTGGAGCAGGCAATAGTGGCCTGTTTTGCAGATCACCAGTGAATGCAGTAAGCTAGGAAAGGGCAGACTCTGGGCGTTTGGGGCAGGAGGCTAAAGGGGCAGAGTGGGGGAGTGTAAGTGGGCACTTTGGTGCTGAGTTGAGTCTGTGCCGGGGGGAGGGGCAGAGGACTAACGGCTTGAGGCACTGCGTTAAACATAAGACATGTCAAAGGGGTGGGGGAAAGAGGGGTAAATCTTATTCACTTTCCATGTTTCTGCCAAGTCAGTGTCACTCCCTCCCGCTTTTCCTCTCGAGTCCGTGGAGACGTGTACACCACTGCTTCCTTGTGAAAGCAAAGCTAATGTAGGAGCTCCATTCGGCTGTGGGGAAGCCAAGGGCCCTTGGGCTGCCTTCTTCTAACCCAGAATCCATCCCAGCACCTGCCTTTCCTTAGCCCAGCGGTGATTTTCCACTCGGCAAGCTCCACAAACATTTTAATTTCATGCCTGGTTGTCGTTACTGGTTTGTAAAACATCTGAATTATATTCGTGCTGGTTAAGAGTGTGTCAGGCAGAGAAGCTGCAGCCTCCAGTGGTTGCTTATTCCAGATGGTTAAGTGACAAATCTCACTTCTGATGTCTTAACTAGAGAGGTAAGTAGGAAAAAAAATAGCAAACAGCAAGCAGAAACCCACCAGAACTGAGGCTGCGGCAGGTGGGGCGGGATGAGATGGCAGTTAATCCATACTGAAAGGAACACACAGCAGATGTTGGTTTCTTCAGGGATGTCAAGGGCCTTTTTCCCTTCCCTGAGACCTGTTGAAAGGAATCACTTTCTCCTCTCAAAGATGCATGAAGCAATAAGCATCCAACGCGCAGGCAGAGCCTGATCCTCTGAGGTCTCATTGACCACAAAACCATGCAGGATCAGGCCCCATTGTCTGTCTCCAGCAAAAACTGGGGTTTTCTGTTTGAACTTCCTTCTTGTTTGCGTTTTATTTTCTATTACTCTTTGTATTACAGTAATGTCTAAAGGCCCCTATTGAGATCCTTCCCAAAGTTCTGTACATACACATGCACAGTGGAAGACAATCGCTGGCCCAAAGAACTTATCATTGAGATAGACAAGACAGACCAAGAGTGGGGAAGGGAAACTGAGGCACAGAGTGACCTGACATGACAGCAGGTCTGTAGCAGAGCCAGGAATAGAAACCAGTTGACTCCTAGCCATTGTCCTGTTGACTGAACCACACTGCCTCACTAAGTACCATGTTTTTTTTAAATATGACCCTTGTGTCCTTGCTAGTGTTTTTGGTGCACTTACAGCATGATAACCTACTACTGCTGCTCACTGCTGGAGTTATTCCTTTAGCTCAACTGGTAGAGATGGGTCTGGTAGTGCTAAAAGTCCCGGGTTCAAACTCTGCTGCCAATCTATACTAGGAGTACATCACAAAATACTGTCTGTGTATAAAATGATCCTTTTTTAACTCTTGAGATGCAGCTAACTTTCAGTGGGAATGTGGCAGCTGATTAAATAGCACACCTGGGGTAGGACAGGAAGTGAAGAGAAATGCTGTATGCAACTGATACTGCAGAGGGGAGGTAGGACCAGTGCTTAATTTGTAATGAAAGAGGTGCCGGGGCTCAAGCAGTTTTTTTACATTCATAACTGATGGAACAAGCCCAGAGGTGCCAGGGCTATGAACTGCCAGGCCTACGGGTGCTGGGGCTCAGCCCTGACAAGCCCTGGCACAAACTGAGTACTGGATAGGGCCTGTAGGGAGGTAGAAGGGAATTACACAGGCTGGAATTTGGTTAGGACACTGGGGGTAACAACCCAACTCTTATGAAAGCGCGTAGGACATGTACTGATTACAAGCATTCAGAGCTTTGGGGTTGTGTCTGACCTGAAACCAGCAGCACAGTGCCCCCTGTGCTGACTCAGAGGCAAGAGTGCCCCCTAATGCGTAACCAACACCGCTTCCTGCAGCATCTGGGTTTTCATGAGTCTCCCATCCAGGTACTAGTCTGACCCAGACCCTCTAAGATCATGAGCTTTCACAGAGAGAGTGGCCCTTATGTCTCTAACAGCTGCACGGCAGACCCGTCGAGAGAAATTTGGGCCCCTGGTACCTCATGTTCGCTCGGGCCCCGTTCCCTCCCATTTCATCCCAGTTACAGATGTTTTGGGGGCCTGCCTGAGCTCACGGCCCCAGTACAATTGTCTGCCTTTCTCCCCTCTCATCAGCCCACAAAAGTGTTCCCAGGCCACAGGGCAGAAAATGCATGAGGTAAATGCTTGAGAGCCTGTTTTCTTGTATCCTACCAATACCATTCCTCTTGCTATAGTTACAGTTGTCTGGGTCTGCATGATAACCCCCTGCCACGCCCCGTGCTCACAGGGGACATGGGCTGGGGGATGGGCGTTTGATACAGTAACCCATCCTGGTTTAGGCCACAAGTGAAATGAGTTTGGGAGGGGCTCAGTTTAAACAGCAGTGGCTACTTGTCCACATCACAAAACAACCATGTGATCTGGCATCATTTAGCGTGGTTAACAGCAGTCACTGCTCTGGGGGGGAGGGGGAGCGCTAGAATAGCCAGGGGTCCTAAAATCTCCCCTAGAAACTGGGGGGAGGGGCATTCTCCAGGTACATGTTCACACTCACCTGCTTCTGGGGGCAAAGAGGGCAGGGCCAGGGCGCTTCTGGACCAGTTGTGCTTTTGGTGTGGGTTGCGGGGCCTCTGGTGGCAGTTCCCCTTGCTAACCCATGTTGGTGTAGTGGCCCAGATGGGCTGACTGGCTCTTCTGGCAGCCATGCGGGAGATCTACCCACCCCTCCATCCTTAACCTTGTCTTTGGCTCCTGCCTAGAGATTAGGCCACCATCATCCCTGGTGCGACTCAGTGACATTACATTAGGGATGAATGTGGCCCATTGGATTCCACCTTCCTCCAGTGCATCTCCGTCCCTAGCTACATGGGACAGTTTAATGGCCTGTCAGGTTTTAAACACATAAAATTCCTAGAACCCCACGTTCAAATCCTGCCAGGGGCAGCCCTGTCTTTCTTCCTGGAGGGGTGATAAATTGGGTACCGGGTGGGTCTTTTAGATGAGATCTTACATTTCAAAGTCACGGTTGCTCTGAGTCCGTGTCAAAGACCCCACAGCATTTATGGGAAGGCTAGTAGTGTTGCCCTAGCTTAAATGTCCTCTTCCCCCTCCCTGCTGCATGGTATGCTGAGTGCTTCATGTTAGAGGTGGCTGCCTTTCTCTGGAGGTGTGTGTATACAGCTTCTGAAGTGCTTTGGGATCCTTCAGGCTGAAAGCTGTTTTCTAGACAGAAAATCTGAGCAGGAGTGTTGTTAGCTGTTGCTTTGCACAATGTTAGCTGTTAATGCGAAGGGCGAAGTGTTTCACAGTGAACCACGTGAACTAATAACAGGTTCCAGAGTAGCAGCCGTGTTAGTCTGTATTCGCAAAGAGAAAAGCAGTACTTGTGGCACCTTAGAGACTAACCAATATATTTGAGCATAAGCTTTCGTGAGCTACAGCTCACTTCATCGGATGCATAATGTGGAAAGTGTAGAAGATCTTTTTATATACACACAAAGCATGAAAAAATACCTCCTCCCATCCCACTCACCTGCTGGTAATAGCTTATCTAAAGTGATCACTCTCCTTATGTAAGGAGTTAGTCTCTAAGGTGCCACAAGTACTCCTTTTCTTTTTGTGAACTAATAAGTTGCTGTTTTCCTTTTGGCTAAATATACCTAGGAACAGTGACAGGTGAGTCATGTTGCAGCCTATGCTCTGGTCTGCACCTGTGCTTAATGAGTGATGTCTGGAGGCTGAGCTGTGAAAAAGAGCAGCTTGAGAGCTGCTAGAAGTAGTGCTGACTGCAAGGATCGGTGAGAGCTCTGTTATCTGTCACCTCTATAGTATCTGAGCACGTCCATTGGTTTCTAAAAGTTCCTTGGATGTCTCGTTCCAAATTAAATAGGAAGGAGTGTGTTTTGTTAAGAAAATCCAGGTGGGTGCTTTGTGATTCTACAACCCACAACAGGGGAAGATTGGTGACAAGGATTGGACTGGGCTAGGATCCAGCTATGATTGGTCTGGATGGGTGAGATGATTCCCAGTGTGAAGATAAGAACATAAGAATGGCCATACTGGGTCAGATCAAAGGTCCATCTAGCCCAGTATCCCGTCTTCCGACAGTGGCCAATGCCAGGTGCCCCAGAGGGAATGAACAGAACAGGTAATCATCAACTGATCCATCCCCTGTCGCCCATTCCCAGCTTCTGGCAAAACTGAGGCTAGGGATGCCACCCCTGCCCATCCTGGCTAATAACCACTGATGGACCTATCCTCCACAAATGTATCTAGATCTTTTTTGAACCCCATTATAGTCTTAGCCTTCACAACATCATCTGGCAAGGAGTTCCAAAGGTTGACTGTGCATTGTGTCGTCCCAGAAGAATCTTAACAGAACAGATTACCAAGAGAAAAACCAGGAAGAGTCTAGCAAGAGCTCTTAAAATGCATGGGCTTGACTGTCCTCTCACTTATGTTGGTATAAACCTGGCCTATCTGCACTGAACTTAGGGCAGAGCTACACTTGAAACACTGCACCTGTGCAGCTGCACCACTATAGCGCTTCAGTGAAGATGCTACAAAGCCGACTGGAGAGCTGGTGTCATTAATCCACCTCCCTGAGTGGCAGTAGTTATGTCGGTGGGAGAACTTCTCCTGTTGACATAGCACTGTTCACACGGGGGATTAGTCAGTGTAACTTTGTCACTCAGGGGTGTGGGTTTTTCACACCCCTGAACGATGTAGTTCTACCGATGTACGTTTATAATGTAGACCTGGCCTCAGTACAGGTGGCGAGAGGACAGTCAGACCCTCTGCATTTGACGTGGTTGAGCACTAAACCCTGCAGCAAGAGGCAGCTGGCTACTAGCATCACAGACAAAAGACATAAGGCTAGCCTTGGCCGTAGGGGTGGGTCAGAATTTTTGAAGCCACAAACCGAACTTGGAAGCATGCAGTTTGCAACCCATTGTGTCAAAGAACAGCATTGTGTCAAAGAACTTGGGAGAGCAAGGGAAGAAGGCGACTTTGGCCCAGATGCCTGTCGTGGGAGCCCTGCAGTGATTTGGGCCCTGTGAAAGACTAGGCTGCTGGAACGGTGGATGTATGGGATGTACTGCCAGCACCTCCTGTGGAACGTCACCTGCCAACCAGCTGCCACCCTGGGGAGCTCAGAGGAAAAGGATCAGCAGAGCAAAGTACCTCACTGCAGAACCTGTGGGCCTAGCAAAGATAGCAGCAAAGTTCCCAGCCATGAGTAAATGTGCGGAGTCATGCACAGCTTAATCTCCTTATTACGATAATGGGCTGATACCTTATTGCATAGTTAAAATGGAAATTGACACTGGGGCTGCAGTTTAATCTGACTTCAGAGAGTCTCTGTAGTAAACAATCTGGTGAAGCGGCTACACTGCTTCTAAGTTACCTCTGTTCATGGGAAGAATGAAAGGAAACAGGATGGACTGGATGTATGATGCGAACAAAGAGATGGGGTCGCTCATTGACCTTGTGCAGCAGTTGGCCCTGAAAAGTGCCTGTGAAAGGGTTTGCTCCTGTGGTGGGTTGGCTAAGAGGTGTGTTGGCAGAACTGTGTGGCTGCAGGTGCTGGGCGAACATTTTGGGAGGTCAGACATTCCCCCTATGCCATTCAAGGGATTATTGATAACTAGTGAGAGGAACTGGCTAGCCAAGGTAGCCTGTCCCCTTTGGAGCGTCTGAGTGTGGAGCTCCAGCAGGTGTTCCCTTGATCCTATTCACCGCTGCAGTGCAGATGCCGGCCCCAGAAAGCTTTGTGTGCTGTACAGGTTTTGACTGGCTGGAGCAAAGCTTTCTGGGGTTCATCACTGGTGCTGCAGGACCGTGGGGCAGGCAAGAAAGAGACGCTAGGGATTGAGAGCTCTGGGGATGTTGGTAGACACACCTCCAACCACATGTCTGGGTCTGGTGCCTTTGCAAAAAGTGAGAGCATGTTTTTTCCCCTTCACTCTGTGTTTTATTCTTTCTCGGCGGCATTTTTTTGCATCTCCTCCAGGACTCTGGAACATGGAGTTCATCTCCGGCTACCCTCAGCCCTCTTTGCCCCACCCCACGTGATATACCCCCCTTAATGGAATCACTTGAAGATTCCCCCGAACCTGAGGTGGGGCCAGAATGGCTCCTGAACAGACATGACAGAAAAGGGGCCAGTAGCTGGAGTGGAAGCAAAACACTGCACCTTAGCAGAGCCTGGCTGGATGAGGGGATGGGAGGTGGAGATTTCCCCCCTTAGTCACTGGTGCCAATCCAGTCCCAGATCAGTCATGGCTAGTGATCAGAAATTATAACCCAACGACATAGTGGTGGCTGAAATATAGGGTGACAACCCATCCCTTATTTTAAGGGACATCCCTTGACCATTTTAAACATTAAATTGAAGCTTGTGGTAATGGCATTGTATATTTGAGGTCAATAGAAAAGTACACTTGATATGCTAAGGGAACTGGTGTTTCCCTAAAATGTCCCTTAAAATATGTCCTCTATTTGTCATATGGCTTTCTTTTATTTCCATCCAACACTAGTGGTTGCCCTACTGAAATACAAATCGCTCCCCTCACCTCTTGCTGATGCTGGGGAAAAACATTAACTTCTTTAGGTTTCCATGCCGTCTCTGAGCTGGTGGGTCCCATCTGGAAGAGGGGACTCTGAAATAACCAGCCCAGCTTTGCCTGACTGAATAGCTCAGGAAATTTGTCTAATCATTGGAATTTTGAGTCTCCTCTGAACCTCCACAGTATTTGGGAACTCAGCGGCGGTCCCTAATCTGACAGCTATTCTCTTCTATATAAACTCTTATACCATGCTCATCACCGTAGTTTCTGAGCACCTTCCTGCAGTGACTAACATCGGTCAGGTGTTTGGTCTCTTGTCCTCTCCCTCCCCAGTTTGGTGGCTGATGTGAAATGAGTTGTGTCGGTGCATGGGGTCGCAGTCGTGTTCTTAGCAGACACAAGCTGAGGGATGAGAAGCACGAAGGTGACAGGACTGGGCTGTGAACCAGACCCCGAAATGCTGCAGGAGAAAAGGAACAAGGCCCACTGCGTAGTCACCTGGCTGAGATTAGCTGTGGCAAACCCAGCTGTTGTGAGTCACTGTGGAACAGTTTGCTGTACCCATACCTCTCCAATGACCCAGTGATCTCTGGATACAAAGGAAGTTTCCAGCCTCTATGGCTGAAGAGGAAAACTTCAAACTATGCCCTGATATCATGCTGTCTGGCTGAGTTTGCAGACTAGCACCCTGAGACAATAACCCTGCCTGGCATAGCTTCCCCACTTTATCTGAATGGGGCACTAACTCTGATGACTAGCGATTGCTGTTACACGGCTCATCGTCCAGCTGTTCTGAGATGGTAGGTGGAGCCTGACCCCAGCACTCCCCACATGTGATTCCTCCCCAGCTGGACCACTGCTGCTGTAACCCCTGTTCAGGCAGCAGTAGCTGCTCATATGTTTCAGTTCCTCTTTTGGAGAAGAAGAATGCTGGTGTGGGTGAAAGGTATCTAGCCGGCAGTCCTGGATCCTGAAGTCAGGGCAAGCTTCCCTTCTCCTCCAACCCCCCGCCCGCTCCCCCCCCAAATGCCTCTGCCAGGAGCAACACCCTGCCCCCTGCAGAAGGGAGTTGGGTCTCCATGGCTCATGCAATCTTTAGCTTCTCTTCCGAGGCTTCCAACAAGGGGGCGTGTCACTTCCAGCGGGGCGGGCTGGGTTTTGTGAAACACTACGAATGGAGCTGAGCCCCTCCCGTCTCATTACCTGCAGAGTCTGCTTCACCCCCAAACACTGGAAAATCAGGCCCACCTTTGTCTTCGCTGCCCTGAGCCCCACAGAGCTGCTCATCTAGGAGCTGAAAGGCTCTGCCTCCCACCCCCAGTAGCTGAACCAAACTTTTCCCCTGCCCCCTCACGTACATCAAGAAAAAGCCGTGGGCTTTTAAAAGTTTTTTTTTTTTTAAATGATGGGTTAAACGCATCCATGGAGGGGAAAAAATAACCAACGGAATTCAAGGTCTCGGGCAGTCGCAATTTCCTCCATTAAACCGGCAGACATGGGGAAATGAGGGAAGGCCTATTGATTGATTTTTAACATGGCCCATTATATATCATGTGGATATTGAAATATTAATACCACTTTGCTATTAAGCAGAGAAAGAGCCTGAATCCCCAGGGTCTGCTGTAATAGGGAGGGATGGACATGGTCTACAGGTGGCACTCAGGAGGGTAATGAGGAAAGACAATATAATTTCTACACACTGTAAGGAAGATGCCTGTTGCACTGGGATGGTTACACCGAGAGCTTGCTCTACCCCAGAAAGGAGATTTACAAACCAAATCACTGAGTTCTCAGGCTGGCTATGCTGAAGGGATATTTATACTCCTGGACTTTTTTCCGGCCCGGTCTGGGGAGAAGGGCCTCTCATATTGTATAGGAAAGGCAGTGTTGCCTAGTGGGTAGAACTCTGGTCTACAGGGAAGTCAACATACCATAATCACCCCATTCTTTGGGCTTGGATTTCTATGCCTTCTCTTTAGGAATAGGTGGTTTCCAGTGTGTTATGGGCAGAGCATGGCCTCTACTTCTCCCTCCTCTAGAAAAGAGGAATTTCAAGACACTCTTGCAGATGGTGTTCCCCAGAATTCCTAGGCACTCTTCATCCATATGTCTAGTTTCTGTTAGGGCTTGTCATAATAATATTTATTCCTAAGGTAAACACAGGGGATTTTGCCTGTCACAGAGTCATGAATGAGCCAACTGTACTTGATTAAAGGGCAATAATCATCTCAGAATCCACTGGTACCTAAATCTCTAATGGTGCTTTGCCGATGGGAATGGAAATATTGGCTAGTTGATGAGATTAGCAGTGGCTGTAGCTACACAGAACACATCACGGGACATCGGCAATACCAGGAGGGATAAACTGGAGTGCCAATGAGAAGCGCAGTGGGGAAAGTAACTGAAATACTTCCCTCATGGATTGTGTTTTCTAAATGGACAACCAACCCTACATTCTCAACTACTGAGGGACAATCGTCACTCATTGCTATATTTGCTTTCTACAACCTTCTCTCTGAATAAACTTTTCATGAGTGATGTACCCGAATATTTGGATGCTAATATCTAAACTGCATTCTTAAATGGATTCACCTTAATTTGAGTTATTGCTGATTATGCACCATATGTATCGTCTCACTTTTAAAACAAACTTTGTATTTGTGGATAATCTAAGCACTATATGCAGATGTACAGACACTCGTTTCTTAACGTTCGCTTTAATAACACTTTAGTTTGGAGGTATGCAGAGGGCAGGGAGAGAAGAAGACTTAATGGGCATGTTGTGTCCTTGCTGGCTGTGCTGTATGAATGTTAGAAAAGAGACAGGTTCCAGGGGACCCAGCTGAGGTGTTCAGTGTAACATGGAAACTGATCAGTGTCTCACATTCACCCTGTCCCTGAGTATCTTGAGAACAAGGAACAATATGGATGAAGTTAAAATAATTGATTTAGAACCGATCAAAGGCAATAATGCTTTACACAGTATGTGCTTAACCTGTGGAACTCTCTGCAACAGGAAGTTATTGTACAAAATACTATGGATCTGGATCATTTAATGCTTAATTATACTTGTAGCTAAATAAGCTAGAATAATACTAAGGGCAGTGGTGAGCTGGAGCTGGTTCGCAGCGGTTTGCTAGAACCAGTTGTTAAATTTAGAAGCCCTTTTAGAACCGGTTGTTCAGCGAGGGACAACTGGTTCTAAAAGGGCTTCTCAATTTAACAACCGGCCAAAAGTGGTGCCTTAGGCACCGACTCCAGGGGTGCTCCAGAGCTGGGCTTGAGCACCCAAGGGGAAAATTTGGTGGGTGCAGAGCACCCACCAGCAGCTCCCTGCCCCACCCCCACCTCACCTCCGCTCTGCCTCTGCCTCCTCCCCTGAACGCGCCGCCCCACCCTGCTTCTCCACCTCCCCCCCCAGGCTTCCCGTGAATCAGCTGTTCACACGGGAAGCCGGGGCGGGCTGAGAAGCAGGCGGCGGCTTCGCACTCAGGCCCAGGGAGGCGGAAGTGAGCTGGGGCGGGGGGGCGTGAGGAGGGCCGCAGCAGGTAACCGGGGGGGGCATGCAGGGGAACTGCTTCCTGCCCCAGCTCACCTCTGCCACCCTCGGCCTGAGTGCAAAGCTGCCGCCTGCTTCTCAGCCCTCAAGGCTTCCCGCCGAACAGCTGATTCGCGGGAAGCCAGTGGGGGGTGGCACAGAGAAGCAGAGCGGGGCAGTGCGTTCAGGGGTGGAGGCGGAGCGGAGGTGAGGTGAGGTGGGGCCGGGCGCGGGGCGGGGAGCTGCCGGTGGGTGCTCTGCACCCACCAAATTTTCCCTGTGGGTGCTCCAGCCCCGAGGCACCCCGAGGCACTCCAGCCCCAATGCTCCAGCCCCGAGGCAGCCATGGAGTCGGCGCCTAAGATGCCACTTTTGATGTGATCAGTGTGGGGAGCGGCCGCTCCCCCTGCTCCCCCCTCAGCTACGCTCCTCCACCCCTAGGAGCCAGAGGGACCTGCCAGATGCTTCCTGGGAGCTGCCCCAGGTAAGCACCGCCGGGACTCCCCACCTCGCCCCCCGGCAGGTCCCTCTGGCTCTTAGGGGTGGGGTGGGCACCCACTAGGGTGGCCCACGAGACCCTCCTGCCCGGTTCTGGGGGCAGTCAAGGAACGCGGGGGGTTGGATGGGGCAGGAGTCCCGGGGAGCGGGGGTGGGCAACGACCCCCTTGTGGAGTGAGGAGGGAACCCGGTTGTTAAGATTTTGGCAGCTCATCACTGACTAAGGGTAATAAAATCTTGTGCTCCAGTTTGTAAGCCAGTCTCCATAGGACTTAGGAAGGCGTTTCACTCCAGTTATGAGTATGACTTTACATAGTAATTGTGCAGTGCACAAACAACTTGATCGACCCCTCTTCAGAGCTTGCTGCATTTCAGTGGTGCTTGCATAGATGATATAACTGTACAGCTCGTTGGGGCCCTTCAGAATGAAAGGTGATCTATGAATGGAAGATGTTATTAAGCCTTTCTCTTTCTCATTAGCTTATGACTACCTCTCAGTGTGCAGAGCTCTGTGATGCTGTGTATTGAGGATGCTAGAGAAAATCAAATGGATTAAATTGCTTTGCAGGTAGCAAGACACATATGGAGCCTTTGTAGCCTTCTTTGTTTGTTTGTTTGTTTTTGCTTTTTCGTTTTAAATTGACATGCTAAAAAGGAACGAAAAGGTCTACTCAGAGATGGGAGCGCGCAGTTGGCTTAAATCATTTTTCAAGGGCAACAGGGAACAATGGAGAGTGGAAGGCGATGGAATACCACAGCAGGAAAAGAGATTTGAAAGCAGCTTTATTTCTAATGTTACGCGAAGGTTTTAAAAGAATGAGGATAAAGGAAGATGGAAAAGTAAGTGGAGACCAGAGCCCTGAGAGAGCCTCTGAAAATCAGGGTGCACTGGAGGCCCCAGCAGATTTCACACTGTGTAGCAAGGTTTAAAAATCACCCTTTTGGTGTATAACTTAGGAAGTGTCAACTTGACGGTGCCAACTCAAACTACTGGTTTAGCAAGGTCAGCATCCAGAGGCCAATATTCACTTCTTCAGAAGAACACCTGGAGTGCCTTTGACCTCTTGTGCAATGCTCCACAGGCAGGGAGGTACAGCAGCATGGCCTACTGGAGAAAGACCCCGGGGGGGGGCCAGGACTCCTGGGTTCTTTTCCCAGCTCTGACATAGACATGCTGTGCAACATGAGGCTTAACCTCTCTATGTTTGTGTCCCCATCTGTCAGAGGGATGAATGATCCTAACCAACCTTTGGAAAGCGCTTTCAAATCTACAGAAGGAAAAGTGATGAGAATTATTAGGGGAGGAGGGAATTCCTTCTTGACCTCTCTGGGTGATTATTTGATGCTCTGAAGCATGAAAGCTGATTCTTCCTATTTTAATGCATAACAAAATACATTACTGTTGGCCATACAATTTCCTACCCCTTTAAAACCTCAGTCCCATAGTATGTTGCAGCAGAGCGTTCCACCTGTTTTGTGAGGATGTGTGTGTAGGCTGTCAATTTCATCCACCCTCTCCTAATTCTTGGATTACGTACTAGTGTAAAAAGTGGGGAGTCATTGTTTAAAAATGTTTAGTAGATCCTTAAAATAATCTGAAATCTATCAGGCCCAATCATTGATCCCCTGCAGCTGGGATTTCATCAGATTTCACCTACCAAACAGAGTCTGGCCTGGTTGTTACTTGGATGGGAAGACCCAAAGGAAAGCCCCAGCTGCTGTAGCACATGGTGTTGGTGACTGATTTTCCTCTGAATCAGCACTGAACCCACTTCCTCAGGATGATGCAAGGAGCTCTGTGTTGCTGATTGTACCATCTGATTGTTGCTGATTGTACCCAATGCACAGCTACAGACTCAGGACCGAATGGCTAGGCAGCAGTTCCGCGGAAAAGGACCTAGGGGTTACAGTGGACGAGAAGCTGGATATGAGTCAGCAGTGTGCCCTTGTTGCCAAGAAGGCCAATGACATTTTGGGATGTATAAGTAGGGGCATAGCGAGCAGATCGAGGGATGTGATCGTTCCCCTCTATTCGACATTGGTGAGGCCTCATCTGGAGTACTGTGTCCAGTTTTGGGCCCCACACTACAAGAAGGAGGTGGATAAATTGGAGAGAGTCCAGCGAAGGGCAACAAAAATGATTAGGGGTCTGGAACACATGACTTATGAGGAGAGGCTGAGGGAACTGGGATTGTTTAGTCTGCAGAAGAGAAGAATGAGGGGGGATTTGATAGCTGCTTTCAACTACCTGAGAGGTGGTTCCAGAGAGGATGGTTCTAGACTATTCTCAGTGGTAGAAGAGGACAGGACAAGGAGTAATGGTCTCAAGTTGCAGTGGGGGAGGTTTAGGTTGGATATTAGGAAAAACTTTTTCACTAGGAGGGTGGTGAAACACTGGAATGCGTTACCTAGGGAGGTGGTAGAATCTCCTTCCTTAGAAGTTTTTAAGGTCAGGCTTGACAAAGCCCTGGCTGGGATGATTTGATTGGGGATTGGTCCTGCTTTGAGCAGGGGGTTGGACTAGATGACCTCCTCAGGTCCCTTCCAACCCTAATATTCTATGATCTTTCCGATAAGGCCTAAAACTCAGGTTCTGACCTCTTGTGGCCAATAAAGAACCTGTGGCAGTTTTCAGCCTTGGTGTCCTGATCATATTCCAAAGTGGGTGACTATGTTGTGTTGATCTAAACGTGCCCGGAAATTTCACCTGAATACAGTATTCTTCACTTCCCCCCCTAAAGGGTTATCGCATTGCTGTGTGATGGTAAATGTGCTCCTGTCCCAAAGGTGGCTGCATTTCCTTGGCAAGGGAAGCAATTCCGTATACATGCCCTGTAAGGTGCTTGGCTTTTGGAAAGCACTCTGAGACGCACTGATGAAAAGTGCCATAGAAGAGTAGGTAGTGTTACTTGGTTATACTTTGTAGCAGTGCCCGATGGGGACATCGGGAAGGGGTTTGACGGAGACTGGCTGCCGTCTCTCCCATGTAAGCTATTCAGTACCGTGTCTGGCACCGCACTCCGCAACTTGAGTGCAGATGCATTTTATTAAATAAAAAATATATTTAATTAAATTAAGCTTTGATGCTGGCTGGATGCCAAAGGCAGGCCAGCGACTGCCTGCCCCCTCCCTGTTTTTCTTTCGGCTCCTTAAACCCCAGTGCTTCTCAAGTACTTTTGTTTACTTTTTCTTTTTTAATTGAGAGGATGCTCCTGGAGCCAGCAGATTTGAACTGCAAAGAGCCAGAGCTTTGACTAGCCTGTGGTGATGCCTTATTGGATCTACTCCTACACTAACAGCCCCCCCGCCATGTGGGTGGGGAGAGAGGGAATGGGACGACAGATGGGGATTGTGCCAAGGAAGGGGGAACCCAACTGAAATTGAACAGGTGTTGGCCAGGGGATGTCCCTGGCCCCTTTGCTGGCAAGAGCTGTGATGACAGAGAGCCACTTCTTGGAGAGATGCTGTTAGGGAGCATGCATGCCCCACTCCATGTAACTGGGGGTCACATGTTTAGTCATCTTAAAATGCCACCCTTGGAATATGGGAGCCTAGGAAACAAGGGTCTAGCTACAGGAGCTCGGCTCCTCCAGCTGCACTGGACCTCCGGACCACCCCTTCGTGCCGCACTGGACCACCGGTGTCAATATTGATTCAGAAAGATACGAGTCATCCATGTCTGTTCCCTGCATCTCAGTGCCCCCCACAGCACTGATTTTGAAGAAAGACCATAGCCGATGTTACTTCCTGCAGCCCCTAGGTTTTCCCATCCCACCCCCACCAGCAAGGCACTTATCCCAATATCCCTGTGTCAGCATGGCTCTGTGTCCCCCATAGGGAGGAGTAGGGAGGGCACCCATGTTGTGGGGCGTCATGTAGTTCAGTCCGTTAGAAATGAGGGAGAACTCCAGCGAGTATCCAAAGGGACAGCAGAGTCCCCAGAGCAGGTCAGGTTTGGCTCTGAGCATCTTCTCTATGTGAGCCAAAAAGGAGACTGCTCCTGGATGGACACTGGCTCCAGCACAGTTCCCCCCTTCCTCCTCAGTTAGTTTGCCATATCCCCATCTCAGGGCTGCATGCATTTCCACTCACGCGTCACGTGGGATGATCAGTCCTGAGTTCCTGTCTACCCAAATTATAACACTGCGGCTATGTAACTGCTTACTCAATGGAGGAGGTGGAAACCTGCAAGGAAGAGAGCAATGCTGTCCTTACCAAGGCGGGCAGACTGGAGGGCCTGACAGAGTTCCCCTTCCCTAATAATAGCCATGGTTCTTGTTGTGTCTTTTGCTCTTTGCCTAACAGGAAGGAACAAAAGAGGCTCAGTGGGGTGTTTACTGACTATACACAACATGCAAAGCTTAGCTATGTACGCACACTTGCTCTGGCAGGGTTCTGGTGGCTTCTGGAACATAAAAGACAATGAAGTCCATTGGAGGGCTCACAAACTATTTAAAGGATACGACCCATTGTTGCGCAGTACATATGCCTTCCCCCTTAATGTGTAAGGGCATAATTTTAAAGAAGAGTTACCAATGCCTTACTGCCATTAAATAGACAAGGTGCTCCACTTCAAATCTGAGAGCTGGATTATGACTTCTCTCTGGAAAACGTCTCATCGGCATCACACCAGTGTCTGGAGCCATGTCTGCACTTTGTGGTGTAGCTATATCAACAGCATCTTCCTGCTCTGTAGTATTAGGGTCACTTTTAGGAGAAACAGGGACCTGAGGCTCACTGGTGCTATCACAAGGCACCAGCTGCGGCTTTATTATCGGCTTATTTTCACTAGGCCTCCCTGGGATAGATCATCAGCTTGTAAGCACGCATTCAACAGGGCGTGCATGTCTTCTGCATGACATATTTGGTGCCACTTCTGCCTGCTAAGACAGGGGTCTCATCTGCGATGTAATTGCTCCAGGTTCCTATGAATTATCTTGAAAGTATCTTCATTTTCTCCAACATGAAAACTGAACTCTCGGATGTGACTACTTGTGGCAATTCAATCAGGCTATTTCTGTGAATGTTCCCTTCTAGATCAGCCTTTAACGAGTTCAGGTGAGACCTTAAATTACAGCCGTAACCAACAGAACTGGAGTGTAATTTGTAGTAGCATGTGCCGCATTCCTAGAGGTGAAATAAAAATCTGTACTCTTACGTTGTATACTACTTTTATCCGAAGCCAGAGCATGAATCGCTGGCTTGAATGTGTGGATAAACCTTTCCGCTAATCCATTTGTGGCTGGATGGGAAGGTGCTGATGTGACGTTCGATACCGTTTCTTTTGACAAACAATTGAAACTCTTCAGACGTGAACTGAGCTTCATTGTCGCTTACAATCTGTTCGGGAACTCCCATCCATGAAAATAATAGTCTTAAGCACTTCCACTGTCTGTGCTGAATTAGCTGAACTCATACCGAATACTTCAGGCTATCTAGAATGGGCATCTACTACAATCAAAAATATATGTCCTATTAATGGTCCAGTGCAGTCTATGTGGATTTGCTGGCACAGAGCAGTTGGTTGCTCTCAAGGATTCCAAGGAACATGTGTGGGCATGTGTTGTGTTTTGTTGATGACCTTAACATTGTTTTGTCCTTTCCTCTATTTGTGTATCAATCTGTGGCCACCACACAAAACTCCTGGCAAAGACTTTCATTTTTACAATTCCCAAATGGCCTTCATGTAATTCTTGGAGTACACATGACCTGAGCTCCATAGGAATAACCAGGCTTGGGTCACACCGTGATATATACTCTACTGTGCTTTACAGGCAGAGAAAGCTGGAAACTGTTGTTTGTGTACATAAATCCATCCATTCATCGTAAGGTAGAACTGAGTGACCATCTCTGATTTCACTTCCATAGCCTTACCTGCCACTTCCAATGGCAAGTGTAACAAGCAATCTGCATTCACTCGTTGGTTGGTGCTTTTGAACTCAGCACTAACAGAGAGTTCCCAGGAATATTGCCCATCCCCATAATTGTGCTGCAGCCATTACTTGTACTGTCTTTGGGTTAAAAATTGCAACCAGAGGTGGTTGATGTGTAGCCAAGAGTAAACGGTTTCTGTGGCCTGGTGGGGTGGTTGTGCTTTTTGCACTGACCTGCATGTGAAAATTTCTGTGTGTTTCTACAGGGCTTGTCCTTGAATCGACCATTATTTGCATGGTGCGACTCTGTCTCACAATGAAAGCATTTAGTCTTTGAGGGTTGTCCGTGCTGTGCTTTCTGCTTGACCCCAGTTAATTTGTTGCACAGATTACATGATGTCGTTATAGTTCCCTGGCATCGTTAGTAGCTGTTTCTATTGATACAGCAATTTTTAGAGCATGTTTGGGTGTCAAATGAGCCTCAGTCGATAGTTTTGGGTTGTTTCATTTTGAATACCACACACTGGCTGGTTCCTTAATGCATCATTTAAACACTTTCCATACTGGCAATGCTCTGTTAATTTCTTTAATCCAGCCACATATTCAGAACTTGTTTCATTTTCTTATTGATTCCATTTCTAAAAGCAGAAGGGCTCTGCAATCACCAGTGGCTTTGGGGAGAGGTGATTTTGTAAAATTTCCAGCAAACAATCTCAGCAAATGTTTTGTCTGCAGGTTTAATAGAAGCTGTTAGGTTACGTGGTGGGTTATAAATCTTAGCCCCCATTACGCTCAGTAAAACCACCACCATTTTCTCATCAGTTATACTATTAGCTATTACTATATACTGTTCCAGTCTCTCAATAGAACTGGGCCAGTCCTCTACTGAGCAATCAAACAAGGCCATTTCCCTCCCCAAAACAGACAATTTTAGTCCTTTTTAAAATTATTTTTCTGTAAATGAGCAGGTTACTCACAGTCCCAGAGGCTGCAGACTAGAGTTTCCTTTCCATGTCCCCTTGGCTTCAGGAATCACTGTCTAATTCACTGTGTTCCTGGCTCAGGAGCTCATCCTCCTCGCCAAGGAGTGTGTCTTTTGCTTTTTTCACAGCAAACGTCACAGGAAGGAACCAGAGGGCAGAGTGGAGTCTAAAGCCCAACTCCAGTTGAAATCAGTGGGAGTTAGGCACCTGCATACCATGAGCATCTGGGCCCAAATAACCTATACACCACATGCAAGACCTAGCTACCTATAGGCACCGCTGCTGCGGCAGGGTTCTGGTGGCATCTCAAACGCAGAAGGCTCTGAAGGACACTAGAGGGATCACAAACTATTTAAAAGGGAGCTCCAATTCCTGTACAAGGAGACTGGGGGCTTTGCAGAGAGCTGCACCAGAAGGGGCTGTGATGCTTCGCTCCCTATGGACTTAGAAGTATCAATGTGGTGCCCCGTCAATCATGTGGTCCCGAGTGGTGTTATGTGATGAACATCCCCCACATGGCACTAAGGCCTGGAGCGCCTCAAGCACTTGCAGATGTTAGTGGCATTGCGTGCCTGAGCCTGCTTGGTCTCC
Organism: Natator depressus; assembly: GCF_965152275.1. Lineage (NCBI taxonomy): Eukaryota > Metazoa > Chordata > Testudines > Cheloniidae > Natator > Natator depressus. The sequence goes on from NC_134236.1 coordinate 150,509,881, forward strand.
TTGCCCATCCCATGCCCCTCGCTCCCCACATTAGCAGCAGGCAGGAAGGGAAGAGATTCTCATAGAGACGGGGAGGGCAGCAGTAATGTAACCTCACTAGAAAGAAATGAAATCCTTGGCGGAGTTCCCAAGACGGGTGGGAGGAGCTTGACTGTGCAGCCCCTTAAGGGCTTGGTCTAAATGTGTGTCAGTGGCCACCTGGCAACAAATCAAAGCTGCTGCACTTGTCACGGGGCTGCCATGCTGTAATGTCCCGCTGAGGCAGGCAGTGCAGCCACCAAGGGGCCCAGGCTGTCTGCGAGCTGAGCTGCTACGGGCACAGAATGACACAGGCCTAGTCCCCCTCTTCTGGGATTGCAGATCATTAAACTGCTACGGATGCTGCTTCTCCGCCCTGGAGCACGGTGCTTGCTCCCAGGGGTTCGGGGCAATCCTTCTGTAGGCAGTGCCCAGGCGTGCGACCACACTCGCACTTCAAAGTGCTGCCGTGGGAGTGCTTTGAAGTTTCCAGTGTAGCCATGCCCTGAGTCTCAGAGCCTAGGTCAATTGACTCGGCTTGTGGGCCTCGGGCGGTGGGGCTAAAAATAGCAGCGTAGACATTCCTGGTCAGGCTGGAGCCTGGGCTCCAGGACCCTCCCCCATCGCCAGATTTCAGAGCCTGGGCTCCAGCCCGAGGGGGAATGTCTACACTGCTATTTTTAGCCCTGTGAGCCCAAATCAATTGACCTGGGCTCTGAGACTCGGTGCTGTGGGTTTTTCTTTGCAGAGTAGACATACCCTAAGTGGCCTAACCACCGCCAGGGAGAGACAGGGTGCCACACGGCATGGGCATGACTCACACACCCATAACACACCCTCTCGCTCCATACCACCGAGACCTCCATTGCATCCCAGCCAGGAAGTTAGGATCAGAAGAAACACAAGAAGTGATAAGAGCAAAACTTGCACCAACCCTATTCCTGGAGATGAGAATGAATTAGTCTCTGTATCTTCAGAGAGAGGTGGGTTGCCAGAAACAAGAGCTCAGCGCTGGGGCTGGGGCAGACCAGGTTTGGACTAGGTGAGACAACCTCATTGGACCTAATTCACCACTGCATTGCTCCAATTTTACGTCTGAGTAACACAACATTGAATCAGGCCCCTTTCCCTTTAAATTCACCTTGAATAATCTTTTGAGTTATTAGAAGAGTCCTTGTGACACAGACTTAAAAGCCCAGCATTTGTTCTGGAGGCTCCAGGATTTCCACAACAATAGAGACTCGCTTTATTGAAAGAAAAACATTGATTAGCTGGAATGGGCCTGGTAGCACTTGCCAGACCTCTCAGAGACGTTATCACTGCATGCGGAGATCATTTTTAGAAATTGAAGAAGGACAGACCTGAGTCACAAAGGTCAGATTGGGAGCCAAAAGTTCCCAAAGTTCAGTGGGGTTCTGGTCTGGGGGGTTGGATCAGCTCCATCTTTGCTAATAACTGAAAAAATTTGCTCTTCAATTTGTCAGACATCACCCTGGGCAGCAGGTCTCAGTGAGGGCTAGTGCATAAACACATGGGAAGGTCGTCTCTGCAGTTGCTTTGGAGTTTTGGATGAGCAAATAAAAGCTAGTTTTCATCCTTTCCAAACTCTCAAAATGGCTTGTCCCATTAACCGCAAATTTTCTAGACACCCACGCAATCCACCTGTCTTATGGACAGGAGAAAGCACAGGGAAAGGAGCTTTTAAGATAGTTCCGGGGAGAGTGTGCAATTCTTGGTTTATAATTGAAACCACCTACAGACTTAGCTGCAGAGTGACTGTCATGCGTTCAGAACATCCACCAGGCAGTTTTTTGTTCAGGGATATTGAACCAAACCACTTTCTGGCTGGTCTGAACCTTTCTTATGCTAGAATCCTGCCAAAAGAGGGAGTCTTGTCTCTGGTGTCAAATGAAATGGCTCCCTCTTGATTTGTGGATGGTCCCAGTTTAGGAGTGGGGAGAAAAGATTTGCACTTCAACAAAATTCACTCTTTTCTGTGTTCCTCTCTCCCTGTGATTTAGAATGCAGAGGTCCCCCTAAGGGTTTCACTGGGGAGATGGGCTCATCAAATATCCAACCCTTCAGTTTTGCAGTGTGATAGCTCATGGGACTGGAGCTGTTCATAAAATGCCCTCCCCTCCTCCGGACTCTGAGGTTTCTGTATAAGCGAGGCTGTACTAACACACAAGCTGACAGCTGCAGGTTCCTCTGGCTAGTGGCTCCAGCACCAAGCAATTTCTATTAATTTACCAGGGAAGATACAGCTGGTACCAGTAGATGCTAGGGATTAGGGTCCAGATTTTTATGTTTCTATCATGTAAATCTAGATGTACATTTGATGCAGTCCAGAGAGTCATAAGGCACAGAATTCGATATCCCTGGTGCTAATATCGCATAACACACTAGCTTAATGCATGCAGTCGTGCCTCTCTCTAGACACTGGCTGGCCTCAGTGATTATAGCAGGCTGCTAGTTATTCACATTTAATGGAGTTACTCTTTCAGCTCAAGTGGCAGGTGCCAGTGCCGAAGGTCTGAGGTTTGATACCTGCTGATGATGAATGTGTGGCCACAGTTTGATACAATTGCATAAAATAATGTAAAGCTAGGGGCTTTTAATGGAACGCAGTTAGCAGATTCTGCTGTTCTGTAGGAAGTTGGATGCAGCTAAAGCTATTAGTGATGCAAGCTTCTGCTAGCATAATCCTGCCAAAGCTGCCAATTCTGGATGCTGCTGCTTCTGATACCAACCTGATCAGATTGCAAACACCACTCGATGGACGATATGAAAGGGGCTGCTCTGATAGAATGGCTGGGGTTGGCTTAGCTTTTCTGATCATCCTCCTCCCATGACCTTCTACTCCTCAACAGATATTCCTTCTGTTCATGGAAGCAGGTGCTGTTGTTGATTTTTCCCCACTGACATGTGAGATAAAAAGACGCCAAATGAGAAATGCAGAAACAAGGAAAGAAGAAATTACTTTTTTTTATCATATTTAAATCCTGAAGCAGATTTAGTTTGTGGCCAACATTAAAAACAACATTTTCATTATGTAGAAAAATTAATCTCATCAGATTCTCAGCTTAATCTCCTCTGAATATTCATGTAATGGTCAATCTGTGTGCCTTCTGATATTGACATGCCAGCAGCCCACAGCTGAACTCATCAACCCCTAGGATTAGGAGCAGAGGTGCAGAGAACAATCCTGCACTCTCTGTGTGGGAGGGACAGATGCCCCAGTAGCTGGACTCTTTTACGTAACCCTCAGCATTTCTAATATAGCCCATGGGCACCATCTTTAACTTCTCTGATTCTATGACTGTAGCTCATCTAGTCTGGTATCCTATCTCCAGCTGTATGCTGGAGGAAAGGGTAAAACCCACAATATTCCTTGATTATGCCATCTCAAGGCTCTCTGCTGGGTCTGTCCGGGACAGAAGGACTTCAGCAGAGAGTGCAGGATAATGCTCTTTGGTTCTCTGCCTGCCGGTTAGTACAAGGCTGACACGAGGTCACCTTGTGATTGAATCACCAGACATCAGGACATGCCATTTGGTATTGACCAGGGCTGGGTGAATGGCAGAAATATAAGCCTGGGTGCCTGAGCAAGGTGTCTTCCCCCCAGCTTGGGGGACTCCAGATTCGGCAGGCACAGCATCTGCCAAGGGTTCTGCCCTCAGGATCTGCAGTCAATGCGTGGTCTTCTGATGTAATCCTTTTCCCTGGGGGTTGGCTGGTTGTGTTGTCACACAGTGTCCCTCTGCAGTACTTTGAGCTGGTTTCTCTGGCTCAGAGAGAGCACCTACCATCTTGCTCCTGGAGTTGAATTACATTTCTATTCCAGTTAGTATCCGGACTCAGAAATAGTAAGCTCCAACCACAGCAGTGAGAGAAAGCAGCAGCTCAGTGCAAATGCCCTTACAGTCCTATGCCAGCCCACAACTGACTAGTGCTCTGGGAGCCTGTTCGGGAGCATGCAGAGGAGTTACAGATTACATTTGTCAGTCACCCAGTTCCCTTAGGTTTAGATGAGCAAATAATCCTCACTTCATTCTATTGAGAGCCTCAGAAGCTGTCATCACAGGCGTGAGGTGGAATATGTCCTCCTTGTCTCACTCCAATGAATTGTGATTGGCTGTCTGGTGTGTGTCCCACTGCCCCCTACTGGGTAGATCCCACCAGAACTGCTCAAAGTGTTTCTCCACTCCGCGTAGCGGCAGAACTAGCTGACTTTCCGCACAGGTCAGTGTGTTTTGGAGGTGAGGGTTGGGAGTTCCGTTCTCTGCAGCGACATGTCTGCAGTTCTAGGGACCATTCTGTCCATGCAGCTTTTCAAAGAGGCAGTGCTGTCTACTGGCGAGGGCACTGGGCTGGGAATCAAGAGAGCTGGGTTGTAGTCCTGGCTCCGCCACTGCCCAGGAGCATGAGTTTGTCACCTTTGTTTCCCCTCATACCCTTTTTCTGACCTGTCTACTTACAATGTAAGCTCTTCCTAGCAGGGACCGTCTCTGGCTGTGTGTTTGTACAGCACCGCTGGGACTCTGATCTCAGCTGGGGCATCTAGTCACCGTAATACAAACGATTAATAAACCGTTTGCAGCCCCAGGTGATGCGCTATAACTAATCACACATGGAACGGCTGAGAAGACTTTGATTCTGGTTTTGTTTTAACTGGGGCATCTCAGATCTCCCCTTCAAAAGGCTGGGTGCCTGCAAACCAAGGTTGGTCTCACCCACCCCACAGGGGGCAGTGGATATTAACCTCTTCCTCACCCCTTTTGGCACAAGGGAAGGAAATGGGATTCTTAAAGTTCCTTCCACATGGCTGAGCCAAAGCGCCGTGTGAATCTGGCTGCGCTGTAAGTCTTGCTCTCTCCAGCTGGGATCATGCTTTGGGCTCAGAGTTTACTATCTGAAAGCTTCCTTTTATGCCAGCCCTCTGGTCTGAGCAGGGGCCTTTGATCCTTCAGCCAAGTAGATCAAGCGTCTAGGAAAGCAGTCCGTCCATGTCCCATGTTGCTTTCCCCTGCACTTTCTTTCATAGACGGATTTCCCTGCCAGCTTGCTTTCCTCCCACTCCTTCCTCTTTGTGCAGCCTGTAACTATTTCACTGGGGGGAGGGTGAGAGAGAGAAGTCTGAATGGAGGGGCCCTGGCTGCAAGATGCAGACCTGACTGGCTCAGATAGGTAGTGGAGCCCATGTAGGACTGAAATCCCACGCCAGTCAGTTGCCCTAGCCCCAGTGCTGCAGTTGCCCTATGGTGGTGCCCTGTGCAAAAGGGCCTGTCACTCCAGAGGCATGATGGGTTGGGAGGAGAATTCCCTCACCTCAGGAGCAGTGTAGCCCAACATGAGCAAGAAGCAGGGACTCTCTGAGGTGAGTCTCTTGAGGTTCACCAGTCTTTTGTCTCTGGTAATGTTCTGCCAGGTAAATACAGGTAGGGGTCCCATGTCCTGCCTATGCCGTCAGGTCTAGGTCCCCTCCCAAACCTGCACTAGAATAGCCCACTCTCTGCTGTGCCAGCCCCGCAAGCCAGAGAACTGTATGGAGAGAGAATGAGGCAGAGCACAAATGAGTTGCTGGAGGCCCTGTATCTGTAATGCAGCTGAGTAGGGAGCCAGCCACAAAAGCTGCTGAATGTTTTATGGTGTATTTAAGACCAGTGCAAAGTCTGGACACTGCTCGGTATATCTCGTTTACTAGAAAATAACTCTTAAGGGAGAGCTGCTATGGTGAGGCACTAGCCGGGGAGTGCCAAGGGAAGGTGTGTGGGGGCGAAAGGGTGGAGATAGATGAGGTGGAGCTCGGTCCTCGGCAGGATGTGGTGAGCAGGGATGTGAAAGTGGTGCTCGTGGCCCAGAGGGGACTCAACAGTTGGCAGGGTTGAGGGATTTCGAGACACTGTGGCCAAGCGTCACATCAAATGAGGATGTCGTATCGATGTGGGGGATATTGAGGCTCTCTCTTCGCTGCCCCAAACCACATATATTTACAGCGGGATGGTTCACACTGCAAATAAACACCTTTTCTGCACTGAAGACAAAACCTCAGTCAGTTTGTAGAAGGGGTGGTAAGGGTCTGTATTAGCCAGTTGGGGGACCATGTCACTGGGAGGGGTCCTGCACTGGCATGTGTAGGGGCATGCAGGACCACACTGTGTATATGGGGAGGCTTTTGGTGTTCCAGGAGCTGCAGTTGAGGGGTTAGGTGGTGTTGGTATTACAGCAGTGCCCGTAGTGTGCTCGGCCTTCTACAGCTACATAGGGGGAGACAGCACCTGCCCTGAGAAGCTCACTGTCTATGAAGACAAGTAGAAGAGGAAGGGTTTGGGGGGGGAAGGATAAAAGAGGGCAAAGTTGTACCAGACAAGGCCAATATCCATCTAGCTCCTTCTCTCATCCCCAACAGTAGCTTGTGTCTGATGCTGCAGAGAAAGGTATAAAAAGATCCATCTGGCCACCTGTGCAATGATTTACCCTGGAGCGAAACTTCTCCGCTGATCAGCTTACACCTGGAGCTCTGAGGATGGAGGACTGTTGTCGGTTGTGTTCCGGCTGGTGCTGCTGCCAATGCAATTCTCGCTAGCAGAACTCTCCAGCCTCAGCTAGACCCTTTTCATTCTGAATCATTCTACACTGAGGTCAGGAGGGTGAGACTCATCTGTGTGTCAGAGGGGCTGCACTGCTAACAGGTTCTCCTTTGGGGCCTACACTTTCATGGCAGGAGGATCTGAGCTCTAGTTCTGTTGTCACTGTGGAGTCACGAGAGGCCGCAGTACCTGTGTGCAGCATGACAGATATGATAGCACAGAGAAGAGGGTGGCATAAGTACCTGTACAGATAAAAATCCAGGGTCCTAGGCGGGCATGGATCTGTTACAATGTACTCACTGTCCTGTCAGCTTTGCATCTAATAAAGGCAGCTGTTACTTTTATGTCCTGCTCCAACAAGGGCCAGATTTCAGGGTCCCAGCAAAACCTCTGCAGAGCTGTGAGCCAGGGTAGCAGAGCGCTCACTCTGTGCGAATCCCTGCATGCTGCAAATAGATCAGCATCTCACAGAAAGAACTGACTGCTCAGTGGATTACAACAGATAACAAAATGTTAATAAAACTCCACTGCAAACAAAAGAGAGAGGCTCGTGGCATGGAGAGGCCTGATCAGAATGCAGAGAGCTGTGAAACCTTATTTGATACTGTCCAAAATGAACACACAGAAGAGGGCTTGATGGCCAATGTTTACTGGGAATAACCCGAGGCTGTATGTTGAGAGACCTGCTCCTACCAAATTCCCCACATACCCGTCTCCCCACAAAGAGGGAGAGGGCTGGATCAGAACATGTCTGATGTGATACACGCCTATATTCCCAAGCGCCTTTCCAGGCCCAGAATGAGAATGCGTCACTTCACCAGTAAGGTTCTCTTGGTTTCATTCAGCGAAGGGCCCTTGCTAGAGCAACTGTACCAAGGTCCAAGGCTGTCAGTCCAGATCAGGACTAGAACTAGGGGGTGGAGAAGAAAAGCGTATCTAGCTAGTCTCCTGTGTGTAACCTGCTAGGCCTAGCTGGTGTGGCAGTGAGCAAGGAACGAGGATCAAAGGGGCTCCATGCCAGCACTCAAGAGTCAGCAGGACAGCTCCGTACGGGCCCCTGCTTGCAGAGAAGGTGCAACCCCCATTGTCCTGGGCCTGTAATAAAATAGTTGTGATGTCACGGTTCTCGGGACAAAAACTGCTGTCTCCATCTGGAACAAACTAATCCTGCTCAAATAAGTGATGCCCTGAACCTTTGCCCCAAACCAGAGCCCCGGGCTTTCCTGAGGTTTGGAAAATGCTAGTTGACTGTTTTATAAAAGATGAGGGGAAAGGTAAATATTTCCCTTTCCTACGTTTTTCCATTTTGCGGGTTGCCGACCTCCAGGTATTTCCAGCATCACTAGAAACAGGACCTCCCGGAGATCTCCCAGCAGAGCTGCAGGCCCCAAATGCTCTGATTGCTTGGGGGTGAGTAACTGAACTTTGAGAGGCTTATCAGACAGAGCCTACAAAGCTTTTGTTCCTGGAACAAATGTCTCAGGCCTGTCTCGCTGATGATATTGTCTGTTTCAAGAGAGCCAGAGGGAACTGCAAAATACTGTGTGTTAGGTCAGTGAGAGAGAAGCAAATGAATTGGTTTTGTACAGTTTCTGTTGATGCTTCTCTTTGTGGTGAAGGTTACCCTCTGTGCAGATGGCCCCTGCAGGCCTGTGCACCACATAAGCCCTGACTGAAGGGGGGAGTTTCACCCTATGACAACTATTTGCTTTCCACATCGGGGTGCTTTGCAATATTGTCCTAGGAAATCTGGTGGCAGATCAGTGGCCCCTGCTTGGTGGGATCAACTTGGGGGGTGGGGGCGGGGTCTCAATCCAGTTCCCAGGGGGCAAGTGTTCCCTTCACAAACGTCCACCACCATTGCTGACCTTCTTGTTGGTTGCCTATGCGGCAAGATGAAGGACTGAATTGGGCTATGTAGACTGAGCTCCCCTCTCACTCTTAAAGGAGAAGGTCCCTCCAGTGATATATGCAAAGCTTATGACCAGCTCTGCAGATAAACTGGACTTCATTCTCCTGGGAAACTAGGCATACATTTTTAACAGGGAAGGTAATTAGCTATTGGGACAACGCACCAAGGGTCATGGTGGATTCTCCATCACTGACAATTTTTACATCAAAATTGGATGTTTTTCTAAAAGATCTGCTCTAGGAATTGTTTTATGGCGGTTGTCTGGCCTGTGCTATCCAGGAGGTCAGACTAGAGGGTTGATCGCCGTGGGCCCTTTCGGCCTTAGATTCGATAAATCTATGACTGTCATTCTAACACTTTTCGTTCGGGATAAATTTCCTTGGTGGTGGGGAAAAAAATTAAAACCATATTTTTAAATTGGAACAAATTGTTTTAAAGCTCAGATGGGGATATGTAACACTTGGAAAGTGCAGAGTATTTCAAACAGATAGAAATAATGCCCTAAATATACCCGCCTAATTAGATGTACTTTCTCTACAAAAACACAATTCTAATGTTCCTCCTCTCTCTGTAATTAAAGAAGCATTTACCATGCATTAGAACTTTTAATTAGGTCTAACATCTAATAAACTTGGAGTAAACTAAACAAATATTTTCTCCATCAGTGGATAGTTTTTAATCAGTGTCTGGGAGCGTTAAATTTGAAATAACAATCATCAGCCAGTGTCCTGAAGGAGCTGATGAATGATTTCAGTGTAGCCTATTAAGTACCTGGGAATTATTAGGATCAAACAGATTTGAAAATAAAAACCACCCCCCTAAGGGCATTAATGGGGTAGTAAGGAGGAAATGCGACCACCCCCTTCACTCCTTGGTAAAGCATCTGCTTTAGTGCTAGTGGGTGAGGCTATTTTGCAGTCTTTATTGGAAAACTCCCATTGATTTCAGTGGGAACAGGACCAAGCTCAAGTACACAGCAGGTAAGCTTCTCCTAGGATGTGAAAATCCAGCTGTGTTCTCCACAGGTGAAATTTGCCCCTGCACAGAGAAGCAGCACAAGCTCTGTTTCTGAGCTGTCAGCATAGAGGGTCATCTTCCAGTGAAGGGGAGGCTGCAGAGGCTGGGAGACGAGAGGTGGGGGCCCGGATTAGAATTCTTGCTGTCTGGACAGAGAGAGAAGGTCACCTCTTAGGGAGGAGGAAGTCAGGAGTAGTGGCAGGATTTGGACACAGCCTGGGTGTGAGTGTTGAGGGAGATGGAAGAGTCAAAGGTGGCTCCCAGGTTACAGGTCTGAGTGAGTGACAGGGAGGAGGATGTGTTCATGGGTGACAGAGAATGGGAGAAGTGGGGAGGGTTGGTAGCAAAGATCAGTTGCTCAGTTTCAGCCAGGTTGAGGTCAAGCTGACAGTGAGACACCCAAGAAGAGATGTCAACGAGGTCAGGTTGCATGATTGGATGGGAGGGACTGGACAGGCAGACTCGTGAGACATAAGGTATGATACTTGTGATCGAAGGTGTATGAGCAGATGAGATTGCCCAAAGAAAGGGTATAGAAGGAGGAAAGGAGGGGGCCCAGGACAGAGTCCTTTGGGATCACCACAGAGAAGGGAAGGGAGGGGGAAAGAGGAGGAACTGCTAAAAGAGACACTGAAGGACCGACCAGAGAAGGCAAGAGACCCAGGAAAGGACATTGTGACAGCCCAGGAAGCACCATATGTTGAGAAGAAGGATGTGACTGAGTGTCAAATGCCATGGAGAAGTCAGGGAGGATAAGGATGGAGTAGAGGGCCTTACAGATGGCCAGAAAGATGATTAGAAACCTTGGTGAGAGCAGTTTTGGTGGAGTGGAGAGGACAGACAGGATCCAACCTGGAGTTGGAGGAGAGAAACCTAAGGCAATGTCTATGAAGAAGGTAGCTCCTCCTTTAGCATGAAGAGCAGGTGCTTGTATTTTTAGAACAAAAGGTCATAAATTGTCTGTGAAATCTCATGTGTCCAGGAAACTATCATCATATGACTTGAAGTTACACTAGAAGCAGACGATAGGAGTGAGTAGATGCCATTTATAATTATAATAATAAACCTTTGCATTTCTATAGCACTCTCTAGCCAAGGATCTCAAAGCACTTTAAAGACATGATTACATTAAGGGTTACCACCCCATCCCCGGGGAGGTAGGGAAGTATAATGGCCATCCATTTTACAGATGGAGAAACTGAGGTTAAGTGACAGAGCTCAGACTAAATCCCAGATCTCCTGACTCCCAGTTCTGGGAACAGCCTTCCCTCCTCTCCTTATACAGCATCAACTTCCTGACTGCATCACTGTCCTGGAAGGTGAAGGGTGTCAGCACCTTACAAGACAGGTTCCTTTGGATTGTAAGTTCTCTGGGGCAGGGGATCTGTCATCTTATATCTTTGTAAATCACATGCTGTATAAATAGGGCATGCACCTATTCATGGTGGTTGGTAGCACTTTCGATGCTGTATATATCCCACGAGTGCTCAAACTTGGAGCTGTGACATATATTCACAAATGTCCTAACCTCTTCTCTGTGTGAAACTCACAAGCCATTAAACAGAGCAATGTCTTTGGTGCCACTATTCCAAACCCTCTCGTGAGGGGCCCATAGGGCGGGAGCCCTTTAAGAGCACTCTGTCAAGCTTAACTGGGATCTGAGAAGTCCTTTCAGGCATGAATCACTATCAATCAATCTGCCACGGAAAAGCGGGTGCCTGGATTTCCCTCCTCCAGTGCTAGCCAGTCCAAGGCCAGGGGACCAGAGACTGAACTGTACAGCCATGCTCCTGCCTGAGGGGGCAGGGCCGTGGGAGAACATGGCAAACTCTATTTCCTTTACACTGGTGCTCCAGGGGGACTGGCCTGGCCAGTTGTCAATGGGTCACAGGTTCACATCTGACCCAGACTGGTGGTGACCACTCCAATCTGATGGCTGTTCAATGACCAGTGTGAAATGTGTTGTTTGGGCCTCAGTCCAATATCCCTATTGCTATCGTCACCCATCTCATTGTGCACTAATGCCCAGGTCCTCGGCGGTATTTAGACTCCTGATTTTCATTGATTTCCATGGAAGTTAGGAGCCTTTAAAGATCAGGACCTAACTGGACACGTTCGTGTTGGCAGTCCTGTCGTTGGTCAGTACTGAAGGGTCCTGGAGACTGAGCGCTCCTCTAGGTACTTACATGGCTCCCATCACTAGAGTATCTGGGCACCTCCCAGACGTTGCTTAATGTCGTTGTCCCCACAACACACTGGTGAGGAATATTATCCCTACTGTACGGCTGGAGAAGTGCGGCAGAAGAGACTTATATTTATATTTCAGTGGGAGCAGGCCCTAAGTGGACAGCACCTAATTCATGACTTCCCCCAGGCCACAGAGGAAGCCCATGGCAGAGTGGCGAATTGAACACAGATCTTCTGGGTCCTAGTCCAGTGCCTCAACAAGACCATCTCTCATCTCCCCTCTTCATCTGTCTTGCTCCCAGCTGTGAGCCCTGAGCATGACATCTGAGCACCCAGAGGTGTTGCCTTTAGGAGAGGGTTTGGAGGCACACCGGGGCGGGGGGGAGGAAACGCTGCTGGGCGGGAAGCTTGCTCTGCCCCTGCCTAGGCTGTACCTGTTCAGCGTGGCTCCGTCTCCAGGGCTGTCCATCCAGCACCTTTCATCCGTGCTAAAAAAATGAAGCTGCACCTCTGGCCGGGGGAGGAGCTGGGGCAGCTGTTGCGACTGAGCTGGGAGTTATTGCTTTGGCAGTCGTGGGGCATGTTGCTGTGAATCAGTATCTCACCGTAATTACCTCATTTGCACGCGTTTTGAATTAGATAACAAGGTTGAATCCTCAACTAAACCATCCTTCATCCTTAGACTTTCCCCCTCTCCGGCAGGGGAGGGGGAGCCCCTGTCTCATTAACTAGCAGGGCTGAAGCGGGTAGGCTGTGTTAATGAAATCTTCCAGCACCTCTGCAGGAATGCCTGGGCATCTTCCCGCTACCCTGGGGCGATGCGGGGTGGGACGGCAGGCTGGGGCTGCCCCTGTCACCCCAGCTCAGCAAGGGTAGGCGGCTGCTGTGTTGGGATCAGAGGCAAAGGAGAATGAGATCACATGCTGTTCAGACAGTGACATTTCCACGGGGCAGGGCTCATTCATCATGAAAGCGCCGCTGATGCTGTTACTGACTCAAGCTGTTAACTGCTTACAGCCTGCTGGCTTGTTTGCTGGCTCACTCGCCTGGCTCATGCTCGCTCCACAAGTGCCAGCCTGGGTCCTCCTGAAGCGGGAATGCCCAAACGGTGCCCGGGAGCAAGGCCCAGCTGAGAGGGGAGGGCCCTCGGGGAACGACACGGGATGGGTCTGAGCGGGAGCGGTTCCAGCTTCATGGCGGCAGGAAGGGCAGGTGCATCTTGGGGTGCTGCTCTCAGCTGGACTCAGACCCCAACCTTTGGAGGCTTGCCCATTGCTCTTGCAGGCACGTCTAAGTTGGTACTTGTGCACGTGGGCTGGGCTGTGTCCGTGGAACACTTGCTCTGCGGGGCTGGGGAGCGTGCACTGATTGCCAGGCAGGCAGGAGATGACACATCTAGCCATTGTTCCAGCTCCACCCCCGAAGGCGCCTGGGCTCAGCAGGCCCAGTAACGTTGTGACAGGGTCGGTGGGGTGTTGTCCCCTCTCAGCACTAGGCAGGTCCCTGCTTCACCTCCACTCTTGAACCCTTGTTTGGCAGCATAGAGAGGCAGTTCCAGGCTTCTGCTTCCTCCACCAAGATGCCCTGGCAGTCACTGACGGGCGGGGCCCAGCACCTCCCAGCACAGGAACGGGTCTCATTGGCAAAGTACTGACGATCCAGAAGTCCAGCTGAGGTCAATGGGAGCTGCAGTGCTCAAAGTCGGGCCCACTTTCAGACCAGACATAATTCTTGCTTCCATCAGACCCCATGGGGATGGGAGGAGGGGAACCTGCCCACACATACCATTAACCCCATTGATGCCACCTTTCTGGGCACTGGGATTCCTTCCCAAGGGCTTGATTCCTTGTTGAAGCTATTAAAGGGCATTAAAAGCAAAGCAAATGCCCCCAATTGAACAGCTCATGGGCTCCTGTTCCTCAGGGACTGGACAGATGTGGGACTTCCCCATTCCCCTCTGTTGCCTTTCCTCCCCACTCCCCCATAGGTGCTGGAACTAGGGGTACTGGGTGGGCTTCAGTACCCCCTGACTTGAAGTGGTTTCCATTCTATACAGGGTTCACAGTTTGGTTCAATGGCTTTCAGCACCCCACTATACAAATTATTCCAGCGTCCCTATGCTCCACCGCTGGGCTCAGCAAAGGCCTGCAGTCTGCCTTTGGGCTCCTGGCAGCACAAGGTGAGACTCGCTTAGGGCCAGGAGGTCAAGTGGCAGTGGGGTTGAGCTGGGGCCCTGGGACTGCAGCGTGGTAGTGGCTGGCATATCACGGACAGCAAAGGGAGCCGCTTAGTGCGGAGCTGGTGACAGTCTCATTTCCCCGCTCGCTGGCAAACATGCAAAGTGCTCTGCCTCTGTGCTGAGGAGCAGAGCTCGGAAAGCAGCAGCTGGGCTCTTCAGAGACTAACTGGACCCCGTCACCCCCTTGCTGCAGCTTCTAAGTGACTTGCTTCACAGTGTAGATGGGAGCAGAGGGGCTAAGCCTGAGGAACAGGCACGAGGGGGGTGGGGAGCCAGCTGGGGCTTAGGGGCATGCTGGAGCGGAGGATGCGGGGAGGGGGAACAGGAGCAGGGAGACTGCTGACAAAATCCTCCCTTCCAAGCCCCCTTCCTGCATTATTGGGAAAAGGTCCTGGGGAGCTTGGGCCGGTGATAGGATGTTTCCTCCTGAGCATGGTGTTGGGGGCAGCCTGGGCATGTATGGAACCTTACACCCTGCCAGCCATGCGCCGGCCTGGGCCGCTGGTGAGGGACGTGGTCTTATCTACCTGTTGCCAACCCAGAAATACATGGTGGTTTGTGATGAGAAGCCATGTGTACAGTCAGCCAGGCCACGAAGCGGTTCCGAATGCCACTAGAAGTTGCAGTCTGGGCAAGGCCTCATTGGCTTAGACTAACCAGGCACCTTCCACTTCCAGCTTCAGGGCCTCGCACAGTTAGCCTCCCACCTCATCTCCACCCAAGCCATGAGACTGGCTGCTCCTCGCATTCACTTCTTCCACACTGGTCCCCTGAAACCCCTTCCTGACCCCATCTGCCTGGCCTCCACACTCTTCTCATCCTAAAGGCCCTTCTGACAGCAAAGGGTCACCTAGTCAGATGGCCCAGTAGTCAAATTAACCCCCAAACCCAAGCTGAGCCTGGTGGTCCTGGGTCCCCTCAACTGCTCCCCACTTCCCCCTGCCCATACACACAGTGTACTTGCCCAGTGTCTGTAAGGAGGGTCTGTGACTGACCATAAGAGGCAGCAGGCCTTCTTCTGGACCCCTGAGATCTCCTAGGGGAGGATGGAGGGGAGGGTGTGGCTGGTGTCTCATGGGCCCATCTTTGGGGGTATGATGGGTGCCCCCAGGAAAGATGCAGAATCCCACTCCCACCAAGGAAGGACATGGAAGATCCATCTTCCAAGCCCAGCAAGAGGGACAGTATGTCCAGAGAGCCCTCCTGGGCAGACGAGTAATGACGGGGTCATTCTGAAGCGATGTTCTGTGCTGCACTGGAGCACGCAACATGATGCATTTGAGTGGCTGGCTCTGAGCCCCGGGGGTGCAGCTGGATTCAGGCTTGGTTATTAACACCATAAATCACAGAGACAGTCATGAAGAAGGCTGATGAGGCTGGTGCAGGCATCTAGGAACGTCGGGAGGGAGAGGTGGTGGGCACTGGAGTTGCACGACTTCTCCGTGCTGCACGTTATTTTAAGAATCTTTCATTTTTACGCCTTTGCTGTCAGCTCCTTCGAAAAAAGGGACCAAATGGTTTCAGGCTCTTTGATTTCCTCACGGCCTGGGTGTGAATTCCTAGCTGAGGGATCTTGATGAAGATTGAGGGACATTTAGCAGAACTGGTGGAGTTGGGGTGGAACTGGAATAGCAGGGGGGCTGCAGGTCAGGGGTGCGGGGCACTGGCAGAGCTGGGTGTGGGGAGCCCAGGGCTGGGATAGTGGTGGGGGGGCTGCAGGTCAGGGGTGCGGGGCACTGGCAGAGTGATGTGTGGGGAGCCCAGGGCTGGGATAGCGGTGGGGGGGCTGCAGGTCAGGGGTGCGGGGCACTGGCAGAGCGATGTGTGGGGAGCCCAGGGCTGGGGTAGCGGCGGGGGGGGGGGCTAGCAGAGCTGTGTGTGGGGAGCCCAGGGCTGGGATAGCGGTGGGGGGGCTGTAGGTCAGGGGTGCGGGGCACTGGCAGAGCGATGTGTGGGGAGCCCAGGGCTGGGGTAGCGGCGGGGGGGGGGGCTAGCAGAGCTGTGTGTGGGGAGCCCAGGGCTGGGATAGCGGTGGGGGGGCTGCAGGTCAGGGGTGCGGGGCACTGGCAGAGCGATGTGTGGGGAGCCCAGGGCTGGGATAGCGGTGGGGGGGCTGCAGGTCAGGGGTGCGGGGCACTGGCAGAGCGATGTGTGGGGAGCCCAGGGCTGGGGTAGCGGCGGGCGGGGGGGCGGGCTAGCAGAGCTGTGTGTGGGGAGCCCAGGGCTGGGATAGCGGGGGGGCTGAAGGTCAGGGGTGAGGGGCATGGGCAGAGCTGTGTGTGTGGCACTGGAATAGCAGGGGTGGGTCTGTGAGTCAGGGTTGAGGTTTTGGCAGAGCCGAGGAGTGCTGATAATAGGAATTGCTCTTTTCAGGCTTTTTTGTTTGTGTGTTTGTTGTTGTTCCTGAAAGCAAGAGGCAGTTTTCACTGGCAGAACAAAGAAAAGATGGATATTAAGAGCGCAGCCCAGAGGATCTGAATATGTGGAGGCTAAAAACGGGGCAATCCCTTCCCAATTCTGGCTGCTAGAGCCTCCTGTGCAGCCCTCTCCGATCACACGCCAGTGTCTCTGTGAAACGCCGCTGGCTAGGGGCTGGACGAGAGTCCTGGGGAACTCCATGCAGACAGAGGCCAGCTGTTTTGGTTTGCTTGCTGTCGCGTCAAGCCTGCCTCTGACCGAGAGGCTCCCGCCCTCTGGCCCCCCATGGCGCCCCGGGTGGCAGGGCAGGGCGCAGTAGTTCACTGTGTTCTGAGGTAAGTGCTCGCGGTGTGAAGACTCTCTCCCTCTGTGGGAGGTGGCTCGCAGCATGAGGGATAGGCCAGAGCAAAGCAGAGCCCTCCTGCCACCTGGGCAGGGCAGGGACCCTACACTGCAAGGAGGTAAATGGGACTCCTTGCCTGGGAGTGCAGGCCTCTGAGGCAGACAGCCGGCACCGCCGAGCTGCACTCTGGCCTCTTCTTTCCTCGCTTGTATGGGGGTAATGGCTGGTCTGATATTTCCTGGGGCCTCTGGAATGACCTTAGGCCATGGTAGGGGAACCACACCCAGTACCACCCCATCAGTACCTACCTTTGGTGCTAATGACCCCTGCTGTAACGCATGCGGCAGCGGAGTGCTCTCAGCCAGGGGACGCTAGCACGAAAGGCAACAGCTGGCAAGGGACTCACGCTCTGCACCTGGGCTTTGAGGGCAGCCTGTGCACCCAGCAGGCGAAGAACTTGAACTGGATTTCCGGCATGAACTCGGGCAGCTCTCACGTTCCGTTGCTCCCCTGTCTGCAGGCTAGGGTCCTGCTCATGGTGACTTATTCCTGTTCATCTTGAGATTGCAACTGAACCCTTTTGGGCCCAGCACTGAGGAAGAGCTTTTGGATCCAATCAGTTACAACAGTGCACACCCCTTAGGATGGAGCTAACCTAGGGGAGCTGTAGTTTGCCAGCTGCTTTTCCTGACAGATGATGCTGCATCTGTTAGTTGTAATGCCTGACTGAAAATAGGCCAGAGAGAATGGTTTCCCTCCTCCTTTTTATTCTCTTCAAAGGCAGCCATAGCTCTAGAGAGGCAGGGAGAGGTGTAGCTGCAGAGAACAGACCTGGGGGTGTGGGGAGGAGGGAGGGTGACAGATGGATATGGCCACCTAAGAAGCTAGTGTCTTTTGCATCCTAAAATTCAGAGGCTGTGGGTGAAAGGACAGAGATGGAGCAGAGTGGCATTAAGGGGACTAAGCCAACTCCCTCTGTTTTAGGAGGTGCTGGTCATTTTCTGATAATCCGTAGGCACCTGTGTAAGTGTAGGATAGTGACTATGTGAGACGGAAGAAAGGTGGAGCCCTAATTTTGGTCTCCTGGCTGGCTGGTTCTATTGGACCCGGCGTCTGTCCTACAATCAACTGACCAGGTGCCTTAGCCCCTGCTGCCCACATGCTTGCCTCTCCCTTCCCTAGGAAAAGTGTTTTGGGGCTTGCTGCCAGATTGGCCCAACGTCCCTTCCTAGAGGTTCGGCTCCCGCCATGGCGTGATCTGTGCTGCACTGCTGCTCCCCTGCAGTCATTGCACAAGGCTCCGAAGGGGAACTTTGCTGGAAAACAGCATGGCGAGCTGAGCTGAGGAAGGAACGTCTGGAACCTGGGGACAGATGGAACCGATGCTGCAGCTGGGAGTCTGAAGCCAGTGCCCGAGAGCAAGGCAAAACACGTCCTACCGCTGGAGTGTTGCACTCATGGCACTATGTGGCCCTACTAGCTCTCCAGGGCTGGGTATGCGGCAGGAGCTCAGGGATGCAGCCGCATTGTTCTGCAGAGAGAGGCTCTGTTGTGTGGCAGACCAGTGACTATAAGGATGTGGGATGATCTTGTGAGAGTCTTTGAAAAGCATGACCACCAAGAAGGGAGAGGCAAGGGGTGGCGTAGGCTAAGACGAATGGGATGAAACCAAGCAAAGGAAACCATGAGCTGCATTAGGATCCACTCCCAAGGGAAGTGGTTGAAGCCCCATGGCTTGCAACAACTAAACCTTGACTAGCCAAAGCTGTGGGTGGTTCATCAGTAATGATTCCATGGTGACTTTTGTAAGAGTCAAGGAGTTAGCCCTGGGTAAATTACTGTGCATTGCTAAATGCATCCCAAAGCTCCAGTTTGATACAATAGTCTGTTTTACTTCCTGTCCTAAACTGTTACGTGGGATCGCTATGCCCCCTTCAAATCATCTACCACTTGCTTCACCCCAGAATTGGCTGCATTGCAGTGGTGGACTGAGGGATTTGCATATCAGTCTAGGAAGTGCTGTGGCAGCCTTTGAACTTGCCAGTACTCTAAGATGCTGGATTGCCAGATGCTTTTGCTTTTGCTAATGCTCCCCTCCGGCCCACCTGCCAGTTTTAGCTGTTGAGCTGCAGAGGTAACATAACTATTACCAGCGGCTGTGTGAGAAATAGCAGCTCACCTCATCGGGGTTTACCCAGGATGCGTGAATTTCTCGCTCTGATTGGAATTGGCATTGCCCTGTGCAGGATATTACTGCACACAGGCATGTGCTCACGGATGAGGCCTAATAGATCGTTGTCAGTGCAAGGAGCCAAGTCCTCTCTGGCAGCGATTTCCCCTGGAGGAGGGACAGGGAGCACAAGCCTGCACCTGGCCGGCACAAAAGTATCTTCAGTCCCTGCCAGGAATTTCCCTAACAAAATGCTGCACATGCCTGAGGACACAGTGTGCAGACAGAGACCACTCCATTCCCCCTCACCGCGGTTGTGCACTGGTGTCCCACAGCCCAGCCCGGATTGTCGCGCTTGCCACGCCTCGCTTGCAACCAGATGAGATGTTGCTGCTCTTGGCTGGGATCAGCGCCCTGGAGTGGGACACAGGAACCTTCCTTAAGTTTCTGTGCCCTGATCCTTTGGGCACATGGCTTCAGTGAGGGTGTACCTGGAGCAGGGGTTCTGCAGTTCAGCCCCACGCATGTGAAGGAGGTTGGGTGAGCCTTTTGTCGAACTTCCCAAGGGCAAATAAGGTTAGGCAAGAATCTGTTTGTCGCAAGGCTGAGCGCTCTTCGCTCTCCCTGTTTGTTCCACACAGGGA
Organism: Natator depressus; assembly: GCF_965152275.1. NCBI lineage: Eukaryota > Metazoa > Chordata > Testudines > Cheloniidae > Natator > Natator depressus. The sequence continues at coordinate 150,529,419 of NC_134236.1, forward strand.
CTGTGTGATCACCACCCTCTTGCCCTCACACCGGGGACTGAACCAGGGACCCGATGACCAAAAGAGTAAGAGCTTCTCTAGCGTGAGCTCAGGAGCCAGTCCTCCCTGGCTGTCAGCTGTCACAGCTCACATCCTCTGTAATGTACGCTTGCCCATGGGTTACACATGCTCCTCCCTGGCCCTGCTGGCGTCTTGCTTTCTCTCCCCCTTCCTGGTCCCACGGTCCTCACCTACCCACAAGCCTAGCATGGCCCCATTGTATGACAGCAGCCGATGGTGACTCCAGCCTGAGACCTACAGGTTTTGCCTGGGGAAACTCCCTAGTAGAGAAGTTGTGGTTGCACCACCAGTGTCCTGACCTGCGTCTCTGTTGTGGCAGCTTGCAGGCCCCATACGCACACCCCCAAGGCTAGCTGCTGTGTGGGGGATGCTGCTGCCTGGGCCTGCCAGCCAGGCAGAGAATCAGTATTTCTCTTGTATGTTCCAGCTTCAAGGCACCAAGAGTAGCTGATGCAGCCCCCCCACCTCCCGCCCCGTGCATTATCCCCATGTTACAGCTGAGGCACAGGGAGGGGCAGGGACTTGCCCTCAAGGGTGTGCAGTGAATTGGTGGCAGAGTCTGGAGTAGAGCACCCAGGTGTCCTGGTTTCTACTCCTGTGCTGAGTCCCCACCCCTCTAGTCCAACGCACCACCCGAGGAAGGCAGGGCACCTGAAGGGGGTGAGTAGGGTTGCCAGTTTTCTAATGGCAGAAAACCAAACACCCTTGCTCTGCCCTGTCCCTTTTCTGAGGCCCCGCCCCCGCTTTCACCATTCCCCCCTCCTGCCATTGCTTGCTCTCCCCCACCCTCTCTCACTTGTTAATTTTCACTGGGCTGGGGCAGAGGTTTGGGGTGCAGGAGGGGTTTTGAGGTGCATGGTCTGGGCAGCGCTTACCTCAGGCAGCTCCCAGGAAGTGGCTGGCATGTCTCTCTGGCTCCTAGGTGGAAGCGCGGCCAGGAGGCTCTGCAGCTGCCCGTCTGCAGGCGCTGGCCCCGCAGCTCTCACTGGACGTGCTTCACAGCCAATGGGAGCTGCAGAGCCAGTGCTCATGGCAGGAGCAGTGCTCAGAGCCCCTGTGGCTGCCTCTATGCCTAGGAGCTGGAGGGAAATGCTAGCCGCTTCCGGGAGCCATGCAGCGCCTGGTCGGGAGCCTGCCAGCCCAGCGCCAACTGGAATTTTAACGGCTTGGTCAGCAGTGCTGACCGGTGTCACTAGGGTCCCTTTTGGTGTTCTGGTTGAAAACCAGAGTGGGTGTTCTGGTTGAAAACTGGACACCTGGTAACCCTAGGGGTGAGAGATGAGGCACATGCCATACCTTCCCCGCCAGCATCCAGCCGTGATTTGCTTGAAGCAGCTGGAGATATTTTCTCTGGTGAATTCCACACCGCTCCCCCTCCCTCCCACACACCTCCCCCAACTTTTCTTCCACCTACATCGGGGCCGGGGAGAGACGGGCTGAGGCACACGGAGCCCCAGTGAGGCTGACTGAGCAGGGTAGCAGCACTGTAAAATCTGTGCCCATCCTGTGGCACTTGCATGCTCTGCAGAGCCAGGCCTGTTTTTTTGCTGCCCATGCCGCTTAATGCCTGTAATCGGTTTGTTTGACAGCTTGCCTCCCGCTGCAGCCGCCTGCGTTTCACATCCCAGAAGGCACCAGTCCTCTTGAAACACCCCACCTGGGTGCTGGTGTGACAGCCATTGCCTGAAACCCTCTCCAATGCCAGTGGGGGCCTTCTTTACTGTGGAAGAGATTCGGGGAGTGTGAGGGACCCCTGACGTAAAAGAGGCACATGCCATGCTGCTTACAAATAAGAATGGCAGTTGCTCCTCTGATTCAGGGAGCTGGGGTTGCAGGGCTGGGCTTGGCTTTGCAGAAAGGGGCCGAGCACCTGTGGAAATGGCCTCAGCCACCATTCCTTTGGGGCCAGAGCTCGTTTTACCTATTGTGAAGTGCTTTGTGCATCTGTGACACTGGAGCTTTGCCTTGCAGCCAAAAGAAGCTACGTAAAGTGGCAAAATCAAGCACTGGAAAGTTTGGCCAGACCACCTTAATTCAGGCATGTCCTAGCTTAAAGCAGCCCCTGCATGCATATGCATTATGATACACTCTTTAATTACATGATCACCTACTGTTTTTAATACTGGACCGCTCCATTCACATTCAGTGCACAGCATGGATGCTACTCAATTAATGTCTAGTTAGTCAATATTTCTTTTTATCCTCATCGTTCAATGTCTGGCCCCAGGCCTTATTTACATACACCATCCAATCCCTGCCTGGAATAAACACTTAGTAATATCATCATGGACACTTCTCTGGTGCATTCATACTGTTCACAAACTTTAATGAAATTAACATCACAGCAGCTGCTTGGGGGAAGTGATGTTATTAGTATCACCTCCATGTTACACACGCAGACCTGCAGCCCAGCAAGATTAAGGTGAAAACCGTCAGCGTGAGACTCCCAACATGAGACGCGTTGGACATACTGTCTCAGACTTCTTAGCATTACATTGCACTTCAGCTGTTCAAAGCACAGCTCCCACTAACTTCAGTTGCAGGTGGGAGTGCTCAGCACTTCTGCAAATTGAGTTCCAGGTGTCCCAAATTGGCTGCCTCGAAAATGAGGAGCAAACAACTAGTGGCCAACTGTGAAAAGTTTGGTTCAAGTGACTTCACCAGCAACACAGAGGAACTCTGTGGCAGATGTAGAGAGAATCCAGTTCTCTAGGGCAGCAGTCAGCTGTCTTCACCATCCTTTCTCTTCCTGCAATCCCCTGCCTCATTCACTACGCACCTTCCAACTTCTGCAGTGAAGGAGGCAGGGGTCCTACCTACAGCCGTTTCCTTCATTACCCACCCCTGATTCATCCCCAGAGCAGGTCCAGCCTGTGTGCTGAATGAGGCAGAAGTGGTCCATTGGGGAAAAAATAGTGTGTGATCATGTCATTAAAGATTTCAGCTCCCTGTGCCAGAGCATGGAGGGACTAGAGCTTCTCAACTAAGCAGCTGTAAGAATTTTTAAACTGGACAAAACAATGTTTTTTTTCCCTCCTAGCCTCAGTCTCAGAAACAGCTGAACTGTTTGAGTTGAAACTTAAAAAAAAAAAATCCACCTGCCTGAAGCAGACACCGCACGTAAGAAATTTCAGCCTGCGCAATTAACATTTAGTAAAGTTATAACCAACTGAAAACAGGGCCTAAAAATGGAAAGTGTTAGACAACCTTAACTCTAGGCAGCATGACCGGCTCCACCTCTAAAGATGTAAATAGTTGGCATGTGTCTGTGTGTGCATGTGCACACACACCCTGCTGCCCTCTGCTGGATGGAATTAGAACTGCTCAATTGCATTTCATGTGTCCTGTACTGATAAGAGCTAATGAGGATTTTCCTATAGCACACGTGTTAGTGGGGCTGTGCTTTTGAAGCAGGAGGGTCTGAGTTCCATCGGTGCCAGAACTGTCAAATTCCAAGTAGCTGTAGTGTGTACTTTGAGCAGGGGGTTGAACTAGATGACCTCCTGAGGTCCCTGCCAATCCGGATATTCTATGAAACTCCTAGCTGGCATTGAGTTAATGTATTAATAATACAAAGGTAGTCAGCATGGCTATTGCTTAAATAGTCTGCTTGTCCCCAGTTGGAGCAGAGATGCCCCTACTGTTTGCCATTAGTCTTGTGGGTGGGCACCTTGCAGTTAGCAGCTATGGCTTTGTCATCTACTAAGCCCCAGGCCAGTGCATCCAGCTCCCGCTAGCCCAGGGCATGAGAATCTGAGCACAAGCATCAAGCCCAGGTCTCTTGGGTGGCAGAGTGGCGCTCTACCCACAGTGCCCTAATAAAGCAATGCACACAGAGACAGGCCTTTTCCCTGGGTAGGGAACAGTCGTCTCCCCCTGAGAATCCCTCTTGGGTGCTTGGGCCATGGGGATGTAGCACCAGTTCCGTACAGGTAGAACAAGGCCCAGCGCATACGTGACCTGGTCCCTTGGCAGAAGATCCCTGCTGGGGATAGCGCTGCTATAAAGTCAGACAGCCCCATGCTTGTTCCACAGACTAGAATGTTTTCGAGCTGCTGCCCAGTCCCTGGTGGGCGAGGTCTGTGTGCGAGAAAGAAAGAGACCTGCTACTGCTTAGCAACAGCAGCAACCGCACAGCCTCTGGCTGGGCAGCTGGGGCAGGAGCTGGGGCTTTGGAAGAGAAATCTTGTCAGCACCATGTGTTACAAACGTGTCAATGATGTGAGCCCCCCCGCCCCAACATTTCAATGGGGTGACTCGGATCTAAGCAATCCCCCAATAGCAGCTCCCCCAAACCTTTGAGTGCATTCCCAAGAGCTAAGCACCCCCCCATTAGCAACACCCTCACACATTGCAGTGTGGCCCTGGAGCTAACCCCCCTTTGTGTTCCCAGACCCAAGTGCTCCCACGTGTCTGGAGGTATTAAGCTCCATGCACACCCAGCACAGACTGACACACATGCGCGGTCATTTGAATACTGCAGCTTTATTTGAATGAACCAATCCACGCTGAGAATCTATCCGTTACATGGAGGGGAAGAAGGGCGGGGGATTGTTTATAAAACATCTCACCCTGTTTCAAAGGTTCCTCCTTCGGTCCCTTTGTAGTTTGTGCTTTTAGAATTGTGACCTTTGATGTTGCGGTAGGTGCTGGCGACAGGCCACCCCACGAGGAACAGAGTAGGAGCATGGTCTGATGTGGCTATGAGACGAATGGCGGAAAACGAGGCCGTTTTCCCGGGATCCACCCAGGACGCCAATGGGAAAAACAACAGACATCAAAGAACCTCCCCAGTGCCCACAGAAACCCCCAAATACACAGAGTCTGTTTGTGGCATTGTCATGGGTTTCTAATGCTTTGGTCAGGTCAACGTGTTCTTTCTACTGGCCATGATGACCTAGAAGCAGAAGGGTGGGGGCGGCAGAGTCTCCCTGCTCCAAATCCCACTGAAGTGGCTCACAGTTTGGCCTGAGCTGATTCTGTCCATCACTCCTGCAGTCGAGGACAGGATTTTGGTGTGATCCCCTTTGTGGGACGCAGCAGGGAAGTTTTCCCCAATCTCTCCGGACTGGAAATGAAATGGCTGGTGACACAAATTCGGGAGGAGGGAATGTGGAATGCTGGTTGGAACATACCCCCGCGGCAGCCAGTTCCCCATGGGACAATCGCTTGTCGGGGTGACAGCTCTCCGATGCACCCTGCTTTGGTAAATGGGCAAGGTTCTGACTGGAAAAACAAAACTAACCCCACAGGGCCGATCTTCCCGACCTCAGTGGAGACATTTCTCAGATCCAAAAGCAGGTGGTTAATGTTGTCTAAGGATTTTCCATTTTGGCTGCTTCTGCTACAGCACAAGGGTGTAGTCGGGACTCACAATACAAAAAGGCCACATTCCTGACGCATTTCTGGCCTGCACTGCAAATGGCATCAGAGAGCGTGAGTACGTACTGGGGAGAGCTCCAGCTTGGTTTTGCAAACCCCGGGGTTCTAAGAGCAGGGAATATAGGTCAAAAGCTAATCTAATTGAAAACATTTCTGCTAGGCAACCTTAATATCAGTGTTGCTATGGTTCCACCTATAAGGATACACCTAGGAGGTGTAAGAAAAAACATCCAGGTTTTGGGGGACGGGAGGCAGGATTATCCCTGGTGAATGTTTGGAGATTCCTACTACTCCGCTCAGTAACAAACAAAGTATCCATAAGGACAATCAGAAAAATGCATGAGAAGGTTTCGGGACTCCCTGCTGTATGACCATTTCCCCGGCATGAAAGTCCTTCTAACTCCAGCAGCTCAACGTCCCAAGGGAAAATCTCTGCCTTTCTGATCATTTCCGCCTCGGTGGTGTATGCAGAAGATTTACAATATGACAGCTCGCCAGTGTTTGTGGCGTTTAAAAGATACAGAAATTGATCTGCTCTCCCACTAAAATGTGTGCACAGTCTGACGAGAATACTCTGCAGCATTGCCTGGTTTAGTGAGTGCTGCAGTGGGGTCTCAGTGTTGCTCAGTATTTATCAAACAGAAATGGCACTACAGTGGTTTCCTGCCACTGCTCTATGTGCCAGTGTTGGTAGGGCAGCTTTCTGTGACTGGTTCCCTACCCTAGTGCCCAGTCATGCAATGTATTAAGTGCCCCCGGCCGCAGTCTTGCCCGGTAAATTGGCACAGGGGCCTGGAATAGTTGCTGACAATGCTGCCTTTGGATGCATCCTTTCAATCCCCTGCTTGCAGTCCCTCCCCAGTGCAGTGTTAGCAGCAGCTGTCCGTCAGTTCCCAACCCTGACGCCCTCGCATGCTGTCAGCAACTCTTCCATCCCTTTACCTGTCCCGCAGAGGCAATGGCAATACCTGCACCCAGCAGGTACGACACTGCCTGGGTTCCCAAGAGAAAACCAGCCAGAACTGATCAAGGTGAGCCGTGTTTGAGACGCAGGACAGGAAAGAGGCAGACGGTCTGTTCACGGCTGCTTTGAGACCTGGTTGGTTGGCCTGACTAGACATTCATCTTTTCCTTTGAGAGCACAGAAGGCACCCCTCACCGGAAGCGTCCAGACAGGGACAGAAGGTAAGGGCTGCTAATGTCTGGCCCATTGCAGCTCCTACTCAGGGCCTGTTCCCCTAGCTTTGCTGAGCCCCCGGGCAACAGTTCCTGGCTCTAAGCTCCTGGCACCTATGGAAAAATCCCTCTCGTAGCACTTAACGCTGTAACACATCACTGTTCTGCAAATAGCAGCCACAATTACTGACTGAATCACAGCCAGAGCTGGGAGCCAGACTAGAATCCAACTCCGTCAATTAAAGAACTCCTGGTGGCAGAAGGAGGTTTCCTATCTTCTCGGCGGGCCCAGCCATGAAAGGGTGCATCTCTCACACACACAACCCCAGCTGATGCAGCCCTGCCCTCTGCTCATTGCTTAAGTTAAAGATCAGGCAGTTGCCACAGCCAACTAAAGCAAATGATATGAAGGGCTGCAGGCCAGTTCCCTGTCCTGTGCTACCTTCTATGGGCCACACTGTGTCTCAGCCATCCTAGGGGAAGGATTGTGCTATACACGGGCTGGCGGGGAAATCCCCTGTCCTATGACTAGAGCTTATGGCGAAATGAGGTTCCACCTCCTCCCATGGGAACACATGGCTCCTAAGCCAGCCCAAACCTAGCAGAACTGGCTAAGCCCTAGGCCTTCACAGCTCTGCCCTCAGAGCCCCCCCCCCCCGTTTGCCAGGCTCTCCGTTCCTAACAGCCCCGGCCATACCCTGACTCTCGCTCTTCTGTCCCCCACACAGCAAATCTCCACCATGAAAGGAAGCAGGGTTAGCGAGAGCACGCCTGTGGCTGCGAGCTCAGCTCTAACTCCCTCTGCAGTTGCACAGCCTTCCCCGAGGCCTAGTCTGTACAGGCAGTGTGTTGGTGCCACGTGCTCGCAAAGGAAACGCTGCACGGCTCGCTACCCGGCTGAGTGGGGCTCGAGGAGGGGGTGAGGTGGCTTATCCAGCAGGTAAGCCCCTGCTCCCTCCTGGGCACTGCCACCCCAGGGAGTGTGACTACCGAGGTGGCATGGGGCCCCATTTGCTAGTCACTGAAGTGAGGCCTGCGGTTTGATTGGCAGCCAGCTTAGCACTTAACAGCTAGGCCTGAGCTGCAGACTTTGCTCAGAGCTCCTGCAGGGATGTGGAGTTTGGAGCTGGGCATTTGGGCCAGCCCATTTTACCGGGGGCCAGCTGGGAAGTTCAGATTTCCTTACTGTCCATCACCTCTCTAATCTTAGAGCTTCACCATTACAACGCACCTTACCAACGTTCCCTACTCCCGGCACACCCACGGGGGCAGCTACAATCCTCCTTTTACCAGTGGGGAAACTGAGGCACCAAGCTATTAAGTGACTTGCCCAAGGCCACAGCAGGGGTCCAGATTTGAACGGAGGCGTTCCTGGCTACCAGCCCCATCCTCAATCATTAGGTAGTTTAAATGACACCCTCAGGCCAACACAGGCTAAGGCAAGGCTAGGAGGCAAGTGGGAGGGAGAGCTTTTCTAACATGGGGGTCCCACACCAAATGAACGCAGAGCACAACACACGCTGTATGTGGCTGCAAGTTCACTCGGCCACACAGCCTGCGGTAAGGCTGGCAAGCAATCCTTCGCCTGGCTAAACTGCTCTGCCTCTCTCTGGCTTCCCTTCTTTTCTGTAAAGGATCTCTGCTGAAAAGGCACCTGCATGCTCAGGCTCCCTCCAGCCTTAAAGGGCGGGGACTGGGGAGCTGACTTCCTGCCACGCTGCAGCCCATCAGAGCTGGAGGGATGTAACATCCTAGTTTAGGAGGGACCCAAAGGTGAAAGCAGGGTTCACTTGCAAATTAAGCCCGACCCCAGGATTCCATTGCTAAGTATTGGGATCCTCAGAGGCCACACCAAACTAGACCGAAACGGAGCAGATTGCTGCTGCTCTCGAATGGAGGTGCGGCTCACAGAGACAACAGTTCCCAACATGCTACCTTCTTTAGCAGCCTGAGCACATGGCCTACAGTAGCAGTGTTTCTGCAGGCCCCCCCAGTCATGTTAAAGATGAAGGCAGCTCAGGGCTGCCCTATACCTCCAGAGGTCAGATGTGGCCTTGGGGCCACACTTTGCTGCTGCTGGGTTAAAGCAACACTGCCAGGCATTGAGTTGCCATTCACAGCCCCCAGAATCCCACTGCACAGAAACAAAGTGATGGACTGACTCTGGCACATCTCCTTTCTGATGGCTGGGAGCCGACTCACTGCACGCCCTTCAAGGGGGACTCAGCGGCACTCGAAGGCCCTTGCCCTCATCGCAGGCTGCTGAGTGTATTGGTGCTATCAGCTTCCTGCTGCGAACCACCATCTCCTGGCTATTACTGTGGAGCGTAAATTGGGGCCTGTTAAAATGCAATTTCCAAAGCACTGTGGGACTTGTTTCTCTGCAAATGTCTTGCTCATTTATTTAGCATCGTCCAAGGTCGAACAGGGCAAATGCAAAAACAATCGGACAAAGGTAAAACTACAAGGGTTGGCAGCTCCAGCCCTACTGGCACATGCAGGTTTCCAGCTGCAACATGCTCTGTGCTTCTGAGAGGCAGAGAGCGCTGTATGCAGGGGGCACCCAAGAAGAGAATAGTGACAGTGTGATGCAGAGAGGGATTGGAATCATGAAGAGGGGGTTCAAGGAAGCATGTGGAGTGGGGGCAGGGCTGCTGGGTTTCTTGGGGAAGTTGGTGCCTCTCAACACTGCCACCAAAAAGGCAGGGGAAAGCTTCCAGGAACAGATCTCAGTTGCCTGGAGCTGCAATACCACTCCCCACAGAACCCAGCCTCCAGGGGCAGAGCCAGCAGTGACCGGCCTGTCCCGTCCCTGGCCCTGGCGGCATGGGGATACTGCAGTCTGGGGGAAGGATGGGTGTCTCTCATTGGCAGGGCTGCAGCATACAAAGGGGATCAAAATAACACCACTCTGAGCTCCTTGTTCAGCTCTGGCTAATCTCATCTGCAAACACAAATTCAGCTGCCGGGTCCCTGCTCATGATGACCAGATCTACCTCTGCTCCAAAGATGTCTCCTTCTGTCCATGGTAAAATCTTGGCCTCTCCCTTGGACATCTCCTCATGGATGTCTAGCCATCAGCTCAAGCTCAATGTGCGTAAAACACAGTTCTCAGTTCCCCTTCCCAATCTCTCCTTTCTTGATTGCTGTAGGCAGCACCACCATCATGCCCGTCACTCAGGCCTGTGAGGTGGCGTCATGTTTAACTCAGACCTCTCTCCAGGTTCTGACATTCAGGCTACGTCCCAATCTTGCAGATTCCCTCTGCAGATCGCTCTCCAGTCAACCCCTGTACTCTACCCACGACAAGAAGAGTAAGGTAAGTCGACGGGAGAGTTTCTCCCGTCAACCCCCTGTGGTGCGGACCCCATGGTAACTCGACCTAAGGTACGTCGACTCCAGCTATCAGAGTAGCAGCCGTGTTAGTCTGCATCTGCAAAAAGAACAGGAGGACTTGTGGCACCTTAGAGACTAACACATTTATTTGAGCATGAGCTTTCGTGAGCTACAGACATAGCTGGAGTTGTGTACTGCGGTAAGTCAACCTACGCTAATGTAGACATAGCCTAAGATGCGGCTTTTCCTATCCATCCACACAGGTAAAACTCTCACCCAGGCTCTCATCCCCTTGTGTCTCAGTCACTGCATCATTCTTCTCTCTGGCCTTGACAACTGCTGGCTTGCCTGTAGCCATTCAGAATGCTGCTTAGCCCATCATTTCCCTAGCCCATCCCTTTGACCACGTCACCCCTCTTCGCATCCCTCCACTGGCTGCCCCTCCCATATCATAACAAACGTAAGCTGCCTGTTTTCACTTTTAAGGCCCTTCATGGCCTGTCCCACCCTCTCTATCCTCTCTCATTTACTATTGAGACGTCAACTCTTGCCTCTGATCAGCCCATGCTGGCAGCCTCTTCCACCGGCTTGTTCCATTTTCAAACAAGCCAGCACGCCTCCTCTCATGCTGTCCCACATGCTTGGCAGGCCACACACTTTAAACATCCAGAAAGCCACCTCTGTATCCTCCTTCCAAACTCGTTTTTGCCATGAGGCCTGCAAAACACATGTCCGTGGCTACGCTGCAGGTGTGCAGACACCATTGCCTGTCACGCTGATCAATACTGGTTCCTCGTACTCCCCCTGTTGGTCTGTCTGTTTGCAGCCACTGTCTCTTGCCCAATACACAGACTGAAAACTTTCTGGGTATGGACCATCTTTTTGTTCTGTGTTTGTACAGTGCCTAGCACTATGGGGTCCTGGTCCATGGCTGGGGCTCCTAGGGGCTACAGAAAAGGAAATAATAAATAATAATTAAGGCAAAAGCCCCTCTTTGAGTGGGGTGAGGCACAGATCCATTCATGCCCTTCTACAAAGGGTCCTGGGGCCAGTGCTTTGGGCACCTGTCAATGCCACTCTGCACAGGGGGTCACTCAGAGCAGCAGGAGGTGCCATCTTTCCCCCTTCACCAGTGCAGGCTCAACTTGCTGCCTCAACTTTGCTGGGAGCGTGGGAGAAACAGGCACTAGCAACTGGCCCCTGCCAATGACTGAAAACAGGGACTGATTCAAAGTGGAGACTCAGTGCTCAGTAGTGGATTTTCTAGCTATATGGCAACATCCAAATGGACATCTTGGAACAGAACCTGGTCCATAATCACCAGTGCCCATCCCCTCTACAGGCAGGGCCGGATTAACCTTTTGTGGGCCCGGTGCCAAACATATTTGCAGCCACCATAGGGGCAATGGAACATGGTGCGGGGAGATCAGTCCCCGGAGCGAGGGGCTGGCCAGGGGCATGGTACGGCCGGGGCGGCCCCACTCCGCCCAGCGCAAGGGCACTATTTACAAACCGGCAGTTGCCAGTTGCACAGTGTCCCGCCTGGCCCTGTGCTGCCAGCGTGCCCCTTCCCGTCGGGGGCGGGCCCATGCCATGCCACGCAGCCCCCCCACCCGCTCCCGATGACCAGATCCCGCCCAGACTCGCTATGTCTAGCTCCCCTCCTGGGCCCTCCCACAAATGCACAGTGCCCTGCACAACACCACTCCTGCCCAGCGCCCCCCTGCCCACAGCCCCACCACAACTGCCCAGCACCCCAACACACACATCTTCCCAGCACCCTCCCCTGAGAGCCCCCCGAGACCCACTCCCCCACCCCCTGGTCACATTCACCAGCCCTGCTGGGAGGCGACTGTGTCTGCTGGGCTGAGCCAGCAGCGCAGCCAGGGCTGGTCCCGGGGCAGGGAATCGCTCTGGCCCCTCAGGAGTGGCGTGATCATCCAGGCCAGGGACTGCCCCGGGCCAGGGCTCCCTCAGGACCCACTTGCCTGGAGGGGCCCAGCCAGCCCCCCACACTGTCCCCTCCTTTCCCCTCCGACTGCCCGAGACTGGCCAGGCTTCTGTACCAGTCCCAGGAGGCTCAGCTCCGAGGAGACAGGTGGGGTCCCACAGGCGGTGGGAAGGAGAGACTGCCCGGAGCCGGAGGTGCGCTGGAGTCCGGCCAGGGGGCAGAGAGGAGTCCGTGGCGGGCAGGCCAAGAGGATCAAGTGATAGAGTGTGGGGGGAACAACGGGCTGGCAGGGTCTTGGGGCACAGTGCAAGCAGAGCAGGCCGGGGCTCCTTCTGAGCATGGGCCCAGCTCCATGGCACCACTGGCACCATTGTAAACCCGGTACTGGCTGCTGGCTGAGAAGCACAAAACACCAGTCCAGAGATATAGCAGCTTTCCTGGTGCTGCTGGCTTGCAGGGACTAGGAACAGACCAGGCTAGGAGGTGAACTAGAGTGCCTGCTCTCTCACAGATACTGAAGACTCTTTGCAGTGTTTCTGAGTGGGCTGGGGCCCAAAGGGCCTAGTATACTAAGAAGTTAAAATTTCAGTGGCCTTGAATAGCAGCTGGGAACAAAATGCCATTTGTAGCATGGATTATTAATACATATACACACCATCAATCAGCCTTGCAAAACTGTCATGAAATGTACCAGGCTAAACCTGTGAACAAACATTTGTATTGTACTGCTTCCCCAACACTTCCCCCACCCCGATAAAACTGCTTCCCCAAGGGTAACATTTTTTCAAGACTGATACTTAGCTTGTGCGCTGAGAGAAGATAGAGTTAGATTTGCACACGTGTCAAATGTAATGTTTTAAACTTCAGTTGTTTTTGAACTTGTTGTGAGTTAAAAAAAAGTTTGAATAATTTTTTAAATAATGCAAAAAAAGACGTATTTCTTTTCCTGCTCGCTTTCATTCCAAAGTGGCTGGAAAGATTTTCCCTCAGACTTTCCAATGTACTTGCTCATGACCTGAGATCAAATGTAACATGCCAGTTGTGTTGCCTTCTAGTGGCTGAGCTATATAAAAGGATAAAAGTCTACTACTGCACCAGCAAAAGAAGTTTCACCTGCACCAGCAAAAGAAGTTGCACCTGTACGGCCAGGGGTGATAGCGCACGCTTGCAGAGCTGAAAATCCTAGGTTGGTGATCTGTGACTGGGGCTGTTACTCAAATGTGGGAAATTACAATAAAAACGAAATTTTTTCAGAATGCAATGAGCAGCTGCAGAGAGGTTTCAAATAAAACTTCCCTTGCAAGCCTAACTATACAATATCACTCACGACATCTGATACCTGCAATCTATGCCTGTGCATGCACATTTTGTTTCATGTACTGAAAAAAAAAGGGCTGAGTATATATTGGATTACACCCACATAGCAATTGCCCTACTTCATCTCTACACCTACCTACCAAAGATTGCCCTGTAAATAAACACAGTCACGAACATAGATATAAGCACCTTTTCTCCTGCAGGGGTTTCCCAACTATAGCGAGTAATAATCTGAAATGCAGCCACCTCTGGAGTGGAACTTAAGAGTCACACAACAACAGTGAAGGTCAGAAAGTGAAGGATAATGTATCTAATTGAAACTGCATCAGAAACTGAAGGAAGTACACTAATGAAATGTAAGGATTATAATTTGCCCAGGACACTGGGTTTAACACCAGTGTAAAGTGCCAGGCGATCTTTAATGACATGGGATACAGAATATAGTTTTAGACCTCTTCCGAAAGCACAGTGCAGAGGCTGGGGTTAGTACTGACCCCTAACCAAAAATACTATTTCCTGCAGGACCTGGAGGTTCCACGGAGTCTCCCATCTATTTAACACAACCCAGCTTAGCTTGTGAGGTCCCAGGCCAAGGTGGCCAGGCCTCTAAGGAATAACAGCATGTTCCCATTCTCATGTGCAGCCTCCATCCCCCTGAATTTAGGCAGCCTTGCTGCTGAACTGGCTCCTTCCTCTGCTCCGCACACTCACCACTGCTGACAGTGCAATGAATTCCTTCCTTTCATCCTTAATACATCTGACAAGCTGAGGCACTTGGGTTAATGAATCTCTAGTAAACACAACACCAGCTGCTTTCAAGCCACACATAAAGGGGAAAGGAATCTAGGAAGGGAGGGATGAACAGGGGCTCCCTGAGATTTATACAAGGGCAAATTGGCCAAAAAGCAGTGATCATTTGAGCCCAATGGCTGGAGAAGGCAATTGCTGTCTAAAGGAAAATCTACGCTGCTCCAATACCACGGACTGGACGGTGACCTTGAGTGTGGTGGGTCAGCTCAGTGGCTCTGGCACATTCCTGTGTGTGTGGTGAATGGGCCAGATGCTGCAGCAGAGCAGGGACGTAGAGGTCACAGGTTTCCCTTTTTAGAATCAGTCCATTCTCACCTATGTCTGCTTAGGGATAGTTCTTGCTCAAGACCTTGATCCCTCTCCTCCACCTCCCCTGCCAGCTCTGCAGGATGCCTCCCGCTGTTCCTCTTCAGGGGAACGTAATCACAAGAGCTCACCCCACATCCCCCGAAAATGTCAAAAGGTGCAAATTCATGACCTGCCTCCTCCCCACCCCCACATCTAGAAAGAAATATGGGCTCTCATGGCTAGCTCTTTTGGAAGGGAACATACTCCACCCCACTCCAAGGCCTGCTGCAACATGAGAGGGAACTTTTGCAGCTGACCCAAATCATTAGACAGCACTAGGCCCCTGCACTGCCTGGGGAGAGCACCAGCTCTCCTCCAAGGATTAAGATCAGACCCCCTGGAAAGCATACAAGGAGGAAAGAAAGCTGCTTCCTGGAGAGACCACATTCCAGGGCATAGAATTGAAGGAGACTTTCTAAAAAGCTGGGGGCGGGTTGGTTGCATTCCCTGGTGTCTGCTGGCAGTGGGGAGAGGTTACTCTGCAAGGGCCCCACTGCAATACCTGGCCAATGGTACGATGTTCCCTTGCTAAATGTTCACTGCGATGAAGATCTTGGCTCAGGAGATGGAGGGACTAAGCAGATGAAAAGAGCAGAGTCCTCAGTCCTGGAGAGCAGGAAAACCATCAGTTAGCCATAGAGGGAATGGAGTTTTGGAACCCCGTGGCTGGACCCTTTGATATCTTTTGGGAAGTCCTCTGTGAAGGATCTCCTCAACCCAACACCCTTTTTTTTGGCTGAGGATGACTGGATGGGACTCCCTTTGGAGCCCATCAGCACACCTCCTACGCTGGCCACAAGGGTCACTGCAGAATGACTCAAGATGTCATCTCCTAGAGGCCTGGGGAGTGAGCAGTTGGATCCAGTACTGGAGGATGGGTCTCTTGGACAGTAAGGTAGTGCACTGAACACAGGCCTCCCCACTGGGTGTGAGGGGGAAGCCAAGCCTCAGACATTTTGGGAAGCCAAGTACTGCAGAAGGCTTTGGGCAGGTGATACTTTGAGTTGATTTAGTGACACGCTATTGTCCAGAGAAGCCTAAATTTATGATAAAGTCATCAGAGAGGGTGGGATGGGGACATGTGTGCTGTTGACTCTACACCTGAGACAGGTCAGTGTACCTCTGCTGTGCCCTGGGAGTAACATGCAGACTGGGTGTGCCTCAGAGGAAAGCATGTCACCTCGCTGAATCTCCCCAGCATGCACTGATGCACTCCCCCTGAGAGCCATCCACACAGGTACAGCTAACGTTATTCTTCAGAGGGAGGGGTGAGACCAAGATAGGCCCAGAGCTGTTTCCAGCCACAACAAGGTCAGCATGGCTCCTACTTGGCTAGCCTATGGGAGACCTTGCTCCTGGGTTCACATGGTACAGCAGATGCCTACCCACCACGTCATCCCCAGGCTAAGCCATGGCTGCTGTAGGGAGCAGAATGGATCTGGCTGGAACAGGGTCAGAGCCAAGAGGCAACTCTCCTGAGACATTGGCTTTATTCCTTCATGGTGGCAGCATGAACTCCATGACGAAGAAATCCCAACTTTCTCCCTACCTGCACCCTCTTCCCAGCAGCCAACAGAAGTGAAAACCAGAACGATCCCCGCTTTGGGATCCAGCCACCTGCTCTGCCCAGTTACCCAGGAGCTTTAGTGCCCATTCCATCCCCTGGCTCCTCTGTTACTCCGGCGAAGGGAACACAGCTGCCCCCCTGCACATCTGGGGAACCACAAGTCCTGGGAGCTTGAGGCAGCAGCTGCAATTTCAGATCCATTCAGCGGGCACAAGGGTTGGAGACTAGGAGAGGCCTGTGGTTTGGGGTGGGGGGATGTAAAGGGTGCAAATCCATGCCTCTCCCCACAGTCTGAAAGGAAATAGGAGCTTGGGGGCAGGGAAGGCTAACAATGGAATGAAGAAAGAAATAAGTTAGTTAACCAAAAAAAGCTGAGAGGAGATCCTGGCCCCAAGGCTGCTGCAGCTCCCACTCCAATGTCCACTGACTGACAAGTGCTGTCCGCACGTCACCACCCTGCCAGCTGCAGCTTTTGTTTGCAGCCTCGGCTCCATCATCAGAGTTTGCGCACCCAGCGGTGGGAAGTGAGAGATGCAGAGAGAGAAGCACCTGGGAGCGTTCGGTGGTTGGTGCTGCAATTGGATCGACCCAGGGTTTTTCCACCACTCATTACAATCCAGATGATGGGTCCACTCCGCTGTTGTCTTCTTTGGGTTGGAGTCGGGGCGGGAGGACACAGAGAGTGGGGGAAGGAGTGCGGTGTGGATTAAAGCAAATCACACATAGACAGTTGAATACATGGAAGTCTGGAAGATGCAGATGGAGACACTGAAGCACATGCAGCATGGAGCGAGAGGCTATGGCCAACCAGCACTCGGGAGGTGAGCTGCCCCAAATGGAGGCAGGTGGGATGTTACCGTAGGCGCACTGCAGCTGGTACACGGTAGCCAGAGCCAGAAGGATAAAGGTGGAACACGGAGAGCCAAAAGGGGAGCGCTGCGGTACACCGTCTCCTAAGCTGTGGGCTCTGCAGTAAAGAAGGTAACAGTTCTGGTAGAAATTTGTGCTTTAATATATATATATATATATATATTTTGTTTAAAACAAAGTTCCCACTTCCCTGAGGAAGTCCTGTCCGATGTTCCCAAGGAAACACGGGGAGGGGGAGTTTCCTCCTTCATTCGTTCTTTACATTTTTGTCATTCCCATTTTTCTTCATTCCTTCTTGTGTGATTGTTTTTTTTCTTCCTTCCTTCCTTCCTCTCTCTCTCTCGTATTTTCTGTTTTTATTTATTTATTTATTTTTAGACATTATGACTTTCTCGAGGAATCCACCAGGTCCTGAGCAGATCCCTTTGCGTGGTCATGCTTGTCAGTCTTTGGTAACGTATGGACACTTTGGTGTGCCAGTGAGGAGGGGGAGGAAGAGGAGCAGAGGTGGCTGAGTAGGAAAGGAGCAGGAATGTCTTGGCCAGAAGACCGGAGCACTTGCTTGCCATCATCTGAGCAGCACATAAAGGAAAAAAGTCAGTGGCCCACCGAGAGAAGACCTGTGCAGGGTTGGAACGCCGTTCCCTGGAAGGGCGACTGCTGCAGGCCAGAGAGAGAGAGAGATTGGTTATGGAAATGAGACATACCCTGTAGAGCAAGTCAACCAATGTCAGTGCCAGCTGGCCCCACAGGAAACTGCAAGCTCAGCATACACTGGGTACCTGCCATCCTACCCTCATTCTTCTCTTCTTGGGGATCCAGTTGAGACCGTAGCTGGGACTAAGCTCATAGGACACCAGCATTCGTGCTCAGGGACCGAAGTCAAGGCAAAACCAACGTCCCTCTTTCCCAGTGCAACGTGGCATCAAACTGGCTAGTATAGTACAGCCATGGCTGCACATCCTACAGCCAGGAGGGAAGGATCCCTCTTTAGACACCTCTCATGTCAGGAAGATATTGGCAAACTGGAGAGGCTTAGAGAAGAGGACCACAAATGATCATGGGGCTAGAGGGGTTTATTTCTGAGTGAAGATGAAAGACTAAATCTTTCTTGCCAAAACAATGACTGAGGGCGATGTGAGATCCACCTACTTGTATGTGAAAGGTGCATTTTGTAAGTAACAAGAGAGATTGTTCAGAGTGGGATGGGCTGTATGGTGAAATAAAGCCAAGTAAAACATTGGCTGAATATCAGAATATATTTCCTGACCGTAAGATTCATTAGGCTGGGAAACTGTCTCCTCGGGGAAAAGGCACATTGCTAAGGACATTTAGAATGAGACTGAACAAGCAACCCTGGCATATACTCTAGGGAACAGTCCTGCCTGGGCCTCAGAGGTGGACTAAATAGGCCCCAATACAGCTACTTCTGTCCAATCTCAAAATTCTAGGATTCTCGGGTTAGCTGGTACCCTCTGTTCTGGTGCAGTCTGTCCCTCATTGCAGGACTTGAGCCTTAAAGGCTCAAAGAAGATCTACCCCCTCTCCAAGGCTGCTCAAATAACTAGTGTTAACCCGCTCCACTGGTACAGGATCTGTGATACTTCATAAGCCTCTCCAGAAACTGCCCAAAACCCTGGCCAAGACCGTGGCATATTAATACAGAGTTCAGTGCCCGGTTGCAGGCTTCTGACCAGCTAGCAGGTCCAGCAACACCATCCATATGGATTCTGCATCATTCTTTAAGGTCACGTTGACCCTGGGCTGTTACTTGCCAGTTCAGGGTTTAGAGGTTCTGGAGCAACCCAACAGCAATGTCAAGTTGACCATGAGAGATCTCTGTCCTACCCTATCAGGCAGCTAAACCCTCCTCCCCTTTCCTGTTGGAAGGCTTTGCTTTAATAATGTGTCATCATACACTGAGCAGTAAACCAAATACTTCCCCATAAAACCCTCCACACCCTCCAACTCAACCCTCCCCCACAGACCCAACAGACATCCAACACCCACCCTACACACCACCCACCCAACACAATCCCCCACAGATCCAACCAACACCCAACAGCCACCCTACACACCACCCACCCAAAGCAACCTCCCCCACACCCAACCAACATCCAGTCACCCTACATGCCACCCATCCAACACAACCTTTCTGACACCCAACCAACACCTACCTTACACACTGTCCACCCAACACAAACACCCACACAGATCCAACTGACATCTAACACCCCTCCCAAAACCCATACAGATCTAGTTGATATCCAACACCCCCCAACATACCAGACACCCAATTCTACATACCTCCCATTGCACTAGCATCCACTCAGACCCACTTAACATCCAACACCCACCCTACAAAAACCAACCAACATCCCCTCAACTCGAACACCCACACAGACCCCATTGACAACCAACACCTACCCAACACACCACCTACCTCCCCAGCACACACACCAACCCACCCATGCCAAGCAACACTGACATAAAAACACCACAGCCACAAACATCCCACTAACACTCACTGAGCGACACACACTGTGTACTTATACTTACACATGCTCCCTCTCTGTTCACTGATACATGCTCATATCAACGCATCAGATCCCCCCCCATGCCCTTTCTTCCTCTAGCAGCCCCCCAGGTGCCCACTCACATGCATACTCAAGCCTGGTCACATACTTACCTTTATTTGGGCCAATCGGCTTCCTTGGGCAGTCTCCCGTTTTCAGAGTGACATCATCAATGGCAATATCCCCCTCGTAGCTTGTGCCGCGCACGCCTTCAAAGATGATCTGCCAGACGGAGACAACGAGCAGTGAGGGGGGCTGCCCCGAGACAGGGGAATGGCCTCACTGACGGGCCAGGCCCATGCATACAGAACAGGTAGGACACAGGGTGCCACGTCCACAGACACCAACTGCCCAGCAGAGGTGCCATGACTGTGAGGGGGTCCCACCGCCAGCCCAGGGTCCCAGGCTCCTGTAGCCCACTGGTCACCCCCCTGAACAGTCTCTGTTCCCTACAGCAACAAGGCTGCCCCCCTGGCTGAGCCCCCTGAGCGGGATTTGTTGCTCTCCCAGCCTTCTGGTCACTCCCCCACAGGCCCTTGGCTGTTCCCCATGGGGCCCTCTCCCTCTCCAAGCCCCCGCCCCCCGGCTGCATCCGCGTGGGGTTCCTTGTGCTCATCACCTGACACGCCTGCACTGCGCAGAGGGTCCCTCTCCTAAGTGCCCCTGGGCAGGCCAGTGCGGGACCTAGTGTCACCAAAGCCCTGGGGTGGGAGTAAGTTGAACTGGGGCAGCCCCTGCTCCCCACAGATAGCAGACAGCGATTCCCACTCCACCTTTGGGGCATCTCCATTTGGGGGCTGTAGGGCTCCCCTCCCTATGCCGCCCACCCTGGTCAGGAATCCTGGAGAGACTGGCTCCTTCCTTCTCAGAGCCTGTCATTCATCAGCCTGAGCTCCCTCTTCTGTTCCCATGGTTACCAAACTCTGCCGGCAGCCCAGGGGCAGAGACTCAATCACTACCTGCTGGCGGCAGGGAGGACACAATTGGTGCCAGCTCTCACTCACTGTGCAGAGGGGTAAAACCCAGCTTCGGGCTCGTCTCCTCTTCTGCCCCCACCCGCACTAGTCCTGCACGGCCACTATAATCCCTGCCCAGCTACCCTGGAGAGAGCACACATGCCCTGCTCGCCCCTCAGCACAGAGCTGCACGCAGACTCACGTAGTTACTCTCATGAGTAACTACATTCTTCTTTGTGATTTTATAGCACCCCAAAGTATAGGCCCTTCCTGACTATACAACAAATCAATGCACACAGACTCAGCACTCACAAGTAACCCTACAACACCAACCCAGCATGCAGGGCATTGCATTAAGCACCCTACAACAACTAATGGGTGCATGCCCCTGCACTCAAGCCCCAAAACAGTGCCAAGCCCAGTGCTCACAAGCAACCCTACAACAACAAAGCAGTGTGCGTGGCTCCAGAGCTCACAACCCCATCCCCAACAACAAGCTCACAAGTGCTACAGTAACAGCCCAGTGCGCACAGATCTGGCACTCACAAGCAACCCAGCAGTATCAGACCAGTTCCCAGGCCAGTGTTCAACCACAGATTGATAGTAACAAATCTGTGCTTGTGCATGATGGAATTGGGCAAGAGGTTTGCAGAGGCATGAAACTCCATTCTCTTCCCTCCCTGAAACTGGTTGTGACTTTTAATACACTCCCTCCCCACAACCCTGGGAGTGGGGAACTGCTCTGTGCCCTCCCCTGTACCTTACATACCCTGAGTCCGTTCCCTGTTAGGGCTGTTCAGGTAATGGCTCTTCCTGGACATACCATGCACCCGAGATGGGGGGAAGGGGGGGCATCTCTAGTGCCTGCTTACCTGAAAGGGTCCTGGGGGGTTGATGGGGACGTGTGCTTGTTGCCACTCATTTCCTCTGTTCCCGCTGAGCGACCAGACTTGGGTGTCAATGGCCCGTTTGTTCCGCAAACGAACCAGAAGATTCAAGGAGCCTGCAAGAAAGAAACTGGACACTGGAGGCCTGGGTCAGGCTCCATCAGCTTGCAAGTGTCCCAGAGAGTCCTGCTGACATTAAGGACCCTTTGTCAGTGGCCCAACAGAGCTGCCCAATGATTTCAACAAGGGTCAGTTGCCTATACCTTTGAAGATCTGGGCCACAGAGACCATCCAGGGCAGGACTATGCTCCTAGAGCAAGAGGACAGAAGGGGATGGGAACTGGGGAGGTCTGTAGGACTTGAATAGAATCGTGGCATCTCCAGCCCCCTGCACTGAAGGGCTGGGCTGAAGCCACTGCTGCTCCTGAAGGGCTGGGCTGCTGTGTTCTGACCCGGGTACTTCACTCTCAGAGGCATCAGGCACAGGGCAGGGAGGGAGCAGCCCCCTTCCATACAGCTCTGGTCACACTGCACGTAGGAGCATTTCATTCGTGGCAGCCAAGTCTCAGAGGTAGGCTGGCACATAGCAGCTGATGTCTCGCTCTCTCTCTCTGGTTGTGGAAGGACCCCATCAGGGTGCTGCACTGTCAGAAAGCTATCAAGTTGGAGGATGTTCAGGGATGTGTAATAAAGATGATGAAACGTTTAGACTTGGAGTGGCTGACTCACAAGGAAAGGTTAAAAGCATGAAATATCTGTAACTTGGCTAACACATCACTACAGGCACAGCGGCACTGCAGCCGGGAGCAAGCCTCCCAGCCCAGGTAGACAGACATGCACTAGCTTAGCTTGAGCTAGTGCGCTAAAAATAGCAGCATATATGTTGCAGATCCAGCAAAGATGTGAGCTACCCACCTGAGCTCAGACCCAGAGGTTGGGTGGGCCTGGGAGACTCAGCCGCAACTACAATGTTGCTTTTTTTAGCAAAATAGTGCAAATCTGTCTACTTAGGCTGGGAGGCTAGTTCCCAGGTGCAGTGTAGACATACAGTAAGGGGGAAGGGAGAGAGATTGCCTAGAAATGGCCAAAGAGTGTCAGCATGAATGGGGAAGAGGGATTGGTCAGGGAGGTTCGAGGGACTGGTAGTAGGAGTTATGGGATTATAACAAGCTGAACATCAAGAAAAAGTTCCCAACATGGTGAGACACAAGACTGTGGAACAGTCTCCAAAGAGAAGGAAAGGAAACCCCCATGTCTGGTGTTATTCAAACATCACCTTGGGTTTAAGCCAGGACTGGTGAGGAGGCAGGATGGATCAGCTGATCTAAACATTCCATCTCTAATTCCTAGGAGGAAATTTGAACAAGTGAGGGGAAAAAAAAATCCTTCGAATGGTAAGAGCAGATTCTTTCCCTGGAGGCGCCCATTTTGCACTTGGATTGACACCAGAGCCGAGGTGACATGTGACCCAGCACATCGCTCTCTGGAGAGGTCAGCTGGCATTGCGTGACCTTGGGAAGACTGAAGCTTGGGAAGCTCTCCTCCGTGGAAACACAGAAACTGGAATGAGGAAAGTCACTGTGGGTGTCTCTAGCAAAAGACAGCTTTGAGCCACAGGTGTCCTTATGTCCTCCCTGCCCACTGGCCTCAGAAACTCCCAGTGAAGGAATGTCTGATTGAAGAAGAATGAAGCCTGAATCTCATTGAGGATGTAGGGTGAATTGATGGTCCAAGCAGGAACTAAATAGTCTCATTGACATTGATCTATGGGGTTATGTTGAGCGCAGCTAATTACAGCCACTAGAGCTGGGAAGGTGAGAGGTGCAGAGAGAGAAAAGAATTAGCATGAAGCTGCCAGCGAGGCAGGATTAAAAACAGCCACCCTCTATTCTAACCTCATTCAGTGACTGACGCTAGGATCTGCCATGCAAGAGCCTGGCTGAACAGCCACCGGTGGGACAAATTGTTCAGTAAATGGATTTTGGTGCCCTAGGAAAAAAGAGAAGGCAAAATGGAAAGGGACTAAAAGGAGCACTGGAATGTGAATTGGTGCCAACTAAGCACTGACTGTGAACTCCTGGTCGAGGCCCAAACCAATCCTGAGCACACTCCTGACTGTCAACTCCAAGCCTCTGCTCTGCAGTAACAAGGGAAAAGGAGCAAGGCTATTACCTTTTGCCCAACAAAGATCTCCAGTAATAAAAATAATACTAATAAAATAAATAAATAAAATAATAATAATTAATATGCACTTCCCAGATGATGATCTCGGAACATTTTACAAACATCTGTGAAGCCTCACAACTCCCCTGTGAGATGGGTCAGTATCACTAGCCCTAGTCTACAGAGGAGGAAACTGAGTCACAGAAAAGCTAAGTCACTTGCCCAAGATTACATTATAAATCAGTGTTAGAGCTGCGAAGAGAACCAAGGTCTGCTGACTCCCAGCCCTGTGCTCTAATTACTAACCCACGCTGCCTCCCTGAGCATGCCTGGAAAGACATTCCCCTCGCCGGTCTCGGTGACTATGGCCTTCTGCTCGCTACTCTGATGGATTCATAGGGCCACGTTCAGACATGGCAAAAAGAGTGCAAGCCCTTTGAAATCAACAGGGTTGCAGCTACTTATGCCAGTTCTTGATCTGGCTCAGAGTCATAGAAATGAAAGATTTGGAAGATTTATGAGGCCTTCGAGTCCATTTCTTCGCTCAATCAGTGCTGGTTTGTTTCCTAGAATGCTCTCCAGGTCCAGCCTATCTTAAATGCCTCGTGACGGGAGTACCTCCTCTTGGCAACAAACCCTTGGCTCTGGCCTCCAGATAGGACTATCTGGTATTGTTGGTCCTGGGCTATAAAAAGCAGTACAGCTTCCATTCTAGTGTAACAGCTGGGAATACTTAGCTGGGAAGACAAGTGGTGGAGCTCCACTGAGATGACAGTGGTGCCTCCTGCTCCACCCCACCCCTCGTCTTCTGATGGGGCAGCCGGGGCGGCATGACACACACAGACGCCCTCTGCTGGGATTGTGGGGGACTGAAGGTTCTTTCTTCCCAGACCAGACCCCAGCTTACTTGAAGAGATGGAACAACAGGCTGAGAAGGTAAATCCCAGCCAGCCTGAAGATCAGCAAAGGCAGGTCTGCTCCATGCCACCCCAGCAGATGGGCTGTGAACATATGCGGCCCACTGCCAACAACCTTCTGCCTAGCAGAAGCCTTTGTGTGTATGGGGGTGAGGAAGGCACCAGGAGAGGGCCCTGTGTCGTGAGCCACGCTGATCCTGCCCAGAGTGCTGGATGTGATCAGTGGAGCCCATGGCGCACGGCCTCATGCTTTCCAGGATATTTCTCTGAAAACAAACTCTGCGAGCACGACCCAGCTGAAATCCACAAAGTCCTGACCAGTGACCACGTGCAGCTCTGGTGACTAGGCACCTCTGTGTAACAGGACACTTCTCTCATCCCTTCTAATCCTCCTTACTCCCTGCATAATTTTCAACCCCCTGATAAATACTTCAGATGGGTTCAGGTCAAGCCAAACACCTTACGCTTGTAAGGGGACCAAATGTTCTTCTCCTAGAACAGAGGCTGCATGTCCAACCAGTTGTTTATAAAGGCTGCCTAACAGCTCCAGGTGGGCATTCCTCAGTAGCAGACACTGTACAGTTCCTGGGATAAGGAAGGATACTCTGGTGGTTATAGCACAGGACAGGGAATCAGGACTCCTGGGTTCCATTCCCAGCTCTATCCCTCTATGACTTGCTGTGAGCTCTTGAGCAAGTTACTCCCTCTTGCTCTGTGCTTTAGTTTTCCCCATCTGTGAAATGGGGATAATGATATTAACTCACTTCACAGAGCAGAATTATGAGGATTAATTAATACTTTGCAAATGCTTTGTGATCCTTGGGTGGAAGATGCCAGTGAGTGGGAGAGTAGTAATTATACTGACTTTCCAATGGCTCCACGTAGGAGAAAAATCTAACTGGGAGATGCCTCCAGTCCTCAGCTCACAGGCACCAGAGATGGGCAAGGCCTGTTCTGTTCATTCCCTGGGGGCCAGTGCAGGATGGCTGCCTGCAGTTAGGGCAGGACAGGAAACATTTTTCCTAGCCTATGAGAATTTTTGAAATTTTCCCATCTCAAATTGGGATGCAAAGTTGAAATCTTGAAAATTTTCACAAACAGAAAATCTGAAAAAAAAAAATCGATTCGGGTCAATCGAAACGTTTCGATAATTTTGAAAGGATGTTTCGATTTTGACATTTTTCCTTTTTTTTTTTTTAAAAGTGTAGATTTACTAATATTTCCAAACAAAAAGTTGTTTCAAACTCAAAACCCCCAAACCTTCTGGTTCAACAAGCTCAAACTTATTTTTGTTACCAAAACCGTGTTGAGTCGAGTGCTTCGCGGTCTCTGATCCCGGTTCACAAAGTGTGTTGGTCTTGCCGAATCAGCATTTTTCAGCAAAAAACGTTTTGCCAAAAAAATTCCCGACCATCTGTACTTGCAATCTAGCCACCAACCTCGTTTTATTTTACCGTGATGTAGTTTCTCATTTAGAAATCCACATTCTTACTGGTAGTTTTGTTGCCTCTTTTCATTCCTCCACCTCCTCCCCATCTGTTTGACCTTTCCTCAAAACACCTGCTAGCGATACACAGATAAGGGGAGGCCAGGTGTCTGTTGCTAGAACGTCGCAGCAGGTCGGAGCCCATAGTGACAGAGAGATACAGAGGAAATCCCTGGGCACTGCCAGTCTCATTGGTATCTCCCTCCAATGGGGCGATCTTGGTATTTTATTTGTTATCTGTATTATTTCATCTTTTCTAATCAGAGGGGAAAATAAAGACCTGTAATAAATGAGGAGGAATCAATTACTGTGTGAGTAAGCTGTGCCTTCTGCTGGCTCCTTTTAGCCCAGAGCTGGCATTTCAGAAGAGTGGCGTGTACACAAAAGAGCACCAGCTGGGATGGCAGATACAGTAACCCAAGGGGATGCTGCTAAATGTTACCTGCTTGCAGGATGAAAAGGTCTTATTTCAGTTGCCATGGGATAGAAACTTCACTCTGTCGGAACCGCGACAAAAGTTAGGAACAGCTGGCACGGGTGGGCCAATGAGCCAGGGAATGGGGGTGGGCACAGTACCTGAGGACAGGCTCAACCCCTTGGAAAAATGGCAGCTTAAGCAGCAGTGTGGCATTTTCCACAGCAGTTTTAGGCAACACAGAGCTGTACGGCGAGACTAACATACTAACCAAAGGGATAAATGATCTAAAAAGTATGGTTGGAAGGAAGCAAAGTAACTGAGAGATGAGGTCTAGCTAGGAAAAGGAGGAGGGCACGGCGAGTGGAGGGAGACCCACAGAGTAGTATGCATAATACTGTATCCCTCTAGCTTGATGGAGTGGAGTGTGAAGCCAGGTGGTGTTTGGGATCACAGAGCAGACCCAGATTAGCTGTAGGTGTGGGTACAGTTTCAGATTCAATGGTGCTGAAACTCAGAACAGATGTCCCTGTAATATTCCAGCCCCAAAAGGTGGAAATCTCATGAGATCAGCTGTTCATAGGCGATTTCGGCTGCAGCCAGAAATTAGACTTGGGTCCAACGTCAAACCAATCAAGTCTGGGGATTCAAATCCCAGAAATTCAAAAGGGGGTTGGATTCTATGTTAGAGAAACAGAGATGTAAATAACAGAGTGAGCTACCATACAGTAGATGTACAGGGTAGAGCCAACTGTAAGCCTCACACAAGGGCCACAGACCTTGACCCAGCCCAGAGAGACGAAGCCCTTCCTCCTGTAACCAGGCCTCTGAGT
The DNA here is from genome assembly GCF_965152275.1 of Natator depressus. Classification (NCBI taxonomy): domain Eukaryota; kingdom Metazoa; phylum Chordata; order Testudines; family Cheloniidae; genus Natator; species Natator depressus. The sequence goes on from NC_134236.1 coordinate 150,556,469, forward strand.
GCATCCCTGGCACTGTTGTTTATTTTAACACAGCTGATCATAAAGCAAGCCCAAAGCTCAGAGCAGGCAAATCCCTGGAGCGAGCTAAAGCCCTCAAAAGGAACCTATTACTGTTCATAATCCCGGGAACAAACACAGGCCTTTCTCTTTCTCATTTAAATGAATGATAATGAAAAGCAATCAGCGGCAGGCTTGCGTTCTCATTATGGTGCTGTGGCGGAAAGTTACCACTCAGAGGTGAGACACAGAGTGGGGAAAACGATCATATTGGTGATGGAGGGAGAGAAATACTATCAAGCTGCACTGAGCTGTAATTTATAGGAATGTAATTTGTCTCTGTGCCATGATAAGAGGTATTTACTCTTCCATTGTCTCTAATGATGCTTTGTATAGCAACATATGTGTAATAAACACAATTACAGGCTCTCAACAGCCTCCCAATCCTGCTTGCTCAATGCTTCATTTCACTCCTATTTTAATACATGGGATTCCATCCAAGCTCTCTCGAGCCCTAGTCCTGTCTGTTGGATCACTCACACCAGACCCAAGGCTCATTTACAAAGCTCAAACAGAGCTAGGTGTAGTGGGAACTAAATCTGTCTTGATAGCAGATTCCCATTTCCTGTCACCAGCTTGGGCCCATCCTTGGATGCCCTCAGAACAGTCGTTTGGGCTTATGAATCTGTCAGTCTCTTCTGGAGCTCCCCTCCCTGACAGGGACAAGGAAGGCAAGAGAGGAGGACAGAGCCAGCCACTTTCTCAGCTGGACACTTGATTATTTACAGCCCAGCAATGTGGAAAATAAAGAGCAACTTGAACTGAATGAGTCTTCAAACACCTGCATTCCCCCAGGCAGCCCGAGGAAGGGTTGGGAGAGCCTCGATTACAGCTCTGTATCTCAGCTGGCGTCATTGGAGACCATACCTGCTCTCTACCTCTCTCAATAGGACTAGCCTCTATCCCTGATGAGTTGGAGGTGCTTCCTTCCCCTGAGATAAGGAATTGAAGCTCAGGGCCCTCAGGTCACTCTCAATGTCATGAAGAGCTGAGCCTCCCCGTACCTTCTCTGTGGGCTGCTCTGTGCTGCCAATGTGCTGACACAGGCAGATTGTGCCTCTGGCCAGAGTTGTCATTCCCTCATGGACCCCACTTCACACCAGCTCCCCCTAGATACTTCCAATCAGCTGACGGCAGGCTCAGGACTGGGTCCCAATTGCAGTGCTGCTGTTCTTTTAGTACTGAGCGTACTGGGAGACAGCATCCCTACTCAGCAGGGCTCTCAATCACCCTACCATGGTATTTTGGATATTGCTAATAGACCTGTTCCTGAAACATGGCTTTCCGCTATACATTGGACATATGATATTGTATAGCACCTATCTACCAAGAGCCCCATCCATGATATCTATTATCCTTTTAGAAATGCCATAGTCAGGGAAGGGACGGCATTTCCATTATAAGGAACTATTGTCCATATACTACAGTAAATAGCCTTTTAGTCTTGCTCGTCTTCAGCCCAAGTCAGTTTCAAGGGTCTAGTTGTCACTCCCAGAGCTCTGATGAGGCTAAGGCCCAGCTACTTCAGGGACCGCCCTCCTTCAGCATCCCTGATCAACAATCTAGAGGAACATTGATTCTGAAAGAGGCCAGGCTGGTATTTGAGCAGAAAGCCCTAGACTGGAACTCCAACTCTAGAGATTAGGAGGAAAGGGCGTCACTGGGTTTAGGGCTTGACACGGCTCCTATTGAAGTCTATGGCAAAGCTCCTCCAGCAGGATGAGGCCCTCACATCACAGAGCAATCTTTCCATACCCCCATCCCGCTCCAAAGCAGGCTACACAAAGCAAGTATGACTGTTCCTGCTCCTTGTGATCTTTCTCCAGTCTAACCCACAGCCATACAACCTATGGGGGGAAGGGGAGGGGAGTAGGGGGCAGAGAAAATGGCCCCTCCCCACACAACGGGAGCTACTTTTCTTAATTACTGTATTGGGTGCCTAGATAGCGCAGTGACAGACAAATTAGGCAGATGGATCAAATTCATCCAAAAAAACATTTTTTTAAGAAAAAAGCCCTGGCGTGGACCCATAGTGAAATAAAATATACACCCGGAGGTGCAGACTGTCATGGGAAGATTGATCATGGTACAGAAGAGAGAAATTGGATTTTTACCATCAAAAAGGACAGACAGCATGCCTGCATGCAGACCCTGATGCCAGTTCCTGACACACCTCCTTTCAAAAGGGCCACACATCCCAACCCACACCAAAGAAAACCCACCCCCCTGCCTCTAGTGCCTGCAATGGCTTCCCCCAACCCTCCACTAGGTTTATCTGTAATGCAGCTGATCATCAAGCACAAGCCCGAAGCTCAGTGCAGGGTCAATCCCAGGAGCGAGCTGCAGCCCTCAAAAGGACTCTATTACTCTTCATAATCCTGAGAACAAACATGGGATATCCTCTGGCTCATTTATATGAGCAATAATGGAAAGCGATCAGCACCAGGCTTGTTCTCAACTGCAGCACCATGGCGAAGGAAGGGAGGAAGAGAAATAATTTCAAAACGCCCTTTGCAGGGCACATATAATGAATCCTGGGGGAGTGGGGCTGGCTGCCAGCACCATGTGCTAGATCCCCACACAGATAGGGAGTATGCCCAGTCCCAGTGGACTCTGCAGGAATTTCTGTAGGGCACCTTAGAAGATTCACAGGGTGGAGATTTGCACCAGACTCCAGTTCTGATCTGCATTTTATTACCTAGCCGGCCACCTTTCCTCGGATCTAAAATGTCTCTCCAATGGCACTGCCATCGAACCAATGTGGAGCTCAGCTTTCACATCCTGTTCAGGGTAGCGGGCCAGAACACCAGGTACTGGTAGACACTACTTTGGTTTTCTCTTCACCCTTAGGCTGTTTTTACCCATGGAGCTGGGGATGTGACTCCCCGCTCAGGTAGACATACTCAGGCTAGCTCTTTCATCCACCTAGCACTCTGAAAAGGGGAGTGTCACTGCAGTAGCATGGGCAGCAGTGAGCAGGATCCAGGCCGGTTTGGACACGGGGCAGCTAGCCTTTGCCACTGCTATTGATTAGTCAACTGGAGTACAGTATTTTAGGATCTCACCTAACTTGCTAGCTTTCTGCTTTTCCAGTTAGGCAGCCCCTCCTTGCCCTGGCCTGGGAAGCGGACTCCAGGCTTGCAGCCAAACTGCCTTGCCTTGCCCATCAGTCCTGGATCAGTCCTTCCCCTGCACTGGGCAGTGTACGATTCCTATTCCAGTCTGCTCACACCTCAGATCTTTGTTTCCAATTCAAATCATGCAGCTTCCACATGTTCTCCTTCCCCTGGCTGCCAGTTGTTAACAGTTAATGGCCAGTCATTGGTCTTCCATTATATCTCCAAGGCAACTCCAGTCATCTGTTGACAGCCCCTGATAGTTCATTCATACCAACCCAGACTGCCTACAGGACCAACACCCATCTCTTACTCTTCCCCCCCACCCCCGCCCCCATCTCAGAGAAGAAATTAACACCTCCAGACCCAGTGGGTAACACCACAAAGTGAGTGAGTAAACAGAGTCACACATTGCTTTATAAAACAAATACAGACACTTCTCACATTCTCCACAATGGGTGATCTGGTTCAGAAATCACAGGGGCCCTAGTTCTAGAACCAGGCCCTCTGGAGGGTTTTGAAAGGTTTATCTTCCCCCACACTTTGCTTGTTCCTGTGTGTGGCACCTCTGGACCAGGAGTGTCCCAGAAGTACTGGATACTAGCAGAGAGGAGAGATGTTGGGGCTGTTTCTGCCAGGAGGGGAAATGGGCAGTACTTGCCAAGAGGGAGCCTGTGCTCAGAGGCTGTCATGCTTTGCAGGCGAAGAGGCTGGGATCGAGCCAGCGGGAACGCGGGCCCTTCTCAGGCCTGCCAGTCACTCGTTCACCCGCTGCTTGCTCCAGGACGTGTTCAGTTGCCTGCAGGAGAATTCTCCTTGGCCGCGCAGCGCAACACAGAGCCCTCCCTCGCTGCTTTGATTGCCGCCCCTTTCATCTCTGCCATAGGAGACAGCCAGGCCCTCGCTCCCTTCATGTTCTCAGCTCCCTTGGCCAGAGCACGGCGCTGGGCTCACTCTCAGTCTGGCTGAAACAGAAGTCTGCTTCATTAAGATACAGAGGGTTCAAAAGAGCAGAGCAGCTGGAGGCAGAGAGAGAGATAGGGGCTTGGATGCTTCACTTTCAGGCACTGCCTTAGCTGGGTCTTTAGTCACAGAGTCAGAGGGTAAAAAGCTTCCTGGAGCCTGCAATGAGCAGGCGGAGATGGAACTGGGAACATACCACAGACCAGGATGAAACTGACTTAAGTTTTACTGGGGAGGATTTGCCCATCCCTGTTCTCTGCCTGTCAGCATCCTTCTCCCGCCATTTCCTCTAGGCCTGGGCTATGGGTCACATACTCGCATGTAGCTCCTGGCACACTCCACCTTGCTTTGTGGAGAGTAGCTCCCTGCACCTTCAGCCACTCAGCCAGCCACTCAGTGGATGCACAATTTACACACTGCTTGGGCTCCCTGTGGTCTCTCAACCCCAAGACCAGAGGCCAAGTGCAGGACAGTTGCTGGGCCCCAGATCTGTAGCAGCTGGTGCATGCCAGACGGCTGGGATGGCTCAGTGCAATGCCCCAGCAGGCAAATAGCGGGGAGGAGCAGGTGAAAGAAGAGCAGGAGGGAGCAATTATCTTTGCTGTGGAACTGAAGGTGCTGCTCCAAGTCCACTCTCTGTCTTCCCACTCACTCCCCACCCTCAGTAGCCAATCAGAGGTAAGCCTCACCAAAGGACAGCATGCAGGAGAGGGTAGCGGCCTCATGGTTCAGTCCAGGGAGGATGTTTTAACATGTTCCAATTTGTTCTACTTCTGGTTTTCTGGCAGGATCAGATTATAGCAAGACAGACCCTTCCCATTCTGGGCTGCGACTGGAAATTCTGCAGGAGACAGGCTGTTCTGATGGGATTCCCACCCTGCTCCTGCAACCTCAAAAGGTTTAGATGTTGGGGTGCCTCCCCAACCTCTTAAAGCCTTTTACTAGCTGGGCAGCCATGACTGGAAGTGATGGTGGTAGCTGCACCTGCATCAACAGGTTCATGTATTTTAGGATTTTTCATGTAAAAAGTGCTAATTCCCAATGCACAATTGTGCCTCCCTAAGGCCTGTTGGAAGATTTTAGCCTCAGCAGCCAAAAGGCAGTATTGTACTTTGATACACCGGGGACATCCAGCTGGTGCAGCAGGAATGAACACTAGCACATCTGGCTGTTCTGCTGAAAGGTACCTAGATCAACTAACTACAGGATAGATGCACTCTTCATTGACATACCTCTATCACTGGGCAGTGGTGAAGCCATTAAAACTCCACTTAGAGAAAAGAAAGGTGGCCTAGAAATACTTAAGGGGAATGCGACTGTGCAGGTAGATCTCCCACGTTCTTGTTATTTCTCTTAAATGCTTAATAAGTTTTGATTAGAGGGTTTGAATAATTGAATAATAAAACACCTCGTGCCCTGGAGAGGTGGTTGGGCTGCAGTTATAAACAGCTGCTCAACCTGGTGCAAAGGTTCTGTAATCCTAAACCAGGGCCATACTTGGAGACGGAGTGGGGTCTCCTCTGAGCAGCTGGGGGTGACTGGGTTAAGCTGCTTCCCCCAGGGACACCCTTCATGGCAACTCGAAGTGGGCGAACAGTGCCAAAGGCAATCTGCAGATATTCACTGGTGTCTGTAGGTGAATCTGCATTGCCTGTTTGTATCCGATGACGATTCATTTCCCACTGATGTTCCTGTAAACAAATTCCCCAGCAGGAATGCTGCCAAAACAGTGAATTGTAAGCAAACATGAGAGCATGTCTGAAGAATACAAATGCTGAACGTGTATTTGTATGTGCACTGGAAACTTGATGCTGTGGGACCACACGTTCAGTGTGGGGGAGCACAGGGGAGTGGGCAGGTAAGGGCAGAGGGATTTATGGTAAAAAGAGGGAGGGGAGAAGGGGTTTTAGTCACAGAATTAAAAATCAAGTGAATCTTTTCTTTGTCCTTGATTAGTTCTTTAGTTTTTAGACTCTAAGCTCTCGGGGCAGGCGACAGTTTTGTTTTACATCTGTAACGTGTCAGGCACACTTTAGGTGCTGTATGCAAATAAACAACAATAAGAATCAAGCTCATCCAATCAGAGGATAGACACATACTAGTTATTGGGCTCAAGTTGGAGTAACTGGATTTCTCAGTCTGTGACATAAAGGAGGTCAGACAAGATGATCTATTGGTCCCTCCTGGCCTTAATAATCTATGGTCCTAATCCAAAACTCATTGAAATCCACAAAAAAACTCATATTGACTTCAATGAGCTTTGGGTCAGCCCCTATGTGTTCAATCAAGAGAGTCTGAACAACATTGTACAAATATCTGGTTATCTTGCCAAGTATTTATAACCCTGCTCCTCATCATGACATTTGAGCAACTTCCAAAAAATAAAATAAACAAGCAACAGCTGCTATCAGAGTACACTGAAGTATAGCAGAGGATTGAATGCTCCTTGCCCACAGCAAGCAACCTGTGAACTGATATTTGTTTGCATAAAATAGTCAAATACATTTTGAACAAACAAATATATCAGGGAAAGGCAGATCCTATTTAGGGATGATTCGTGAACAAAAAAAGGGTTAAATGTATAGAATAAATTATTCATTACAAATTGTTCACTCAGCTCCTACTGCAACTTATTTCCCAAGAGCCTTAAGGGATGTGAATCATGCCCATGTGGAGAAATATGCCTTCTCTAGTTCAGCTCAATGACAGAATCTTACATGAGACAGTGCTGTGACCTCTGGAGATAATTCAACATGTTTCAGAAACGATGTGTTATCTAGTGGGACCCCCTTCACCCACTAGTAAAAAGCAGCCACCTGCAGGGTGGAAAGTAGCAGCTGTTTTTAACCCTGCTCAGTAACACTACACAACGCAGGAAGTGATGAACATACAGGTCTACAGGATGAATTTACCGACCCTGCAGCCTGGTCAGGAGCCTGGAGGCTAACATCCTGAATCTTGCGACAAGTGCCCTGGGATCATTAATGCCTGCAAATATCAGGGCCTCTGTTTCATCTGAAAGCTGACACCTGTCTACCTAGGCACCTCTCTGGCCCCCATCCCTGTACCATTGTTTCAATACTGACCCAAAAAACCCAGCTCCCGCTGAACCACCAGCATCACTTCACGTTTCCCTTAGAGGCGTCCCATCCAGCTAATGGCCAGGCCAGACCCCATTTAACTTGGTGACCAGACTGGATCACAGTCAGAGGTGGATTGGATTAAAAGCACCTTTAATACGGGTCAGCTGATAGGAGGAGGGGTATTTCCCACCCTCCCTCTCTGTGACCACATCCCACCATGAGCTCGGATGCAGACCTCACATGGCAGTGACTAGCACTGGTAAAAATGTAGCAGAAAACCTGAACATTTTGACCCTGGCTAGCAGTGACATCATGAATCCAAAGGCAGGGGAAAAAATCCCTTTCACTGATTGGATGAAAGTAGTCATATGACTGGCTATTCAGCCCAAGCACCTCCAATGTGTGCACAGTTACTGCTTTATGAGAGAGGAAGCATTCTGGGCTGGAGTCTGGGCACTTGATCGTGCTAATGAAGCCACCTACCATGGTGGCCCCACACATTAAGGTGCTATGCCTGAGAGGAGCCAAATCCCCTGCTCTGAGAGACCCCCAAACCATTCACCATCTGGGACTGCAACGGACAACACGAGTAACTGAAGGAGGCATCCCAATCTTCACTGTAAGGTAGAGAGGTGTGTGTGTGTGTGTGTGTCAGGGGAGAAGAGACCTGGTGCTGTCCTGGAACAGTGGATCATTTGCACAGCACTGATCGGAAGCCCAACCACTATTACAGCAAGAAGCACCACAGATAAATAGCTGTGGATCTGGATATGATTAGTCATGGTAAGAGAGACTGTTGCAGCTCCAGCAATTAATCTCTTATGCCAGTATCCTGTAGGGAGGGAGCTTAGTGTAATGGCTGAAGTGGGGAACTGGCAGTCAGGACTCCTGGGTTTTATTCCCAGCTGTGGCACTGACTTTTCGTGATACTTTGGGCAAGACTCTTCTCTGGTTCTCAGCTTCCTCTGCTGTTAAACAGGACTAATGGTACTGAACCCCTTCATGGGGTGTGTGAATTCGTTCATTCATGTGGGTGAAGTGAAATGTAAAGGGATCCTTGAATGAGACACACCAAAGAAGGGCTAAGGATAATTGTTTTCTAGATTTCCTTCTACTGCAAACAAAATGCTTTGCCACCCTGCATTGTAGAAAGGGGATCCCCCACCTCTAGGTTCCTCGGGGCATCTCAAGATCACAGGACACTGGGAACCCTAATTCTGAGGCGTGTGTGTGTGTGTGTGTGTGTGTGTGTAAGAAGCAACAGCCAAATAACTCAAGGGGAATGGGAAGTGCCCCCAGAGAGCTCCCCTCCATCCAGCTCTCAGCTCAGCTGAGAGACAGTCAACATTGCCCTGCTCTGTTAGTCACTGAATATTTTATACCCCGGCTACAAACTCTCCATTTGTATTCGGTTTCTCTCCTTCATCATATCTATTATAAACGAGCAGTGGCTTAGAACTCTCCCAGGGAAGATTTGCATGGATGGCTATGGATATTTTATAGTCAAATTGTGAGAGTAAAGCAGCTTCCAAGTCCTAGTGGTGGGGAATAAAAGGTAATAAACAAGTGATTAAAAAGAAATAAATGTTGACTTTTACCCCTCTTCTTTCCATGGTGGCAGAGGGCTGCATGGCACCGTGGTGCAGGGCCAGCTGCCAGGAGAAGCTGGGGCTCATATGCATGCTGGCCCTGGGCCTGCTGTCATACTTCCGGTCATGCAAATGGGACACAGGCTGGCACTGATATGATGGGCCTGTGCTAGTGCTGGGTCTGGTACAGCTGTGCTGGCCCGGACATAAACACTAGTGTGCACGGTGCACATGGGGACAGCTTAGGGGGAGTGAAAGGAAAGTGGCTCAGATGTGCAGTGACTAAGTCATCGCCATCAGATTGTCAGGTGTGACACATGGCTGGGTGGGAGGTCTCAGTCCAGTTCCTCATTTGGCACAACAGGTCCCAGTGAAGAGACCAATGACTGAATGAACTGGAAAGCTGGAGCCCTGACTGGGCTGGACTTGCTCTGTGGCTGGATGACTTCAGCCTCAAGGGACATCACATTTGGCACCCTTCAGCAGTGCTAAAGCTGCAGGGCCTGGCCGCACTTGATTCCCTGATCGTGCAAGCAAAACTGCTCTTAGAGCAAGAAATACAGACTGGAACTCAAGATTTAACCACAGAGCCTGCTGTCGGGAACACAGTGTGTCCTTAATGGGGGAGATTAGCTACTGCCCAGAGAGCCCTCAGGCTGGAGGGCTGCTGAAGGCAGGGGCATCCAGGGAAGGATCAGGTGCAAAAATGTGGTGGATACTAGTGGAGATCCCCAATGCTGGGTCAGATTCCAGAGGGATGAGAAGAGGAGCTGGTGACATGCCACCACCGGAAGACTGGTCAGCTTCATGCCAGCAGTAGGGAAATTGACCCCAAAGTGTAGGCTTTAGTGGTAGGTCACCTTACAGAACAAGATTTGGTGAGACAGGCAGGGCAGTGTTAGGGTTAGTGGGTGCTCAGATTTATGGGGAACATGCTGATTTTGCCCTGGTGTCCCAGCAAATTATACTGAAGCCAGAATGATTCGAGACTGTAGTGATGAGCACTACCCTAAAACAGAGAGAAGGTAAGTATATGAACTCAGATTTATGGAAGGATGCATTGTTGGGCCACAGCTCCATCAGGCAGAGGGAAAAGAATTCTCCCTCATCCTCTCTCCCCTCTGACTCTATCCAGTCAGTCTGCATTTTAAAGAATCAATTCACCGTCAGCTCAGCAGCACCCACCCTGGGAAATCATCACATACCATTAACATTAACCAATCCAGCCACCTTGCACAAATTTAACAGCCCCTTTGGGGGGCAAGAAGGGAGCGGGGACCAGACAGGAAGGATCATATTAAGTCTGAATGGAGAAATGAACAGAAGCTGAAAGATTCCTGAGGGTGGGGCATGGAAATGGGACCCAGTGGTTTTCCCAAATCTCTGGAGTCACTGAGTCTTTCTGGCTTCTTAGTAGCTGGAGTCAACGCAGAAAGGGTTAAAATGCCCATAGCAAAAGAACTCCAGTGCATCTGTTCCCATCTGCATGCATTTCATCCTCTCTCCAAACCAAACCCAGACCACCGTGTTAAATGTGGGTGCTTCACGGTTCCAATGGGAAGAGGGTCTTTTTCTGTCCTGCAGAAGGGGTTTCTTGTAGTGCCCTGTATGAGGCACAATGCCCTATGCCCAAACTAAGCAAGGCCGGAGGAGCTCTCTTTTTCCCCCTGCCACTCCTCCTTCCGCCACTGGTCTGTCTCACTCTGCGCTGGACTGATGAAGGGGAAAAGCCTTCTAAGGGTTTGTCTGCACTGGTGCTTTACAGCACTGCAACCTTCTCGCTCCGGGGTGTGAACAAACACCCCTCTGAGTGCAGCAAGTTTCAGCGCTGTAAAGCGCCGGTGTAAACAGTGCCCCAGCGCTGAAAGCACGGCAGCACTTTAACATTGCCAGAGGAGACTAGCCCTGTGATGTCTGGAGAAGGGCTGGGTGAAAACATACACTGATCAGTCCGCAGCAAAAGCTCCTGATTCACTCAACAGGCAATTGTGGCTGACCTGATCAGAGGAGGTCAGGATCGTCCATGCACAAAGCCATGCGAGTACCCTGTTATGACCCAATCGCTGTGGAGTGATTGGAGGAGTCCAGCAGGCACAGAAAATCCTGGTGTGAAGTGGGACTGACATGGGTGTAAATTCAGCACAACCTACCCCTGAGAGCACTAGCACAGTCCAGCCCACTCATACAGCAAGTATGAGCATATTGAGATCCCGCTGAATCGTCACGACATTGAGAGTGCAAGGCAAAATCATAGACTCATAGGACTGGAAGGGGCCTCGAGAGGTCATCTAGTCCAGTCCCCTGCACTCCTGGCAGGACTAAGTAATATCCAGATCAGTAGCTCTCAACCTTTCCAGACTACTGGACCTCTTTCAGGAGTCTGATTTGTCTTGCGTAAGCCAAGTTTCACCTTACTTAAAAACTACTTGCTTACAGAATCAGAAAAAATACAGAAGTGTCAAAGCTCACAATTACTGAAACATGGCTTACTTTCTCATTGTTACCATAGAGTTATAAAATAAATTGACTGGAATATAAGTATTGCACTTACATATCAGTGTATAGTATATAGAGCAGTATTAAGTCCCTGTTGGTATGAAATTTTAGTTTGTACTGACTTCACTAGTGCTTTTTATGTAGCCTGTTGTAAAACTAGGCAAATATCTTAGATGAGTTGATGTACCCCCTGAAAGATCTCTGCGTACCCCCAAGGGTATGTGTACCTCTGGTTGAGAGCCACTGATCTAGACCATCCCTGAGTCCTCATTGAAGGTCAAGGGGTGGACACCTTCTAAGTGACTGCTGGGACAACCTTCACCTCCTCATTGCTGGGAAGCAGTTCACAGCCACATAATCATCCAAGTCAGGCAGGAAGTGCCCAGATCCTGCACCCCAGCCTCTTCTGTCTTGCCACACACAGGAGCCATGGTGTAAGGAAGGGACTGGTCCCTGGAGTACGTTCCATGCCATTGACCTCAATAGCGTTGAGGCAGAGCTGTTAATTAACCCCATTTACCAGGAGGCGGACACACTCCTGTCTGGGCTGTGATTTTTCAGTCAGGCTCCAGTCCAGCAGGTGATTAATAACCTGGTGCACTCTGGGAAGAGTGCATCTATTATTCAAATTAATGAAATTATAATCAAGAGGTGACAAATTAGCAATTACTCCATGACTGTATATGGAAACTCATTAGCGTGCCAGGCTCTTCCATGGTGCTTGCTAAGCACATGGGCTCCAACTCAGTAGTCAGAGGAGCAGGGGGGGGAAGATACCCCCTCAGAATAGCTTTGCCTCAGGATACCACCCCCTCCCCGCAGATCTGTCATCCTGCCAGAACTGGCTTCCGCCCCAAAACCACTCCAGCAACCACGGAGCCCCATTCTCCCCTTATGTCCCACAAAGGGACAATACGCCCTTGATACAATTCCCTCTGCACACCTCCAGGCCCACAGTCTCTCCTGTGATATCACACCTCACTGTTACAAAGGGAGAGATGGGAACACCCACAGCTGGCCAAGGAGGGAATGAGGGGGATCGTGGGATGGCTGAGGTGTGGCGAGAGAACGAGAGCTCAGATGCAAGGGTGTGACGTTATGCTCCAGTGCTGGGGATAGAAGAGCAGGGGTGAGGGGCTGCTCTAGGGGATGGTGATGGGGAGCAGGTATTCTACAGCAAGGGGGTGATCAAGGGAGCACAGCACTGTTTCATGCGGGAATGCGGCATGCTGCTGGTGTGGTAGGGAGGGCGAGACTCAGGGGTGGAAGGGCTACTACAAGGTACAGGGTAGGCACTGCAGGGAACTGGTGCCCTTTTCAGAGAAGGCTTTAAATGCAGGGCTCACAGCCCCATTCAGCTCTGCACTGGGGCATTGGAAAAGGACTATTTGTGGATAACAGAGGATCACAGAGCAGACATGGCTGGAAGACCCTCCCCCATGGGGGATTCCCACCCCAGGCCAGTGTTGCCCCTTCTCAGGTGACTCACCAATGTGCTTCCCGTACATGTGGTAGAAGAAGGAGACGCAGAAGTACTTGGCGGTGATGTTGTATAGGGGGCTGATGAGCCGGGCCTTGTCTCCTGTCACCCGGGGCCGGGAGGCCTCAATGAACATGTAATAACCTACAGACCAAGAGGGAAAGGTGGGGAAAGGCAATGCACTGGGTCTCCCTCCTTGCAAAGCAAAGGAGATGCTGACAACTTAGAACCAACATTTAGGGCAGGCTCTGAACTAACTTAACATGGAGAGAAATGCTGGGAGAAGGAGTCAGCCTTGCCCTTCTCGCCCCTGGCTGAGCAGCCTTTGCTTTGAAAGCACCCAGCCATGTTCTTGGCCAGCTGTGCCCTGCTGATCCTGCTCAGGTGGTTTTCACCTGCCACTGGAGTGTACTGAGGAGTGGCAGCAGGACAGTAAACTAGATGGGCCAGCAGTTTGAGCTGGCATAGCAGAGCTCATGCCTTTCAAATTTTGGGATGGGGCAGGGCGGGGAAGAGAGATTAAGTCCTACCCCTGCAGCACTGGGAACCCCAAATCTGACTGCTTTGTGCAGGAGGAGAACTGGGGAGCGAAATGGATGAGAGAGAGGAAAAAGTGAAACTGATCACTCTAATTTCACTGTGCCCAGTTGAGTGAGAAGCTCCAACAAATTTGCCCTGGGTGGCAAGATCTTTAAATAACAATATCAGAGGGGTTCTTAGAACTGGTCTACACTACAGACCTATACTGGTAGAACTCACTCCAGGGTGTGAAAAATCCACACCCCCGAGCAACCCAGTTATACCAACCTAGCCCCCAGTGTAGACAATGCTATGTCAGCAGGAGAGCTTCGCCTGTTGCCATAGCTACCATCTCTCGGCGAGGCGGCTTAGCTAAGCCGAGGGGGGAGCGCTCTCCCGTTTGCACAGAGCGTCTTCATTAAAGCGCTACAGCGATATGGTGTTTTAAGTGTAGGCCTCCTCTTAGTAATGCAGGGAAGAACAACAGCTTTACAATGCAATACAGATTTAGAATCCAGCTGTTTATTTTACCAGTGTCCCTTTCATGCTGGAGAACAATTACAGGACACGCAATTTACTTGGATGGTAAATGGGTGATTCCCATGTGCTCTTGGTTCAGATATTTGTGCTCATTCCCCTTCCTACGGAAGGAGGAATGTAATACTGCTAGGCTAAAACAGCAGAATATGCTCCCTGCCCACCCAGGGGGCTCCGTCCACATCTGCACTGCACCAGAGACTTGGCAATCAGAGGAGACCACAAAGCAGAGATAAGGAGGCTGTTCCAAAGCAGGGTGCTCAGTACTTACCCTCACCATTCACATTTATAATCCCAGCCTTCGAGGGCTCACCCAAACCGCTTCCAAGTGGATGCAGCACAGAGGAGACTTGGTGGGCTGGTGGCCTCACTGGGTTCCCTCCTTAAGATAACATCTGGTTGGAATCAACTTGGACATTCCTAAGTACTAGAGCAGTTTCCTACTTTCTTCTCCCTCTGTGACTTCAAAACAAGCATCAGATAGGACAAGGGCATTTTGCAGCGGGCAATTAGCTGGTAACGAGCTCTCACTATTCCTTTAAACAAAGTTGTGGGCGTTTTAATTGTATATTTAATGCCAATCAGTAGCATGCAAATTAACTGCCTGCTCCCTGCACCCCATGCAGAGCAGACGCGTGTGCCTGGAAAGCAGATCAGCACTCCATCCTCGGGATCCTGGGAATGGGGGTGGAGGGGCAGGGGGCTGAGGCTAAGGAGCCCCTGACAAGGGTTTGGCAAGACACAGTTCAGTGGCTCTCCACCCTCACAATATGCACAGAGCTGAGCAACAGGAAAACTGGAAGCCTGCATACCTTCTTGCGTGCCACTGATATCTGTGGGCGGCCCTGTGTTGACAGTGCGCTTGGGGTTCTGAGTCAAGGCATTCTGACGGGTCCAGTCAAAGTTGTCCATCTTGTCTTGCATGAAGCCACAGATCTTCTCGTCCTCAAAGCGGCAGGTGTTATCTGCGAGCAGAAAAGGGGCTATTCAGTTACTGAGCTTCACCACTCCCCAAACCTGCTGGGTTGGCTTTTTCACTTGGGGGGAGTGCGCAAGTCAGTGTCTGTGACTCTGCACTGTAATGCTGCGTCAGGGCAGAAGGAATCCATGTCACCACAGGGATAGGTGGGCAGGGTACTAACCAGGGAGGAAAGCTTAATCAGCTTAAACACATATAGCTTGGGTAGAGGATGCAACCGTCTACAACAGTGGAATAAGGGTATTAAGACCAAGGAGAAAGGAGAATCAGTAGGTGCTCCACAGGGGAAGAGCTATAGAAGGGTAAAAGGAGCATGTAAGCTAAATATACCAGAAAAGTTTCCTGAAAGCGATATCTGCTAGGTTGTGGAATCATCTCCCAGTAGAAGCCACATCGCCAGGGTATTTGAAACCAGACTGGACCAAACACGAGCAAATGTACCATAGGGAAGAATCTTAAGCCAGGTCTACTCTAGAAGAGGTTTGCAGGCATAGCTATAACAGCAAAGCCCCCTCGTGGAGACACAACTTGTATTGGCAAAGAAGTTCCTTTGCTTGTGAAGTTAAACCACTTCCCCGAATGACATAAAAGCTACATCGGCCAAAGGGCTCTTTTGCTGATATAAGCTGCATCTACACAGGGGATTTTGCCAGCACAGTTGTGTTGATTGGAGAATGATTTTTTCTCGTCACTCTGTTATGGCAGCAAATCTTTGTAGAGCAGATCTGGTGTGAAACAAGCTATACAAGCAAAAGCACTTTTATGCTAATGTAACTGCCTGGACACTTTTGCTGGTACAGAAATGTTTTTTTAAAAAGTCACCCTCCTCCCGCAACTGACAACACTACTCCACAAAAGCTTCTAGCATAGACCTGACGTTACATTGGTTCCCACAGAGTGGACCAAATGGGACCTGACAAGGCTTCGCCACCTTTAACTTTTATGATAAAGGACTAGTCCCAGGTCAAGGAGATCAAGGCCCAACCACTGACGTTGGATGCCTGCACTGGGATTCTGTTGAAGCCAATGGGAGCTGTATGTAGGAAAGAAATAGAGCAGAAATAGAACAGGGTCCAGTGATGGCAGGTGAAATGATTAGAGGCTGGAGAGAGAGATCCATAAGTCAGGAAATTGGATAAGACTGCAACTGCTCAGTTTAGAGAGGAAGCAAATTGGAGGGAACACAAGTGAGGTATAAAAACTAGTGAATGGTGCAGCAAAGGTAAATCAGGATTGTGACCCTGACAGACCAGGTGCCAGCTCATGCCAAGGTCATGTTTCCACTGAACACTGACAAATACATTGCTAGAATCAGTCTGCCTCACTTGTGTCTTAGTATTGTTAAAATAGGTATTAGAATTAGAAGGATGTGTTTAGTGTTTCAACATGATCTCACTTATAACATCAGTATCCCATATTGCAAGGTAATATTTGAGCATTTGCATTGTAAGCCTCTGTAACTGTGTAAATACCAGACAGGACAGAGACATAAACTAGTGTGAAACACAAAGCATCCAACAGAAGCTGTTATGTCCTGACTGTCAAGGAAGGCCCATCAACACCAGAAGGACTAGAGTGGAACATTAAAGAGGACAAAAGATGTTGTTGTTTACTCTCCCCTGCCCACCCCACAAAGATGAGTCATGTAAGTGAATTCCTCTCATGAGCTGAGTTTGCAGCTCAAAGCAGATAGGGGTGGGGGAAAGGGAATAAAACCCCCTAACAAGGAGGAATGATGTCTCTGCTGCTTCGACTTGGGGGGTGGGGGAGAAGGTTTCTAGGCATAAGCAAGGGATCCCCAGCTGCTTAGCTTCGGTTAGACCTAAAGGACATATAGAACTTGCTTATTATAGAAGCTTCTATTACCTTTTGAATTTTAAGATTGTAACTCATTTGTGTACGTATGTTCACCTGCTTTAATCTTGTAAATAACTCATTTCCTTTCCCTAGTTAATAAATCTTTAGATAGTTTAGTATAGGATTGGCTACAAACATTGTCTCTGGTATGCGAGCTGAAGTGCAACTGACCTGGAGTAAGTGACTGATTCTTTGGGACTGTGAGTAACCTGAATATTCCTGTGATTCATGGTGTATCTATCACAAAGGCAGGCTTACCTGGAGTACTGAAGGGGACTGTTTGGGACTCCATGTTAAGTTATAGTGCCTGAGGTGTTTACACTTGATAATTGGCTGGTGAAATCGAAGTATAGCACTCACAGCCAATGGGGGGTTTGTGTCCTGGTTCTTGACAGTCTGCCCTGAGCTACTGCAGGAGAGCTCCACCAGGAGCTCCTCTCTACAAGGGGCACCCAATGAAATTGGGAAGCAACACGTTTAAAAGGAGAAAATGACAGGGGCTAGCAATCCTCCTGCTTTGGGACACAAGCTGAGCACTAAGCACCAGCAACACATTTCCCCTATGGGTATGTAAATGAGAGTTGTGCTCTGACATCAGTTCCTATGTTTCCAAATTCCTGTATCCCCAGCAAGTGTGATTCCAGATGTGGCTTGCTTCAGGAACTGGCTGGGAGAGAGCCCGGGGTCGTGTGGATTTCAGTGGCTCAGTCAGTGTCTCTGGAGACCTCATCTGGAGTATAGAACTTGGGGCTCTAAACTGTTGTCCCCTCTTTCTACTGTATGCCTGTCTCTCCTTGATGGCACATCACTATGGGGACTGGATAGCACCGACCTTGTTAGACTTGGGAGGGTTAAAAGGAAGAAAAATTGACCTCTTCTGAGATCCACTGGGATCCACACATGGTCCTTACTACCACCTGAGCCATATGCTCTGTCCATGAGGGACTCAACCACAGTGGTTCACTGACCAGGGCAGCTGGGTTTTGCTGCTGAATGCAGGCCCCTGGAGCTCAGCAGGAAACTGCCAAATGCAGTCATAGGGAGCTCGGCTGCCCATTTAACTTCTGATTAACCCTGGCTAAGTGTTCTCCGTTCAGTCCATTCATTTCTAATTAGCATCCTAATCCAAATTAGCTATTGCTTTGTAGTGCTGAGCGCAGGGGGCTGCTCTGCAGCTGAAGCTGGAAGAGGAGGAGGGAGAAGTGGGGACTGGACCTGGCAAGAGCCTGGGAGATTGGAGGCATGGGGATCACTGTCATATGTTCTCCATGGCTGGTTTATCTCCAGCGCCAAAAGGCAGGGGAAGAAGCGAGACAGCCACTGCTTCGTGTCCTTTCCAGGGGGTTATGTGAATAAGATGGCTGAGATCCAGACCTGCTGTGCTGCTGGATGCGCTGAGACCTTCAGATCATGACAGGGGAGGCTGGTACCCACCAGTATCCAATGTGCTTAGGTTGTACCAACATGCCTGGCTTCACCTCCAGCAGGCCCAGCTCCCAAACCAGCACAATCAGTCCTGCCAGAGTGAACTACTTGCCATGGTTTAGCCCCTGGCTAATCCCAACTACAGTTCACGGGTTGCTGGTTGTGGTTCGCTGAATGCAAGGTGTGCTCATTTGTGTGTCATTACCCAAAACATACTTCCCCACTCAGAATGACTAAGCAGGCAGGCTGGTGTGTGACACAGTGAAAACATGGAAACGAACAGCATCTGCATTGTGGGGGACACCCTTAAGGGCTTGGGGGTGCTGGTGAGGACTCAGCTCCATGTCCACCTGTGCCTTGTGGCTGTCTGGGCACAGAGTTCGCTTTACAACGGCATTGCCTTACATGGTGGCATCCACTGAAGTTACATCTTTGTAAATGACTGTGTCAAGGAACAGCTCCATGGAGAAGCACATTGGCAGGGGCAGGGCATGCTAGGAGATCGGGAAGCCCGTCCTAGGAATGGGCAGAGCAATTCCGTCTCTGGGGTGACAGGCTGCACTTTTCACCAGCACAAAATTCACTGAACTTGAACATGGGGACCCCCCCCCCAAAACCCCTCAAGATGGCAGAGGGGTGGGAGGAGAGAGCAGAAAGGCAGATACTGCACTGTGACTTGTCAGGGCCCAGGGAACACTCAAGACCAGGTGCGGCTAGTACAGATGTATGTGGAGTCACCTTTCTGGGTGGCTCTTAGAGCTAGCTGGGCCTCTGACGGTGAACAACAGGGAGTGCCCAGGAGCCTGTGAGACCAGGGTCGATGGTGAGGAGGGACAGAATTGCTGTGAAAACAGCCATGTGAATGGAGTCCCTGTGAGATGAAGCCCCTCACAGAATGGGACAGAAAACTTGAGCAGTTAACATCAGAAACTACTATTACTGTTCCACGGGGACCACCTGCCACAGCCCAAGACATGGATTCCTGGGCATGAAACAGAACTATGGCCTGTAACTCCTTTAATATTAAAATACCCCCAGGCTGGAATCCCTTCCCCTTCACTGAAATGTAGCCAGTTCTCAGGTTGAAGGAAGCACCTCTCACACCGGGGCAGGGCAGGAAGTGAAGAACCATCCCATAGCCAATAGATACCAGAACCTGACAATGCTTGTGAGGCATGCATACGCAGGCTGCTGAGAATCTGTGGTGGGGACCTTAATATGCGTAATACTTTGCCAGTCTCTAGCACGTCTCACCTGAGGCTCAAAGCATTTTTCAATTATTAACGAACTAGGCCTTTCAGTCCCTCTCTGAGGTAGGGAAATATAATGATCTCCATGTTATGAATGGAGAAACCAAGGCGCAAAAATAGGATGGGACTCATCCAAGGTTACAGACAGTCAGAGGCAGAGCTGAAAATAGGACCCAGGAGTCCTGACTCCTAGTCCTGTGCTTTAAAATAGAAGACCATGCTTCCACTCCATCCAAGCCAAACAGCAAAACCGAGGAACCTCTGAAGAGGTCAACATTTCTCTGGGCTCTGAGACAGTTCTCTGAAAACATCTGCTCCATGGGCAGCAAGAGTCAAAAAAGCTAATGGAATGTTAGGAACCATTAGGAAAGGGACAGATAATAAGACAGAAAATACCATAATGCCACAAAATAAATCCACATCTTCAATACAGTGTGCAGTTCTGGTCACCCCGTCTCAAAAAGGATATAGTAGAAGTGGTTTGATGGCTAAGACATGGAACTGTCTGGAGCTGGGTTCTATCCCCACTCTACCACTGACTTCCTGTGTGACTATAGACAAGTCACTTCCCCTCGGTGTGTCAGTTTCCCCAGCTGTACAGTGAGGACAGTGATGCTTAATCGCCTTTTGTAAAGTGCTTTGGGACGCCAGGATGAAGAGCACTATATAAGAGTGTTCAGTATTATTAGACCCATAATGCATTCCACTTAAGGATCTCAAAGTGCTTTATAAACATTCATTCAGTGAGCTTCAGAACACCCCGGAGAGATACGTAACCATTATCTCCATATTACAGGTGGGGAAATTAAGACCGAGCACGATGTACAGCCTGATTTGCACTCATTGCACAAAGAGCCAATGACAGAGCAGGGAATAGAAACAGGAGTCTCCAACTTCAGTCTAGTGCTCGAGCCACTAGGCACACATACTCCTTTCCCAGGGCTGGGCACAGAACTCGAGAAACCTGAATCTCAGACCCATGCTCTAACCACTCAACTCATTTCTTACTCCCGCACATTCACAGTATGGGAGGAGGTTCAACTTTCTCCAGAGCATCTGCCATTGGCCATTGTCAGAGGCAGGGCTAGAAGCACTAGGTGTAAACAATGGCCTGGATGACTCAATCTCCTTAGGTCTATTCAGGCACGGTAAATCCTATGGGCTAATCACCCTCTATTGCGTGCAATAGACGACAGATCGCATTAGCACAAAGTGCATTGAGACTGGAACACTGCTCCTGCTCAGGAAGGGGATGACCTGTGGCAGAGAAAACAATAGTCTCTTATATTTCACTAGGAATAATTTCCAAGGATGTCAGAATGCTGGACTGGACATACGAGGAAATCATTTCACCAACCACTTCTGGAGTGGAACATGGCAGCTGTTTGACTGCACACACAAGCTCTGCACAAGAGTAAGAAGAGTTTAGACTAGGAAGTGAAGATTGTAACCAACTGAACCAGCAGGAGGAGTTCTGGGAGAAAGAACAGACTCACCCGAGCTAGAATTTGGCCCTGGGTTAACACTCTTAGTCTTACAGTAAGTGCCAAGAGATCTTTACTGACCACAGGGAGTTAGGGATCCAGTAAAACAACAGAAGGTATCACTTAACTTCTTAGAGTTGGATGTATTTTTAT
This sequence comes from Natator depressus, assembly GCF_965152275.1. Taxonomy (NCBI): domain Eukaryota; kingdom Metazoa; phylum Chordata; order Testudines; family Cheloniidae; genus Natator; species Natator depressus. The sequence continues at coordinate 150,577,457 of NC_134236.1, forward strand.
TGGTTATGGTCACTCCTGTCTCTAACCTCAAAGTGCATGAAACTTAAGTATCCCATCCCCTCCCTTTGAATCGCTGATGCTGTATAACCCCAGCACCTGTAACCATGCCACATGCATGCATGGCCCAACATCATTAACATCTTATTAGGCCAGAAGAGAACATGCATGAAGAAATAATTATATTAAGTGACACTCCAAGTCTGTACATTAATCACCATTATGTGCGCCCTAGATCAGGCTGCTGTGGGCATTAATCATCTCATCTTTGCCTTTTGCTCCAGACAGCTGGGCATTCGGGAGGGAATTCAAAGTGGAAGGAAGGAGAATTAAGGGCAAAGAGGCACACTCTGCTGATCTGTGGAGCCAGCAGCTCCAAAGGGTGGGGTACCATTCTGGGTTATCATCTTTGCAGCATGGACACAAAGCTAGCAGCCTTCGTGACCATATTTCGCTGGTCAGCAGGTCTGAAGAGAAGGGGCGTTGTTATAAAGTGGGGATGGCCAAAGCAACGACAATGCAGTTGTTCTCACATCTTTCATGCGGTGGGCAGGACCCAAAAGGAGCAGCACATAGCTCCCAGCATTCAGTGCAGCTTGCCTCAAGATGGAGCACACCAGTGGGACCTGCGACTGTTCTCCTGTATTGAAATATAAGGGGGGCTGTAACCGTACCCATTTGCATCAGGTCTGTTTTAGTCTTGTGGCCCTTGTCAAGCAGCCAAAATGGCAGATTTTGGAGGCCCCACTTCTCAAGTGCCCAAGGACATGGTCACTCTTGAGATAGAGGTCCCCACAGGATTTCCCGAGAGTTGTGTATACATGAAAAGAAGTGGCAGAAGGAAAGATTTCCCCCATTCACTGAGATGGGATCTCTCTCCAGGCCAGGTGCAGAAGGGAACATGTTCTGGATGCACAGAATACAGGACCCTGGCAATTTGTTTAATGTTTCCCAGTGCGTCTTCACCAGAGACGGCAAAGAGCTGGGAGAAGGGGCAAAGTTGCAGCCCTCACTCAAGAGATGTGGGAATTGGAGGCACATGAGACACTTGAGGTGCCACGCTGCAGCGTGTGGGAAGGGACATGCTAGTAGGAGGGAAGTTCCAGAATCATACGAATTACAGACAGAAAAGCCTATGACTAGATAGGAAGCTATTGCCCCTAGCTAGGGCAGAACCCTTTCCTACAGAAAACTCCCTAGCGCAGGGGCTCAAAAACCTCTTCAGAGTGTGGACCACACCTTGTTTCATTCATTTCATTTCATTCAATTTGGCAGCTAGAAACAAGGAGGAGGCGCCACCACTACGGGACCAGCCTGCTCTCTGTGGACCACCAGTCAGTGCTCTGTCAACCTGGGAACTTCTCCCCAGTTTACCTTGCCAAGTTCCCTGTGATTCAGCCAGTGGGGCATCCCCTCCTCCACCCGGAGGAGATGATTCCACCATTAGTTCTAACTTTCTGGGACCACCCTAAACAATCCTCTCTCAAGAACTCTGGGCACCGTCCTATTCCTGTTAAACATCCAGGGCCCGATTATCCAGAGATGCTGAGGACTCTCAGCTCAAAGTCAACGGGAACTATGGGTGCTCAGTACCTAAGAAAAATCAGGCCCTGCAGCCAGCTCTTAAAGCTTTGGGCTGGAAGTGTATCCCCCAGAGGGCATAACTGGAAGAGCAATTGCTGGGCAAAAGAACAATGCTAGGAAAGGAGAATAAGGAACAGGGGTGTGGGTGTTTGCAGGGGAAGAAGATCCATGCTGGAAAACATTCTCCAACATCCCGCAGGGGTATCAGGCAGCTCCCTTCCCAGTTCAGACCAGACGGGTTATTCCGAAAAAGCCAGACATTGTTGGGACAATGCCGAGTTGCTGATGCCCCTCTTGATAGGAGCATGTGCCGTATTTCTCCTGTCGACATGAAGGGTTACAACAAAGAGCACTTGTTGGTGGACGAAATTTTCAGTGCTTGTAAATTTCATGCTGTTTTAGGGGAACGGAACTGGCAAAGCCACCTGTGCCACACAGCACCCCAGGCATGGCTGCAACCTCCCCATTCTTTCTGGCAAGTCTGGTAGTTGCCCATGGCTGCCCCAGCAGGTATTGCTCAGTATAGTCAAAAATAAAACTGGAGGCCTCGTTGCTTACCTGCCGGGTTGGGATAGTTAATCGCTGGGAAAGGAAACAGAAAACAAGAGGGTTTAGAACAGCATGTGTTTCCCCAAGGGGAAAAAAAAAAATCAAAACTGAGAAATGTGACTAATGCCCAAAGCACCCACAGCCCCTAAGCTGCAAATGAGAGAATCCCTGTGTTTGGGACACACCAAGGTCCTGAGTTTGTGGGTTCACAGTTCTATTTTCAAAATGCAGACAGAACCCCAGACGCAAAACTTTTGTTCAGCGTAACATTGCTTAACACCCGGTGGAAAACTGAGGTTGCTCTTAGAATAGGGTCTGCCACCCTGCAGGAAATCAATAGGGCCTAGGTGCTGGTGTGCAACTAAAGGGGACTGGAATCCCTAGGGAAACTAAGGCACAATAGTACCCCATGGAAATGGAAAGTTGTGCAAAATCACATGGAACTGAAATAGGTGGGTTTTGCATGCTGAACTGATGGGGCCCAAACTCCTGAGTGAAACTGAGAGGGCAACTATCTGACAGCATATCAAAGCAGCTTGGTGTCCTGCAGGAATGTGGTGTGGGAGCGGAGTGTATGTCCAGTGATCTGCAGGATCAGGGAGAGGGCCCTGCGCTCCACAGGAGTTAGAACACAGCTACAACACATTGGCTTAGCTACGAAAAGAGTTGTGGAACAAACTGCTCCAAGGCCCCCCAGATCCTCTCTCCTTTGTGGTCAGTCCGGCTACAACACAATGCCCATGGCTTCTGCCCTAACATGAACGGAGGAGCCTAATATCATCCACCAGCAAAGGGGCCATGTAGCCTGACTGGGAACAGGCTGGAAGTCAAAGAACATAACATTATGTAAAATGAATTCGGCCCCCTACCCCAAAGTCTTTGCATGGGGTCCCATGGTGAGGAAGGCTGCAGAGCCACGGTCAAAGGGCAGCGATGGCACTGCGTCACCACAACATTGCATCACCCTGAGACTCCCTCCCGTAATCATAACCCAACGCTGAAAGGGACCCTGACCCTGCTCTGTTGGGTGGGATGTAGGGGGAAGATACCTACGTTCCATGTATCGGATGATGCGGGCAGCCATATCACCAGCCCCAAAGTCGGTGATGGGCGTCAGGCGAACCTCATAGCTTTGGGGAACCTTCAGGTTGCGCAGGATGTGCTCCAGCAGCAGGCCTTTCTCCATCTTCTTCACAGGAATTAATGTTTGGACAGTGTTCCTCTGATTCAGCTACAAGGAAAAAAATTAGAACTCATGGAATCAATGTTAGTGTCCTGCCAATGAGAGTCTGAAAGGCTCTGTGGGCCATCCAGCCCAAGCCTCCGTTCCCTCACAGTCAAGGCCCTGTGTAATCTACGGCCATAAAATTGGCTGTAGAAATCACTTCTTGCCACCGAACTGTGCTCCAGAATCTCAGCTTTCATTTAAAAGAAAAGAAACTTCTAGCCCTTACAGGTGGGAAGATAACCTCAAAAATGCGACAGAAAACCTGAAACACTGGTTCCGAGGAGAATTGCCCCATTTTTCTCAGTCAGGGCCCATGGACTCCATAACTCCATGCGCATGGAATATGGCCTTTCCACAACGTAGCACAGAACTCAGCATTTCTGCTGCGCATTCTATTAAATTGCTGCAACCAGGCGCACCGGGCATCAGTTCCCGCAAGCATATCTACTGGACAAGCAGTACAGGTCAGCTGTTCAAGCCCCACACCCTGGGTTTGAAATAAGAGTTTACAACTTCTTCCTCCTTTATGGAGGGGAAAAGGGAGAGACATGTAGGAAACTGAAAAAGGAGAAAGCACCTGGACCAGATGAAGTCTGAATGTGCTGAAGTCACTGGGAAGGGACGGCATCAAGGATTTTACAAGTCCGTTCCATGATATTCTTAAGAAAAAGAAAATGCTGAATGAATGATGTAAAACCTTTGTGGTGCTCATGTTTAAAAAGAAAGGAGATATTACACTGTGTATTAATTATCGCCCACTTAAGTGGACGTCACCTGCTATGAAGGTGTGGGAGACGATTACTGAAAAGTATCCATGAGGAAGAGTTGAAATTTGGAAGGGTCAGCACTGCTTTATGATGGAAAGGAGCATAGTTGATGCCATATTTGCTTTATGGATTGCCATGGAGAAGGTCAGAGAAAAGAGACGGCAACTGGGCCTGGTCTGTGTGGACTTGGAGAAGGGGTATGGTCATACTCTAAAAGAATTAGTTTGTGATGGAGAGGTGTACTGGAAGGATATGTCCATCTTATCCAGGATACGTATGATGGAGCGAGTACTGTAGTCAAAAACCAAATGGGGCGACGGGAGAGAATTTCCAGTAAATGTTGGACTGCACCAGGGTCTGCGCTGAGTCCGTTTTTGTTTGCAGCTCTCCTGGCTGTGATAAGTGAGAATCCCGGAAGGGAACTGCCTTGAAAAATGCGATTCGCTGATAACTTAGTGATATGTGCAGAAGATTATGAGACCCTGCAAACCAACACTTAACAGTGACAATACAGTTTTCAGTAGGCAGGACTTAGTGTGAGCATTGGTAAGGCTGAGGAAGGAGGACCTACCATAAAGGATAGCACAGGCAGAGAGCTTAGAAGAGTGGAAGAACTGAAATAGCTAGGATCAATGGTTGTGGACAATGGTGTTCTCCTGAGTGATGCCTGGCATCGTACCAAAGCTGCTGGGTGCAAAATGCAGGAGCTGACCCCAGTTCTCAGTGATACAAAGATACCAGTAAAGTTAAAAGGCAGAGAGTACAAAACTGTAATTCGACCCATTCGAATACATGGAACAGAGACCTGGCCAGCCACAAGACATGAAATCAGTGTGCTCTCAACCATGGAAATGAAGATGTTGAGATGGTCAAATAGTTGGATGCTCTGTGATAAGAAATGAAATAAGGTTGGGAGGGGTCTAATCCAGGTTGGCCCAACTGAAGATAAGTTGGGTGAGGCTAGGCTGCATTGGTATGGACATGTCCAGCAGAGACCTGAGAGTCATATTGGTAGGATGGTTCCTGCAATGATCATGGATGGGAGACTAAATCAGGCTGCCTAGATAACATCATGATGCCTGAAGGCAGCCCAGAGTGCTGGGACCTGTGGAGAAATGAGCAACAAAATCCATTGTCAAAAATGCCTGTTGCTGAAAACGATCCCTGGTGAATGATCTATCATATGAGTGTTTTAAATGATGACGCATAACGGTGTGTGTTTGGGTGTCAGAGGGGTGGGAATGGAGTGTATGTCATGGAAATACATTAAATTCACTAACGTTGCTGAGCAATGTAGGGATTCTTGATGCAGAATTTAGGGGGGCCCTTGGTCACAAAATTTGGTCCCATTGTGCTGCAGAGAACATGGGGCCCTGCTTATAGTCTCTTCAACACTGCCTTGCCCACTCCGGTGTTCAATGTCCCAAGCAACGGGGCTTCCTCCACTTCCTTTGATTGACTATCCCACAACCTGATATTCAGCCTACCTGTTCAGTTTTAATTTTGAATTGATTGGACTGGAATAGCAGAGGGGTGGAGGTGGGTAGGGTAGGCTGGGGCCGAAATATATGGGCAAAGTTGTGTGTGCCGCACCCAGACTTGGAAGGTCAGGGGAGAGAATGGGGAGCCATAGGTCAGGATTGAGAGGCAGGACAAGATTAACACGTAGGCAAACGAGGCACATGCTTAAGGCCCCGATTTTTTTTAAAAACCGATGTGGGTTTGCCCCTGACCTGAAAGAACTTCATATACTTGAGTTAATGGTATAGCGAGCTGGAACACAGTGTCACGCCACCACTCAAATTTGGCCCGGACATTCCTCCACCATGACAAGGGGTTAACCAGGCCAAAGCTGAGCGGCATTGTGACCCCGTGCTTCAGGCTGCAACGCCGCTCACTCGAGTAAGTGAAGTTCTTTCAGCGTGTGCACAAATCGGCCCCAGTGGCTGGGCTGGCAGAGGAAGTCCTAACACCCAGCTGAGCCACACTGTGCCATGCCCAACAGAGCCAAGGGCACTGAGTAAACAAACTGCTCTTTCTCCAACATGGTAGGGGCCCAGAAGTGAATGTTTGCCTAGGCCTCAGGAATGGGTTACTCTGGCTTTGGTGAGGGGCCGCAGCAGAGCTGTGTGTCTGGGATCCAGCACTGGGGGCTGCTGGTGAGGATTGCAGTGCAGTAGCACAGCTGTTGGGAGAGAAGGCCTACACACTCTCTTCTCTATCAGGTTCCAGCCCCTCACCGACAGACACTGAATGCACTCATAGAATTCAAAACAGTGGCTACCACCACAGTGTCCTTATGCCAGAGCCCGGTGCACTCCTGGGGTAGCTAAGACCTAGTTCCTTCACCCCAGGTTGTTTGGCCACAGCTCCCAAATGAACATTTGGAAGACTGGTCATTGCATAATCCTGCTCAGCTGCTGGAATTGTTGCAGGTACAAGCCCCATTTCGATTCCCTCGTGTGTAAGGCTCCTCTTGTGTAAGAGGCAGGACCGGGGTAGCCTCTCTTGGAATAGAGCGTGACCTGGATGCTGTCAGGATCCATTTTGCATTAGTAGTGGCGCATCTGCACACGAGCACACTGGGGGCTGATCTAGCTGGCATCCCTACAGCTCAGCCCGCCCAGCTGTCAGCACCTCTCCCGCGTGCTCTGCCAGGCTGGAGAGTACCCAGCTCCCAGTGGCAGTGACCCCACATGCACTGGCTAGTGCCACACCAGCAATTCCATGGAAGCAATGGCAGCTCATGAGCCAGAGGCAGGGGGATGTATGATGCCAAAATGGAAAGATAAATACAGTCATGAGCTGGGGCTCTTTGATAAGGGGAGCCTGATCCAAAGGCTAGGGCCAGCTCCTCCTTTAAGGCTGTTGTGTTCACCTGCCTCAGTCCCTGGGCAGACACAGCCAGCCAGGAGACGGTGGTCAGGAGCCAGGGATCATTTCCCTGTTCTAGCCATTCCCTTTAGTAGAGAAACAAATAGAAAGGTAGGACTAGAGAGAAGCCAAAAGACATGAAAATACCAGGGCACTTTGGCTGGTCAGGGGGTGGGGGTGGGGTGGTCCGGTCCGAACTGCATGGCTCTCTACTGGGTTGGGCATTGACTTGCAGTAGAGCCCACCCCCTACTAAATCACCAGCACTACTTCCTGCAGCACCCAGGCTGTCCTTCAAGGGTTCCTATCCAAGGGCAGAACTGGTCCGGCCTTACTCAGTTTGTGAGGCCTGGTACGATCAAAGCACAGTGGATGTCAGCCAGTGACATCTGGGGTGTTTGGAGATCTTAGCTTTTCCCTAGACATGAGAGGGAGGGGAGGAAAACAGCACACAGGGGCCCGCTTGCTTTACTCAGTTGTTTGAAATGCACTTAAAAATACTTTGTTTCCCCACACTGCCCCACCAACATTCCCTTGCCCTGGAGGGGCCCTTGCCAGGGGTGCTGGAACAATTTGTATAGTGGGGGTGCTGAGAGCCATTGAACCAAAGTGTAAACCCTGTATAGGATGGAAACTGCTTCAAGCCAGGGGTTGCAGCAGCCCCCTCAGCATCCATAGTTCCAGCTCCTATGGCCCTCGCTAGGCGTGAGAGGGAAACTCACTCTCCATGGCCCATTCAGACTTTGGTTCCTCTGCTGAGACTGTCCACAGTGGGGCCAACAAGTGCCATTGTGTGGCGGCAGTTCTCAGGCTGTGGACCCCTGTTCCTTGGGAACTGGGCTGACCCAGCAGCAGGGTCCTATAGTCTTTTAATAGAATACCCTGGGAGACATCTACAGAATGCTTCAAAATTCCTACAGCCAGGAGGTCACAGGCAGTTCTGTCGGCATTTAGAGCAACTGATATAGAGCCCTGGTCATTTCATCAACATTATCAGTTTCACAGGCATCAACCAGCACATTTCACACAGGTGACATAAGTGTTACAAGGGTAGATCAAAGAGAGCAGCCCAGAGCTGCTGCAGCTTGCTAGGATTGTCCGGAGGTGCTCTGGGTGGAGGCAGGTGCCACTATCTTCCCTGCCAATGATCCTGAGTTTTCAAACACCCACCCTGGCAAGAGACATCCCCCTCTATGTCCTGGGGTGACTGGCAGGAATGGGCAGAGCAATTACTCAGCAGCTCTCCTTTCAGCCTCCTGCTGGCCCTCATGCAGCCGGGGATCAGTGGAGCCCACTTCTGCCAGGGATCGCCTCCTACCTCCTGCAGCCCCAGAACTCACTAAGCACCCGCTCTGCAGTCCCCACGGCCTGGGATCTTTGCAGAATTGACCTGGCACAGTTTTTGGAAATACGGGTGTCTATGCGTCAGTGGCAGCACAAACCCAAACTTGCTACGAAGGAGGGGAGGGGCCATGGCCACTGGTAAAAGGCACCGTCCAAAGTGCAAAACTGCAGCATGAGCGAGACCAAGGGCTGGTTCCAGGCAGCCTCAGCCACCCATTTGCTCTGTAAGCCTGGAGCAGGTGCTTGGTAATGATGACCAGCTCAGGCCCAGCGGACAACAATAGCAGGGCGGAGGCCGGATCCAGCTCTCCGGAGTGCTTCCACCCAGGACTGACAGCAGCAGTTCTGTGCAGAGCAGGTTGCAGCTGCGCACAGCAATCTGGGAGTAGTTTCTGTTATTCTTGCATTGGAATGCCATGCTGCCAGCTCCATTCTCCCCTAAATCTGTACTCCACTGCATGCTGCTCTGTCTCGCTCTCTCCCTTCCACTCTCTTTTCTCCTCCTGCTCATGCTGCCCCAGTGCTGTGAGCTAATATCACTCTGTGCCGTTAACAACGCACGCGCACCAGCATTGAGGCTGGCCCCCTTATTAGAAATTCCCAAGCCGCGGCGGAGAGGAGCACATAAGACTCAGCAACGAGCTCATTCATCACAGGGCACGGGAAGCTGCCAGGGGAGCCAGAGCAATGCACAGTCTCATCTCTGCCTTCACCTCCTTCCATTTACAATAAGGAGAGGGAGGAAAAAACATACCATTCCCATCAGCCTCCAAGTGCCTGCTGCAGACATTATGCAGGCTGATGTGGGGGGAGGGGAGAGCACATGTGGAGAATGGTGCACCAAAGTGCTTGGGAAGGGTGAAGTCACCCATACAATCAACATGTGTGTACTCACAAACAGGTGCACACACTTGCACACATTCCTGCATTCATATACACGTGGACAGATACACAGTCATGAATATCCCACAAGCATATAAATGCCCTGTGATGCTGGCTCATGCCAAGGTCCCCCTGTCTCCACTGAACACGGACAAATACATTGCTGGAAGCAGTCCAGCTCACCTGTGTCTTAGTATTGTTAAAAGAGATATGAGAAGGAGAAGAATGTGTTTAGTCTTTATACTTTACTGAATGCTTGCGAGTTGATGCATGAATTAATCTTACTTCTAACGTCTCCATCTCATATTGTAAGGTAATATTTGAGCAGTTGTGTTGTGAGGTGCTGTGACTGTGTAAATCACCAGACAAGAGTGTGACACCAACAACAGGAAGTGTTAGACATTTCCTGTTGGGCAGGATATATCAACACCAGACAGATGATTGTGGGACGTGAAAGAGGACAAAAGATGTTGGTTGTTCTGCCCTCCCCGCTTTGAAGACAAGTCATGCAAGAGGATTCCTCCCATCAGCTGAATTCACAGCTCAGAGCACAAGGGAGGAGGGAATAAAAACCCTTAACAAGAAGGAACTGTATCTCTGTGCTGATTGAATTTGGGGGGTGGCAGGGGAGTGCAAGGTTTACTGTGCATAAACAAGAGATCCTCAGTGCTAACTCAGGCGAAGCACTAAGGGATATATAGAACTGGCTTATTACAGAAGCTTCTATTACTTTTTGAAACTTAAGACTCTGTGTGTGTGTGTGTGTGTGTGTGTGTGTGCGCGCGCGCTTTCACCTTATACATAACTCTCTGGTTTCTTTTCCTACTTGGCACTCATGCTCTTGAGCCATTGCAGGAAGCTTTACATACCCAAACCCCACAAACTGACAGCTGCCTGCACAAGAGCATCCAGGACTGTGTCTCCTAGTTCTAATCCTTCACCATCACACACTGCCAGCAGGTCCTCCAGGCTTGTCCCCTGCTAAAGAACCAGTCCTGTCCCTTGACTTAGTACCTTTGGCATTTACAAGGTGCAGATTCCAGCATGGCCATTGGGCAGGCTGACTGAGAGGACAGACTCCATGTTCAGGGGCTTCAAATTGAGATGCATGGAGTTCGGCTGGTTTAGCTTATCGCTCCCAGCTGCTTAAAAAAAAAAATCACACAGGGACATGTTGAATGCAAGAGGCCCATTCCTTGCCATTTCTTCTGCTTGCAAAGCCCATGGCATTGTGGAGTAGGGGCTTTTCTTTTCAAATCAAATTATGTTTTACTCACACATAAATAAATAAAATGTCTGTCAATAGCTAAGTGCTACAAATGATCCTACAACAAGAAAACGGCGTTCCTGGCCAACGCTAGCAGCCCTACAATAATAAACCCGTTTCTGTGCAGCACGGCACTTCTGAAGAACCTTGCCAAAACACAAGAGTACATTCAGCCTAGCAGTCACAAGCAACCCTATCTCAAGTCAGTGAGTCATCCCGATATTCTTGCACGGCTCTGTAATAACAAACGCAAGAGCACACCGGACAGCCATCATGAGCAACCCTACAACAACAAATCTGCATTTGTGTGGGTTTGGGATTCACGAGCAACCCTACACAAACAAACCAGGGTGTGCACCAATACAGTAAGCCATACAACACGCAGTGTGTGCATTCAACCCTACAATAACGTAGCCATAACTAGTGCTGGCGAGTCTCCCTACAGCAGTATATGCAGCCTCACAAGCAATCTTCTATTAACAAACCAGCAGTGTGTGTGTGTGATGGAGAAGCAAGCAAGCAGTAAGGAAACCAGTTTCAGTCCCAAGCCTCAGAGGGATTATCAAAACCGACGAGAAAAAAAAAAGTATATTAAAATTTTGCTGAATACACGACAAGCAGATTAGAGCAAAGGGACACAAACAACCACAAACATCATGATTCCCAGAGTCATTACTCATTCCTGCCACACTCTGTCCTTATTTGTCCCAGCTCCCTGCTACGTCTCAGCTTGGAGCGTGAGCCCTAGCCCTCCTCTCCTATATCTCCTCTCGCAACTCTTTATCTCTTGCCTCTGTTCTTGAAATCATTCTAATTCTCCTGGACATTCCTTCCTAGGCAGCAAATGAGGAGAGGGTGGCTGAATGCACACGATCATCAGCTGAGCACATAGCTAGGGTATTGGGAAAAGAACTCCCAACTCCCATCTCCAATCACACGGGCCCCTGTGCAGGGAACGAAGGGAGAGAAGATAGATGCATAAACACAAGCTGGTGCAAAACCACAGGCACACAGACACCATTCAGTCTCGTTCCCTCCCCCACCCAGTCTCTCTCTCTCTCTCTCTCTCTCTCTCTCTCACACACAGCTCTGTAGACAAACCGTCTCTCTCAGGCATACACACACGTGCAATGTGGTAAGATGCCCATCTCTCTCCACTGGACTGTTAGGAGCCAGCTGCCTTTGGAGCTGCCCTGCTGGCAGTGATCCTGTTACGAGTAAGCAGCTGGGCTCTCCTGAGCTGATCTCAATCGAGCACAGACAGGAGTGATAACAGAGCTGGGGCCAGGAGAGTGCGAGGCCTGTAATTACTCCTGCCTGCTGGGGAACAGGCTGCTCAAAGGGGCTTGGAAAAAAAACCCCCATCAGCAACAGAGCTGAGTAAATAACACCCAGCAACCAGTGCTGCCTCTGCAACAGCCTCTTTGCAACGGTAGGCAATTAAGAACTGCTTCAAATGCAACGATGCTGGCAGCGATGGGTCCGGTTTGTCTCTCCTGCATGCCCACTAGCGCCTCACAGCCTCAGCCAAGCAGCCTATTTATGTCCAGTCCAGGAGTAGCCATGCAGGTGCTTGGGCTGTGATTGAGAACAAGGTGATGGCAGCAAAGAGGGACTTTTACTCTGAAAGGCTGCACAAATCAGGATGCGAAACAGCCTCCCCCTTCCAGTTCAGCCTGTCTGAGTGGAGCAGGAGAAGGACCCATGATACCAAGTGAGCTCCTTCCCCTAGGGCTGTGATCTCACAGGCATTCCTGCAAACCTTTCCTTTGGCTGGGAGCTTAACAGAACAAGCGCCAGCTCAGACAAACCCAGTGAGTTCCAAGTGGTTCCCCATATATAAAACCAACAACGCTGTAATGAACTGCATCACGGCCTTCTACAGGAGGGACTCAGACCCACCCAGCCATGCGTCATCAACCCTTTGCTGCTAACAGCTGATGGAGAGTCTCCTTTGGCTTGTGGTAGAGTCGCTTCTGTTTTGGGATGTGGAGGATGCAAATGCCATTATTAATCATGTTTATTATAGTAGTGCCTAGGAACCAGTGAAGGACAGGGCTCCATTGCCAAGGCATTGTACAGACACAGAGTAGACAGGCCCTGCCCTGAAGTTCTATTCCGGCTGCTGCTGTGAAGCTGAAAGGAGCCCTGTAGAGGGAACTGTGAAGCTCCCAGGTGTTCATGGCCTTGTTAAAATTAAAATAAGGAATTTGTATAGCTTTACATCTTCAAAGACTTGTTCACACTAATTAAGTCTCAGCATTCTTTACGACAAGGGCACGCATCCATATTTCCTAGATGGGGAAACTGAGGCACAGAGTGGGTAAGCAACTCGCCTACAACCACATACAGAGTTTAAGTGATTATTGCTACTTATTAATGGTAGGGCCCATAATGTGCTGGCCACTCTCCAGACATTTCTATATAAATCAACTAGATTCATTGTAGGCAGCACAGCAGCAGTGGGATTTTAAGGGACTTAAGCATGGACAGGTGAGGGGCTTTGCTGAGGAGCTCGGAGAAGTTGTACCATGCATAAGGGACCATGTGGAAAAAGGCCAGGAGGCACTGTGCAAGAAGATGACAAGCAGGCTGAGGAAGATGGGAACGCTGGTGGAGTAGGGGGTGACAAGCTCAGCAAGAGAAGATACGTATTTGGGGTAGAGTTCTCTAGAGCTTTGAAGGGGACAACAAGAAGCTTAAATATGGCAGATGGGGAGCCAGTGTAGGGATTCAAAGAGCGGAGAGACATGATCAAATTGATGGGCTAAGAGGAGGAGTTTGGGCAGCTGCATTCTGTATGGACTGACTTGTTAAAGAAGGCACACAGTGAATCAATGGCAAAGCTGGGAATAGCAGTTTTGCTCCAGACCGAGCCTTGATTCACCTGAAAGGTTCACGAATCTCAGAAAACATTCTGACTGGAGATGGGAGCTAGAACTCCCCAAATTCTCAGTCCTGACGCTATTTTCCCATATCTTTAGAACTTATCCAGTCCCCCATTACAGCAGTATCTAAGCACCTCATAATCTTTACTGTATTTATCCTCAGTACCCCTGTGAGATAGTAACATTGCCCTATCTCCATTTTACAGATGAGCAACTATGACCCAGAGAGATTAAATTATTTACCCAAGGTCACAGAGGAAGTCTGTGTAGGGTAAGGAACTGACCCTGGGTCTCCCAAGTCCCAAGCTAGCGCCTAACAACTGTGTCATCCTTTCTGCTTGTCCCAGACTAGAACAAGTCATTGTGTGGCTCAGTTTCCCCACCTGTAAAATTCCCTCTACGTTGTGAGCATCTAGTTAATGCTTTTAAAATATTCTGAAGACAAAGTTATAGGAGTATAAACACTACATCAAGGGGGAAAATAAGGAACATTACAAATGGAACACATGAGGTACATTTAAAAACTGCTTCCTATGGAAGTTGTAACATGTTACAACACTTGGAAGACCACAAACAAAAAAAGTGTTATTCTTGTTTGGTTTAGAGCTACAAAATGCATGAGAGAAGCTTAAACACAAAAAGCTATACTTACGTATTTAAGTAGTGTTATTTTGTGTAATATATTTTATATTGGCCATAAATACAGTTGAAGTAATCTAGGTAACACTGTGAAGTTAAACTGCAGCAGATAGCACAGCTTCATAAAGCAAACAGATTTAGGCCCCAATCCTACAAAAAAATACCCACATACTTGAAGCCAATGGGACTACGCACAATGCATAAAGTTAAGAATATGCTTTAAGTCTGCAGAATGAGTGTTAATTCACTGCCATGCTGTCCTCTTGGATGGACATATGTCAAGAGAAGAGGTCCCAGGACTGGAGGAAATTTCCCAACTGGTTTGGTTTCCATTTCCCCCACTGGATAAGCATGATTCAAATTATAGGCTTTAGGGGGAAAATAATCATTGCTTACAGATATAAAATCCACTTTGCACAGACATGCACATGGGTGAACTAAAAATTCATGTCTTTCTGTTTTGTGAGCTCTTGATCTAGTCAAATACGATGGTTCGAATGTTGCTGGTAAGCGAGCACGACATCCAAAGCAAATTCATTATCAAAGCCAAATGAATGGTCCCGAAACATATTTCAGCTGGCAGTAAACTGTTATTAGGAGAGTTATTCCCCTCCTGGGCTGAGTAGAAAAGAAATCCCAGTTCCAAATGGAAAAGCCATTGTGATCTTCAGCTGGGCTGCAGGGGAAGGACTGAGCCAGTGAAGGCAGGAGACAGTCTCTCTCCTGCTCTCTCACCCACACAATCAGCTGCCCATCCTCATTAGGTGCCAAGAGCAGCAGTTTACAGCTTCCCAGAGAAGCCAAATTGGTGCTGTCATGAATTACTGTAACGGCTTGTTCCACACTCTTCAATGATGTCTTTCATTAGGGACTGATGAGAAAGCAATATGTATTTTATTAACATATGTCCCCCATGTAAGAAAAACAGACCTAATCTTCACTTCTTCAGGAAGAGAATCAAGTGAAATGTTCAGCCAAGCTAAAGGATGCCTGGCAGCTGTCTGAGCTCTGGGCCTTACAGAGACTGCACCACACCACCGATCCCGAGGTGAGCGGGAGCCTTGGGCTGGGATAAAGGTATCTGGGCAGACATCAGGACAGGAAAGGAGGGAAAACCACGGACTCCTGCTCCTTCTCCCCTTGAATTTAAATGAATTTAGTGCTAGTGAAAGCCAGGTGTGATCCAAGCATGAGTGGGACCTAGCTCAACCAGAATGTTGGTGCCCCCAAACTACCCCACCTCCCCATCACAGAAACACTTCTTTTCAGATTGATCCTCCTACCCCTGCGCTCCAACAGGCTCTTCCTCCTCATTTCTCCCTATGCTCCATTATCTTTCTCTCTCAGTGGGCCCTGCTGTTTGGGCTAGGGCCTCTCAGACCACAAGGCCAAGATCACAAGATCCTGTCTTCATCTACCCATGCTGGGAGGTGCCCGAATTCACACCACACAGCCTGAAGTTCTCACTTTATCCCCAGCAGAGGCAGAGCCCGGGTCAGGGCCACCGCTGCACCAACGGGCTCCGCTCCTGCCAAAGAGACACGACATCTAGGAGTCAGAGGGGAATGCCATTGGCACAGCCTGCCTACTTGGCCTCCCTGCCGATGACAGAATCCATTGTGGGAGGGTTGGCAAGGAGACTTATTTTAAAACAAAACAAAGTGCAGAACTGTTTATTATTCAAGCCCAGCGTGCCTTAAATGGAACCTGCTGGCACACCACCCGGCCTAATGAAACCACTTACCCAAGTCAATCCTACAGCAGGGCATGCTGGCAAATGGCTGGGTCCCCAAGGGCCATCCCTAATTTAGTTGCAATTGCCCTCACCTTTAGTACAAAGGGAGAATACAGAGTCCGGCACAAAATCCTTCTTGATCCAAGCCACCTGCCCAATTGGCTCAAGATGGAGCTTTACAGGCTGGGATTGTCGTCCCCATGGGCCTAACCTGGATATGAAAGGTGGCTAGCCAGAGGTCTCATTATTGAGTTCTGTGAGCCGCACTTTGGGAACCCCTGGGCTATGAAGATTTTTAGTGTTTTATTTGATGGGAAAAGGTCATTGTACATAATTGCAAACAGTTACAGAAAGCAATTTCTAGCAGTGATTATAACCCTGCTTCCGGGCTGTGAAAATCCAGCTACCCAGCCTGCAACCGTTTCATAGTCCAGCTCTAGAGAGGAGGATTTTTTTCCTCTTTTTGACAAGATAATGTACTCTTCCACCAAAGCATAGCCACAGAGTATGTTCCTCCCCCAAGGCACTCACCTCGCTCTCTTACAAAGAAACACCTCTATGCACCGTGGGGAGTATGCACCTGGCTAGCTGATACTTGCTACGGGAGAGATTGCAAACCCCAACGTGCACTCCCCCTGCTTTGGCTCCTCTCTCTCCTCCACAGCCACACACAGCCAGCTTTCATGAATCAACCAGAGGAGAGAAAAAGAGAACAAAAAGAAAAGGAAAGAAAGTGAGGGGAGGAGAGGGCAAATATAGATGAAAAAGGCCAAGAAGGGTGGGCGAACAGTGGAGGAAGCTATTGAAAATGGTAAATGAAGTAAAGAAAGGAAGCATCCCCAAGCAGCGTCCCAACCTTCCAATAGGGACTCTCAGAAAGACTCAGTAACTAGCGTGTACTCCTTAAAAGCACCAAAGGGAGGGGGACAGGGGGATAAGAGATAGGCGTGAAAGGCTCTCTTGCTTTTCTCTTTGATGCCTGGCTTGCATTTCTCTTCCTGTGCTCAGCTCTGTACAATACAGACCGACTATGTGAACAGCCAGCTGGACAGGAACAGCCAAGGTGGACTCAACATCTCACACCTGTAAGGCTGGCATAGGGATACAGTGCGGGTGCTCTTCGCTCCCCGCCGTTCCTGAATTAGCACTGTGCCAAAGCCCCAGCAAGGAAAGAACATAAGAATGGCCATGCTGGGGCACACCAAAGGTCCATCTAGCCCAGTATCCTGTCTTCCGACAGTAGCCAGTGCCAGGTGCTTCAGAGAGAATGAACAGAACAGGCAATCGAGTGATCCATCCCCTCATCCACTCCCAGCTTCTGGCACTTGGAGGTGCTGTGCTGCTGAAGATAGACAGGTAGACAAGGCCCTGCAATTAGCAGTCACTGGAGAGCATATGGCCCTTTTATAAAAGTTGGAGCATTAGTTCTATTGTCCTAGTCAAACTCTGATAATAACCCAAATTAGAGTGGAGCTAATGATGGAAAAAAATTATCCATAATTATTTGTTTGTATTAGAAAGTTAACCCACTTTCTGTGTTCTCTCTCGGACAATCAAGCACTTCAGTTTTACTAGCACAAATACTCATGAAAAGTGAATTTTAAGATCAAATTTTCACTGAAAAGTAAATTCTGAATTGCTAAATAACACCCACAAGTTACTCTCTGGGCTGTGTAGATTAGTTATAGAAATCAGCCAGTCAGAGAACAGAAACGCCACAGAACTGCTGTAACTAACCTGCACAGCTGAAATTGCCAGTGTTCCCAACTAAGCACTTGCAAACGAGCTGCAGACCCAGGATTATTGGCTGCATACCTTCCTGAATCACATTCAATAACGAATAAATCTGACCGTTTAATGATTGTTCATGAGCAATTTGTGAATAAAACAAGTCAAAATTAATCAAATTATTTGTTGTGAATAAATTTGCTGAACTCCTCCTAGGTGCACTAAAACAGAATCTCACTAGCAGAGCTGACAGATGTCAGGCTGGTCTAATGTCGGATTTACCTCCCCTGGCCCATCCAACAGGAACCAAGCTGAACCGGTATCAGCTTGGAGATGCTGCTGGCATACAGGATTCTGCAGTAAACTGCTAAGCTTGCAGGTATCACTCTGAGCCTCTCCCTGGCAGAGCCCTTTGGAACCATAATGCATTATTTAGCAAACACCCTCCTACCCTCATCGCGTGGCTGCAGTGAGCCAGCCCCAGGTGGGAGTCACCTCCCCTGGCCCCACTGTGCTAGTCCCAAGTGGAAGCAAACCTTTGTGGAGTTAGCTAGCACAGAAATTGGTCCGCATAGCATATATATTTGAAACTAGACAGGAGCTCCCTCCTCTCCCAGCCCCAAAATACGCAACTAGTTTGGAGTCTTTCCAACCCTTCAGATCTAGCAGAGAAGCCCGCATGCTAGCAGCTGCCCTCACACACACAACCCACTGACAGACATCCCGAGTGGAAAGCAGAGAAGACTAAACACTTGTCAGCAGACGCGACTGCAGCTGCGTGCCCAGTACTGAGCAGTGGTGGGAGCAGATAGAGCATGATCCTGCCCCCTCTGTTCCCAAATATCAATGGGGATGCTGCTGCTTTTCCCGGGGCCTGACACAGAAATCTTATTATGCTTCAGGAGGAGTCTTGTCCATCATGCGCTATTGATCTCTGCCTACAGGTCCCCTTTCGCCCAGCACAGCTGTCACTCAATTCTACTGAGCATCCCAAACCACTTTTCCTCTCGCGGACCTTAAAGACGCAGTCATCTCCTTCCTGCTTTTTCTGCCTCATGGCCGTGTGAACCAAGAACTTCAAACCACCCCCACCTGCTGTTTACCCTCCTCCAATGGCCTCTGCCTCATTAAGGGCTTTGTCCGGCACACCCTTAATGTAGTCTCAAGAAGGCAATGGTGCTAGAAAGTGAAACTGACCAATCTAGTGTCACTGACTGAGCAAAAAGTAAACAAATTGCATCAATGGTGGAAAGTAAATTAGATCTGAGAACCTTCTCCAGGTGTTACTCACTGCAGGGGAGGACATTTTTGCAGCCAATGCAATTTTTACTTTGATGGTGTCCTATTATAGCAGCACTTCATGAGCAGATACCAGCCTGGTGGCTAGGGAAGGCAAAAAGGAAGTTGATAAAAAAACCTTTCCAGAGTCATAAGCCATCCCATATATGAGACGTCTTTATGAAACTCAATCTCGTGCCTGCACTTGGCACTTTGTGGCCAGGTATCTGCAGTTCCCAGTCCTCACCACAGCTGTATGGGCAAGGGAGGTACTGGCAAGCTGATGAAACTGACTCTCAATCTCGCTTGTTGGAGTTACTCCACTTTGTATAAATGAATATTCATTGTACGTGAGAGAAGTCTAACTCTATAATCCAGTGGTTAGGGCACTCCGCTGGGGTGTGGGAGGAGACCCAGGTTAATATCCTTGCTCGGCCTGATTCAGAGCAAGAATATGCATCTGGGTCTTCCACATCGCAGGTGAGCATTGGCAATTCTGGGGCTAGTCTGGGTCTCTCGCTCTCTGGTTTTGACCAGAAAGTCTACCCTGGATCTGAGATACCTAGATGAAAATTCTGTCAAAACTTAAATTTAAACGTTTTGACAGAAAATTGTTTCATTGAAATTTTTTTGATCAGCTCTAGAAATGACCTTCTCAACCCACAAAGCAATGAATTTATGCCCTGAGCTGTGATTACCTCATAACTACAATTACTGGTCACAAAGGGTACGGCTGCACTGCAGCGACAGGTGTGATTGCAGTACGTCTAGACACACCCAAGCTAGCTAGCTCAAAAGGTAGCAGTGAAGCCAAAGCAGCAGCATGGGCTGTATAAGCCTGCCTGGGAGTGTACTCAAGTGGCTAGCCTGTGCAGCCTCAGCTTCACGGCTAATTATTATTGGCGCTAGCCAGATCAAAGTTCGCTCGGGTGTGTTTACATGTGCTGTGATCATACCTCTGACTGCAGTGTAGACATACCCAAAGCTATGTAGCTTTTCGGTGTGGGACTCAACCACTTCCAGAAGTAACTCTACAGGCAGACGACCTACCGTGGGCCATACCCATTCCATGTATAACTCTAAGTCGGCTTAATTCATTCTTAGGTGTAGAACTTTTACTTGTGTCTTTGTAAATTTACCAGCCACTGGTAAATTCTCTGACCTCTTGTTCTAACATTATAGGATACTACTAGGCAAAAGGGACTGATCGATTTTCACTAAATCCTACTTAAATTTAAGAACTTGAACTAGGTTCCTCTGACTGTGCTCCGTTCCGTTCCAGTCCTGCAGGGACTCCTGAGATGAAAATCCTGTCAGACACCAATGTGTGGGAGAGCAGACTGTGGCCCAATATGTGCACAAGCAATGAACCTCAGGATAATTATGTTATGGACACAGGCCTATCATTATAGCCTCATGTGGTGTCGTTTCCTTGGTGATGATCATGGTGTTGCCTAGACAGCGCATAATCCCCAGGAGCTGGCAAAATGTTAGCCTGTTTTTATAAAGCGAGTTCAGACACCTGAGTCCGTCTTAGGACGAGTTTCAGTTTTTGTAGCCCCAAGGTAACCCTTCCCCCTCTCCCCTGCAAGACATCTCGGTACCATTTCCAGAGCAGTTTCACCCGAAGCGGCGACCATGTCTGGAAAAGGGGCCTGGTTCATCTCCTGGCCTTGAGGGCCAAATGCTAGGAGAGGCACCCACCACCGTGTTTTCCTTCTTTACTGGTTCAGAACCCTTCCTAAAGCATGAGCTCTGAACCGAGCCCTGGTTTATTACTGTTTGTGAGTGCTGGGCTGGGCCCATGGGGTTGTTATTGAAGGGTTGTCTGTACCTGCTGGGACGCACACATTAGCTGGTGAGTGCCGGGACATTTATGTTTGTTAGGGTTCAGTTGCTCATGAGCACGGGGTTGCGTACATGAGCTTGTCACTCTGAGGTTGCTCCTGAATGGGGAAATACATACACTGGTGGGTTACTACAGGCTGGCTTGTGTGCTGAGCTGAGAACTCTGGTTCTTAAAATGAAAGCAAACAGCATGGAGGGCTGGTGACACCACACTTTGGAGCTCCAATACCACGGCTTCAGTCAGCCAGCAGGAGGAACTAGAGAGCACAGTTAAGGGATCCCCTCCTGCCCCTGTCCTGTCTGCCCCTGCAGGGGCTTTTGGCTTTCTGCACTAACGAGACAGAAAAACATCTAAAGAGACACTGATCGCGTGGGGTTGGAGGAGGGTAAAAACACATTGGAGGCAAGAAAGAAAGAGACCATGTTACAGTAAACAGAACTCAGTATACACCTCCTGCTGCGCTGCAATGGTCATCAGCAGAGTTAACCTTCCACTCTAATCTCCATCATTAAATCCCTGCTAACGCCCCTGTCCTACGTATGGCTTAGCGGCTGTCTGTCTGTCACCTCCAACGTGGTGAGCCTGGCTCCCCACCACCTTAGCTCTCATTAACACCCTCTGGCTGGCTGATGGTGTGAGCAGCAGCTGGCTCCCAAGCCCTCCTTAGTTTTGTAGACAACTGAGGAGGTTT
This sequence comes from Natator depressus, assembly GCF_965152275.1. Classification (NCBI taxonomy): domain Eukaryota; kingdom Metazoa; phylum Chordata; order Testudines; family Cheloniidae; genus Natator; species Natator depressus. Next base: position 150,598,756 of record NC_134236.1, read on the forward strand.
ATCAAACAGGGAGAGGATGAAAGCACCAACAAAGAGAGAGTCACTCCCCCCCCCCCCCACTCCATCCACTCTGATGTTGCACAGGGCTGCTCTCATTAAAGCCAGACTGGGCTTCCTGGCAGGAATTAATTGGAGATGGCCACCTGGTTAGCTACTTTAGTGTGTGGGTCTAGGAGGGGAGCGCTCTTTGGAGTTAATGGGGAAGCAAGCAGCCTACATTGCAGATGGTTGGCTGGCACAGGCTGCTGAGGGGATCCGAGGAACACTTTGCCAGGCAAATCTGAGGCTGTTCTAATCAGAGGAATAGCAGAAATGTGTTAAACTTCCCCGCTTTTGGTCTGAGGCCATGCATCAGAATTTAAGGAGAAAACGTTAGCCTCAGGTCCCCCTGAGGGGCTGCATGAAGATTAAATGCTCCTTCTGCGCTGGTACCTTCTCCTGCCTCTTTCTCCCTCGACCCTCCCTCTCATTGAGCGCACAGTAATTCTGCCATTGTCCCCTGTAACCACCAGCTCAGCTCCTTCCTCCAGAATGCAACCTGCACGCAATATTAGAAGGCTTTTCATTTCCCTTTAATATTAGAGCAGAGCTGTGGGAGGGTATAAACCACACAGAGAAACAAGCAACTGAAAGGGTTGGTTTTTTTTTTTTTTTTAAATATTTTTTAAGCCAGGGTTTGGTTTGAGTGGGCTGCTCCAAATCCCCAAGTGATGCAGGAAGCTTTCAGAGAGAGCCTGGTGCCTTTCCATGCTATAGGAACATATCTATGCTTGGAAGAAAAATAACCCTAGGCCTTACAGTCTGCCCATAGTCAAGCCACCTGAGGCTGCAACTCACTAGACTTCATAAGCAGGATCGACCTTGGTCAGCACTGAGAGGGGATACCTCCTGGAGCAAGAAATAAAAAAAGAATCCCCCAACAGAACACTGTAGGGGTTTGCAGAGTCTTTGGTACAGAATGAGCTTCCCTCCAAAGCACTAATGAGGCCAGTGCTGCTGCATGGTGCAGTTGCGTGGTGTGCTGCTGGAGGAGTGGTTGTTCAAGTGAGAGAAAGAATTGAGGCTTTTCAAGAGGCTTGAACTGCTACTACTGGTGCTGTCCCTGGGGGTGGCTCCAAGCTCTCAGGCTATTTTTTAAGTTTAGGTTAATTTGTATCCAAATTGAACTGGTTTGCCTGTCATTATAATCATCATCAGCAGCGCCCTGAATGATTAAATCCCATCTAAAATGCACAGGCCTCCTGCGTTGGGAGTCCCCGTGCAGTAAACGCCAGCATCTCTGAAGTACTTGATTCTCTTAGATCCGTCACCCTGGAATGCGCAGCCCCATCGAACCCTACTGTCTGTCCAAAGCTGCTGCACAGGAAGAGACAGAAGGCTAGGAGCCACTTTGCCAGTTGAACAATAAGCAACGCTTCTACTCCCACCCAACAGAGTTTAACAACAACTGCAGTAGGCAATTTCAATTCAAGGGGTCCCCGGGGCACTGTAGAGCATGCTGCTGTTTAGGGATCTTCGCATTATATATTACACTCACCCCCCGCCCCAAGAGCCCTTAAACCAAACTGAGGTGACTGAAATGAGACCCAGCAATGATGATTACAATTTACTCCTTCTGCACCTCCTGTAATTCCAGCTCAGCAAGAGTTAGTCATCGCCTGGCTGCCCCTCACCAGTCAGCACCCAAAAATCCCCTCTCTTGGCTCAGACGTGTTCAGGGTGTGTCATGGTGCTGAGGAATGAATTCTGACAGGCCAGTGAACCCAAGCAGCTCCCAGGATGCTGAGGAATTGATGAATTCCAGCTGGCTGGTAAATTAGGATCTCTAATTAGGAATAGCTGACTGATGAGTACCTTTTTCTTAGGCCTGAAGAAGAGCTCTGTGAAGCTCAAAAGCGTGTCTTTCACCAACAGAAGTGGGTCCAATAGAAGATATTACCCCACCCACCTTGTCTCTCACGCCCTAGGACCGACACTGCACATGACTGATCAGAAGGCATATTTTCTCCAAGCAGAATGTTCCATCACAATGGGGGAGGAGGGAAATCCTTACTCTCAGACTTCCCATAATAGAACTTTCATTCCACCATAGGTAGCACCTTGAAGCTAGGTAGTATCCAGGGAGAAGAGTTCACAGACAAAACACACTCTTATAATTTATCCACACAAATTTTCTTCCCTTAAGGGCTCTTCAGGGGAAGCACCTTTTTTGCTTTTCACAGTTGTATTCACCAGCATCCTCATGTTCTCCACTAGGTGAGGAACCCAGGAGATTACATCAACATCTTTTTGCCTTGTTGTTTACCCTGCCATCCCCCCTTGGGGAAAACAGCATAAACAAGTAAGGAGTTGAAGATGGGACTCCCTCCTGACAGGCCCAAGTGACAGGGAGCAGCATGGCGTTGCAGTGACATAAGAACTGGAAGATGGGCAGGGCTTCAGAGGACAGATCGGAAGCTCTGTTTTGGCCATGTTTAGTGTTAGCTGATGATGAGAGATCCGGGGAAAGGTCAGAGAGACAGGCTGAGATGCATGGACTGGATGCAGAGAAACAAGTCGGGAGTGCAGAGAGAGATCTGAGAGTCACCAGCATGAAGATGAGAGTTAAGAACATGAGAGTGGATGAGATCACCCAGAAAGAGGGTGGAAAGCGAGGGGAGGAACAGAAAGGTGAACCCCACTATGGAAAGTGGAGGAGGAACACACCCACTGAGCGAGAACACTGATCAGCATTGTGGGAGAAGAAGAACCAGACCAGTGCAGTATCGTGGAAACTTATTGCCTTCCACTCTGTCTGCATGTGTCCAAGCACTGCCTTGAGTGGGGAATGAACAGTCTATCTTTTACTCTCCCCCCGGCCCCCAAATGTTCAGTGCCTACTCCTTCTCCCCCCCATGGGAGCTTTAGCTATTGATGCAGCATTCAACCAGTAATAAAATGTATGCAAACGTGTTTAGATTGCAAATGCAGGAAAATATTCATTATAAGAATGTAATGATGCCAAAAAAGAGAAACATAATGCTAACAGCGATATATTGTGAAATGCAGACAAAGACAATAGCACTAATTCTCCTTTCCACAAAGGCCTTCCTACCACTCCAGTAGAGTAAATGTCATTTTCCTCCTCTTCCAGGCAAAGGTGTAAAGGGGCCTCAGTGTAAATGTAGTCTCAGATCTGAGACTACATGTTCTCACCTTATAGGTGGAGAGGAACTTGGTTGAGGATGAAAAAGAATGAAAATCCTAAATTATTTCAGAGAGTTGCAAAGGCGGAAATGGCAACTCTGGTTACAGTGAATCTCATTTTACAGTGAAACTGTTCAGTGATAAAGTGACTTCATTATAAGAAGGCCCCCTGTGTCCTGTATTGTGGTGATTATTTGCTAAGCATGGAAAATGTGCTCTGCGCTGTACGAGAAACAAATATAAGAAGTCCCTTCCCTGGAGAGCTCACAATCAAACAGAGACATAAAGATGAGACTCGCTATGTGACCCAAAGGAGGGAGGCACTTGGATTCTTTAATTATTTTGTTTTGTATGTACAGTAAATAATCTTTTACTCCCAAACATCACGCAAACACATTTACTACCAGACCCCAAGAAGCACCAATCTTAAAAACCTGGGATTTGTAAAACACTGGAGAGATCTGGGCATTTTGCCCCAAATAAGGCGGCGAAGCCTGGATGGAAGCGTCCTGTGATACTTGGTTAGCTTCCCACACTCTTAAAAGTGTCAAGCTGTGATCCTTTCTAGCCAGTGCCCTCTCATATCTTCCCCTGATCCTCTCTGGCCCTCCACAATTGCCCTTGAGCCTGTACAGAACTAGAAACCAAAACCCCTGCTGAGTTTATATAATTCCAATGACTTCATTACTTTGACTGTATGAAAGTCCTTCTGTAACACAAAGAATGGCTTTTCCCTGCAGTTCCAGCCTGGAGAGCTCGCCACTTTATTCCCTTTATTTTAACTAGTGAAGAGGCTGAAATTCCACTTGCCTGAGTCTCCAACCTATATAATCTACACTACTTTACTGATGACTGGGGAGGGGGAGGGAGGGTATTCATATTAAAACCCCATTCAGAAGATAGAGCATGAAAAGACCAAGAAGTGGGACCTTTTAGCTCTCAATCCTTCCCTACAACAGACTTGAACGTAAACACTGACCTCACAATTGACTTTCCTTTTCTATTTCTTAGAGGAAAGAATGGCTACTTCTGGCTATTCTGCTAAGAGCAGCTCCCAATCTGCAGGTAGTATCGGAGGTGAGCTCCTCACAGCTCTCACTGAAAGCTGGTCTTCCCAAGTACGAGCATGGTGCTGGAGAAGAGCGATTAGGGATCTTACCTGCCGGACATCCAGCCGGTACTTGAGAATGGGATCCACTGCGTCGGGTTCTTTCTGTGTCCACTGCAAGACATAAGAGTAGTTCTTGGATTGCTTCTGGCTGTGGGTGGGGTTGGGAGTGTCGTAGTAAAACTCTGGGTTGTAAGCTTTTGCTGGGAAAGAAAAAGAAAGAAGAGAAAGGGGATGGGTGTGGGGGTGGGAACTTAAAAGTTACAAAGTGAGATGGCAAGGGTGGTGAGACTTCACTGACCAACTCATCAGCCCAACTGCAGCTCAGGAGGTCCTCTGTGCCCAGGGGCACAGGCTGGCATCATGCCAAACACCTCATTTACATTTTAAAAGCCATTCAAACCATATGTTTCTATGCTTCCATTTCCACTGGCTAAGGTACTGGGGGGAAGGTAACAACCCAGTGAGCCCCAGCACACCATGACACCGCACCAGTGAAGGTGGTAATGGGTTTAGTTCTGTGGTTGAACTAACTCTGATCTCCGATTGAGGCAACTTTAAAGTAGTATTTTTGTAACTCCTGTTTCATCGGCTGCTTCAGAGAGCCTCCTGCTAACAATTCTTGGGAAAATACCCGTTGGCCAATAGATCATATTTATACTTTAAGTGGGAAAGATAGTGTTTCTGAGCCAATGACTCCTCCTAGAAAATGAAGAGCTGCACCAGAAGAGAGAGAGAGAGAGAGGGGAAGGAAAATATGCACTAGAAAGAAGCTAGATAGTTGGTAACAGAAGGATTTTCCATGGGGGCAGCAGCAGCCCTTTATCTGCCTCTGCTTCCACAGATAAGATCAAAGTGAGCTGGCTTTGTGGTAGGAACTGGGTTGGGTCAAAGACCCAACCCAAAACCTTCCTCAAGATTGCCCCTGAACCCCTTTCCTCTGTGCTCCTGGTGACAATCACCAAAATACCACATGGAAAGCTGCTTTCAGCTGCTCTCCAGCCTTGAAGAGTTTGAATAGGATTCAGGGAAGTGTCCAAACTTTCAAGGTCTTAATTGAATGGAATCCTGTGCCTCATGAGGTTCAGCCATCACGGGAGAGCGCTGCCCATCCTTAGATGCCAATCAAGGCACCAGGGCCAGAATGTGATTTTGAACATACAGATTCCAAGGCCAGAAAGGACCATTGTGATCATCTAGTCTGACCTCCTGTATAACAGGCCAGAGAACTTCCCCAGAGTAATTCCTAGAGCAGATCTGTTATAAGAACATCCAGTCTCAATTTATAAAAAATGTCAGTGATGGAGAATCCACCAGAACCCTTAGTAAATTGTTCCAATAGTTACAAATATACACCTTATTTCCAGTCTGAATTTGTCTAGCTTCAACTTCCAGCCATTAGATCATTTTACACTTTTCTTTGTTAGACTGAAGACCCCATTGTTAAACATCTGTTCCACACATAGGTATTCATAGACTGGAATCAAGTCATCATTTAACCTTCTCTTTGCTAAGCTACATAGATTAAGCTCCTCGAGTCTATCACTATGAGGCACGTTTTTGAATCCTTAATCATTCTCATGGCTCTTCTCTGAACCCACTCCAATTTATCAACTTCCTTCTTGAATTGTGGGCACCAACTTTTCCTGGCGCCAGCGGTGCTGGCGTCTCTCTGCCCCAGCCCTGCCCCTACTCCATCCTTTCCCCACCCCTGCCCTGCCCCCATTCCAACCCCTTCCCCAAAGTCCCTGCCCTAACTCCACCCCCTCCCCGCCCCTATTGGACCCCTTCCTCAAATCCCTGCTCTGGCCCCGCCTCTTCCCCGAGCGCGCGCTGCATTCCCCCTCCTTCCCGCTCCCAGTGCTTGCTGCGCAAAACAGCTGTTTCACAGCACAAGCGCTGGGAGCTAGGGGGAAAAAGTGGGCACGCAGCGCGCTCCAGGGAGGAGGCGGAGGAGAGTTGGGGGGCAGGGCAGGGAACTGCCAGTGGGTGCAGAGCACCTACCAATTTTTCCCCATGGGTGCTCCAGCCCTGGAGCACCCACGGAGTCGGTGCCTATGCTGAACACAGTAGTCCAGCAGTGGTTGCACCTGTGCCAAATACAGAGTTAAAATAACCACTCTGCACCTATTCAAGATCCCCCTGTTTGTGTATCCCAGGATTGCATTTGTTCTTTTGGCCATGGTGTCGCACCAGGAGCTCGTGTTCAGCTGATTATCCATCACAACCCCCAAATCTTTCCAGGGTCATTGCTTCCCAGGATAGATTCCCCCATTCTCTAAGGATGCCCTCCATTCTTTGTTCCTAGAAGACGACATTTAGCCACATTAAAACACACATTGTTTGCTTGCGCCCAGGTTACCATGCTATCCAGATCACACTGAATCAGTGACCCGTCCTCTTCATTATTTACCAATCCCTCCATTTGTGTCATCTGCAAACTTTTTCCAATGATGATTTTACGTTTTCTTCCAAGTCATTGATAAAATTATTAATAGAGTCACTGCACCCAGCTTAATGGAGTAGCTCCAGATTTACACTGTCGTGACTGAGCTCAAAATCTGGCCCCAAGAGTGAAAAGGGGCAAGGCAAGAGATGGCCTTGAATCAGAACTCTCCCTGGACTTTGGGGGAGTCCAGATGCCGGTGTGAATTTCCCAGACTTGGGCCATCTCTAAATAGCATAGACTGCTGGGAGTGCAGAGCATAAATATCACCCCCCAAACACTCCCATTGGCAGAGCACACTCCTGTCACTTTACACTCAAAGCATGGGTCCCTGTCATTCTGTGGAGGTGTAATCAGACTTAGAAGGATTCCGTGTTTTCTGTTAAACATTCATATTATCCATCAGAGTTATGTCCAAGTCTTTTTTTCTTATTATTTTTATCAACAAATTTTGCACAAGCAAGAAGTTCAGAGATTAATTACTGCATATTCAACTTTGTATTGACTGTGGAAGTCACGTTTCATAATGGATCCCGAAATGATAATTACCATCTTGCATAACATTAATTCCTTATTAATTGACTCTGAGATGGAAGTGGCAGCAAAGAGGGAGGAAAAAAGAAGCCCTTTAATAATGACTGCAGCATATCAGATACTTTTAAAACTTCACTTCTGGAAAGTTGAACTGTTGGTGGATTTTTTTCCAACTGTTTTTGGGTGAAAGGAGAACCAGACCAGATACACATTCAGATCATATTTTTGGGCCTTATATGTAGGTGAAGCTGGAGAGTGGATTAGCACTGACCAGATCACAGGAGTGTGATGGTAGTGCTGCTCGCCTATACAAAGGTGTGGGGGGAAGGGAGGAGGCATGGAATGGGTGCGGGACAGCCTAGAAGTCACATTGTACCTGTAAAACTTTGTAACAAAGCTAAATTTCTTAGCTGTGGAAGAAGCTAACACCCCCATACACCCATCCATTTTAGGTACTTACATGGCCCCCATGACCACAGTATCTGAGCACCTCACAATCTTTAATGAATCACAACACCCCGTAAAGTAGAACAGTATTATCCTCATTTTACAGATGGGGAACTGAAGCACAGAAGGGCTAAGTGATTTGCCCAAGGTCACGCTAGAAGTTCGTGGCAGAGCAGGGAATAGACCCCCAAGTGGCCCAAGACCTAGACTCATGCCCTAATCACTGGGCTATCCTTCTCAGATATATGTGCTAAGAAAGAATTCAAAAGTTTCAGGCAGCTGTATGAGTGCCGAGGTTTTCCCTTGGACCTGTAGATGTTTGGTCATAAGAATGGGCAAAGAAGTTTGGAATCCGAAAGCTAGCACTAGAAAGCTATGCCCTGGCTGTTGAGAAAGGCTGGAGAAGAAGGAACACGCTGGCTGCTAAGGGGATCCTGTCTCATGGGACCGAGCACCACAAACTGAATGGCATTAATCCATTAAGTACCAGCTCCAGAAAGGAATCCATGTGCCGGAAGCATTTCCAAGTCCCCTAGGAATGAGTAAGCTTTCTAGAGTCAGAGTTCTGTTTGACAGAGCACAATGGATTTCATTTCGCAGTGATAGCATAAGTGCTGGCTGCAGGCTAGTGAAGAAAGGGGCATAAGTTACGGAAAGAAACCTAATGCCACACAAATGTGCAGAGGTCTGAAAGGATAGGGGAGGGGTCACTGGAGAAGGGGATGTAGCTGGTCAAAATAGGATGTTCTGGGAGCGTGTCAAGGGAAAAGACTAAGGCCAGCATGGTACCAGTGCCTGAGAAATGACTAAGTGGAAGGTGTGAAATAAAATAGATCCCACCAACCTTCCAACCGCTCCCTGCCAGCACACACACACACACACACACACACACACACAGGGCTTGTCGGTACAAATACTTAATCTGCCGCAAGATGGGGTGTAAATCTACCTCTGTAGAAACTGAGGCCCAAGTCAAACCTCAGGTCAAGGGAAAAACAGCTTTAACAATCAGCAGAAGTGGCTGGATCAGACGTGTGGTTTGAACTCAAGCGCCACTCCCCCTTTTTGCTGCCCATGGAGTCGGAAAGGATTTCACTCACTGTACATGCTGGATTTGCACAAATCCCAGCAGCAAATCCACCGAGTAACAGCATTAGACCCTGCCTAGTTTTTATCTAAGCAGATGTCGCTGCACAAAACTTGGGGGAAACACACTAAAAGAAGGGTTTTGTTTTAAAAGAAAAGGACTGGAGGGTGATGGGATGCCGAGTCTTACACGCCTGCCTGGTCAACATTTAAATCTGATTCAGGTTGTCTTTAGCTGAGAGTAGATACCAACAGATAGCTGTACAGTGGCCTACGTGAAATGAGTTTGGTGTTTGTCACTCCTGTTCCTTTCGAGCAAGTGTTCACACCACAAAAATGCTCCAACCCAATTGGCACTAACTAGCCCCTTTCTAGGCAGTGGCAGCAGAGGCACCAAGGACTGCATGAGCCGTGGAGGCCGAGCTCCCTACTCAGTCCTAGAGGGAGTCCTCCCAGAACACAACTGAAGCACTCTGGTGGGGAGAGTGCATGGTGGAAGCTTGCCTGTACTGTATCCAGTCTACAGAGAGAGGGCGTCTGTCTCCAGGGCTCGCCAGCCACCAAACTCGCTATAAGCAAGTCAATTAAAAACATAAGGAGGAGTCAATCTGTGAGGCTTACCAGACACCTGGAAGAGGCAGGTGGAGACCCCCACATCGTTGGAGATGCTGCACTCGTAGCTACCACTGGTCTCCCGGTTCACGCTGTCCACCTTCAGCTCCGAGTAGTCCTGCTGCTCTGTGGGGAGCAGTGTCAAGAGGTTCCCATTGAAGCGCCAGACGGCTGTGGCTACCTTCATGGGGCTCCCCTTCAGCATGGTACACCGCAGGGTGACGCTGCGGCCCATGCCCTGGCGGATGTCCTGAGAAGTTGGTTCCACAACTGGGGGGACTGAAATCATAATGACAAGAACAGGAAGAAAACCCGTCATTGGAGCAGCAGTCTGTCTCCTAAGCTAGACCCTCACCGGCTGCCATATCATCTCCCGGTACACATGCCCCTGCTACTCTTGACTGCATATTGCTCCCCTTTGCTAGGGTGTGCCCAAGCAACAGCTGCAGTTGCCATTTCCCAGCAACTTGTGACTGGGCTGGAACAGGTTGTAGCCACCCTCATATACAATATGTAGGGGCGGCCCATGGAGAGCACAGGTCCTAGGATACAATTCTTCATCTACATCCACTCTGCCAAGGTGGGACATTGTATGCCGAGTCCTGGGCTATCAGCAGGCTGCACCTTCGTATTAAATGTACAGCCCACATTGTTAAGCTCCACAGCCGGCATTTGCCCTGCAAGCCCTAAATCAGAACAAGAGCAGCAGTAATTCCTCCAAGCCAGTGTGATCTGCAATCACAAAGCATAGTGAAGTAGCTCCTAAACACTGAAATCGGTTTTCTCCTGTGCAACTTAATACAGAGGAGGGTTAAAAAAAAATATATCAGCTATATAAAATCCCTGTCCCTAGTTAGGATAAAACCTGTCCACCCTCACAGAACACAGAGCCCTTGGGAGGGCTGTGGGGCATTAGAAGGCTAAAATGGATGCAAGAAGCCAGAGCTATGCATGACAGCGCAGTCTAGTGGTTAGATCAGGGGACTGGCTGTCAGGACTTCAGGTTCTGTTTTCATGTTTACCATTGACTGACTGACCTTGAAAGGCAAATCACTTCCCCTCTCCATGCCTCAGTCTCCTTATCAGTCACAAGGGACTAACAACATATATTTGCCTTCCTGGGGTAAGAAGGCTATGAAAATCCATTAGTGTCTGTAACACTCGGAGACCTCTGGAATGTAGGAGTGAGGCATGCAGATGGGACATGGCATAGGGGTAGTGTGAATCACCATTGCGTGGGCTGTACCTATTTTATGTATTAACAGAGGACTTCAGTCGCCAGGGCTATCAATCCAGCACCTTCCACCAGCATGAAACTTTTGATTAAGAATAAGAGAAAACACAAAAGCTCTCTTGCTAAAATGAGTGGGGCTGCCCCAGTGTAAGTGAGGGCAGAATCTGGCTCTGGGACGGCCTGAGCTCCAATAGAGAAAGCAGAGATGTCTTTATGTACATCTAGTACAATAACTACTCTTCCTCCATGAGCCTGGTATCCTCTACAGTCCTGTGGGCAACATAGACCCCCTAGATGTCTAACGTGAAAAGATCTCCTCTGCCAAGCGGGGCAAGAGCGTCTCCAGGTCTGGTACAACAGCACCTCCTCTGCCAGGTCACTCTTGCTTGACAGTAACCATCTTATTTTCCAGGTACCTGGCCCAACTCTCAGCTGTTTGGTCCTTCTCTGCAATTAAATGGATTAAAAACAGCCCTGGATGGAGCGTACCTTGCCTTGTTGAGTGGCATGGTCAGCTCATTACAGATGGCTTGCTAGTGGCGTGTCTCAGCAGGCGCTCTGAGCACTGACTTGCCTTTGGCTTGCCAGTCTCCCACCTCAGAGTTATAATGTGAGATGTTGTTTGATTTGACCTAGTGTCATCTTCATCCCCAGCTGCTCTCCCATTTCTTGGGTCACATCTGCTCCTCAGTTGAAGCCAGCAGGGCCTCATGTTCTAATCGAGACCGGCTGGGGAAGCGAAAAAGAGAAGGCTTCAAAAGTGACGTGGCCGCAACAGACACTCAGCCAAAGCAAGTGAGCTAGCAGGGGGAGCCGCCATTTCATAGCACTAAGGAGGCTATGGAGGTCTGTGAGATCTGTGGAAGCAGTGGAGGTCATTATGCTGGAGAGGGGGGCTAGGAGCTAAACAAAAGGTCCCCTTCCTGGCTCCAGGGACACCCTGTGCCCTAGTAAAGAGGGACTGTACGAGGGCAGAAGAAGGACAAGGGAGCAGGGGCAGGGCTGGTAGAATCCAGCTCTTTCCTCAGGGCCCAGGAGCTGCAGGGGCTACTACAGCTCTGAATGTGCAGAGGATGCTCTGGGTCTCTGCCACCATTCTGCAGCGTGGGGGAGGGAATGAAGATTCCCTACTCAGACTGCAAGGCAACCAGAATCTGTGACCATCACTCTCTCGTGTGCGCGCGCAGGGGTAAAATAAGCTGCTGCCTCTAATCACTTTTTCCCCTGGATGGAGATGCCCACCTCCTCAAACACAAAGCAGCACCTCACAAACTTTAATGCATGGGGCTGTGGGAGCTGTCCTGCTAGAAGTACCATAAAGCCAACGTCCTGGCTGCTTGTGGCCATTCAGCTCAGCTTACATGCTTTAGGGAGTTAGAGAGCTAGCCCTGGTTTCCTGGCCAAATTCCAACATGGGCAACTACATACAGGTTCCCTAAACTCCCTTCCATTTCTCCCCTAAACCTGCTTGTGTAGTGCTGGTGTGCGCTGTAAAGCGCGGGCTATGTTCCACCCCAGGGGTGGCTGCATTCAGCACTGGGTGAGCACTCTCTCCATACGCAGCATTCCAGGATACGTTTGCATGAAACGCGCTATGCAAATGTACAAGGACTATTGGTTTCCTCTGGCGCCAAATAAATGGGAGAACAGCAACGTGGTGAGAAGTATTATGAAACGGGTGAAGAGGGCAGAGCATTGCCCTGCCAGCCAGCATTAAAGCAGCAATACTTCTCCAGCAGGCTTGTTCAGATGCTGCTGCTGCGAAAACACAGGGCAAGGCAGCCCGCCTTAGCCACAAAATTATCGTGCAACAGTCAAAGCCATAGTCACTCACCTGCTCGTTAGGAACAAATAAAACCAAAGTAAAGTGGCTTCACTCAGTCATCCCAGGGATTTGAAAGCCAAGAGAGACCCCAGCCAACATCCTCACAGCAGCCAGTCTGGGAGCTTTGCAGCAAATGGGGCTGCTGGGGTGGCAGGGCTATTTTTAGAAGACGTCCCAGGGCGCTCATGGCAAAAAAGAGCAGAAGTCAGGGAAGCAGAGTGAAGAAATGTCAAGTGTTCAGGGTGGAGTGTATTAAGCAACACAAAGTAAGAAGCAACTAAGACTCTTCAGATCTCAAAGCACTTTACTAACACAAATGAATTCTCTACAGGGCTGCCTCAGAGCTGGTATTCTCACTATTTTACAGATAGGGAAACTGAAGCACAGGGCAGGGAACTGACTTGCCTGAAGTCACACAGTCAGCAGCAGAGCTGGGAACAGAGCCCTGAAGTCCTGCTATCTAGTTCTGTGCTTTAACCACCACACTAGGCTTCATCCCCTCTCACAGAATACCCATTTGGAGCCTCTTGAGGTATGTCTACACTGCAATAAAACATCCACAGCTGGCCCATTTCAGCTGACTTGGTGTCATGGAGCTATAAAACTGCAGTATAGATGTTTGGGCTCAGGCTGGAGCCCGGGCTCTGAGATCCTTCCCTTTGGGGGGTCCCAGAGCCCCAGCTCTAGCCCAAACCCAAACATCTACACCGCTATTTTACAGCCCTGCAGCCTGAGCCCAGTGAGCCTGAATGAGCTGAAACAGGACAGCCCTGACTGTTTTATTGCCTTGTAGTCATGCGTTTAGAAAATTCTTAGTTCTTATTCAAAACGTACAAAAATAAATTCCAACTGCAAGTGATAGAAATAGCAAAGTCTCTCTTGATTAGGGAGCAGTTTTATTCTCCACAGCCCTCAGACGGCTCTGCTGCACAACTCTCCCTCCAAACTTAGGCCCAAACTTAAAATGCGAGCTGTAACCATCTACCCTAGACGCTTACAGCCAATAGGAACAAAGCAACTCCTGCAGATTCCATATTATCCCACGTGCCTGAGCTGAGATAATCCAGGAACTAAGGGGTCAGTTAACACTGCAAAAGAACAAACCTAACCAGGAGCGGAATTACCATTAAACACACTGTGTGGTGGCACGGAGCCCCCCAGTGACAGGGACCCCCCAAAATGCAGCAGTGCAGCAGGGCTCAAGCAGGCAGGCTGCCTGCATGCCGTGACTGATGGCCCTGCGCCGCTCCCGGAAGTGGCCAGCTGCTGGCATGTCTCTGCGCGCCTCTGATGGAGGTGGCTCCATGCACTGCCCCCGCCCTGGGCAGCGCTCGGAGACCCGCTGCCCCCTCCCCCACAAGGGGCGCGCAGAGACGTGCAAGCAGCAGGGCTAAGGCGGTTCCCTGCCCCCTCTGCCTCCCTCCCTCCGTGCCACTCCCGGAAGCGGCCGGCTTGTCCCTGCTGTCCCGGGGGGAGGTGGGGGAGGGGGAGGGGTGATGTCTCTGCATGTTGCCCCTGCCCCGAGCGCCGACTCCACAGCTCCCATTGGCCAGGAACTGCCCCGCCTAGGAGCTGCTGCTGGAGGGGTGTGCGTGCCGGTCGCTTAGGGAGCTGCACCGCCCCTCTGCCCCCCTTCCACATCCCATCCCCCTACCCCGGCCCAGAGCCCGCACCTTGCCCCTAAACTCCCTCCCAGAGCCTGCATGCCTCACCCCAGCCCCCTGCCCCAATCAAGCTACCACACTTTATTTTCGTTTACTTCCTATTACTTATAATATAGGAGGAGGATGAAGAAAAAAAGAATGAAAAACGGGGGGGGAGGGGGGAGGGGGCCGACGAAAATGAAGCTGCGTACAGGGCCCCACTAACTCTAAATCCGCCACTGAACCTAACACCCAAACTCCTGTGAGAAAGATTGCCCTTTCTGGAAAGGGATGGTTATGAACTGGGTTTTGTATTACACAAGTTATCCCAAGTGCTTGCAAAAAAAAAATCTATGAATGGAACTTCTAACCGTGGCAGGGAAACCAGCATGTGCCCATCTCAGGGCCTTATTAGACACACCTGACCCCATCCATTTCTCTCCTAACTTGTGAGAGGGAGCTGCCAACTGCCTGGCACTCATTACATACACACAGTGGCTGCCTCCTCATTTTCTGTTTGCTGATGTTCAGTATTAACACCACCACCCAGTTTAAGGTTGCTGGGGCCTACCAGCTGACCTGCAGCACAGCATACCAAGTAGTGAAATCAAGCAGGAATCCTCACTTCTATCTGTAGCACCAGATCACAGGAAGGCAGAGAGGCCAGGGGAAGGTGGAAGGGAGTCTATGATGATCCTACTCCTGTTGCTGTGGCTACTGCTATATGTGCATACTGGGCCCTAGGATACATGGAGCTCTATGTAACTGCTCATAGCTGTCCTATCCCATGCAATATTGTAACAAATCCATGGCCATCACAACACTGTACACTGGGGAGCAGCAGAGATAGAACTCATTCTCCTGTTCCAAAAGCACAGACCCTTACCCTCCTGAGCTAAACAGGACTTTGGTTCTGTACTGCTGTGACACAGAGCTGAGCCGTTTGGCTGCCATCCAGTAGCGCACACATGCATCTAAGCTAATGCTAGTAAGGCACACAAGGTCCCAACCAAAGCAGTTTTCCATATGGAAACAAATGCTAGATTGAACGTGCAAATGTCCCTCACATGCTTGTTTAGTAAACTAGGAAATGGTACTGCCTACTGGTTAGAGCAGGGGAGCATCAATAAAGCTCTCTCAGTTCTAATCTCAGCTCCAACACAGATGCTCTCTGTCGTTTTGCAAAAGGACACAAATCAGATGTCAAGAATTATAACATTCAAAAACCCAGTTGGAGAACACTTCAATCTCTTTGGTCACTCGATTAGAGACCTAAAAGTGGCAGTTTTTCAACAAAAAAAACTTCAAAAACCAGACTCCAACAAGAGACTGCTGAATTGGAATTAATTTGCAAAGTGGATACAATTAATTTAGGTTTGAATAAAGACTGGGAGTGGATGGGTCATTACACAAAGCAAAACTATTTCCCCATGTTTATCCCCCCCTCCCACCCCCCACACTGTTCCTCACACGTTCTTGTCAACTGCTGGAAATGGCCCACCTTGATTATCACTACAAAAGGTCCCCCGCCCCCCCCGCCACGCTCTCCTGCTGGTAATAGCTCACCTTATCTGATCACTCTTGTTACAGTGTGTATGGTAACACCCATTGTTTCATGTTCTCTGTGTATATATATATATATATATATATATCTCCCCCCACTGTATTTTCCACTGCATGCATCGGATGAAGTGAGCTGTAGCTCACAGAAGTTTATGCTCAAATAAATTTGTTAGTCTCTAAGGTGCCACAAGTACTCCTTTTCTTTTTGCTGATACAGACTAACAAGGCTGCTACTCTGAAACCTGTTCCCCGCTCTGTGACTCAGTTTCCCCATCTGTAAAATGGGGATGATAATAATAATGCTCACACAGTGGAGTCCTAAGGATTGTGTGTCCGTAAAATGCTTTGAAGCCAAGCTCTAAGAATTGCCATTCTTACTAACACAACAAATCTGTCTAAGCACACTCTCTGTTTGGAGCGGGGGGGAGGGGGGGAGGCTGGAATTCAGAGGAGAGCAGGGTTGTCCTAATGCCAGTCACGTGCTTCTCTTTTAAAAACATAAGCAAGTTAAAACGTAGGCACACGCAGGCGGAATCTCAGCTTTCCAGCTCTCTTCTTCTACAAACTGCCAAAGCCAATTAACTCAACTAGTCAAATCTTATTGTAATAAAGATTTTCTTTAGTGATTTACTCTGCAATTAGCTGCAGTGCTTAGTATATTACACTGTTTCCCACAGCAGGTGTTGGAATAGAGTCCATTCTGGGTGGGAATCTCCAGGCCTTTTGCCCCACATACGCTCCTCCTAAAAGGAGACCTAGTCCAGACATTCTGGAACTCTGCTTAGAATGAGTGTCCAATTAATTCATGGTAACGAGACACTACACAAACAAGTACTCCCCTGCAGTGTAAAGCCACATCATTCCCATGGCTCTGTTACCTTGAAGTGCTAGGTTTCACCACACTTGGTTTCCTTAATTGAAAAAAAGTGAGTCAAAAAAGATCGAGCAGGCACGCGCACACACACAAATGTATACAAATAACTCCCACCATCACCAGATCAGAAAGGGCATGTATGCAAGAGAGAAAGATTAAAATAATGAATATACCCATTTTAGAACAAGACGCAGAATGCTAGTGTCTTAGTTACTAGGACATCAATGGCATAGAGCAAACAGAGGATTTTAGCACAAATTTAGAGAGAAATACTGTAACCAAACCACAGTCAATTAGGGCTTCGCTATTTTGCTAAATGCAGCTACATGGAACTTCATGGCAACAGCTGGGATAGAACTCTGATTCACCTACCCTGAAAAACACCCACGTTTGCAACTTTAGCAAAAGAATCTCATTTGGCTGTTAGCAATATAGGACCTATGACACACAGTCAAGGTTCTGTTTCCATTCTCTAGGAGACATTTGTGTACATGCACACACAGGCATGCAAATTCATTGTAATACCTTTCTAATGTCACATCAGGATGGTGATAACCTTCAACTCCCAACAGTCTATGTGGTGTTTCTACCCAACTACTCATTAAACATCAACCAATTATATTCTACCCAAAATGTTTTCCGAATGTGTCTCTCTCTCTCTCTAGATTAGGACAGGAAACACTTCATCCTGCTTTTTAATGGTGCATAGGAAAGCTACATGACCAGCTAGGGTCAGGAAGTAAAGAATCCCAGTCCCAGCTGAAACTGCAGGATTGAATTCAGGGAGGCAAATGGGATCACCCAGACTAGAATTTGGCAAGATGCCAGGCCTGACATGCCTATGAAAGTGTCCCAATGTTAGCATCCAGTCTTCTGCACAGCAAGAAGTTCCAAAGGCCAGTGCCCTCCACACAGCATGGATGAACACCTCTGTACCCCAGCAAACCCAGGCTGGCAGGCAGTGCGGTTCCTATGGAAGAACTGAAAAGCAGCAGCCCCAGCTGCATTCACAAGAAGCACCCGGAGAAGCTCTCGGCCACATTTCACTCTGACTATCCAAGCCCTTGACAAGGTCACTCTGGCATTTATTCTAACTCTTTACATTTCCTCTTTCCCTCCTCCTCCCCCTCTGATCGTCACCAACCAGGAGCACAGCTTTATTTTATATTCCGGCTTAATTCTCCCTGGGGACATACATGGCCTCGGAGTTTTAAATGCCAAGAGTCACATACAAGGGAAAAAGAGAAAAGAAAGAAAATTGAATGTGCTGCTCTATCTGACTCTTCTGAGCATCACAGAGGGCTGCAGGGAGCCAGCACTCAATGGCTGCCAGAGATTGATGCACAAGACCCAGCAATAAGGGCAACGGTTGAGGGTAGCTGATACCATTTCCACCCTGTGAGAAGAATCACAGACAGGGAGTATTTTATGCTGAAAGTGGGGAAACTAAGCCCCCAGCACTAATGTGAAGAGAAGGTGAAAGTAGACCCTTTAATGTCTAGTGTGTCAGATCCAGGGACAAGCCCCACCAGATTTCCAAGCAGGACTTTGGAACAATGGGAGAAGAGACTGGTAATCTTCCCAGGTTTTATACTGAGCCCATTGCTTGCTGAGACAGGACTTTGGGCAATTAGCGAATGATGCTGGGATACCCATGCAACACAGACCTGATCAATAAAGCTCATACTTATGCACCTCCCTGTGGAGTTTCAGCACCTCGATTTAAGGAATTCCCCAGTAAAACGGGACATAACTTGAGTCTGAACCTCAGGCAATGCTTCCTGCTGTTGGGAACCATAGGAGCAGCCCTTCTGTATGCTAGTCTCCTTGCACACAAGACATCACCTTTCATCCAAACCAAATGACAAATCTTGAGCAGACCGTGGAAGCCAAACAATCAGCCAATTAGCACCATCTGTGGGTTTGATTTCTGTGGTGTATTGCTGCCTACTAGGAACTGGGCTGAGACCGCCTGGTCCCCCACTACTGAATTCCCAAGGACCTCAGAACAGCCATTAGCTAGGAATGGCTCTTGGTCATTGCTGGCTGGATTCAAAGTAGCAATGTGGAAGGGAAAGGTTCTGTATCCCATTACCAGCCACCGGGCATTCCAATCCCCTGTATGTTTGGGCCTTTTAATAAAAATCACTGAAAGTTAAAAGCAGTGAAACTGCAGGTAAACTGCTGCTGAAAAGAGCAAACCTGTCATAAGGGAGGAGAAGAATTACTGCTGTAAAATACAATGATCCTCAAAGCTATAAGTGGTCAGAGCCTTTTGCTTATAACTGGGCTATAGCTTTACCTTGCTTTCTGTTTTGAGTCTGCATGCTAAGTTGGGAGCACTAGACACTCCCTAGCTGCTCCCAAAACAGACAGAGGAAGTGAGGGGAAAGCAACCAGCAACACAAAGTTATTAAAAACCAGAGTTGTGTCAACTCAAAGGGTGGGGCCTAAAGTATGAAGGGGCGAGGTCCCAACCCAGGAAAAGTCTGGTGGGGAAGGAAAGCAGTTTAAGACAATTATAATAGCATAATATTGACTATTAATCATTAATATGTTGCAACAAAGTTCCTCCTCTGCCTCGGTGGGTCCTGCACTTATTGGCAGATTTGCTTGCCTCAGAGATTCACAGCAGCCCTCAGTTTGGCCACTTTTGCTAGTGGCTCAAGCCTGCCATTCACGCAGCTAACCTCATTACTGGCCAGTATGGGGAAAGGGAGGAGAACAATCCCTGCAGTCTCTGCTGACCCACCTAGTGGGTCAGGGGATAGGCCAGGGACCTTCCCCTCTGGTGGGACCCACAGTCCACGTCACCTCCTCTTGTCTCAGATAGGGAGTTGAGGGGGATAGGGGGGCAGGGGGGGAACCCAGGCCCACCCTCTACTCCAGGTTCCAGCCCAGGACTCTGTGGATTGCAGCTGTCTACAGTGTCTCTTGTAACAGCTGCATGACAGCTACAACTCCCTGGGCTACTTCCCCATGGCCTCCTCCCACCACCTTCTTTATCCTCACCGCAGGATCTTCCTCCTGAAGCCTGATCACACTTGTACTCCTCAGTCCTCCAGCAGCACACCTTCTCGCTCCTTGCACACGCTCCCCTAACTGATGGGAGGTCCTTTTTAAACCAGGTTCCTGATTGCTCTAGTGCAGCCCCTGCTCTGGTCACTAAGGGAACAGAAAACTGTTCATCCAGTGGCCAGTATATTTGCCTTCGACCAGACTCCTGTATTCCACTGGTCTGGGTCTGTCACAATGTTTAATTTGAATTCTTAGCCATTACCTTTTATACAGATAAGATGTAGAGGCCAGGTGCTAAGGGTTAACAACAACAGTCCCATTTATCTACAGAACAGGGACAGAGCAAGCTTCCGCCATACCCCACCTCTCTCCTCAGATTGGGTTTCAGCCCCTCGTCTGGATCTTGGGGCAATAGGGAAGTTCAGTCTCCATGACCCTTTCAGTCCTTGGGCTCTTTGTTGAGGCTTCCAGGAAAAGAAGCTAATCAATGTCAGCCCTGGAAGTGGTGTTTGTCTCGTGGATCTGTCTTCATGGAAATTTTCAACTTGGTTCTCATCAGGCATTAGATGGTAACACCTTTTGGACATTACTAATGTGGGAAGAATTGTCAACTGGGGTATTACCAGCACCACTTAGGTGGGTACAGAGAGGCAGACGGATTACATGATTTAAGGTCACACAAGGAGTCAGTGGCAGAATTTGGAATAGAATCCAGGAGCCCTGACTCCAGGTCTAATTGCCTGACCCTACTTTCTGGGCTTTCAGCAGGAGTCAGTGTCACTGCTGGCATTAGAACTCAGGAGATTCCTGGCCCTCAGTCTTGTGCTCAGACTACTAGCAAATGCTGCCTGTCTCAGAGAGGAGCAATGAGCCTTGTGATGGGGACTCTCTTGCCAAAGCTGTGACACTTGACATATTCTCTCCCTATAACCGCTCTTGGACACGGTTTCTACAGGGGAGGAACATCCCAAGCCCACTAGCGAAACTCTGAAGCACCTTACAGCAACTGGCTTTAGCTGCATTATTCAGAGCTCTGTGGCTTCTGACAGCTGCAGGCATTGTGCACTCATAGAAATCATTCTTATTCAGGGTTGTCATAAATATAAAGGGAAGGGTAAACACCTTTAAAATCCCTCCTGGCCAGAGGAAAAACCCTTTCACCTGTAAAGAGTTAAGAAGCTAGGATAACCTCGCTGGCACCTGACCAAAATGACCAATGAGGAGACAAGATACTTTCAAAAGCTGGGGGGAGGGAGAAACAAAGCCTCTCTCTCTGTCTGTGTGATGCTTTTGCCGGGGACAGAACAGGAATGGAGTCTTAGAATTTAGTAAGTAATCTAGCTAGATATGCGTTAGATTCTGATTTTTTTAAATGGCTGAGAAAATAAGCTGTGCTGAATGGAATGGATATTCCTGTTTTTGTGTCTTTTTGTAACTTAAGGTTTTGCCTAGAGGGATTCTCTATATTTTGAATCTAATTACCCTGTAAGGTCTTTACCATCCTGATTTTACAGAGGTGATTCTTTTTACTTTTTCTTCTATTAAAATTCTTCTTTTAAGAAACTGAATGCTTTTTCATTGTTCTTAAGATCCAAGGGTTTGGGTCTGTGGTCACCTATGCAAATTGGTGAGGATTTTTATCAAACCTTCCGCAGGAAACGGGGTGTAAGATTTAGGAGGATTTTGGGGGGAAGATGTTTCCAAACGGACTCATTCCCAGGAACCGGTGTTAGACGTTTGGTGGTGGCAGCGAAAGTCCAAGGGCAACAGGTAAAATAGTTTGTACTTTGGGGAAGTTTTAACCTAAGCTGGTAAAAGTAAGCTTAGGAGGTTTTCATACAGGTCCCTAGAGTTCAGAGTGGGGAAGGAACCTTGACAAGGGTGCTTTCTGCAGCAGAGGGCAACGGAAGGAGACCAGTGACAGAACTGGCATCCACTTAAGGACCGCTGTCTGCTGCCCACTCCCGGTGCCTGCTTCCCTCATCCTCCCCATCTGGTCAACAGCTCTGTCTCATTTCATCTGGACTCAGACCCAGAGAGAGATTTGTTAGCCCACTCACCAGATAAACACGTTTTGACATTTGATTTGCCAGACTCCTTCAGTGACAGACTTCAAACTGGGCTGGCATCAAAGGAACATCTCAGAGGAGCTGAGTCCACTTATCGCAGAGGCAGCAGCACCTCACACAGTCATCCTTTTAATATCAAGTGGAAGGGATTTAATCTGCAGCAGAGGGGAGCTTGCAAGGCAAGGGGCAGGAAGTACATTTCCCAGTGACAGACTGGAGCGCTCTCGTGTTGCTTTTCTTTCCATATTCCATCAGGGCATGATGGATTTTATTCCCGGGAGGCAATGATGGGGGTCCATGCTACAAAGCATCAATCACTCCCATTCCTGGCTCTTCTGATTACACCAACAAGAATTGCCATACATCCCCCATTCTCACCCCGGACACCAAAACTCAGGATTAGGTTCCAGATTTGAACCAGTTCTTCAGCAGTTCTTATCTGGACGGCTGCAGTTATCATGCATTCTGTAATATGGCATCCAGCTTTTTGAAACCTCTTTGTGATGCCCCTCATTGACTGGGGCACCTCTAGCACTCAAAGCACTCAGCAGTGACGATGGCATTTTTATGAGTTTGGGTAACATATGTCGATTGCCAAGCCATCCCATCAGGGAAGGGCTAAACCTGTCTGGGGAGAACCCACCTGGGATACTGCACTCAGATCTGGGAACCTTGGTCTCAGAGGAATCATGTCCCAGATCAGAGTGTGGAGAGCCTTCACTCTACAGCTCTCGGGGAAACTCCAGCTCTCTGTTCTGAGCACTTCATTACTATAACGATAGTGAAAGTGATGCGAGTTTAGAAAAGAGCAGAAAAATGATCAAAGAGGTGGAGGGACTTACTTACGGGAAAAGATTAAGAGATTTAAATATATTTAGCCTGGCTAAGCTACAGCTGGGGGAAGGGAGGGATAAGTTGACGTCGTTTGCAAATATCTGAAGGATATAAACACTAAGGATAGAGAGTAATTTAGCATGGACCAACGGAGGGTAACCAGGACTAATAGGGTCAACTTAAGAAAATAAAAATTTAGGCTGAATGTCAGGAAATCTTTTAACTCTTTACTGATTTAGGCAGAATTATGGAAAGACCAATATGGGATGCAGTTAGTAAAGAATTTAAAGATGGCAGCATAATTAATGCCAAACTTGGTTTTCTGGAAAAATCACTCTTGTCAAATACATTTTATATTGGTTTTTGAAAAGATCACAAATTTGCTTGAGAAAAGTGAAGTTGTTGACATAACACCCTTAGATTTCTGTAAGACAGTTGACCTAGTCCCGCAGGACATTCTGATTTAAAAAACATTAGCACTATAGAAAAATCTATATAGCCCATGTTAAATGGATTAAAAAGTGGTTAACTAATAGAATGCAAAAAGTAATAGTAAATGAGAATGTTACTAGTGCAGTCCCACAGGGATCTCTTCTCAGCCCAATGCTATTCAATAATGCTATCAATATCTTTGCAAATTTTAACGACAATGATTTTATATTATCTTCCAGTTAATTGGTAGAATAAAATAGTGGCATGGTAAATAATGATGTGGACAGGTCAGTAATACAGACGAACCTGGATTGCTTGGCAAGGTGGGTTCATTTGAACAATGTCTTTTAAACACAGCCAAATGCAAGGTCATGTGTCTCAGAACAAAGACTATAAAGTCACACATAAAAGAGCTATCCTGGAAATCTGTCTCTGAGAACGACTTAGGGGTCATGATAACTAACTGAACATAAGGTCTCAATGCAATGCTGTAGCTAAGAAGGCAAATGCAATCCTTGGCTCTATAAGCAAGGGAATATCAAGTAGGGAGGTGGTATTACATCTGTATTGGAGACTATTAGTGGAATACTGTGTCCAGTAACGGTGTTCACACTTCCAAAAGGCTGTTGACAAATTGGACAGGATTCAGAAGAAATACAAAAATGATTAGAGGCCTGGAAAACCTGCATTATAGTGAGAAACTAAAGCAGCTCAATCTATTTACTGTGTTAAAGAGAATGTTAGATGATTTGATCACAGTCTAGAAGACCTACATGGGAAAGAGATTTCTAATAGAAAATGGCTCTTTAATCTAGCAGAAAAAGAGATAATGAGCTCCAATGATTGGAAGCTGAAGCTAGACAAATTTAGATTAGAAATAAATCACAAAATTTTAAGGGGGAGGGTAATAAATCACTGGAACAACTTACCTTTGAGGATCTGGACCCATGTCCTGAGGTATTTGGGTGCCTAGCTCCTAGGCCATTGTGGATTCCCCCTCATTTGCAGTCTAAGTCAAGACTGGGTGTCTTTCTAAAAGATACACAACAGCCCCTGGCTGCACAGTGCCATTTCAAATGAGGGGAACCTCACAAGGGGGCGTCCTGCCCCTGCAGAGGCACTAGAGAACAAGCCTGCACCACTACTTACCCCACAGTGGTTCCTGTCCTGGCTCCTTGTTTTGCCTCATTGGCTCTCACCACGGCTTGCAGGCAGGGCTGTCCCCCGTGATGCCCTGACCTGCCCCTTTCCTGGTCCTTGCATCACTGGGTCACCTGCCCCAAGCTGGGTTGCTGTGGGCCAAAAAGTGATTGGGCAATGGCCTATGTGCCCCCCCCACCTCTGTGTCCTATGGCTATATTTCAAACAGAAGTGATGGCTTTGATGCAGCGATTCCTGGGTGAGGGTCTTTAGCTTGAGCTATGTAGGTGGTCAGATTAGAACATAATGGTCCCTCCTGACATTAAAAATTTTTTTTTTGAATCTATTAGATCCGTTAGTGAAGAAAAAGTTATTCTTGGCAATTAAATAATTTTTCCACCTGTGCAGACAGCAGAAAAACCTCAAGGTGAGAATAAACAATCTTTTGCTTTCTCACAATTCTGCGGAAGGTGGGCTTCCACCCCACTATTTGCCTGTGAGGAGAATTTGGGAGGCACAACTTTAGCCATAAGGAAGCCCAAATTTCTAATGGGTTTCCAACAAAATAGCTTCATTTGTGTGCACAAAATACTTTTCATGTGCACATGCAAAGTCACTGATGGGTGCCTATGCACCAAACTAAAATGCACAACTGCTTGTGTCTATATACAAATGCAGATTTTGCATGCACAAACAAGTGCAAAGCAAAAAATGTGGCAAATCACTACTGGAGGCCTAATGAAAATTGGCCCCCGCGTGTCCCGGTATTTTCCTCAGACCCAACTAGCGATTGCTATTGTCTCATCTCTTCAAATTCTCCTTTATCCTGTCATCAGCAAAACATCTTACACCGAGTGCCACTTCCTCTCTCTTCTTTGCCAGAGCCCCAGTCTCCCATTTCACAGCACAGCAAGTAATTGGCCAGGAGGCCATGTACTATGCATGTGCTATGAACTATTAAGGAAATCCCAGCAGGGCCATCACTTTTGAACCCATTTATATTGCATTAAACTGCTATTAGCTACTATATTCTGGCTCACAATTAGGATGGTAAAGTGTCTTCACTATACACACTAAGTACGGAAATCCCTGATCAGTGCAAATGCCGTTTTCATTTATTGTCCCTTGAGCTAGCCCTCAGCCACTCTCTGGAACCAGCATTAGTTTTGGCATGACAGCCAACTCCTGCTATCAGTTGCACCCAGAAGACTTGGGCCCACGTTTCAGCACATTTGCAAGGGGTGAGATTTATGGAGCTCATCAGATCTGAAGCAGAAATAGGTTGCAGCAACCTTCCTTGGACTATCGATGACTGGCTGGAATGGTCGTCAGAATGACTCACCATTGCCACGCAATGTTCAGCCACATAGGTCACTGTGAAGCAATGCAAGATTTTCCCATCCCCTTCTGAGCAGAGTTTTCAACCCTCCCTGACTACCTTCCCTCCCCGCACCCCAGGAGCTCAGAAGAGAAGAATCCAGGCTTAGAGACAGGATTCCACCCAGTCAGTTGCAATGAGAGGTTTCCTAAGGTCGGTTGTGACCAGAGCTGTGTGAAAGTCTCAAAGTCAAGCGTGAAACCATATGAAATACAGTGGGTCTGCATAGAAACATAAGACTCAGGCCCTGGCTGTCAATCCCTGCGTCCAATGCGGGTTCTGCTGTGAACTGATGCAAGATATGCAGCCTCACTTGGGGCTCACCAAGTTACTTGCCAACTTTATCTGATTTTTGGAGACCAATTAAACCCAAAAATCACAGCTGAAATTTGAGGATAGGAAGAAGAGGAGACTGTGCGGCAGGGAAGTGGGGGTAGGGGTGGAAATTAGAACCCACGTGAGCAGAAACAGGAAAATGCCCTAAGATACAGCCTGCAGCTAGGACAAGGACAAAGCTACAGACATACCCAAACTGGTGAACTCCAGCAACAAGCAGTTACTGCTCCTCCCTCAGGGAAACGTAGGTGTTCAGGCTAGCTGGGTTTCAGCTCTCAATGTCAAAGTCCCAGTGGCCCTTCTTCCTAGTTTAGCGCCTAAGGGCTTGGGTAGGGAGTATCTGCACTGTGCCTGAGGCACTTCGGCAGAGCTTGATGGTTAGTATTGGGAGGGGACTTCTTTTGGAGACTCCCACATTTTCCTTTTATCTCCCCCAATGACCTCCTCTTCCTCTGCTCCCACAACATTTCCTGAATTGTCGTGGCTCTCCTTCCAGACTCAGCATGGCTCTCTCCAGGGCGTTGAGAATTAGCTGGGGTGCATGCAGCATTCAGCAATAGAAAGACATACCCCTCTTTCCCCTGCCTTGCTCCCAGCCCTAGAGAATGAGGGCCAAAGAGCAGCCTCCCAACTCTCTTCTCTGGCATCCAAGTGATGTTAGCGCTACAGATCAGGCCACAACACAGGAGATGGCCCGAGCCCAGACAGGCCCTGAGACCTGGGCAAAATGGTGGTTCCTTCTGTGGGGGAGCTCATCAGAGGGCTGAGTATGCTACAAAAATGGGCCAGGGAGCCTTTCCATCCTGGGAACATTCACATAGATTAGAGATGGGTGCCAGCTGTGTAGTTTCTATTTAGACCAGAACTGAACATCCACAAACCCCAGGGGAGCTGATTTCAGATTCCAGTTTGGGGGCAAAGCTTCAAGGAGGATCCGGGGGCTTATTTTAAACACAGCTGGCTCAGCCACAGCCCAGGGAAGAGAGCTACTGGAGCATGAATCCCCACAGGGCTATCTGACACGACGGAGAACTGTGAGCATTATGGCAGCACCTAGAGACCTCCACTACATGAGGGCCCTGTTGTACTAGGCACAGTATGAACAGAGACAATGACAGTCACCGGCCCAACCCAATATCTGCAGGGTGCTCTCTCTCTCTCGCTCTCTCTCTCATATAAAATTAAATCCTTTTTTGCAGGAGAGTCTGGCCAAAAATTAGGATCGAGGCAGTCTATAGAAAAGTGTATTTGTCCCCCTGCCCCATAACCAAGAAATAGAACAACAGATTTAAACCAGTTCTCATCTGGAACCGAACAAATATAATCTCTCAGCGCTGGGAATTTATACACCAAGTTTTGCCTCAGTCCCTCATTACAACCACAACGATATTTAGGGGCTGAACAACAGTCTGCATAAGGGTTTGAACGAAAGCACTGGCAGGATGCTAGCCGAGGAGCAGTCATGTGTCCTATTCCAGGGACATTTCCCCCTGCCCTTCCTGCTGGCATCCAGATATAGATACAGGGCTGCCATATGGTGTCTTGTACCCACCCCGACTAGGGTATGTGGGCAGGGGCAGCACTAATCTACCCAGAGCCGTGACTTGGGTATCAGGAGCAACTAAGAAACTCCTTCCCTCGCAGCTGCCAATCAGCCACTCAGCCAAGAGCAGCAGTGACAGTCCCTTTACCTCTCTGAGTATAATGTATCTGATGCTAAGCTTGGAACATGCCAGCTTTGCCAAACTGCTTTCAGAGGCTCCCTCTCTCCACTGCTCGTGTGTGCCCCCTTTAGGCCATTTGGATGCCCCTTTCTTCGCCTTGCCCCACGTCCAGTAACCCCCAGCCATAGCACTGTCCAGACAAGCTTTGCTGGGTCAATTTCAATCACATAAAGAAAACCAAAAGAGAGCTCACTGCACAAAGGAGGTTTCCCAAGAAAATTCCCATTAATGGTAGGGTGCGTGAACCTTTCCATGAAGCAACAAGCAGAGAAGAAAGAGACTGAAATGCCCCTCAGAGAGTTCTAACGATTACACACCAAAGAAAAACA
Source organism: Natator depressus (assembly GCF_965152275.1). NCBI lineage: Eukaryota > Metazoa > Chordata > Testudines > Cheloniidae > Natator > Natator depressus. Next base: position 150,626,574 of record NC_134236.1, read on the forward strand.
TAATTAAATGAGTCTAAATCCTCCCAGTTCTTATGCTGCAAAACTCATAACAAACTGCCTCCAAAGAGCAACTCCCTGGCACAGCTCAGCACAGCACTGAATGCCAGAGACCGGGAACTGGCTACTCTGGGGATCCTGTGGTTTAGACCTGCAAAGGCTATGACTGCAAACACCATAGATCTCAGGGACGGAGCTTCTTTCTTTGCAGAAAGGGCTACAGGGTGTGGAGTGCAGTGCGCCGGACTAATGGAACACCTCTCCAATGCCATGAGGCTGGCAGGAGGGTAAGGCTGACGATGCCTTATAGTCAGCAGGAGTTACATCCACCAACTCCCAGATTTGACACAATCCATTTCTAAAAGTCAATCCAAAATGCCAATGGAGCAGCTGTCAAGATCTCGGTCACCTACACCACAGGGCTGCTGGACAGTACATACCTTCCCTGACTAGCATAGCAAACCCACGGTCACCTAAGTTTTCATGGGTGTCACTATGCTTTGCACCGTGGCCATCCGGAACACCACTGCAATAGCAGGGATGGAACTGAACCCTACCCCAGCAGGGCAAGCCACTACAACTAGAGCTAAAGGAGAATCTCCGTAAGCTACTAACAACATATGGCCCACGGCACACAGCTGTGCAGTCCTAATACTATTCAAAGGGCAGTGGTACGTGCATTTGCACGCACATACACAGACTCTGGGCAGTGTATTCCCAGGCACAGAAACTGGGTGTTGATCACGGCATGTTTAGTCAGAAGCATAGGGAGTAACTAAACTCTCGCTTAGGAGAGGCATTTACATATATCACTCTCGAGAACAGTCTGCTCACTAAAACCATGTAACTCACCACTGTAGAGTGTGGCCAGGGGATGAACATGGGGAGGTGTTCATCACAAAGTGGGACTGGATCACAGAATCAGACTTTACATCTGCTGTGAGTAGCTGCCATTCTATTTAAAGAGTACCAGTCCAAGGGCATGCATGTGAGCATAATTAATTTCTCCTTTGCACTAAGAAAGTCCCCTGGGGTTGCAAACACTTTGGAGGCATATGAGGCACGATTTCCTCATGGCTTTGAGGAAAGAACTTACTTCCCAGAACCTCAGCTGGTCTTTAATCATGTGGATGCTAAAAAAACAACCCCAGAGTTTTGGGCAGGGGTCGGGGGCTCTCAGACCCTCAGGGTCTCTCTTGTGGAGCAGGTATAGAAAGGTGGGGAGGAGGGCCATCTTCCGACCCTCGTTATCAACATACACATCACAGCTTCCGGCGGTATAAGTTATCTCGCTCAGGGTGTGAAGAAGCCACCTCCCTGAGTGAGGTAAGTTACACTAACATAAACACCAGTGTGGACAGCGCTACATCCGCGGGAGACCTTCCCCCGCCAGCATAGCTACCGCTGCTCATGGGGCTGGAGTAGTTAAGTCGACAAGAGAGCTCTCTCCCATTAACTTAGAGAGTCTGCACTAGGTGCGCAAGAGTGGCACCAGTGCAGCTGCGCCACCGTAAGGTCTGTAGTGTAGCCATAGCCCCATGGGAACGGTCACCAGGAGAACTGCTTTGCTGCAGCAGACTACAGACAAAGAGAATTAAAAGGATAATACAACAAATAAAACAGCCCAAGGCTAAAATTCTTAGCAGGTGGTTCCAAACTCCAGCTCAGATGGCCAAATCGAGTAAGATGGAGAAGGCAGCTCTGAGTTGGAGATATGGGTCACCTCACCAGCAGTCATGCATCCCAGATCTGGGACATGGATTCATGTCTCTGCAACTAGCTGCACATAAACTATCACAAAAAGCTGTTGGAAGTTTATGGGAGCCAACAGCCCAGTTCTAGCCAACCCCCAGGATAGGCTCCATGCCAGGAAGTCTTGAGAGCATTTTAATGGAGCAATGAATAGCCACGCTTGTGGTTTAGTGGAGGAAGGGCACCAGCAAAAAGCTCCGACATTGAGGGATTGCTTCCAAAGCTGATCGAAGCAGAGTTTAATGCATTTCCATTTTCAGTTGTGTTTATCTACTGATGCTTTTTTACTTATTTACGGTTTTGCCCCTTTCTTCCCCTTGTGTGCTTCTGTTAGTACCACAGATAACAGGTCACATTGATGCAGGCTATTACTTGCCTGATGTACAGCACTGCAAACTGCTTAGCAGGATTCCAAAAAGGGATGAAGCAACTGTGTGTCACCAGGAATAACATTTGAAGGTGCGTGAGCTAGAACAGGAAAACGTATCTGTGCTTACTTGAAAATTTCCTTTGAGTAATAAGATCCACAGACAGTTACAATGGGCACTTCAGCCTGCTTGCAGGTTGGGGGCAGAACCAGACCTATGTATCATAGGTACTTATCTGGCCCCACTGTAGTAGCCGAGTGCTGCAAAACCTTTAATGTATGTATCCTCACACCACCACTAGGGAGGTAGGGCAGTGCTATTTGGGAACTGAGGCACAGAGAAGTTAAATGACTTGCTCAAGGTCACACTAAGTATGTTGCAGAGCAGGGACTCAAACCTGGGTCTCCCAAGTCCTAAGCGATTATCCTAACCACCAACTAATCCTTCTTTCTTGTTGCTAGTATTAGGGAAATGCCCTGCCTCTCTTCTAGTTGCGATAACTTCTACCACCAGGCTAATTCAAATCTTCTTTAAGTTACAGATTGGGTTTGATTTGGGTTGAGGATAAATTCTCCCCAACAAACCCAAACCCTTTGGATGTTACTTTCCATCTCTATTCTCGATGACCCATCTGTCTCCCAGATGGGCCAGATCTCTGGACCTTATTACTCAAAGAAAGGAAATTCTCAAGTAATCATGGATAAATGTTTTTGTTCTCCCTCATACTAAGCGCCACAAATCCATTATAATGGGATTTTCATAGCAGTGTGCCTCTAGGGTGGGAAGCAGGATTATTCTTTAACTATGGACATCCAAAATGAGGGAGATTTATACATAATTATTCCACCTTCCTCTGGGCACTAAGGCATGAAGAAGAATTCTGCCAAAAGAAAGGAAAGGCATCGGCTAAGGCTGGATGACCAATATGCAAAATGTGGTGAACTAATGGCCATCTAATAGGTCTCAATGCAGCAGACACGACTGCTCTGCCCTGAGACTGTCAGCGTTCCTTATGACTGGACTTCGATGCTTAACTGAAGGAGGAGTATTTCTTGAATTTACTTCAGGAATGAATGCTGTGACAGCTGAAAGGACTACCTGCCTGAATTCAAAGTACAACTCTGAGGTGAGTTTTAAGGAGAAGCTCCCAACGTGGCAGCCTGCTCTACTGTAGGGGTTCCATCTGGGTAGTGCTGCATAGAGGTTCCAACGTCGGTCTCTATGAGTACGCAGGGTTGGGAATAAGGTGGATGCACTAATGGAGCATTTAATGGAGAGATTTGCACAAACTGTCCTCTCTTGAGTACGTTGAGAGTATTATACTAGGGAGACTTGACCTTTTCGCTTGGACGCTATTATACACCCACAAAGCCCTCTTGGGCTACGGCCACACAAGGCTTTGCTTCACTGGTTTAACAATGGATGTTTCACCAGCCAGTAAAGTAAGTTCTATTTGCTGATTTATTTTTGATAGTCCACGAGACCAATAATCAGTGCATCCAAGTTTTCATTTTCAATCCTTCCTACTTCCTTTCCTGCTGGGGTCAGGGGAGGGGACAAGACAACCCCCACCCAGTCAGTGCTGCATCTTGTCCGGCAGAGCGGGCCTCTCCGGTTTAGCCTGGCTCCTCTTCTGCTGGGGAAGGGGCCATGGTAGGAAAACTGTGGCCTGCCCAGAAAGCGGGCCACGCTCCCTAACGGGACAGTCAATAAAGGAGTGAAGCAGGAGACACAGCCCCTTCCCCTCTGGCTTTTCTCAGCTCGCTCCAGCCACTGCAGATGCTTCCGAGGGGAATCGGAGCTGAGGGGACAATCCCCCCAAAATGCAGCCCTGGGACACAGCTGGGAACTAGACACATTATTGAGCCAAACTGTTCATCTAAACACTGGATATAAAGTTTGGCATTTCCCTCAGAAAAGTGCTGCAACAGGGAGGCCTGGCTGAGCCACCAGCTGCTGTAAAGGCAGAAAAAAATGGAGGGAACTTCAGGGAATGGGGTGTTTCCCTGCTGCCAGGGACTGAGTGGTCTGGTTCTGCCCCCAAGTTGTAAGTAGGCTGAAGAACCCATTGTAACAGATCTGTGAACCTCAGCATGAAAAAGAATGACAATTTAGAGTATAAAGGTCAATAGTTCTCCTGCATAAGCTATTGACTTGTGGGGTCCAGAAGGGAATCCCCAAACACATGGTCAGTTGTATTGTAGGGTGTGATGGGGCATCCACCCACTCTGGCATGCAAGGGAGGGCCCTAGGGAAGCTGCACAAGAAGCAGCCAATAGTAGAAGGGCTGTGAGGAACAGCCAATCAGAGCTCAACAGGGCAGTATAAGACTGTGACCTGTCGGGAGGGCTGTGTCATGAAGAGGATGCCATGGACCTTGGAGTGATGGGGGTCTGGGAGCAGAAGTGACGGCGGGTAAAGCATTACCAGAAATAGGCATACCAACCTGCGCAGCTAATCCTCAAGACAACCAGAAGGTGGCACCAGCATGGTAAGTGAAGCCCCGTCACATAGGGCAATATATCTTGCTCTGAAGTGCCAAGTGTAGGCCACTACCAGGGGCAGTTGAATTAGATGGACAACTGATCTTATCCAGTGTATTAGCTGGACACATTCTGGAATAGATGTTCTGGTGTCATGTGGCATGTGGGTGGAAACTGGAATAGGTGGATTCAGATTGTGACAGAGCTGTCCTACATCTTACAAACTAGGCATGGCTTTCAGGACCGGAAAATCTTTCGGATTAACTTAATATTATCCCGGCAGACACCGCACCCAGGATATAACATCATACAGTTTGCTTTGTTACATCTTGGTGCACCACCACAATGCAAATATCTAACAAAATGTCATGTCTGTGGACATAGGACAATAATTTCAAAGAGGTTAGAACTTAAATCAACCTCTGCCATTTTTGGAAACTGTAAAGACTCTTTGTCTTACTTTTAGGATACTTAAAATCCAGAGGTCAAATAGTTTTCATGATTAGTTACTTTTATGTTATTGCTGGCTTTGGGATGCGTGGTTGAGACCAGATTCTAGTTACTGCTGCTCTCTGTTTGAGATGGCCCGAATCACACTTTGGATTCTAAACACAGCTGAACTTTGCAGAGGTACTAACCCAGGCCCACAATCTGTGGATCAGCCCTATCTCTATCTGAACCTGGTTGTCTGTCCCTAATTTTAATATGCATCTATGACATATACTGTGCTTAACTGTGCTTCTTCAGAAAGTGACTACCGAGCCTTGAAACAAGCCGCTAAACAGTTTTATATTTATTATAATAATACTTGGTCCTTCTATAGCCCCTTTTATTTAAGGATCTTAAAGTGCTTTGTGGCATTAACTCTCACCTGGTGCGGTAGGTCACTTTCATCCCCTTTTCAAAGAGATGGGAAGTGACTTAGTCACACCAAGCTGTGACCCAAACCCTGGAAGTCTTGACTCTCCTACTCCCTTGCTCTCACCACTATAGCATATTTTCTCAGCCTAGCCTTAGAGATGAAAGCCAGAAAGCACTCTTGTAAACCTATTATTCCACTAGAGCTGCTGAGTCCAGGGAACAGACTGTGTGGCCTGTCACAGAGCTGCCCTTAGCCAATTCCAGCATGCACCATGAAAGGAGAACCACTTTTCCCACTTTCACAATATATAAATAAAAAAAGGAATCAAAACACCACTTTTTTGGCAGCAGATTGGTTTGTTCCCATCTCTTTTTCCTCTCTCCCATATTGCAGCACTGCTAGCAAAGCTCATTTCTGGGCTGTTCGTCTCAATACGGAACTATATGGGTAAAAAAAAAAGAAAAAAGAAACAGAGAAACAGGTTCTGACATCTAATCAGATCTGCCGTATTGATTTTGCAACTTTAGCTTTGGAACAAATCAGCAAAACAACCACATTATCACCCAGAATTCACTCTCCCCTGTGTAAGCTGGTTCAAAAGGAGCTCACACAAACAAACACCCCCCCCACCCCAAGTGGATTCTCAGATGGAAGGAGCAGGCTCGGCGGGAGGGAGGGGGGGAACACGCTCATCATAGAGGCTTCAGAAGCCACACGATTCCCATTTCCAACAAGATTAGAATTCCAGAGCAAGCCACAAAACTAATGAGCTGCCCGCACTGGAGAACAGCATTTCAATTAACCAGAGCAAGCCCCTGCTGGGGCACCCGGCTCTTTCCACAAAAAGGGAGCTGGATAAACAGATGGGTCGTTTGTTTAGCTGGGAGGCAGGGGTGACTCTGGGCCTTGCTCCACTTTCACTAAAAACAAACCTCAACAACTGGAATTTCATGCTGGTAAAAGGAGCCAGATGGACAGCACCGGAGACTGAAGTCCACTGCTTAGGCACAAAATGGACAGGCAGGCAGTGGCATTGCAAACTTCTGCCATGCTGCTCTGCCTCGGAGAAACCAAGCTATGAGTGGGACTGGTGAGTTCAGTCCCTGTGACCCATTCACTATTTAGCCAAGACTGCAGTCTTGAAGAAGTGGAGGGGGTGGGGTTAATTTCTAGGCTCATGCATGGCTTCCAGTGGGATTTGGGTCAAACCCGAATCCAAATAAAATTCACTGTTGCTTGTCCTTACATGGAGCTGACGGGAGATGCCGACAGCAAGAAACTGAATGTGTGTGTCTGCTCAGCTTCGTCCAGGTTATTGGAGTAGGTTTCACCCCTTCTCGAGCCATGACAGAGGGAGGATGGGGGAAAAGGGGTTGGTGTTTGATGAATGACTATGCTAAGCACTTAGGCGCTTTAGTCACAGCCCATGGATGGTGCAGGCTAGCGCAAATTAACATTCGCTCCACCAATCCCATGCTTGCCACATCATCAAGAGGACTTCACAGGAGTTCAGTACTGAATCTTTCCTGATGAGACTAGCTCTATGGTCAGGGTTACCACCCTGGCCTCAGCCCTCCAACCCACTCACTATTATTCAGCACAGTCTTCACTTTAATCTGGAAAGTGAAAGGAGCTAGGCTTGGATTCTCCTTATCTGAATTCTACCCAGTGCAGCACTTGACTGATGAAGATACTATTACTAAGAGAGGAGCACAGATTATCCCAGACCCCTACCTGCTCCACACATCAGAACATTGCCAATACCTTCTAAACACTCCAGTCTGGGATTTGAACAGCCTCACTTGTCTGCCGACGGAGGTATCACTGAGCAACAAGGCAGCTAAATAGAATGGCATGACATGGGCACCAGCAAGGATGGCAGTACAGGGCAACATCCCTATCACCACTCAGTACTCTCCTGCTGCCTGTTTATGTGTGTGTATATATATATATATATATATATATATATTTTATAGGTAGGGTTGATAGCATGGTCCATTATTATTACCTGAACTTTCCTATTTTCAGTTGCTTGCAACTTTGCCAAACTTTAACGATCTAAGTTGAAATTTTCCATACCAGTGCCCTGCCTCAGACTGATTTGGCGGGGGTGGGGGGAGGGGGGAAGGGAAAGAGAATTCCAGCCAAAATGGATCTGCCACATCCAAGAACCAGGCTTGGAATAATTCATTGTTTTGCCCATGTTAAGTTCTGGCAACCTCTCTTTGAGACGCTTTAGCACCCCCTATGCTTTGGAGCAGGGACTTCAAATTTGGCCTTTTTAAATCAAAGATGTGCCTTCCACTATCCCCATGAAAATCTGCCCAAATTTGGCCAAGATATAAGCCTGGGTCGGGGTCACAGTCTGCACATGCTCAGTAAAGACAGAGTTTTGGCAGCTACATTTCCTGAAGATTCCATCTGCACCGTGCATGTTCATTGCAGGTCTTAGTAGGACTTTTCCTGCAGCTGCAGCTCTGGGCAGCTGTGGGCCATACCAGGTCCAGGCATCTGAACGAAGAAATCAGGGAGCCTCTATCTCATCTGCTCTCAGTGGTCCCCCTGCTAGGCCCAGGCAGTCTGGAGGAGCAAACTGTCTGATTCCAATGCAGAGTAAATAAGAGCTGGATCTGGGAGGGCAGGGGAGAACATTAGGACAAGAGGACAGGGTGGGGGTGGAATTTGGGACTAGAGGCTGGTGGGGGCAAGAGGGAAAACTGGAAGATGAGATGGGGGAGACTGGGACTGGCTGGGCAAGGGGACTAGGAGCCAGCAGGTTGGGGAAAACAGATACTGGCTGAGGAACCAGGATCGGGGAGGGACTGGCTAAGCCAGGAGACTGGGACTGAGAATTAGTAGGGTTGAGGGGAAGAATTAAAGGGTGGGGCATACAGATCTGACGAGGTTCTACGGTTTTGGGGGAGAGCTGGGACTGGCTGGGCAAGGAGACAGGGATGAGGGGTGGAGATTGGAACTGGAAAGGTGAGGACAATGGGGACTGGGACAAGGAGTGGAAGAGATAGGACTGGTACAGAAATAGGTTGAATAGGATGGAGCAGAAGGGTGTCATGCTTGGAGGGAATGGGGGAAAGAGGACTCTGTGTTCAGTCGAGCACACTCCCTTCTACAGAACTCAAGATTCCGGAGTCTCACCATTCCTCTGCTGTCAACAAATATCTGTGAAACCCTCTGGCAATGTTCACCATCCTCCTCTCATGCTGGTCCACAGAGAGGATGACAACCAACTACTGCTGTCAGTTATTCTATTAGCTCATGTGGCAAAGGCCTGTATGGTGGATCTAAAGGTTAAAACCCCGCTGATGACCCATGTGGGTGTCAATATGATGCCACACGATGGAATTTCTTCCCTCCGCCCTTTTTTTAAAAGGTTTCTCTTTTAAAAGCTAGGAAATTACACACACAAAAAGCGAGGTTAAAAGAACAGTATTAAGGTCGCAAAGTCAAGCACTCAAAATTTGAAAATGCCAGAATTAAGACTGCCTGTGCAAGCTTAATTTGACCCTCTTGTCCACATGGGTTATGCTACAGTCTTTAATTACACGACCACATGCTTTTTCCCCCCCCCACAGGATCCCTGCCTCATTCAGTGTGCAGAACAGACAGTGCTCACTTCATGAGTAAGTATTCAAGGTTTTGTTTTCTCCTTGTTGTTCAGTGTGTGGTCCCAGACCTCATTTACTGCACACTATTCAGACCCTGCTCTGAAGACAAATTTCCTCATTGGTTTTCCTATGGGGCTCATCACTGTAGTAACCAAGTGCTTCACAGATATGAATGAATTTATTTTCACAACACCCCTGTGAGGCAAGTGGGTGGCATTAACCCCATTTTAGAGAGGGAACTGGGTCAGCAAGATTAAGGACAAAAGTATTCACTAATTTTGGGTGCCCAAATTGAGACACCTAGGACCTGATTTTTAGGAGTACCTAGCATTATATAGCAGTTTATATGTTCAAATCACAATTCCCATTGACTTCAGCTGCAGCTGTGCATGTTCAGCACTTTTGCAAATCACACCACAAGATGTCAAGTCAGGCACCTGGAAAATGAGGAACAAACCATTAGTGACCACCTCTGAAAAGTCTGGTTTAAGTGACTTGACTAGCATCACATAGTAACCCTGTGGCAGAGCCAGGGATAGAATCCAGTTCTCCAGAGCAGCATTCAACTGTCTTAAACAAAAGACTATCCTTTCTCTTCTTGCAGTCCTCTGCCTCGTTCACTATGCACGTTCCAACTTCTGCACGAAAGGACGCAGGGGACCTACCTACAACAATTTCCCTCATTACACAACCCTGATTCATCCCCAGAACAGGTCCATCCTGAATGGGGCAGGAAGGGTCCTATAGAAGTAGTAATATATGATCATGTAATTAAAGACTGTATCATAATGCAGATGTACAAGAGGGCTGAATCAAGGTTGAACAGGCAACCTTAATTCTGGCATTTCCTAGCTTCTGAGTGCTTGTCTTTGCAACCCTAATAACGGTCTTTTAATGTAATTTTTGTGTGGGTAACATATATGCACACACACACAGGCAAGTGCTACGTTAACAAGTGAGGTAACCCAACCAACAGTGGATCAACAGGCCCCCACGGTTGGCTGGCATATGTTGTTGGTTGGCTAGCATATCTCCTCGTGTGTGGACGTCAGGTAAATAAACCCTTCAAAGTCCACAAGATGAAACACACTCAATCCAAAAAAGAGACGTCAACCCTATTGGAGAGCAGCGCCATAAGCGTCATCTGCCCAGACTTTAGCAAGATGCCAGTGCATGCTGGCACAGAGGTAGGAGCTACAGAATCATGCGGTTATACTCACACTGCACGTTGAGCTGTACCAAGGCTTCCCGGGGTCTGATGTTAAAGCCATTGTACCTGGCTGTCTGACACTTATAGGTCCCGCTCATTTCTCGGCTAACACTCTCCAGGCGCAGCTTCCCATCGTAAGTCTCCACTGTCATGGCACCTGAGGGCATGGGGGCCTCCTTGTCTACCCGGGACCAGATGATGGGTGGCTTGGGCTTCCCTCGAACCTCGCACTGCAGCTCGGCCCTGGAGCCCTCCCGAACGGTGATGGTGGACTGGCCTTTGGGGACACTGATGGTTGGAGGCACTAAAAAGAAGATAAAAAGGGACTGTTTGTCAAGGTAACATCCTTCCAGCAGAGCATGAGGGAAACCTTTGAAGGATGGTTGCACTTGTGGGGAAGGATGTTATACTGGCAGCTCTGGAGACTGCAGCCCTCCAATCAAGAATGGCACTGGTAGTGCCAGAGCAAAGCTCCCCATGCTCTGCCCCAGCCAATGTCAGCCATCCCTTGGAGGTTCCACCTCTAGGTGGAGAGTAGTGTTTCATCCCCATGACCTCTGAGAGTGCCAGCACCAACAAAAAGTGCCAGCTGTGACAGGACACCTCAACTCACTTCACGTACATCAGTGAACTACTATCAAACACTTCCAGTCACTATCAGCCTAAAGCAGGCCAGAACCGATAATCTAGAGCTGGAAGACTCCACATCCTAGTCTCAATCTTGTTAGCCATTTAATTCCCCATCTGTACCCAGAAGCGGGAGGCCAAATCCAATCTCTTTATACGGGCTGGATTGGAGACAGTGGCCTACAGGCGCATGCTTCATATATTCCACTCCCAGCCACCATAGACATGCTTCATATATTCCACTCCCAGCCTCCAGGGCCACCTCAATCCAAACTGGCCACTATTTCTCAATTTACCCTCTGCCCACGAGAGAGCACTGGGACGATTTTCAGACACATACAACACATAACTGTATTAAGAGCATATTTAAGGTGGCTCTGGCATCAGTCTCCTTTGGTAGCGACCTCTCTATGCAACAGAGAAGTTGAGTTTTCAATTTACAGGTCCCCTGTGGGCCATGGAATCTCATCAGATGCTCTCCTGTTTGGTGTGAAGAGAGCGCTGCCCCCCCCCGCCAGTCAGCACCGCCAGCAAATGCTCACCTGGCGAGAGGCAATTTTCACCACAGGGAAAAACTGCAAATTGTATTTGGAAATTTTTTTTAATTAAAGCCCTCTCTTCTGAGCCTCCCACTGCAGACGGCCATCTCAGCGAATGGGGGCCTTTTTTGCTGGGTGGCAGCAGATGGCCAGGGAATGCAGAGCAGTTTCCACCTTGCTGCTTAAATACCATGGCTCTGGGGAAAAACTCAACGGGTTCAAGCCAAACACGAAGGGGAGGAGGGTCTTTATTGCTCCTTAAATGCACACAGAGGGCCAGATACCCCAGCGTGAACAAACACCCCCCATTACCCAGTGTGTGCAGAACAGGGGGGATTCAGTCTGAAGGGAGGCAGGTGATGGTGCTGCTGCCTGCCCTCACTTGGGGTTCTGGCTGGGGACAGCAGCTTTACTTTCCCTGGCTCCAGAGGAGCCCAGCTGGCAGTGACTATCGATGGGATTCCTCAATCAGCCTCACCATGTTCTCTTACCAGTCAACCCCCATGTGCTCTGCTGGCCCTTTCTGCTCCTGCTGGTGGAAGCAGGGTTGTAGCAACTTTGGGCTACCACAGCCACCTTCTTGTAGATTTTTTAACTCTTGAGCTGGTGCCTACATATGGGCCAGCAGATATTGTCCAGCCCTTGTAGTGGGGACAGACTATGATCATACAGACCTTTGCCATCTTACTCCTACAACCTTATAGCTATTACATTGTAAAGGAGTGGACTCACCCCTGTGGTGCCTCCTGCTGGTCATTGGGGAATTAGCACTTATCAGCATAGAGCGCCCTCTGCAGGCCAGTGATCCGCACAGCTCTGGCCCCCATGTCCCTCACAGACTCTGGTGCTCCCTTCTCTGGGTTCTGCCCCCTGGCAGGACCCCCACACTCTGCCTCTGGGTCTCCCCTTCCTGGGGCACCCCCAACCCACTATCCCCACCTTGCCTCAGTCTGGGCTACTGCCACTTATCACCAAGCCCCCGCTCCCTAGGTCAGACTGCAGTGTAAAGGCCACTCATCATAGGCAAGGGGGTTCGGACCTGCTGCCTTCCTCTGCCGCCCAGTACCTCTATGGGCCTTGGACCAGGCCCTACAGCCTGGAAAGTTGCCAGCCTGGAGTGCCCCGCTCAGCCTGCTCCTTCCCCAGCCCTGCTTCATTCCCAGTACCCTGGCAGGCAAGCCCTGCTCTCTCCCAACCTGGAGAGAGACTCCTTGGGCCTCTGGCTCACAGCCTTTTTATACGGACAGCTGGGGCCTGATTGGAGCGTGGCCCAGTTGCAGCTGCTTCCCCAATCAGCCATCCCCAGCCACAGCCCTCTCCAGGGCTGCTTTTAACCCCTTCTATTTTAGGAGCAGGGTAGCCACCCCGCTACACACATTCTATTAGCTCTTGGGGGTTGGTTTTTTTGGAGAAGTATTCTCTAAACTCCACTGCTACAGCCAGATCTGGCTTACATTCCCAGCTCTGTCACTAACTCACCATGGGATCTGAAGCAAGTCATATCGTTTTGTGCCTCAGTTTCCCCAACTGTAAAAAGAAGAGAAGCAGCATTCCCCTGCCTTCCAGAGCTGTTAGGAGGATGAATTAATTAACTTCTTTGATGCTGAAATGCCCAGTATCTCATTATCACAAAGCATCAGGGGGCATTCTCTTTGGAGCAGATTGCTAAGGATTTTTGCGGAGTAGAGAGGCTGTCAGAAAAACAAGAGCCAATTCCAACACTTTCTGCTAAGGGCACAGACAAGGCAGGGAATCAGATAGGTCAAGGACAGGACTCGGACCAGCCAAAGCTGGTTAACATCCCTATGAAAAAGGAAACTTTCTGGAGCAGTTTGGAAAAATCAGGACAGATTCTGCAGCCAGTTGACTTCCCTCAGGCTCTCTCACCATTTAGCTACAGGTAGGTGCAGCGTTGCTCTCAGTCACACTTGAGCAATCCCAGGGAAGGCAATGGGACTGCACGGGTGTATCTGAGAACAGAATCTGACCTGATGTTTTGCTAGCACAACCGAAAGAGTCTTGATCTGTACGTTCCAGCTCTAAAGAAATGACTGACAGATTTGGGGCTCCCACTGAAACCAGTAAGAAAGTTCTGCCATTGACTCTACTGGGAGAAGGGAAAAGAGGGCGAGATTTATAGTGTCTGGGCTCCTGCAGAAAATATTCAAGAGATGTCCTGAGGATTAGAGTTAGGACACTAAACATTAAAGCTGTTCATGGGATGAAGGTTTATGAGACCCACCACACTGCTCCCACCGTACACTCCCATGGACACAAGCCAGGTCCTTCCATCTCAGTCTCTGGAAAAATATCAGCGGGAGTGTCTCTTCTAAGCCATGCAAAGAGGTGAAAGACCACTACCTCCTTCCCCACAACCATCAGCGTTGGGACATTTGGTAAAATCCCATTCCCTCGCTGTTCCTTCATGATAAGCCCTTGGCCAGGGCTTCTTCAAAACCATCTCCTTCCAAGGTTGGTTTGGGCTGCAGTCTGGGCCTTCCCAATCCATAATCAGACATCCTCAGTCATGTTGTGCCTTAGGTCACTAGAAGCCTGAAACTAACCCATTGAGACTCCATATTAAAGGAAGGAACTAGCTACTTTAGAACACACCTATCCCAGCTGGGTCACTGGCCACTCAAGAGACATGCCCACAGCATCCAGCCCAGCACACACTGGCTCCCGCATAAAATGTGGCATGCTGGGGCTGCTCTCTTTGGTTTAGTCCAGCCTCCTCATCAGGAACATGAGAGGGATCATCTGAGGATACTACAAGTCACACAGCATAGCTGTCATCCCAAATGGAAGGAACAAGAGCTCTTACACTTGCAGTCAAGGCTCATTTGAGGGCCTTCGAGAGCTCAGGCTGGAAAGAATATGTTGGTTTCATGATTCTAATCCATATTGTGACCCCCGACCCGACTCCCTCAAAGCCCCAGGCCTCCATGGAGGAGGCTCACCTGTTTCTGAAGAGATGTTCACCTCAACACTGAGGTCTGGAATGGGGGCCCCCTGGAAGGATGCAATGCACAGATATGTGCCATAATCACTGAAGCGCAGGTCAATGATCTCCAGGCTGCTGGTCACTGGTGGGAGCTCAGGGTCATTCCTAGAAACAAGCAGTCGGTCCGAGACCCTGGCTGGTTTCCCATTCTTGTACCAGAAGTAGACGACCTTCTCTTGGGGGACGGCATCCACGTGGCACGAGAGCTTCAGGTCCTGCCCTAGCTGGATGCTCTCACTCTCTTTGATCACGTCAGGGGTGATTTGGAAGGTGGCGTTCTTCATGGCTGGGATGAACACAGGTGCAAAGCCAGTTAGTGAAGACAAAATGCCCTGTGCCCAAAGGGGATTCCCATGTGAGATATCTACCCTTTGTCCGATGGGAGGCAATGGCTCCACACGCTCTGGGCAAAGGGATGCCCCAGGCCTATGCCCAAATGAGATCCCCATGTGAAGCAATGGCCCCACGCCCCCAAGGCCTGCTGTGGTGTTGCATGTCAGGACCAGGAAGCATCAGCAGAGCTGTGAAAGGACAGGACTGGAATAATCATGGGTGCTGTGAGTCAGGAGTGAGGTGCATCAGCAGAGCCGTAGGTGGGGAAGCTTGCACAGTGCCTTCTCCAGTCAGTGCTACCAGTCCCTTGCTGGAGTAGCACATTTACCCCCTATTTAAATGAACAATGACGTTTGCTGGTAACCCAGAGTCTCGCCCTAACAGTGCATGCAGTGGAAGGACGTACATCGCACCAGCAGATTCACTGTCTTCTTAGCTGGGTTCCCCACATTGTTGATGGCCGTGCAATTGTAGTAGCCTGAATCTTCCATGCGGATCCCCCAGATGGTGAGGTTACCCTCTTGAATAAGGCTGTTGTGAGGCATAGGGTTGGGTGAGTGAGACCAGGCCACGTCAGGCAGTGGGTCGCCACCTGTCAGTGAGCACTGCATAGTGACATTATCTCCTGGGTTCACCACCAGGGTCTCATTGACAGACAGCTTCAGAGCGGGTGGAGCTGGAAGAGAAAAATGGGAACACTAGTGAGCTCTGAGGAGACTCACACCAGCCTGGGCTTCGCTCAATTCTATCTGAATGGAGAGACTCTCCGTTTGTTCTTGGGAAAGAGTGGACCAGGCTGGATGAGTGTGGGCTGGACATGAGTTCATTAAAAACATGATGTGTATGAATCTAGGACCCCATCAACACTGCATCTCTAACCAAGTCAGGGGACCAGGCCATAACAGGGTTAAAAGGCATAGCGTAGACAGGACCTCATGGAGACCCAAAACTGAGGACACATCATGGGGTGTGACTGCAGCTGGGGTAGACATACCCGAGCTAGCTTGAATCTAGCTAGCTCATGGTCCCAGAGCAGTGAAGCTGCAGCAGTGCATGCTTCAGCATGGGCTAGCTCCATGAATAATTACCCAGAGTTCCAGTGGACTGAAGCACGCACTGCTACAGCTTCCCTGCTCCAGGACTGAGCTAGTGAGATTAACAACTTGCTTGGGTATGTCTACATGAGCTGCAATGACACCTTGTGATTGCAGCGTAGACCCTGAACAGTCCAAGCTTTAGGAGTGTGGTTAGGTCCCATCTACACTGAACATTGTAACAGCATGTTAACTAGGTGCTCTGGCTCTGTTATAGATGTAGGGCCCAATTCTCCACTCCAAATCAGAACAGTAGTATTTTACACCCATTTTGCATAAGTACAATTGGCAACACAGAAGCAGTGGAGAATCTGGACCTAAGGCTTGTTGATTTTTGCTCCCAGTTCAAGTAACTGTGGCTTCAGATGGACATTACCAGCCAAGATGACAAAGAAATGGGGAACCAATGCCAAGTTTATTTTCACAACAACAATATCAAAATCCCCAGCACACAGGTTAATTTATTTTGCTCTTTCTGTATCAGTTTCCCCCATCTTTAAATGGGGCCTGCAGACGCTGAGATGGAATAAAAGCTCAGCTACTTGCATTGTGGCTCCTATCTAAGCTTCTGCATACCCCCTGCTGAAAATGTTGTGTAAGTCACTGCAAATATCTCTATGCCGCCTACAGAAACAGCACACCGGAGACTGAGTGGAAGTAGTGGTGGTGGGGAAAGATATGAAAATAAGAGATTCATTGAAATAGGTCATATTAACCTTGAGGCAAGCACTCAACCTTCCTTCTGATTGCTATGGGCCTGCCAGCTCAGCCCCAAGGGATGGAAGAACAGAACTTGTCCGGATCATGAGTTCCCCAACTGTGGTACATGTGCCACTGGTGGTACGGGAGCTTGTCGAAAGTGGTATGCTGTAAAAGGGTGGTCTGTCCCCTTTAAAGGGGAGTGGGTCCCAGGACCAGCCAAGCCCTGTTTCACAATATGGCCCCTTTAAGGAAGCAGGTATTCAAGGGAGCAGCAGAATGGGGGCAGGTGTCAAGGAAGCAGCTTAAGAGATTAGCAAAAAGAAAAGGAGGACTTGTGGCACCTTAGAGACTAACAAATTTATTTGAGCATAAGCTTTCGTGAGCTACAGGTGACTCCCAGGAGTAGTAGAGGGCAGAAAGCCTAGACAGAAGAATTGCAGGGGAGCACTGAGTTAAGAGAGGTTTCAGAGTAGCAGCCGTGTTAGTCTGTATTCGCAAAAAGAAAAGGAGGACTTGTGGCACCTTAGAGACTAACCAATTTATTTGAGCACAAACATAACATGCATCCAATGAAGTGAGCTGTAGCTCACCAAAGCTTATGCTCAAATAAATGTTAGTCTCTAAGGTGCCACAAGTCCTCCTTTTCCTTTTGAGTTAAGAGAGGCTCACCAGAATGAGAACCAGAAGGGAGATTGGTGGACTGGGAAAGCCTGCCTAAATCAGAACCCAGCCCTAAGGAGGAGGGCTGCGGGGAGGCCTGAAGCAAGGGGAAGAAGTGTGTGAGTCCAAGGACCAAGGGAGGCTCTGTGGAATGAGGCTGGAATCTGGATACTGGTGGGCTGGAGAAGCCTGCTTGAATCATGGCACAGCCCCATGAAGGAAGGCTGTGTTGTTCCTTACAAAGGGAGCAAGAGTTGGGTCCAGGGACCAGAGAAGGAGGAAATCTGTGTGAAAGGTTCTTCAGAGAGGCCAAAGGCTGCAGTGAGACTGGCAGAGTTCCCTGGTTCAGGAGGAACTGAAGGGGAGCTGGGAACCTGAAGCATTGGAACCAGAGTGAATTCCACTCTGCTGGGAGCTGCCTGGTGTCCAGGTGAGGTTCAGGGACCTATTGTCAATGGAAGACGACACCTTTGTATTATCTTCCACAATAATCCAAGTAAGAATTAGCAGAAACTTTGAATTTAAATGAGACAGATTAAAACGTGAAGCCACCGGCTTCGTTTAGCAGCATACCAAAATATATCAGGTCATTTGACAAATGTTTTGTGTTACTTAGATTACAAGGAAGACATAATAATTGATTATTCTTTTTTATTCGCGGTCTAAAAACCTGAGATGTTTAAAAAAATGCTGTAATCTAACACTTCAGACTTCTGTAGGAATCTATTTTACTATGACTCCAGAAACGCTTATGCCTATTAAGGCCTAAAAGAAGTGGGCACTAAAAGAAGAAATTTGCTCGTGATATTTCAAATATCACTAAAGAAGGCTGCACGTAAGCCAATTAAGTTTGGGAACTGCTGGTCTAGATCATTCATGGTCCTGTATCCCAACCACCAGCTGGTGCTAAACACTGTGGCTCCCCTCCTGGTTCTCTGCATGTATCAAATACATGGTTCTACACACTTGGGGTACAACCCAGATGGCCTCCCCTTTATGGCACAGGTGAACACGTTGGGCCAATTCAAAGTGCACGCGCAGCTCCTCGTCTTCTGGATGCTCACATCCTTCTGTTTGGTTTCTTTCATTCCTGCTCTCCCCAGGAACTGATCTCAAAAGCTTTCCTCTGCCTTCTCCACTTCATCTCAAGAAAGGCCCTTTAACGCCCCTTGTCAGCTCCATCGCTGGCTCCAGACAGAGCTCAGAAAGCAACCGGCGACAGCACAAAGGCTGAGAGTGCTTTTTAAGTAACGGCCATAATAATGCAAAATAAGATGTTGTTACATATTCATGAAGCCTGATTTAACAGCATCATTATTTCTGCCTCTCCTCTCCCCGGACTCTGCGTTAATGAGCTGTGCTGGATCTCTGAATTACGGCTCATACAAACAAGGCTAGGAGGGCTGCTCTCCCCTCCGTGCAGGCGGCATAACTTAGCAGCATAACTACGGCCAGAAAGCTCAGAGCACTGCAGCCTGGTGTCCTGTCTCTAACAGTGGCCAACGTCCCTCTTGTCACATGCACAGGGAGCAGCTGGCTAACTGTGCAAGTGCTATATGTTTGTATGGGGGGAGGGGGGATTGTCATCTTTTGTGGCCAGCCATAAGGATCAGTTTGAGGCACAGGGTTTAATTCCTTTGATTTCTCAGGGCCATGGCTGAAGGTCAGGTCCCTTGAAGGTCTCTCAACATGGAGTTTTGGAAAATAAATATCAAATCCAGTGTATAATAGGGAGCAAAAATGATTTGTGTATTTGCCAGTGGCGACTTTAGGCTCTGAGGGGGCTTCACACATCCAAAGAGGCCCCTAATAGGGTGACCTGGCTCATCCTGGATGGACAAACCGCCACAATCTATGCAGACATGACACAGAGTACAAGATCATCCGTAAGGCTGCCCTGAGCCAAGAGACCTTTGGTCTTGTCCAGCTGATACTGAATAGTAGTCACCTCCCCTGACACTGAACTGGTCTTGGCTGGAAGTTGCTTCTCCTTGGCCAAGCTGGTAGAAACTGCACTCATGGTCTTGGTAGAGAGTATCTCCCCCTGAGCAGACCTGGAAGGTGGCAGAGATCAATTTCTTGAAGGAGGGGTTTTTTGGGGAGGAGGGGGAGGGGAGGAAAGGGAGGCAGCAGTGAAGCATGAGTCAGATCTCATTCGGGTTCTGGTAAAGATTTTGGGCTATTCTTTTAGTTTACCTGAACTTATCTGACCAGCCCTAACTGCTAGAATCCTGTAGGGTGAGGACATTTTCTGTGCAGGGTAACTCAGAAAATATGACCTCGTGGGGCAGCTGCTTCCTCAGGGCAGCTTGTTGGTGTGTGTAACCAGGAGAGGAGGAACCTTTGAAATGGCCATCTGCACGTTTCAAGGCAATGCTTCTCCAGCATGAACCCAGCCCCAGCTCTGGGAGCTGAGATTGGATCACATCCTCCTCTAGTCAGCGGATGGACGATAACAATATGCAACCATTGTTATGCAGGAGATGAATCTCATTTATTTGTAACCCGTGGCGATTCCTTTTGTTCTCGGCTCAGAAAACCTGCTGGCAGAGTCTGCTGTGGAGCAAGGGGACCATTAAAAACAAAGAGTCGCTTTCAATTCCCTTTGAAGTCCAATTTGCTGCAGTAAAACTGCAGGAGAATTAACCAGCTGGGCTGCTTAACTTTTCAGAAATCAAAAGAGAAAATGTCAGCCATTCCCCAATCACAGCTGGATCCCAACACACAGGCTGCAATAAACCGGCCCTGAGACAGGACTGAGTTCTGCAGCCAGACCCACTGGGTCAGCCTCAGAGCTCTAGAATCTAAAAGCATCATCAGGAAGGAGGAGGAAGAGGAGGCAGAAAACTCCTGCAAGGGGAGGATGCACGTAGAGAACAGGAATTGAAACTGGTGCTGCAGACATTTGTGCTGCAACCACAACACTCAGCTGCTGCCCAAGGGAACTATCGAAGAGCCAAGCCAGGAAAAAAAAAAAAAAAAAGATTCCTAACCCTCAGGGCCAAGTGCAGGACTCTCTGGCAGGGAGAAGTACAGATCTGCACCACAGACAACCAGTGGCAAGGGGCCCCGATGAATCATAGGAGCCACTTTTATAGCCAAACGGCAAAGGAGCAGCAAACAAGACGGGGAAGGAAGATTCTCTGACCTGACCCATCACTTCCCCTCAAAGGTCCATATTATTTGGATCTATAGATACTTAAAAACTGATTTCCACGCACCTCTGTGCTCCCTGAGTTTTTCTCTAGGTGCAGAAGCAAAGACATCATGAATAAGGCTGTTCAGAATTCTGGACACAGCCAATGCTACAAGGAAGTTACTAATGCATGAGCAGAAGAGGGGAGGAAGAGATTTATGCAAGATCAGAGAGAATCTAAAAAATTATTCACACATATACAGAGAAAGACTTTATATTTGTGTGTGTATAAATATGAATACATATCTATATATAGGAAGAGAGCTACACACATCTACTGCGTGGGCCAAATGTTGATGTGGTGCAAGTAGCTAAAAAGTTGAGTCAATATAGCCATGTACTGCACATGTACTGGTACCAGATCTGATCAGCTTGAAAACCCTGCTTTCTTGTTCACTCAATAAAGGGGCTGAAATGAGAAGAAGGATGCTTTCTTTGCATTTATCTGGGGACCGTGGTTCTGAAGAGGAATGAGATTCTATAAATCTATAAACATATCGTCTCAGAAGTCAGAGCTAGAAAAGCTGTATGAGACCCCATTCCCCTTGACTAGGGCTGGATTGTGTCTTATAATGAATGCTCTACTGTTCTGTCCACTCTAGTTTGAAAGGACTCAAGTGATGGGGCTTCCACCTTTTGAGACAGTTGTAGAGATCTCACTGTTAGGAGCATTTTCCCCTAATATTTAACCTAGGTTTTTCTTTTCTTAAGGTATTTAATTATTTATCCATAAAAACATTTCATTGTCTCAGCCCCTAGGCTCAGTTAGATCAATAAGCATATTTTTCTACAGTATTAACTATTTCTCATCAACAGTTGGCACCATCAAGAGTTCTGCCTTCATTGTACAGAGATGACACAAGGGATGTAAACTACTTTGTATTATATTAGAGCTCGGTGAATAGTACATTACATGACATTACAGAAATTAGTTCAGCCTCTTCTTTGATCACAGAATATCCCAAAGCAAAAAAAAGCAATTTTCTCATATTTATTCATTATTTAAAATATTTGACAATTTTTTGCTTTTTAGTTTTTTATTAATCTGTTGGTTGTGACCAGCTATCTGCAAGGATTTGATATACGATATTCTGTTGTTAATTAGTCAGGACCTCTCTGAATGATCACATGATATTTTTTCTGTTCCTTGACTGGATGATCACTCAAACATTCCTGTCATGAACATTTGTGCATGTGGTTGTGAAATTTGTTTTGATATCTGCTTTCCACAGACATCCCTGCCAGTAGAACTTGATGGCTTGAGTGGTTCTGGAAAGCAGCCGCACAAGGGGTGTGAATCAGGGTGGAGCAAAATCATTCAAATATTGTACGGAGTATTTTTGGGAAAGTTCACGCAGCATTTTCCCAGGTATCAACTGTACAAAAAGCAAATCAGGAAAGTTGCTTTTATTTTTGTTGGCTAGTTAAAAATCTACATAGTTCCCTCAACACCCAAATGGAGACTGTTCTCATGACATCCCACCAGCCATGGCAGCTGAGAGCTCACAAGAATTCCAAGGACTGCTGGACACCTCCTGCTCCAACTCTTTGTTTGGCTCATGCTAAGTTTTGTATTGTGGACTTGATCCCATGCCTACTGAAGTCAGTGGGAGTCTATCCACTAACTTTAATAGGTATTGGATTGGATCCCACTTCACCAGACCCTGGAAGGAGGACAGCTGATCAGCAAGCAAGAGGTGCTCAGGACCCAGAGGCATTTCTGTTGCTGCTCTCTTACCTGTTGTGTTAGTGAGCTGGAAAGTGATTGACTTGTCAAGGATGCCGCAGACATTCCGGACGGACACCTGACACGTGTAACTGGCATAATCCTGTGGCCTCAGGTTTTTCAGCTTCAGAACTTTGGTTTCACCCTGGGAATTTGGAAAGAAGGGGAACAGAATAACTGAATGATAGATGTACAACGAACAGCTTTCGGCTACAAATCTGTGATCTGATTCTGAGAAGTGCTGATCAATGGGAGTTGAGACCGCCCAGGACCTCTCTGTATCAGCCCCTCATTCCTTTGTAAAAGAAGCAATAAAATGTTCATGCTGATAATTCCAACACTAGTCATTGTCTAAATAAATAAATAGAATCAGCAGCACTACCATGTAACGTGGAAGCATTACTGAGCAGCTTTATAGATAATCTCTTGTCAATTGCTGTCAGGATCATCTTGCAGGATTGAAAGGATCTTAACTACTTAGAGCTAGATTCTGATCTCACACTGGGATATCCAGCAATAGCTCTAGTCAGTGGAGTCACAATGTCATAAAACCAGGGTAACCAAGATCAGATTCCAGCCCTTAGTCTTTTAATACTTGGCTAAATATATGCTCAACAGTTAAACTGTAAAAATTTGCAGTAGAGGAAAGAAAGGGTAATTAAGAGAAATATTAAAAGAAATGATCAAACCTTTATTTTCTCTTTGCTCAAGATTTGAATCTCATTTACACTGGTATATTTCCAGAGTAATGACACTGTCTTTAATGGAGTTGCCCTGGATTTTTCATACAAGTTTAACTAAAATCAGATTCTGGCACTGTCAGTCACTGGCACAAAGCAGAAACAGAATAACTCCGTTAAATGCACATGATATGGGTTCTGTATATTTACAATTATGAGACACGCTTATGGGAAGTTCTGAGATGCACCCCATGGTTTGTACCCTCTAACTCGTATGCCTTTATGACAGTTCGCCTTTGTCCTTTTATTTGTGTAAATCTTTTTACAGATTTTTTAAATAAAAATCTGTAAACGTGAAAAGATATCAGCTTGACAAATCCTCCCGAGATGACTGCATGGGACAGGACATGGAGCTCACAAACATTAATATACATTGAACATGTAGTATCTGACCTGAGTGAATTAGAAGATAAATTCCTAGGAGACCAATACCCAAGTGAAAAACACTTCCCTGGAGATCCGTTGCTATGCTGCATGAACAAGGGCATTTACAATGTGCATGTCAACTAGTGATTTACACATGGTTCATATGCATCCAGTTTATTGATCAGTAGATATAGGGTCGGGTAAATGTGTATAAACCTAGATTGTAAATCAGTTTACAAAAGCATAAACTGTTAAGCCTTTAGCTCATTTGTAAAATGTCAGCCATCTAAACCTTATACTGACACCCGTGTATGTGGCCTGACTGGCTGAGAATACAACAGTACAAGTGTAACTGAACTGTGATTTGTTAAACATGAGGCTTCTGAGTGACAAGACTGATTCTGCTATCACACCAGTTTTATATCCATGTAACTTTGCTAACTTCAATTTCTGGCTTAAGCCAGTAGAAAGAAGAGGAGAATCAGGGCACCTCTGCCTAAACAGGGCAATCCTACACCACTTTCCCTCTAGCTGGCATTTGTAGGAATGACCCATGCTGGCAGGGACATCCGTTGACAGGAAACCACAGATGCAACACAGAAGAGAATTTCTTTGACCTGTACTGTTGCGGAGGGCACTATTCCACAGCCTAAGATCTCACCATTATCCAGTTTCTCCTGATAGTCAGCCTCAGACTCCCTGAAAAGGGAAAGCCAGAGGAGGAGGTGATGTTCTAAGGCCTGGAAATTCCTTACTGGACATTAGACAGCACTGGACTAGATGGAAAATCCCCTCAAGACCAAAGTAGCAGCACTGACCTACAATATATTTTTTAAAAAAATCTATCACAGACCCACAGTGCTGTGCTCTCTCTGTCCCAATCTCTCTTTCGGTTTTTCTTCCAACTGCCCATTTCCATGGCATGCAGGGAAGGCTTGTTACAATAAACTATGAACAATGCCTCAATAACTGACAGCTTGCCTGGGACATGGCTCAAAAAAAAAAAAAAAAAAAATCAAACCTGGCCAGAATCTGCTCCAGGCCCAGTTGCAGGGGCCTTGGGTTGGCAGCGAGATGTGAGGGATGAAGCTGTCCCCTCAAGAACTACCCTTTGGCCCCATCTCCTCCTCATTGCCTCATGGCGTCGTTTTGCCTCATTAAGCAACTTCAGCAGTGTCAGCAAGGCAGTCACTGAGGGGTGTTGAAATCCATAGCAGATTTTAGGGCACCATTTCCCAGAATGCTTTGGATGGCAGACTACCCAAGAGCATTCCCTTCCACCACCACTACAGTTGCAGAGAAGAAAAACACTGGAACTTAAGGAGCAATGTGTGGAGGGGGGAGGAAACAAGCATAAGAAAGCGTGAGGAATTTGACTTGCATATTAAGGTGGGGGGAGAGGGGGAAAGAGAGAAACAGAGAGGAAGAGTACATGTGTATTTGGGCTGCACATGCTGCCATTCGGAAAAGCTCTTCATTATTAGCACCGTCAGTTCCAGCAATTACAAACACCCATGCTTATTTCCAGACAAGAAACACTCTTCATAAATAGGAGACGTAGGGTATCCAATCAGGAACAGAAACAGTGCCACATGACTTAGGGAACCAATCACATGGCCCGCTCAGTGAATCATCTCAACCATTCAAATTAATTTCCACAAACTCTTCATTTAATGTTAGGAGTAACTGACACAAACATGAAAACCTTGGCCTGCTCGCAGGCAGTTTGCCAAAAGGGAAAAGGGCTAAAAATCTGTTGGCTGTGAACAGTGCACGCGGCTCTCGGAGCGCATCAGCACGCGTGCAGCAATGGGAGGCTAGGGGACGTGCAGTTGGAGAGATGGGAGGACAGGGGAAGAGTACCGGGGGCCTATGGACTGGATTCCATTTCTCTCTTTAAGGAACAGAACCAAACAGAATAACCTGGCCTCGATTCCTGAGGTTTCCTGCCTAGCCATCCCTGGCTCCATCCCCAAAGAGGCCGCAGTGCCCCTTGGGCACAGGCATCATTCTGATGGTGGGACAGGAAATTACCAGCTATGATCCTCCCTCGTGCTCCACTCCTCTCCCTTTGTCTACACTAAACACTTTAGGGGAAGCTCTGCAGGCGGAGGAGTCCTCTTGACCCATCACCGACTTCTGTATTGGGAGTGCTCCTTGCAATCCACACTTCTCCTACCACCCTCTCCTTAGTATATGCAACAAGCCAAGAGGGGAGAGAGAAGCATCACCCACAGACAAACTCTGCAGGGATCCTGGATTATTGGGGAACTATGGTGGGTGCCAGGAGGACGACAACATTTCCCCTCCAGGCATGGTAGGGATGGACCCATGATGATCTTCAGGTCCTGGTGGGTGATTTGCCAACACAAGCCAGTGGTGAGGTTTGGGGGTGGGTGATGTCTCTCTCACCTGTGTGTAGAGTGGCTCATAGATATCCACTCCATTATCCTGGCTGTGGGAGAGTGTCTCAGCACCCCGTTTCCAGATGAAGCGAGCAGGAGGGTTAGAGTTGACGGTGCACCGGAGGAAGACCGTCTTCTCCTGGTAGAAGCTGCCACGTACATCGCTGATGGTCTGGTGGACGGTGAGAATGGGCTCATCTAGATCTGGAAGGGAGGGGGGGGAAGGTCCGTGGGGGCCATTAGCAAGGTTCAGGCCAGGGTATGCGCAGCCTGGTGAGCAGACAAAGCTCCAGGAGAGAGGAGAAGAGGGGAGACCCCACATACACACACTCAGTCAGCCAGTGAAAACACTAAGCTAGAAGTGGACCTGACTCAAAACCTGGCACCTGAAGGGAACTGATGGGAGAAACCAACCTTCTCCAGTCCACTCCACAACATTCCAGGAGCAGGAAATAAGCTCCGATTTGCAGCCTCCAGCTGGCAGTAAGATGAACTGATTAGCTATCTGGCAGGACCCGAATGACATCATTCATGCTCCCAGATCACCTCCCCCCACTCCAGTCTCAATCCTCTGTTCTAGCTGACAGGCAAAGGGCGCCAAACCCCAGGAACTCTCCTCTCCCACCCTTGTTCCCGTCTGCTCCCACCCTTTACTTCCATGGCCTCTGTCCCTGAACGGGAAGGGATTTCTCCTGGGAAGTTGGGGCTATGCGTTCTCTTGGACATGGCCAGACAATGCAAAACAACATGAAAAACCCTAAAGCTGAAGAGCAAATGGGAACAGACAGACAGACAGAGATGGAGATTCATCTCACAGACAGGAAAGAGTCTGGCAGGATGTCCACCATGGGAACATGGGATGTAAGAACAGAGAAACATCTGGATGCAGCCTCTTCTCTCCCATTAAAAGTGTACCCCAACCCCTTCTTCCTATTACCATGTGCACAGATCCTATCTCCCCTCCACCATCCCCTCCTCCCCTTATTAAAAAAGCACTGTAAATATCTTCCTTCCCTACCCCAAAACTATCCCTTAGACTGTCCTCTTCTCTCTCCCCTCCCTAGAAAAAAACACCCTCCCAAGTCCTCTGTCACTTCCCCTGCACCAAAATCATGTGAATCCCAGCCCTCTCAGCGATGGGATTAACCTTTAATTTAAGAGGATCTGAAGAAGAATCCTGCAGAGAGTCCCATTTGGGGAGCTCGCCATGCTGGCAGGCTTTGCCCACTGCAACCTTCCTGCTAGAAAGGGGCTTCTCAAACTGTGCCCCTGCGCTGTGAGGGTCTGGTGGGGGAGCAGAAAGGGAAGATGGGTCTCCCTCAGACAAAGGGGCTCCCAGACTCCAGCAGCTGGAGAACCCCTGGACTGGAACATCAGACAGCATCACCGTTGAGATTAATTGACATTCAGACCCCATTTAAAGTTGTACTAATTTGGAGAGATGGGACCAAACTGGACCCCTGAATCTGACATGCCCCCAACCCCTCTCACACACACCCCACATTTTGAGGGGAGGGTGGCCACTGAGCTTAGTGGAGTGACTCTGGATACCCCCCCATCACCAAGCTCAGAATCAGGTCCCAACTTGACTGTGAATGCTACATCTGAGGTAACTATCAGGTAAAACTCATGCACACTGCCTTCATTTGTGCCTCTCTGTGACTCCCTCCACCCCAGAGTCCATGAAGGGAAAGGATGCATTCCCATCACTCCTTGTTCTTACATGTCTCTGCATCTTAAAATATTGGTTCAGATGTTTGCAACTTTGGAAATCTGGCTACAGAGGGAAAAGGTTAATCGCTGTTAATGCGCTCTCTGACTAGCATGCCTTCCCCACAGAGATGTGTGCATGGACCATTCTATTTACATATTTTAATGAGGCGTGTGTTCTGAAGACAGCATTTATAATGGGAGCCAAGATTTGTTAGCCTGACAGCACCATGGCTCAGGGACATGAGCAGAACTGCTGAATGACAGAAAGAGAGAGAAGAAAAACAGAGAGACGAGACCCTTCTCTACACATGTTGTTAACAGGAGAGCTAACTGAATTTTATACTATCCTTCCCCTTCATTCATGACCCTGGGCAGAGCCTACCACCACCCCACTCCTCCATTTCCTTCCTTTATCCCTCAAGACATTAGAAGACTTGAGTTACAGCTAACATCCTTCCAGCCTTCTAATGCTTAGTCAACGGGAAGCAAGAGGGTCATTATTACAATAGGAGATGTTCCTCCAACCCCCATGGACAGAGCACACCAACTCCCCAAAACTCCCAGCCCCCGTCCAGTTGCGCTCTCCCCATGGTAGTGCAGAGCGTTATCTTCCTTTATATTCCTAGATTTCCTCCTTCAAACCCTCTTTTAATAGCTGCCAGCCCTTGGTCCAGCCCTCCTGAGAGAAGCTACAATAAGTACCAAGGAAACACATACGTCCCTGGTGTACAGTAACTCCGCTGAAGTCAATGGAGTTGCACTAGGGATACATTTAGCACTGACCCAACCGCATGGAATGCTTCAATAACAGCATCTCCCTCTTTCCATTTGTCTTCCCTTTCCCCAGCATGGAACCGCTCCAGGAAGCAGCATCCCTGCCTAGTGCAGTGAGACCTAGGAACTTTCTGCTGGCAACTGCAGCTTCCTAGATCCCCCTGCCCAGATGGCTGGTTGGCAGCCGTTGATACTCAGCTGCACACTGCCTTGCTTTCTCCTCAAAGGAAGACTTATTTCAGTGAAAGTCAAAAGGATCGGGAGCTCTGGAAGATCTGGGTGCATAAATGACAACCTACGCCCTCCATCCATGAGACTCGGCCTCTTTAGGGCTTCAGTCTCCAGGTCAGTTTAGAGCTTCCTTCTCATGAAAGCAAAATGCCTTCCGAACCAGGACTGGCACATACTAAGCATGACAAGGCCAAATCCATGCCTGGTGCAACTCCCTTCAGGAGAGTGACACTAAGGGTGGATGTGGCCAAAAGTGTGCTTGTGTTTTGCTCTTCCCATAAACCACTTGATCTTGACCCAAGAGAGACTGACACACCCCAGCCCTCACCAAACCAGGACAGGGAGCAGCTAGCCTCCTGATTCTGGCCCAAGGCAGTGGGATCATTCACTGAAGGCTACTGTACCCTCCTTGGAACCATCTGCATGTGCCTAATGGCACTCCCTGGGCAATCTGCAATACACCCTACTGAATGTTCCAGAGTGCACCAGTGAGCACCAGGGCTGGTCACTGAGGACACTAAAACCAAGAGCAGCATTGAGATTATGGGGACTATTTCCAATTATGTATTAGGAGGGAGGGAAAGAAGGGTATGGTTTGAAATTCTGGCTCAGCTGACTAAAGGCTGGCCCTGGTGATCCCTCAACTGACTACCTGATCTTTCCTAACTGCTCCCTTTTATACATAGCAAATAGTGAAAGAAAGCGGACTCTTCTCCCAGAAAACACACAAACAAGAGATGCATTACCAAGTCCATGTGCAGAGTAGATGTTAGTATCAGAAAGCCCTTGGCCACCCCATTGGCCCCACAGTTCTAAAGGTCAGAGATGCATGACGAACCATAGGACTCTACATCACCCTACTTCCAAACTGCACCCCAGATGCAAAGGGACCTCCCACAATTTACAATGCCCATATCAAGAGTCTTCCCACAATCCCATTCCTAAAGACACAGAGCCCAGACTAGCTGCTGTGCCAGGGGCTCAGAAAACCAAAGTTCCCTTTGTAGGGGAGCAATTAAATGCCTGAACTGTATACATGAAAGGGGAAGGGTGGACAAGCCAAGAGTTCCGAGATGGTTTGGGAACTTCTCAGAGCAAAGGCAGCTAGAATCCATGGAGAAACAGTGACCCCACCCACAGCAGGATTAGCTGCAGGAAGAGTTACATATGTCCGCTGCCTAAGTAGTAGGATGGTACTCACCCAACACTGCCCAGTGGGGTAAAGCAATGGGGCAAGGTGAGGGAGGAGAGAAACTCAAACCAAAGCAGAAGGCAACAGTCAAAGCTGATTTAAAATAGGAACCTGCCCAGGCTGCAAGATACAGTTCTGGGTCCTAATTCACCCAAAGTTGTGGGGGTGCTCAGGCCCATCTCTAATGTAAAACTTTACTTAATGTTTAATTAGAACCTCAGAACTGAGGTCAGCGAGGACCTTGGTTTGGTGCCACCAGGATTTGAAGGGAACTGCATCAGTTGATGGCCCCACGCAATGAGCAGAATTCCCACCACACAAGGCAGCAGCTTGATGGGAGTCTGTGCTGTACTGTGCCTGCCTATTCGCCGCAAAGCAGAAAGTGTCTACCTAGTAAAGTTCCCTCAAAATTGTGCTGGATTCCAGGTCTTTGGTCTCTCCCACAAGGGGGTACCCACCCAACAGCAGCACAACCCCATTCTAACCTTCCTCATAACTGGCCACAACAGCCCATGTATAAGTGTTGCCCCCTACAAGGGGTAATAACTGGAATCTCAAAGGTGAGAAAGACCCAGGTAGAGTAGTAAAAGCCCAGAGGAATTTCAGATTATATCTCTTCCTTTATGGCTTAAATTGAGGGATTCTTGGCTTCCCTCCTATGCTCACCCCTTATTTAGCCATTCACAATTCAGCCTCCTCAGGGGCATCCCAGAATCCTTTGCTCTGTTCTGACAGTGCTTCAGATGAGGCACAGTGGGAATCAGTGCAATGGTTTCTGAGGTGTTCCAGGCATCTGAGGTGGATCCAGTTTGGAGAGGAAAGCAAGTCAATGTCAAAAAGGAGAAAAATGAAAGGGAACAGAAGCCAAACACCCTCACCACCCCAGACAACCACTGGGGACCCTTGGGGGGATCATGGTCCCTCGGCTGAGAGGGGTTGGCTTAGACAGGCAGTCATCTTGCCCCACAAAGGGTATAACATCCCAGGGGGAAGTGTGTTCCAGAGGTACCACTTTGGTCCCTTTGTCCCTAAGGGGGTGAGCATGGTTCTAGGTTCATGTAGAGTCCTGCTGGTCACGCAGTTAGTTATAGACACACAATAGAGCTGTGGGATGCTCTGGGCTGCCGCTAAATGACTTACACTGCACATCTACTCGAATGGACTTGATGGCAGGGACCCCAACCCCATTCTCTGCTTTACAGTAATAGCGGCCTCCCTGCAGCCTCTGGATCTTCTCAATCCGAAGGGTCTCGTTAAACACCGATGTCTCCTGGAATTTGTCCGAGGCACTGCCAGCAGTTTTGGTCCACCTCACCTGCAGGGGAATAGGAGAGGGAGGGAGGCAAACACAGCAAAAGGCCACACAGATGGACTCAGAGCTGTGGACACAGCTCTAAGACCTCAGATTACAGCAGCACTCACCTTTGTGCCCCTCATCTGAGAAGGCAACACTCCCCACCCTTTGCCCACACAGTCAGGCACAGCTATGTTCACTGGAACCTAGGCAGGTCTAGCAACTGATCCCAAAATGTCCCTGCCAGATGGCTGCACCTGCCCATCACCAACCCCCAACACACTTGTGCCCTGCAGTGACCCCCAAATGTAACAGCTCCTCCCATCTTGCTGTGTGTTCCCCTGCCATTAAACTCCCTCTACTATTCTCAAACGTGCATTGCATTTGCTCACTCCTGCACAAAACCTTTGCCAAACCCGGTTTGCTTGGTGCTCGCACTCACAGGGCTTTCTGTGCCAATCCTTGGAGGGCAGAAACTGGCTTGCAAGCCAAGCGTACGTGGCCAGGAAGGGGGGGGCCTTTCAGGCAACTAGCTCATGGCTACAAAGCTATTATCACCACTTCACTTGGCACCTTTTCATCATTCTCCAGATAATGGAGAACAAATAAACATACAGAACATATAGCAAATCTCCAGAACACAAAGACCTCGTAGTAATGGCGGACTTTCACTACCCAGACATCCCTTGGAAAAGTAATATAGCAGAACACATTTCCAGTAACTTTTTGGAACGTACTGGGGACAACCATTTGTTTCAGAAAGTGGAGGAAGTAACCAGGGGGACGGCCAGTTTAGACTTGATGCACACTAACAGGGAAGAATTGGTTGCGAATCTGAAGGCAATTTGAATGAAAGTGATCATGGAATGACTGATTGCATGACTAACAAAAGAAAGGAGTGAACAAAACAATGGACTTCAAAAAAGCAAATTTTAACACACTCAAAGAACTGGTAGGTAAGGTCCCATTGGCAGAAAATCTAGGGGATAAAGGAATTCAGGAGATCTGGTAGTTTCTCAAGGAGACAATATTAAAAGGCACAACTGCAAACTATTCTGATGCAAAGGAAAGATGAGAAGAATAGTAGTAGGCCAATATGGCTCCATCAGAAGCTCTTTAAAAAGTACCTGAAAAATTATAAAGGAATCCTACAAAAAGTGGAAACATAGATGAACGGCTAAGGAGGAATGCAAAAGGACAGCGCAAGCAGGTAGGGACAAAATCAGAAAAGCTAAAGGGCTTGTCTACGCTTGAAACGCTGCAACTGTGCCATTGTAACAGCAATGCTGTTTAAGCGCTTCCATGCGGACACTACCTAATTCTTCCATCGAACTAGCACTGTCTACACTGGGGTTAGTTCAGCTTAACTATGTAGCTCACGAGTGTGGATTTTTCACACCCCTGAGCGATGTAGCTGGGTCACCCTAACTTTTTAGTGCAGACCAGGCGTCAGGCACAAAATGAGTTACACCTGGCAATGGACATAAAAGGCAATATGAAGAGGTCCTTTAAATAGATTAAAAGCAAGAGAAAGACTTAGGAAAGTGTAGGTCCTCTACTTGGCTGGGAAAAAGAGCTAATAACTGATGACATCAAGAAGGCTGAGTTATCTAATGCCTATTTTGCTTCAGTCTTCACTAATGGTGACCAGATACTCCATACAATTAAATATTAACAACAAGGGGAAAGGAACACAAGGCAAAACAGGGAAAGAACAGGTTAAAGAATATCAGGATAAGTTAGAAGTACTGTATTCAAGTCGATAGGGCCTGATGAAATTCATCCTAAGGTATTTAAGGAACTAGCTGAAGCAATCTCAGAACTGTTAGCAATGATTTTCAAGAATTCATCAGGGATGGGTGAATGCCAGAGGACTGGAGAAAAGCAAACATAGTTAACCATCTTTAAAAAGAGGAACTAAGGGGACCAGGGCATTATAGACTAGTTAGCCTAACTTCTATACCTGGAAATTTACTGGAACAAATTATTAATCAATCTATCAATTTATAAGCACCTAGAGGATAATAGGGTTATAAGGAATAGCTATGTCAAGAACAAATCATGCCAAACCAGCTTGATTTACTTCTTTGACAGGGTTACTGGCTTAGTGATTGGGGGAAAGCAGTAGACATGGTATATCTTGATTTTAGTAAGGCTTTTGATGCAGTTCCACATGACATTCTAATAAGCAACGTAGGGAAATGTTGTCTAGATGAAACTAATATAAGGCAGGTGCACAGCTGGTTGGAAGACCATACTCAAAGAGTAGTTATCAATGGTTTGCTGTCAAACTGGGAGAGCGAATCTACTGGGGTTCTGCAGGGGTCAGTCTTGGTCCAAATACTATTCAATATTTTCATTAAAAAACTTGAATAATGGAGTGGAGAATATGCTTATAAAATTTGAGGAGGACACAAAGTTGGGAGGGGTTGCAAGCACTTTAGAAGACAGGATTAGAATTTAAAATGAGCTTGACAAATGAGAGAATTGGTCAGAATTCAACAAGATGAAACTCGTAAAAGATAAGTACAAAGTACTACATCTAGGAAGGGGAAAAAACCAAATGCACAACTACAAAATGGGGAGTAGCTGGCTAGGCAGCAGTACTGCTGAAAAGGGGTTATTGTGGATCACAGATTGAATAGATGAGTTAACAATGTGATGCAGTTGAGAAAAAGGATACATATTTTGAGATGTATTAACAGAAGTGTCATATGGAAGACATGGAAGGTAATGATTTCACTCTCCTTGGCACTGGTGGGGCCTGGAATACTGTGCCTATTCTGTGTGCCATACTCTAGGAAAGCATGAGGAAAAACTGGAGAGAATCCAGAGAAGAGCAAAAAGAATTATTAATAAATATAGAAAACTTGACCTTCGAGGAAAGGTTAAAAAACTGGGCATGTTTAGTCTCAGGATGACATGATGGGGGACCTAACTGTCTTCAAACATTAAGGACTTTTATAAAGAGGACAGTGATCAATTGTTCTCCATGTCTACTGAAGGTAGGACAAGAAGTAATGGGCTCAATCTGCAGCCTGAGAGATGTAGGTTAGATACTAGGAAAAGCTTTCTAACTATAAGGGTAGTTAAGTGCTGGAATAGGCTTCCAAGGGAGGTTGTGCAATCCCCATCATTGGAGGTTTTTAAGAAAAGGTTAGACACACACGTGTCAGGGATATTCTAGGTTTACTTGTTCCTGCCTCAGCACAGGGGGCTGGACTTGATGACCTCTCAAGATCCTTCCAGCCCTACATTTCAGTGATTCTATGAATGGGGATATTTCATCTGTTTGGCTTCCAAAGTGAGAAGTGCAGCTACTGCTGTTAGCCTGTTGTCTCCCTCTCTGGAGGGGGCCCCACCAGTGGTTATTTTTGAATAGTCTCTCTTTTGTAGTAAACACACTTTAATAAAAGAAAAAGAGCCCTTCAGAATTCAAACTATTTTCCATTTTGTTACATGTTTAGTCTTCAAACACCACCTGCAGATTTGTCGGTCATTTCACAATGAACGGAGGGGCTGGAGAAACGTGCCCCAAGAGGCTGAAGTCATATCTGTGTATCCCATAAAAGGTACAGCACAGGCAGCAGCGGTGCAAGCTTCCCCCTACCCCAACCCAGAGAGCACGAAAGGAGGTCACTGCCCAGGGCCCGCTTGTTCATTTGCCTCTCAGTCTCCTTTGGTGGCTGCCTCTGCTCTCAGGGTATAGCTACACTGCAGCCAGAGGCGTGACTGCAGCACTTGTACACATACCTGAGACAGCTTTGACCTAGGTAGCTTAAACAACAATATTTGTGAAGGCATGGCCGCACATTCAGTACAAGCCCACCCAGGACTCCGGGTATGTACCTGAGTGACTAGCCTGAGCTGCCACGCATGCTGCTGCAGATTCATTCCTATTGCTTTTCAAGCTAGCTAGGGTATATCTACACACGGCACAGTCACACCTTTGACCAGGGGTGCTGGAACAATTTGTACAGTGAGGGTTCTGAGAGCCATTGAACCAACCTGTAAACCCTGTATAGGATGGAAACTACTTCACACCAGGGGGTGTGGCACAACCCCCAGCACCCCTACTTCCAGCACCTATGGAAAAGTTATTTACTTGTTCCCATAATATAAGAACTAGGGGCCACCAAATGAAATTAATGGGCAGCAGGTTTAACACAAATAAAAGGAAGTTCTTCTTCACTCAGCGCACAGTCAACCTGTGGAACTCCTTGCCTGAGGAGGTTGTGAAGGCTAGGACTATAACAGGGTTTAAAAGTGAACTGGATACATTCGTGGAGGTTAAGTCCATTAATGGCTATTAGCCAGGATGGGTAAGGAATGGTGTCCCTAGCCTCTGTCTGTCAGAGGGTGGAGATGGATGGCAGGAGAGAGATCACTTGATCATTACCTGTTAGGTTCATTCCCTCTGGGGCACCTGGTATTGGCCACTGTCGGCAGGCAGGATATTGAGCTGGATGGACCTTTGGTCTGACCCAGTATGGCCATTCTTATGTTCTTTTGCCTTTGACTGCAATACTGTAATCCCCGAAGCACCAGTTGCTATGGTAGCTTCCGGCAATCTGGACACCTAACCCCTAGCAGCTGGGTTGAGATCCACCAGATCATTTTGCACTGAACACAAAGCAGACGGTAAAAGGACATTCATTCACGACTGACCTCACGCTAGGCAGAGCTGCTGGAGGGGAGCGGGCACCTTGGTCCATGCCCACCACCAGTAGACATGGGGCTGAACTGGAGCCATTGCTCTAGAGATGGCAGGATTCTACAGCCCACTCCTCTGCTGGGCAGATTTGCTCAGCTAATGGCCGTCTGTGATGGATTCATTTAG
The DNA here is from genome assembly GCF_965152275.1 of Natator depressus. Taxonomy (NCBI): domain Eukaryota; kingdom Metazoa; phylum Chordata; order Testudines; family Cheloniidae; genus Natator; species Natator depressus. Next base: position 150,662,305 of record NC_134236.1, read on the forward strand.
CCTTGGTAGGCTTATGCTGAGATCGATTTAGGGCCCCAAATCTCAGAGGCTCTTGTTTGCACAGCCGCTTCAGTCAGCTCTTTAATCTTTCCCCAGCCTTTTCATTTCAACCTCGTTTAAATATCCGGACTACACGTTAAAGCTTTAGTGAGTAACTGGAAGAAAGGGAGGGAAAAGATTAGACAAAGGCTAAGAGAAGAGCTTTGATCTGGAGTAGTGGGGGAAATGGGGGAGAGCATGCGTGGGAGTGGGGTTAAGAGAGAGCTGGGATGTGGGCATAGCTCCGTGTAAGCCAGTGTTCCATGTCTGCCTGCCCTCTTTGGACACACACGCCAGTGTCCCGTGTGCACACCTGGGCTCTGCACGTGCTAGTGTTACACACAAACAGGTTCTGGGGATGCCACAGCTTCTTGTGCAGCAGTGTTCTGTGTGCACCAATGGTACATCATTGTTCTCAGTCCTGCCCGGCTCAGAGCGCCCATGAGCTGCACAAAGCCTGCAAGCTCTACATGCTCCCAGGCAGAATGGGCACCAGTTCTCGCCATGCCTCTATTCTGCACACCCAGGATCTGACCACTGTGCACGTGATCAGTGTGCCCAAGTGCCTAGGCTAGGTGATCCTCCACAATGACACTTGAGAGGCTCTGTTGAGTGGCCCGGCTGCCCGACATCCTGGCTCAGATTGTCTCCATCTTTTTGTTTTTTAAAAGACATTTTGTTGGCTAATTCTAACTTGAATTCCTTGGCTGAGCTGCTCTCTCCCCTTTCCTTTCCTAGCAGCCAAGGCCCTAGAGACATGTAGCACCTCGTCAGTTAGTGCAGGGAAGGGGTGACTGGCACACACAGAACTACAGCTTATCAGCATCAGTGCCTACGGCTGGCAAGGCTGCTGCAGGGGCATCAGGAACCGCTGAAGTTCTCACTAACCCTCTTATAACCCTCCCCTGGAGAGCTTCATTCCCAGTGTAGCTCACTCCCCAGGGTTGATTCTGGCCCCGAAGGCCCAAGTTTAGCCACAGTTTTACCCATGCTCTGGGGTCATTTACACACACCAGCTGCTACGTAAGAATTTCCCTGCAGTCCTCTCACCTCTACGGCATGGGTCTGAATCCAGCTCTGGACAGCGGCAATCAAAAATTACCACCACTGGCAGCTGCTTGGCGTCCACCGTATGAAATGAGTTGATGGGTCCCAGTCCAGGTCATCATGGACAAGTGTCCACATCAGAAAAATACCCCTCCCGCAATGTTACCCAAACTGAATGATCCCCTTTGCTGGCCTGGTCCAAGAGGCCAAGGCTGAACAGGCCATAAAGGTTCGATTCCACTCCTACGTTGGTGAGGTGTGAAGGGGAAGCTTGCGCTACCCCTGTCCAAGCTGTGCCTGTCCTGTGGAGAGAAGATTGGAGTCTCTAGTGTTACCTACACCGCACTGAATTCAACACAGCCCATGTTTTTAGTTCATTCTGGCCCATTAGAATGGTAGGCGCTCTGGAGAGAGCCTTGTGCTACCAATATACAGAAACACAGGCAGAACTGGGCAATATTTCACCTCAAGTCCTGTTGCTCCCAAAACACAGTTCCCATGAGTACTCGAGCCACAGGGGAATCTCCATATGCTGCACAGTGGTAGGACTTCTAGCCTCGTTGTAGGCTGCAGCCCTAGCTCCAGAGGACACCAACTCATCCAGTGTCTCTGCTGCTCAGCCCTTCCTTTCTTTTGTTACAGCTGCTGCCCAGGAAGCCAGGAGAGAAAGAGAGGAGAGGAACCTACCTCCAAAAATGTAGAAGAGTGAAGGTCGTGGGGAATGGTGTCCTCCAACCACCCCCAATGTCTCCTCTACGAGGCAAGATTAGAGTGAACCCAACAGAGAACCACAGGGGTGAGGGTGACTGGCATTACAGAAAGGTTACCTGTGGCCGTGGGTGTCCGGTGACCAGACACTGCAAGACCAGAGTGTCGCCCTCCCGGATAGTGTACACTCGTTCACTGATGTTATCTTCCTTCACAACACAGGCCTGCCCAGCATGGATGATCTGGGCCTGAGCTGGAGCTGGGAAAGAGAGAACTAATTAGAAAAAGGAATGCCAGCAAAGTATAGGTGGAATCCAAGTCCTCACAAAGCTGTTGGACTTGCCACACCTCGCCTCAGGAGCAACGCAACTTCTGCTGGGCTGCAGAAGGTGAAAGCAAGACTGGAGAGGCAAGGGCATCATTGCTCTGAAAACTGGGGAATTTCCTCCCTCCCCTGGCAACAGTGAATTTAATCTGGGGGAAGAAACTAGGATTAGCAGCTCTGGAGACTGAAGACTAGAGTACACTGCCCCTCTCCAAGAGATAATGTAAGCTAGGGATCCATAGGAACCAGGAACTTCTGAACTATATTCCTAGCTCTGAGAAGGAGTGTTGTCTGGGACTGGCTGTGTGACCTGGTCAAATCAGGAGCGCTCTGTGCCTGTAGAAGAGGGATTATGATTGTGATTTACCTTGCAGTGAGGTTATGGGAGTTAATCAGCCAGTCACTCCAAAGGGCTCTGCATTGCTGTATAAGCACTGGCTATTAGTACTTATCCCCAGAACAGGTTACAGCACAGGCCACGGTAGGTACAAGTCTCCCCCATGCTGTCCCATCAACATGCCTTAGCCCTGTTCTAGAGGGATCCTCCTCTAGGGGTGAGAGAGGACTTCATTTTTTGTGGCTCCTTAAATCCCTGAGATTTCTGCTGAGACTCCAACAAGGGCCAATTAGCGACAACACTAGGAACTGAACCGAGACCACCAATGCTTTTCATGGAGGCCAATGCAGCAGCATCTGAAAGGAAAGATTTTTGGTCCCCAACCCCCCACAAAGAGGGAAGTGGAGGTGAAAGGTTCCATATCCCATTACCAATTCCTTAAACAAACCAATGCCTCACCCCAAACCCTAACAGTCAGTCCTGATCAACAAGAACAGGAGCCATTTCTACAAGTAGTAAGGGGGAATATATAAAAAATCTGGCTTGAGAGGACCTGCATCAACAACCATCTGGTCCACATGCTGAGAGCGCTCATGATCACTGCAGCAGCTGGGGAGTGTTGTATGTGACTGTGCGCATGCCCATGGGATACCAGTTCTTGGCCAGGGAGAAAACTGCAGCCTAACTTTAAGGCATAAATAAACCTGCCGATGTTACTAGTTCAGTGGGGGCATGTCTCCTTCCTGCTGCAGCACTTCCCTGTGAATTCAGCTCCTCAGCCCTACCACCCCCAGTGTAATTCAATACAGGACAACTTTGAGAGGGAAACGAAGAAAGGGCTTAAAGCAAAGAATTTTATAAAAACTCTCCAAACCAAGCACAGGGTTTGCAAGGAAACCCCGTTACAGAGGCAGAGTTAAATACCAGCTTTGGCACAAAGTTTGCTGAGGTGCAGGGACTTTTTGAGTAAGCCACAGATCCCGTCACCATGCAGCCACCAGGGTTGAAAAATCAAAATATTGTTAGCCAGTGCGAAATGAAAGCACTGCTTTGTGCAGCTCTAAACAGCCAGCTCCATATTCACTAGCAGCAGAGGCCCAGGCCAGGTTGGGCTTGGAGAGTGGAAAAGCGGGGTTGCAGTTGTGTTACTGAGACCAAAGTTGGTGTAAGTTGGGGCAACTCCATTGCCGTTAGCCCAACTATGCTAATTTATAATAGCGGAGGCTCTCACCCCCAACTGGGAAGGAGGGTTGCATTTCAATGACTGGCTACCGTGTTCCAACAGGTGACCATTTATAAAACACATCAAAGGTGAAGGCTGCAGTGCTGGACAGGGTCTGCATGCTGGGTGATCATGCCCCCTCTATCATCTTCTCTCCTCTCTCAGTCCAGTTCAATGGCAATTTATTTGCAGGATCATCAGATAAGTATTGTCCAAACAACTGTGAGCTAATAGAATCAATGCATTTATTGGAATGATATTACAGCAAATATATGGACACTCATCTCTGCCACTCCTTCCCCCTCCTACATATAGCGTCTGGAGAGATCTCCTGGGATAGCTCTCACAAGAGTCTTATCATTAAAAACTAAAACACTGAAACCAGGATACAAAGCTACATTGATATGACTGAGCAGATGAGAGACTTGCCTTTCCTGAAAGGTTGGAGGATTATTATTCGCTAACCATGTCGGGAGAGGGGAGAAAGTGGAAGCACTTTAAGAAACAGAAAGGGCTTGGTATCTGTAAGGGTAAGCTAGCACTATGGCTAGTGAGGGGTAAGAAAAGGTGGTGCAATCTTCTCACACACAGCTCTGCCATGTCCCCTCCGTGCTGACCAGAAGTCCTTTGCTCTGCTATTCCAGTCCTGGGCCCCCATCCCCAGCTCCAGACTTGCCAGGGCACCTCAATCCTGACTCTGCAGCACCGACTATCAGTCACACTGATTGCGCCCAATTCTGGATTCGGGAGGAATCTCCACTGCTGATTAAAACAGAGACACCCCTCCAGCCCCAATCTCATCCTGAGTTCTCTCCTTGAAGCTGGGCTGCCTGCATTCCCACAGACTCTTCCCGTCTCGGAGCTCTTTAGCTTGTGGTAACAGCTCAGCTTCTGTCTCGTTAACTCAAATGTTTCCCTAAATTCCTCTGTGCACCCTGCTTACTGTATAGTCCAGCTCGCTTTAGATCTTCTAATTTCTGTGGCTGTCTTCTCTGTGGTTAATGCCCCACTGAAGTCTCCGCTTTTTTTTGCTCCTCTCTGATTAACCATTTCCCTCCTGCCAGCCCTATCTCCAAGACAGCCTCCATGGGCTAGTCTACGTGGAGAATTTTATCAGCACAGTTATACCGGTATAACTTCCCATGTGGAAACACCTACTCTGGGATAAAAGTGCCTTTTTCAGGTTAGTTTATGTTGCTCTGGAAGTGGTATAAGATAAATTAGAAAAAAGCACTCATTCTGGAACAGAGTGCCCACGGGGGAGTTATACTGGTAACTATAGTGATAAAATTATGTTGGTACATTTCCATGTGTACACGGTCCCTAAGACATGTTCCCTGTCCTCTGTCACTCCACAGAGCTCTCTCTAGTCCAGTGGGTTTCCATAGAGCTCAGAAGCAAGACTATATTTTTAGCTTTATTGGTAAGAATCAGTAACTTGGTTGAGCCAAGGGGTGCTGGAGCAGCGGGCCATGGTTCTCCCACTTTTTACCGGCCATAAGGACAAGACACGGGGAGGAAAGAGGGGCAGGGCCTCAGGGAGAAGGGGCAGCATGGGAGGGGCACTGTTGAGCACCAGTGCACCCCCCCCCCTCGCACTGTTAGGAAGCTTCTGCTGCCCCTGGTTGAGCCTCTTTGCAGCAGGACCCCTTCCCCTGATCACAGAGAAGGGCCCTTGGGAGAGTGAACCACTGCTGCTGATAAACCCTGGTCCAAACAAAGCAGTAGACTCTCTCCTGCAGTAACAGCACTGAGTCTCCAGCAACAACAGTCATTTCATCTGTCCTCTAAACCCAGTTTGAGCCCAGATCTCTGAAAAGAGAGTTCAGAAAACCAGCTGTACCATCTGCAGACGGCTTGTGAAAGCACTTGGCTACCACATAATGGGAATCTGATCAGAGAAAAAACTTTGCCATCAGTTATGTCTTGACTTCAGTGAGACAGCAGGGAGATAGCCAAGGACAAACTCTACTCTCAGTGTTTTGCAGGAAAGATATCCTAGTGGTTAAATCACAGAATTAGAAGCTGTGAGATCTGGGTTCTGATCTCAACTCTGCTGGGATGTGCTGTATGGTCTTGGGAAAGTCACTTTGTCCCTCTGTAAAATGGTCTGATGAGGATTAATTACATTTGCAAGGTGCACACATGGAAGGAATATTATTATTTCACATCATCCTGGGTCCCAAGGTGTTTTTAGCACACAGAAAGGTTACAGGTCCCCAGTACAGTAGACAGGATTACCTCCCTCCTCAGGTGGTGGGACTGCATCTGTCACAATAAACAAGGCTTTGTGGAAGCCACTTTCTCCTGGGAGGAACAGGAAGATCAGACTGTGAGGCAAGGGGGCTGGTGCTTGGGACTGAAGCAGTCATCCCTGTGAGAGTCCCATAAAGTATGAGCCCTGGGGAGACACAATCTATTTTGGTGGATTTCCCTAAACCTGGATGCCTCTTTGAGTGTGCAAAATGCAAAGAACCACACGAGACAGAAAAGGAAGTGCTCCAATGCGTGCTGGAGGCGGGGGCAGGATTGTGTCCCTAGTCTTTTCTCCAAGGCTTTCAGTCCACTTTTCAATGACCGAAGCAAAGCACATCCTAATATTTCCCACTCTTGAAAGGCCTGGCCCACAGGGCGCTTGGTCTCTGCACTGAGATTTCAAACTAGCCTTTCACTTGATATATTCACACATTAAAGTGAAAGGAAATTCGAGAGGATAAAATAACTTTATGCCAGTGCAATGTACTGTACAATGTTGTCACCATAATGTGGGAAGTTTACGAGACACCTGCTCTTTAGAGGTCAATAGTGTTAATAATAAGTAGCAGAGGAGAGAGAAATGGTCTTGTGGGGAAGGCAGCAGCCTGGGACTCAGGAGATCTGGGTCCGGTTCTCTGCTCTGCCACACTACTTGTGTAACTTTGGGCAAGGGATTTAATCTCTCAGTGCCCTGGTTCCCCAGCTATAAAAAGGGGATGACATTGCTTCCTTATTTCACAGAGGGGGTTGTGGGGATCAATCCATTTATGTTTACGAGGCTCAGATAGTACAATGATGGAGGCAACAGAGTAGTGAGGGCTGGGGCAGCAAAAGAAAGACACCCAGCGTGCACTCAAGGCTATGTACTACTCAGACCATACAACTTAATGGGAAGAACGCCACACTTCCTCATATTAGGTCAACATTTTTCCTCCAGACTCTATTTCATGACAGGGCCCTAAAACCAACCTGGAGGAGAGAACCTACTGGGTCAGCTGGCTGGGGTCCGGACACTGAAGAGGCTGAAGTTTTATCCAAGTCCCTCATCTTGTACCAGACAACTGAGTGGGGCCCCACAGCTTAAGCTCCAAAAAGAAATCGGAGCTGGGTCCAAGCCCAGCAGTTCTGTCAGCTGTACTAAAAGGAAGCCTCCCCCAGCAGGAGCTTCTTTGAGCTGGGAGTCTTCTCCCGCTGGGCTGAGTTTATAACAATGCCAGCACAGCCTGCCAGGAGATGACTCTCAGCTAAGACCTGCTCAGAATGGCTCCTACTGGTTTGGCCCAAGGCAGTTCAGTGCAGTGTCGGCTTGGAGTCAGCTCCCTTGGGGCTGAGTTTGTCAGGTCTGCTGTGCTCTGAGCGAGGCTTATGTTATAAGCTGTTCTTCACAGATTTTACACAAAATCCCCTCAGGCTCTTAGTTACATCAGCCAGGTGAGCAAATGTGACCTGCCCTTTTGTTTTCTCATCTCCATGGGCTATTGTGGGGGCACTTCCCTCTGCAGTCTGCTCCTCAGCCCAGATGTTCGATATTCTTGTTCTAAAAAGGATAGAAAAATCCACACAAGCAGCCTTAGGCTCAGGAGCAAGCCTAACAGCAGCAAACCTGCATCCATCCACCCTGGATTGCCGTTCAGGCCAGAGAAAATGGATAGGTTACACACTCCATTGTCTCTGAGTAGGAGACCACAAGTGTCATCAGCTCAGCTCCTCTGCAGCACACATTCCACTCCTAAACACAGATCCCAGGAAAGATCTGAGGGTGCTTCACAGGGGGACTGGGGGGACAACTCATCCTTACACACTGTGCTGCCCTGCCCCCACCTTCGCTGTACCTGTCCTGGGGTTACCTCCTTGGATAAAGAACTTCAGCCCCCAAAGCTGTTAATTCAGCACCAAAAATCCACACGTCAGGTACAGCTTCCAGTCCCGTCCCCCTCTGGTGTGAAGTGGGTTGTTTTGCTCCTCCCTGCTGCCCCCTGTAGACTAGAGCCTCCTGCTCCTCATTGACACAGTTCTTCAGAACTACTCAAGACACCAGTTTTGCCAGTCACATGACTCTCTATGTACCCTGTGCGATTATAAAGCATCCTCTTTTGCAAGTAGGTCAAACTATGAAGGCAGAGCCCTTTCCCTGCCTTGTTGATCTGTCTGGGTCAATCTCCCTGGAGTTAAAGCAAACATGGGAGTGGGGAGAGGGCAGTGTTGAACACTCACTTCTAGTCTGATTGGCACCATCTGCTCAAGCCCTGAAGAGCCAGGCAGCTGGCTGCCAACCAGATTCTCTCACATCTCCTGTCTCGCACAAGAGGCAGCTAGTGGATGAGCTTTGCAGTTGGTGCCAAGAAAGAAGCAGAAAAATCCTAAAACATGTTGCATCAAATGGAGGGTGTAGGGGTTTATTGGAATTAACTTATAAATCATTCCATTTTTCTTGCTGAGATAGTATTGTAATCAGCTACCCAGAGTCTAAGTATCACCATCCTCTCCGGGATGGAATCACAACTGATCCACTGTGTGTCATAAGCCTTATACTGCTAACAGCTAAGGAAGATTCTCAAGTGGTATGAGCCTCTGCTTTGGCAGCAATAGACAGAGTCTTACCCCAATTTTGCTACAGAGTTCAGAGCAACCACAGAGACCTTTGCACACATGGCACAGTGACATACACAAAGACCTAGGTAACATGCTGTGGTGTTACTGTGGCTTTGATTGTATCTAATTAAAGGGTGTGGGAGAGGACAGTGGGAAAAGACTGTTGGTTTTAGGTTAGACTGATACATACAGAGCATCTTAATTCAACTCAATCTATGTTAATTATGTATCTAATAAAGATTTGTTAAATTACTAGCTATGCATTATTATTATTAAGAAGAAGACTAGTGGATTACTTGAACATAAAACAATACATGGTAACAGGAGTGAAGGAAATGATAAAAAGCTGGAAGAAATTTAAAAAAACGGAGGTAAGAGTTACTCAGAACTGAAAACAAATTTGAACGAAATAAGATGGATCAATTAAGAGTTCTCACATTTCTCAAAATGTCAAGAAACGCTGCAGAAAAATTGGAAAATGTTTACACAAGAATTTGATTTATTTTTGAGGGCATCCAGATCTACTCATAAGGAAGATGAACAAAAGATTGCCATCTTTTTGACTATTGCAGCTACAAAAGCAATTTCATTATCTAATTCATTTGAGCTTAACATTAGAGAATGAGCCAACTAGGATTTTGTCTTAAAAATATTTGAGGAATACTGTTTACCAAAAAGAAATGAAACATTTGAAAGATTTCAGTTTCACTCAAGGAATCAAAGGGAGGAAGAGACTTTTGAATAATTTTTAAACAGATCTAAAGATAAGAAGTAATTTTCAGAATCCGAAAAAAATGATAAGGAATCAAATGATGATGGGTATAAAAAGGTATCTGTGTAACAAAAGAGACTGTTAGAGTCAGATCTAAATCTAGAAAAAAGCAGCGAGAATTTGCCAAACTGCTGAACTTAATTAGCGATTGCAGATTTTAGAAAGAAAACAAATTGATGTGAATATAGACTTGTTAAGGAAAAGGAAACAAACAAGTCTATAGCGTGTTAAAGTTAAAACATATGAGCATATGAAAGAATGTTCTAGATGTGGAAGGAGGCACTAACCTAGACAATGTCCAGCATATGGTCAGACCTGTCATAGCTGCAAGAAACAGAATCATTTCACAGAAGTTTGTAAACAGAGAAGTCTGAAAAAATATAGATATTTACATTTAGTTCAAAATTCAAAAAAGTGTCAGAGAAGACATCAAGTAAGGAATACAGAACTAACATTACAAATGAAGAAAACTGGTTTCTGGGTATTTTGAAACCAAGTCACTGTATAAATTACAAGAAGAATTGGGCACTTACACCATCTTCTAATGGAATATTTATTTTGTATGCAATAGATACAGGTGCACAAGCTACTGTAATTTCAGAAGAAATTATAGGAGGTCTAAAGTAATACCTGTAGAAAGAACAAATACATATTAATTTATAATCTTTCAGTGGTGAAAAAAAATCAAGTTATGGGTATTAGTGAATTACAGGCCTTAGTTAAAGGCAATTGAGAAAACATAAGATCTGTAGTAGTTAAGGGACAAGATATTTCTAGAAACACATTTCTCTCTAGATCTAACTGGTAGAATTCAGACTATTCAAAATTCTGAAACACTGGAAATTGAACATCAATTTACAGAACTATGTTTTGGAATTGGTAAATTGAATACAGTGTATAAAATAGAGTTAAATGAAACAAAAAAAACAGTTATACATGCAACTAGAAAAATATCCTTAGCTTTAAGAAGTAGGGTACAAAAGGAATTGGAAAGGTCAGGTAATTTAGATATAATTAAAAGAATGGAAGAGCCAACTGAGTGGGTGAATTCATTAGTAACAGTAGAAAAGAAAGATGGATACTTACATTTATATTTAGATCCAGAAGACTTAACTAAGTATGCTAAAAGGGAACATTTTAAAATACCTACCAGGAAGAAATATTTGGACAAGTGTAAGAAGCAAAATACTTTTCTTTTTTAGATGCTTCAAATGGATTTTGGCAAATATCACTGGAGCAAGAAAGCCAATTGCTATGTACATTTAACACACCTTTTTGGACATTACTGTTTTAAAAGATTACCTTCTGGCTTATGTTCAGCTCCAGACATATTTCATAGAGCAATAAAAAGATTTTTGAAAACATAGGTAGCAGACAAGGGCACATAGAGGACATAAGAATATGGGGAAGAACTTTAAAAGAGCACGATAGAAGATTAACTAAAGCATTATCTAGAGCAAAAGAAGCAGGATTGAAGCTTAACAAAAATAAATGTAAATTTAGAGTGCAAGAATAAATGCTTCTAGGAGACACACTGACTCATAATTCATAAAGATTCATAAAGAATACAAGCCCTTGATAATATCAAAATATAGATGTGCCCAGTCTAAACAACCTATGACATTTATTCAAGAAAACTTAAGACCCTGGTCTAAAGTAGATTTAGATCTATTTGAATATAAAGGATATGCATACATTATAGCTCGATTATTTTTCACATTTTCCTGAAATATCTACACTAGAAAACACATGTGCCAAATAAGTCATTAATAAAATTAAAATCAATTTTTGCAATGCATGGCATTCCCAATAGGGCAATAACTGAAAATTGATCTCAATTTCACAGTCAAGAGTTTAAAAGTTTTGCATAGCATATATTTCAGACATATTACATCAAGTCCACATTACCCACAATATAATGGACAAGTTGAAAATGGTGTTAAAATAATAAAAAGATTACTAACAAAAGCTGAAGAAATCAGTACTGATTTATGTTAAATTATAGAACACTGCCATTATGACAAGGTTTAGCACCTGCACAGTTGTTACGTAACAGGAAATGTAGAAACAGATTACCTATGCTTTTTCAAAAGGGATATAAGGAAAGGAATAAGTATAAATATTAGTCAAGTTTGTATCAAAACAATGATTATGATAGAGGATCACATAAACTACCTTATTTGAAACCAAATGATTGAGCACATATCTAGAATGGTAGAAATTGGGCTCAGAAAGCCACTGTAACAAAAGATGTCGCACCTCAATCTTATGATGTCATGACTAATAATGGCCAAGCATATAGATGAAATCGGAGACATTTGCAATTGTTACCTGCAAGATCAGACTTGGCTGAAGGAAAAAATGATACAGGGCAGCAACAAGAGCAGCAAGAACATGAAAATGACTTCATTCCTCTAAGTGATAAGAGCCAGCGAAGATAGAAGTTAGATGGCCATTGGCTCAAGGGAGACCTGATAAATGACCTCTAGAAAGCAGTTAAGATCATTCTGATATACACATTCAAATAAATTTGTGCTAAAAAAATTTTAAAAAGACAGGAGAGGTGGTGGTACTCTGGCTTTAATAAAGTGAATAGAAACACCACACAGGATTTGCGCTAATATTGTAGGAAATGCAAGTATTTCAGGATAGCAAGCAGAGACGAACATGGAGCAGGGGCGTCTAGCACAAAGGGACAGTTTTGTATAGTCATGAAAATGCACCTTCAAGATGAAGCCCTGGATAAAACTTGCTCTGGGAAGGGATGGCAAATGCTGTGAAGGAAGGTTTGGGGTTTTTCGGGTGGAGGGGCAGTGGGGGGACCAGGGAGGCATTCTCTCATTATTCAGCAGGTGTCATTGATTAAGCGATTAATGATAGAAACCAGAGGCTCCACTGAAACTTTAAACAAAACAAATCAGGCTGGCTCCTTCCCCAGAAGGCCAGAAAGCTGGGCACAATATCGATAGAGAATTTGCAAAGGAAAATTCACTCCGACTTGAGGCTGATTATGGAAATAATAATACACTATCAGTATCCATTAACGCTGTCATGAGTGCTGTGAATCAATAGCATATTAATGGCTGGAGAAAGACAGGGCTGTGTCTGTCAGAATTAACTCTGCAACACAAATAGAAGAAAGGGAGGAGGCAGCAGATGATATCTAATTGAAGCCAGGTGGTGGATGTCTTCATGTCACCTCTTAAAGGAGGAGTCTGATTGGTCAGCACTACCACCACTGCCTCGTGAACAAGTCCTGGGTGCCTGGTGCCTCCTCTGCAGCTCTGCTCCAGTGACACCCTTAGGAGGAGATCCCTGCCAAACCAGACAGTGAGTTAAATCCTAATGGGGGTGTGACGTTGCACTCCATATGTTTATGGAAATATGCTCCATGTTTGTCTCTGCTTGCTATCCTGAAATACTTGCATTTCCTACAATATTAGTGCAAACCCTGTGTGGTGTTTCTATTCACTTTATTAAAGCCAGAGTACCACCACATCTCCTGTCTTTTTAAAATTTTTTTAGCACAAATTTATTTGAATGTGTATATCAGAATGATCTTAACTGCTTTCTAGAGGTCATTTATCAGGTCTCCCTTGAGCCAATGAGTGTAAATATAATGTAACTGGAATATGCTTTATGCAAAAGGCCTCTTGTAAGGTATCATTACAAAGCTTATAATCTACCGAGTGTGTTCATCCTATTTGTATGAATGTATCATTCTTATATCTGAAGCTAGAAATATGAACTATTACTCTGAAGTCCTATTGTAACTATGCAAAGTGTGGGCCATTAATGGTGGTTTAGAATCTTGATGGCTCCCATTAACCAGGACAATGGGTTGTAAATGGCTCTGTTTACTTGCAAGCCTTCCTGTGTTCATGTGAGTCAGGCCAGAAAGAATGGAGGCTTGGGGTCTCACAGGACATGTGATCATGTCACCTGGTACTGGAATCCATCTTAAACCTGGTGCTTTTCCATTTATAAGGATGGGTGGGGATCCAGAGAGATAAAAGATTCCCGCTTTGTGCCAAAGCTATAAAAGGGGGTGGAACAGAACAAAGGGGGTTGCCAGTCATGAGAAATCTTCTAGTTACCACCTGAGCTGGAACAAACAAGAACTGTACCTGGGGAAAGGATTGGGCCCAGACTAAGAAGAAGTCTAGTCTGTGAAAGAAGCTTATTGGAACATCTCTGAGGGTGAGATTTACCCTGTATTCCATTTCTTAAATGTATTAGGCTTAGACTGGTGTGTTTTGTTTTATTTTGCTTGGTAACTTACTTTGTTCTGTGTGTTATTACTTAAAACCACTTAAATCTTACTTTTTATACTTAATAAAATCACTTTTGTTTACTAATTAACCCAGACAAAGTGATTAGTACCTGGGGGAGCAAATAGCTGTGAATATCTCTCTATCAGTGTTCTAGAGGGTGGAAAATTTATGAGTTTACCCTGTATAAGCTTTATACAGAGTAAAACGGATTTATTTGGGGTTTGGATCCCACAGGGAGCTGGGTGTCTGGGTGCTGGAGATGGGTGACGTGCTGAGCAGTTTCTGGTTAAAGGCTGCAGGTTTGGGGTCATGAACCAGACCTGGGTCTGTGTTGCAGCAGGCTAGTGTGTCTGGCTCAACAAGGCAGGGTTCTGCAGTCCCAAGCTGGCAGGGCAAATGGGCTCAGAAGTAATTCCAGCATGTCAGGTGACAGCCTCAAGAGGGTCTCTGTGTCCGAACCCATCACAGGGGGTTTTCAGAGTCCCAGCCAGGAGTAGCCTTGAGTTGAGGCAGTCGGGTACTTCTGAGTCTAGTTGGTCTCAGACCCTTAACACCAAGAGAGCTGGGTTACTCAGGAAGGGGGTGGGTGGGTGGGGGGGGGAAGAGGCTCACTAACCAGATGCCAAGAGAGGGAGTTCTGGAGATATAAGAGTTTCAGGGTCTTCATGCTCCCTCCCACTCCACCCACTCATTGCCCTGGACCTTTTTTCACATCTCCCCCTCTGCCTGGAAAACCACTGCCTCTGGGGGGCCTAGTGACCTTGCTCTCCTCTGTGTAAAGTGTGCCACAACAGCTGGCAGACTTGCAAATAAAATTTCTCCTGGGTCACTGAGGAGCACATTTCAGACTTGCCTGGGGGAAAACTTCCTCTGATTGGCCACTTTCCATCCACCAGAGGTGTAAACAGCCAACCAGAGCTGCTGAAAGAAACAGGCAATGTTTTCTACTCCTCCCCACAGGAGCTGTTCTCAGGACAGAGGGAGGAGGGAACAGAAAGAGTCCAGCTACTTAGAGCAGCTCCGTGTCCTCCTCCCCTCCTGTGCGCAACAGGGACCATTCCGCTGCTCCCCTCCCTGCAACACCCAGGCTGGCAAGGGGCAGGGCAGGGCTGCCATCTGGCCAGTTTTTGTCCTGGCTTGGCAGTTGCTGGCAAAAATATTTCATGTGTCAAGTTCTTCCCCACTTGGGACCAACCTTCCCTGAAATTTGTGTGCACATGCAGCGATCTTGTAACTGCCCTGCAGCTGGCACCTGCTGTGCACACCAGGCCCTCAACCCATTGAAACCACGGTGGCTCCTCTCAGGGGCCAGGAAGTGGGATAGACACGAGGCTCACCAGCGGGGAGGGGTGAGAAGAAGGGTGGGGGAGGCAGGGGCTCATGACTGGGGGTGGGGGGAGGGAAGAGAATCAGCTGTAGTTAGCACTGGGACCCTTTCTATGGGTGGGTGAGTAGCCAGTGGCTGGTTTTTTTTCCTGCATCTCAGAGGTGGACAACCCTAGCAGAAGGGATAAAGAGCCCCTGGAGCTGCTCCCCTGTCTTGGAGGGGGAGAAAGACACCCCCCCCCATTGCAGCCTCCCCATCCTGGTAGAGGGGATGAAGAGCCCCTGGAGTTGCAAGAGGAGCAGAGGTGAGGCTGGGGATGGGGGGGGGTGTGGAACAGATGTGGAGGGGCAGCATTGATGTGGAAGAGAACAGATCAGGGCTGGGGGGACAGGCAGATGTGGTGTCACTCATTTCTGTAGAAAATGAGAGACCCTCCACTTTTTCCACTTCTTTAAGCACTGACCAAGCCACTCCTCTAAACTCCTTTTAAACTACCCTTCCAGCACTACCCTGACTCTGATGCTCTGCACAGCTGGCTCCACTCAGGAGAGGATCACAAAACAAAGCCACCATGATGCTAATCTAACATGATAATGCTAAGGATTGCAACCCAAAGAGTGTGCAAAACAAAGCCAAGCTCTGCTAAGCACGTCTCTTTTCCCAGCGTGCCAGCCATCTTATCCCACCCTGAACCCCAAGTGCTCGTGCCAGCTTTGCTCATTGGATTGTCTGCTTATATTCAATTACAAATACAGTACTTTGGGGGCAGGGAACTTGCTTTACTTCATCTGGAAAGTGCCAGATGCCTCTGTGGCATTTACATAAATATACAGGAATCATTCCACCCACCACAGAAACTTAGCTGTCGCGGAGGTGCACAAAGCAACATCTGCCTGACACTCCAGAACACTACACAACAAGTGAAGAATATTGTTTCTGATGGAAACTGCATGGAGGAATTTCAGGGATGTAGAATGGAATCAGCCAGGAGGCAAGCTAGCCACTTATAATATGGGCTCTTTAAGACTCAGAAGTGGTCAGAACCTTAGCTTTACATCTCCAAGCAATGGCACCTCCAGCAAAACGTCGCCCCAGCAGCATGCTGGGAGAACCCTCCGCTGAAACACCAGTGACTCTTCCGGCAACATTGCTCTTTTTTAAAAACAAACAAAGCAAACAAACAGGAAAAAAAAACCAGCAGGAGTCACAGAACGTATCACCCAGAGAGTGTGACCCAGAAGGCTTGGCTTGGTTTTGGGGCAACGGCATTAGATTCGTTTTATAAGGAAGGATATTGTGGGCTTCAATGAAACATTTAACCGTCCAAGCAGGACACATCCCTTCCCTTTGGCCTGCAGCAGCTCAATATTTATATCCCTAGTGCAATTCTCTAGGTGGGGAAAATGACTTGCTTTCGCTTGCATTAAGTACTGTTTGTAGAGGTTAGCTATATTCGGATCCTGTTGTGCAGCCACATTATACTCAGACTCCAAACAACGAGTCTGAAGAATGTCTCCTCCTCTGAGCCCAGCCATGGAAAGGATTCAATCCTCCTTCACTACCTGGGCCTTGCTTCCCTGCCTGCAGAAGCAAAGCTTTGCCATATCCCTGTATCTCGCTGTAGCATCCACAAAGTAAAAGGGATGCAGCAGAGGATATGCCGTGGCCCAGTTGGGTTCCACTCCAGCTGCAATTACAAACCAATTTTTTTTAACTTTTTAAAACATTTCAATTAGATGCAGCACTGGTGAAGGGTTGGAGCCAGCACAGACAGTGGAGCACTCCCTTGCTCATCCATCCATCTTATTTATAGAATCATAGAATATCAGGGTTGGAAGGGACCTCAGGAGGTCATCTAGTCCAACCCCCTGCTCAAAGCAGGACCAACCCCAACTAAATCATCCCAGCCAGGGCTATGTCAAGCCTGACCTTAAAAACTTCTAAGGAGCTTCATCCCCTGCAGGAATCTCCTCTAGCAAGGAAAGGGGAGTCCAGCCTCCATGTCCTATTCAATCCTTAGCTTCTCTATGGAGACTGCCAATGTGGGGGGAGGGATTAATGCTAGTAGTGATGGTGGTTAGTGATGGGCACCAGTGCCCAGTAGGAGCTGGGTTGAGACCCGACTATTCATTTCACACAGGCACCTCCATACAACCACCGAATGATAACAGTCAGAAAACCTCTCAAAGATCCTTCATTTCATGAGCCATCCTGCTCTTAGGCTGCTGTCTGCATCTTAACATACTGCCATTGTATCCCATGGCAAGCAACCAGGTCCATTCTGCTCCCATTGACCACCATGCTGCAAATGATCTGACAGCAACAGTTGTGCCTGGGGAGCCGGAAGGGCTAAACCCACAGGACCTGAACAGGACTCAGCTAGAAGCCAGCTACTCTGTGCAAATCTCATGCCCTCTGCTTTCCTGTCTTTCTTCTCCTTCCCCTCCCAATGGCGGTGACTGAGACACCTGCAAGTCTTGAGAGTCAGCCAGGTGCACAGTAACTGGACAATGCAGGTAGTGGAGTTTAATAGATGAATGTCCTAAGGAAAACTGTCACTTGATGCTAATAACCTTTGTAAGAAAGTGTGTTTTGCTCTAACCATCCCAAGGGTTTTGCCTCTCTCCTGTCATCCCTGCATTTGAGATCAGCTCACTCCCAAGGTCACTGCTAGCATCGTTTGTTTTATTTCCTCTCTTCTTTTTTCCCTTTTTTTTTAAAAAAAAAAAAAACAAAAAACCCACACACTTTGGCACAACAACTGCAATGTTTCAACAAAGACATCTGCGGCTATGGATCCAGAAAGCAGAGCACTTTGAAACTCCGGCTGCTGTTTTATTGCTAGACCATGTAACAGAGATGAAAGGCAAGCTCATACATGCAGCCTTCAGCCCTTCAAAAGGGAAAGGAAAATATCAATTTGCTAATCATCTGTCGACTGGATTAGCAGCGAAGGTGCATGTGACCTGATCGATGAGGGAGTTTGGGCTCCTTTTCATATAAAAAGTCATCGGGCAACAGCTGTGACTTCCAAGTTGGAAAGAGAACAAAAAGGCAGAGAGAGAACAGTACCATACATGGTTCCCTGACAGGCAGCACTGAGAACATTTGGGGACAAGTGCAAACTTTCACCACCACAATCACATGTCCACCCCCAAAACACAGAGACACACAGGTACAGACTCAACTAGCAGGTTTATTTTTAAAAAGAACAAGGTCCAAATAAAGGAGACCCAAACCATACATTTTTTTTACGAATGAGGAAAGGAGGCTTCGAAAAACAAATCAAGATTTGATGGGTTTCTAAAAGATATGCTCTAGTTCAAACAGAAATTAATTCCGGAAAACCCTACAGCCTCTTTTATACAGGAGGTCAGACTAGATTATCACAGTGGTCCATCTGGCATTTTAAATCTATGAATTCCCTACACTGAATAGGAATACGAAAGTTTTCACGCAAATCAAGCCACGTCCTTCAAAGTGAGAGATAATAAAGGACCAATCTCTTTCAGCTCGGTGGAGCTTGGGATCCAGAAGAAATGTAAGAAGTGGATAGGAGACGGAAGGGAGGAGAGAAGGAGAAGGGAATTGTCAGAAGAAAGCGAGGGACCTTCTGCAGAGAGAGCTGGAGGACACTCATTTTCTACATCTCCTAGTATATTCAGCGTCAGCTCTAAGACAGTGTGACTGTCTCAGAAGGAGAGGTACAGATAAACGAGGTATGGGAAGGGGGAGACTCCTAGGTATTGAATGTGTGCCACACAGGTTCACCTGCAAAGTACAGCTGAAAGGGAAAGATTCAACATGTGGCCTGTTTACCCACCACTGGACCATACCTTATCTGAAAGTCAGAAGCCATTTAAACCCCTGTAATGGAGGGCAGGGGACGGGGGAGAAGGAGATTCCAACCAGAATATGTTTAAACCCTCCTTTTTTCATCTCACTAGGGCCTGAAATAGCTGAAACTAAAAATGTTCCCTTAAATTCAAGTATTTCCAATCGGGGTTTTCTGCTGCAGAACAGTATGCGGCAGGGACAGAGCATTTCACTCTGTCCGGCGCGGTGTTTACAGAGGATCTAAGCACACTGGTACCTAGGTCTGAATTCAGCCCAGATCAATAGTGACTGAATTGTTGCTATCTGATTAGTGTTTTGCGGCTTGCGTGAGGGAAGCTGGTTGATCTCAAACCAGCTCCCAAGGGACTGGTGTTCACATCACAAACCCAACACAACTGGCATTAACCAGTCCTCTTGCTGGCAGCACTAGTGGAAAAGTGAAGAATGGAGTCAGCGAAAGAGACTGAACTCCCTCTGACATCTAGACACTGTCCCTTCAGGGCAGGATTGCCGAGGCACATTTAGGGATGGTGCAGGGAAAGCCTGCTCTGCCTCTGCCCATGCTTTACCCATTCTATGGAAACAGAATGATCTATCTACTCAGACAGCCCCTGTGCCTGTACTATCCGAGCACCTCACAAAACCTGGGATTATCCTGAGATTGCTGCTGTCAGGTTGGGAAGTATCACCACCACCCTTTGCCAGATGGGGAAACTGTGGTACAAAGAGATTAAATGACTTGCACAAGGTCACACTGAAAGTCTGTGACAGAGCAGGGAATTGAATACACCTCTCCCAATTCCAGTCCAATGTTTTAATGGCGAAACCTGCCTTAAGTCTCCAGGGCTGTTTAATCCAGCACTAAACTCAGTCACAAACAGAAAAATGTTGTCATGCAGTTTCAGGATTTTTTTTTATTATTAAACAAAAACTGGTGTTTTCACTGGGTTTTCCCCACCCACCCTTCCGGCACATGGAACTCCAACCCAAAAGCAACTATCAGCAGTGAAATTGACAGAAAACAGAGACACACACCACAGCCCAGTTTCACCATGTAAATAGAGTGGAATTGCAGAAAGGAATTTTCCAGAGGTGCTGAGGGGGCTGTGGATGCTCAGCACCCCTGGAAACCAAGCCAAATAGTTTTCATCTTGATAGCATCCCTTTAAATCCCTGCAAAGCCTTTGGTGTGAAGAGTCCTGTGCAGTCCTTAATTCCTTCCCTCTCCTGTGCCAATAATGAATAACCACAGCCCGACAGGCAGGGGAGAGATTCCCTCCAGCTCCGATAAGAGGAGCTGACATCTCCCTAACCTCAGCCAAGTCCATTGTTTTATTCTCTTTGTTTATTGATCCTTTTATGCACATAATACAAATTGACATTTAATAATTCAGCCAAGTTAATGGTGCTTAAATATTAAAAGGCTTTTCTCTTTTAAATAGCTGTAGCAAAAAAGTCAAAGGAGTGCTAGAGAGATATCTGTTTAAAGGGCTCTCGTCTGAGTTCTTTTGGGCCTTTTTGCCAAGAGGGGTGAAGTTGAAACTGTACAAGTCTCCTGCTGCCTTAAAAAGACAGAGGCATTTCCAGAGGCTTTGATTCACAATCTCAGGAGTTTATTTATCTTTGTCCGTTATTTATTTTCTCCCCACTTCCCCTTTTCTCTAAATAAAGATGGAGGGAGGAGGAGAGAAAACTTCCCTTGTAAGAGTTGCCTCCTGTGCGAGGGGGGATTTGGGATGCCCACAATGCAACGCGGTGCAGTCAGCTTCACGACAAGAACCAGTGTTTAAAAGGTGTTAAACTTGAAAGTACGCAAGTAAATTAAGGGTTAAAGTACAGGACTGCCTTAATTATCCCTAAAGCAAACATTACACACCCAGGAAATTCAGTTACACTTAAAGAAAGTCAATCATGTCAGGGTACAGAAATGCACACTTAAGTCTGCCCTATAGTGATGCCATGAGTCAAGAAACATATGGAAGAGAAATAGCATCTTTAAAAATCAATTTTAATCTAATCTGGGACAACAAGCACAAATATCCCTCAAATCATAATGGCAAGGTTATGATATGACAGTAAGAGAGGGCAGAGCTAAGGCTGTTTGGGCATTTTAACTGTGCATATACATAGTCTAACTAGTTTGGATTTCTTTTCATTGTAATCTTAACTTTGAATTTCCTGGTTTTGTAATGCTTCGTTTTGGAAATTACAACATCCCTGAGCTATTGACCTGACCCTGCCTGTATCCCATATACTCAGAACAATTAGATAAACTAAGTTATTAACAATTATTGTAATTATAACCTACTTTCTTCAAATATAATCCAGGCAGAAGATTTAATGAATTTTAATTATATGTAACATTTGAATAGTCTGTGCTTTTCCATTATTAAGATAATTCAGGACAAAGACAAGACTGACAAATGTTAAATTTCTTAAAAGGATCGTTTTAAAATGAATCTTAACTCAAATTAATGGATTTACTTGTAAGTGTTCAGTAAATTCATTCTTAGCTCAAAGAGTAGTGCTGTAATTCTGGAAAGGGTATGCTGCATTTCTCATACATAACAAAGCGATTAAATCCCTGTTTTAAGTGTAAAGTCAAACTCAACCTTAACGACAGAGCTGCAACCAGCATCTCCATAATGCACACAAGTCAATGCAACTAATATGTCCCTGGCCACCACAATGCCACACCATAACAGGGTGGCTTTTCACAGCCAAGATGCCCAGATCTAGCCCACCCTGTTTCATTAGCCCCACCCTGACACACCTGTGCTGCTCTGGATATAGGACTTAAAAGAGATGAAGCCCAGCAGTTCTGGACGGGCTGTAGAGGAGACCAGTTGAGCTGGGTTGTGGCTGAAGAGCTAAGCCACAAGAGTGGAGGGTCAGCTTCTGTGGTGGCCCCTAGAACAAGGGGCCAGACTCCAGGGAGGAAGTCCTGGGGCCAATGTACTTTGAAATTCCAACGAGGCGTGGCAGGGAGAAGCCCTGGAACCTGCTGCTCTGTGAAAGGCTGATGTGATTCTCTTTGCTTTGGAAGGACTTTGCTGCTGGCCCAGGAGAAGCTGGATGAAGAGAATCTAAAGAGGTCTACTGGGAGAAGCCAGCCTGAGGTCTGTCCAGTTACAGCTGGACTTGGATGCCCTGGAAGAGGATTGAACTTTTAAGTAACCTGGCTGGAGGGCTAGGCCATGGAAGACCCAGACAGAGGCAACAACCAAGGAGAAGGCCCAGCAACACCACACCCACAAGGAAGCACCAGCCAGCGAGATGTTTCTGTGGCATATGAGGCTCGCTTGGGACGGGACCTACAAACATACATGCTATGGACATTCAGGGACTTATGATCATTAGTGGGGACAGAACTCAGGTCCTTCTGCTCCAAAAGCATAGCCCCTTCCCTGTGTCACTAATGGAGAGTGTCCCTTTAAGTGGAGCAGCAAACGGTTTATGAGACAGACTTGTGCATGTCTAGCATTTCACCCAGTAGAGGAGCAGGGATGCATGCCTAAAAGCTAGCATGTTACAACTTAAAGTTGAGATTTTATATTTCACAAGAATCACAAATTCAGAGCTGAGGCTCCTACCTTAATCTCCCCTTTGCCCCCTTTTGTACAATTGTAGGAATGGGATGTTTCTTTACCTGATCACAAACTCTGGGCATCGTTCCATACCATTCAGCATGATGTAAGCAGAGTCAGGATGGGCTCCACCCTGACATCTGGTGGTGAGGTGTGGCAAGTAGTGGAAAAGAACTTCAGGGGCTGATCTCAATTTGCATAGGCACACCCACCCCGCCTAGAATGAGGCCATAACTGCCCAAATGGTCACTTTGGCTGTTGTGGGATCCCCAGTGTCTCTGTTATTGGGGCGGGAAGAGTAAATTGTTATTACCCTGATTATGGGAACTGTGCTTGGAACTGTACTTGGCCTTTTGTTATGATGGAGGGACTCACCATCAACTGAGTAGCACTTGCTAGGCAAGGGACATGGGTTCCAAAACTCTGTGAAGGGAGAGAGACTTGAGACAGGTATTAGTACCTGGTGGTGTGGGCCCCTTTGTGAGGGCCTGAAGCACCAATTGCACCTCTGTCTCTCTCCACTGTGGAATGTCAGAGCTAATTTTGGGTCTATTAAGAGTCTTGCTACAGGTACTGTGCTGCATTCACTTTGGCCTTATGGTGCACCAGCACTAAGGCCCCCACTACTATGAGCTGAAATCACTAAGAGCTGAAATCACTGAGCACTGTGTCAAGTAGTGGGGAGCCGGAAGATCTAGAGTGCAGTGGTGCTGTTCGTGAGACGGCGAGCTGTGCAGAGCGGAGCCGTTCGCGAGACGGCTAGCTGAGCAGAGCTGTTCGTGGGACGGCGAGCTGTGCAGAGTGGAGTCGTTCGTGAGACAGCGGTGTGTTCGCGAGACGGCGAGCTGAGCAGAGCTGTTTGTGAGATGGCGAGCTGTGCCGAGCGGAGCCGGTTGTGGTGGAGCGGAGCCGTTCGTGAGACGGCGAGCTGAGCGGAGCCATTCGTGAGACAGCGGTGTGTTCGTGAGACGGCGAGCTGAGCCGAGCTGTTCGTGAGACAGCGAGCTGTGCCGAGCGGAGCCGGTCGTGGTGGAGCGGAGCCGTTCGTGAGACAGCGAGCTGAGCAGAGCTGTTTGTGAGACGGCGAGCTGTGCAGAGCGGAGCCGGTCGTGGTGGAGCGGAGCCGGTCGTGGTGGAGCGGAGCCGGTCGCGAGACGGCAAGCTGAGCAGAGCTGTTCGTGAGACGGCGAGCTGTGCAGAGTGGAGCCGGTCGTGGTGGAGCGGAGCCGTTCGTGAGACAGCGTAGCAGAGCAGAGCCCTGTGGGGCAGTCAGCTTCAGGACACGTAAGGTACCCCTTACCTCTTTCCCCCACACACAGGCACATTTTAGCCAGACTGGGGAGTAACACTCTGCAGATGAACTTTTGAACTCTGGGGCTGGACTTTTTGGATTTTGGGTGATTTGAGGATTGCTGGACTCAAGAGACATTTGGGGTTCTGGGACTCAAGAACCCGAGGGAAAGGATGTGGCCCAATTTTCTGGGGTGGGTCTTTGCTCATGGTTTGGTTAATGAACACTAGTTGTGGTGTTTTCCCAATTTAATGCTGATGTCGTTTACCTCATGTAATTAAAGATTCTCTACTACACCGAGACTCCGTGCTTGCGAGAGGGGAAGTATTGCCTCTTCGAGGCGCCCAGGGGGTGTGTAAGATTTTCCCAGGTCACTGGGTGGGGGCTCGAGCCAGTTTTGTATTTGCTTTGATGAGAGGGAACCCCTGTGTACTGAACCCGGCCCTTGCTGCTATCAACTTGGCCTGGCAGAAGGGTTACATTTTTGGGGGCTCGTCCGGGATAAGACTGGGTCAGTACCCCTCGCAAGCACATCTTAGGTGAGTCATTAAATTGGGAAAACCCAGCATCTGGTTGTTGTTGTATTGATCTGTTATATTTGGGAAAGAAATTACAGTTTGTATAATGGCTCTACATTTGCTAGAGGATTGGTGCAGGGGGATGAATATTAACCCTAGGAACTGTGTCCTGGTGACTGGGGTGCCGGAGGCGTTCGATGAAGGCTCGATAGAGCCTACCTTAAGGGCATCCACTGAGTACCTGAGTAAGTGTAAAATGCGTGGGCGCATGTTTGTGAGGGAGGACGGAGATTTTGCGGTACTGTGTGAGCTGCCGTCGGCTGTGGACCCTCTACAGGTTCCAGGCACGATAGCAGTGGAAGATGGTGAGTGGAAGGTAATAACTACTGGGAGCCAGCCCTCACCAGCCCCTGCCTCTGACGTGGAGTTTTTTAAAGAAAATGTCAGCCTTTTTGGGGAAAGAGGGGAAGACCCTGGCTGATATGCCGGGTCTGTTGGGCCTTGACCCAGGAGTCCCACCCCGGGAGGCTGCTCCATCACCTGATGAGTGGGTGAAGGCTTTGGGGCAAGCATTAGAGAAGGTTGTGCCACCCCACCCTGAGGCAAACCCCTATCGTAAACTAAGGTTGTTTTCTGGGGGTCCCACCCCAATACCTGGGGAGGAAGCATTTGAACCCTGGCTGGAACACACCACTGAAATGCTGCAGGAGTGGCAGTACCTGATGCTGAAAAGAGAAGGCGACTAGTAGAGTGCCTCAGGGGGCCAGCCCTAGATGTGATTCGCACCCTGAAGCTCAGTAACCCTGGGGTCAAGGTAAAGGACTGCCTAGAGGCCCTTGATCATGCCTTTGGGAGAACCGAGGGCTCAGAGGATGTTTATTGCAAGTTCCTCAATGCCAGGCAACAAAAGGGAGAGAAAGTTTCTGCCTATATACAGAGGTTGGAGAAATTATTACAGAGAGCCATCATGAGGGGAGCAGTAGCGGTTGAGCAAATGGACCGGACTAGATTGGCTCAGATTGTGAGAGGAATTCAATATCAGAACCCAATCCTTCTCCACCTTCGATTAAGGGAGCGCCAAGACAATCCACCAGGTTACTCTCGACTGATAAAAGAGGTCCGAGAGGAGGAAGAGAGGCAGGCAGCTGGTGAGGTTTGGGAGGTTCAGCCACCCCAGGCAACTGCCACAACATCCATACGAATGCCCAAGGCGCTGATGGTGAATCCTCAAGAGGAACTTACCCAACGAGTGCAGGTCCTGACACAGAAAGTGGCTGAACTAGAGAATACTATCGATTCAGCAAAGACTTCGGGGTACAAGGAACCCCCCGTTACTACGGTCCAGAAGACTACATTTAGAACCTCTGCCCCACCCCGGCAACACGGGAAAGGGCAATCCTTCTTCTGCTACCGGTGTGGCCAGGATGGGCACATTGCTGCCAGGTGTCAGAATGCAGAGAATCCCCCGCTAGTATACCAAAAGCTGAGGACCACCTGGGGAAAGTCGGGAAACGGCCCCAGGGCCTGGGAAGGGAGCCGCCTAGGCCTGCAGGGTTTGGAGGCTCCCCTGCGAAGAACCATGCCACCCGAATCCCCCCAGGATTGATAGGACCTCGAGCAGAGGTCACTGTAAAGGTTGAAGGGACAGAATGTAGAGCAGTGCTTGACACGGGATCCCAAGTGACTATCATATTCCAGTCTTTCTACCAGCAGATACTTATGCATCTGCCTATACAGCCCTTGACAGGGCTTGGCCTATGTGGTCTCAGCATGGATGAATACCCATATCAGGGGTATGTCATCGTACACCTGGAATTCCCAGAAGAGATCGCTGGGGTAAGACAGGAGGTGGACACTGCAGCTTTAATATGCCCCGACCCTAAAGGTGTCTCTGATGTGTCCGTGCTAATAGGGACCAACTCCAGCCTCTTTAAGGTACTTGCAGATTACTGCAGACAACGAGCAGGGGACCAATACCTGAATACCTTGGTGATACACACACATTGTGCCGCAGCCTACAGAAAAATTGAGGACGCAAAAAGAGTGATGCCTGATTTGCCGGTGGGAGCACTGAGGTACGCAGGCCCGGTCCCCTTAGTGGTGCCTGCAATGACAGAAAAGGAGGTGATTGTCATGAGTACCTGCCTGAAAGGCAGTAAGAGAACATTAGCAGTGGTAGAGCAGCCGACCGAGGGAGGGCTCCCTGAAGGAGTGCTGGTTCTTAGTGGAGTCATAACCCTACCTGCTGAAGCCCAGGAAGAGGTGACTATACTGATTGCTAATGAAACGAGTCGTGATATTTTTGTGAAGTAAGGACAAAAGATAGCAGACCTCTTTGAGCCCGAGTCAATTGTAACCCCCCAGTGGGAAACTCAAGTTCCAACGATAGACCCAGCAAAGTTTGACTTTGGAGATTCACCAGTGTCTGAGGAGTGGAAAGATCGCCTGAGGAAGAAACTTTGTGAAAGATCCAAGGTGTTCTCACTGCATGAGTGGGATGTGGGATGTGCAAAAGGAGTAGAACACAATATCAGACTACATGACTCTCGACCTTTCAGGGAGAGATCTAGGAAGATTGCACTCTCTGAGATGGAAGATGTGCGACATCATCTTCAGGAGCTGGCTGCGAATGGCATCATTACAGAGTCCCGCAGCCCATACGCCTCACCCATTGTGGTAGTCCGTAAAAAGAATGGGAAAATCCGGATGTGTATTGACTACCGCACCCTAAACAGCCGTACTGTGGTCGACCAGTACACTATGCCTCGAGTGCAAGATGCCTTAGACTGTTTGCTGGGAAGCCAGTGGTTCTCTGTGTTGGATCTTCGAAGTGGGTACTACCAGATCCCTCTGGGAGAGGAAGATAAGGAGAAGACAGCCTTCATCTGCCCATTAGGGTTTTATCAGTTCGAACGCATGCCCCAAGGGATTTCTGGAGTACCTGCCACCTTTCAACGTCTCATGGAGAGAGTTGTGGGAGACATGAATTTACTGCAAGTGTTAGTTTATTTGGATGACCTGATTGTGTTTGGAAGAACCTTAGAGGAGCATGAAGAAAGACTTCTTAAAGTGCTTGATAGGTTGGAGGATTATGGTCTGAAGCTTTCAATTGACAAATGCCAGTTCTGCAGAACCTCAGTGAAGTATGTGGGTCACATCGTGTCCCAAGAGGGTGTGAGTACTGATCCTGATAAAATAGAAGCACTCACTACATGGCCACGTCCAAGTAACTACAGAGAACTCAAGACCTTTCTCGGATTTAGTGGCTACTACCGCAGATTTGTGAAAAACTATGCTACAATTGTAAAGCCTCTGAATGATCTTACCAGGGGACATCAGTCCAGCAAGAACAAATCTAAGTCCAAGAATAAGGGGAGGTCCCCAAAGCCCCCCGTGCAGAGACACTATGGCCCATTTGAACCATTTGGGCCACGGTGGGATGAGAGATGTGAAAGGGCTTTTCGAGAAATCATTATTTGTCTAACTCATGCTCCAGTCCTAGTTTTTGCTGACCCAAGCAAACCATTTATCCTGCATACTGATGCCAGTTTGGAGGGTCTGGGAGCAGTCCTGTACCAGGAAGTGGAAGGCAAACGTAAACCTGTAGCCTTTGCCAGCCGAGGATTGTCTGATAGTGAAACTCGCTATCCCACCCACAAGCTGGAATTTTTGGCCCTGAAATGGGCCGTCACTGAGAAATTTCGAGACTACTTGTATGGTGCTCAGTTCCAGGTGTGGACAGACAACAATCCACTGACTTATGTGTTAACAAGTGCTAAGCTGGATGCTACAGGGCAGAGATGGGTGGCCGCCTTGGCTAGCTATGAGTTCAGCATTCAGTACCGATCAGGGAGAAGCAATGTAGATGCAGATGCATTGTCCAGGCGTCCGCAGGCTCCAGAAGTTGCTGTGATACCCACAGATGGAGTGAGAGCTATTTGCAGTGTGAGTCGCCGAGAGCCAGAGGACCGTGAGAGCCTTCAAGGATGTGTTGCAGAAGCTTTGGGCCTGCCCCCTGAATGCATGCCTTCTGCTTCAGTGAACTATATTGCATTGGACCAATCTCCTTTGCCCATGCTCAATGCGGCTGACTGGCAAGAAGCCCAGCGGCAAGATATTGACATTCGTGATACACTACTTGCAAAAAGGGAGGGGCGAAGCCCAGCTGCGGTTGTCCCACCTAACCCAGAGGGTAAACTACTATTGAGAGAATGGACCAAACTACAACTGATTCAGGGAGTGCTACACCGAATGACCACCGACTCTTTACAAAAACAACGAGCACAACTAGTGCTGCCAAAAAAGTACAGAGCCCTGGCCATGAGGGCCCTGCATGATGACTTTGGGCATTTAGGGATGGAGAGGACCCTGGAACTTATTCGTAGTAGGTTCTATTGGCCCCGAATGGCTGAAGATGTTCGCAGGAAATGTGAGACTTGCGCTCGATGTGTTCAAAGGAAAACTCTGCCCACGAGGGCTGCATATCTCAAGAACATCACCAGCAACAAACCTTTGGAATTGGTATGCATTGATTTCTTGTCTGTAGAGGTAGACAAGAGGAATGTTGGGAACATTCTAGTAGTGACTGACCATTTTACGCGGTATGCACAGGCATATCCCACACGTGATCAGAGGGCCACCACCGTCGCTCGAGTATTGTGGGACAAATATTTCTCAGTCTATGGATTCCCGGCTCGGATACACTCTGATCAGGGGCGGGATTTTGAGAGTCACCTTCTGAAGGAGGTGCTGAAGATAGCAGGAATTAAAAAGTCTAGGACAACGCCTTATCACCCCCAAGGTGATCCTCAGCCAGAGAGGTTCAACCGAACCCTATTAGATATGTTGGGAACTTTGCGACCAGAGCAGAAGGCAACCTGGAGCCAGCATGTCGCATTTCTGGTGCATGCCTACAATGCCACAAAGAACGATGCTACGGGAGTCACCCCATATCTGTTGATGTTTGGGCGAGAACCAAGATTACCCATAGACTTGTGCTTTGGTGTATCAGAGGATGGAGATAGCTATGAAACTCACCAGCAATATGTATCCCAACTAAGAGAAAAGCTGCGGGATGCTTATCGCTTAGCTACCGCTGCAGCTCGGAAAAACGCAGACCGCAACAAACATCGATATGATGCTAGAGTGCGTTCGCAGGAGCTCCAGCCGGGGGACAGAGTCCTGCTGCGAAATTTGGGTATTGCTGGCAAACACAAGATAGCTGACAGATGGAAGGCAATACCTTACCTGGTGATGGAAAAGCTGGGAGATCTGCCGGTCTACAAGATCAAACCTGAAGACGGTCCAGGGCAAATAAAGACGGTGCATAGAAACCTTTTGCTCCCTGTGGGGGAATTGGTAAGCATCCCTTATGAGACGGGCCACGACAGGGCAGCCGGGCAGAACAGAGGTGCTAGACCAAAGCCGCCATCCAACACAGACAGCGGGCCCCGTGCAGCTAACTTACCCCTATTCTGCACATCTGAGAGTGAGTCTGAGGCGGAAGACACAACCCTGGTGTATCCTGGGATGGAGACAAGATTTCAGTCTCGATCAGCTGAACCAAACGAGAGTTTTCCCTCTTCCGCCCTAAACCCCATGGCGGAATTATTTAGGCCCATTTCTGACACCCCTGTGCCGCTGATGAGACCCCCGTGTGATGACACACACAGGTTATTGGCCAGTGGAGACACACAGGTAGAGGATGCCCTGGGCACCTTGGACCCTCCCGCGTTAGAACTAGGAGTGCAGGGGCCTACGCCAGTAGCCAAGGGACCCTCAAAGGAAGCCTCTCCATCCGTCAATCAAGAGGATGTTCCCCCTACCTCGGCAACAGAGATTCTCAATAGACGAGACAGGGTGATAAGACCAGTAAAACGGTTGATTTATGATGCACCTGGGGTGACTAGTGAGGAGCCAATACATTTAGCACACAGGATTGTGGAAGCCAAAGTGGGCTTCCTGAGGCCCTTTGGAGGAAACCAATGAGTTGGTATAAAGGGAGTATGATTTGTCGGGACGCCAAATTCTCGGCTGGGGGGAGGATGTAAGCAGAGTCAGGATGGGCTCCACCCTGACATCTGGTGGTGAGGTGTGGCAAGTAGTGGAAAAGAACTTCAGGGGCTGATCTCAATTTGCATAGGCACACCCACCCCGCCTAGAATGAGGCCATAACTGCCCAAATGGTCACTTTGGCTGTTGTGGGATCCCCAGTGTCTCTGTTATTGGGGCGGGAAGAGTAAATTGTTATTACCCTGATTATGGGAACTGTGCTTGGAACTGTACTTGGCCTTTTGTTATGATGGAGGGACTCACCATCAACTGAGTAGCACTCGCTAGGCAAGGGACATGGGTTCCAAAACTCTGTGAAGGGAGAGAGACTTGAGACAGGTATTAGTACCTGGTGGTGTGGGCCCCTTTGTGAGGGCCTGAAGCACCAATTGCACCTCTGTCTCTCTCCACTGTGGAATGTCAGAGCTAATTTTGGGTCTATTAAGAGTCTTGCTACAGGTACTGTGCTGCATTCACTTTGGCCTTATGGTGCACCAGCACTAAGGCCCCCACTACTATGAGCTGAAATCACTAAGAGCTGAAATCACTGAGCACTGTGTCAAGTAGTGGGGAGCCGGAAGATCTAGAGTGCAGTGGTGCTGTTCGTGAGACGGCGAGCTGTGCAGAGCGGAGCCGTTCGCGAGACGGCTAGCTGAGCAGAGCTGTTCGTGGGACGGCGAGCTGTGCAGAGTGGAGCCGTTCGTGAGACAGCGGTGTGTTCGCGAGACGGCGAGCTGAGCAGAGCTGTTCGTGAGATGGCGAGCTGTGCCGAGCGGAGCCGGTCGTGGTGGAGCGGAGCCGTTCGTGAGACGGCGAGCTGAGCGGAGCCGTTCGTGAGACAGCGGTGTGTTCGTGAGACGGCGAGCTGAGCCGAGCTGTTCGTGAGACAGCGAGCTGTGCCGAGCGGAGCCGGTCGTGGTGGAGCGGAGCCGTTCGTGAGACAGCGAGCTGAGCAGAGCTGTTCGTGAGACGGCGAGCTGTGCAGAGCGGAGCCGGTCGTGGTGGAGCGGAGCCGGTCGTGGTGGAGCGGAGCCGGTCGCGAGACGGCAAGCTGAGCAGAGCTGTTCGTGAGACGGCGAGCTGTGCAGAGTGGAGCCGGTCGTGGTGGAGCGGAGCCGTTCGTGAGACAGCGTAGCAGAGCAGAGCCCTGTGGGGCAGTCAGCTTCAGGACACGTAAGGTACCCCTTACCTCTTTCCCCCACACACAGGCACATTTTAGCCAGACTGGGGAGTAACACTCTGCAGATGAACTTTTGAACTCTGGGGCTGGACTTTTTGGATTTTGGGTGATTTGAGGATTGCTGGACTCAAGAGACATTTGGGGTTCTGGGACTCAAGAACCCGAGGGAAAGGATGTGGCCCAATTTTCTGGGGTGGGTCTTTGCTCATGGTTTGGTTAATGAACACTAGTTGTGGTGTTTTCCCAATTTAATGCTGATGTCGTTTACCTCATGTAATTAAAGATTCTCTACTACACCGAGACTCCGTGCTTGCGAGAGGGGAAGTATTGCCTCTTCGAGGCGCCCAGGGGGTGTGTAAGATTTTCCCAGGTCACTGGGTGGGGGCTCGAGCCAGTTTTGTATTTGCTTTGATGAGAGGGAACCCCTGTGTACTGAACCCGGCCCTTGCTGCTATCAACTTGGCCTGGCAGAAGGGTTACATATTATAAGAGAATAAAGAGCTGATTTCCCCCCTGGCCCGTCCAGCTATCTGTACATATGTAGCATTTTGCATCACTTCACATCTGCTGTGTGATTGTGCAATGAAATATCCTTGACACCATAACAAACTGCTTGTATTGTGTCCCGACTCCAATTAATAGATTTTCCATACGTTCTCATGCAGCTGTGCAGAACAGCTGGCCATGCTGCTTTCACTGTGCAGATGCCAGTCATGCCTGTATTTCTGCTTGTCATTGCTCAGCCCTAGGGGAGGAAGGAATGCTCTGTGGGCGAGCAGCTCTCCCAAGAGATGTCAGAAGTGATGAAACCCTGGCCAGTTTTTGGTTTCTTAAAGACCCATTTATCTGCTTTGGCCTTCTGCAGTCATCACGGTACCTGGGGCTATTGCTCAGTACAACTGGAGCCACAGTCTGTGTATATTCTGTTAACTTTCAAAATATTGCAGTATTTGTTCTGTCCCTGGGAATGGCTTTGGGCCACTGTCGGTTGTGAAGAGCTCTCTCCAAACTGAATTTCCAGCTGGTGCTTTCTGTAGCTCACCAAACTCCTGCAACACATGAGCTGTCGGCAATTCTAAGAGAGCACATCAGCTCCACCCCAAATCTGAGCCTCTCCCATCACTGTTCATTGGTGTGTCCAGCTGTAACTGTCCATCATGAAACATTTGATACATACTAAAAAATGGGGAATTGTGGGAAAACGTAACACCTTTACAACGGAGACCGAAAAGGAATTGCATACTAGTTGACACAGCCTCCCACACCCCCCATTCCCCCCAGTGGGAGACCCATGCAAATGGGATTTGGAGCAAGAGATATACAAAGCAAAGTTATGAATTTATTACTTGATAACTGTGCAGAGCAAAAAGACCATTTGAAACGCTAGGGCCTCCAGGAGGAAACTGGGAAAGGTGTAACGTGTGCATGGGGCGTTTAAAAACAAGAGTATTTGTCAACTGGCTTATTGCACTGGGAAGAGGGGCAGAAATTAATTTGCTTCCCAAGATACCGTTTCCACAAGCTCACCGTTGTCAAGTGGCTCATACAACAGATGACTCTGGGACTCACCTGGTGGCATCAAAGAAGCCAGAGGATAGATGACAAGTCATCAAAGTTAGCAAGATGATCTCTGACACCGAGGAAATGGAGCTCAGCGAGACTGAAATGCTGACAGGCAGAGCCTTGAGAGGCAAGCAATGGAAACACAGGATTTCTTAAGACAAAGGCTTTTAGTCTTCTACTCTCGTGTCTGTAACTGAAAAGGCTTCACCCTAGTTAGCAAGTCCAGGGGCAGGCTAAGACCTAGGGATATTTTAATACCATTTTTCTTGAGTTTCATTGGATATTCTCATACATTTGGGATTTTTAAAAACACTTCTGGGTCTGTGGCTGTCGGTGAGCTAATCTAATACAGTCCATAGGAAGCAAAACAACAGGCCTTTGGCCTGCGAGGAGAAGCAAGAAGAAGATCTAGTCCCAAATCCAGCCTTTGTTCCTAGTTCAAGGCCTACACAAGGAGCCCTCCTGAAGGGCTCTCTGCGCTCTGGCAGCGGCTGACCCAAAGAACAGGAAAAGCCTAAAGACTACAGGTGAGCCACGAGTCTGAAAGAAGGAAAAAGTTGATAAGGTCCCAAAACGTGTGCTTAGTTGAATCTCTTGGTATGCAAAATTGGGCTACAAGTCTACAGAGAACAGGCTCTCTCATGAAATAGATGATCCATTGGTCAGTTATTTCAGCACTTCAAGTTCTGGCTAAGGACAGAGTGCAGGAGATTTAAAAATATTTTTAAAAGGGAATCCAATTATTTGAACCCCAAAGAGTTGGTTTTGGCCAGTTCTTATTTCACCATAACTAGTTCTCCTAGTCTCATCAATGAGAGCATAATTTTATTCATATCTACTTCCTCCTGCTGCTTCAGTCTGACCATCTCTGCTGCCCAGTGAAGGCATTGGTGTTGGCCAGAGCTGGAGGAAGCCTAGCTCCTTTCCTCCCTGCTAACAGAATTCACTCTCCAGTACTTGTTCTATGAGTAATCAGATACCGCACAGATCATTCAAGCACCAATCAGCCTGCTCCTCTGAGATGGGGCATATTTGGTTGTCTACCTTATTTTCAGAATAGCATAGTTAAAGTGCAGGAAAGGTTCATTAGTAGCACTATTACAGCAGCACCTAGAGGCCCCAGCCAAGATCGGGGACACCTTGTGTGAGGCACATAGTAAGAGACAGCCCCTGCTCTGAAGAGATTACACTCCACATAGACAAAGCCTGGGAAGAAAGGTAGGTTTGGCCTTGTTGCAGCCACAGGTGAGACAGAGGTTGGGCTTCTTCATAATGCAATGATAATACGCAGCATGCTGACTGCCTGGGAAAGGAATTCACTGACCCATGCATTGCAATGACTGACCTTTCACCCTTCTACCCTTGTATGATCATAACCCACAATCCCCCCCATCCTTTTTTTTTTTTTTTTTAAAGGAGATAAAAATGTAGTCATTGGTCAACTTTTCTACCTTGCTTTTAATTTTGATCTCAAATGCTAATAGGAAAACAATTGGGAAACCCAGTAAATTAAAAGTTAAATGGATTCATGTTGTCTTGAAATGGCAAAAATATTCCAACTAAGTCACCCTTTGATACCATCTATCACCAAGGACAATCGATTACCCAGATGAAGGATCTTTTATTGGCCCAGGAGCTGGATATACCAAACTACTCAACAAAAAGTTCAGAAGAAGTGGAATCCAGTATTATGCTCAATTACAGATTGTGTTCTGCTAGTGAATTGTAGTTGCCATAATCTATGCCACCCTGAGACTTCATCATTCAGACCCAACTCAAGGAATGGTGTGCAGCCTTGTAACTAAAGCCAGGAATTTAGAGTCACGCTCCCTGGGCTCTATTTCTGACCATCACTGACTTGATGCATTACCCTGGCCAAGATACTTCACCTCTTTGTGTCTCAGTTTTCTCTTGTGTGTAATAAGAATGACAATAATTACTACCTGCATTCAATTTTAAAGCTTATTGTTTGTACAGTGTTTTGTACATCCAAAGCCTGTGTAAATGCTAAGTATTATTGCAGTTATTACCTTCCTCAGAAGGAGATCATGCAGTTTCATAATTAATGTTTGTAAAACAATCCTAGATCACCAGATGAAATGTGCTAGAGATACGCAAAAGATTAAAATGCTCCATAATCTAATCTAGGCTTTATTGTTCTGTGCAACACTTGATTTAATAAAACTGAAAGTTGAAAAGCAAGTCTCAGCTGTTGCCAATAAGAAGGATGTGTGGATGGCTAGCTCAGCACGAGGTGTTAAGGCAGATACCATCAATTTATAAGATCGTACAAAGTACTTGCTGGCTTCTGCAATGAACATGCATTAACCCTCAAACTGATTTTGGGTAACTGGAACATGCAAGTGCCCTAAACAGAATCACTTCACAATTAAGAACAAGGCTCAGGAAGAACAGCTCTGAGCCTCACACCCTATTAAACAGCAAACATTGCCTGAGGAACTAAACAGAGGGAGACAAAGCTGTATCTCAGGGCTCCTAGTTGTCTCAGATCTGGAAGACACCGAAGACTCAGAGCAACCTGTGCTACTTTCACCAGTGCTCCAAGTTCCCAGTCTCCAACTGCCAGCCCATTGGCGTGGAGTAGTGTAAGGACAGCAAAGAAAGCTCACTCACGCTGCAGAATGTGACCCAAGTCTCCTGTGTGGAATGAAGCTCCGTGTCCTCGAGTGCAGCAGCTGCTATCTTTTTAGCTTAATATAATGCATGAAACCAACTTTAGAGACGTATATTTACTACGTGAGACAACTACCCAGCCTACTGCCCAGTACTGTCTCATTGTTTTGTTCTGTTCCCTCCTGTCTGTCTGCTGTATCTACTGGTTGCCTCTTGTCGTATGCTTAAGATTATAAACAGGGCCCATCTTGTTCTGTTTTTGTACAGCACCTTGCACAATGGGGTACTGGTCCACCATTGCAGTTCTTAGACGCTATAGCAATACAAATAATAAATATCTATATTTAAGCAAAAGGCACTCAGTGAATCCTCTGAGTGACTCAAAGGATTGAAAATGAGCAATGGAGGCATTTCATTTCTAGGACACTGTCTCCAATCCAGACCTAGGGCAGGTCAATTCGCTCGCTCAAGGGATTGGAATTAGGAGTCTGTCATCCCAAGGTTGGTGGTTCAAATATGGCCAAGATCAACAGTCACCAAAAGCTGTCATGATCTGATAGCTCTTCTTGAATGCTTTGTGTGCAAAGCAAGTTGGCAGACATGGTGCCTGTGTGTTTGGAATATCACGATTATTGCTTCTTTCATGGAAGGTCTGAGTAGAGAGGCCAATGGTTACCCGTCTAGATCGAGACATGAGGAGTGTAGATAGAGAGAGAACTCCCCAGACTGCTCCCTGGGGACACTGCTGAAAGGAACAGGGGTATAATTAAAGTGCTGCTGACTTGACAGACCCCAAACCCCAGCATGAACCATTCCAGGCTGTCACCATTCCAGCTTTCCGCTAATTCCCACAGAGGTGGAGGCAGAAAGTGCTGCGCAGCCAAGCCAACAGCTTACAAACGGTGCGGGGAGACAGGAGCCTTCAGAGATCTTCTTGGAGAATTATTCTCACCAGAAAAGGGAGATCAGTGGCAATTTCACTAGCTGCTTGAGTACCAGCTGCCTCCTGAACACAGCAGATGCTGAAAGGCTGAGAGGCCCCAGAACACACACTAAACAAAATAGCCCTCTGGATGCTCAGTGCTGCAATTTATTTCCCATTTCTGGGTGGAAGGGGATATGCACACTGTTCCCTGTCTGCGACTCCAAGTGTAGCAATGACAACTTCCCAGGCACAGCCATGAATCCACATGCCAATGAATCCACAGGACAGCCAAATGAAGCCATTTTAAAAATGAGTATTAATCACTGTTTCACGGGAGTTCCATTGGGTCACATGGGGCTTTCTGGTGCCAGCTGTCTCTGGTTAGCCACCAGGGAGATCAAACTGAGACCAAGGTTGGTGGGTGGGTGTTTCAATGGGTTAACCGGTGAAGCTCAGATAGGTTAGAGGGACAGTTCTGAGAAGGAGCCACACAGGCCTTTTTACACCTACCCATCTCCACAGATTGTTTCCCGACAGCATGCTGTCTAGTATTTTGTCCAGACTAGTTTTAAATGTTGCAGACAAGGGGACTCCCAGCTTCCCTTGGGGAGACAGTTCTACAGCTTCATAGAGCTCAGCAACTGGAAGCTATCCCCTGATACTCAGCCTGAACTGCCCTCGTTGCTTGGATGTACAAAACGAGGAAGGAGAGCAAATGCAAAGAGCTTCCATCTTGTGCAAGGTTTATTTCTCGTCTCCGGGGTGGGCATTGTTTCTTCAGCTGCTGTCATAAAACACCCAGCAATGGGGTCCCAACCATGGTTGAGGCTTTCAGATACGACCCTTATAGACATGATTACGCAAAAAAAAAAAAAAAACCCCAACAAACAAAAAACACACTCCTATTTCTAGCTTATGGAACTTTTTCCATAAATGCTGATTTGCATAAGTCGGGTCTTGTGTAACCCGGGGAGCGTCTGTAATACTAAATGATTATTCCAGCTTCTGGTTGTGCTAAAAATGCCAACAAAACAGGACTGTGCATTTAACAGGACTCTGAACACTGGCCAGCAACATGATAAAAAAACCACAATGAAAGTGACATAGACCCTTGAGGAGTCCACAAGGGGCCATGCAAAACTAAATGAGCATCCTTAAATGTAACAGGCACCGTTTGACACTCACTTCTCAGTCAGAAGAGACATTATTCCTTACAGTAACTTCCATTCAAGAGAAATACCCAGGCAACATCCCACCTGTTTGCAATCTAGTTCCCAGCCCAGACTACATGGTCCAACCAAAACCATTCCCCCAGGACACAAGAACCTCTGCCATCTGCACTTCCCAGACCCCTCCTCTTTGGGGGAAAATGCTTCCTTAGAGGACACACTTATAATCACTGTTACGTGAGCCTGATAAGGGCAAAGGATTAGCATCACCAGCTGCTGTGCGGAGAAGTACAGCTTGGAGAATTTGATGCATATATGCAGTGATGGAGCCATTAGGCAGAATCATACTCCCCTCCTGCCCTCTCCCCATATCACAGATCATAATTTTTAACTGTCACACCTGCTGCACTCCCCTTCCCAACACAGCCCTTATCTCTTTCCTTCTTTGCAGCCTGTTACTCCAAGCAGCACTCACACTGCTGAAATACAAGAGACTCCCCTTCTCTGTATGCACTTTTGTCAGTCTTGTGACTGTTAACAGAAGCATCCAGGGTGGCTGGTGCATGTTCTGGGAAGGGTGGCATATTTGGCCCCTTCAGCACATCTCCCTTAACAGAGAATTTAGAAACCAAATAGCCCAAAACTAGAGAAATAATGCGGCCTCACACTTCTATAGCATCTTTCATGCCAAAAGAGCTTTACAAGCTACACCCAGGGATCACTTCAAGTCAGCACTGAAATGCTGCTGCCTCTGGGGTGGTACACTGCATCTGTTTCACAGTACACAACAACATTATCCGATAGTTTAGGACGTAAAGGGAAGGAGGAGCCTGGATTTGAAGGAACACAGGGAATTATGGAGGCAAAATGTAATTACCCAAGTTGGAATTTGGCCAGTACTCTTGCAAAAAGAGCCACTGGCCCTTTAGTGCCCAAAAGTGATCAAGATCTCAGTTGTGCATTTCATCCAAAAGACACCGGGCCAGATCCTGATCTCATCTACACAATGTATATCTTTAACTTGCATCCTTCAAGTCAATACTGGATTTACACATGTGATCAGGTCATTAAAGGCTGTATCAATAATGCACATGCAGATGGAGTCGAATTAAAGTTGCACTGGCCCCTTTAATTGTGGCATTTCCTAACTTTTGGGTGCTTGACTTTGCAACCTTAACACACTCCTTAGTGTAGGATTTTTATTGTGATATTTATATACATTTTGTGGGTGGAAGGGGATTTTAATAAAATAAATGCTCATTCAGCTACACCCAAGTGACTCTCAGCCAGTCCTTAATCAGTTAGTTCTGGAGGCCTTTTGTAAAGCACTAGTGAGGGGACATTCGCTCTTCTACAGCCTCTCTTGCTCTCCATGGCCTTAGAACTAAATCTGCTGAAGCATGCGCATGCCAGGTCTCACAGCCCTCTGCAGTCTAGGGTGCCCAATTCCCATTGTACGTCACTGGGATCTGCCTGAACAGTCTATAACCACCCGCCTCAGGTGTCCACTCATCCTCTGGAGGTCTCTCCTTCTCTCCCTTATTCCTGATGAACATATGTGACTGGCTGGGAAATGCTGGCTTTTGGGACCAATAGGTGACAGATTATAGAATGGGAAGGGACCTCAATAGGTCATTTAGGCCAGTCTCCTGCCTTTTCACCTCTGACCCTGTACATTAACTACTTCAGTGCTGGTCCAGGAGCAGGCTTCGTCCAGCAAAGATGCCTGCTACATGCTGCTTTTTATTCATGGGAACATCACTGTACAGGGGGTGAGCGTTGGTATGGGGAGGCAGCCCTGCAGCGTGACTGCATGCAGCGGGTGCGGGGGAGCTTGCAGAGGGGGGGCATGCACAAGTGGGTGCACAAGTGAATGACTGAGAATGAGGGGGAGGGAGTGCAAGTGTGTGTAAATATAGGTGCCTACACACAACAGGGCATAGATCTGCCAAGATATGCAAGTGCGTGCACAGAGAGGTGTATGCATGGGTAAGGGTTGCAAGCGTATATGGAGCATTTGTGCACCCAGATTTGTATTGTGCAAGCACAGTGGGCGTGCCCAGGAACATGGACCTTTGTGCAAGTGCCGGTGGTGTAGGTGTGTAATTACATGGGCAGCCTGTGTGTTCATAGGGAGAAGGGAAGTGCTACAGAGGGCAGCGATAGAGTATTTAGCAGAGAGAAAAGAGGCACTGCTCCAACTCCCTCCAGGCCACCTGCCTCTTTATTCAACAGCTATTTACAATCAGGGCACATGGTGAGGGTTCCTGGAAACATCAGTCTGCTGAGCTTTCTAGGGAGTCAGGCAGTATGGGGAGAAGAGCCACTGTGACTGAGAGCAGATCCGGGAAAGCGGCTATCTGAGCTCTGAAAATCAATAGGGTAAGGAGCAGGAGGGCTGTTTTCACAGCCTAGGTGGAAAGAGTTCCACCTTCTCAGTTGCACACCTGACATCTCCCACTCTGCCTGTAATGGTGTCTCCTACAGTTACAGCCCATTCTAATGGATCCACAGTGGAGTTCAATCGCATGGTATCGCCAAAATTTCCATTTGAAAAAGTCTGCAGTACGTGGTGGATGGAAAATTCCCCGGATATTCCATGTGCTGTGTCCCTGCTGGACCCAAAGGATCAGCAAAATGCACAAAAGGCTGTGAGTCAAAAGAGAATAACACAAGAACCAACTCATCTGCTGCTCACCGGCTTCACCAGCAGAACAGTCGCATACACATTTGGGGACTCTGTTGTAGGCAGTTACCCGGACCGGCTGAGTATGGACCATGTTGCTGCAGTGTATGGTGACAGGTAGGAAAGGATTCTGCTCCACCCAGCGTCATGTACGCTTATGCCCACACATTCATAGATGCATTGTGTCAGCATGGCCAGAACGAACCATTGTGATCATCTAGTCTGACCTCCTATATAACACAGGCCAGAGAACTGCCCCAAAATAATTCCTAGAGCAGAACTTTTAGAAAAACACCTAATCCTGATGGAGAATCCACCAAGCCCCTCGTTAAGTTGTTCCAATGGTTAATTTTTCTTACTGTTATTTCCAGCCTGAATTTGTCTAGCTTCTATTTCCAGCCCCGGGATCAAATCAGTACCTTTCTCTGCTAGATTGAAGAGCCTATTTAAACTATTTGTTCCCCATCTAGATACGTATAGACTGGCATCAAGTTATCCCTGAACCTTCTCTTTGTTAAGCTAAACAGATTGAGCTCTTTGAATCTATCACTATAAAGCCTGTTTTGAATCCTTTAATTATTCTCGTGGCTCTTCCCCTAGCTCTCTCCAATTTATCTACATCCTTCTTGAACTATGGGGACCAGAACCGGACACACAGTGTGCCAGCAGCAGCCACACCAGTGCCAAATACAGAGGTAAAATAACCTCTCCACTTCTACTCGAGATTCCCCTGTTTATGCATCCAAGGATCACATTAGTCCTTTTGGCCACAGCATCACACTGGGAGTTCACATTCAGCTGATTATCCACCATCACCCCCAAATCTTTTTCAGAGTTACTGCTTCCCTGGATAGAGTCCTCCATCCGGTAAGTATGACCTGCATTCTTTGTGCATCAGCACATTCAAACATGTCACATACATGACACTCAAACAGTTTTCATCTGCATGCAAACAGAGCCATGCTCAGACACTCCAGTGAGGGACACATTATAAGTAGCCAGCCAGACACATCCAGACCCTTTAGTTTTGTGCTGGATGGGGGATTAAATGTTTCCACCTCCCCTTTGAGCACTGGCTCAGGGACATGGTGGTGGGGGGGGATCAAAGGGCTTAGATCTTTCCCTGCTCTCAGCATTAGACTCTTCTGCACCCTGTTGTCTCATACATGGAGATCAGGCTCTCTACCCAATCACAGCCCAGCAGCGTGAGTGAGAGATATAGTTCTGATTGGGGAACCAGACCAGGGGGAAGGGACTCCGCCATCAGACCTCCTGGAAGATATGGGCCTGCCATTTGAAACAGACCAGTTGGCAGGGCACCAATATCATCACAGTGAGTCTGACTAATACCCTAGAGGCCAGGCTATCCCCCTTATCCCTACTGCCCTGTGGTGATATACAGTTTGTGAGTACAGACAGCACGTATCATTACAACAGCTGTAGTGCCTCCTCCGGCCCCCCAATCATTGCTGGAGAGCTTGTCAGCAAACATCTCTATTCCTTCCTTCCTATCCCTTCTCTAGATGCAGGCGAGGTACTGCATTGCTGGGGCTCCACACCATGCCACCTAAACCATGTTGTGCTTCTGAGACTGTCCCAGCGCACCCCTCCCCCAAGGATGGGAGCTTTCAGGTGGACCATTCCAGGATAAGGGGCACCCTACAGCTTATTAACTGCTCATTTGGATTCTCCAGCGGCAGCCCAGTCCCATTACAGAAGGTGATTTGACCAGAACGAAGGCAGCACTGCCCAGCAAACTCTTGGGAACAGCAAATAGGGATAATAACCTCACACAGGGGTTGAGGAGCAATACCTTAAAAGATGTTGAAGCGGTTTGAGATCTACTGCTGGTAAGTGCTATACAGGAAATACTATTTGAATTATTATTAGTCACCCAGCCCCAGTTCAGCAAGGTACATGAGTAACTTTAAGCAGATGCTTCAGTGCTTTGCTGAACTGGGGCCTGAAGGAGCTGATGGATGGGAGATTCCCTCCTCCTATAAGGAATTATATACTGGAGAAGACACATAAATAAATCACTGACTGTTATTTGGTAAAAATCATTCACTCGGCTCCAG
Organism: Natator depressus; assembly: GCF_965152275.1. Taxonomy (NCBI): domain Eukaryota; kingdom Metazoa; phylum Chordata; order Testudines; family Cheloniidae; genus Natator; species Natator depressus. Next base: position 150,704,723 of record NC_134236.1, read on the forward strand.
TTAATAATATTGTTGCTCTGTTTTGTAATTAGGAGTGTGGGTGGAGAGAGGGGGCTGAAGGACTTTTAGTGAGGCCTGGGGATGTCTTTTACTAGGAAATGCAACGAAAGTACTCAGGATCTCGTGCAATCTGTTGCAGTTTAAAAGGCAAAAAGTCAAGCTGTTCCCAAATATTTTTATGAGCCGGGGATAAGTCATTTAGGAGCAGCCAGAGAGAAGAAGCAGTGACCTCGCCCCAAACTTTGCTGCTGTTTGATTTCAGAATTTAGGAAGGGGCTCTCTAGAACACATCATGGAGCGTGAGGGAGAGCGCGCTAGGTCAGACAAGACTGGATAAAGCCCTGTCAACAGACACTAGGGAAGAGTCTCCCAATGGTCTTGGAGAGAGGGATCACAGGAGACCTACAATGAGTTTTCTGTTGCTGATACATATGGATCCAATTCTGCCCTCGGATACACAATCTTAGCTCTCACAAAGGAGGATGTGAATTACACCTATTTAACAGAGGGCAGAATCAATGTTATGATTGTGCAAGTCTGATCCGACAGGATTTCCAGCACACAACTTTAGATAAAGATCCAACCTACACTGAGCTAATGAGTGAGATTCCCCTACCACCACCTACTTGGCAAGGATCCACGGTGGCCATAGCTCAGTGCAGGTGAGATCTTTCAGACCTCATTGTGGGTTGGAAATTTTGTAGATCAGGAGATTTCCGGACTCTTCTGGTTCCAGCCAGGACAGAAATGCCATGAGAACAGCTGCCTGGCGGACCGTAGTGGGGCAGCTACCCCACTCCAGGAGAGCAGGGGTTAAAAGCAGCCCTTTGAGAGGGCTGTGGCTGGGACCCAATTAGAAAAGAGATTAAGAGCAGCTGAGGGAGGCTGGTTGGTCCCAGGTGTGGCTAGCTCAATCAGGGCACAGCTGGCCCTGATAAAAGGGCGGTGAGCCAGGAGACAGGGTCTCATTCTAGCTCTGGAGTGGGAAGGGCTAGCTGCCTGGGAGGAAGGTACCTGAAGCAGAGCTGGGGAGCGCCAACCTGGTAAACTCCCAGGCTGCAGGCCTTGGTGAAGTCCTACAAAGGTACTGGGGCTACAGAGGTGCAGCTTGGGAATAGGCAGAGGCAGCTGGTCCTAACCCCCTGGCTGATGATGAGTGGCCACTACAGACTGCAGTCTGCCCCAGTGAAAGGGGGCTAGATGATGACTCACAGTAGCCACTGAGGCAAGGTGGAGATAGAGGGATGGGGGTTCCCCTGGGAGGGGAGACCCAGAGAGTAGGGGTACTGCTGAGGCAGAACCCTGATGTAAAGGGGCACCAGGGTCTGGGAGGGACATGGGGCCTGAGGCAGGCAAGCCACTGGCCAGCAGAGGGTGCTCTGAGGCAAAACAAGAGCTAATTCCTATGACAACCAGCAGGAGGCACCATCTGGTGAGCGTTGATTTGCTTCAAGGATATTTCTCCTGGCCAAAATAGAAAACTGGTGAGGTAAGTGGAATAGACACACACACACACACACCATACAAAGGGGTTTTAAACCAACCTTGCCTGACCTCTGAGAGACTCAGATCTGAGCTGGGATACAAGTAATTTCTTATTCTATTCAGAATGGGTCACTTGTCACAGTGCAAACCCAATGATATGTTTAAAGAGATACGATTAGCAGTGAGTAAGTGAGAAACACAGCGGGAGTGGCTGCCTCCTGCTGAGACAGGACTCTGAGTCTAGTCAGGGCCATGCAGAGGCCCAGACAATTCCTGACATAAGCAATAAAGGTCAGAGTTACACACCTTACTATCAAGTCTTAGCACCATGATCTGAGGAGTCTCTGGTAACTGGGGACGCTACCCATGGCTGCACTTTTTCCTTCCTGTTAACTAAACCACTGAGTGGATCATACAGGTCAAAGAGCAGTAGACTAGGTATTCAGAGTGTCTGTGGGGTGGAGGAAGGAATGGGGGTCAAGATCTGACACAAGTGGGGCTCAGTAGCTCTGAAGCCTTTTGCAAGGGCTATTTGCAGAAAACTGATCTTTTTCAGCAGCAGCTCAGGCACTCCTGAGAACTGGGCCCGGTCCTATTGCCCCAGAGCAGCCGTGAGGAGGGGAAATGGAGTTGAGAAATAAGGTGGGAGCTGCAGAACAATCAGCTGTAATGAAGCCGAGTCACCTCGCTAAGCATCCTCTACAGCCAGGCAGACCCTGGAGCACCAAGTTGCCCAAGAATTCAGGAGATGAATTAAGCGAGATTCTACATGTAATTCATGTCCCTCCTTACAGGACTCAGCCTCTGCTCCCCCTCTCCCCGGAGAGTGCTGAGTGAATGTTATTGCATTCAATTCAGCATCCCTTCTCTGCTGACTAACAGTAACTCAATATCACTGGGCCCTGCGGACCCACATGATGCATTGTTCTCACTGTGCACAGATTACATTGTTTAGTGGACACGTTAGCCACAAACAGCATAATTTTATTAGCTGTCAGCAACGATGATGGCAGTCTGTCAGGAGCTGGGAGAAGATTTTCAGAGCAATGCCCATGCATTGATGCACTGAATGTCTCTCTATGCAAGGGCAGTTAGGGGTACCCAGATGGAAGGAGGCTCTCTGGAGGCTTAGATAATAGGATGCCTCTTCTCCTTAATTCTCATTATCCCCTTACTCTTGCTTTCTGCATAAATCGCATCTACTCTCGTCTGGTGTGGGGTCCCCTCTGGGAATTGGCTCCATACCAAGTGTAAAGAAAGCGATCACATCTGTTTCCCCAGGAGAAAGGGCCCTGGCCTGTTCTTTCTGCTACAGAAAGAGAATGGGCACACACATAACACCCATAATCACACACTAGAGATGGGCCTGAGACACAAAGGCCAGCTCTATATTTGAGCCAATCTGCAGTTTAGGGAGAGATCGGAGGGTGGGGCTTGGATCCAGGTTTTGGTCCAATCCCTCTCCACTCAGCAGTGATGCAGGCCTTTGATCTGCAAAGGACTGGGCTGTTCAAAAAGTGGATTACACGTCATGTCCCTCCTTGGTGGTAGGTCAGTATCGGTATCCACATTTTACCGATGGGGAACTGGGGCACAGAGAGATTAAGGAATTGCCCAAGGCACAGAAGGAGTTGGTGTCAGAGTCAGGAGGCTCTTGGTGTTCAACCCATAGCTTTCTGTCCTTGTCTCATCCTGAAGATAGTTCTAGCTATTAGTGGTGGAGGGAGGGGGAATAGTCTCCAGTGGTCTGACTCTGTTGTTTATGTTCCAGCAGCTCGGCCACATGTCTACCAATCTGTCCTCAGATGGAATCAGCCTGGCAGAGAGAGCAAGTGCCTTCTGCTGTAGAGTAGCCAGGCTGCATTAACATCAGCTGCCTGGCATTTGTGATAAGGTGCATGTCCCACACTGACAAGTAGAGGGTTAATAGGGCATCTGAGGGCCCATCCCGTGGCACCTGGAGGGGAGACAACTAATGAAGGATTAGACCCAGCTGAGGGGAAACCAGACTGGGTGGTTCCTATACAGGAAGGACTGCAGGGCCAGTGAGGGAGAACGGAGAGGAGAGCTCATACCATGAGATTGGCCTTAAAGGGAGAAACCAGCAAAAGTGATGGATTCCAGGCAGCTGTCAGAGAAACTAGGAGCCACCCAGGGAAAACTGCTTAGCAACAGCCTGGGAAATGCTGCAATGGAGGAACAAAACTGCAGGGAGAGCAGCCTGGTGAGTGCAGCTCAATAAATACCTGCAAGCAGGCAAAGGCAGGAAGCTGCTCAGGGAACCAGCAAGGGATCATAAGGACCAGACCATAGCTGCTGATCAAAAAGGCCCTAGGCTGAGAGCCAGAGAAGAGAGTGGGCTTGGGATCCCTACCACTTCTTTGCAGGAGGGGCAGTGTAAGCCTCAGGAGAAGGGCAAGGACTATTGACCCCAGACAGGGGCTGAAGGCCTGCTACCTGCTCACTAAGGGTTTCGATTTTCATTTGGAGAGCTTGGTTACTCTGGGGAAACTGAGCTGAAAGGTGGCCTGGCCAGAGGGCTCAGGCTGAGAAGACCTAGAGTGCTGCAGAACTAGAATGGTGGGAATAGGGGCGCTAGAGGCAAAGGACCGCTGCAACATCATGACCTGACAGCAGGGGGCACTATGGCTATTGGAGCAACCGCTTACAGCCCGAGTCCTCCACACACACACACACCCCTGGTACTGCAGGACACGGAGCTCTCTGGAAGAAAGGTGTTGCAAGTGCCAGGCAATCTTTTCCATCTCTAACCACCCTCTTTGGTGGTGGACAGATATGGCCCTAGTGGAATAACAGGTAGAAGAAGAGAGCCACACAAGCAATAATGGAGCAAGCCTTCTTAGGAACTGTTAACACAGGCAGTCACTCCTTCTCGCAGTCTGAGGTCACGGTAGCACTCAGGCTATAAAACAGCACCTACAGGCAGGAGCCTGCACCACAGCTATTGAATCTTTCAGGAGAAAAGTATTAGTGCCGAGTTAGGCACACAAGCAGTATGTGACTTGTCTCACAGGGGCCTCTGATCATGCTCCCGTCTGGCTATCTCTTTGCTGCAGACGGTTCCCTTCCCAGCTGTGGGCCTTTTGTTTCCAATCTGTTGCCTTGCATGAGCACGCTCCTTAGGAATCGCTGACCTCCTCCTGGAGATCCAGCCATGCACACAGCAGGCTCTGCCCCTCAGGCACTAGCTAGGCAGGCTGCAGTATCTACCAGAAAGGCACAATTTCACTTTCCAGCTAAAGGAGCATCCATATAGATGAGGGGGTCAGTTTGGGGGAAATGCAAGATACAGGAGGCAGAGCTGTAGCATTCATCTATTAGCAGTAAAATCACATCAGCTGCTAGAAGTGGCCAGCTTGGATCATGGGAGTCAGCTGGAAACTGGGGAAGCTGTGTCCCAAAACCCAACCACCTGTGCAGCCTTCCCTGTTATCCCATCAACATAGTTCAGAGTTGACCCAGGCTGCATCCTGCCCTGGGAAAGGCACAAGGTCCGTTTCAACAAGAAGTGACCAGCTATTAAGCACGTACCTGATATCAGGCCTGGGTTCCTGGTGTAGCCCAGAGCCCCTCAGTGTGAGAGGCTGTGGTGCCTCTCATTTATATCCTCCTTCATAACCAGAAATGCAGAGACAGTTTTGTGGGCCATCATCACAAATTGTTTCAAGTACCCATCCCAACACCCCCATGGATATGCATTCATATCAGGGCAGAGCACAGCCACTGTTTAATGGTGCACTGCACCATTAGACAGTACTTGATTAGGACAGTGTGACAGGGTCGGGCTGGATGGCTACAGGAGAGTAATAGAAGGCAGATATTAGCCCCAGGTTAAGTAGGTCCCTTTTCCCTGGGTAAGGTAACAGGGAAGGTTCCAGAACAATCAGGAACCTTCTGGAGACAAATAAGAGACTGGCTGCAGGTGTTCTAATCAGCTTATCAAGAAGCTGCTAGAATCAATTAAGGCAGGCTAATCAGGGCACCTGGGTTTAAAAAAGAGCTCACTTCAGTTTGTGGTGCGTGAGAGGAGCTGGGAGCAAGAGGTGCTAGGAGCTGACAGTGAGAACGTGGACTGTTGGAGGACTGAGGAGTACAAGCATTATCAGACACCAGGAAGAAGGTCCTACGGTGAGGATAAAGAAGGTGTTGGTAGGAGGCCATGGGGAAGTAGCCCAGGGAGTTGTAGCTGTCGCACAGCTGTTCCAGGAGGCACTCTAGACAGCTGCATTCCACAGGGCCCTGGGCTGGAACCCAGAGTAGAGGGCGGGCCCGGCTTCCCCCAAACCTCCCAACTCCTAGTCAGACACAGCAGTCGTCGACCTGGACTGTGGGTTCACAAAAACGGCCAAACTGAGGGCTGCCGTGAAGCTCCAAGGCGAGCAAATCCACCAATAAGCGCAAGACCCACCAAGGTAGACGAGGAACTTTGTTACAACTGGAAGTGGGGAAAAAAAATACCTCACCTATTGTTTAATGGGATCGGTACCAAAAATGGAGCTCCTCCATTCTCCAGTAAGGTTAAAATCAAGCAAAGGTTTCTTCCTGTCCTGTTACATCTCCTTTGTGCAGTGGCCCCAGATGACAGGACACCAAGACCATCAATCAAGAGATACCTGGGGTTTCTCTAGCGCTTGTCATAGTCTCAGGGTCAGCAAGTGCTCTACAAAGTCACGAGTCAGACACCAGCAGCAACTGTGCAAGGCAATATAGCAACTGTACTGCACTCAGCAGCCCTCACACACAGACTGGGGCAGCATAAGGGGGTGCCATCAGCTCTATAAGTAAAGAGCCCTTCCATCATGACAGCCTATTAGAGATGGGCAGAAACTGACTCCTCAGCTGAAGAATAGAAGCCAGAGCAATAACCCACCAGTGTAATGGAGCTATCACACAGTATCCAGGTGAGTCGGTCCATTAGTGTAATGGAGAGAGCCTGCAGCTTTCCAGGTGCACCACACTACCAGGCAAGCATGTACACTGCACATCTCCTTGGCTGAATGCTCCTTCCACTCCTGGAGAAGCTCCAGTTGCTGAGTAGAAGAGTTCTCAGAAACTATATATCCGGTGCTTCTGCACATCAGAGCTCAGCGAGACTTCCCAGAAGTACACAGCTGCGTGCAGTCTGTGGCGGCTACAGGAGATGGGGTTAAAGACGGGCAGATGGAATGGCACATGAGCAAAGCACACTTAGCATGCACAGGGCTGGTGGGAAGTGTATTATTCCCACTCCCAGATAAAAGATGTGAATGATAGAATACCTGTAACAGGCAGCTTTCAAGCAACTGCAAAAAACAGTGTCCTGCCCTCCATTTGTGCTGATGAGGTCAGGCTCGTATTTCATGGTTGAGCATGCTGATATGCAATACCTACAGGAGTGGGTAGACGGGCTCTCCATAAAATAGCCCAGAACTACCTCCAGTGTCATGCTCTTCCATTAACCTTCTGGAAACAGGCTAATCCTACCATGAATGCACATAGGTGACCACCCAAAGTATACTGGTACCCGAGACTGGCTAGTCCTTAAGGGTTTTGAATGGCCACCAATGGCATCATGGCAGGGAGGGTTTCCAGCCTTAAGCAGGCAAAGTCAGACTGGAACTCTAAAGTCCTGCTGAGACCACCACCCACACATACTTGCTCTTCTCTCTCAGCACTCACCGCCTCCCCATTGCTGCTGGTGGCCAAACTCAGCCTCAAGCCAGAAACTGGTGAGGGTTCACTCTGACAATACAGAGTGGAATGGCTGCTTGCAGGGAAGTGGGGTTGTTGTCGGAGAGGAAGCAGGGGGCTTTAGGCCTGCCTGGGGGAGGGGATTTCTTACACTTGGCTGGGGGCCAGGAGAGCAGTTATTTTGTTCAGAGGAGGGAGACAGAGGGATCAGTGATGGGGAGAGAGCAGAGCTTCTGTTGTGGGGAGCTAGAGGGGCTGATTTCATTCTAGAGTGAAACTCTGCCTCAGGTTTCTTTGGTTTTTGGCTATTTTTCTAGATTACCTCCAGAATCTCCACCTGACTATGGCTGCAAACACAATACCAGTCATGGATCAGGGAGCAGACAAGTTTGTAGCCCAAGAGATTCAACCTCTTGCAATATAGAGTGACCTTGAGGGCAGAGCCTCAGAGGAGTTTGGAGATGGGCCTGAATGCTCCTGCTTGGCTAAGTTGCTTTCCCTTTGCCTCCCAGTGTTCTTTCCTTCTCTACTTTATACACAAATTCAGGACATAACCCAGAGAGGCTCTCAGTCAGCCCAGAACAGTCATTATGCTCTCAGGGCCAGTGGGAAAGTCAACTGGTGGCTCTCAGTCTAGTGTCCAGATGTCTACAGTACCAACTGCCCCCATTCCTATTGCCCCTCTTGGTGGGGATCGCTGCACCATAGCATGGAATCTGAACTCCCTCACATTCCTAGAGGTCCACATCTTGGGTGACAAGGGAGAGACAATGGAAAGGGGGAGTGTAGAAAGCTTGCCTTGCTGTTGGTTGTGCTGAGCTTGTCCAGGGGACATCAGTGTCTGGCACCTGACTGTGCCCACACTTATGAAGCATATGATTTTGAATGGGCAGAGACTTAGGATCAAGTTGCTCATTCCCTTCTGATGCAGCCTGATTTCCTCTACAGTGTGGTTGGGCAGACACGTGTAAACAGGAATCTGGAAGCGAAAGCCTGTGAAGAACAGGCTTTCTTTGACCTTTCAGGGAATCTAACCCCTCTGCCAGCCCTGTTACCTCACAATAATATATTGTACAAAATGTGTGTTTTTTTTTTTTTTAGGAAATACATTGGAATGGGTGAGTCCACAGAAGCCATGGAAAGAAATGGGGGCTGCTGTCCTTGGTTCTGAACTAGATGGGACATGGAACAGTACTGAGAAGAAATGGGATGATTATTCACTAACCCTGAGCTCTTACCAAGCCACATGGAGCCCAGAGGCTAATATTCTACAGAACTTCCCCAGGCTCTGATACGTAACTTATTAGGTTTTCTAAAGATAACCCATATGTTTTTCCAGAGGGCTTATACAGAAAATGTTCTATAACAAAGTTACAATTTGCTGTGGGTTTCAGACTCTTCAGCAGAGGAAGCCATTGGACTTGTCCATGTGAGGATCTGAGGAGACTATCACCTCAAGTCTTTTCTTTCCAAAGGAAATCAGCTCAACACCCTTAACTTTTCACTAAGATTAGTTCTCAAGACAGTGCATCTTGGTTGCCTCCTGGTACCCTCTCACCAAGGCACTTTCTTGTCTGTGGAATGGTCCTCTGACCTGCCCACAGAATCCCAGATGGGAATCACACTAGGGCATTATGCAGTCATAGCAGCATCTTCTCCAAGATAACAACCTGCTTCCTGTGTTGCGGGACTGGCACTGCAGCCAGTAGTCAAAGTGTTAAGAACCCAGTGAAAACCTGTTCAGTTCTCCCTCTTGGGGCCAGTCTCACAACCAAAGAACAAAAAGACAATGGAATTAAAGGGCAGCAGGTTCAGTGCAATGAAGAGGCTAGGGGAGGATGTAAAATAACAAATGTACTGCATTACATGAGTCAGTCCACCTTCCTCTAAAGCCTCAGGGCCTGGCCATGCCCAAAGCAAGATGCTAGAATTACTAGACCAATTATCTGGTGTGAAACTCTTAAGCGCCTGCTCCTGATGGGACCTAATCTTCAGTGTACATCAAGCATCACCTTGGATTTTAATTTCCTTCCTTTGCTTTAACTGTGTAGTACCCATGCTGCCTACTGCCCTGAAGCCATGTACTCAGCTGATGGGATCAGGATCTCCCTCAAATGTAGGGAACAGGCAGATAACAAGAGCTGGTTCTGGTTCTTTGCACTCAACATCCCTCCTGGCTGGACAGAAGGGATGTAGCCTCTTTTGGTAATTCTCTCTCCCTCTCCCCAGCACATTAATGAGCATTCTACTCCCTATAAAAAAAGCAGGTCCCAGCCTGCCCCTGACACTGTTAAATAATCTCCTAAATATTACAACACACTGACTCCCCCATTCCCCTAATGTCAGCTCCTACAGAGACCTCTGCTTGACTGCTTTAAAAAGCTCATAAACTTGCACACTCTTTCTTGAAGCTGGAGTTACAGCTCTCCCTGGAATCCAGGCTGGTTCCCTGAAAGTTATGGCCAAGTCAAAAATAAACTTGTGGTTTAAAAATTGAATGGATTTAAGATTTAAGGCTCTGATTTATTTTCTCCTCCCCACTCTACCCCTTCTCGCTCTCTTGCTTTCTCTCTCTACATAAGTCCAGGTGTCTCAATGACTGGCACTAAACTAAAGCCAAAAGCAGCAAAGGCCAAGCAAAGCCCTAGTCAATTTCCAAAATCTGAAAAATTAATGGGAGTGTCAATCCAACCCTCCCGTCTCCCCTATTCCCCTTGCCTGTTCTTCCACCCCTCTCCTCTTCCTCCACTTTAAATACAGGATGCCAAAGAACTTTCCACGCTGAAATCCCAGAACAAGTCTCCCACCTGGGCCACAAGCAGCTGAGATGTACTAGTTGTTGTCACCAGTCCACACTAAAGCCTAATGGCCTACTAAGAATTAGGGATTTATTCAATTTAGAACATACAGGCAGCCTCAAAAGATGCCCTCCAATTCCCAGTGCCCCCTAGCATTTGGGAGGTTATCAGATCACTGGAGAGTCCAAGCCTTTTGGGGATTCCTTGAGTCACTCTTCTCCCCACCACACCCACCCCCTCTGTACAAACAGGGAGCTTTTTGGGCCACCTCTCAGCCTTTCGTATCATGATCCCACATTTAACCAGTCCATCCAATACATCCCAGACACCTCTGGACTAATTTCTAGACAGGGACAGTCACAGCAATCCACACAATGGGTTGCAGTGAGCTTCTGGCACCCGATCTAGTCAGTCCAGTTCAGTAGGAGACCGAAGACAGAACTGGAGCTGCTTGTGACCTCTCCTGCCAGCAGCTGCGCACCCCAGGCTCTCCCATGATATTTTCCACTGCTCTAGGGCTTTCCCTCTGAGGATCTCAAAGTGCTCTACAAAATACCCCCAAGAATAAGACTAAAGGCTGCCAAGGAAACGATCTCTCGCCCAGGTTACCCCTGAAGAAGTACCTTCACTGGAAACCAGTAGCTCAGGGGAATAAGAGGGGGAACTTTTCATCCTTAGGACACCGGTTCAAATCCATCCCAGGAGGACAGGGACTGAAATTTACCAGATGGCTGTTTGGCACCCTCCATGAAAGGGGTCAGTGGGTTTCAGTTGAGCTCCTAATAGAAAAGGGCCCGCAACACAAGAACTCATTACAATTAGCACCCTTGTGTGCACTGTCAAACAGAAAAAGCAAGGATCTAACCAGCAGAGAGCCTGAACTGAAGCATATTGGTAGCAGGCTCTGGGTGCCTTCAAGGGAAGTTTAAACTACCACTGCTCATGCTGGGTGGGAGGGGGTATGTATGTATGCACAGGAAGCTTGTACTGCTGGTATTTGTACAGTCCTGGCTACTTAAAAGGCAGGAAGGGAAGCACTTCAATGTTCTTCAATTTAATTCGGTCTTCAGGGCAGGTAGATTCGAGTGGCCAGGACCACAATATAGATGACTTAAATCTTCAGGGCTGCTGTCAAACTGACACCTTAGACCAGCACTAAATTCAGCAAGAAGTGGCGGAGTGTCTGTGCATGTCCCCTTAACAACACAACTATTCCTCTTTGATAAACAGTTCTCTTTGGAGGTGCCTCCTCGCCCCTCGCAGGCAGCGTTGACAGGATGCAGCCCTACATTCTCCCAGTGCTGCCTGGGCACAAAGGGCCAGGATGCTCCCCTGGGAGACAGATGCTCACCGGTTACAGGGGCAGATACTGAGGATGGATAATGAAGAGAGAGACAGACAGGTGGAGGGTGGCTCTGGGTATTAACCAGGCTTTCTTCAGCTGGCTGGAGCCTGACTCCCACTTGACAAGCACCGTCCGGCAAACCCCCAGGAAGGGGCCCCCTCTGTACATGGTGCAAATTGGAATACAAATCAGAGGGAAAAGCTTTCCTCTGTTTGAACAAATTGCTATAGATTCACCCCCGTCTCAGGTCAGAGCCCCCAGTGGGAAATATTTTCACTGGCTGACTGCTAATAGACTCCAGAGCAGCCACTAGATCAATAGCTGAATAAGAAAATTAGCCAAAGCGCACAATCTGATTTTGCCTTGCTTTGAATTACAGCAGGCTCGTGTGTTTATTTCGCTCCCGCGCCCCTCTCCCCTCCTTGTTCCCTGTTTACCCATCTATCAAACCTAGTCATGTTTGTGGGAATGTAACAAAGTACATGCAGAAAGAGGTAATGCCTTTTGAAAAATGTTTACACGCATTAATATTTGCCCGTGAAATGGCAGGGCTGCCATTTCCCTGAGAGGAGAGAGTTCTGGAGTAGCAGTGGGATACACTCACTCACTCTCTTACCCACAGAGAGTCAGTGTAGCTGCTCCACAGCACACAACAGGAGCAGGAATTGGATTCCCATTAGCCTGTCACAAAACTCAGGGGTACAGCAATGAGAAGGTTTCAAACATCACAATAAAACAGGTCAGTTGGCTTAGCCAAATGTAATGCTGTGTCGTTATACGTGGGCTGGATTTCAGAGAGACACTTGGGGTACGTCTACACAGCAATTAAACATCTGCCAGCTGACTCGGGCTCATGAAACTCCAGCTGCAGGGCTGTAAAACTGCAGTGTAGACATTCAGGCTCAGGCTGAAGCCCGGGCTCTGAGACCCCGGGAGGGGGGAGGGATAGAAATAAGAGACTATCCCTTTCCTTTAAAAGATCATTACAACACATAAGAAAGTGGCAGAGTGGAAGTGAAGAGGGAGAAATTATGAACAGTTTCTCACTGGCTCTTGATTAGGAGACCAAAAGGGTCTTCCATCAGACCCCTGAGTCTTGCCACCCCTTCCTCACAACCCAGACATCTGCATGCAAGTTCTGCCTCATTTTAATCTGGAGCTGTCCGTGATCAAAAGCCTTAAAGCACCTTTTTAAAATATTGTTTAAAAAGTGCTCAAATTTCCCAAATAAATCTGAGGATGGGAGTAAAATAACCCCCTCAAATCCGTCCTCCAGCATCCCACAAAATCCCCCTCCTCCCCGCAGCAACACCCTCGCCACATACAACCAGACCAACATAAAGCGAGGCGAGTTACTGAGCCTCAGACTCCGACACTTCACACTATAGTGCAAAGCTGCCAACTGGGTGTGTATAGAGAACTTGAAACTTAAAGCAGGCCCAGCACACACCACATGAGTCTGGGCCTTTTTTGCTTATTAACCACACTGAAAGCTGCTGAGACCTCATGAGGCTGAGCAGCCCCTGATGCTCCCTCTGCAGTGTGTCCCCCGCAGAAACTGAGCTAAAGATCCACAACATGCCCATTCCATTGCCCCCAAGCTACCATCTACCGCTCCATAGAGAGGGCTTGGCCGCTTTCTGTTAGTCGGTGTATCGTTCAGGGCTCCTGTAGGACCCCTGGCTGATTTCTGATGCATGAAGTGCAGTCATAGCCAGGAGTCCTCTCCCCACATTTCCCACCTGCTCCTGGCCAGGAGGCTGCAACCTTTTCTCTAGGATTTGGCATCTCACCACCCTCATCCAGCCTTCTGCAAAAGGCAGCTGCCCACTTAGGGGTATTCCTTGCAGGGAGCACATTCCGCTGGTAGTTCACTTAGCACACTGGCTTCTCATTCATAGCTCAGTGCAACTCAGTGTGCTGTCCTTGACTTACCGTGGTCTCTAGGGTTTGAGTCCTCTCTGCCTTAGAGCAAGAGGAGAGAGGCCTACCTCTAGCCTAACACCACCACTTGTATTAATAATGACAGTCTCTAGATTTCCATACCGGTGGGTTGCTGGCAGGGCATTTTCAATGAAAGGCTTGATCCAAACCTTGTTCACACTTTGGTTTGGAGGATCCCAAATCCTCCGACACCTTTGTTGAAAATCCATCTATTTACACAGGCCCTTGCCTGGGGGAGCGTGCAATGAATAGGAATTTCACTCAGCCCATCCATTGGGTTCCTGGTTGAATCTGTATATGGACTTTAGTTCTATTTATTATAATCCCCAAGCCCTGGGATCCCAGAGACTGAGGCTCACAGATGGACCAAGCACCACCGTTTTCAGCAAAATTCAACTCTGAGGAAACAAAATATTTTTTCTCTAAAAGGCATTGATTTTCAAAATTACCCAGTAGCAACACTGTTTCCCCTGGGAGGGCTGTAGAGGAAAAGGCCAAAATACACACACAACAATCCAGAAGCAGCTACTTTTCCCAGGCAAATCTTCCAATGGACTCCAACAGATTATTAGGAGAGAAAAATCCTCCCAAAACTTCTCCAAACTGCAGCCTTATTATTACACATACTCACGCTTTGGCACCTAACTGCTGTAGTGTGTGGGCACTGATACTTCAAGGAGCCATACTAGGGAGCAATGGAGAAAAATCAGTCACAGGAGAGGATAGGAGAGACTATCCACTGCAGCGAAGGGGATGCCCCCCTCCTCTGAGGCTGGGAAGGAAGTTGGTTTGCCACACTTGAAGGAGGATTTCATTTAATTAATTATTTTTAAAAACTTGGGGAGAGGGGTTGCACTTGTCCCTGGGGCTGGTTAGTCTGAATAGGGTCATGACAAGTAATTCTACTGGAGCAACCTCTGAAGTTATAGGGCCCAATTTGGTGTGAAGAGAAAGGACACTTCAACAACAGGAAGGACGAGTTATCCAAAATATCTCACCCCTTCAAACCAGAGCCCTCTTCATCCAAGCAGTCAGATGACAGCCTCTACACCAGACAGCTTCAGGATGAACCCACAGCTTCTGGCCACATAAAATTCTGCCACCTGGCCAAATCCCACCTGTAAACCTTCATTTATTCCAGCCTTATTCTAGGAGGTAACTGAGGGCACAATCCAGTCCAGAGACTCAATAAGAAACCTTCTCTTATACATACATGGGTGTAAGTCAGGAGTAAGTCTGCAGCATAAAACCAATGTAAGCCAGATCAGACTGCCACAGAAAGCCCTTCGACTAAGTAGGATTCAAGACTGTCTGTCCTGCCAAACCTGTTGGAGAGTGAGAGGCAAACAGAAGCAAGATGCAAGTCAAAAGCAAGAATAAAGGAGAGGAGGATAAAATTGGAGCTTGGAAAGGGAGGAGAGAGAGAGAGCGAGCCAGTGAGAGATCCTGCTCAATACTGACAAATCTGCTTTTCAGGAATCTAGGGAGAACCTAGGCAAAGAAGTCTGAGTAAGTTTGTGTGCAGGAAGGGTGAAGAAGGAGGTGGAAACTGAGAGAATGGCCAGAAGAAGGAACAGAAAGCAAAGCAGAGTCAGCCAGGATGGGAGGCAGAAGAGGCTGTTTGAGAAGAGAGACAAAGCTGTTTAGAACCAAGGCACAGCTGAGAGAACACGACTTGCCCCACAAGTGCTCAGCAGTGAAAGGACATGAGCAGAAGTAACGAGTGTGTTTGTGAGAGAAGCCAAGGTTTATATTATAAAAACAGATGGTCAAGTCATTTTGCCTGAGTTTACCTACGGTCTCACACAAAATCATTGACAGACCTAGGAAGAGCTGACTCCCAGTTCCCCTGCTAACCACCACACCTCATTCTCCTCCTAAAGAGAGAATATTTTGGAAGACTCTGATAGTGATTTTGACCTACTCCGATTTGTGTGAACCGATGCAGGTGGACTGACAGGGAAAGGGAGAGAGGGAGGCACAGCCAGAAAGTATGTGTGTTCAGAATAATTAGCAGCAGAGTTTGGAGATACAGCGTCCCCAAGCTCTTCTCAATCAGAAGTGGCTCTTTTTTTAGTCTCTGCATCTTCTTGTTCCTTTACCTGGGATAATTGCAGGCCTATTTGTAGAAGACAGAGCAGCCCAGATCGCCAAGCCAGCAGCAACATTCCCTGTGCATCTTACCCGGCATGCTGAGTGCTCAGAAAATGCAGGACAAAACAAAGAAGCAACCTGTGCCCCCGGAAGCTGTGGCACATCTGCCAGGGCCACCATGAACAAACAGGAGGCGGAGCTGGTTCTGCTTCCCTTACGGTAATCCCTGGGAAGAGAAGGAGAAGAGCAGACAGCCTCCTCAGATGGGAGACAGACTCAGGGACGGTCTCTTGGGGGTTCCCTCTCAAGCCATCACTCACTAGCAGTTTGTGACCAACCTTTTGAAAACAACTGTCCAGATAAAAATCATACAGTTCAGCCTAGCAAGGTGCTGAGCTCCCATGGAGCCAGCAGGACTGGAAGATGATCCCCCGTACTTCCACTTATCTTTATGCTTCTTACTGTACCTTATAACCCCACCCCAAGGAGGGCAGGGAGCAGTTCAAGGTGATCCAGAGACATGCAGGGAGTGGATATAGCTAAGAGTAATAATGTAATAAAACAAAGAAAAGGAAATTCTCCTAATACTCCAGCACTGCACAGCAGCAGTATAAGTGGTCATGCAAGAAAGCAAAGGTTGGAGAGCAAACTCCTGCCCCCTCCCCAGGCTGCGTACCATGGCAATTACAGTCCCATGGGCTCCGGGAAGAGGTGGGTACTGCCACCAGCAGCAACACAGCACCAGCTCCTTCTGCTGTGGGGCAGAGGTTCTCAAACTGGGGGGTGCGGAATGTATTCGGCGGAGGTGGGGGGGGGCGCACTGCCTTCAGAGCTGGGCACCCAGCCAGCAGCCGCTGCTTTCTGGCCACACAGTTCTGAAGGCAGCGCTGCCGCCGGCAGCAGCGGAGAAATAAGGGTGGCATGGTATGGCCTTGCCAACCCTGGTTGCAATTGCTCTGCTCCAAAAACCAGGCGCACTCATCGCACTAGTAACTAGTGTGATGCCAATAAGCAACATCTCACTTAAAATTTGCATTATTATAGTCTTAAATGGCTCTGTTTGAACCAATGCTGTACTATTTTTAATATTTAGTGAGAGTTGCATCTTGATTTTTTTTTAATTGGTATATGTTCTTGTGTGGCAGGATGGGGCCGTAATCTACTACAGACACAAAGGAGGAGGGTGCGATCAAATAAATTTGGGAACCGCTGCTGGTTCAGAGAAAGAGACAGAGACAGAGAGACCCCTAGCCCCACTATTCCAGCCTGGCCACAGATAATGGTGTGGGTGGGAGAGCGGGAAAAGGAAGAGAAACCACCCACAATTAGGGACCAATTGAATCCTGAAGCCAGAGCGGTCACTGGATCTTTAGTACCTAGGGAAACGAAGAAACCCCTTCCAGACCATCATCTTCAGGCAACAGATTCTGAAAAGCAAAGTGCAGAGCTTGGCATTTCTAGAAGCATTACCCAGATCATCAGAACTCCTCAATAACTGTGCCCCAGACCCAGGCATCGGATTCAGTCCCAACAGGGCATCTGCTCTATTGTGACCATGCGCAGTCACTGCTCTACTCAACTGGCATGCAGAAAAGAGCAATTCTCAAGCTAAGGTACACGTACCATTGGGTGTACGCGGGCTGCAATCAAGCTGATACATGGATTGGTTCAAAGTATGGAACCAGGATAAGAATCCATTATAACTGCACTGATTAAAAACTACAGAGATTTTTTCCTCAAGACTCTGAGTTTCATATGTGGCACAGCAGATGTTAAAGAACTGGCTGAGAACTGGTTTCCCAGAACCTGTGGCTACAGACTTCTAAATGTATTCTGGCTCACTTTTCCTCTAATGTTAAAAAAAAAAAAAAACCACACACACACACACACACACACCCCCCTCCACCCCCTTGCTTCTGGATAACAGGAGGTGGTTACAGTAGCTTCTGGAAAAACAGACGCTTCCAGAAGAGTCTCAATGAACCAACACCTAACAGCTACTGAAGTCTCTGTCACCCAAGTCAAACATCTTTCCATAAAACCCCTAAGGCTGTGACATGCCCCCCCCCCCATCCAAAATCCAAGCTTGCCTGTCTGTGTACTTACATTGTTCCCATCACAATAGCATCTGAGTCAAACACATTGAGGGATTTATCTACTACCCATCCTACCCCATTCTTGGACTCAGCCTACAACTGCTTCCAAATGACAGCTTTTCTACCTATGTCATACGCCGTTCCAGACCTTAAAAAAAATAAAAATTAAAAAAAAAATGCAGGAACCACATGGTTCATATTCTTAAGAACTGCAGACTCCTCCTGTGTAATATTCACGTTACAAAGATCATCTTTTGGAAGCTCTGAGATTCTGCTTTGGCAAGACTTGCATGTCAGGGACAGCTGTTGTCACTTGCTCTTCCAGTTCCTTGTTTTCAACCATAACAATGCCATTGGTATCATCACCAGGCCAGTGAGAGAGAGAAACAAACGTTCTCATTTTTAGAAAAGGAACTGAGGTTGCCGGTGACCATGTAATTACTATTTTTTAATCTAGTAACAGCTAGACAACATGTTTCTTCATCATCCATTCTCTATATACCTCCCCAAGTGTGTCACTAGCCCTCATGCTTTTCTTCAGCACCTTTCCCTGGTTTGGTCTTCCCCTGTAATTTAAAACTGATGCTCTTTGGTTTACACATAAAAGCCTGGGAGGCTTGTATTATGGGTTTCTTCCTCTGCGTTGTTTATTCCTCTCCTTTCTTTTGCTAGATTTGCTTCAACAAATTTAATTCTTACCTGATGTTTATTAGTAGTTAGCACTGCCGGAATTTCCTGGGCTGGGGTCTGTAGTGCTGAGCTATACAACCAGTCAAAGATGCATTGCAGAACTCTACCTTCCTTTCTCTCTATTGCCCTTTTAAGCGTCCACACAAAACACCTCACTGACCCCCTTGAAGCCAAGAGAAAAAACTGATTACGTGTGATTTACCGAATGTCTCATCTTTTTAGACAAACCATATGATGCCAACATAGTCGGCAATGGCTCAATAGTCTGCACAGCCAAAGCATTTGCAATATAGTACATGTAACTGCCAACCACCTGGAAAATGCATCAGCTACAAGTACATACATATGCTTACTCTGATCTGGGGAAAAATAAATCAATGCGTTGTCTTCGCCAAGGCCTAATACCCCACTGCCATGAAGCAATTTCTGGCATATTTCAGAGTTCACACTGGCTAATTTCTTCTGCTATGTCTTGGTTTAAGTCTGACCACCACACTTCTCATTTTCGCTTTGCCTTGGTGACGTTCATGTAATTTTAGCATGTATGCTTTATGGTATTAATCTTATAACCAATAGTAAACAATAATTCCCTGCTGTCAACTCCATTTTTCTACAGGAATAAGGATGAAATTTCTCACCTGCTATATGATTTGGCCAACCAGAAAAACTACACCACATTATCTTATCAAACGAAAGATCTTATTTCTATGGGTAGCATTTTCAAAAGCATCTAAGTCCCACTTTCAAAAGTGACATAGGCACCTAAATCTCTTTGAAAGTTTATGGGAATTAGGAGCCTACGTTCCAGGTCCTCAAAAGGTAGTTAGGCATCTAATTCTTATAACTTAGGTCCCTAACTACCTTTGAGGATCTGTACCTCCAACCACTTCTCAAAGTAGGATTACGGTCTTGTCTACACGAATATTTAGTTTGTGGCAAGCTGGGGTATGGATTTGCTCTGCGCTAGCCTGCTGGACCCCGCTGATGTGAGCTAACAGTACACTTTGCTTTAACCTGCTTTGAAATGGGACTAGATCAAAGCACACTAAACTGTTAGTACATGTCAGCAGGGTGCACACAGACAGTTAGTGCACAGCAGGCTAGGGTGAGGTAGATTCACACCCCTGCTTGCTGCAAACTAAGTATTTGTGTAGACAAGCCCTTAGGCTCCTAAGCCATTTAGATGTTTGAGAAAAATGTAACCACTTTCTCAAGCAGTAATGGGAAAAGTCTATATCCTGATTCTACTTCCAGTTGTGTCCCTACTTCTAGAGGCAACTGAGAGAGCAAGTTTCACTCAGGCTTGTGCTGGGTAGAACATGGATATGCAGCTAAGATTATAGCCCACCTCTGAATCCTAGCTGTTGCGATAGGTGGAATACTTTCTTTGCGGTCTTTTTCACTCAAGGTGTTGATCAGTGATCAAGGTAGATTTATTTTTTTAATTGTTCCAAAAATACCTCAGTTGAGAAGGCAGCACAGGGTGTAATTCACTGCAGCCTTTGTTAACCATTTGTGAAGTAAAAGTTATGGCTTTCTCTTTTCCATCTTTACACACATAAACAATTACAGCTCCTGCACATAATGAAGAGCGTCACCTGCTCATAATAATAAACTCTGGACTAAAATGTACCCAGATGGTGGAATTCCTCAGATTTTCTTTTCCTTTTCAAAACTTTTGCCTTTCTTTTCCATCCAAACCTATTTTACATTCATCACCCCCAGTCTCAATTCCTGTGAGCTCCTCACCCCTGGCTTCCCCGACACTCACATTGTCACCCTCTGGTCTGTGCAGAACATTGCTCCCAAGATGCTCCGCCTTGTTCATCTTCTGACCAAGTCACCCCCCCCCAACTCTGAATCCTTCCCCTTCCCACTGGCTTCCGCTCCTCTATAGCATCAAATTCAAGTTTCTTGTCTTTGCTTTCTGGGCCTTGCAAAACTCTGCTTTCCCCCTTTATCTGTCTGTCTCTTTTATCACACCTTGCAATGCCAGCTCTTCATAGCATAAACAGTCCTTCCTTGTTTGCTTTGACCATCAGTGAAACAGTTAACACTGAAATAGTTAACAACACTGCTATCATCAAGGGCTTTAGAATGAACACCCCATTGTGATGAACAGGGCCATCTACACATTTCGCAGAGCTATATTTCAGGCTGTCTGCAGACTCAGGCAGACACTACTGCATCAGTTTGCACATGATTCATATTTGGAGGGGTTACTTATCCATAAAGGCTGCTACAGACTTCAATTGTTCGTTGTAAAGGAAAGCTCAGACTCTGGACCACTGCCAGAAGGCAGCTTCCAAAATAAATGCCAATTTGCTGAGCCATCAGGAGCCAGCTGAATTCAACCCTTGGCTTTATTAGTGGAGACAAATTTGGAATGAATCTTCCATAGTAGTTTAACATTGCTTTAAAAAGTTATCTTAAAGCTGAAATATTTTTGGTTTACAGTCAGAGTCTCAATGGCCTTTTCTTCCTATGAAAGGATGGATCCACTCAGAATCTGTGCTATGCCCTAAACAAGCTACTTAGTTCTGGAAGAAAGCACATTTCTCTCTCAATCCTCATTCTAGATTTTTGTAACCATTTTAGAACCTCTTCAAGGTTTCTCCACAGTTTCCCTAAATTAACACTGTTTTAAAAATTTCCTCTAAACTAGCAGACAAAATTTAAACTTTGGAGAATTCAATCAATTATTCATTGGGATATTAATTATGCCATGCGGTAGTCTTTCAAAAATTGGAAAGATGGTTAAGGCATTAGACCTGACTAAGACTTGGTAGATTTGAGTTCAATTCCCAACTCTGCCATAGATTCATGGTGGGCCTGTGGGCAAAATTCACTTGATCTCTCTCTCAAGTCCCGAACTTCAAAATGGGGTAACACTACCAAAGGCGGGGCTCTATAAAGATAGCTCTGCTAAAGATGTGTGAAATGATCAAACCCTACAGTGATGGAGGCCATATAAGTCCTTAAATAGCCAAAGTTGTACACTCAGTGACAGAGCCAGATCCTTTTTAAAAAAAACCCCAAAACCCTCTTTACACAACCAGTGGAAGTGCTTGGGCCAGATCACGTTTTGTAAACTTCACTCCTCCTGGCAAATACAGCTGATGGGTTTGGAACTAGTCACTGAACTATCTCAAGCAGGAGTCTGATGATGACTTTATAGGCATCACAAAATCTTTATCCTGCCATCAGTTTTAGGAAAACACGCCCCCTCCCTCCCTCCCTGTCTCTCACATACACACACACCCAGTGCAGCCCGTTCACTAAACTCAACAGCAAAAATCATTCTTTGCTTCTGTAATTCCTCAAACTGCTTTCCTGCAGGTTCTTGAAAAAACACAACACACAGAGTGAGTATTAAAAATGTCATTCCACATTCTCTTAAGTCCAAGTCATTTTGCCATTATGCTTTCTCGCTGAGCCTTTGCCTGAATCAAAAACAGATTCTGGGTTTTTGAATTTTATCACCAGACCATACAAGTGATGCACTGTATTCCAATCCAGATTTATCTTGTTAAACCAATCTCTGCCAATTAGCAAAGGCCCATTTCTTCAGTAATAAATAGTAACAGCAAACAACTATCCATGTATTTTATACTCACCCACAGACATCCAAAACCTTTATCCTGCAGCTTGACTTTAATGTTCAATACTATGTCAGTTTCTCTCAGTGTAACATTTGCAAAATTTCTCTACAGAAATTACAGAGATTGTAACACTTGGGATGATTTCTATCCTCATCCTGACATTCTATTTACAGTACCCCAACAGGAGCACTTCAATCCCGATTACCCTATACTATAAATAGTTCCAAAGAGTGGTTTAAATCACAAGCCATTTTACCCTGGCTAGATGCAGATTTTCACACATACAATGGTCACCGAGTGAGCTCTGTGGGACCTTCCATATGCAAGATGATAGTCTATGGGATAGACTACCAAGGGCAGCAAGACACACTGCATCTCTGAGTGTATTGCAAAATGAGAGAGAAGCACAAGGAAACATAACAATGGCCAGATCCATACAGGCCACTTAGGTAATATTTCAGAGCACAAGGAAACCATCTGTTGTCTGGAGCTTTGCATTCCAATGCTACAGAGCAGTGACCTGGCCATCTGGGGACTTCAGCCACTCTAAGGGGAATTTTACTCTTAGCAAAGGCAAGTATGGGATCATTATAAGACAGGCCTCTCAGGATCCACTGTAGTTCCCTGATGGTCCACCTCCCCTTACACCTAGAAGCCAGTAAAATGATATCACCACATGTCTACAGCCTTTTATTATTAACACCAAGAATGTGCATGGTACTTCACAGACAAGCACAAAGGTCCCCGCTCAGAGGAATTTAAAAGTTCCTGAAATCCCCAGAGAGATTTACAGATAAATGATATATCCCCTCACAAAACACTGTTGTTAAAGTTGCTAGACCGCATATCCCACTAAGGCAAAGTGGGAAAGGCATGGAAATAAGTAGCTCGGTTTTCAACTCCCATTTACACTCCATTCATCCATTCCCCTGCTCAACCTTAACTACTTCTCTTCTCCAGCCACAGCCCAAGTTTAAAAGCTAATGGTGGTAAAGCAGGGGCCTGGAATGAAGTGGATCCAATGCACTTTGGCACAAAGGCCTCCCCTGGCACGTTAAGGTGGCAGTAGAGCTATGGGAAGCACACGATGCCCTGGTACAGAGCCACTCAGCCTCAGCGGATGGTGTTCCCGAGAGCCCAGGTAGCAGCACCAAATTAGCCAAGTGTCTCTGTGCTGACGCACTGGCACATGAAAGTCTGTCCATGGCACCGCTGCCCCAGTGCACCAGAGACACTGGGCAAAGACACTAGGCTTCCTGTCCAATCAGGGTCCCTACCACAACCACTCCCTCCCGTAGGGCAGCCTCTTCTCCCAAAAAGACCACATGTCCTTGCTTAAAATCCCTCCTCCCCTCATCTCTGCTCACCTCCCAGAGCCCACCTCCATATTCCCCGCTGCTCAGCCTGCCTGCCTGACCAGGGATCTGTGCAGAGGAAAGGAAGGATGGTCCACTGGTTCAGGCACTAACCTAGGCCTTGGTAGACCTACGTTCAAGTCCTTGCTCTACCAGACTTCCTACCTGGGTAGGTCACTCAGGGTATGTCGACACTGCAATTAAAAACCCATGGCTGGCCCTCACCAGCTGACTCTGGCTCACAGGCCTTGGACTAAGGGGCTGTTTACTTGTGGTGCAGACATTTGCGCACCACAATTTGCCTGGGCTCCAGGACCCTGCAAGGTGGAAGGGTCCCAGAAAGACAAAATGTCTACACCAAAATTAAACAGCCCCTTAGCCCAAGCCCTGCAATCCCGAGTCTGCTGGTGAGGGCCAGCCATGGGTGTCTAATTGCAGCATAGACATAGTCTTAGTCTCTTTGTGCCTTAGTTCCCCATCTGTTAAATGGGGGTAATAACATCTCTGTGGGGTAGGACAGTACTAGAAGGATAAATATGCTGGAGAAGGTGCTCAGATACTATGCTAACTGGGGCCATATAAGTATCTAAAGCAGGGGTGGCCAACCTGTGGCTCCGGAGCTGCATGCGGCTCTTCAGAAGTTAATATACGGCTCCTTGTATAGGCACCGATTCTGGGGCTGGAGCTACAGGTACCAATTTTCCAATGTGCTGGGGGGTGCTCACTGCTCAACCCCTGGCTCTGCCATGGACCCTACCCCCTCTCCACCCCTTTCTGCCCCCTCCCCTGAGCCTGCCGTGCCCTTGCTCCTCCCCCTCACCCCCCTAGAGCCTCCTGCACGCCACGAAACAGCTGATCGGGAGGTGCGGGGAGGGAGGGGGAGGCGCTGATCGGCGGAGCCACTGGCGGGCGGGAGGTGCTGGGAGCGGGGTGGGGGAGCTGCTGAGGTATTACTGTGGCTCTTTGGCAATGTACATTGGTAAATTCTGGCTCCTTCTCAGGCTCAGGTTGGCCACCCCTGATCTAAAGTTGAGACAGACAGATAGTCAAGAGGCAACCACCACTGGGCAGCCAGCATTGGAAAATGGAAGTAGCTGCTGGATCTGAGCAACTCCTTTGGCTAATCTCGGTGTAGCTTTATTAGTTTAACCTGAATATGGGGAATAACTTGATGGGCCCGATTTTCCACTGCCCCGCAGTCCACTCAGGCACTTTGGAGGAGGGAGCTAACACAGGGGGAATTCTCCAGCAGCAATCTCTAGCTGCTTTAAGTTCACTTTGTACTGCGTACCTAGCACAACAGGAAAGGGACAGAAGTGGCCTATCAGAACAGGACTTTGTGAAATTTGGAGGTTGTGGGAGTTGGGCCAGAGGAACCCGAAGAAACAGGAGAACAGAGCAAGCTTTTTCAAAGGAGCTATTTTAAAATTATTCTTTTCACAAAATTAGTAAACTACTTGCTAAGGAGGTTACGTAGAAAATTCAGTTGGTCCTCAGAGGCCAGTACTGGGCCAAACATGGAGGCTAAGTTCAATCATTCAAATATGAAACAGATTTTAGTCTTGCTTCAAGTGCACGTTTCAGTGCAACCTTAGCTCCAAACACAGAGGACAACTTAAAGGGCCTCCCCACACATACACACAAACACATGCACCAGCTTCCCCATAAGTAGAGAGTCACTGTCACTAAAAGCACCATTTGCATTCTGCAGTGAAATAAAACAAATAGCTTTTCATCATTTTTCACCGAGTTCACTATCATCAGTTTTACAAGCGTATCTACACATGCACGCTCACAAGTGCGTGTGTATGAGTGGGAACGTGGCACAAGTGACAACGATTCAGATGACCTCTACTAGAATGGAAAACAGCAATTGCAAGTTCATCTGATCCCTGGGGAACTCAGGTTTTAGGACAGATACACAGACACACAACTTTCGAAACTACAGATAAGGAATGCTGTAGGCAAGAGCTCCCCCTGCTGGTCAGATGTGAATCAACAACACTGACTCCCTAGCCCGCTGTGCACCCACCCACCTGTGGCCAGTGAAAAACCTGAGTGGACGGAGGTGAGACAGGCCAGACCAGAACAAGGGTTGGAAAAGCTCAGGGAAGCAGGATCCATAGCAGATGTTCATACAGAACCATATACTGCAATGGAATTGATGCTGATGGACACTTCTCCGCTCTACAGATGGAGCAGAACAGCAGTGGCTGCAGCTCATTTGTAGCCTTATTCAACTTTCACGCACACTGGTGTAAAATCAACAGTAACACAACTGATGTCAATGGAATTGCAGCAGTATAAAACTGAAGTGAGCAAAAGGAGAATCAGGGCCCTTGTTTCTTGGAACACACACTGCAAGGCAAGGAAAGTCACTGCCTCACAACAAGTCCTGCCAGGCTGTGCTCAGCAGGACTCCCAAGTAACCCATTACCTCTTTGGTAGTGGTCCTTCTCTAACTTAACTCTTTTACTGAGCCAGGACTAGCGTGTTCCCCTTCCCTTGCTCCAACTATTGATCCCTTTCATTATTAATGTATGCTGTGGTTTTGATCTCCTCCATGGAGTAACAAGCATTTTTAGAAGCGTTTTTATTGCTAAGCTAATTATTGGCTCGAAAGCAAACCTTTGAGTCTCTTAAATGAAAGGGAGGATTAAAGCAGTTTTAAAAAATTAAACAAACACTTTAGAGCCTGACTGGGTAGATCTCTCTAATTAAACACCGGTGCACACACACACAAAAACCCACCAGTATTCTCCCTTTCTCCCCGCACTCCTTACCATGTCTCATTCTCTCCTGGTGGATCCGCCAGATCTGCATTCTGCTACCTGGTGTCAGCTCCACATCCCCCAAGCCTGGAGGATATTGGCTCGGTTCAGAATGAAACAACTTGCTAATGCAGCACTGGCAGCCACCACCTGGACAAGGGTGACTGGGTCAGGGGCTCTTGCACTCCGGGCCTAGAACACTCTGGAGCGGAAAGTTTGGAAGGCTCTTCTCAGTAAGCCTAGTCTCAGCTTTGGTGAACATGCTAAACACTCAATAGAGAGACGATAGGCACGCCAAGGTATTTTTAGGTGAATGCACCTGCTGTGTTTCTAACAAAAAATAACATTGTACAATGCCTTTCATCTGGAAAGAGAAAAGCACATTACAAACAGTATACTCATTCACCTGGAACTGATAAGCCGTCACATCTGGGGATGGCTCCCAGCAACCATTTTGCACCAGTAACACTAAGGCCTTGTCCACACTAGAAAGTCTTTGCTGGTAGAACTGGGTAAAATTGGAGATAAATAGTTTATTTGCCAAAAAAGGCAGTTTCAGCCCACCCAAAACCATTAGGGGATTTGACCCAAATTCACCAAATAGTTTCAGCCAAAACATTTTTGCAGGACTTAGGCACCAGTCACAAAACTGGGGGAGGGGAAAGCTGGCTCCTTTATAACCTTTAGTCTAGTTACTAAGGCACTCACCTGGGTTGTGGGAAACCGAAGTTCAATTCCCCCCTCTGCCTAACATGGAGGCGGGTTTTGAACATGAGCCTCCCACATGCCAACAAAGCGTCCTAGCCATTGGACTATTGGGTAGCATCAGGCAGGTCTCTCGCAATCCTGCCTCTCGACACTGGTCCATGGGGTATAAATTATAAAATAGCCATCGGATCAGGGATTTGAACTTTTGGTTCAAACCCTCCTAGTTGAGATGAAGCTTATACCAGTAAAAGAATCCTTTTGTTGTTATAGCTTATACCAGTTCCCTGAACAAACTGCATCTATGCTGAGGTTTTTGTTGGCACAGGTACGAAGGTTCCCCCCCCCCCCCCGCCATAGCTGTGCTGGCAAAACTTGTAAGTGTAGCCCAGGCCCAGCTAATTAGAGTGGTGTGGAAGGTTTTTTGTTGTTGTTGGGGTTTGAAATTCTTTTGGGGGGGGGAAATAGAAGGTGCAGCGTGGGGCAGACAGAGATAAAAGAATGACAAATAATTTCTATAATTGAAATTGCAGAATGAATTTAGGAAAGTGAAATGGAATTACGCAAAATGAGATCTGTGCAGGGCACGAGGGCCAGTGCTCTGGCTTACAGGAAGTGTCATAGGATCGTTAATAGCTACGTAGCAGTCTGACTTCATACTCGAAAGAGAACGGCCCCAGCAGTGCCGTGCCCAGTCACCACTGCTGATGTACCTCTTTGGTAGAAGAGACTCATAGGGAAGAGCACCACCTACTGAACCACCTGGGCCTTTGCCTGCAGCACCTTGGGTTTTCCTTTGGAGCTGCTTACTGTATCCACACACCCTTCTGTCATACTCTTTTCAAGTCATCTGAAATATGTATTTCCACAAAATCCGACAAAAACCTGACATGGTGATAATTTTATAAACTATGTTGCTCATGTCAAATTATTCAACATCTGTCTTCGAGTTCCCACAAAAATTAGCATAGGATAGTGGTTTCTGATGACACCTACAGTGAAATATTTTGACTTCTACCAGTAAGTTGCAAACAACCTGTCAGGAGGATAATGTCAGTTTCCAAGTACTGCATATTAAAATAATCCCAGGGTTTGTTTGGAGCACAGTTCCACTGACCTAAAACAGGGCTCTGGTTATGCAAAGGGAAGGAACCAGCATGCTGTACAACAGGAGGAGGGCAGGATGAGTCAAGCTGGATTGGTAGAGTGGTGCTGAGAATACTTAGCTCACTGATATTAAGGAGTTGCTGGAGAGGCTCAGGAAGAGTTGGCCCAACCTGCATGCTGTGGGAGATTATGTTTATACAGCACCACAGGCATAAATGGCAATTTATAGATATAAGACAAAGGGTATTTTTGACCTAAATCCAATGGCTAACAAGGAAGACTGACTGACCACAGGGGAAGGGACACATTGAGTAGAGCCAAGAGAGACGCTGTATTTATACAAACTACCTACAACACACCTTCTAAAATAAAAATCAGACAAGAAGCAGCTTACAGACGCAACCCTGCTGCCAGTTAAGTCAACGTTCAAACTCATCAACTTCAATGTAAGCAGGATTGGGCCCTAAAGAAGCAGCCCCGAAGGATGGGATGGGCGGAATGGCAAAGAGGCTGCAAAGCATGCCATCTGGCACTGTGGCTCAGCTGGTAGAACATCTGGACAAAGGAAGGGGAGGGAAAGGAGCTGTTGGTTCAGATCAGCTGGCTAGAGATTAATATTACAGTGTAGCTGTGTGCACTCACAGCCCAACACTGAAGCACACAGAGCTTGCAAGAGATGAGGAGTCATCCTGCTTGGGTGAAGGTGATGTAGAAGCTGTAGGCCTGGCCTAAGAGACAAGGGGTCAGGAACCAGGAAACAAACACAAAGCATTGAAATGAAACAGATTAAATGAAAGAGATTGAGGGTTTGTGTGCTAGCCTAGGACATGTTTCCCCAAAGCACTCGTATGACAGAAGCAAGGAAAGATTCTCCCATAGATTTTTATGCTGCCTGCAGCCCACCCCATCAGACTGAGAAATCTACAGCTGACTCACAGGGTCATATCTTCAGAGAGAGAGATTTACTGGTCATTTAGATCCATCCTCAGAGGCCGAGACAGGATTGCTCCATATTGCAAGCACTATGCCCAGTCAGATTTATATATCCCAAATGACAGGTCTCTTCCAGCCCCTCCTGTTAAGAGGCCATCACATCTTACTTTCAGGACATTTGCCCTGATATCCAGGCTAAAAATCTTCCTTTTCATCCCATTAGCATGTTGCTAGAGCCCTTATCTCTACCCTAAGACATTCCTGAAAGGTAGTTCTCTTGTTTTCTACAGCTGGAGGGCTTTGGGTGGAATGGACAGCAACCCACCATCTTTGACTCAGCTCAAAAGCAGTATGTTAACATTGGGAAGCTGACAGCGTATCAATAAAAACACTCCATCAATGCTTGTGAACTGCTGTACATAGAGTAAGCGGAGCAGCAGCCTAAGACAAAGCTGGAGAAGATTTTGAAGTCCTCGGGGCCAACTTTAAATAAAGTGATGGGAAAAGGGCATGTCCCCGTCCCGTCCCGTCCCCCCGCCCACCCCATCTCACTTCAAAAACTCCAATGCGTTATTTGTAGAGGAACAGCCAGAGAGACTCCTCCCTGCTCCACGTTTTGGTTCTTTTGCTCTAAACGTTCAGAGCTTCCCAGCCAGGGGATGCATTTCCTCCTGTCTGTTTTTCTGCATTTTGGAGCATCATTTGGTAAGTGTATCACTACCTGCTGCTTGCCTCAGCGTGTGGCTTGGAGGCATGAGCATGGCTAGCTGTCTGGAAACACACACACCATTTGGGGTTTGGGTCTATCACACAGTCAGCAGTGGGCTAGTAAGCATTGTCTCTTGGCCACTGAACTGCCACACTACACTATATGAACTGATTTGACTAGCCTCACTGTGCCCTTTTAGCAAACAGGGTTGAACAGATGGAATCAGCTAACAAGGAGAGGGAAGATTATTGGGTTTCAGACATGCTTCAGTCATTATAACAAACACCAATTTATGTAACAAGCCTCTTCAGGTAACAGGATAAAAGTACCTTGACTCCTAATTCAATTTAGTCTCCTTTGTAGGCACTTCTTCCCCTACAATGCCTCACATACATTTTATTTATACTATCAATCTCAATAAACCTCTCCAACAACTCAGCTCTCCTAGACAGAAGTCTTTTGTGCACACCCATGGGGGGGGGTGTATTATTTAAAGGGTACATCACATGGCTATTTTATCTGGTTTAATCTGATTTAAATCACACTAGATTTACTCTAATAAAATATATTTATAATCCTCCTACAAATGCCTCTCTTCCGCTCCCATCTCCGCCATTAGAATATTTCAAAAGAAGGAAGATGTTCTGAAACAAGATTCTTGAATTCCCAATATTCCCACATTGAGTGCCACATGAGACAAGCATTTCAACCACAAAATACTCCGACTATATTTAGCTTGGGGCTATAGCTGGAGATTAAGATGTAGGACAAAAGTAAGGGAAGTGTGCGTCTCTAATCCAGTTTTAGACATTCTTGCAAATACAATGGCCTCACTCGAGCACCGGGTGAGCCAGCAATAACAGCAATTTCACATCTAAACAAACAGCTCTGGCTGGAGAGTGCACAGAGCAAGTGTTAGGAAAGAGACTGGAGGAAGGATTGGAAAAGAGGATCTGAAACTATTAGTCACCATAAAAGTTTGTGGTGTGCTGACTTCAGCATCCAATGTTCTGAGTTGTACTCACAGAGACAGCTCTATATTAAAATCCCTGATTCTCTTGACAGATAGCTTAAGGGGTAGGGGGGGTGGGGGGGAGGAGGCGGCTGGATTTTTCCTTTATTTGTGCAGTTGAAATAGCAAAATAAATATTGGCAGTGCACCATTCTGACTTTAAAGGATGCCTTCATCTCAGTGTATCTGTCTCTTTCTTTCTGAAAAAAATAAAACATCAGAAAGATATTCTGAAGATCTAGTTTTGCAGCATCTCTGCTAAAATATGAATTCCCTGGCATGGGTGGCTGGATGAACAGCATAATAAACCACATTTGAAGGAAGGTGTAAACAGAACAGGAGTGAGACAAGCGTGAGAGCGCTTAAAACTCATTGAAGAGGCCTTTTAAAGCAAAGAAAACTAGTTACAGTTGGACGGCAGCACTCGTAGTAATTAAAAATAAAAGTCTGTCCCGGAGCACAATACCCATCCTCAGGGATTAAAAAACCTGCACATACCATCTTTCTGTTGCCGTAAATACATTAGACTCCCCATCTCACTGCTCTTGGGTGCTTCCGCCAATTTCCCCCTGAACCTGCAATCCCTCCTCTACCCACACACATTCCAAAAAAAAAAAAAAAAAGAGTAAAGCTTCTACTTAAAGTAGTTATTGTACAAAACAGATGTAAACTCAAATTAACATCCCAGCCCTGAGGGGGAGAGGAAGACTCGTTTCTCATCAGAGAAATACATCATTAAAAAAAAGTGACCTACAAAGACTTAGCCACAGTCAGTGAGACTGGACTCTGCATTACCAGAGCTCAAACAAGAGGTTAGCTAAAACCTTCCAACACACACACAGGGATTGGGAGCCCTCTCACTGAAGGTCTATGCTCAGAGCGCTTTCTTTGTTAGAGGAAAAGGCACATCTTCAAGAGGAACTTTATAGCAAGGCACAATGGAGTTGTAAGCCAAGATAAAGCAGGCTTGTTGTCAGAGGCATGTCCGAGGGGGTGAGGGGGGGAAGAGTAGTTTATTTGCTGGAAATGCAGCTCTCCTTGTAAAGCAAAAAACTGTGAGAGTCAGTAGGGGGGCAGGGAGGCTGTATTTTGGAACTGCAGTGCTTGCCAAAGCAAATCCTGGGTGTACTGTTAACTTGGAGCCTGTCTTCAGGACAGAGGACTGTTCTCATCAGCATGTGTTGCTGGTCATCCCTGCTGCCCTCCTGGAAGCTGAAGGGATAAATAATCTATGTCTGTGGGAACCGTACTACGCT
The DNA here is from genome assembly GCF_965152275.1 of Natator depressus. Taxonomy (NCBI): domain Eukaryota; kingdom Metazoa; phylum Chordata; order Testudines; family Cheloniidae; genus Natator; species Natator depressus. The sequence goes on from NC_134236.1 coordinate 150,736,316, forward strand.
GGGTGTCATCTGCGCTTGCCGTTTGCTCGCTGCCTGCATTCATTTGCAAATGGGCAACAACAAAAAGCAGCTAAACCTGAGCCCTGCCAAGGAAATAATTTTAAAGAATGACAGCAAAGTAACACAGCTCAGTAGGATTTAAAGGCAAAGTCACCCCCACCGCCCCTTTCAGTTAGATCTGAGCACTGTACCATCCTTGGGGATTGGGCGAGATGCTTTCTTAACCCAGCCAGGCGCATCCAGTCTACACCTCGATCACGGCTCCCTGAGCATCTCTCTTATCTAGCTCCTAATAGCCTCCCTGCACGTGCGCTGACTCTTGCAGCAATTACCTGGGACCCGCTTGCTTTCAAAACCCCCAGCGCTGAGTGGACTGACATCCATCCCCCCCCCCGCCCCCACAAGCACTTTTATGTTATTTGTCTTGTACTACTTTCCCTGCAGCAGGTGATAGCGGGGGCTCCTAGTGCAGCGGCCCTTTGTCAGATCAGCAGGATAATAAAAGCCAGACCGGTTAGAAGAGTATTCAACACCAAACACGCACACACCAACCGAGCTTTTCTCCCATACGGCCTCAGCTAGGAAGATTAAAGGCAAAGGAAGCCCAGCAGCAAAGAGCCAACAGACGTGGTGTCCTCGGACGAGGGAAACAAGGCAGCACAGAGGCAAACAAAACCAAGAGGAAAGATTGCAACTTTCAGCTCTTGTTGCAAACGTCAGTACAAGAGTGACACCGAGTTTTGCAGCCAAATCTCTGCTCTAGAACGTCTCTTCCTTGAGCAAGGGGGGCGTGGGGTGGAAGAGACCCAGGGCTGATCCATGGGACACAACTTGCTGCTTTTCCCCTTAAACAGCATCCACCCAGAGAGACTCGGAAAGGGTTACACGGTGCAATCTCCCCGCTCTCGTACATTTCAGGCGGCCAGGGCAGGGTTCCAGGCAGGAATTAGGAAGTGGCGACAGGGTCTGGAAGCCCTATTGCTGCATCAGTCTCCTCCCCCGGTCTGCCACCAGCATCATTGACTTTCTCCTGCAGGTGCTTTTTAACTTGGATCCGATAGCCTTGTCCGCCCCCCGCCCCTCCCAAACCGGGATAGAACAATAACGTCTCTTACCGTAAACCCCGTCTCCCCGGATAGACACCGGCACCACCGCCAGCAAGAAAAAACAAATCATCTCCATCTTCAAAGCAGATCCCTCATAGCCGGCGAAGAAAGGCAGCCCCCAAAAAGCCAGGCAGCATCCGGCGGCGGGAAACGAGAAACAGGCGAAAGCTACTTCATCCACAGCCTCTGAGCAGGGAGGGATCCAGGAGAGGCTTGCCCGGGCTCAGAGCGCCTCAGCCCGGCCAGCGAAGTCAGCCAGCGCCGCCTGGAAGTCGCCGATCTCTGCACAGTCAACTTGGACGAAGGGGGAAAAAATAGCCCAAAATAGGAGCAGTAGTTAAAAATAAACCGGGGGTGGGGGAAGAGAAGAGAGGAGGGAAGGTGGAAAAACCAAAACCAGGGCCCCTCTTTCCTCCCAGGCTCCTTAGGAGCTCCAGAAAAATAAACCCAACCTCGCACTCACACACACACACGCACGATCACACCGTGCCCAGAAGACACGGCTCCAAGTGGGGAGCAGAACCCAGACAAACTCCAGCCGCGGCTCTGCCCCGCTCCTGTCACAGGGGGCGGCGGTGGGGGCTCACAAAGAAACGCCAAGCGCTTCCTGAACTCCCGGGCTTCCCAAACTGGCTGCCAACTGGGGCCAACTTGAGAGTCCTCTCCCTGCCACTAAGGAGGCGCTGGCTGAAGCCCCAGGAAGGAACAAGGGGAAGTGAGGGAGGAGGAGGAGAAAGCGGTGGGGGGAGGCTGCGATCCAGCTGGTGGAGGGAGGGAGGGGAGGGGGCGGAATAGGTGACTCTCTCTTTTAGTCTCCAGCTCTTTCAGGGAAGGGGCGGTGTTGTAATTCATTACAGCCAGGGAGGGTTGTTTTTTTAACAGCAGCTCCCAGTAGCTTCCCGCAGCTGCTGAGCTTCGATCCCCAGCCCGGCGTCGCCCAGGTGCATCACATCAGCCCCGCTAGCCCGGGGTGGGGGGGAGGAATCGCTACAACACAGGCCCCCTGCTTAGTGCTTTGCTGTTCCGCTCGGCTCTTCTCCCCTCCCCCTCTCTCTCCCTTCCCCCAGCCAACCTGGCAGATCTTTCTGGCTCCCGAAGTTTCCCTGAGGTCGTGTTGACTGGTTTTGATGGGGGCTTTTTAATGGTTTTGTCCCCCCCCTCCCCGCCCTTCTCCCCCTTTCCTAGCAGTTGGTGGCTACGAGCTGCCAAGCCAGCGGCGGCTTGAGGAGGCTGGAGAAAGTTGGATTCTTCTTGCAGGAGGTTTTGGAGACACCGCTTGACAGGTCCTGGCCCCGCCCCTTCCTCCCACAGTGTGACAGTCCGGGCGGGGGGGCGGGGGGGTTGATTCTTTTCTTCCTTCGCCCCAAGATATTGGACCCGCAGTTTCAAGCCAGTTGCGGCCTCTGAGGCTCACTCTGCGTGCCCCTGTACCATCGAGTGCCTGGATCCGGCTTCACTTGGCCCCTTTGAATGCCGCTCGCCCTGGCAGGGACTCGGCCACCCCTGCGAGCTGGGCGCCTCTGGCCGCCGGCTTCTCTAGCCTCTTCGCTCCCGCCTCGGGCTGACCTGCGGAGTGAGGTGTCCTGGGCCCCTGCGCAGATCGGGAGTGACTGTGGCTCCTCTGTTCGCGGCGCCTCTCCCCCGAATTGAATCTATAATCCTTCAAGCCCCGGCTGCAAGTTCTGCCTCTCCCCCCGCCCCACTCCGTCCCCCCTTTGGGCTTTTCAGTTTTTGACTCCTCTCCACTATTTGGTTCCCCCCTCCAGTTAAAGAGGGGGGGAGCCAATTAAATCGGCTGTGCTTGAAGACAGCCCTGCCTCCTGCCCAATTCCCCGGCCTCCCCGAGGACAAATTAGAGAAAAGAAAACAGGGCTGGGGGGAAAAAAAAACAAAAACCCGCATCTGCGCGGCTTTTTCCTCCTTTTCTTTCGCATTCTTTCTCCTTTTTTTCCCCCTTCCCCTGCAGAGAAATGTCAGAAACCAGGCAAGGATCCATTCATCCTGGGGACACACACGGCTTCGAGGCCCCGGGCAGAGGAGACGGGAGGAGCTGGTGGTGCACACGCTTGGTGCAATGAGCGTGGGGATGTGTGCGACACAGACAGCTTGGACCGTGTCCGTAGTGTAGCATTGGGGTACGTGGCCGTGATGTGCAGTAAGCATGTGTGCAGGCAGGGTGCCTAGGTGGGTAACGCACGGGGTGTGGCTGTTGGTGCACCGGGGTGTTGGGTGTGTTGCACGGCCTGCACGCTTATAGTTCCTGGGAGGCAAGGGGGTGTGCGTGTGTAGTGTATATGTTTCTGCACACGTATCCGTGCATGGTTGTGTTCCACGGCTGCGCATTTGCATGTGGTGCAAGCGCGCCTGGATGCTTGAGCACAGGTGGGGTTGTGTGGGATGTGTCTGCACTGCACGTCTGCTGGCGTCGCGGGGCGTGCATGTGCACATTGTCCAGGTGTGTGTCAGGCTGCTGGCGCGCCAGGCTCCCTTTACCCATCCTTCATGTCTGCAGGCGCGCTGGGGCTCGGCCGCGAAGGCAGCCGTGTGGAGGAGCGGGTGAGTCTACACCAGGCTGCCTTCTGCTCCTTAATGCTTTCGCTGCAATCAGCCAGCCGCCTGGTGCGTTCGTGCTCCTCGCAGGGCAACGGGAAAGACAACCTCCCGCGGCCGAGTTTGCAGCCCGGCGGAGAGCAATCCGGAGGGGTGGGGGGAAAATACACCAACCCCCTCGAATAATAAATAATAATAATAATAATTAATAATCCAATTGCTGCAGGTCCCTGTAGAGCCTCGGTGGCAGAACTCCGCCTTTCTTGTCAACGTCTCTGCCTGGTTTCGCGGAAAGAAGGCGCTTCTCCTCGGCCCCAGTGAATGAGATGCTCCAGCTGTCCCCTCTGCTCCTAGGTGGTGGAGCAAAAGTCTTACTTCTGTTCAGTAGGTCAGGAAGCTTCTTTTCCCTCCATGAACACCATGTGAAAGACAAACACCCCCCTCCCCCTTCACATCCTTGTAGGGGGAGTATTAAATCAAAGTTGCTCCTAGAATCAAATCTATTCCCACCCCAGTGTTGTTAAAAACGATTGGTTCGGGGGCTGGAGGGAAGATGGAGCCAGGATGTAGGAGAAGCGGTTGCAATATTAAACAGGGAGGGTATAGGAGCTGCTGGGAGAGGAGTTCTGCTGAGTTTTGCTTCCAATCGAAGCCAAATCTGCCTCATGAAATATCGAGCCCCCTGGCCCGAGTTCCCGTGGAAGGACGCCGCTCTTTATTCCTCGCAACCTGCCTGTGCAGGAAGCAGATTAGACAGCGCGACTCAGGGTGGGGGATGTGTTAGCAGGGAACCTGTGGGGGATACTGCAAGTGCCCTGACGTTTTTCAGGAGAGAAACCCATTCAGATTATTCTCACCGCGCACACGGCTGAGGTTTCGGAGGAGCTGTATTCCAGATAGTAGCAGACTGTATCAGCTCTCTTTGCGGTGGGTTTGTAAACATGCGAAGACGAATCAGGAATTCCAAGATATCTGGATTATTGGGGGAGGCAGGGAAGGGAAGGTTAGAGATCCCGCCCCCCCCCCCCCCCGGGTATGTCTCGTTATCCCTGCGTTATCCTGTCACTGTTATTTATCTCTGCGTGTGGGCACGGCTTGGATAGCCATACCGGTAGGATCTTTCAGGACTGGGAAGGGGGCGGTTAACTACACTCTAACAAGGGAGGGGATTTAAGCCTCTCTGCGTGTCTCCAGCCTCTCCCCTTTCCCTTGGCGCAGGGAATCAGCAAATGCCGAACGGAGAAGCCGCCAGCAAAGTTATCCCTGGCAAGCCGAAATAGGGGAGTTTCCATTTTCCCGAGGTCTCTCGCGCAGCCGGCTGTTTCCTTCTAGAGCTGTAAAGCCAGATCTCTAGAAACCTCTCTGAGTGGGTACGATTGTTCCGCTAGGAATATTTTCTAGGAGGATCATTCAACTCTCGAGCCCTATTTAAAAAAAAAAACAAAGTGACCCACTCAAGAGTCCGCCTGAAGGTAAGGTATTTAGACATATCCAGTCTTCTCCAAGGCAGGAGATTTCCTAGTGCCTTGGCCCCAAATATGCTTCTAGACCAGCATCATCGGTGCCGTAGTTATCCGCGATTTTAGAAGACACTTTGTAATAGAGCATTAAGGAAAGTAGCTGCCTTTGCTAATCACACACTTTGGTACAGTGAACCCCCGGCGGAGGTGTTACTCAGCCCTCTGTCCCTGGGATCGCTGATGGGAACCTGTGCCGCCGCCAGACAGAGAGAGAGGTGTTACACCCAAAGGAAAAACTGCACTTGCAAAAGGCGCACTGGCAGGGATTGATTCATCGTGTGAACAAGAATCATACCCAAGGTTAAACACACACACACACGAAAGAAAGAGTGATCGCCCAGAGAACGGCTGCTTACTAATTCATGCTCTAACAAATAAGCAATTAACAGATAGAGTCGCTAATTAGTAAGCAGGTATTTCTATTATAAACTGTATTCAACCATGGAGAGGAGCAATAATGTACAGCAGCGACAGAGACAGCACGAGCAGCTGGACTAGCTGGATTATAAGGACCAGTTTCCTATTAATGGGGCAGAGAAGGCTGATAGGGTTTATAATAGGCCCATATTCTTCCCCCAAGCAGGATCAGGAGTTTTGTAAAGATGGGTTAAAGGAACACTCGTCAAGTACTTGTAGGTTTCTACCCTATAGGTTTACGACAGCTTGGAGTGGAGGAGATTCCAAACTTCCATACGAGTAGAAATGTCTTCTTGACTTTTAAGAAGTTTCAATAAACCTTGTTTTGGGAGGAATTTAAATCCAGCTGCTTGCACCCGGCTGCTTAAAGAGGGCCGCATGAGACAGCTGCAGAGAGACCCAAAAAGTCAAAGTGAGCAACTTTGCCTCTTACAGTTTGTATGACAACTTCCACCTACTCTGTATGTGTATACATCTTCTTACTATATGTTTCATTCTATGCATCCGATGAAGTGGGCTGTAGCCCATGAAAGCTTATGCTCTAATAAATGTGTTAGTCTCTAAGGTGCCACAAGTACTCCTGTTCTTTTTGCGGATACAAACTAACAGGCCCCTACTCTGAAACTTTAAGGTAGTGCAGGCCCAGAGCAGGGAAGTGAAACCGCCTCGAGACAGAAGGTGGAATTGATCAAAACTGTGAAGCACAAAAAGGAAACAAACAGTGAGAAGTGTCAGATGTTTACAGGGTTTCAGCTTTAAATACACTTTAATACATTTTTAAATGATTATTGGGATAAGCATAAGTATGGGGTAGTTTGTAACCTATGAAACCCTTTGCAGGGTTTTTAATTTAGTTATTAACCCATATTAAGGATTTGTACCAGCAACGACTTATAGAGCTATCTGAATGGTGCACAAATCCAGCAATATTCACTCCGAGTTTTACATTAATTTGCTTCCGCTATAGTCATACCCCTTTTATGTTAGCTCTCTGCGAACATTCACATGCTCCTGTTTCACTGAGCAAGTGGTCATGGAAAATGCGTTTCTAAAGCAAGCCACCAAAGTATGTACAGCCACCAAATTTTAAATCAGCACACGCAAGTCTTTGTGCCAGAAGTACCTGTGAAGTCATCCAATTAGGGACCAGGAAGAAATATCACAATTAACTGACTAATCAGAGCTCGAACAATGCGGCTTGAATAGCAAATACGGTATACTTGCAGCCAACAGGCTGAGGTCAGTCGACGGAGTTAAGAGAAGTAATTGAATCAGGAGTCATGAGAAGAAACAGCTCTGTTCGTGGGGTATTCTGGGAGCAATAAGAGACGACAGTTGCTGAATTATTTATGAATGATCTGCTCAGGTCTACCCAAGTAACATTTTTAAAAATATTAATTGTCAGTGTTTCCAGTGGGAAGCGTAAGGCAAAAACCTCCTACCGCTCCCCAGCACTGTTTATCTGCCATAGAACTACAAGGGAACCAAGAACCTCCGGGGTTTCCACTTGTCAGAAAGATAGATAAGGGTCGGTGCCCCCCTCCCCAAATCGTTTATAGAGAACACATTTGTCCCATCCTCTCAAGGAAGTGCCTTTCGCCTCTGTGTCAGTCCCCGCTTGTCAAACAAGCCCTGCCCGTCTGAAATATTCATACACGCTCCAGCGCATATTCCAGGGAGACCCGCAGAGGCAGGCAGCCGCTGGAAGAGATGTGGTGTCCCCAGCGAGGCGGTCAGGGCCGTAGCACAGCGGTCCCGTGCTAGAGACGAAGGATGAAGTGGGCGAGGCCACGGCCCAGTTACAAAGGCCTCCATTCTCCCGGGGTCAGGGCTTGCACGCGGCCGCCCGCCCGGCGCACTCCATCCGGCCGCCCCTTTCCTGCGGGGCCGCTCGGCGGAAGCCGCTCTCCCTGGGCACCAGACAGCTCCTGCTTCTGGTGTCCGGCATTTCCGTCCCCTCCCTGCCCCGGGTCTACCACGTAACCCAGAGGGCTGGTTTGTGTTTATTCCCACTGCCCCCTGGGGGGCGGGGTGAGCACAAGCACAGTAGGGTCCCGCTGTTAGGGCTTAAAATGAGAAATCAAAAAAAAAAAAAAAAAAAAAAAAAAGGGGTGGGGCGGGGGAGGGAAACAGGGCAGCGCGGGTCTGGAGCAGGCAGGTGGGGACAGAGGGCGACTCCTACCGCTGCAGCGCGGGTGTGAGCGGAGATACCTAGGCAAGGAGGCGGCCGGACGCCTGTAACTCTGCAGCAGTGGGGAGCTGGGAAAGCAGGGGGGACACCTGTCAGGTGGCAGCACATAAGCCAGTACCCCCAACACCCTCCTGTGCTTCAGTTCCTAGGAGCTCCCCCTCCCTCTGAATGCTATGTGAGGGGGGGGGGGGGATGCCTGCCCCATCGGAGCACGCTGCTCCCCCTGCCAAGGCGGCACAGTGGGCTAATGCACGTGAGGAGCTCTGCTTCGCTCTCAGCAGGTATCAGGCCTCCTCTGGGGGACACACCCCTAGGCTGTGTTTGCTTCCTTCCCAGATTCATTTTACAGCATTACTAGTGCCTCCGAACCCCTCGAGTATTCCCTGCCCTTTTGATTAGCTTCCTTCCTTACAGCGAATGATCGGTACAGAAAGAAACGAGAAGCGAATCCAGTTCTGTTTCTCACCCTTAATATTCATCCCCCCAAGTCTGAGGCAGCTGCTCTGTGACAGGCTGGTAGTTGTTGCAGGTGGTCACTATTCTGTTGGGTTTGCGTTTTCCTGCTTTCACCTGCTTTCTACTTGGTGGGCGGGAGGGATGCTTACATTTCATTGATAAGGTTTTTGGGAGACCTCCTATTGCCATTGTGAGCCCTCAGCTCTTTGGTCAGTGCATTCAGCTGCTCTTCTACCCTGTGCACCTGCCCTCTACCCTGCCCCACCCCTGGTGCTCTAAAACTGGAGACTTTGGGCTCTACCTCTCTCCCCCCCCCCCCCATCTGGCACTGCTTTTACCTTAGGGTTTGTCATACATGCTGCTGATCTGTTGCTTCTCTGCTTCAGCTCAGCGGAGGGCTGAAGTCAATATGCAAAGTGTGGGTATCCAACCACTGCCATGTAGCATCTTCCTCTCTGTTTTCTTCCTCCCTTCTCCTTTCTCTCTGCCTCCTTCTGTATCCATGCTTTCTTCCTCTCTCCTCCCCTCCCCCATAGAACAAACCAAAAAAAAACCCACACAAACTGGTGCTAGTTAAAGAAATTCATGCTCCCTTTGTCTCTCTCTCCCCCCACTCATCACCCCAGCCACCTATTTTAACACACACCTCTCTGACTGCTAAGTCAAAGTGATGCAAAAAAGAAAAAAAAAAAAAGGAAAAAAAAAGCCTCATATAAAGGGAACCAGAACTATCCAGGTCTCAATTCTCCCCTTCTCCTCTGCTCCACCATAATCAGTAAATGGCGTCGACTGCTAATCCTTTTGGTGCCAATGAATGATCTGAAACCACTGAGCTCTGCCTTGGGAATGGTACAACACCGCTGGAAAGGGTAAGAGAGCGGCTCCAGAAACAGATGGCGTCAGCCTGAGGTGTAAGCTCTAGCTGGTATTGTCACTGCAAGGAGACTGCGCAGTTTGAGCTGCTTGTTGTAAAGCATTTAAAATCCACCTCACCACAGGAAACAGGTTGGCATAAGTCCATGTAAAATCTGCAAAGAGTCATTCCCAGTGGAGGCCAGTTTAGCACAGCCCCTACCTGCTCAGCCCCCGGGGGGAGGCAACTCCCAGCCAGGACCAGCTTAGGATGGCTTCCAGCAGCTTTGCCTGGGAGAGCATCCCCTTGGATTCACCTTGTAGGCCCATCTTTTTATGGATCCGTTTGAGACTAGGCTGCAATAGTGTGCCAGATGCACACACACCCTAAGATTAGCTGCTGGAGAGGAGACTGTCCTCATTGGTTACATCCCTCTGAGTGTGGGGTCACTAGAATCTGGTTTTGGGGATCCTCTTTAAATACACAGAAAGCTGATCTGTCAACATTGCATGGGTTTGAAAGTGAGCATGTGAGGGCCCACAGTCCCTGTATGCCCCCAGAAAAGAAGGTCCTTATGTGACAAGGAAGAGCAGCTATCATTAGGACATGGAAGAGGGGAACATGCAAGTCAAACACTCTAGAATCTCCCCCGCTATTGATCATAGACTGCAAATAGCCATGAGAAGCAGCTATACAGAGGAGCCATTCCAACAACAATGCAGAGTTATTGCAGTGATACCATGAAATTCTGTGACAAAACTGATCCAGATCTGTATCTAATCTAAGTATCTATACTGTGCTTATCAGTGGGGTATCTGATTGCATCTCCAGGCAGGATTTCTATAACATCAAGAGTGAAGAGACCCCCGAGGAGTTTTAAACAGAAGAGTGAATAGGGCCTATGTGCACTGCCCCACACAGATAACAATAATCACGACACACACAGTAGGAGCTCCACCCCACGGTGAGGGGTTGACCATAGGCCTATGCACTCACACCTAGGTCAATCATCCATCCATCCACCCACCTCGACTACCAGCTGCTTTAATTCAGTGCCAGCACAATTCCTCAGGAGCATGACAGACCTTCACCTCTGCTCTCTAACAGGCTGTTCACCATTTCCCACATTGCCAGCAGAGTCAGGCATTTGTGGTAGGACGTGGTTGTTCACCTATATAATTTTAAAATGCTACTTTTGCCCAGGTTTTCAAAAGACAGCAACACCCAGCGTGCTGAGCAATTTTGAATGTCTGCTTTTATTCAGGTGTCTAAATGGGAGTCGAGCGCCCCTGAGATGTAGAGGGTTTTCAGAGCCAGAGAGGGAGATAGGTTGCTGCTTTATTGGACACGACAAATTTCCATGTTACTGGGCTTTTCTTGCTTTTGGTTTGCAATCGTCTCGCCTGCTAGTGGTCACAGGCCTGAAGGGATAATGTAAGGTGCTACAACTGCTACCAGTTAAGGGATATTCTCCTTGAGCTCATGTACCAGAGCTGCTTTTTGTGTCTCAAAGTCCATATTTCCATTTCCCAGCAGTTTCCTCAAACAAGTGCCACATGTGTGTACTTACTGCTTCTTTCAGCTAATCTGATTGCTTATAGCTTGGCATATATTGGACATTAAGAGTCAAAATGTCCAAGAGAAGCATGGAAGATACCACTAGGGGTTCTTGAGACCTCTTACTTATACTATATGTAGATGCCATTGTCCAGCTGTTTCCCAAATCCAGGCACTGCATGCAACCAGCTCACAACGTGTTCAGCCCAAATGATTTAGATTCTTCAGGCAGGGCAAGACTCAGGTCAACCGTAGAGCCTTGGAAGGGTCACACACAGAATGACCTTTGTCAGATGCTGTAAATAGGCTGCACCTACCTTTGAAGTGAGTTTAGGCTATTTACTTTCAGATTCCATTGGCCTTCATGGGAGGTCCCTGGGCTCAAGGGCCTAATGACCTATGCCTTTACACAGAGATATGCACTCACACCTTCCCCTCCTGTCCAGAAAAAAGTTAAAAGTACACTTAAAATTAATCACATTGGCCAAGCCAGTGAATATTTTAATGTATTTTATAGATGTACACAAAGCCACGAATGCAAAGAAATACGGAAGTGAATAAAATTTTTGGAACTACTTCCATTTAAACTACAGAACCCCAGAAGGATTACAGCACCTTCCACATCTTTTGGGAGAGCTGTCAGCTGAATTCCACAAGCTTGTCCCTTACATGCTTTAAGTGTATTGTTGTCCCTTATGGTGGACACTCACCACCAGAGCACCCGGTTGGTTCAGGACACAGCATTGCAGGGATTCCTCCACTCCAGCACCCCTTGTTCCGAGTGATCTGCTACTTCCATCGTCTAGCCCTTCAGCTAGGTCACCTGTCAGTCCAGTTCCCTTCTGGGGTTAACATCTAAAACAGAAGAGACCAAAGCCTAGTGCCCTCTATGCCAGGACCTCAACCCTATCTGGGAATTCCCATTCTCAGCCTCTCATTCTTGAAACTTGTATTTCCCTTCTTGGTCTGGGGGAAGAGATAGGGGAACCCAGCCCCCCCCCTCACCTGGGTTCCAGCCCAGGAACCCTGCTTTAGGTAGCTAAGGACTCTTCCTTCAATCTCTTGTCTGGGCTTATTCTACTTTGCCCAGTTTGCCAGGGTCTTCATCAGGTCTGCAGACTGCTATTCCTACACTGGATTTGTGGCTTCTCACAGCCTCTTCCCTGCTGTCTACTGAGAAGCTTCCACAAAGCTCTCTGGCAGCTGAGCTCTATTTTGAACAGTCTCTCTGGTTTTCCACTTTAAGACAGGAAGGCCCTCCCGCCCAGTTCTCCTCCACGGAGCTGATGTTGCAGTTTAGGCCAGCTGTAGGGCCTTAACCAGCTTCTCCTTCAACTACCCCTCTTCCCCAAGTATTGCCTCAGCAAACCAGCCTTTTCCTGCTTATGTCTATCCTACTACAAGGGAGGAAGCAGCATATATGCTGGTCCCCTTCCTAAAGCTCATCCCAGTTGGCTGGTGCAGAGGGGAGCCTTGTCCCTCCCACTCTGCAAGGCTCCTGGTCCCAGGACCTTAAAGAAACAGCAGCAGGATTTCCTCCCAGCACTGCTTACTTTCTCCCAATATATCCTAGGTCCTTGTATACATCAGACCTCCCAAAATCTTAAAGGGCCATGCCACATTACAGGGTGGACCAATCCCTAGGCAGCACTGCCCTTACAGGGACAGGCCACTCCGTCACATAATACAATAGAAAAGCCCTACATCCTTGAAGCCTAGTGGAAGCAGACTATGCAGTTTTTCACCCCAAAACTGTTAGAGTGTAAAACTTTAGAAAACAAGCTGACCCGATTTACATAGTACATTTCTATACAGATTCAGTTTAAAAAGAGTAAGGCATTATTGTAAATCCAGGTAATGTTAGATTGTGCCTAAAACAAACCAAAGTGAGAAATTCGAGTGTGAGGAGATTACAGAAATAACAATCACATTTGTGCTTTTTTCATTCCTCTGAGGGTCTCTAAGCACTTTATCCACATAAATTCTTTAGCCCCTCTTGTGAGATAGGGAAAAATGAGAGACGTGTTCAGAAAGCAAATCAGAGTCAAAGTCAGAGCTACAATCCAGGACTCCAGGGGCCTAGTCCCCTGCCCTAATAATTAGGCAGCCCTCCCACATTCCCGACTGCAAGTGCAGCCAAACCCCTTTATCACTGGCCAGTTACTTTACCACTGTATAGTTACTTGCTGTATTAGCTGTACATCATACCAATCTTCTTAGCATACATGCAACATGCCTTAGATGGCACGTGACCAGGATTCATCACCCAGTTTGGTCTGCCGGTTGGATCATTAGCTTCCCCAGCTTGGGCCGGGTACTGACGGGGAGTGCCCCGTGAACGTTGATCCATGCTCCCTAGTGAAGTTAGTGAAAATGCAAAGGAGACGCACCTCTTCTTTCCCTGCACTTCCTCCCATTCCCTGGAATAAACATACCAACCCTCCCCAATGGAAGCTTCAACCTTCTCCACTTCTCACAGCCTCCAAAGGGTTGAAGTTTGATCTTTCAGTTGCAAACAAAAATAGCATGATCACGCTAGCTGATACTAGAGCACACCACTTGAATCATGTCACTGTGTACTACAGTGATCATGGAGGTTATCATCTTCAGAACGAAGTGTAAGACTTGTGTTTCTGCATTAGTGTCCCTACAATAAGTCCCCTGGAGACAACGAAACAAACCAACTTTATGACGCACACTTTCTCAGCATTTGTAGCCAGACAGCCAGCCCCCCCCCCTCAGACCAGCATTGCTGGAAACACACGGGAGCCAAAACACCAGGGCACTCCAGCACAGCCTTTGAAGCTGTGAGAAGCACAGGTGTGCTGCGACAATGTGCCTCTGGGAACATATACAACAATTGGGCTCACAGCAGGCAGAGGCGCTGTGACAGACATGGCTCTTAGCCCCTACTAAAACAGCATGATGCACACACACCAACATCCTAGGTGGGAAAATATTTACCCTGATAAAAGAAGTGTCCAGTAGTCGAAACTTATTGTTTCTCCCTTGCAAGTGTGAACTACTCTTGCGAGAGCTGGCGTCACCCCGACAGACCAGCCCCAATTTAGCATAGAAAGGAGAAAGAGAATGAAGGAGTACAGAGGTATAAGTAGGGGACCTACAGCACCATGATTTTTGAGTGCTTTTCACTATCTATCTGCTGGTCAGATAAGTGACAGCCTCCCAAGGCTTCTGCAGCTAAGAGGGTCCCTAAGCCTTGTCCCTTATTCGTCTTTCCGCGGAATTGAGTGACCGATCCTGGCTTGGCACCGCTGGAATCGAGAGATGCAAGGAGGGTAAGAAGCACCCACACCTGATCTCCTATCTTTAGTGTACACATATTTTGAAATAGAGCTCTATACTTTGTTTTCTTTCTTTGGGATTGTAGCTTCAGTTTTGTAACTTGTTTGTGTGTGTAACATCTCTACACTTAAATAAGTAGGCACTAGCAATTTTGTAACCACATGATTAGAATCTAGTTTAATAAATTTTGGTAACCATTTATGCATAAGCCTGACTTGTTTCTCTGGTTTACTGTAAAGCAGCCAACACAATTAAAGAACCTCAGCCATTTTGGCTATAAAGCCTGGCCATTAGGTGAGAGTACTAACAGCCTAGCGTTGAGTTGTGCCGCCTCCAGGGGGCAAACTCTTGGGGCACCTGTCAGTCAATCCTGACTGCCCGCTGCGAAGGAGCTCTGAGCTCTAGCAGTTAAAGTCACGGGTGTGGAGAGGCTCTTAGTGCTGCCATTGGGGCACCTGTCAGTCAGTGTTGACTGCCCGCTGCGAAGGAGCTCTGAGCTCTAGCAGTTAAAGTCACGGGTGGTTAGGACCTTGGGGCATCCGTCAGCCTAGCCCGGGCTGCCCGCCGCGAAGGGACAGTGTGTCCTAGCGGTTAAAGTCACGGATGGTATAAAACGGGCATAGCTGGCACCTCACCAAACATCCCTGGCCATCGGCTAACAGCATTGCACAAGGCAAAGGGGATGGTGGGAAGAATATAGACCGCTTGAGAGGATAGTGGCTCCACCATGCATCTCTGTCATCTGGCTTCCAAGATGGGCCTCAGTTTACTTGTTGTATGTGAGGCTTTTTCTAGCTTGAACATGTCATGTGATCTGCTCTAGTCTCTCTGGAAGGTCTGTTGTTCACATACTACAGATTTGTTTTTCTAGCTGGTAATTGCCTTCTGTACACAGTGTAGCTGTCTTCCTGGATGGCAATCCTGTGAGACACTGAAATAAGCTATTTCACAATAATCATAATATCTTCATAACAGGAGCATGCATTTCCCCCAAACACTCTCAGGTTTCCCCAGGGAACAACAACATTATCCCTGGTGCCCACTGTGCTGAGCAAAATTCCTCCGGTAGTTTCCAGCAGCTGAAGTATTTTTCATTCGCTTCCCATCCTGTCCTAAACTCTTGCATATTGTGGCAACGTGTTTTTAAACAGTGGCTCCATCCTACCGCAAAGGTGGCTGCGTTTCAGTGGTGGATGAAGTGATTCCTACGGCAAAACCAGACAAATCTTCACTTCGAAATCCAATTATGGTTGCTGAGTGACAACAGCGACTTCCCTAGTGTATCATTTACCAATCTCAAGCACTTAAAGGCAAGGAAATGAATAGTTAAAAGATACTGTAAATTTTACACCACCCACATAATAAACCAATTATTCTTATCAACCATAAAGTAATGCATATTGCTCCACAACACAATAACCTGATCGCTAAGAGAAGGGTATTCAGCTGGGATCAGAGTTAAGGCTGTTGTGTTGCGATGAACTGTACAGATAAGCACAGAAATGTGCATTGCTGCCAAGTTTCTGCAGCTCCGTGAGTGACATTTCTCAATGGTGAGAAAAAGTCTCTGATTTCTCCCTCTGAGTCCCCTCAATCAGGGGCAGTAGGTGTGTGTTGGGGGAGGGGAGGAAACCTACTCCCCCACATCCCAGAAGCAAGGCAGGTTTGGAGAGA
Source organism: Natator depressus (assembly GCF_965152275.1). Lineage (NCBI taxonomy): Eukaryota > Metazoa > Chordata > Testudines > Cheloniidae > Natator > Natator depressus. The sequence goes on from NC_134236.1 coordinate 150,751,946, forward strand.
ACCAAGGGCAACCAGGAGCGATGGGGACAAGGGGATGGGAAGGAGTCAGAGGTCACATGGGGGCAAGGGGAGGTTGGTGGGGGGAAAGGTCTGGAATAAAGATGTCAGGGGCAGGGGGAAGAGGCTGAAGGGTGACTGGGGTGGGGCAGGGCAGCTAGGAGGTCAGTAGGAGCATGGGGCCGGGGATGACGTTGGGGATGTGGATAACCCTGGGCCTCCTCCTGCCCCTCTCCTCGCTAGCCTCCCCAATCTTCCCCCACTTCTCCTCCTCCCTCCCCTCTTCCCCTCCCCCCATTGCTCCCTTCATCTGCCTACCAGCTGCCCCAGGCACCACCTCCTCCCTAGAGGCACCACACACCTGATGCCAGCAGGGGGAGCACAGAGAAGAGATGCAGAAAGGCCAGCTGGCTGCCTGAACCCAATGCTACAGGGGCCCCCAGCAGCCAGGAGAAGCAACTGCAGCTGTACTCCCAAAACCCAGCCAAATGTTAGGCTATAGCAGATGGGACAGGGCAAAGTGGGACAGGGTTGCCGAATGTTCAAGTGTTATATCAAATGCATGGCACTTGGCTGCATGGAGTTGGAGCAATTGGCATAAGAGGCTATGAGGTTTAGTGGATAAAATATAGCTCTCCCAACTCAGAGAGCAGGTTCTGTTTCCACCTCTGCCCTAAAATGTCTTATTAACCTTTCTCAAGTTAAGCTTTCTGTCCCTCATTTGCCATCTCTTGAAAAATGGAACTCTGAACTTTGTCCTAGATCAAGAGGGCATATTAGTGGGAAACGCGAGAGAAAGAATCATTTTATGAGAGCCTAGAGTTTCCTCTCTCTTTTGAAAAGGAGTTTGGGCGAGTTCGGATACCAACAACAAAAATATTTGCCATTAATACTTGACTCTCCTTTGGCTTTATTGATGAAGAATAGTGTCTAATTTTCAAATAACGGAAATTTATTAAACATTTACTATTCCTGACCTTGTAAATTGCCTCTTGCAGAAGCCATTGTAAAAATCTACCTATCTTGTACGTTGTGCGATATAATGCGGTTTAACTGGGCAGGGAGAAATAGTATGCACTTTGCACACATTTTTAAAAGGAGACCATTTAAAGTATTTTAATTTCAAAATGTATCTATTCAATTCATTTAAAATTTTCAAAAAATATTCTTTTGCCAATGTAACTTAATTGTAGAAATGTGCAAGTGTGAGGAATTTTATTTTCTTTCTTCTTTTTCTTACAAAGAGGATCAAAAGCAACCTCATAATGACCCCCTAGCTGTAATCTTAACTCTGAGGAGGTTGCTACCTTGCTATGACAAGCCATATATACACTTGAGAAACTGGATCTACAATTCTTATCCTACAGCGGCAAGTAGACAGAATATATCTCTCAAAGCAGGGGTGGGCAGACTACGGCCCAGGGGCCGCATCCAGCCCTCCAGATGTTTTAATCTGGCCCTCGAACTTCTGTCAGGGAGCGGGGAACCACAGCCAATGGGAGCTGCAGGGGTGCTGCCTGCGGACAGGGCAGTGTGCAGAGACGCCTGGCCATGCCTCTGCATAGGAGCCGGAGAGGGGACATGCCACTGCTTCTGGGAGCTGCTTGAGGTATGCACTGCCCAGAGCCTGCACCTCTGGCCCCCTCCCATGCCCCAACCCCCTACCCCAGCCCTGATCCCCCCTCCCACCCTCCAAACCCCTCGGTCCCAGCCTGGAGCACCCTCCTGCACCCCCAACCCCTCATCCCCAGCCCCACCCCAGAGCCCACACCTCCAGCCAGAGCCCTCATCCCCTTCCTCTGCATCCCAATCCACTGCCCCAGCCCGGAGCCCCCTCCTGCACCCTGAACTCTTCATTTCTGGCCACACCCCAAAGCCCACATCCCCAGCCAGAGCCCGCTCCCCAACCCCCAGTTTTGTGAGCATTCATGGCCCGCCATACAATTTCCATACCCAGATGTGGCCCTTGGGCCAAAAAGTTTGCCCACCCCTGTCTCAAAGCTAAAGGAGGTGTGTAATTTCACTATCTCATACAGAACAGACCTTTATGTCCTTTCTCACCAACAACCCACCAGCCAAAAGTGGTTTGGAACAAAAGGTGAGTGCTCACTGCACCTGTCAAGAGGGAAGGGTGCCGTGGAGGAACGTTGCTTACCCAAGCCACAGAGAGGACGGGTAGCACTCCCTTTGCTTTTAGTTTAAATCCTATAGTTAACCAGCTGAATAGAGGGCAATATGTTCACACAAACATAATGCCCACTCATGCTACCTCTGAAATCAATGGCAAACTTCTATTGACAACAGTGGGAATAGGATCAGGCGATTTCCACTGAAATCAATGGGAGCAATATAGGGCACCAACAAAATCATTAATAACGTTGCTTATTTACAATCTATTTTCTTCATTTATAGCTAGTTCATGAGCTTCCAACAAGATTTAACTGTATGGAAAATTTGAAGACTAATAAGATATTTGTGAGCTTGAAGGGTCTATGCAAAAGGGGAAATGTCAGAGGTTACACTTTTAATTAACTGTAACTCACAAATCTTTGGAAACTTTTCTTCAAATAGTGCATACACACACACACTATATATATATATATATATATATATATATATATATATATATAGACACACACACTCTCCCTTGGTTTCAGAGTCAATCTGGTCATTTTCAAGCCAAAATTTCCCAAGACAAAAGTTCAAAGGTGTCCCATAAATTGAGCTTCCTCATAAATTAAAAAAAAATATATGTAAGATTGTAAATTCCTCAGGGCAGGGACCTTGTCCACTCCTTATACAGCACCAAGCGCCTTGTATTAGTATGTTGAGTGTTCACACACACAAGTTAGTGTTGATTTAAAAATATTTTGTATTGCACAAGGAGCACAAAAATATTGTCAGCAGAGTTGTTGGAAGTCAGTAAAATTTAATGGAACATTCATGGCCTCAGGCATATTAGGGCAGAATTTAATCTGCACTAATCTGCCGAAGCCTGAGGAAACACTATGTGCGGCATTTACTCATTTTATGGTCATTTATCAAGCGCTTGGGGATGAGAAGTGCTACAGCCCATACATGTATAAGAGATTATTAAACATTATAGATAAAAATGTATGTTAAAAAAGCATATTTGCAAAGTCAAGAGATAGATGTGTCTTCTGAGAGTACGCTGAGGCCCAATTTCACATCTCTGGGACACTGTTCGTTAGCTTTAGACTTGCCAAGAGTGAATGAAAATGCAGAATTCTAATCCCCCCACAAGACTCAGAGACCATCAATCACCAGTGAAGGGGAAATACTGAACTTCCAGCATCTTGCCTTCTCCAGGAAAACCCGACGGCTGTGTTTGCACACTAATCTCTTCCGAGACTCTGCATTTTGTCCCCTGCCCCCAACTCACTCTCTGACACGCAGCCCACATCCATACATATGGATGGCTATTTGTGGAAAATAGCTGATGTGGAGATTAAGCCTGGGAATTGGCAGGGAGGGGGTAGTTTTTGATTCTCTTTGTAAACCGCAGTTGAGATTGGACCAGAACTGCCAGAAATAAAACAATACACAAATAATACAACCCAGGGCATGGTTTTAATTGGCTAGGAGGCAAAATAGCTGTGAATTGTGGCAGAGAGGAGTAGATGAAAGCTCATGAAGAGGACAAGGTGCTGCAGCTGCTACTGTATCCTCTGCTGTAACTGTCACAGCTCAGCTCTTTCCATCTGACAGAAGAGCCTCTTGGCAGCTGGAGATGAGTCAGTTTCATGTGCATTGCCTGGGAGTCTCTGGAGAACCCCAGTTGCTCCCTTTGTGTGTCTGTCATGCTGCCTGTGGGTTTGAAGCAAGCAGCACAACTCCATAGACCACTAGTTCCAGCTGCAGCTCACAAGCACTCCTCCCACTCTCCCCACATCTTCCACAGCAGCTGAGTTGCAGATGGAAGCCAGAAGAAGTCAGTGCAACTTCAAACTCTTTACCGTAAGGAAGGGGGTGCCCAACTGTCCAGCTGAGGGTTGCACTAGCCACCTGCCAGAGGTCTGAGGGCTGCATCAAACATGCATAAACTAGAACCAGGTGAAGGGTGGCTTGTAGAGACAACAGGTCCCAGCAGGCAATGCACACCATGCTCTATCTTGAGCCAAGAGAGGCCTACATTTCACAGAGACAGTCTGTGGGCCACACCTCCATATTAAATATTAGGGAGGCAACCAGCCATATTGTAAAACTCCATGAACTACCTTTAGCTAGTAGACCTATTGGAAACTCCAGGAGACTTAACAAGGATCCTTCAGCTGGTCTCTATTGGTTTTTATTGGAGTCTCAGGAACTGGAAGACCAATACACTAGTTGCTCATGTTCCAAACCCTAGTTGCTAGCTGGAACCAACTGGTAATTTTAAACTGGGATTTGCAATGGGGTGGCAGGTTGCCTACCCCTCTTACAAGGGAAGCCACTGAGAGTCTGTAAAAAACAGACCAGGGTCAACTGTTAAATATGGTCACAAAAAGAAAAGTCTGCCTTAAAATTGTTGTGATGGCAGCCGTGATCAGGAATTTGGCTTTGTGGAGAAGGACTTGCTGCTGACCTGCAGCTGGTGAGCAGTTTCTTATTCCTGAAAGAGCTGTTTTAAAGTTCCAGATGAAGATGGGTAAACAGGTTCTGTAGATACCAAAGAGCAACCGACAATCCAATCACCCCTTTCCCCCAGTCTCTTTACATAAAGGCATATGGAGAAGAAAGTTCTCAGAAGTAAAATCACAGACATTTCCTCTGCTGTCAAGCCCATCTAAGATCTGAGATTCTCCATTGTGGGCAGCACGCAAAGGGGTGAGGAAGAAGGACTGGCAAAGAAGGAAGGCATGGTGGCCGAGTGCAAATGCTATGCCTGACTACACAGAAGACCACAGGTTAACATGCACATTGGAGATGGGGAGACAGTGTGGGAGAAGTGTCCAGTTCAAAATGGTGGCAACCTTCTGGGAATCCATAGTTATTCCCCAGGGAGAAATATAACCTAGGAACTCAATCATATTCTGATCAAATTCACACTTTTCTAATTCCACGCAGAGTCAATTCAGGCAAAGCCTTTCCAGGATTCTGTGCAAACACTGATCACAAAGAGTCTGGACTTCAGAAAAGATGAGGATATTGTCAAAGTATATCACCACAAACTGCTTTAGCATGTCCCTAGAGATATTGGTTATAAAACGTTGTAAGGTCACTGGGGCATTGCACAGCCCGAAGGGCATCACCAGATATTCAAAATAGCCATACCGGGTGCAGAAAGCTGCCTTTCCCATGACCCCTTTCTGAATCCTAACCAACTTATAGGCCTAGTTTGATAAAGACCCTGGGAGAGCGAAGCCTCACAAAGAGTTCATTCATAAGCAACAGCGGGTACTGATTCTGGATGGTTATTTTATTCAGCACCCGCTAATCTAGGCAGGGGTGCAGAGAGCCATCTTTCTTAGCCCAGCTGGGGACATGGAAGGGTGGATGAAACCCTTTACCAAGTTCTCTGGGAAATAGTCTGAGTGCCTGCTATTACAGTTCAGTGAGAGAGTAGATACACCCAAAGGAAAGCTGGGCTTCATGTTGGAGGCCTATAGGGCAATCATAGAATGGTGAGGGGGCAAGATGTTAAGCCTTCTTCCTGTCAAAGACCTGGTATTTGGCTGGTACCCAAAAAGGCTGCTACGATGGTTGTTGGGGCCAGTAGGGATCCCTTCAAACTGGGTCCCCATGTTCTGAAGTCATAAGAACATAAGAATGGCCATACTGGGTCAGACCAAAGGTCCATCGAGCCCAGTATCCTGTCTTCCGGCAGTGGCCAATGCCAGGTGCCCCAGAGGGAATAAACTGAACAGGTAATCATCAACTGATCCATCCCCTGTCACTCATTCCCAGCTTCTGGTAAACAGAGGCTAGGGACACCATTCCTGCCTGTCCTGGCTAATAGCCATTGATGGACCTATCCTCCATGAAGTTAGCTAGTTCTTTTTTGAACCCTGTTATAGTCTTGGCCTTCACAACATCCTCTGGCAAATTGTTCCACAAGTTGATTGTGCATTGTGAAAAAATACTTCTTTTGTTTGTTTTATACCCACTGCCTATTAATTTCACTGGGTGACCCCTAGTTCTTGTGTTATGAGAAGGAGAAAATAACACTTCTTATTTACTTTTTCCACACCGGTCATGATTTTATAGACCTCTATCATATCCCCCCTTAGTCGTCTTTTTTTCTAAGCTCAAAAGTCCCAGTCTTATTAATCTCTTCTCATATGGCAGCCGTTCCATACCCCTAATCATTTTTGTTGCCCTTTTCTGAACCTTTTCCAATTCCAATATATCTTTTTTGAGATGGGATGGCCACATCTGCACGCAGTATTCAAGATGTGGGCATACCATGGACTTAAATAGAGGTAATACGATATTTTCTGCCTTATTATCTATCCCTTTCTTAATGATTCCCAACATTCTGTTCGCTTTTTTGACTGCTGCACATTGAGTGGATGTTTTCAGAGAACTATCCACAATGACTCCAAGATCTCTTTCTTGAGTGTTAACAGCTAATTTAGACCCCATCATTTTATATGTATGGTTGGGATTATGTTTTCCAATGTGCTTTACTTTGCATTTATCAGCATTGAATTTCATCTGCGATTTCATTACCCACTTCTGAAAGATCCTTTTGTCGCTCTTCACAGTCTGCCTAGGACTTAAGTATCTTGAGTAGTTTTGTATCATCTTCAAATTTTGCCACCTCATTGTTTACCCCTTTTCCCAGATCAGTTATAAATATGTTGAGTAGGACTGGGCCCAGTACAGACTCCTGGGGGCACCACTATTTACCTCTCTCCATTCTGAAAACTGACCCTTTATTCCTACCCTTTGTTTCCTGTCTTTTAACCAGTTACCAATCCATGAGAGGACCTTCCCTCTTATCCCAGGACAGCTTACTTTGCTTAAGAGCCTTTGGTGAGGGACCTAGTCAAAGGTTTTCTGAAAATCTAAATACACTATATCCACTTAATCCCCCTAGTCCACATGCTTGTTGGCCCCTTCAAAGAATTCTAGTAGATTGGTGATGCATGATTTCTCTTTACAAAAACCATGCTGACTCTTCCCCAACAAATTATGTTCATCTATGTGTCTGACAATTTTGTTCTTTGTTCTTGTCCTCAGGGGGGCTGGGCTAGGCTCACTTGGAGTCACACTAGGGAGAAGCACTAAACTGCAACTGGGCTCAGAAAAAACAGGACTGCTGGCAGTACAGGGAATTAAAATGCACTGTGCTTGAATCCGAAAGGATGTGGGGGTCAGACATGACAGCCCATGTGATGCCAAGAATGATCAGAAAGTGCAGGGAATGTACCAACCAAACTGTCGGGACTCATGATGACCCCGAAGAGTGGTGACCTCCAAGGGTGCAGTTTCTTGTGTGACCAGGCCTGAAGATAGGAGAGCACTGCCAACAGCTTCTATTAGATCAAGAATAGACTTATGCTGTGTCAGGATCTTATGTTTTAGGGCAAATTCTACGTCCAGAAAGTTACTGGACGCACCGGACTCCATCAATGCTCCCAGGCTGACTCTGTCATTGGGGGTGTCATGGACAAAGCAGGAGCCAAAGGTGTGCTGGGTGCTCATTAGATGTTGTCAAGGTACCTGAGGACAAGTACAGGGGTGATGGACAGGAGTGAGGAGGAATGGAGGCAGGGGGTAATGCCAGCCCTGCCTAGACCCATATATTGGGGCTGGAACCTGGCATTCTCTCACCCAAGAAACAGATCAGCCCTTTGCCAGACAAGTCAAAGCAAAATATTCTGCATCTCCACAGTAAAGGTCTAGACCCAATGCCCATAACTGATGTTTCTCTGCATCAGAGAGAGATGGGGTCATGTCATATCCAGCTCATGGGCTCAGGCTGGATATGGCAGGTTTTCTGACTACTGCTGAGAAGCCAGGTAGAAGCTGGGGAACTGCCCTCTTTTTCTGTTGGCATTCCCACAGGCAATTGTCTGTCTTAGGCATAGGTCGATAAGGGCATCCGAATCAGTCAGAGCTTCCACCTCTAACAGCTCATCTTTGATCTCGTTGTTCAGACGGAGCCAAAAATGATACCACTGCACAGCTTTGTTCCACTCAGTATCAGTTATCAGGCACCAAAAGTCTGTGGTGTAGCTGGTAACCAGTCGGCATCCCTGTCTCAGGGCCTGGAGCGCAGCTTCCACCACGTGCGCTTGATTTGGGTGGTTGAAAATTACCTCCACGGCACAGACAAAATTCTTGAACTGGCCCAGGAAGGAGCTAGATTTCTCCAGTATTGGAAAGGCCCAGGCCAGCAGCTTGATGGTCAGCAAGCTGATGATGAGCCCCACCCTGGACAACCCTGGTTTATAGGTATAATAGGAACAGGCGCAGACACTAGTTCAGGAAGCCATGGATCTTTCTGTGATCCCTGTCAAACTTGCCCAGTAAAGGGAACTTCGGTTCTCCATAGACCTGGGGCACAGCTTGGGTCTGGAAAGCAGAGTTCTGCACCTGCAGGGCACTAATCTGGGTTTGTAAATTCTGCAGGGGTCTCCCAACCACAACAAGGGGATGTTAGGCTGCATAGGATCCATCCTGGAAGCTACCCCCTTTTATTTGGGCTGCTCAAACTGTCACGGACCAAGGCCTGGGCAGCCAGGCCTAGTGGTTGAGCAGTAGTGGTCAAGCCTCGTGGTCAAAGCTAGAGTCAGGAACCAGGAGTCAGGAACTGAGCAGGGGAGTAAGGCTGGAGCAGGACAGGAGCCAGGATTTGGACTGGTCCAAGCCTGGGAAAAAGGCAGGAGCAGGAGCGATCACAGCTGTGGGTGTAAACTGAGCCTAATGCTTCTGGTGGGCTTAAGAGCATATCTGTTGGTTCCTACAGCCAGTCAAGTGGTCTGGTCAATCAGGTGATTCTGCTACAAGCCGGTTGTGATTCAGCTGCAAGTCCTCTGTTGCTTAGTTGGGAGGCGAAGCTAGCTGGTCCCAGGCTCATTTGCAAGCCCTAATTTCTGACAGCACCTATGGTTATTACCTTCAGGGGAAAAAATAGGGATGCTTAATTGCTGGCATGCAAATATTGTATGCAAATTACTTGATTAGCATAATTTGCATATTAGTGAATAAAGAGCAGATGACGATACACTTTCATTTTAATTTTTTTCTTGTAGAGTTAATGCTAGTGAAATATGTCAGATTGACAGCCGTGGTGAATGAAGGCCGGCAGCAGGGCCAGCTTCCCACACACACGGAGGCATGCTGGCAGGGCATCCATGGACAGATGTGAGGAGAGCAGTCTTTGGCCTCCACTGCATCTGCCAGTTAGTGCAAAGCATGATGGTGACTTTGTGATGTGGAAGCCAGAACTGAGGCCCACCAAATTCATCTCCTATATGGGCCACTAAAAATCCATTTAATAGGAACAACTTTGAGGTCCTACTGTAGCGGGCTGGATTCAAACTGGTGACTTACAGGTGTATGGCTCTAATACCTATGAGCAATGCTCGGAGGTCTCCACTCTCCCAATTAGCACTACTGATGAGGAGGGCATGTATTTTGTTTCTCCCCACCACAGGGGCCATCAGCGCGTTTTGACTCTAGGCCCTTCAAGCACCCAGTAGAGAACTCTACCACTTGTGCTCAAGGAGTAACTGGTAGCAGTGACAAGTTTTGATTCTCTGTGGAGCAGCCACTGAAGAGGTACATGACACACACTTTGCCAATGGGTTACACAGGTATTTGCTCAAGACCAGCAGAATGTTGGGAATCAGGATTCCTGGCTCTGGGAAGGGAATGTGCTGCACTGGTTAGTGCAATTACAGTCAGGGGACCAGATCCGTAGCTGGTGTAAATCAGTATAACTCCACTGAAGTTAATCATTAGACACCGTTTTACTCCAGCTGAGGATTTGGCTTATGATACTCAAATACACAGAGTTGTTAGATACTTTCTCAAAGACATGGTGGCTAAGTGGATGATACCTGGGTCGTATTCCTAGGTCTGCAACATGCCTTGTGCACGCAGCTTCACCATTACCTCACCTGTAACATGGAGGATACTTTCTTGCCTACTAGGGTAGGGGGCAGGAGGCTTTGATCAATATGAGACCTCGTGAAGTGCCCAGAAATATTAACATTAGTAATAGGAAGAGCTGAGACTTCAACTCATGGCATCCTAGCTCAATGTGCATTCCATTAAGCCAGAGGCAATTTTGAGAGGGCAGGTTTCAGTCCTGGTCTCTTTCTGGACTTTAGCAGTCACAGTACTGCGGGATGTGGGACAGTCCTCTAGATTTCAGGATGCAACACAACCCTAGCTATATTTTCCTCTGGTATGTTAAGCCAGAACCTGTAACAGCTGCTCTCCTAAGAGTTCAGGTAAAGATTAGTACCACAGACTTATTGCTCTTTATATAGGCTACATGGCCTGACCCATGTGCACCCACAAATCATTCCTGCTCAGTATCTATAGGATAGTCAAGGAGATGCTCTTTCACTGAACACCATTGCTGTTGCATAAGGACAACAGTTGTGTGATCCCACCACAGGAATTTTAAAAAGTGGTGCTAACTAGGGGCATGGCTACACTTGCAGATGTAGAGTGCCGAGAGTTAAACCAGCCCACGGAGACCGCAGCAAGTAAAGCGCTGCCGTGTGGTCACACTGTCAGCTGCAAGCGCAGTGGCGTGGCCACATTACAGCTCTTGCAACGCCACAGAGAGCAGTGCATTGTGGTAGCTATCCCAGCGTGCAAGTGGCTGCAGTGTGCTTTTCAAATTGGGGGTGGTGGTATGCAGAGTGTGACAGTGTGTCTTGTGTATGTGGGGGGAGAGACTGTGTTTTGGGGGGCAGAGAGTGTGTCAGCAAGCTGTCTTGTAAGTTCAGACAGCGGCAGAGGGAAGGGGGAAACCCTGACATCAGCCCCCACTGCCACCTCTCTCTCTCTCTCTCACCCACTCTCCGCAAGCAGCATTCCACAGTAATGGTTTGCTTTGTCCCAGAGCAGACAAGCAGCCGGCTGTCAGAAACAGAGCTTTGAAAGGGGATATCCGCATTCCTGCAGCTGAGTTCAGAACAATGAGAAGAGTGGCCACTTGACTTCAAGGGATTATGGGATATTTCCGGAGGCCAATCACAGCGCAGTAATGCAACATGTCATCCACACTGACACCCGGCTGTTTCAGCCAGGGCAGAGCAAGCTTTATGCTTCTCATGGAGGTGGATTACCAGGAGCGCTCCAGCTGCAGAGTCCATGCTCTACATGCCTTGCCAGTGTGGACACCTCAGGAGATATGGCGCCCGGGGCTGACTTAATGCGCTCTAACTTGAAAGTGTAGCTAAGACCTAGGAGTGGGAACTAGTTGATTGAGAACTTTGGGCCTGACCTGGGGGGTAGCTGAGCACCATTAAAGCCATGTGAATTCAACAAGGGCACTCAGCACGTTGCAGGATCAGCCCCTTTGCTTTGTGGTTGGGCGAGACTGAATAGGGGTGATTTCCCTTGGGTGAAAATACCCCTCTTCATCCCTGTGCCTATTGTTTGCTCGTGCGCCTCTCTCATCTCATCTCTCCCCCTCTCTGCAAAGCCAGTTCTGGGTTGAAGAGGCAAGGGTGTGTGCTAGGGAAATAAAGTTTGTTGTTTTCCGTTGAAGTATCAGGGAAGGATCTGAGAACCCGGCTGCAGCTGTTCCCAATAATCTCAACTTTCTGCTCTGTTTCTCTGGTTAACCTTGCTGACTCAAAACAGCAACACACACAGCCTGGAGGAAATAATGCTCAGTGTGGTTTTCCCCCTCCCCGACTTTACAATGGTATTTTATTAGAGTGGGTTTGGGGGTTTTGTTTTTTTAATATCTTTGATACCCATTGCTCTCTCTGTGTGGATTCCCATAAAGACAGAATGGCTCTTACCAGCAAGTTTCCCCAGGTATAGGGTAGAAAGCATGACTGCCTTCCCCTGGCCTGTAATGACAAGGAAGAGGAGGTGACGGGGCTGCCGAGTTGTCAACAGAAAACAAGTCTTTCGATTTTCCTCCTAAGGGAGTGAGTGTTTCTTCCACATCCCTCTTTCTATTCCTAGGCCCCCTATTCCTGCCACCATCCTTCAGCCCAGGAAGGTTGAACAGGTCTCCTTTTTAGATACCATTAATGCTGCTTTGTAGTCAGCTAATGGGGTTGTTACTGAACCTGCAAGATGCTCCCTCCACCTCATCAGACAAGCACTCTGCTTTCATGAGCCTGTTGGCTGAAGCAGCAAGAGATGAAGACTAAGAATCAAATCCAGCCTCCTACCAGGCAGTACTAGGACACCTAGAGGATGACTTTTGCTGATGAGATCACTGTGATGAGGACAAACATTCTCCCTCATGTCCTGCTTCCTACATTACTTTTGGCCAGAAGAGGGAGATTCTCCCACCAGGGCACCTTCACATGCCCAGTGCAGACTCTGGGCTTGCTTGTCTACATGGTGCTTTGGTCAAGACCAGAGATGTGTAAATTTTCACCCACGAAGGCGTGTTGCACACTAACTGGCCTGTGTGACACACACTTAAAAATCCTTAGTGTGCATTAATATAGGACTGTTCAAAACAGGACTATAGTAACACTCAGTAGGGAACTTTTAGTGCAAGCCCGTGGGATCCACACGGGCCAGTTAGTGTGTGACATGCTAGTGAGGACTAAAATTTACACCCTCTCCATGTGAAACTCCCGAAACAGCTCCATAGCGATCAGCTGCCCTGAGATGCCATGCAATACCCAGTGCAGCCTATGGGGCTACCACTCTGCAAGGCTTCCACATTGTCTGGCCTGGGATTCAAACCCAGAACCTAGAGAAAGGACAGGGAAGGGGAATCTGCTGTTCTCCCGAAGTCCATGTCAGTCGGTGTCCACTATACAACCAAATAAAGTAGCAAGACCAAGATGGGGCAGGAGCCAAGGATGGAGCAACTGCCCTCTGAAACTCTTTGCTAAGAGGCTGCCCTGAGATAAGGCTCCTGCGCTCAGCCACTGAACCCCATGCAGAGCCATTATCCACTCCCTCAGTACATGTACCTGGACACAACACACAGGATGCCTCATACCCAAGATAGCCTGGATGGACAAAGAACAGCCTAACTGCAGGCAGGCAGGCGGATTGAGATAGGATCTTTGGGGTCCTGGCTCTGTGCACAGAGGAGCCAAATTCAAGAGGCAGGCAGAGCAAACTCAGCAGTGAGGCAGGCAGAAGAGATTTCACAGCTAATTGCTCTTAGCTACCTGCAGGGGTGAGTTGGGATGCTCTAACTGGAAGCAGCCCCTCACACAGTATTTCCCCTCATGCCCCCTCTCTGTAAGAGCCCCTTCTCAGGTTATTTCCTCTACCTGAGGAAAGCAGAAAGTGCAGAGGCAGGCGGAAACTAGCAGCATTTGAATGGGAATGGTTTTAAACCTCATAAAAGATTACATTTGTGTGCTGAGTAGTTCTTCCCCCATCAGATGCCGTTCATTGCTCCCCAGCACTGTGCAGCCCAGCCCCGTCAGCACAGACATGCCAAACAAGAACCGAGAGGAGCAACTACACAAACAGATCCCGTGGAAATAACTGCAGAACTAAACCGCATTTGGCTTGTCTTTACAAAGGGCCATAGCTGGGCACTAGACTTACCCAACATATAAAGATGAATAATTACATAATGAGGTTAAAATGTTCATTAGGCTAATTGCATGTTAATTAAGTAGAGGATGATATTAATGATCTGTTGAGTTCCATCTGTGTGTGCAAACAGGAGTGAAAATACTGGCACCATAAAGCATGAGAGAGAGAGAGAGCTCTTGAGGCTAGACCATAGGAGTCATTAGTGTAACTGTTGTGACTCCTGTGTTCTAATCACAGTTCTGGGAGGGAGTGTGGTCTAGTGCAGAGAGTGGGGGGGAAGCAGTCAGTGCTTTAAGGTTCTATTCCCAGCTCTGAGTCTCTGCATGAACTTGAGCCTCAGTTTCCCCATATGTAAAATTGACATAATAGTACTTCTGTCCCAGGAATTGAGCGATGCTTAATTAAAGTTTGTAAAGTGCTTTGATATCACCTAAGTGAACGGTGTGTCGGAGAAAAACACAATTCTCACTCTCAGGTTGGGTGCAGCAAGTCAGATACACTTTATTATCTCAAGCAATTGCACAGAGGGAGAGCATGCACGAGGACACAGGGTTTCCCCCACCTAGGCAGGTCTCTCAAAAGATAAACACTTAGAGCAAGCATTTATACCTTTATTACAGACAATAATAAGCAACAGCTGCATATTGTTTATACATGTTCCTTCATGATATCTTATTTTTCTCACCAATTTCTCTTATAGTCTACAGGTGCTAATGCAGGGCAAAGTCTTATTATTGTGGAGAAAAGATGGTCAAAAAGTAAGGACTGAATCTGCCACCTTTAGTCTCTCATGAATAGCCATGGTGATTTCAGTGGATCTTCTTGGAAGGGTAAAGATTAATCACACAAGTAAGGGTTGTATGATCAGGGCCAACAGATTGCAAGGAACTGGAAGAGTCATTTTTTTTTAAAACAGCATAGAACCAAAACGGCTAAAAATAAGGAGGCACAAATTACTATTCCATTTAAATATCCAACATCAGGGCCACAGAGGACGGTTTCTACTAAATACTTCTTCAAAAAAGGAGAAAATTCCATCTGACATAATTATGGCCAGTGCTACATAAGGCAGAACAGGGGAAGTGCCTAAATATTTTATGTTGAAATTCATCAATAATGGAAGACAAAGACTAAATTGCATAACTGCCACCTTGAAGTTAAATAATATTTTCAGCTAAGGGAAAGGAATATGGGACAAGTCCACAACTAATAAATTTATTTCAACACATGAATAATTTAGGCCAACAATACAACAGCATTTAAAGGAGGAGAAGTCTCAATAAGGAGCCAGAGGAGTTTTGGATGAGAAAGAATTTACGCTGCAGTTGGAATCCTGTGGGATTTTTGGAACTGGGAGAATAATTCATAAATTGGTTATTTGATTAATTTCATCTCTTCTGGCTATGTATGGACAAATTGTGCTTTTCTCAGTGTATTTGTTATTGGACTTGTTATTTGAATAAGTCTTGGAAACAATTCTCGGTTAGTGGCTAGTTTGTTGCAAATATTCCCTGTGAAAAATTGAAGCTGTTTTGATGGGGATTATAGGTCACCTGGTGTGTTTGTGGTCTCTGACTAGATGAGTAAACTCTTAGAATATTCACCACTATGAACCTGAAATTTGCTTTTCATGCTCTTTCTCCAATAATCACTTGAAATTCACTGTTTCTGCAAATGGTCCTGCCAGCAAACCCATCCGCGACAACAGTTGGAGAAAGGGGAGGGCAGAGGCAGTGTGAACACAGGTGAAGAAAATTCACTTTAAAAATTCAAACAATTATTCATGAAAAAATGAGTTTGCAGTGTTAGCTTGTCTCCAGCGATGCTGGCGCTGTTCCTAACCATCCTTCTGAGGAGTGGGAAGGAGAAAAGTCTGCTAATCCATAAATAATTCTATAAAGGCGCTGGCAGATGAAGCTTTATTCTGGAGTTGATTATTGTCACGGGTGGAGCTCATAATATTTGTAGGTTCAGTTAAGCACCCAAAAGTGTGTATGCTTCTCTGCCCTATCAGGGTCTCTAGAACACATTCCTGCTTCTGGCTGCAGCCCCAGCCTCTCTTACAAGGTCCCAGATGGAACCACAAGCCATGAAAATTAAAACAGGAGCAAAAGTTAACCAGCCTTCAAGCCACTAGAGAAAGGGTTCAGGGCAGGTCTGGGGACTAAAAGGGATGTTGGATTAATATCAGAGTGCCTGCCTCCCAGGAGCAGTCTTGAGAGTCACCCAAGACACAGCAGAATCCACAATCATGACCAACTCACAGCTATTCAACATCCTGTGAATAATGAGTTTGGCTGGGTGCCAGGAAGACAAATATCTACAAAATGAAAACTGCAGCTATATTTGGTGTTAAATTGCCCACCAAGATGGAAATCTCAGGAGACAGACCAAGGGCTGAATTCAGTCACTGTGGCCCATTCCCTTTTCACCCTGAGAGGTGGTCACTCTACATCAGAAGGAAGGGACAGTGGAGGAGAAGCAGGAACGCTCACTGCATCTGTTGTGTGGATGGACAAGAGCTCCAGTCTCCAAGGATTTTAATGAACCCAGAACTTCATTCAAAGGAAAAAAAATATTAAAAAAAACCCTGGAAATATTTGACATGGTGGAGGAAAATATTTGAGGTGGAGGAAAAAGAAGAGTGTGTCAGAGAGACAGTGACAGCAGCAGTGAGTGGGAGTGTGTTATTTTATCTGAACTGGTGTATGGGCAAAATGGCCTAATAAATCGTTTCCATCTCTAACTTCTCCACTTCACCTGTCCCTAGTTTAACATTAAAGAATCACTTATGTAAATTCAATTAAGTATTTAACATTTTCCTTCCTGTAGCTCTCTGCCTCATCGACTCTCCATCTCATCTCAAATGACATCTCTTACCCCTCTGGCTCTTGTGTTTCTTGCTTCTGCTATTATTTCAGCAACAGTGTAATTTAATTCTCTACAATGGTCTGGGCTTCACTTTGTAGGGGACAGACAAAATAAAGCTGTACTGCATTGTATTGGCACATCCCTTCTCACAGCTGCTTTGCATTCAGCTACATGCTGCCGGGAATTAGTGCTGTGGCCTTTCAACTTGGGAGTCCTGAGTTCAAATCCCACATTTGGTCAACAATGAAAGTGAGATTCTCAAGTATTCTTCATGTTCACTTAGAGGTAATAAGCAAAAATTCTGTTGAGTTTGGCACAATGTGACCATGAGAATCCTAGAACAGGAATAGGAGGGGGACTGCAAGTGCGGAGCATGGGCAGAGCTGTGGGAGGGGAGCCCAGGGCTGGGATAGCGGGGGGCTGCAGGTCAGGAGTGAGGGGCATTGACAGAACTGTGTGTGGGGAGCCCAGGGCTGGGATACCAGGGGGGCTGTAGACCAAGATTGAGGTATAGGGCAGGGCTAGGTGAAGCTTGCACAGTGTCTGGCTATAGCTACTGCTACCCTGGACTTTTACAAGTAAATTCCAACCATTCAGAGCCCCAGATTTTATCCTCAACTGCTCTCTACAATTGGTCATGGCATTTTATATATGTATTTCTCACACACACAGTTGTGTGTAAACATCCCAAGTTGTACAGCAAATGCAACATTCTGGAAAGGGCAGAAGAGCAAATCTCCGCTAAGTGCATAATTATACAGTACTTCGGGTAATTTTCCTTTTCCTCTGAAAATGCACATTGGCTCTGATTTTTCTATCTGCAGATTGTAAGCTCATAATTAGCAGAAAATTACTCACACAAGTGACAAATTTTGTGCTTTCAAGTAAACAGACAAAATACCCGCAGTTCACAAATTGCCTCTTGGTGCTGCAGACACCTGGCTCTTTCTGGTCCCATCCAGCCCACATGTTGGGGGCGGGGAGGAGAGAGAGACAAAGAAGAAAACATCTTTCCTCAGGGAGCTGGGATGGTAATGTTCATTACTGAGTTACCTCAAAATTCTGCAAAGGAGTTCAAGTACTGCAAAGTACATGCCAGAGAGTTCCTCAGAATCACCAGCAAGTCAGATCAGTGCAGCCAGGTCATCTGTTGAGGACTGCTAGTAGAATAGACATGGGAGCAGGAGGGTCCCAATGTGTTCATGCAGCATGGAAAGTACCTCAAGCCCCAGTGCTTGGGACACTTGAAAACTAGACTAGATAAAACCCTGAAAGACCATTTAGAGGACAAATTTGTCCTGGTCAGGAAGTGGCTGGGGGGAATGAGGATGAAATACATGGTCTAACAGCTATTCTTTTATCTCTAATTTCTCTTTTGCCAGAGAGCTCTGGAGTTTTGATGTTCGGGAGTGAAGCAATGGTATAACGTTGCAGCTTTCCACAAGCCTGGAATTCTCTTACTAAAGGCCAGATTCTGAACTCAGTTACAACAGCATACAGTAAATTTGAAGTAATGCCATTGACTTCAATGGGTGTTGTGGATCCTTGCTTCTGAGTACAGTTACACACATTAACTACAGTTTTAAGTTACACTCGTGCAAACACCTACCCAAATGTCCCATTAATGTAAGGCCTAGGCTGAGGGTATGTCTACACAGCAGCTAGGAGATGCTTTCAATCATGGGTACATATATATGGCAGCATGGATGGCGGGCTCAGGCTACCTGCCCAAGTACAACCCTGCCCGACTCTGGCTAGCCTGAGCCACTGCCCATGCTGCAGCAGCCACAGTGCTGTTCGTAGCATGCCAGCTTGAGTAGAGCTAGCACATTAGTCTATCCATGCTGGGAAGCGCCCTCCTCGGAGCAATGTAGACATACCTTCCTAACTCTAGTCACTCAGGGTAGCACAGGCTAACCTATATTATGCAGCTTTGAAAGTCATCAGCTGGGGAATCTGCTAGCATGGAGCCCTAAAGGTGGGTAGAGCCAGGTGTGAAAATCCGATATCGAGACTGGCCACCTCCTGCTTGACGAACAAGGAACAGGAACATTCATTCATCTGTACCAGTGTCATCACACCACAGAAAACAATTAACAGGTAAAAGGCTTCCGAGGATAGTAAATATCACATCTGGACAGGGAGGTGGTTCAGAGAAATTTTTGTTGCTTTATCACGGGGCTAGAGATTTATATGAAAAAAGATTTTAAAAACTGCTAAATCTGTAGTTTGTCTAAGAGACAACTAAAGGGGGCACTTGGTAACAGTCTGAAAATACTTAACACACAAAGGAGGGAGAGGAATTATTGCACGTGATCCAATTAGGAATAAAGGTAAGATAAAAAAGGAATATGTAAGGGGGGAAGTTCATCCTAACTAAAATCTGTTAGGGTGTGGACTAATCTGCTAAGTGAAGCCTGGTTTCGCAGTCGTACGGCAATCCCAATTCCCAGAGTTGTGACTATGTTATGAAGGCTGCTGGGCAAATAAACAGAGGCAAAAGTCATATGTTCAGCTTCACTGGAAACTCAGAAGGGAAAAAAAATATGATCTGGTTGGCAAGTGTGAAAGGACAAAAGCAGTAGGAAAACAAACATTTTAAAGCTGGAATTGCAAAAATGGAGATTGCATGAAAAAACGTTAACTAAAGGTTGCAGTTGGCATGGCATCATAATCCTTTCATTGTCACACATTAATATGTAAGGGATGTTTGCAGGAAAAAGACAGGATAAAACAATTAGTCTAGAGCATCCATCCAAAGGGAGGCAATTCTCTCCCATGTGCACTACCATGTGAATACATCAGAAACAGGGCAGATTACAGAAACAATGTATATAGAACTCAATTACATTTTTAATTGTGAACTGAAATGCTTTATATTATAACT
Organism: Natator depressus; assembly: GCF_965152275.1. Taxonomy (NCBI): domain Eukaryota; kingdom Metazoa; phylum Chordata; order Testudines; family Cheloniidae; genus Natator; species Natator depressus. The sequence goes on from NC_134236.1 coordinate 150,771,369, forward strand.
ATCTAAGGTCTTAAATAACAATACTTGGCATTTATTTAGCAACTTCTGTCTGAAGAACTCAAAGCACTTTACAAATATGAACAAACACTCACAACACACTGTGAGGGAGAGTTTAATTAACCCCATTTTCCAAATGGGAAAACTGCAACCTAGAGCAATTCAATTATTTGACTGCGGCCACTTTATGAACCAATGAAAGAGCCAGGAATATGAACTGAGTGAGTTCTGAAGGAATTTAAGAATGAAGTAGCTGAGCTGCTACCAAAAGGATCCAGTCTCATTTATATCAGCTACTATACCAGAGGATTGGAGTGCAGCAAACCCATCTTTAAAAAAAAAAGTGCTGAGAGTGATCCTGGGAATAACAGAGCTAGTGAGCCTTTGCTTTCATACTAGGAAAACTGGTTGAAGTGATAACAGAATTATAAAATACCTAGATGAGGATATGGAAGGGACTAACCAATACAGCTGCTGCAAAAGAAAACCATGCCTCTCCAATCTACTAGAATTCTTTAAGCATGTCAGCAAATAGCAGATAAAGGAAAACTGGTCGATATAGTTTATTTGGACACTTAATGTTTTTGACAAGGCCCTCACAAGAGACAATTAAATTAAATAGATCTGGAGTGAAAGTTCTGTCATGGATTCAAAACTGGCTAAGAGACAGAATAAATAAATAAATAAATGAGGAATAAATGCTCAATTTTCAACATGGCAAAAGGTTAGCAGTGAAGTGCCCCAAGGTTCAATGCAGAAATCGGTGGTTTTTTGTATATTATCTATCTGGGAAAGGAAAATGAGCAGTGAGTGGCAAAGTTTGCCTATGATACAATATTATTTAAGTCAAGACTAGAGAAGACTACAAAGAAGTAGCCAAACTAGGGAAATGGGCAACACAATGGCAGATTACATTTATTGTTAAATGCACATTGGAAGGTATAATCATTTGAACTACATACACATTGCTAATTCTAAATAAAACCAACTATTCAGGAAAAAGAACTGAGCATTCTTGGAGACAACTCAGTGGAAACATCAGTTCAGTGTTCATCTGTGGTCAATAAAGCAAATAAAACATGGGCATGTATAAGAGGATTAGGCTAGAAAATGCCCAAATATTGTGATACCATTATCTAAGTCCCTGGTGCACCCTCACCTGGAACACTGTTAGGCTCTGGTCATTCGCTCAAAAATGATATAGCAGAAATGGAAAGGCTCCAGAGACAAGCAATAAAAATTATTAGAGGCATGGAAAGACTGTCAACATTTCAGTCTCTTCCCATATGGAACTATTTACTTTATAATGATTATTGTGCCCCCTTTTATTCATAAAGGTGTCCAATAAATGCTAGAGAAAGATACATTGGATGCTCCTATTTACCCTCTGTCATGGAATATCCCTTTGTTCTTAGATTATGAAAGTGAGAGACTAGATTTAAAAGTGATAAAAGGAAATGCCTTCTTACACACAACACCATTAACCTGGGGAACTCACTGCCACAATATTTCATTAAGGCCAAGAGCTTAGCAGAATTCACGAAAGGATGAGACATGTGTGGATAATGAGAAGAGACACGTGTGGATAATGACAACATCCACTTTTGTAATATAGAATTGTTTCATATATATATATATATAATGCATATAAAATTGCACGATACAGGGGATAAGCCAATCACTAACTGACAGAAGTTAGGAAGATACTTCCCCTGTGGACAGGTGTTACACTAATAAAAATGATGCCAACAGGATCTTGTAAGAGGGACAAGGCAAATTGCCACGTTTATTGTAAATACAACAAAATATTCCTATATGCAGTTTCTATATAGATCCATTCACACACACAGACATTCACACACAGATTCTACATAAAGGTTGTTATAGTTACCAGCCTAGATGTTGCTCGTACCAAGTCACTGGCCAGGTGGCCTGGACACGAGAGTGGAGCCAAGTCATTGTCAGATGCGCATCCGATGCTCCTGGAGGGTGGTCGTAGAACCAGACTCAAAGAACACAGTCCCTGGGCCCAATTTTTATCGGTCTCTGGTTCAATACAAGTCTATGGAAGTTGCTTCATCATGCTGAATTTACAATTGAGATGACTATCAATCAGCTCAATCAGCAGGTGGTACATCCATGATGGCTCCATGATGGCTAGGTGTTATCTTCTTGTTCTTCCTGGATGCGTTTTGGGTGGATTCCGGTTCTCCCTCTGGGGGTCATCCGGTTATCTCCACTTTGCATATTCTTCGGCTCATCGATATCAAAGTTGAAATTCTTAGGATTAGGCTGGCACCATTTACTAACCAATTATTTCCCTGCTTCAGGCTCTCAATTCCATGCACTCATCATTCATTCTTTCACTTAACAACACAATCTATGACTCTTGATTCATTTAACAAATTTTATCCCACTATCTATTTTTCCCTCTTTGGCTACCAAGATTTACGTAGGCATGACAAGGGGTCCCCGCGGGCGAAGAGCTTCAGGGTGTTGTTTTAAAGAACAGCATTGTTTCCTCAAAGTTCTTATCACTTTCCAGCATAGACTCTTTGTCCTGTACCGGCCTGAAATAATTAGCACTTTGGCCTTGCATTTGTTACAGAGTGAAATTCAACAGCATGGAACTGATGTTCATACCTTTTTACAATACCTATATACTCTTTTGTCTATCTTTATTTCTACTACTACATAATTATAATTCTATCATACTTATTTAGCTTTGAGGGCGACCCAACAAAGGTTATTCCATAACCGTGCCCTGCAAGGTCTCTTGCACCTTTCTCTGTAGCTTCTGGTACTGGCCACTCAGAGACAGGGTACTATACTGGATGGACCACTGACCTGATCTCAGATGGCAATTCCTATGTTCCTGCATCTCTCGACTCCCAGTCCTGTCTTTTTACCACAAGGCCACCCTTCCCCTCATGTAAATTGTATGTAGGCACCCCCCAAATGACTGAATATTTCTATCAGCATTTTCTTCGCTCTATTGAGCAATTGAACTTGTGTTGCCCAGCACGATGCATGCTGCCAATTTTTACTTGCCCTTGTCATGATTTTGTGAGCACCACTGGTGCCAGAGCTATGGCTGGAATGGAAATTTTAATGATGTTCATAAATAAAAATCTAAGCTGTGCTTCCTGCACCTGGACAGCTAAAAGTGCATACTTAATTACTTGCCAACATGCCTCTTGGCTTCATTCTATTTGCCCCAGGCAAGCAGTTAACTGAGGTTTTTCTCCTTTCATCAAGATTATTTCTGAGTGAATTCTGTGCTAGTGAAAGGTGTTGGATTGACAGCTCTGGAGACAAGTCCTCTATTATGTGATAGATTTTGGGAACAAAATCTTTAACGTTTTTTATTAGGTCACCTCGTTCATCCTTCTGACAATGCAGGATTGTTCTCTATAAAATATTCTTGAGTGATTCCCCACCCCACCCCCCCTTGCTTTGCAATATAAATCCGCAGGTCTCTCCCATTTCTAAATTATATGGTTCTGATCCTCATCTGCCCCTTCCATCCTGAAAGGGCAGGGAAACTCTGTGTGGGTGTCTCCCCATCACTGGAGAAGTTAATCAGGGAAGGAGAGGGTGATGCTGGAATCTGGAGTCAGCAGGGAAGTTATATTTCGTATTTTCACAATTCAGCTTCAGACACTGTGGGCCACGCTTTTCTTGGGTGACATTCTAACTTGGTCTGAAGTCTCCCTCCAAAGTGCTCTTTTCTATTTTGAACTCTTACACATTCTACAAATTGATGGTGGGCTTTTCTCTGACCACCATCTTAGTATCTGAGCACTTCCTGAATTTAGCTTCACACACCACTCTTATGGACAGTAAATATCATTACCTCTGTTTTAGGTATGGAGAACTGAGATGCAGCAAGATAAGTGACTTACCAAGGTCACATAGCAAATCTGCGGTAGAACCAGGAAAAAAATCCACATCTGATGCTTCCCAGTTCAGTTACCTTCACCACAAGACCATCCATCTTCTAGGGGATTGCACATCCAAATTCAAACACTAGCAAGTCTCGGGTGGGGGTGGCGGGGTTCCCAAAGGGTAGCTGCATGGTGAAGTTGTTGACCAAGAAGATCCCTGAGCACCAAGACCTCTGTGGAATGTGAGGAGAAGGCCAGACACTCCTCCACTTAGCCTGTCAGCTGAGTCTAGTAATGGGCTCCTGGAGCTCTGAGGTCCTCTTAGCTCCTTCCCCTTCCACCCATCCCCAGAGTACAGGTTCTTCTGTGCTGACATCCTAACAATGTTTTCTCTGGGATAGGGTTCACCTTCATGTTGAAGTTTAATCCAGAATTTGGGGTCCACTTGTCCTTAATTCTAGGAATAATCTGGAGGCCATTACAAGTTGCATATAAATAAGAATGCAAGCAGAGAAACTACACTAGAAATGAAAAAACAATGAGGAGTCCTTGTGGCCCCTTAGAGACTAACAAATTTATTTGGGCATAAGCTTTCGTGGGCTAAAACCCACTTCATCAGATGCATGGAGTGGAAAATTCAGTAGGCAGGTATAAATACACAGCACATGAAAAGATGGGAGTTGCCTTACCAAGTGGGGGATCAGTGCTAACGAGCCAATTCAATTAAGGTGGAAGTGGCCTATTCTCAACAGTTGACAAGAAGGGGTGAATACCAAGGGAGGGAAAAATCACTTTTGTAGTGCTAATGAGGCCAATGCAATCAAGGTGGCCCATTTCAAACAATTGACGAGAAGGTGTGAGTATCAGCAGAGGAAAATTAGCTTTTGTAGTGACCCAGCCACTCCCAGTCTTTATTGCTGGCACATGATGGCATATATCACATTGGTAGATGTGCAGGTGAATGAGCCCCTGATGGCATGGGTGATGTGATTAGGTCCTATGATGGTGTCCCTTGAATAGATATGCAGGCAGAGTTGGCAACAGGGTTTGTTGCAGGGATTGTTTCCTGGGTTAGTGTTTTTGTTGTGTGGTGAGTAGTTGCTGGTCAGTATTTGCTTCAGGTTGGGGGGCTGTCTGTAAACGAGGACTGGCCTGTCTCCCAAGGTCTGTGAGAGTGAGGGATCGTCCTTCAGGATAGGTTGTAGATACTTGATGATGTGCTGGAGAGGTTTTAGCTGGGGGCTGTAGGTGACGGATAGTGGCGTTCTGTTATTTTCTTTGTTGGGCCTGTCCTGTAGTAGGTGACTTCTGGGTACTCTTCTGGCTCTGTCAATCTCTTTCTTCACTTCAGCAGGTAGGTATTGTAGTTTTAAGAACACTTGATAGAGATCCTGTAGGTGTTTGTCTCTGTCTGAGGGAGTGGACCAAATGTGGTTGTATCTTAGAGATTGGCTATAGACAATGGATTGTGTGATGTAGTCTGGGTGAAAGCCTGAGGCATGTAGGTAAGTATAGCGGTCAGCAGGTTTTCGGTATAGGGTGGTGTTTATGTGACCATCGCTTATTTGCACTGTAGTGTCCAGGAAGTGGATCTCTTGTGTGGACTGGTCCAGGCTGAGGTTGATGGTGGGGTGGAAATTGTTGAAAGCATGGTGGAATTCCTCAAGGGCCTCCTTCCCACGGGTCCAGATGATGAAAATGTCATCAATGTAGCGCAAGTAGAGTAGGGGCCATTTCCACCTTAATTGAATTGGCTTGTTAGCACTGACCCCCCACTTGGTAAGGCAACTCCCATCTTTTCATGTGCTGTGTATTTATACGTGCCTACTCTATTTTCCACTCCATGCATCTGATGAAGTGGGTTTTCGCCCATGAAAGCTTATGCCCAAATAAATTTGTTAGTCTCTAAGGTGCCACAAGGATTCCTCATTGTTTATGCTGATACAGACTAACATGGCTGCCCCTCTGAAACCTGTACACTAGAAATGGACAGCTTCCAAGGTGCATTTTTATCCCCATTGTTAAGACCAGTATTGTCTGCCTTATTCTGACTGCCTGAATGAGTTGCCCTGCATGCTGGTCCTCCTGTTTTCTCCCATCTTCCTTGCTACTCATTCATATACTATTATGAAAGTGGACTCAGAGCTCCCCACCTAAAGAGGTGACCAGTATTGCATGCAGCATCCAAAGGGTTCCTATCACTAGGAAATACAGCTACAACAGCTATGCAGAGTTTCCAGTTATAAGTCTGATTCACGTTTGGGGGTCTGATATTTAACTCCATGTGCTGCATTTGTAAGGGGGTTTTGGCTGGCAGTTGAAAATTATGGGCCAAGTGTGCTCCCCAGGGGAATCCTAGTTCATCTATCCCATACTCCCTGGTAGTGCCTGTGTGCAGATTCTTTGCAGAGTATTCAAAACACAAGACTATATGCTGCTCTCAGTTACACCAGTGTACATTCAGAGTCATTCGCTGAAATCAGTAGTTACTCCAGATTTACCCCCATTGCAATGGAGCAGAATTCGGCTATTGTTTGCAAAAGAGAAGACAGTTATGAGAGGACTGGATAGACAATCTTGACAGTTCCAGAGAAAGCATTTGAGAGAGAAACAGGCTCAAGAACGAGAGAGCATGAACAGAGGCTAAGAAAGGAATCAGGTATTGAAGCAATTCTCAGTAGTGTCTTCATTATGCAAGAAGACGAAGACCATGTGGGGTAGATTCAGAAGCCAGGACAAAAATACAAGCTGTGTCAGGTGAATGGACCAAGCCCAGCCACACAGCCTCCTTCTGTCGGATATTGTTACTCTGTGATTAACAGGACATGGCTTGGCTAGCCGCAGATACCAGGAGACTGTCCAGACCTGGAATTCTTTTAATCTCCACATTACATAGCAGCCTAGGAGAGGAGATGAGGCGTCTACCTGGGGTCCCATCCACATCATACGCCCGGCGCTAGATCATGCACCCATTGCATTGCAACTTGGCACATTTCATACAGTTTCTAAGTGAACGATTTCCAGTGAAGTAACACAAATGATTCATTCCATCTGACAGTCTTTTGCATGTAAATATTTTATATTCCTATTGAATATTTTTGGATGATTATGAATTCTTGATGTGATGAGGGCCTTGCTATGTATGAGATGCAGGCAGCAGCAAGGACTCAGCAAGGAGGAAAAGCATCCAAGAATAAGAAATATGATATCATTTCGAAGTACAGATAAAAAGGAGCTTGCGTGAAAACACAGCACTCCCTTGCTCTCCCTTTCCCCTCTCCTTAACAGTTGAGCTTCAACTCTTGTGGACTCTGACTGGAACACATTGGAAGTAGCTTTGGACGTGGATGGACTTACAGCTGTCCTGTTTTAGTGGCTTTAGTACTAGTGAAATGCATTGGATTAACAGCAGTGGAGACTGAAGATTTCTATATTATGGAGTGACAGTAGTTGCTCTATAGTTAAGTTTGCAGCTGAGTTTGCATTATTTACCTAATTTAATGACCACCTCTAGAATACCTTGAAAGAGGCAGATTGGCCTCAGAAGTCAGTGAGTTAGGTCTGGGCCTAATGTAGAATTCTTCTGCAAAATTTGAAATGATTTGGACAAGAGATTTCCCATTTAGGACATACCCACAGAAAAAGCAGAGCTGAGACTGTGGCAGCTCCAGATTCCTCATGCTACCTTCCCATGTGCCTTACTCTTGACCTGGAGGGACCACCTCTAGAGTGTCACAGACTGACACCAAAATGACTGAAGGTGTGAATTAGAACAGATATAGATATTTCTATTCCAGTTTCTGTGTAGACAACCTCTGAATCTCTCTGCTGTGACTGTCAAGAGTCATGGGGACATCTACCTGCTAGGAAGTGGACTGAAATGGGTTGGCCATTTCAGAGAGTCCATTGATCCATAAGCTAATTGTTAATGACTGTGGGTGACCTCTGAGTTGGACCAGATTTAGACTTGTTGGCCTAGATCTGAAAGGCTATATATATCCCATTCCCAATCCCCTGCACATCCCGTCCCCAGGTCTGAGTTTCTGGTGCCCCAAGCAAGACTGAGAGGTATATGCATTATAGCGGAGTCTTTATAGCTCTGATTGTCCCTTGCACCTGATCACGGCAACCTGTAGCCTTAGAGGTGAAGCAGCACAGGAGCCACGCTCCTACCCAGACAAGCAAAATCCCCAGACTTATCCCTAGAGACTAGGGATCTCTTAGGCCCTGCTGATAATGTGGCAGAAACCAAGCTAGCAGCACATATGTGCAAGACAGTCATCTAATTTGAACAGGGCCTAAACCAACACAGGTTACATAGAAACTACAACTGTCCAGCTGGTTAGGTGAGTTCCAGCTGACTTCATGTAAAGTTTGCAAGCCCCTCACTCTCTGCTGGGGTAAGACCCAAACATCCCCACTCCGCCTCCTTATTCCACTTCTTTTAAAGTGACAGTGCACCTTGGAAAAACAGCTGAATTGTTGCTGCTTCTCCAAGTCAAAGCTTTGGAGGATAGATTCACCCACCACCACTCAGAGAGCACTGAGAGCCAAGCCAGTGTCCATGGAGCACCCCAACAACAGCCACCTTTATCCAGCATCCTGTACTTCAAAGGCAAGTCATCACACTGCACACCTGGATTCATGGACCAGCAGCATCCAATGGGGAGCTCTAATATCACCATCACAGCTGAATGGGGCCAGATAAGGATTGCACAGGGGACCCTCGCTAACTTGTATCCATAATGTTGGCATCAACCCCCTGCACAGAACACTAAGCCTTCAGAATGTCTCCAGGGTGCAGTACAGTGACTTTGCAGTTTAAGACTGATGAATTCACAGGTTATAAATCAACTGCCAGCATCCGGGCTGCCCTCTTGATGAGGGCTATTAACATAATGAAACTGAAGGGCTGTGAAGTCAGATAACAGACATCCGAGTCTTTATTTACCCAGAGATTTAAGGAGACCTTTCTTAGCTGATCTATGACTTTGTTCTGAGGTGTGTAAATAACACCCAGCAACCTCATACTGCCTGCTGGCACTGCCCCCTGGGCATTATTTCCTTTCACATGCACTCAGAAGTGTTGCACAGTAGCACAAGCAGAAAGGCTTCTTTAAAAATAGAGATTATATTGAAACCGTTCTCATGGCAAACACACACCTCAAGCCAGACCTCCTATAAAGCAGTCATAATGTATATTGGACACTTCTGAAGGGATTTGCTACAAGTCACTGGTAGGACCGGGAACAGAACTTCAGATTGCCTTGGTTCAGCGCTTGGACAACACTGCTTCTCAACGAACACTTCAAAGGGACCAAGAAGAACAGCTCTCCAGCCATACAATATGGGGTTTATTTGCTATCCCCTGCTCCCCATCACAGGGGGTTAATTCATGTGGTGTAGCACCTGCATGCCTATTCCAGGGATAAATGTTGTCCATCTCAACTACTATCTGAAGTAGTTCCACTAATAAACTCAAACCTTATGCTTCCTGCCTTTCCCTCTGCTTAAATACAGTTAAAGTGACAGGCTACATTGTCCTAATGCTCCAGTGGCTGCATAGAAGGCAGCAGGGGACTGGCCGTCTGGCCTACCACTTTAGTGCTTTTAAGAGCAAGCAGAGAGTGTCAGAGTTAGAGACCAGCAAACTGGAGCTACTATAATCCCCGGACCTCTGTCACACAGGAGCAGTTTCACAGTCCCATTGCATAGTGCTCCAGTGCCACTGGCAACACCAGTTAGAAATCAAAGATGACAGAGAAATGGGTGGAAGGCAATGCAAGTCAGCCAAACACCAGGTCCCCACGGCCAGTTCTAAGAGAGAAGCACTAGGAAATAAGGCTGCATGAGCTCAGAGATACCGATTGTACTGCACCCAGGCGACTATGCTGAGATCCAGACAGATCTCACGAGCCAAGCACGTTCGGGGCCGGTGAGTACTTGGATTGGAGAATTTGAAAAACAAAACACAGGTACTGCAGGAGAGGACCAGGGACAGTGATATCCATCAAGGTTAAGACAGTCTCCTAAGATGCCTGGATGCTCAGGACATTTAACTGCACTGTAAGGAAAAATCTTGCACTAGGGTGACCAGATGTCCCAATTTTATAGGGACAGTCCTGATATTTGGGTCTTTGTCTTATATAGGTGCCTATTACCCCCCACTCCCTGTCCTGATGTTTCACACATGCTATCTGGTCACCCTATCTTGAACAGAACACCAAGGGGTGGATTTGATGACTGAATTGTTCTCCTCTCTCTCTAACTTTTAGTATAGTTTCTGGGTATATATGTTTTGCATATAAACACCATTTCATGTACAACATAAGGCACAACATGACAAGCTCTTTGGAGACCACACTCCCCTGGGAAGGTGTATCGCTAAGCAAAGAACTCTAGCAAGTCACCGAGGTACCTTGGGTATATATGCTGTAGGGCTCCTTCCAACATTAAATAAAAGATTCTCAGACACATGAGAACAGAGGATTTAAGTGTCAAAATAATGGAGGGATATTAGGGAATTTACTTGGGCTGAATGCCATATGTTTCATTTTGCATGAGGCTCAAGAATATTCCATTTAAGCTCTTACACAGATTGTTTTTACTCCACCCCACCTAGATACAGCCAGCTTTGTAGATTCCCCTCTCTGTGGGGTGGGAATGCTACCGGGGGCCATTTTCTGAAACTGACCCTCAATCTAGCTCTCTTGGAAAGAAAAAGCAGCTAAAATTGCTCTTTTTAAACATTTCTCCCGATGTTCCGCTCTTATCAATATTTCATGTTGTGTCTTTCTAAGTCTCTGGTGCACTATTTGTTGTTTTGAAGCAAGAGAACTCAGTCTACCATCTGCAAAAATTTGGGACCAAGTTCTTTCTGGTACTTACTGTGTGGCAGCTGAACTTTCTGTCAAGATTCATAGGTTCATACACTTTAAAGCTAGAAAAGACCACTATGATCATCTAGTCTGATCTCCTGCCCAACACAGCCCACAGAATTTCACCTAGTAATTCACTCTTCCCTACTATACATATCCTGAAGTCCAAACAAAGATGTGGATGGTTCTTTTAGCTCTTATTTCTATATTGCTGCTATCTACACAAGTTCTGATTGGGATTTTGAGCTAACTAAACCTAGTAGTCTATGCTGCAATGCTGGGACAGCGGACTGGCTGTCTGGACTGTGGGGTTCTAGTCTGAACTTGCTGAATGAGTGGTCTCGGGCAAATTACTAACTTCCACTGAAATCAGTGGAAGTTAAGAGCCTAAATACGTTTGAGGATTTGGACTTTAATCTGTGCTTCATTTTGGCCATCCATAAAAGGAGGATGACCATGCTTACAGACTTTTTTCAAACACTGAGGAAGAGGAAGAGCACTAGATAAAATGACCCAAATTCTCAGCTGTGCTTGAGCTCTGCTCTGCAGAGCAGAGAGGAAAGTCCATCAGAAAACTGGTTGTGGGCTGCCTGATTCTTCAGTCAGTTCTTCACTGGCCCCAGGCATGATTCTAGCAGAAGTCAGGGTAACCTGGGTACTACTCTGATGTATGGTAGCTGGCAATGGTCCCCATGAGACTGTCTGCCACCTGGGGAGAGCCAAAGCAGTGTGGTTCCTTCACACCTCCCTCCATGTTTGAACATTAAAAGAGAGGACACTCCACGGGGGGGATTTGCTACCGTCCCTGGCCCCACCCCAACTCCACCCCTTCCCCAAAGTCCCTGCCCCAACTCCGCCCCCTCCCTGCCCCAATGGACCCTTTCCCCAAATCCCCGCCCTGGCCCCGCCTCCTCCCCTGAGCGCACCGCGTTCCCCCTCCGCCCCCCCACTTCCAGCCACGTGAAACAGCTGTTTCGTGGCGCAGGCGCTGGGAGCTAGGGGGGAAAAGTGGGCACTCTCTCTAGTGATCAACATTCACTTTCTTTCTCGAATGATCAACATTCACTCTTTCTTGAATGATCAACTCTTCTTTGGGGAAAAATAATAATGGCAAAATCCTGGACGTCTTTAGATATTTAAAAATTCTTCCCGGACGGCGATTTAAGAACCAAAAAGCCAGACATGTGCGGGAAAATACAGACGTATGGTAACCCTACACATGCCCAGTATGCCAGGGATGGGATGGGATGGGAGCTGGTGTAGGAGCTAGCTATGTGCCAACTGAATACTAGGGGAGTCCTCAGCAGAGGAGATCTGGCCAGTTTCCATCCCCTTTGCACAGCCAGATAGGTACAAAGAGGATAAAGAAGGGTTAAGAATGTGGCCTAGTAGTATAGTACCCTTTCATTTACCTGTGTGCCATTTTACTGTCATCCTTAACTAGGGTCTGCTTCATAATTAACTGCTTCATCCCCACATTGGAAATAAGGAGCCTGGCCATAATGGATGAGAAGAAAATGGGCAGTACATGGCTGCAGACTACATTACAAAACTGCCCAGCAGAGAGAGACAGAAAGGAGCTCACCTTATAAAAAGTCTGTCATCGAAGATACACTGGGGCAGTATAGCAATGCAATTAGTGAACTTTGCGTAAAGAAGAATGAAAGCATATTCCAGGATGTTACATGTATCTAAGGTCCTAGAAAAAGCCTGGATGATATTATGGAGCAGCACTACAGCAAAGGTCGAAGTTAGCTTTCTATTTTACCATGAATCCAATTTTCAATCCCACCTCCCTTTTAGTTCCCCTAAAACAAACCCAATCTCCCATAAATTCCACATAGTACATCTAATCCCATGAAAGATTTTTCTGGGATTACTAAAAACCCTATGAAAAGGAACTTTGAAATGTTGGCGTTTTAAACACCCCCCTCTGGTTCAGTTTTAAACCTTTTTCTAGCCCTTTTTAGCTCATCACATCTCCCAGATGGCTTGGCCAACAGCCTCGAACTACGTTGTCTTTCTGTGTTGGCCTTGCTGAAAAGAGCATTTTAGTCCTTTTTTCTGGGAGAAAGATCAGGTTAGTGCGGGAATTGCAAAGGACATACAGAACTGGTTTTTACTTGTCCAATGTAAATAAAGATTTATAAATATTAAGTGGTCTGCTACTGACTCTGCAGTTTTTGATTCTACAGCCGCTGGGCTGAGCCAGGGCTAGGGGGCATGGATGGGGAGCATGAGACCAGGGGGAAATACAGAGACACAGAAGTCCAGCAGAGGGCATGGAGGTGACTAAGAGGGACTCGAATGGCGGAGGAGACTAGAGGCACATGGAAGGCTGCAATGGAGCTGTGCTTCCTGGTCTCAGGATGAGGGACTCTGGAAAAGGGAAGAAAAGGGGGCACATGGAGGAGGGCAGCACACGAGTGGTGATTGAGGAGTGGCGTGAAGAGGATGGAGGGGACCTGGAGGAAAACATATGGACAGGGGACAAAGGGCACCGAGTGGAGCATGGAGCAGAGAACAGGAAAGGCATAAAAGGTTTGTGCATACATTGGACTTGGGGAGGCATGAGGGTCCAGGGGATGAAGGTGTGGCACTGAGGGAGACTGAGAACAGGAGGTGGGGGAGGGGATACTGGAGGAAATAGAAGGGTACATGGAATGGGGTAGGAGATGAGTGTAGTAGTGGGAGGCTGAAAGGGAGTTTAGCATACTGGGAGGCATAGAAAAGAGCTGGGGATAGGCAACATGATGGATGGGATGAGAGGCCAATGAAGGCATGGATGGGGTCGTGCAGCATTGCTCATGAAGGGCAGGAGCTGGGGCCTCTGAGGCATGGAGGGGTTTACAGAATATCAGGGGAGTCTTATCCATATTAAAAACCAGAAAGTCTCTAAATTTTCTGTGGACTAAAAACCTCCATTCTATCCTTGCTCAGTCTCCTCCACCTACAACTTTACCCAATGCCCACTGAGGCATAACTGAACTCCCTCTATCATGTCTGCAGGAGGGAAGCTCTGATTAGGTAGGCCTCATAAGATTGCTCAGTAGAGGGTTCCTCTCTTCCAGACCTTATACAGCAACCTGATTTAAACATCTAACCCTTATTAAGACAGGGATACTCACAAACAACATACCCCTCCCCCATGATAATCCACACATTCCATAGCACCAAGCAGATCAATCACTTCGTTTCATAACAATATTCTTCTTCTCCACGAACACACACTCTGTGAGAAAAGTCTATGGAACTCTGTCATGATAATGTACCATGGGACTAGAATCCTTTTGGAACCTTTACTTCTCATTTAATAAACACTATATGAAATCACTATGTCCATCTGTAATGGGGTGGTACCCACCTCTAGCGAGAGCCTCCTTGTTCATGTGTTTGTCGACACCTCTTTCAGTCTGTGGTGACCCCTTCTGGCAGTTTCTAGTGACACAGCCCTCCGGCCAAGTCTCACACAGCCTCTATGGAACACAACTCAAACAGACCCCTTCTGGGCCATTAGTCCAACAAAGTCTTTAAGTGCTCCTGGTGCTAGTAGGAGGTGCTATGCCTCCAGGGCTTCCTCCCTGGTGACTCTTCGCCCACTCTGGTCTGTTCTGGCCCCAGCTCTCCAGCTGGGCCTCTTAACAGTTCATTTCCCTTCTGGAGGTTTATCACTGTCCAGTTGTAGGCCACTTTCCCAGTGGTTTATGGGGAGGATCTGGGCTTGCTCACTACGCCAGGTCCCAACCCAGGGACCCTGAAAATAGCAGCCATGCACCACCATGTCCCTTTAACCAAACTGCTTGCAGTTCCCCAGCCTTCCCCAATGCTTGACCCTTAGTTTAGGGATCTTCTGTGTTCAGGCCCAGCAGCCATCCCGGAATGTTTTCTCTCCTCCTGGTCCCTGCCCTCACTGAGCTGTCTGTGGTTCTGCAGTCCTTCAGCCCACTAGGAGCACCACCTTCACTTCTCAGGCTCCAAGCAGCAATTGAGTCTAGGCCATACTGCAGCTCCTTTTATAATAACCTGCAACCCTCTGATTGGCTAGCCCCTTGCAGCCTCCCCCGATTGGCTGCATCCCACGCAGCCTATCTATGAAGCTTAGAGGACTCCTCTACTACTCTTTTTCTGGGATGGGTGTGACAGGCCTCCAGCCGGGGGCCTCTGGGCCTAGTCCACCCCATTACACCATCTAATAGCACATGTCTATTGCAGAACAAAACAAGGGGGCAATGTTATGTTTGGGTGCATAGCACAAATTGAGCAGGGTGAGAGTAAGTGATGAAGGATGATATGGCATAAGAGAACCGGCTGCATCACTTAGCTGTTCATTTCCAGACTTTTAAATGTCTCAGTTTGTTTTGGAGTTGTAGCAGTATGGTAAAGAAAGGGTAATTTTAAAAAAAAAGTATTCCGTTGACATGAACTTGCAGACTTAACTGTGTTTTAACCAAGGTTTTGTTTGTGAGAGTAATATTTGAGAAATATTATGTGGCGATGTAATTGCTCTTACCCAGAACTCATCCTTTGGTCAGCTCAAAACAGAGGTCTCCTAAACAGCAATCCTGACTGGATATTGGTAGCTTCAAACACTCCTACAGGGTCACTGCAGCAGTCCTCTAATCCTTAGGGGGTATTACTGCATGATGACCTGGCTTCACCACAACTTTTATTCTGAACTCCCACATAGTCACCTTGTAGGCACAGTAGAGGAACCTATATGGCTCCACATATTGCCCCCCCCGCCCCAAGATCCATACTTCCTCCTTCCCATATCCAGCAAGTACATCCGAATACTGTCCAGGGACAAGTTCATTCTATTAATAGCCCATGAGTTCTTGTGATGCCCTCTGATGAAATCCACTCCCACTACGACAGCATTAGAAATATTGGTCATGACATCAGAAGTCCATTTAGTATGTAGAGACCCCAAGTTCAGTGGGAGCTGGATTTCTTCTGTTATCTGTAGTGGCTGATGATAAATAGTCTCCTTTAGTACAATTTTTTTCCCTTTCAGCACTGGGTGTTCTCCATGGATCAGCAAGCCAATCCTAAGTATATCCAGGAATCACTATCCTTTCAGGCATCTTCTCTCAGCACTGGGGGAAAGACCTTCTTCTTCAGGACTTGCACCAAGTGAAGGGCTGTTATTGTCAAATCAGAGAAAGCATATCCACTCTCCAGATATGCAACATCCCCAATGTTATAAACCCTACTTCTATCCTGGTCCACAGGCACAGTGGCTGGTCTCTTCTAATACAGCCCATAAGCCAGGCTTCCTCTCAAACTAGTGGGTGTCAATCCAGTCTGCACGTTCCCTCACCACCCCTCCTCACTCTCTTTCTTTTCTAAAAACACGTGACCAGTGCAGATAAAATATGATTCCTCCCAAACTCAGACTGAAGCCACCCCTCCCAACCCCAGCCCAAGCTTGGAGGCTCAGGATGGTTTAGATGTCATTATACATCTCTGTGTTTCCAGGATGTTCTGGAAATGCCCCAAATAAGCTTGTGCGGATGAGATTTTCAGCAAAGCCAGAGCTGAGGAAGCATCCCAACTTCCGGGTGCTTGTCTGACCCATTTGAAGCTTTGCCCAATCCCCTGCCCATTCCTTCCTCACTATCCCCCAGAGCGGGACTAGATGGAGGTCACACAGCTGAGCTGACCCGTGCCATGTGTTTAGTCTTTTCATTGTGTCATAACTGGATTAACCCTTCAGCTCAGCTGGACAAGCTGATTAGTTAAAGAACTTGTTTCATCCCTCTCTAGGGGTTTATTTTTCATCCATCATTTCCCCTCTTTAGTCCCACGGTAAATGTCAGTTTGTTTATCACTCTCCCCACTGCCACCCACAGTCCCTTTCATCTTCTCTTGGCTTCACCGACCTTCTTCTAGTAGGGTTAGTTGCCGCAGAATGTGACTGTTCTGTTTGCACCTCTTCCGATATGCTCACTTTCCTTTCATCTCCAATCTCCAGACAATCCCTTCTGCTTGAGTTAATCTCTCAGCACTTTAGCTGCTTTCATGTTTCCTTCTGTTGCATCTCCCTCTAGTTATTGTGGCTCCATGCGCATGCACACACACATCTTAAGCCTGGTGTTTCAGCCGGCAAAATGGAGATAAGAGCCTTATCCGTGCACACCCCTCTTCAAACTCCCTGTTACCTCCTCTAGCCATGTGGTTGTGTTCATGAAGAGGGGGCGTGAGTGTCACATAACAAACACTTGCAGGAGTGCTCTCTTCTGGTGTGAACAAGGACTGCAGCTTTGAACAACAACCACTGAGGGCAGGTCAACACTACAGCGGGGATGGACGCTCTGAGATCGAACCATCGGTGGTCGATTTAGCGGGTCTAGTAAAGACTCCCCAAATCGACAGCAGATCGCTCTCCAGTCGACCCCTGTACTCTACCTCCGATGAGAAGAGTAAGATAAGTCAATGAGAGATTTTCTCCTGTCGACCCTCCGTAGTGTAGGACCCCCCGGTAACTCGACCTAAGGTACATCGACTCCAGCTATGTTATCCACATTGCTGGAGTTATGTAGCGTAGGTCGACTTACCGCGGTAGTGTAGACATAGCCTGAGATTGGAGGGGTCAAGTCAAGTCCTTCCAGCCTCCCACTGTCCCTCATCCCCAGAGCCTGAGGGACCTGCCCAGGGCAATCTTTCTTTTCCTTTCCAGATGGGTAGCAACAGCAGCAGCAGGGAAGCCTTTTCATGCTCCTGCTGGCATCATTCACTCAGCTCTGAAATTCAGACTCTCAGATCTATTTTTCCTTGCTCAGTGTATTGCCATTGGTTGATGGTTCCCTGCATTCTGCCCACTCCCCTGCAATTGCCCTCCACTGTCCAGCCTCACCCCTCGCATCACCAATTCTCCTTCACTTCCCCTCCCTTCTGTTCTTTCCCTTGTATGCCTTCTACCCCTTTAGGTTTCCTCTTCCTTTACCCAGGCCCCTCTCTTACTCCTCGCATCCCTCCCTTTCCCAATTCCAACCCTGAGTGCTCCCCAAAAAACAAAAGACACCCCCCCCTCAAAACTACGGACAAGTGAAACAGATGAACTCATTTTTTTAAAAAGGCATGGAACTAAGTTGCCTTGTGACTGCAATCACCCAGGTGACTTTGATTGTATGGTGGATCCTTTTCCACCACTACTCTGATGTTTTTCTTTGTAGATTGTGAGTTCTCTAGGGAAGCACTCATGTTTTCCGGTGTTTGTACAATACCCAGCACAATGTAGACTGGGGCCTATTTCCACAATATAAATAATAATAATAATGAAGAGTCACAACTGCAGCCAGCGTCACAGCTGCTCTTCGGGAATGAAACAAGAAAATCAAGGGAAGGATTTTAAAACAAACCAAATGAAGCATGTGAGGGAATGAATATTTAATGCTCAGTTGCGTGACTTCATCTTCTCTTATAATCTTGTATGTTTCTATAGCAGCATTCAGAAGGGAGAAATGGACACAGCTGGGGTGCTGAATATATATATTATACCCAAGGATCACTTCACCAGCCACAGAAAGCATATAATTACTGCTGGATGGGAGGGAGCCCCCTTTGGTAGCCATGGCTGTGACCCTGCTGAGGCATGTTAAAAGCATTTACCCCTCCCCAGAACTAGTTACTGTCATGGGTTCTGCTCTTATCTCCATTGAGCATTTTGTCATTGACTTGAATGACAGCAGGAGCAGGGTCTTGGAGACAAGGTTTGGCTCACTGGAGAAAATGTACTAAATTCAGCACTGGTGTAAGCAGGTGTAACTCTGTGGACTTCAGTGGAGTGGCACCTGCTTAAACTGAACCTGAATTTGGCCCATAGCTTTTGTACTTATATTTAGTGGTATAACCATTTGGCTGGAGTTTATTTTTTTCTACTACCTGTGTGTACAACACCAGTACAGTGGGGCTCTGATCTGGATTGGGCAATAGGCCACCTACAATATAACTATGACTCTCCTTTCTCTAGGCACCATCTCGATAAGGTTTTCCGGTTGGTATTTTGGTGCCACTTGCAAGCAGCCAAGGGGAGGGGAGAGAGTTGCTACAAGTACAGCAACCTTGTCCTCCTAGCATCAGATAGGCATCAAACATATTGGAGTGAATGGAAACTCAGCTGTCTGGGAAGCAGCTGTTATACAATACCTTATATTGGGGCCCATAACTGCAGCTGGGATCAGAGGGAATGGAGGTTCTCCAGTGGTTAGCTAGAGGGGCTGCTGTGCTGTATTTCCATTTGAGAGCCTTCCTCACTCTGAAAAACCATTTGTTATTTAGTAGGAAAATCAGATGTAAAGGGGGACTCTACCACGGGGCTCCGGAAGCCCTCTCTCTGTGCGAGTGGGCTCAGGAAAGATGCCCTTTGTGTTTCTCCAGCTCTGTTTCAGGTGGGCTGGAGCTCCCCAGGGGGTGGACAGACAGCCCTCTCATTATGCTATAATCATAGAAGCATAGGGGTGGAAAGGACCTGGAGAGATCATCTAGTCCAGCCTCCTGCACTAAGACAGGACCTAGTAAACCTAGGCCATCCCTGACAGGCGTTTGTCTAACCTGTTCTTAATAACCTCCCGTGATGTGGATTTCACAGCCTCCCTGGGAAGCATATTCCAGAGCTTAACTACACTTATTGTTAGAAAGTTTTTCTTAATATCTAACCTAAAACCTTCCTTGCTGCAGATTAACTAGATTACTTCCTGTTCTACCTTTAGTGGACATGGAGAACAATTGATCACTGTCCTCTTTATAACAGCCCATAACATATTTGAAGACTGTTATTAGTCTATACAATCTAAGCAAGATGCTTAGTTTGCCTAATTGCAGGCAATGTACATTTCTCCCTGTATTTACCACATTGTGTAATTCTGGTCCAACACCCAAATCCCTCTGCAAGGTCTATGGAAGAAAGGGAGAAGACCAAGCCTAGCAGGGAAACTTACCAGTGGTAAGTAGGCTACCAAAGCCCTACCAGTGACCATTTTGAGAGGGGGAAAGGGCCTAACTCTCTGAGAACTGGCTCTTGCAGATTTAGGAAATGAAGTCCCAGAGGAGAAGAGGAAGTTGGCTATTTTAGAAGCCATTGGCCGAAGCACACTAGGAAATGGGGCAAAGCACTGGGCAGTTTAATAAAAAAGGACCCCTTTCCCATGGTGTGGCTGGATGAAAGTTGTGTATGGGCTGCCGGTAAACCAGCCTTGGGGGAGGCTAGCCCCCAGGCCCCCCACCTTCTGCCCGAGGCTCTGCCCCTCTCTCTCCCCTTCTGCCTCCCCTCCACCGCAGGAGCCCAGAGCACTGCGACCGCAGCCCCGGCTCCAGCCCAGGCCTCCTGAGTGCCCCAGCCCTGGAGCGCTGGGGGGCGTGGTCCCAGCGCCACAAGCACCGGCCAGGCAGCGCAGTCCCGGGCTCAGCCCCAGCTGACCCGAGTCCCAGCGGCAAGCCAGCACCCCCCCCCCCTCAGCCCCCACCAGCCTGGGCCACCGAAGAACAGGAAGTTAGGAACTGCAGGAGGGGATCTGGGGTGGAGTGTGGTTGGGGACATGCCAGGCTGTTTGGTGAGGCACAGCCTCCCCTGGCCTATGATACCCCCACCCATGAAGTTGTGCCTTATTCAGGGAGTCTACTACGGCTCCACTGAGCTTGGGGGTGGGGATTAGAGGAGTGTCTGACATGTCTTCAGCCATGCTTTGCTATTTGTTGTCTTGGAAGAATTAGACTTTAATCTGTGAATGTCAGACAAATTCTTGTTCTACTCAAAAACAAATGGACAAAAATTCAAATAATTTATGGTTGAAATTTACAGAGAGGAAAAACTTAAATGTTTAAAATAATATGTGAGAGCAAATTAGTGTGTGTGAGGGGATGCGTGAGTGGATGAGAGTGTGGGTGTTAGTGAGCTAGAAGAGAATTTTTGATGATACTTAAAATAAAAACATTAAGAAGCTAACATTATGAAATATGATTATTATCAAGCATGGATTTATGTCCGAACCGGGTATGAAGCTCAGCCTCTGCAGTCATTACACTTTGAATTAATAGCAATTAGTATCTAAGTTCTTTCTTAAAGTTCCGGCTAGCAGAAAAATGTAAGTCAATTTTAAAATAAAATTACTTGGAAAGGAATGTCAATATTATATGTCAAAATTCAAAAAAATAAAAATAAAATCCGTTTGTTAAACTTCTGGGTTTTGCTTTACCTCATCGGCATTCAAGGTTCTTTTCACCATCTGCAAACTCCTCTTGGGAGATGAGTATCAAGCAGGGTTTTTCCTTCTCCCTATGCTATTCATTCCCTTTGAAGCATCTGGCACTGGCCACTGTCAGAAGACAGGATACTGGGCTAGATGACCATTGGTCTGATCCAGTGTGGCCATCCTTATGTTCTTCTTGTGCATCATCACCAGTAACAAAAGCTCTGTGGGTCAAATTCTGCCATCAGTGACACCTGTGCAACCCTAGTGTCTTCAAATTCTGCCCTTGGAGGCCCTTGTGCCGACTCATTGCCCTCAGTGGGTTTTCACAGGTATAAGTAATTGGAATTTGGCAAACAATTTTGTTAAGACTGCACAAGAAGAAATAGAATCCAACTCACTCCCCTGGAGTTATACTGGTCCTATAAGGATAACAGAAGGGATACAACTAACAAAAAAAATTATTTTAATCATCAAAGTAGCCAGATCTAACTCTGATACACATACAGAGGGTGGATGTGCTCAGTATGAAGGGCCCATTTTCAGAGTGAAGCCACACTGATATCCTCACATAGATACCTTCCCTGTTCTGATCCTTCACCTTCCCCTGGCATCTGTAATAACTGGTTATATGAATAGCTAGGAAGACAAGATGAATCACCTAACAAAGAAAGGCATATAGGAGCTATGCAGAGTGCAGATTGGTCTTCAAATGGTCAAACCCTAAGATCCTTTGAAAGCCCTAAGAGATTCTGGGTTTGAGCTCCAGCTATCAGGAAGCCCCACTGCTTGGAGACTAATTCAAGATTCCTCTTTGAAAGAGAAGCAGCTCCACCATCACCTAGAAGTCTTGCACCAGTCTGAGACTCCTGGATCTGATCCCTCCCCCTGCCAAGGAGGATTATGCCCAACAGTGTACAGTCCACTGCTTTGTCCTAGCTCTTTTTAAATGTCCTATGGAAGTGTGCTAACCTTGGGATTTTATTCTACAACCTAATACATTTCATAGTCATGAATTTCCCTTGGATATTCGGTTCTGGGCTAAATAATGTAATTTGCTGCTGTTCTGTGCTTTTACCTATTGTCCTTAATTTTTACCACTGTATTGGAAACAAGTTGGGATCTTAGCAATGTTTGGATAGTCCTTGGCGAATCACCCTCAAACCGGGGAGAACAATCCCTTCCCCTCTCCTCACTCCCACCATCCAACCTTCCTATTACCCTCCGCTGCTCAGCCCTGCAGCGGTGAATATGTAGGCAGGAGATTTCCTGGAAAGCTCCTCTGTGCAACTGAAATGCCTTCCTCTGGAGTTTTCTGCTCCATTGTTCCAGGGGCACAGCCACGACCAGTGTTTTCAAAGTGCCGATGTGGCAGGAGGAGACTGGCGGATGTGCCCCTAGAAACATGGAGCTAAGTGGCATTATTGAATCTGTAATTTGCTGCCATTAGCAGGGGTCACTTTCAACTGCTTCCCAGTTGAAGCACTCACCGTTCCTTCCAGTTATTCCATTCATCTGGAGAGCTGGAGCAGCAGAGATGCCCTGGGATGATATCTGCCTGGGGACACAGCATGGAGTCTAGTGCTTTCCTCATGTGCCTCAGGCTCCCATCAGTGGACCCCCTGGCCCTCAAAATATTAATTCAACTTTTTGGTCGTTGTGAGGTTTTTTTTGTTGCTTTTTCCCTGTGCCATGCCCACCGTTCCAAAGAGCGGAGTGAATATTTGATTGCAGTAATTAGTTAATCAGTAACTGGCATAATTTTTCCCTGATTAATGCCTTGAATAATCATTGCAGCCTTGTCTGTAGGCAGTTCTGTTATCGGAGGCACTTTGAAAATAGCTTTGAAAAGATAGAGCTGCACCCTCACAGATAAAATTAGAGAGGTCAGATGCTCCACCCTCTGGAAAACTGCTCCTTCATTTATTTTGATAGGGAGGAAAGGAGATCTAAGAATGTATTCCCCTCTCCCAATTCCCTGATCTTCTGTTCCCTATCAGTCAGTACCATGATGGAAGAACCTGGAAGAGAAGGCCCATCCACAGTCAGTCTTTCCGGCTCACAGGAGAATTGCTGACATGCGATGGGGCAGTCCTGGAAACCTGGGGCTGCACCAATGAGAAAACATTGACTGCAAAGGCTAATGCACTCACCTCCTTTGCATGTACCCCCTGAGGATTTTATCGCTGCTCCAGGATGTGCTGGTACCTGGAGACCACATGCTACTCACATAGCTGCCTCCTCCCTTCTTCACCTACTGGATCTCTTCAGTAAGGACTGTATTATAAACACACACACACACAAGCATTTCAGTAAGAAGGGATTGTTACACAATGCAGATTAAAGGAGAAAGAAGCATGAGCCAATATCTCCAAGACAGGCGCACCCTCACATTAAGAATCAGAACAAAAGTCAAGAATTAGCATCTTCAAAGAACACATCCATCCTACCTGGGGGGGTGGGTCTGACTATCATTGACTGAGGACATCCACAGTGATCTAGCCCAGTCTGTATAAAACCTAGGGTGGATGCATCAGAAGCTGTGTAGACTTTAGTTCTTCCAAAGTCTTGGTCAGCAACATGGAGCATATTTTCCCAGGGGGCATTTTGGTTCATGTGACGGTATGACTTAATGTCTTATCAGACAATATAGGCTACTGACCGTAGTGATCCTTGGTGGGCTTATTACCATTAGTTCGATAAACGGATCACAACCTGCTTCAAGTTTCTACCATACGGGAAGGTCCGAAAGACATTCATCAGCGTGTGGAGAGAGTCCGAGGCCAATGTCTCCTCTTTTCCTAGGGTTATCTAGGGAAGGGAGAGGTGGTTTGGATAAAGGAAGGACCAACCCAAGCTCCCCAGTGCACACACATACCAAACTCAAACTGAAGCCCAGTTCATAACCAGTGACCAGTTAATGGCACTGGAAAACTAGCTAAATTAGACAGAAACAACAGGGGAATTTCAGCTTTTGTGCACATAAAGAGGGGAAGGGAGAAAAGGAAGGCTCAAAGACAGCACGTGTGCTGCAGTGCCCAGAAGAGCTGGAGTCAGCTATACCCTAGAAGTTACTCCATGGCAGAGAGAATAGTATTATTCACTTCCCAATATATAGGATCCAAGAGCAATACAGAAACCAAACGGGGAACTTCCTTGTCATTTGCTGGAACATGGGGAAGGGGACTACACCTGGTAATAAAGGAACGGCGAGACGGTGACTGGATGTGACCCTCAAGCTGTCCTTCCCTTTTCTAGGCATGGAAGAACTAGGTCGCTATGGCAGTAAATTCAGCAATAAGATGAACATTTATGACATATCAGTGAATTTCATTTTTGCTTACATGATTTCAGAAATGGTTCATGTCCTTAAAGCAAGGTTTCTGCATTAGAGATTCCTAGTACATATTCCAGCCATGTACAAGAGCTGGAGGCATCTGCAGAGGGAAAGATACAATATCTCATTGGCCTATTGCTCCCACACTCTTGAGGGAGCAGGGAATCATGCACCAGAGGCAGGGAATCATGGATTACTGTGCCCAAATATTCCGCCTGAAAAAGATCTGCCTATAACTGCCCAGTGAACTAAGACTCCAATGAAGGATGGAGTTAGTGGATGGAGAATGCAGATTGCTGTCCAATCCCTTCTAAGGGCAATTTTGTATCATTTTGGGGACCAAACTTCACTGATATGGGAGGGAGAGGGAGCAGTGTTAAATTTGGGGATATTTATTTCTGGCGTCTAGGGGGTAGGTCTGATGCACATCCTCCAGAACCCCATTCCTGGTCTGCCCTCTCAGATTGTAAGACATTCACAGGCTCTGGGGTATGGTTCCACAGAGATTGAAGACCCCTGTATCCATGCAGTAAATAGAAAGTCCATGCACAGATCTTGGAGAAGAAGAACAATCCTACCCCACTGCCATTTTAAAAAAAAATATTTCTTTATGTTAATAACACCAGATCATATCAATTTAATCTGTGGGGAATAAAAATAATAAATAAATAACCTTTCATTTTGTATAAAGTTGTTTTCACAAAACCTGCACTGTGGGTCAAGCTAGACCTGACCATGTTCACACACTCACTTCACTGACCTTGGCGCCACCAGGAAACAAATGTTGCTGTGTATGCCTGATGCTGGGTAGAGCTATGCTCATTCTTCTGAAGTTCTTTCCCCCTGTGACTCAGCTATCTATTGATTGTGCCTGCCTAACTCTGGCTGACAGAACGAGTGAAGTGAAAACATCTTGAGGTGGTATCTTTCAGATGGGAGGTACTACAGAACCAAAGGCCAGTCATGATTATTGTTGCTATTGTTGTTAGTTCCACGTTCTGCCCAAATTCCAGTTCAAGGAATTGCATTCTGCTGTCTTAAATTTACCATGTAGTTTCAGTTGGCTGATGATTCTTGTTCACTTCCTGTTCTGTCCTGTCCTGTGCGCTGGGCAGCAGCTGCTGTGTCCCACATTAGAGGAAACTTCATTTCAGTGGTGAGTGAAGCAATACCAGTCTGCATCATTTATGATCAGTTTGTTGAAGCCATAGAAATCTTTGGGTGGAAGTTGCTATAAAATGTCAGCCATCACTCCTCGTTTTACAGACCCTGGACTATATCCCCTCACACTGGAACACAGAAGTTGTCATAATTCCTCAGACTGCTAGTTCGAGACGTCTGATATTCTACATCCAGTAGTGGCCAATACCTGAGATTCAGAGGAAGGTGAAAATCTCCATAATGTACTTGTCTAATGCTACATATGGGTGTATGTGGATGGGGGAATTCCTTCCTGACCCTTAAAGGCGATCAGGTGATGCCCTGAAAAATGAGTTGATTGTTTTTACCCTGGGTTCCTTACATTAAGCAGCACATTAGTCCTAACCTGTGTAGCCTGGTGCCTTGATTTATGGGACAGAGCCATGGTGTAACTCTACCTTGCCCAGAAAGCCACCAATATGTTTAATTCAGCCTCCTCAGCTAACCCGTAGTCCTTCCATCCTTTCAGTGACTGTATCAGCATTCATCACAGAGAGTTCTCATTTAATTTTATTTATTGAGGGACTGATTTGCACAGCAGGGCTCTGCTTTGTTTATTCTCTGCTATTATCATTGTTACCTTTAATGAAGACAATGAAGAATTTAAAATAATAATTAAAAAAAATTCCCCTCAGTTACCGTGGCAACAAGCTGGAGCTTTTTAGTGCTGCCACAAATTCCATCTGTTTCTTTCTTTTAAATGACAAAACCACTTCCTCCCATTTCAGCACCAGAAGGAGGAGGTGAGGATCTCAAAGAGAGGCCAAGTTAAACTTCAGCTACCGAACAACTCACATGAATGACCTTTAAGGGAAACTCCTATCCAGTCAACAATGGGACTAGGTGTCTTACCTCCAGAGCTCTGGGGTGAGGTTTTCTATAGCTAGAGATTCAGCACAAGCCTCAGTGATCAGGCCTCTGAGAGTTCTCTCCCTCACCAGCCTTCTGTCTCCAGGGCAAAGTGGGGGTCACAGTGCTTAAATGGCTGCACACTTTATCTCTGCTCAAATTAAACCAGACCCTTGCATCTGAACCCCTTGAACTTTGAGGTAGGCTGGACAGGGATCTGAATCCAAACTCAGTGGTCTGGCTGATTTTTGAAGATGATGGATGCAAGGGCAGGGAGCTCTTGTGGTAGGTGAGAGACAGAAGCTACATCACAACAAACTACTTTTATGATCCTCTGTAAGGGTGGATTAGGCTATATAGAGCATTGATCCACTAATATTTTATAATGCCAAAACTTCGCTCACTTCTATTTCCCACAGGCCCAATGGATAGATTCTTGTTCCGGCCCCCTCTTCCCCAGACTCTTCCGCGCAGTCTATCAGCCCTGCTTCCTCTGTTTCCAGAAGCCTCTTTCACCTTCTTCCTTAGAGCCCAAGCTCTTCAGTGAGGCAGATTTTTCCACCTTGTACCCCAAAATGGACACATTTTCTTCCTTCTCAAGTCCTTAAGCATCTTGGCAACAAAAGCAGCCTAACTCACCCTTACAGATGACTGGCTGCCACCAGTCAGATGACCTGTCTACTGCTTTGCCTCTGACTCACAACTTAATCTGGAACCCCTTGAACTATGGGGTTCATATCCCAAGAATCTGTGGATTCTGCCGTAACCCACCCTGTGTCCATAGAAGTGCAGGAAGTTAACACTAGTGATGGGTCATCCTGAAAAGATTTGTGTTGGAAAGGCAGCTACAGATTTGGATGCTGTTTATTTGAACATATCCCAAGCCTCTTTGGATTAGAAATCCCCTGAGGAAAGGCTCTCTTGGGAGATTTGTCATGCTACCTCCTCCCAGCCAGGCTGAAAACACCAGTCCTGGTGTAACTGTTCTATGGACTTCAGTGGAGTTGGACCAAGGAATAATGTAATTCCACATGAATGGCCTCTCTCAAAATACTTAATTTCTTCCAATGCCAGCTGGAATCAGATCACTCAGAGGCAGCCCGAGACTATTTAATTAAAAAGTAAGTTAAGCGGTGTGATGCATGAACCTCTTAGTGCCAACTGACAAGGCGTACAGAGGGGATGCATAGGGGTTACCGCCGGGATCTCGTGGGTCTGGTATGCACATTCTAGTTCACCAAAGGGTGTGATATGAGGGCTCAAAAAAAAGTGAGTATCACACTGGTCATCAATATCATTGTGAAATGCATGTACGGACGTTGTGTAAGGAGTTATGCATCTACACTGAAAATCATGTTCTTAAGGTCTATGTCTAGTGACTGGTCACCAGCAAAGGGGAAGAAACAGATTTTTTGGCAGACAAGAAATGATTATCTATCTGGCTGTTTACATGTAAATTAAGCATTGTATAGTTCACAATGGCCCTCTTCTCGCCAGTCTGAACTGAATGCTAATGAAGGATTGTGAAAACTTCAAAGGAAAAAAAAGTAGCAGGAAGAAGTAAACTGTGGGAGTATGGGGACGAACCCTATCTTCGGGTATAGTTGGGGGAGAAAGAAGACACCCTGGTATCCTTCACCTAGGAAGTAAACGGACAACAAGTTTGCTTCTTAGAAGAGGGGTTTCAGACAGGCTTGGTTGAAAACACTGGAGAGAATTTTGGGTAAGATAAGCTTCTTTAGACAAGAGGATAACTGGTTAGTTAAGATTAGTCTCTAGAAAGTGTGTTATGATTTTGTTTAATATGTAACCATTTGTTTCCAATATCCTTACCCCCTATCACTTGAATCTCTTTTCTTTGATAATATACTTACTTTTGTTCTCACTATAAATATATCTCAGTTCTGTGTATTTAATAGAGCTATGTTCTAAGTGTAACTAACAAACTGTGCTGCACTGTTTCTTTGCGAACAGCAGGCCTGGAAATGCTGTGAATGTTCAGTAGATAGGGGTTATGCAAAGCAGGGAACTCTGGGAAAAGGAGCCAGGGGCTGATGTGTGTCTTTCATTAACCTGTACAGCGAGAGCAAGACCTGGAAGGTGCTTGCACTGCCAGAGGCTGGACAGTATAGGGAGCTGATCCACAGCAGGCCTAGGCAAAACTTCCTCATGCTAAGGACAGGGGATAGTGAGGTTGCACGTGGACTGTTCCAACCCTCAGAATAGTTTGTTTTCTTTACATTAGTTTGCCTGTCCCTACTCAGTGAATTGGTTTCACCTTCACCTCTGCAGAGAGGAGCAAGTTTGAGGGTTTTTTAGTGTTTTATTATGAGGTCTAAAATTCATTAAAATCCATCTAAAATATATATTAAGAAAATAATCTCACTTCCCCCCAGATCACCAATCGAAAAAACAGGGGCAAATTCTGCTCTCTTTTACACTGGTGTAAATCTGGAGTAAATCCACTGAGGTCCAGTGAGTTACTCTGGATTGCTACTGATGTTACAGTTCTCCCGTAGATGTGCCCTTTGGTTTTGCAGCTGACGGTCAAATGAAGGATGGATCAGCAGGGCTCAATACTGGATGCTTAAGAGTAGGGCTAAAATCTCCTCAATAAACCTGCTTAATTGTTTGATGGTGTATATGGATGGGGGCAGGAGAGTGGAGGGAGGAGCAAGTGAGGGAATTCTTTCATGAGCAGTCAGTTGATGGTCTGAAGCTCTGATGGCTCTTCTGATCTCTCCAAGGTTAATTCCCCCAGACCCCATGCCCTTTATTTCTTGCAGGCCAAGGAAGGAGACAGAACTGGGCTAGATACTGATGAGCCAGACTGGAATCTATACAGCATTATAAATAGCCACTTCCCTGCAAAAGGTGAGTTGAAGGCCCACGAAAACAGCCAGGAAGCCAAACATAGCCAAAGGCAATCCCACAGAAAACACTAAGTATCTCCAGCATCCAAGAGGATCCTGGCCTTTTTGTTTCCCTTCAGCTCTGGCGCTTTCATAGGAGTAGCTATGCCTCTTCTGCAATCTCTTACCACCCTGGATTTTTCTGCCCTGCAATAGTGTTTGTTTTTTCTTACTCCTTTCACTTTCTTCCCCAACATTTTTCCCATATTGCAGTCCCTGCCCTCTGGAATTCTCTCTCGCACAGGCTATTTACTGTCTGGCCCTTTGCCTGTGCTCATGTAGGAGTGTTATCTATTCCCTTTGCCCCTTCAGCAAGGTAATGGGTTATAGCTGAAAACAATCCTATGCCTGTTTCATTCTGCCCAGCAGCCTCGGAGTTCACCCAGAGATTAGGAAAAAATTCTAAGCAAATATGAAGTGAGATGCCACCAGGGCATCGGGGGTTAATATACCAATCTTTCACCTCCATAGGTATGGGTTGATATCCTGACTACAGTTACAAATGAAATTAGTTTGGCGGACTCTCATCCTAGCCCTTATTAATGGTTAGCATAAAATCACTCTGACAGTAGTCTCTGCCAAGGAGAGGGCCAGGCATGGAACAGCAGGGAATGCTGCAGATTAGCATGAAGTTCCTTTGGAACAACAACATAAGGACTTGACAGTGTGATAGAAGGTGGTGGTGTAGATCAGGAATGAGGTACATCAGGACTGGAATAGCCGGGGAGGCTACAGGGTAGGGTTGAGATGCGTGGGTAGATGTGGTGTAAGGTGGAAGCTTGCACAGTGCTTACCCACTCTGTGCTAAACTTCATCCATTGGCATCACCCTCAGTTTACAAGCACCAACATTGTGGGGACAGTTGGGGTGTATGAGCCTCCTGCAGTGAAGTGGGAGTTTTCTGTGATATTTGTATGAATCCCAGGCATGCCTCAGTTGCCCTCTGTTCGTTGCATTTCTACCCAGCGGGTGCAAATAAGTTAACACTGCTCCTGAAACAGTGCAGGAGGCAGGCAGGGGAGGAGGTTATCGCCTAGCTATCGGGATGGAATGAACAGTCAGTGAAGAACTGGCTGAAAACAACTCAAATCACCAGAGGGTCCCCCAAGACAAAGAGACAAGCCAATGTCCAAACAAATCAACACCTAACAGCAGGAAACCCCAGCAGGTGAGCCCTGTGAACTGAGCTGGAGAACAAGGTGTCAGGTGACTGGAATAAGGGCTGCCCTTTTGGAGGGACTCCGGAGTTCTGACCTGGGGAGAGAAGGGGAATAGGGGAAAGAGCCACAGATGAAGTCCATTACAGTTTGGGTGGCTCATCAAGGCACTGTCTTGACCAGGCTGGACTATGGCTTAACCTCCCCCTCTTTTTGCTAATTTAAGAATTTTCAGATTCTGTGCGCCAGGTGACTAATAAATTACCACCTTGTTTTTGAAAAAGGTGCCTGAGTCACTGTGAATACTCACCGAGAGCACTGCACCGTGAAGGGGCACAGGACAAGCCTCCCACTGGAGTCTGGCCTGGCTGTATTTACTGCACAGAGCCACAGACAGGGATTGCAGGTGCCAAAGGCCCAGACTTGGAGGCCACAGGCCTGCCCCGGTGGTACAGTGTGGGTCCTGGCACACTAACGTGGGTCACTCCTGAGAGACCAGTTACAAGCTGGGGCATAGACCAGACCCTGGCACTCCATGACAGTTCCCCTTTGCCGAATGATTGTATCACTTGTGCTGCCAGCAGCTTGAGGAGCTGCTGCCAGAAAGCAGCTGGAAGACAGTGCAAGTTCCTCTCAGATTGGCTAACAGTTCCAAACCCCTCCCCTGCACACACCCAGGAGGTGAGATGGGGTGTTTCTGTTGGTCTCCTGGGATTAAACTTTGGCCAGTCCCACACCACCTGATGAGCTGGATGGTCATGAAACATGACTGGAAATGTAAGGAATCTCACTGTTTATTACCCTGCCATTTTTCGTAACGACCCGGCAGAGGCAGTGGATGACATATGGTTTACAGTAGAATATCCATCTCTGCAGATTTGTTTTACATTGTTATTTATCAAATTTGTCCTTCTCTAACAGCACCGCCACCGCTTATACAGAGTGTGAGGGGGGAAGCAATAAAGCTGAAGTGCAGCACAATGATGTTCTTGCCTCTGACACAGGAATTGCCAGTGGCAAATCTGGCTCAGGCTCCTGATTCCTACAATGGCCGCTTACAGATCTTTCAGAGGAAGGCATAAAACCCCATAATGGACAATTGTGCAATAACATGTTCATGGGGGAGGTGTACAGGAGAAAGGATATTTCCAACTCTTCATTGGTACCTTAGGGAATTATGAGATTAGGACTGGAGGTAAATTCAAAACAAAGAGCCCCAAGTCACTGTTTTCCCACATGAGACAGAAGAACCTGCTCACATCAAAATTTCATCAGGGGTCATTACAGCCCAGAAAGAGCAAACAGCTTCTTCTAAAGAACCCTGATGCATTTTTAGAGGTTCACAAAGTTTCCCAACACTTTTTACCCCGGCCATAATGAAACAGCTAGTGTGTCAGGGCCATGGCTAGTGGTTAGCAACCTAGTTCAGAGGTGTTATATTCAGGTTACCGGGAACCAGGCAGGAGCCTGTCGAACCAATCCGAACAGGGTCAGGTACTAATCAGGTCACCAGGAGTCAAGCCAAAGTCAGAATATCAGGACTCAAGTAGGTCAGAGTTTGTAGCACCAGACAAAGGATCCAAACAGCAGCTAGATAGTGCCTAGTTATGCTAACAACTGCCTGTGACTCTTTGGGTTTAAATAGGAAGTCCTGACCAATCAGAAGTATAGGTGTTCCTCCAATCAGGGACCAAGGGAAGCCTCCCTGATGTAGCTTTAGGTTTCATAGTCTCAACACCCAGTAAGTTGGTGGTGCGAGCAAAGTTGTGCCAGTTAACTAGAAATCCCAAAGACCCCAGTTTGAAATCCGCGTGTCCTACTAGTCCGTGTGTGAGAGAGAGATTATTACTCTCTATAGAATCAAAGCTGCTCAACAGTTTGTTATCAGCCCTATGCTGTCAACAAAGGTCCTCCTTTAACTCAAGGATTAGAAATTGAGGTTTTGCAGCAAGAAGATCTGAGTTCTGTCCCTGTTGCCCCTGTGAAATGCTAAGTGACCATGGCAAGCTGCTTGGTGTCAGCTGTGCAGTCCTAGCTGATCACAGATTCAATACATGTATTTTTCATGATTTCCAGAAATGCAGAAATTGCATGAGAAAAAGATCCACTTTCCAAAAATTTCCATCTCAGTTTTGCAGACCTAAGAGGTTATAATAGTTTGGGGGAAAGCACCTAGACTTTTGAGTTATTCTGCAACCCTCCAAATGAAACCCATCTACCAAGTGGTTAACAGCAGCAAGAGGGGCTCTGTTCAATATATCTAAGGTCCTTCTTGGCAAATAACTAAAATGACTTGAGCCCCCATCCAGAAACCTGGGAAAGTTAAAGGCACCCACCTGGGGTGCCTTTAAAAGACCGAGAAGCACTCTGAGACTCTGTAGAAACACAGAAATCTTTATTAGGGAAAAGGGAACACAGTCATAAACTTGGGAAAACACACAACAAAATATACATGCCATTACCTTACTCCTCCAGTAACTCTGGCAGTCGTCCGTCAGTAGTTTGAGTATTCCATAGGTAATAGTCCCCACGCCATCTCAGCTGTCCACCAAACTCCACTCACAGTTGGGATCAATGAATAGCTGCAGTCCAAGTGTCTCTGTGTAAGTCTGTCTCCAGTCTCATGGGAACTGCCTGGTTGGTCCTGACTGGAGGCTCCACCTATAGGCATGCAGCAATTCCCCCAAAAGGGACATATTTTTGGAGTTTAATGTCCCCACCCTACATACACCCACGTCATATATCGTTTGAAAGCTTTTTTTAGGCAAGGTGAAACAATGGTATCCAAAATGAGAAAGTGTCATTCTTGTGCACAGTTCCAAAAACACTGCAACACGACTCTGACTATAGTTTTTACTGTTTACGTTAATTTCAACACCTTAAACGTGATGTTCATTTGTCAAAACTACAAAACGAGAATGTATTAAAAGATTTTTATTGGTTTTGCATGGGCATGTATTATGTTTTCAGAAATGATGATGCTGTTTAGCATGTGGCAAAAATGGCAAATATCAACATTTTGCAATATACCAACACGGAATGTGTTCACATCACATATTCTTAATTGTCAAACTATCTCACAAGTGATTATAATAGTTTTCTATATTTTCAATGGAAATTTGCTGACCAGATCAGTCTCACACTGAAGTTTGTGCACCAGTAGCAGTAGATATCATGCTCACAGTTTGCTCTTCATAGTGGATAGTTATAAATGTACATGAATTCTTAATGTAATGCTTCTCCATTTTTAAGCTTCTGTACATACATCGTAGCATCTAGTCTGCCTGGTAGAAGGTTTTAATTTGTAGCTGCCTATGCATGCAGTACTAGCCTTTGAAATATACTAGAAACTAGCTTTTTAGTTCTGTGATACTTATGCACAGGTCAGTTTTAGTGTTAGAGATGACAATACACAGCTTCATACTGGGCTTCAGTCAACATGCTCACTAAACAAAAATGGCTATTTTGATACTAAAATATGGATCGTAAATATAGTCTGTATACTTGTACAAAACAAAAAATGGTGGTATGGTAATTGCAGAAAGAAGGCGCGGCCTCCCGCCCTGTCAGAAGGGGAGAGACCTGAGATCACCCTCTGGTGGGCAGAACCAGGCTACCCGCGGCTGCTCCGCCAGAAGCAGAGGTGCAGGACGGGAAGCTGGACTCTAAAAGGCCAGCCTCCTAGCTCTGTAGGGGGAGAGCTGCCAGAGGAGCAGGACGTCTCTTCCTTGCTGCCGGAGGCCGGAGCTGAAGGAGACGGCTGCCCGACCAGAGGAGTTACCTGAATTGCCAGAGACTAGCAACGTCGTCGAACTGCCGGGGCTGCCATTGCCTGTTTACCCCAGGGAGAAGGAGGACGACCTCGGAACCCAGGTACCCCAAACTGGGGAGGGTAGGAAGGAGTCCAGGGACACCAAATAGGGTTCGGCTGTGGAATAATTGTGAACTGGCCAGCGTGTTGCGGGCAGATCCCCGCTGACCTAGTGGCAAACTACCCCGCCACTAACAGGGCCCTGGGCTAGGACGCAGTGGAGCGAGAGGGCCTGCGTCCCCCTATCCCGGGCACCCCACATGTGGAGAGTGGCCACCTCCCCACTAAGAGGCTGGGAGGCCTGAATTGGTCTGGCGCCCACCACAGCTAGGGCACCAGGCGCATTAGCTGTCACTCCCAGTTGAGATCTAATTCCCCACCCTGAACCACGGGGCTGTATCGCACAGACTCAGCCTGAGCTACAAACTGTGAATTTCCCTGATTGAGGGACTGGGGCGGAGAGACTAATTAAGGCCTGGCTGATTACTGGCCAGGTCTGCTAACTGCTCACTGCCCTGATTGAGGTATTGGACAGAGGGACTAACTGCTACTTGGACTAATCACCAGGTGGACTCACTGGCTTTGAGCTGCGCCCTACTGGAAAAACAGTAAGGAGGTGCGGCCTCCCACCCTATCAGAACTGGAGAGACACGCACCCCTCCTTACAGTAATGCTAACAATATACTTTGGGAATTTTACTTCTGCAGGGAAGTTACAGGACATAAAGGCATGGAGGATAAAAGCCCCTTAAAGCTTACATCGAAGAGAAAAACACTCTCCACAAACTTTGAAAAATGTGTTAATTTGTCAAGAAAATCAAATGAATGAAATACTGTCAAAAGCCACCAGTGCTCCACAGAATTCTGTGATGCTGGCAGCAAAGACCAGGGGAGATGAATTGTACTGGCGACTACTGGATGAGTTTTCTAGTTTAGATGATGTGCCATCAATACTCTATCACAGGGGTTGCTCGCAGAAATACACAAGCAAGACAAATTTGGCACATGTCAGAGTTGTATTGAACGCAGGAAAGAAAACAAATTCTGAATCTGATCAGTGAGCATCATGTTCACCTACTTCTATAGCCCCCACAGCAAGCACGTCTGCCAGTGATTGGTCCTGTTGCAGTGTTTGCTTGAGCAAAACACGTAAGAAGGACAAGAAACTTCATAAAATAGAAACATCTGAGATAGCAGCCAATCTAAGGGAGGCAGCACTTCAAAGAGGAGATGATGACATGTTGCACAGACTATCTGTGGAAGACTTGATTGCTAAGGATGCAGTTTATCACTCAACATGCCTTTCTTCCTACTTGAGTAAAACAAATCTTAAAGCAAAACCATCTAGTTACACTGCAACAATACAGTCATCATATGACATTGCATTTTATCAGCTGATTGAAGAGACAATGATCTTACGTACAACAAGAAGGCTCTTCTCCTGTCCATGCTGGTACAAAGATATAAAGCCCTACTTCCCTTACATGGAGAAATTCCAAGCTATTTCAGTAGTAAATTACAGGCAAGATTAGAAAAACCCAGTGGTTCTGTAATGTCATCCCATGCACAGCTGGGTGAGGCAAGTGACAGTCTATCATTGTTCTATGCGGCACAATAACATTAGCTGATGCTGTCCAAGCTGCTAGTAGTCTGAAGCAGGAATTTAAGTCATCCAAATGTTTTATGGATGTTCTTCTGGTGAGTGAGCCTAATGAACAGCTTTCGAATGAAGAAGTGGCTTCATATAATGCTGCTTCAATCCTTCTGTTTGAAATAGCCCAAATGAAAGCCCCAGAATATTATCCAAAACCAGGTGATTGTAGTTTACAGAGGCCAGCTATTTTTGTGTCCTAATTGGTGCAGGAGTTTGTCCTTTGATTGATAAAGAGGCATATAATTCAGCCAGCAATGAGTATCCTCCTTCAGAAGACATTCCGAGAAAGTGCTTTTCAACTGCATAGTATTTCACAGTTCCAAAATTATCATACCTATGCCCATAAGCCTTGCTGCACATCTACACCATGAGTTTGGGTCTCATAATTTAATTGACATATGACACCTTCATGGATTCTGCATCTCTTAGTATGAACTGAGGCAGTTCATCACTAGTGCTGCAAGAACTGAAGTAGAAAGACTCCAGGGAGGTCTGTTCATTCCACATGGAATTGTACCACTTCATACCGGTGTAAATCTCATCCAGGAGGGAGCTGATGATATAGACATCAACAGAGAGACCGTTGGTGGAAAGAATACCTTCCATTCAATGGCTACGGTGGTATTTCAAGAATAGTCTGCCGATAGTCCCAGCACCACAAGAAATATCACTGAAGCACGGGAAAGAAAAGTCACTTACTTTCACAGGCAATCAGAGTCTCTCATGCAGTGTGCAGCATTTGAACACATCCAGAACCAGCTTGCCATGAAAAAGGACTTGAGAAAATCAACTGTGACGGTAATCAGAACAATCTGCTCTTCAAAGAACTGTGTACATGCCAAGGCAACAAAGACTGTGGTAACCCACATGCTCTTGACGGAGATCATGAGGAACAAGATGATGATAATGGTGTTGACTAGAAATGTCATCAGTGCTATTACATTTCAATTACACCTGTGCACATTTATTATTAGATTTTGTTTTACCCTTTCGATGATTGTCGTGATGCTTTGAGGTCACAAAGAAATCCAATTTTATGTTTTGAAATAAAACAGAGAAATTAAACTAACAGAAACAAATGCAAATATTTCAAAGTGGTCATTTTAATGTGTTGATGGTATCGTTGTTTATCCCCATTTTTATGATACTGGCACCACTTTACAGCTCCACATAACACTTCCTCTTAAAGTAGACATACTAAGCTTTCGAATGATGTATGATATGTGTAAAGAGGGCTTGGTAAGTCAACACTCGCCTACTAACCCCTTTTCAGCTTAGTGATTCAGCTTTATCAAGGCAGCACGTAGCCAGGACCTCACCAGAGCCCACTCAGCTCTAGTGCTGTTCTCTGTGAAAGCTCTCACAGTGAAGCCCTCACTCTGTTTTCTCTCACAGTGAACTTCTTTATCTGCAGCAACGTCCCCATGGAAGGGGAACCAAGAGCACTTAAGACCCTTGAGCATAAGAACATAAGAAAGGCCACACTAGGTCAGATCAAAGGTCCATCTAGCCCAGTATCCCATCTTCCGACAGTAGCCAATGCCAGGTGCCCCAGAGGGAATGAACAGAACAGGTAATCATCAAGTGAGCCATCCCCTGTCACCCATTCCCAGCTTCTGAGCAGAGTCCTGGTTGCTTCAGAATGAGCTCCTTGTCCCAAGGTAAGAGCTTTTTCCCTCTTTGAGCCCACTACCCCCCAAAATCCATGTTCGTGTATAGTCACGGTGACTGCCCAAGTGTCACTAGAGGAAGTGAGCAACCAGAGCCAGCGGGAGACTATGCAAATGAAGCTTTGTAGCGCAGCACTTTTCCCTTTTCACAGATAGCGGAAGTAGAGAGCTCTTTCCCCTCTGAAGCTTCTGGCCATGGGGCTTACACAGAGGTTGGGGGCTTCTCCCTGCAGTAGTAACCATGGCTCTAAATCAGATTTGTTATTGTTGCTCTACCTCAGCATGAAGCATCCCAGGAGAGAAGGAGTGTGAACCGGTGACCTCAGGGTGGCCCTGCAAGTGGCCACTTGCCTCAGATTTCCTCTTAGCTCCTAAATAAACCCAGTACAGCTTTTGGAGTTTATGAATAGCCCTTTTTGCAGGCTTAATTTATTATCTAAAGTCCCACTACCATAAACCACAATGCCCCCAGACAGTATATTTGTCCCAACAGTGCAACACCAAGTACAGCTCCAGCGTCTCGCCCCTCCTCTCAGGTCTGTCTCCAGCGTCACTCACCGCGCCTTACCCCAGCACCTCTAGCTGCAGTGCTTCTTTGCCCTATCTCCTTCCCAGGTATAATTCCAGCACTTGCCCAGAGACCTCAGCTGGCTCACTCCTCCATCATTCCTCAGCCTTCAGTCCTCCCTGGCCTTCTGGCTTCAGCTCCAAGAGCCAACAGGCATCTCCCTCTGCTGCTGTCAGCCATAGCTCTCTGGCCTGGGGAAATTTGCAGGTGACCCCTCGATGGCCTTCCAGCCTTCTGCTTTCACTGGCTCCACTGTCCCCTACCCAAGCTCTAAGCCCTCCCTGCTTATGAGTTCCCCCTCTGGGCTCCTCTTTCTCAGGTTTCTGGACTCCAAGGGACAGCCCTACACTCCTCATTACACCAAAGTAGGGCGCACCTGAACTGGAATCGGAGAGCTGGGCCTGACTTCATTTAAGGGGCCAGCTACCCTGTTACAAGGAGCTCCTGAAATCCTTCCTTGTCTGAGGATCACCTTATTCTAGCTGATAAGAACAACAGGAGGATCAGCTTCCCTCTGAGTCCTCTTGTTGTCTGAGCCATGTCTCAAGTTGGGCTGAGAGGAGGGACTAAGAGTTGCAGAGGGGTGAAAATCCAGGCCTGGAATTCCTGTATCTTTTAATGCTATAAGCACAAGGTGAGCAGCAGCAGCAATGTGCCATTCTGGAGCCCACTGGGGTCTCTCCTGTGTCAATCAGCTGAAAGAAATGGATCAGCCTACCTGAGACAGAGATCTTTTTGGCAAAAGTTTTCTCCTGTTGCTTTAGCTCCCCCAGTGGTAATAATGGCAACAGTGAACGCTCTAGCGTAGACACTGGTCAGTGTTTTTCAGCTGCGTTGTTTACATCTGCTTTGATCTGGTCTGGACTCACTATGTGGATATTATGTAAAGCCAAGTCCCATTATCTCTGTTCCCTGATATGGCTAGGAGCACACACGTCAGTGTCTAATAGCTTCTCTCTTCTCTATACACTTATTTCCAGTTTGTTAATCACTAGAATGGATGGATGGGAGGTGTCCTCATGCGCAGTGTTTAGCGGGAACGGCCCTGAGGAATTGTTGTTTACACATAAGTAGGCATTTCCAGGTCTGCTCACCTTCTTTCATCTGTTATAGATGGAACTTGTTAGCAGGTTTAGGAGTCCACACCGGGTTTTGCGCTAGGGTGACCAGATGTCCCGATTTTATAGAGACAGTCCTGATATTCAGGGCTTTGTCTTATATAGGTGCCTATCACCCCCCCACCCCCATCCCGATTTTTCACACTTGCTATCTGGTCACCCTATATGGAGCCAGCATGGGATGGGAAACCAGTTACCTAGTGTGGTAGTTACCGATCTGTGTGGCGGGCTGGTTATTTCCATTCTCACTTAGGGTATGTCTACACTGCGGCCAGGGCTTGGGAATTGCTGCTCATGTAGCCACACCCTCACTAGCTGCACTCTAGCTATCTTGCTAAACATAGTAGTGAGGCTGCTGTGGCATGGGCTTCAGCACTGCCTGCACACGAGAGCATCTACCAGTGGGGGCCAGGGGTCACTGAAGCCCACACCAGAGCATCCTCACTGCTATTTTTAGCAAGACAGCTAGAGTATAGCTACTGTGGGTATGTCTACTAGAGGCAAATAACAACCACAGCTGCAGTGTAGACATGCCTTGAGAGTCATAGTGGTAAATGAGGATACAGTTCTTCCTGGGACATTCAGGGCCGAATTTTCAAAAGCTCAAGTGCCTGGAGCTGTGCACAATTGTGTACCAAATTTGCACACATAATCACTGTGACTGCATGCACCAGTCAGCTATTTGCAAACATCCATTTGCACACACAAATACCCAATTTGCACAGGCAATTTGTGTAACTGAACCTGCAAATTACACATGCAGACATCTGTACACATGACCTAAAGGTCCCCAAAAGGCCTGGCTCCTCTTATGATAGAAGGAAAGTGTGATCCTTTAGGAATAATTTACAAGTATGTAGATGAATATTTCAAGAAATCCATTTAACTGACACAGATCACAAGGCACTCATGAGGAGCTGGGTTCAGTAGGATTAATTGACAGTCTAAAATTCATTTTCCATGTGTTCATTCAGATATGTTTTTAAATCCAAATATGATAGCACCTTGGATTGGTGTCATCAAGAAAGCGGATGGGTTTTGCTAGCATGCACCCTGGCTTCTTTGGTGTTTGGAGCCTACTTCATTCTGTTGACAGGGGAATGTAGTTTCCAGTGTCCGGATGGGCTTCTATCTATTCACAAATGCAATAGCTCCCGCCCCAATTCTCAGGCACTAGACATTGCCAGGTGGGGCACTAGCCCACTCCCATTTCACTAGGTGGCACATATGACAATAGCCTGATTTCTGCTTTGAGTTTCCAAAATCAGAACTAACTGAGCCAAGAACACATATTAGTATATAATTCCTTATTGATTCCAAGCCTTACTACTGCTGTCAAGCCACATCAGATCAGAGAGAAGAATTGTATTACCCAAAGGAAAATATAACTTGCGAGTTCTGAAACCTAGCAAAGGGCACCATTGAGAACAGGAAAGGAACTTTTCCCCCAGTCAT
The DNA here is from genome assembly GCF_965152275.1 of Natator depressus. Lineage (NCBI taxonomy): Eukaryota > Metazoa > Chordata > Testudines > Cheloniidae > Natator > Natator depressus. The sequence goes on from NC_134236.1 coordinate 150,812,048, forward strand.
AATTTATACTAATGTTTAGAGATCTCTAGTCAATTAATACTGGAGGCTGGATTGTCCCTACTGCTTTTCCAAGCAGAAAGGACTCAGATCCAGTGGATATCTTGGGAGAAGGAATCACAGAAAAGGGGGAGCAGCAGCTCCACAGCGTGTTCTTCTCCTGTCTGGGTCTCTGCAGAAGCTCCTCCGGGGGAGTTGCTGCTCTCCTAGACTGCGGGGGTAACTCAGGATAGAGAAAGTCAAGATACAAGTATAATTCCTGGATGACCTGGCACGTTGCCATGTGGAAATATGCATGGGACTTAATGTTCTTTGAAGCAGCACTGACTCATGAAATCCATGGGATGTGTGCTCCTTAATCCCATAGGCACCTTTGAAAATCTTCCCTTAAGTAATGTTTTGGAGGGTGTCACTGGTGGTGCTGTTACACGTAGTCATACAAGTTCTTTTTCTTAGCATGCAAATAATATACAGTCTTGGAAGAAATGATGTATTGTTGTTTGTTTTGTGATGTCAGGCTTTCAGGGGTGTGGCGGGAGGAGGGGGGGATTGTGGTTGTAAACAGCAAAAGAGCTTGCTCTCTGCCTTAATCTTTCTAACTAGAGTCTATTTTGGGAGCAGAGATGCTTCCCGGGAACTGGGCAGATATTCCCAAAAGCAGGGATTGCCAGCATGCTTCTTGCTCACCTCTGTCACAGGATTGTAGTATATAGAGTCAATAACGCAAGCTATATTAAGGAAGTAGCTAGACTCTGTGTCACTGATTTCCCCTCCAATGGGAAACCAACCCGCAAAGTCCCCAAATCTGCTTCCTCTCAGCAGAGGCGTGATAGTAATTCCCAAAAATATTTATTAATTTAACAAATTTGACTTGGTCTTAACAATTAACATACAGTAATTATTTTCTTATTTAAGAAACCTGGACACCCCTGTTTCTGGCCTGTTTCTCTTGACAGCTTCCTTCAGTTTCGGAGCTCACCATAATGAATCTGTGGGTCCCTAGCTCTTTCACATTTGTCAAAATGCTACACACTGCAATCATCTGAAAGTTCATGGCAATAGCAGGACTAGAACTCAGATTCCTCTGCTCCAGAGCATTGGCCCCTTACCATTTGAGCTAAAGGAGATGCTCTATGAATTAGTAATGGCACAGGGCTTATAACACAGTTTAAGAGTTCTGATTCCCTCCACCCAAGGTAGACATGCATACTTTCAGGTTCAGTAAATTACTTTACACTTGGTGCCAGAAGCAACCACTAGCACTATGGGACAATGGGCCCTGCATGGCATGCAACTGGTCCTCCTTCGCTGCTGGTCTGAAGACATCAGTAGTCTGTAATTGTGCAGATAACCTGGGCATATTACAGCTGTACTGAAACAGTCTCCTCTGCTAAGATTTTCCTCATGAACAAATAAGGTAAAAGACCTGATGAGCTGGAGGGGGCCTGCGGGGACTTGGATGTGCCCCTTGTTAACAGAACTGGACTTGGGCCCTCTACAGGAGAATCTCAGCTCGCCTGTACAGTAAGTTTCTTGCCTTTGCTCTTGAGAAGATAACCTTGAAAATGTAACTGCTACAAACCAAAAACTAGGGTCAAAAGGAACAAGCAGTTATAGGGCTCTATGTATGCAGCAGGAGGAGGGAGTGGGACCTAAAGATCCCATTTCCTACATATACATTTTTAAAGTAAAATGAGTCCATTATGTTTAGGGTGCATCACAAAGAACCATGTCACTGACCCTCCCCGAAACCCGTGTGCCAGCCTGTGCACAGTGGTGTGTGATCATAGCGGCTCGGTGACGGTTTTCTCTGGGGATGAGACTGACTAAAAATGCTAACGCCAGATCTGCTGATTGAACTATTCAGCCCTCGTTGAGGTTGGGTCTGAGCCTGCTGCTCAGCTAACATGATATTACTATAGTAGCTGCTGTAAAGGAAGCTCTCCCCCCCTGTGTTCCCCACTACCAGCGAATGGAGATCTTCCTTCAGCTCGCGACTGGAGGCCTGGATTTGCATTCTGCCCCATGCCTCTTTGAAGCGCTCAGTGGCCATAGTATTAACTATGAATACCTAAAATCTCAGCAGTTTTGTTATCTTAATATTTTACACTTCCCTAGTGCCTTTATTTTTAAAAGATCCCAATGCCCCTGACAATTCAAAAGCCAAACTCTGAGAGGTGCTGAGCAGCTACACTTCCCATTAAAATCAGTGGAAATTGCAAGTATTCAGTGCTACGGCTGGGAATTTGGCTTTATGTAACATGTAACTCCCCCCAACACTGAAATCAAGCCCTTCTAGAGAGATACATGGAAGCTGTTTAGCAGTGCACAGGAATGTGAGCTTAGGACAGGAAGTGAGGAGCAGTACTGCATCCAACCGAAAGTTCAGGGAGGCTTTAAGGAGGCAGATTGTAATTACCCAGACAGGAATTTGGCCAGGAAATTCTGCCTACTGCCCCAATCTCTTTGGGGAACAGACTATTCCTGTATGTGGTAACAGTGCATAGTACCTTGTGGATGCTACCAGAATATTAATAATGCCACCATTCATGTGTTTCTATGGGGCACCATTGGTGCAAACAGATAGGCAGTTGCATGCCATGCAGGGCCCATTGTCCTTGTTTCTTAAAAGCTCAGGAACTTTGCATTTTGTCTATCACTTGTAATATATATGCTAGCTATAAACTGCATCTTAGAGAGTTCCTGCACTTTGTACAAATGGCTATTTATGATATGCCGTCAATATTACTCCACAGAGACGAGTGTGTTGGGGATTGATGGAGCGCAGAGCCTAATTCATCAGTCACTTTTGCAACAATCTCTAAACAGATTTTAATTGTGAGGCCAGATTTACTCCAGTCATCTGCATAGCAAAGATGTCTCCTCGCTGAAATAGAAAGAGACTTGATTCAGGATGCTCTTCTGCAATGTATATATTGTATCAATGTCGATAAAATATTTGTCACCGCAAAATGTAAGCCTGTCTCCTGTATAACGTAAAGCTCCTGTGAAAGGCAATGCTACCAGATTTAACACTGTCTAAACTTCTCAATTTAAAATGAAATGAACGGGACCTGAAACAGCCACGCAATTAAAGGCACAAGGCTACAAATCCTTGCCTCTCTTCTTCCCTTCTTTATTGGAATGAGCTCAGTGCTGGTGAAAGGTGCTGAACTGACAGTTCTAATGACCTAAAGCCTTTATTTATCCACAGAACAGGGGCCGCACAGGCAGGGACACTGCAAGCTTCCTCCCCCCTCGTTCCCCCCATGCTGCCCTGCCAATGTGCTTCAGTCTAGAGGCAGATGGAGACAAGTTCACTCTCTGTGACCTATTCAGTCCTTGGCCTCTCTGCTGAGACTGCCAACATGGGAGCCAATTAGGACTAGCAGTGGTGGTGGCTTGAAGATATTGATGACTGTGCACAGAGATCCATCAACTCATTTCAAATAGCCCCAGAACAGCTTTTAGTCACTGCCTAGCTTAGCTGGATTCAGACCAGTGTACTGTGGTGTTTCCCTGCGCTATCCTGTCTTTTATTCCCATTGAATGTCTATTCTGATTGAACCTCCTGTTTACTACAAGAAATCATTTGCTTATTCCTGTCCACATTGCCAACAATGACAGAATTGCTAGTGAAGACCCCTATATTTGGTTACTTTTATGGCAACACACCCTTGCTCACAATAGAGCCAGATCTTCAGATGTATTTAGGCACCCAATTCCCATTGAAAACAATGCAATTTGGGTGCCTAAATACCTTTGCAGATCTGGACCATACAGTCACCTCAACTCTCCAGAACAGCCCTGCACTGTCACAATACTTGAGACTCAATACCTGGTCCTGCCACACTTCTCTCTCTCTCTCTTTCTCACACACACACACATTGTTCTCTGTCTCTCTGTCTGGTACACACTCCCCCCCCACCACCACACACACTCACCTCTGATTCTTTATGAGAGTATCCTCAGACCCAGCTTCCAAAGACTCTTTGCAGCTCTGTATCCCATTTTAACCCAGTTAGAGCAGTTTTGCTTTACAGTGCCTAAGGCACTTCCTAATAATATTTAGCTCAGGTTAAGAGTGTCCAATACAGCTTGACAGCTTGTTTACACTGGGGAGGTTCAGTTCCAGAACTCCCAGTATCCCTGCTCAGGTGAGAAATTCATTCTCTGGAATCAATTGCCTGGCATTTACAGGCACCATAGTTATTGTCTGTGAAAGTGTAAAGCTCTAACAGACCCATTTGGATTCAAATTTGCATATTTCTCCAGAGGCAGTATGGGTACCATTGGCAAATTTGTTGGGGGTTTTAGTTATCTGGACAGCTGATCTTGCAAAAAATTAAAGTAATAGTCACTGTTAACTAATGGACACTGTCAGGTTAAAAATCTTATGTTCTCTCTGTTACAAATAACACCTCATAATCATGACAATGAAAGAGTTTTCAAAATCTAATTTTATTTTCACTCTTTCTGGTATGTGCTTGTTTTTAGCCTCTCTCTCCAATGGCCCATGAAAGCTCACTGATCAGTTTCACTTTAGCTTCTAGTCAATTTCACTTTTTGACTTTCATGCACTAACACAGCACAATGCAGCAAGGGAGGATTAGGCTAGCCATTAGGAAAGCTTCCTAACTGTAAGGGTAGCTAAGCACTGGAACAAATTACCTAGGGAGGCTGGGGGATCTCTATCAATGGAGGTTTTTAAGAACACGTTAGACAAATACCTATCAGGGATGGTCTAGATAATACTTAGTCCTGTCTCAGTGCAGGTGACTGGACTAGATTACTTATTGAGGTCCCCCCTTCCAGTCCTATATTTCTATGAGAATGTTTGGGGAATGTTAGTTTATTTTAACGGAACTGTTTTCTTGGAATTTTTACAAGCAAATCAATGGGAGCATCTGTATTGGTCTCCAGCTTTTTGTTTGTTTGTTGGGACGGTAAGCTTACGTTTTACAGAAATCTAACTTTGGGGTCAAATTTGAGCTGATAGGATCCTTTTAAATGGCAGCCTCTAGATAGCAGCTAGGTGAATCTGAATCATTTAGCAAAGGACTCTTGTGCCTATAAAGGGAAGAACAGATACGGACATCCCCTCATCTCTATTTCTGGCCAGTATTCTGGCTAGCAGGACTGACTAGTTGAAACAATTTGAGGTGACTCTTGAGCCACTGGGCCAGTGAGGAGTTCTGCACAGTGTGAAACAGAGAGATCAGTCAGAAAAATAGAACAGAAGATCACTGTCAATCTTTCTGTGTCAATGTGGAAAGGGTTGTTACACAGGAAAGAGTGGGTTTCCTGGGTGATTGTGGACAGCCCAGGAATGACTTCCAACTCCTTGGTTTACCTGTCAATAGCCTTGCGGTGCCTTACGCGCTCTTCCCATTAATGGAGAAGTTAAACAACAATAATATGGGCATAAAAAAGAGAAGGTAGCTCAGCAACACAGGCTATAGTCTGGCAGTTAAATTCACCATCAAAACACCCTAATGTATTCTAGAGGCATTTTAAGTGCATTGCATTAAACACAACTGGTAATATAAAAGCAGAGCAGAAATATGGCTTTGATTTCCACGTTTGTGTTTTATTGCTCTGTTCTGAGTATGATAAAACACATGGACATTTGCATGCAAGATGGAGTATTTGGTGGCAGTGCAATGCAACTAGTAACACTCTTGCCTCCAGAAAGGAAAATGTAGGGACTCAGGTTCTTCACCAGGTTCCTACTGACTGCATTCTAAGCTCTGGAGAGGAGCGTGCTCTAGGAGGACAGACTTTTCTGCCCGCTCCCTCCAAGCATGACTCTTTCTGCCTCATCCCCTTCAACCTGTCTCTGTCCCAGTCCTGTCTCTTTCCCACCCCATAAATCCTTGTCCTAGTCCATTCTCTTCTGCTAGACCATCCTGGTCTCCACTCCTCAGGCTTCTCATCCCAGTCCCAGTCTCCTTGACCACCAAGTCTTAGTCTCACCCATCCAGGCTCCCCGTCCCAGATTTCTTGCCCAGCCATTCCCATCCTCTCTCACCCCAGCTCCCTAACTCCCATCTCTTTGCCCAGCCAGTCCCAGTTCACACCCCCTGGTTTCCTATCTCATCTATCTCCCCTACCTTGGTGTCCAGGTGCCCCCCTGCCCATGTTCTCTGTCTCAGTCCCAATTTCCCCACCACAGATTCTTTGTCTAATTTCAGGGTCCCCACCTCCCCCCACCTCGGCTAACTGTACCAGTCTCCTTGCTCAGCCAGTCCCAGTTCTCATTAGATCCATCTTCATTCCTCCCCTCTCCCCACTGTTTCTCAATGCCAGTCTCCTTTAAAAAAAACAGGCTGAGGTAGACACTTGGTGTGAAAAATTTCAGCCCAAATATTTAAAATTTGGCAAAGTTATAAGCAGGGTCTTGTAAATGGGACATGTCAGGGAACCTTACTAATAGGCAGTTGTACCAACCCTGCCTACAATACAAAATAGTAAAGCTGAGGCACTCTCAAGGATTGATGTGTCAGAAGAAGAGATGCTGGAAGAAAGTGATTAATTAAGTAGCAATATATCACCGGGCCCAAGAGTTCTGAAGGAGCGTAAGAATGAAGCTGCTGAGCTTCTAACAAAACCATACAATAAAACCAACTTCTAAACTGGAGGACTGAAGGGTAGCAAATTTTGAACTTATTTTTTCAGAAGACACTAGGAGCGATCCAGGGAATTATAGACCCAGCCTTACTCAGGAACCTGGTAACTCATTGTAACGATAATTTAAAATATAATCATAAAACACATGATCAGGATACGACAGGGACCAACCAGCATGGATTTTTGCACAGGGAAATCATGTCTCACCAATCAATTCGAATTCTTTGACCTTTTCAGTAAAATGGTAAAGGAGAAGTAGTTGATGTAATTTGTTTGCACTGCTAAAAAGCCTTTCATCGAATCATAGAAATGTAGAACTGGAAGGGACCTCGATAAGTCACCTAGTCCAGTCCCCTGCAGTGAGGCAGGCCTAAGTGTTATCTGGAACATCCCTGACAGGTGTTTGTCTAACCTGTTCTTAAAAACCTCCAGCGACCAAGATTCCACTGCCTCCCTCGGCAATTTGTTCTAGTGCTTAACTACCCTTACAATCAGGATGTTTTTCCTAATGTCTAAGCTAAATCTGTCTAGCTGCAATTTAAGTCCATTACTTCTGGGGCACAATTTATCACCTTCCGCTTTATAACAACCTTTTACATATTCAAAGACTGTTATCATGGCCCCCCTCAGTCTTCTCTTCTCCAGATTCAACAAACCTTTTTTTTTCAATCTTTCCTTGTAGGTCATGTTTTCTAGACCTTTAATTATTTTTGTTGGTCCTCTCTGGACTTCCTCCAAATTCCATCTTTTCCCCTGTGTGGTGCTCAGAACTGGACACAATACTTCAGTTGAGGCCTTATCGGTGTTGAGTAGAGTGGAAGAATTATTTCTCGTGTCTTGCTTACAACACTCCTGCTAATACATCTCAGAATGAACTTCGCTTTTTTTGCAATAGTATTACACTGTTGACTCATATTTAGTTTGTTAGCTACTATGACCCCCAGATCCTTTGTTGCAGTACTTCTTCCTAGGCAGTCATTTCCCATTTTGTATGTGTCCAAATTGTTATTCCTTCCTAAGTATAGTACTTTGCATTTGTCCTTTTTTTGAATTTCATCCTATTTATTTCAGACCATTTCTCCGGTTTGTCAAGATCATTTTGAATTCTAATCCTGTCCTCCACAATGCTTGCAACCTCTCCCAGCTTGGTATTGTCTGCAAATTTTATAAGTGCATGCTCTATGCCATTATCCAATCATTTATGAAGATATTGAATAGAACCAGACCCAAGATAGATCCCTGCGGGACCCCACTCAATATGCCCTACAAGCTCGATTGTGGCCCATTGATAACTACTCTCTGAGTACAGTTTTCCATTCAGTTGCGCACCCACCTTATAGTAGGTTCACCTAGGCTATATTTCTCTAGTTTGTTTATGAGAATGTTTAGAACACAGCAAACCTGCTGCTTTGGTGATGTGAATCCAGAACCTATTGTGCCTGCAGCGTGGGAAAAATTCCCGTGGATGACAGTGGTGGGCAAAGTGAATGACGCAATGGAAACTGATGTCAACCCTGGTGACCAGAAAAGTCTTGAGCCATGCTGCCAAGGTCTCCTGGAAGTGAGACTATCAAAAGCCTTTCTAGAGTTGAGATATATCACATCCACTGCTTCCCCATCTAGCCACAAGGCTTGATATCCTATCAGAGAAGGGTACTAGGCTGGTTTCACACGATTTGTTCTTGGCAAATCCATGCTGACTGCTATTTATTACCTTGTTTTCTTCTGGATGCTTACAGATTGATTGATTATTTGCTCCATTATCTTTCCTGGTACCAAAGTTAAGCTGACTGGTGAATAAATCCCTGGGTTGTCCTTATTCCCCTTTTTATAGATAGGTACTCTATTTGCCATTTTCCTGTTCTCTCGCAGCCTCCATGAGTTCTCAAAGATAATCACTAATGGCTCAGAGATCTCTTCAGCCTTAAGCATTCTAGGCTGAATTTCATCAGACCCTGCTGACTTGAAAACATCTAACTTGTCTAAGTAATTCTTAACTTGTTCATTTCCTATTTTAGCCTCAGATCCTACCCTATTTACACTGATGTCCACTATGTTAACCGTCCAATCACTGCTAACTTTTTTGGTGAAAAATGAAACAAAACCAGCATTTAATACTTCAACCATTGCTGCATTTTCTGTTATTGTCTTTCCCTCCTCATTGAATAATGGGCCTACCCTCTCCTTGGTTTTCCTCTTGCTTCTCATGTATTTGTAAAATGTTTGGGGGTTTTTTTGTTACCCTTTAAGTCCCTAGCTAGTTTAATCTCATTTTTTGCCTGGGCCTTTCTACTTTTGTCCCTACATGCTTGTGGGGTTTTTTTATATTCATCCTTTGTAATTTGACCTATTTTCCACTTTTTCCCACTTTGACTAAGTGTCTCACCAACGAATATTTAGACAACTAAGTAGCCACAGAGTGAGAGGCCAAGTACTGTCACGGATGAAACACTGGCTAAGAGAAAGAAAAAAAGAATAGGAAAAAAATGGTTAATTTTTATCCTGGCAAAAGACCATCAGTGAGCTGCAACAAGGTTTTGTACTAGGATTTATGTTTAATATAGTTATTAGTGATCAGGAAAAGGGAGTGAATAGCAAGGTGGCAAAAACTGCAGATGACACAGATTTATTTAGGTTAGTCAAGACTGGATGAGACCATGAGATCTGGTGTGTGCTCTGGAGCTACTCTAATTTACACCAGGGGCCACACTGGTCTCCAGAGCAAGGCAAAAGTACTGTAAAGCCATCTTGGCCCTACCTCCTCCTGGTCTGCATGTGTTGTGCCGCATCTCTGAGGCATAAGCGATGAAAGGTACAGCTGGACCCTGGGTATACATTTTCTCAAAATCACAAATATTACATTATGGACCCAGGTTCATCCCAGGTGTAAGACCACTGAAGTCAGTGGAGTTTCATCAGAGATTACTTTGGTCCAATATTTATGAAGGGCTCAACCTTGCAAGGTCCCTCAATTCCCATTGCGACCCTTATATAGCACCTGTCAGATTAAAGTGTTAAAGGGAGAGTTATCTATACACTTCAAAATACATCTCCCCCAGCAAACTCTTCCCTGTGAAACATTCAGGCTCCAAATACTAGTCAACTCTAATTTTGCCCTGTTGTAGTGGACAAAACACTGGAGCAGGACGCAGGAGATTCAGGCTCCACTCCTGGCTCTGGCCTCTTCCCACCTTGGAAAAGTCACTTCACCTCTCTATGACTTAGTTTCCCCATCTGTAAAATGGGGATAATGATACTGACCTAATTTGTAAAGGGCTTTGAGATCTACAGTTGAAAAGTGCTATATAAGAGCTGGGGATTATTACTAGGCTGGACCCTTTGCATGCAAGCTCTTTGGCTCCAGGACTTTGATCAGCCTATTTGCACATAGTACAGAACCAGGTATATTTACGGTGCAATATAAATTATAATGTTTTTTATCAGTGGTCACCTCAGTTCAGGCCCTTGTCCCTACCCATTTTTGAGGGTGGTTCCTTAAATTTCCTATGGGGAGAGGAAAATTCAGAGAGGCTCAGACCAAGCTGCTCAGGAGGTTAATAGTTTTATTATCTCTGGTACCAGTGCTTTTGAACTCCCACACTAGCACAGCCATGGACGGGGCATCTCCTTCCCCAGCAGCTGGCATCAGTGGGGTGAAGCTGGGCTCATATGCATAGATCACAGCTCCCAACCTGTCAGACTTGCCCCCAGGTTTAACTGCTCCACAAACAGATAATTGATGGTGGGTTTCAGAACCCAGCAGGGCTCTGCGCACAGTGGATGACAAATACTCCCTGCCCGCCCATGAATATTTCATTGCAGGAAGCAGTGAGCAGACAATTAGAGGCAATTTTCCTTGGCCCTCAAAGTGTTTGGTTTCCTTTGTTGGGATTATCCTCTATGTTCCAGTAAAAAGGGATGAGAGCATCACGCAGGTTCCCAGGAGAACGTCCTCCTGCAGAGCACCCCCAAAGGGGTGGGTGGAAAAGAAGGGAGAAGAGGCAACATGAAGAACGAGCAGAGTAGATCCGCAGGGCGAGAGGAAAGGCGTGTCCCAAATCTAACTTGCAATGAGATTTATAAAGCGCCACTGTTGTTTCAGAGGCTGTGGTCACGTTAAAGATCTGCTGAGCCACTGCAAAGAGATGGCCTGGGATTCAATCCCCTGCACTGCCCAGCTGCAGCATGAAAACTGCACTTCCAGTTGCCCCTCATCTCCTGGACGCATCATTCAGTGGAACAGGGGCTGCTGCCAAAACCACCCAGATGAGTCTGCACATTGAGCAGCTGCTACTTTCCCTCTCCTCCATGTCATTCTCCTCCCCTGCCCACACACATTGTCCCAAGGGGATTGCAGATACAGCAGAACTTGGGGACGTGTTTGCTCAAAATACCTTATGTTGCATTGTGGAGCGAAATTCATGCCATTCCCCCTCTCCTGACTACCTGGCTGGCTCCTTTCTTGGCCATATATATGCCACCCTGTGTTCTCCCCAGACTGGGGCCACACAGCCCCGTGCTTTGATTTGGTAGGCCACATTCCCATATGAAAGTGCTGCCCTTTCATGTCCCACTGCCATCCTTTTGGAACTGAAGCTATGAACAGACGAATCCCAGCACCCCTCCAACTCTCCCTCCCAACAAGTGAGCACCAAAGAAGGATCCCTTCTACTCTACAGTGACCGGTTGTCAGAGGGGAGAGGGATTATCCCCTCGCTGGCTGTTTGTAAAAGTGAACTGAAGCTGGAGCAGGGAGCATAGCACCCATTCACAAGGAAAGCCCTGGCTGCACTTTTCCCCACACTTGTTCATTTTTGCACATCCTATCCGTGGCCCCACGAAGTCGCGAGACCTCCTCGTCAACCTCCTCCTGGCTCTGGCCAAAGTCTCCATCTACAATACCAGGAGGAGGATGTTGGACGAAGGGGTGCTCTGCGACTGTGGAGCCTATTTCCGTTCCTCCCTAGTTTCATGCATCCGGGCAGAGTTCCACTGGGCAGCGTCCGCTGGCTCCCTCGACAGCTTTGAAGAGCAGTGGGCGCTGTCCGGGGTTCTCTGCTCAGTGTCCCCATCCGGTATCCTCATTTTGAACCTTTGACCCTCACTCCGGTCCCCGTTTTTTCATTAGTTGTCCCCCATAATCAGTTGGTCCCTGGGTCCAGTGGTCCCTCCCGCTAGGCTGGGGGAGGGGCCTTTAGCAGTGGGTGGGCTTGTGCCCACCCACTTCCCGGGTTTTCCAATACGACAAGGAAAGCAGGAGGGTGGCTCAGAGACCACCTACTGCCCTATGCCATGGGTCCCTGTTACACGTTGAGTCAAGCTGCCCCTGCGAGAGTGCTGCATGACGATCCAACCACTGAATCCCCATGTACTCTACGCCTCTGGAGTCTGAACAGAGTATAGACACTGACCCTAGCTTGAAGTCCCTGGACATGCTCTCATGCTGCAGATTCTCTGTGTAGCACCTCCTCCGGAGAGCTGAGAGCCCATGGTCCCACTATCTAGCCCACGTGACCAATACTAACCCCTAGATTCTCCCGTGCTTAAACACATCCTCTCCCACAACTCCAATTGTGTGGGCTCTCTTGGGTCACAGAGTAACTCTTCAAGGGCACACAATAGGTGTAACACAATATACAAACCATCAGACCTTGCCCAGGAGTCTAGAACAGTGTTTCTCAACCAGGAGTATGTGTACCCCCGGGGGTACGCAGAGGTCTTCCAGGGGGTACATCAACTCATCTAGATATTTGCCTAGTTTTACAACAGGCTACAGAAAAAGCACCACCGAAGTCAGTACAAACTACAATTTCATACAGACCATGAGTTGTTTACATTGCTCTATATACTTTACACCAAAATGTAAGTACAATATTTATATTCCAATTGATTTATTTTATAATTGTAAGCAGTGTCAGGATGAGCTCCACCCTGACATCTGGTGGTGAGGTGTGGCAAGTTGTGGAAAAAAAAAACTTCAGGGGCTGATCTCATTTGCATAGGCACACCCACGCCGCCTAGACTGAGGCCATAGCTGCCCAAATGGTCACTTCGGCTGCTGTGGGATCCCCAGTGTCTCTGTTATTGGGGCAGGAAGAATAAATTGTTATTACCCTGATTATGGGAACTGTGCTTGGAACTGTACTTGGCCTTTTGCTATGATGGAGGGACTCACCATCAACTAAGTAGCACTCGCTAGGCAAGGGTCATGGGTTCCAAAACTGTGTGAATTGAGAGAGACTTGAGACAGGTATTAGTACCTGGTGGTGTGGGCTGGGCCCCTTTGTGAGGGCCTGAAGCACCAATTGCACCTCTGTCTCTCTCCACTGTGGAATGTCAGAGCTAATTTTGGGTCTATTGAGAGTCTTGCTACAGGTACTATGCTGCATTCACTTTGGCCTTAAGGTGCACCAGCACTAAGGCCCCCACTACTATGAGCTGAAATCACTGAGAGCTGAAATCACTGAGCACTGTGTCAAGTAGTGGGGAGCCGGAAGATCTAGAGTGCAGCGGTGTGTTTGTGAGACGGCGAGCTGAGCAGAACTGTTCGTGAGACGGCGAGCTGTGCAGAGTGGAGCTGGTCGTGGTGGAGCGGAGCCGTCTGTGAGACAGCAGTGTGTTCGTGAGACGGCGAGCTGAGCAGAGCTGTTTGTGAGACGGCGAGCGGTGCAGAGCGGAGCCCTGTGGGGCAGTCAGCTTCAGGACACGTAAGGTGCCCCTTTTCCCCACACACAGGCACATTTTAGCCAGACTGGGGAGTAACACTATGCAGATGAACTTTTGAACTCTTGGGCTGGACTTTTTGGACTTTGGGTGATTTGTGGATTGCTGGACTCAAGAGACGTTTGGGTGCTGGGACTCAAGAACCCGAGGGAAAGGGGCATGCCCCAATTTGCTTGGGGTGGTTTTTTTTGCTCATGGGTTGTGTTATGAATCCTGTTGGTGGTGTTTCCCCAACATAATGCCACATTGTTTCTCTCTGTTATTAAAAGGCTTTTTGCTACACTCAGACTATGTGCTTGCGAGAGGGGAAGTATTGCCTCTTGGAGGTGCCCAGTGGGGGTGGTATATATTTGTCCCAGGTCACTGGGTGGGGGCTCGAGCCGGTTTGCATTGTGTTATTGGAATGGATCCCCTAGATATTGAACCCGGCCCTTGTTGCTGCCAACTCTGATGGGCAGAAGGGTTACATAATGATACGGTAAACAATGAGAAAATAAGACATTTTTCAGTAATCGTGTGCTGGGACACTTTTGTATTTTGATGTCTGATTTTGTAAGTAAGTAGTTTTTAAATGAGGCGAAACTTGGGGTACGCAAGACAAATCAGACTCCTGACAGGGGTCCAGTAGTCTGGAAAAGCTGAGAGCCACTGGTCTAGAACACCATTGCTCTTCGATTTAATCACACAAGAAATATATAGATATATAGAACAATTATAAACTCTACACATGTTTCCCTGCCTCTGTTTCCTCACCACTCTGGAGCTTTCTTTGGGCCTGGGGCTGAGCAGGAACAGCCACAGACATTTTGCTCACCAGGGCAGAAAACTTTTCACCCCGAGGCCCCAGAACAGCTGAGCAAAACCAAAGAAACAGGGCGAGCCACCAATCAGTGAAGAGAAAAAAAGCCAGACTGTATAGCAGGACGTTGGCACCCAGGTCAAACCCCTGCTCACCCAGCCCTGGGTCTGAGTTCTCTAGGGCTCCCAGGATCCTTCTGTTGCAGCTTTTAGTTTGACTTCTCCCTAAGTCAGCTTCCTTTCTCTGACTTTGGTTAGTCCCACAGCTAAACTAGGCCCACCCTACTACAAAAGCCTGCTCATCTCTTCCCCCCTCCTGCCCAAAAGTCCCTGTGTAGCTCTCTTTGTGCGTTTTCCCCCGGCCCGTAAAGATGCTGTGGATTTTAAATGCCAGCAGCAACACTTTGTTTTCTTGGTGCCACACTTGGAAATTTTCCATTCTCCAAATGCCTCGCCAACCCACGGCAAGCAGGAGGAGAAAACTGGTTCTCCTGGGCTTCCTTCAGCTAACCCATTCTCCTAAGATGCCTCCACCAGATTAGGCAGTCGCTGAGTTCTTACGACCCCCTCTTCCCACTGCACCTGGTCTGGGAGGGACATGACACAGCCATTGTCAAGGATAGAAGCCACATACACATCAATACTTGTGAGTGGGGGTGCAAAACATCCAGGTCAGGCTGGGTCTCCGGAGGTCTCCCCTACCCCTCACTTCTGCCTTTCCATTCCCCCCCCCACCAAGCTCCAAGCAGGTCAAGATCAGATCACCAAGACTGCAGTGGGCAAGCACTGGAGAGTCCCGGCTTGCAACAGTGGAGGAGTTTGGAGTCAGACAGGCTGACATTTTCTCACTGATTCTTTTCTCTGGTGCCAGGAGCAGCGGTGACAGGCTGTTTGGAGAACTGCACCTCGGAAGCAAGATGAAGATTTGGGGTCACAGTTCGACAACACCGTTGAAAAGATTGAAACGCAGCAATAAAGGGTGGCCAGATGGGCATGGCCTCGGATGACAACTTCTTCCCCTCCCCCAATAATATTATGCCGTGTTCAGGCTGGAAGAAGAAACCTACCTTTAGACCCTCCGGCATGCCTCACTAATGAGGCAGGACACAGAGAGGGGTTATCCCATCTCGACTGCTACCCTACAAGAAAAGCATCCCCTCCAAGCAAGGGACTAAAGGTCAAGGCATCTGGACTGCTCTGGGGCACAGTGCAAATGGATCTCTCAGGGCATGTCTATACTGCAATTAAAAACCCATGGCTGGCCCTTGTCAGCTGATTCGGGCTGGCAGAGTTTGGGCTACACATTCAAGCTCAGGCAGGAGTCTGGGCTCAGGGACCCCCTGAGCGGGGAGACTCCCAGAGCTCAGGCTCCTGCCCATGACTGAACGCCTACACTGCAGTTGAACAGCCCCTTAGCCCAAGCCCCCAGGCTCAAGTCAGCTGACACGGGCCAGCCACGGGTATTTAACTGCAGTGTAGACATGCCCTCAGTGAATGATATTCTTGCTGTCCTGCTGGATTCTGCTGAGCATGTACGGTGAAGGAAGTCTGCCTTGAAAAGAGACTGAGGATAGCATATAACAAGGGTGGCCTAACTTACTGACTGCATACAATAATCTTCAGAAGTTCGAGAGCCGCAAGACATGCACAACCTGCCAAAAGGGCAGCACCTGCTGAGATGCGGGGCTTCTGCCCTGATGCCTCCCTGTGGGGCTTAAGCCCCGAGAACCCTCCCTGCAGAGCAGAATCCCCTAGCCCCACAACTCTGCCACAAGGTCTACAAGACTGGGGACTGCCTACTAAGAAAAGCAGACAGGCCTGTCACCAGAGCTGATCCGGAGAACAGAAGGGTGTGCTGTGTGCCGGGAGCTAAGATACAGGATGTGGATCAGAGGCTGAAGAGGATCCTAAGGGGAGTGGGAGAGAATCCACTCACTGGCCTTCATGTGGGAACAAATGATACTGCTAGATTCTTGCTGGGACACATTAGGGAAAATTATGCCAGGCTGGTGAAGACATTTAAAGAAATGGAGATGTTGGTGATATTCAGTGAAATTCTACCTGTCCCTAAAGGAGGAGAGTGAAGGCGAGACAAGATTAGGGTGATCAATAGATAGCTTAGGCAATGGTGCTATCAGGAGGCCTTTGGGGTGTTCAACCACTGATAGTCCTTCACAGACAGGACTGTTCTCATGGGGCAGACTTCACCTGAGTAGAGAGGGAAACAGACCTCTGGGATGGAGGTTGGCACAATTGATTTAAAGAGCTTTAAACTAGGAACTTAGGGGAGATGGTTGGGAGATGCTCATGTAATCTCCATGCCTGATTCTACTATTGAGTGGGAAGAAAATAAAGTAGGAGAGGATACAGCAATGGAAAAAGGACCAACAGAGGGTAGGAGAATGGACAACATAAGAACGGCCACACTGGGTCAGACCGATGGTCCATCTAGCCCAGTATCCTGTGTTTCAGAAATGGGCAATGCCAAGAGGAAAGATATTGTCAATACCATTGACAGTAACAGTCAGGTAGGCAACACTGGCAGTAAAATGATTGTACCTAGTTGGGTGAGGAATCTGGGTGAAGCCAAGCAGAAACAATTAAGATGTCTATACACTAGTGCAAGGAGCCTGGGTAACGAAGTGGAGGAACTAGAATTATTGGTGCAGGAAGTGAAATCAGATATTATAGGAATAACAGAAATATAGTGGCGTGGTAGTCATGACTTGAATACAGGTATTGAAAGGTACGTGCTGTTCAGGAAAGACAGAAATAAAGGTAAAGGTGGCAGAGAAGCATTATATATTAAGGACAAGGTAGAGTGTAAAGCAATTAGAACTGACGGGATGGATAAAACGGAATCTGTTTGGGTCGAAATCACTTTGGGGAAGAAGGGTAACAGAGGCTCCACTGGGATAGTGCTTGGGGCCTCTAATAGTGGTAGGGCCCAGATATTCCTGGATATGATAGCTGAGAGATTTTTTCACCAAAGAGTCACTGAGCCCACAAGAAGTGATGTCATTTTGATTTAGTATTGGGAAATATTATGTTCTTCCGTACCAGACATGTACTGATCACAGAGCTTGCTAATATACACCAGATGTGTTCATCATAAGATCCTTTAATGCTCTGCCAGGTATGGCTGGAGTTCATTGAAAATCGGGATTTTACACATAGCACCACCCAACGGCTGACCAGTCTAATACCGTTTATCATTCCATTACAGTAAGCAGTGAGCACCTCATAGAAGAAATGGTTGTAGAGGACAATCTTGGTTCAAGTGATCACGAATTAATTCAGTTTAAACTAAATGGAAGGATAAACAAAAATAGGAACGCAACTAGGGTCCTTGATTTCAAAAAGGCAAACTTAAAAAAATTAAGAGAATTAGTGAGGGAAGTGAATTGGACTGAAGAATGGATGGATCTGAATGTGGAGGAGGTTTGGATTTACTTGCGTGTGTGTTCTTTGTGTTCTGTCCCAGCTCTGCACAGATAGTTGGCACAGCAAACCTCAGTAGAACTGTCCAATGACCACAAGACTTGGTTTAGTGGCAAAGGCGCCCGGCCAGGTTTATTGTCGACAAGCACAGTAATAGCACCTGGCAGACTCTACGAGGATATTAAGGCATCTATACCCATGACAATGGACGCAGCTCAGGCTGGATGAATGGCTAAGGCAAGGTGTTCCAACATTTATAGGCTGAGACAAACAGTCTAGGATAAACAGATTACGTATCACCGTACGCGTTTCATTACTTTTGTTACCTCCCCTCCTACTTTCTTCCTGATGTTTCAGCCAAAACATTCCTATTCACCACCTGTCTTTGTACTTCCATGCTTGATGTTTCAGACAAAATATCACTATTCATCACTTTTGTCAAGTCATATTATCGTGTGCTAGATTGGGGTGTTCTTGTGCTGGCCTGCTGGAATGTGTTCACATATTCAGTGTGTTTTATCAGTGCTAGCAATACTGGTGCTGAGTTCGTGTTCCAGACGCTGGCTTGCAGGCAAGCATCTGCTTTTGGCAGGGCCTGACTGTTGCTCATAGCATAACTTTTGCTGACTTTGGTTCAGGCCTCAGGCCTTGCACCGGGCCCCATGCTTCAGGCTCTTTCTTTCTACTACAGTATCTATGACTGTAGAATGGCAAATGCAGTACCTATATTTAAGAAAGGAAAAGAACGGATCTGAAAAACTACAGGCCTGTTAGTTTGACCTCAATTGTATTCAAGATCTTAGTACAAATTCTGAAAGAGAAAGTAGTTACGTACATAGAGGTAAATGAGAATTGGGATAAAATACAACATGGTTTTACAAGTAGATCATGCCAGACCAACCTGATCTCTTTTTTTCTGAGAAGATAGCTGATTTTCTAGACAAAGGAAATGCAGTAGATCTAATCTACCTGGACCTGAGTAAAGTATTTGGTACATTTCCACGCTGGAAATTATTAATTAAATTTGAGAAGATGGGGATTAATACAAGAATCAAAAAGTGGGTAAAGAACTGGTTAAAGGGGAGACTATAACGGGTCATATTGAAAGGTGAACTGTCAGGCTGGAGAGAGGTTACTCATGGAGTTCCTCAGGAATCAGTCTTGGGACCAATCTTATTTATTATTTTCATTAATGACCTTGGCACAAAAGGTGGGAGTGCACTAATAAAATTTGCAGATGACACAAAGTTAGGAGGTATTGCCAGAATATCATATAAGAAGATTTGGATGACCTTGAAAAACTGGAGTAATAGAAATGGGATGAAATTTAATAGTGTAAAGTGCCTGGTCTTGCATTTAGGGACGAACAAGAATATTTGTTATAAGCTGAGGTCGTATCAGTTAGAAGTGACAGAGGAGGAGGAAAACCTGCGAGTATTGGATGATCACAGGATGACTATGAGTAGGGTCCTACCAAATTCACGGCCATGAAAAATATGTTATGGACCGTGAAATCTGGTCTTTTGTGTGTTTTTAATCTATACTGTAGAGATTTCACTGAGGAGACCAGTGTTTCGCAAATTGGGGGTCCTGACCCAAAAGGAAGTTGCAAGGGGGTCGCAAAGTTATTTTAGAGGGGCTTGCGGTATTGCCACTCTTACTTCTGCACTGCCTTCAGAGCTGGGCGGCTGGAGCAGGGCCATCCCTAGCCATTTTGGTTCCCTACGCAGCCCCCCCACGGGGGGGGTGTCTGTGTGGGGCCCCAGGCCTTTGTGGGGGGGGCCTAGGGGGGAAACCGCTCCCCAGCACAAGTCGGTGGAGCAGGTGGGGCCAGATCGCTCCACTTCCTGCCGCCTGGTGAGTGCAGGGCAGCCAGGCCAACCCGCACTCAGGCACGGTGGGAAGTGGAGTGACCCGGCCCCAGCCCGCTCCACTCTGCTCCCCTGGCTCCTAGCCTTGGGGCTTGGGGGGAAGGGGAGAACAGCCCCCCAACACTCACCAGCAGCGCAGCTGGGAGCCAGGGGAGCCTGCAGGCTGGGGTCAGGTCGCTCTACTTACAGCCACCCAATCCCTGCTGCAGTCCTCAAGGGAGTGGGGGCGGGGCTGGGGCGGGAAGAGGCGAGGTGGGGGCGGAGCAGGAGCAGGGGCTTTGGGGAAGGGGTGGAGTGGGGGTGGGGCTGGGGTGGAGCAGGGGCGGGAAGAGGCAGGGCTGGGGCGGAGCAGGGGCGGGGGCCATGGGGAAGAGGCGGAGCAGGGGATGGAGCAGCACACAGCTGCGTAGGGCACCAGGAAATTTGGTGCCCCAAATTTCCTGGTGCCCTATGCAGCTGTTTACTTTGCGTATGGGTAGAGACGGCCCTGGGCTGGAGAGTGGCAGCTGTTGGCCGGGTGCCCAGCTCTGAAGCAGCGCCCCCCCAGCAGCAGCGCAGAAGTAAGGGTGGCATGGTATGGTATTGCCACCCTTACTTCTGTGCTGCTGCTGGCAGCAGCTTTGCCTTCAGAGCGGGGCTCCCGGCCAGCAGATGCCGCTCTCCAGCTGCCCAGCTCTGAAAGACGGAGCTTGATAAGTTGTTTTAAGACGGAGCTTAATGAGATTGCCTACAAAGGCAGATGGCCCATCTGTGAGTGCTATTAGCAAATATCTCCAATGGCTGGAGATGGAACACTAGCTGGGGAGGGCTCTGAGTTACTACAGCAAATTCTTTCCCAGGTATCTGGCTGTTGGGTCTCATCCACATGCTCAGAGTCTAACTGGTTGCCATATATGGGGTTGGGAAGGAATTTTCTCCCACTTCGGATTGGCAGGGACCCTGGGGGGTAGGGGGGTTATCTTTCATTGAAGCATGGGGCATGGGTCACTTGCTGGTTTGATCTAGAGTAAACGGGTGGATTTTTTGTAACTTAAAGCCTTTAAACCAAGATTTGAGGACATCAGTAACTCAGCCAGAGGTTAGGGGTCTGTTACAGGAGTGGGTGGGTGAGATTCTGTGACCGGCAATGTGCGGGAGGTCAGACTAAATGATCATGATGGTCCCTTCTGGCCTTAATGTCTATGAGTAAGAGGAGACTCTTTCTGCACAGCTGATCATTTTATTAGTCAGGATCCACTGTAAGTTCCAGCTAGCACAGAAAGTACCCACTATATATATATAAGCAGGAGTATCCGGAGACATACAGGTAATGCACCTAGGGAGCCCAGGGCCGTGAGGCACCTTGCTACCACCTGCCCCTAGCGTGAGGAAGCCTAACTTAGTGTGTGCAAGTAAGCTCCCCAACTTCACCAGCTACAGATAACACACACATTCTCCTCCAGGCCTGCGCAGGCCCTGCTCTCTCTCTACAGGTTAGCAATAGGCACTTCCAGTCCCCAAGCATCTGCCTGGGGTGTCCAGCCCCAGTTCCACTGGACACTCACAGTAGTTACAGATCCACTGTTCCCAGAAAAGCACTACACCCCGGCTTACCAGTTATACCTCCGTTCACTGCTTCACTTCACTCACAGCACTTAGAAATGTGTATAGTGAAAGCAAGTAAAAGTTTACTGAACACAGTATAGAGATTCTAATGGTAAAAGTAGAAGTATTGGAAATAAATGGTTACATATACAATAAAATCATAGCACGTATTCTAGAACCAAGACTTACTTTATGAGTTATTGTCATGTCTTATAGAGCAAAACGTCCCCCCAAACCCTTCCAGCACATTTCAGACAGGCTTGGCTGTGATTCTCTGTTCATGTGACCAGCCCTGCTGTCAGCTTGCCTCCTCCACGGAAAAGATCCAAAGAGTCTCGCTGTGCCCTCACTTATACTGCCCCCCACAATCCATTGTTTTTACTTGTAAACAAGACACCCCCTGCCCAGTGTTTTTTCCTGTGCCTCTTTTTCTTGTCAATTTCACAATCTCTTGATTAGCATTTGGCTCAGGCCTTCATTATGAAGCGGAAAATGCACAATAAGCACATGGCCAACCAGAGAGATAAGCGCCACTTCCTTACTATCTGACAGGAGCATGTTTATCACCTTAACACATATACCTTAAGAATATAATTTTTAGTACTGATACATAATTCCTTAACCATTATCCATCCATCCATCCATTTTGCAATGATTATGAAAATCAGAGGGCTATTGACTGTTGATAGAGACCTCACACACCGCCCTTTGGTAAACTTAATATGCATGCCTCTGACCCAGGGGATCCCTGTAAAACTCTATGCATGCCCTGTGCCCTCTGCCAGTTTGCACCAAGAGGTTCATGGGTCATACATACAGGTCATGCAGCTTGCAGAATGTCAGGATGGCTGGGCCCCCTAATGGGTACAGCTAAGAAGAGCATCTGCTCACTCCTAAGCATAGATCCCTTGGGTAATTGTACATGATTAAGCATGTGTCTGTGATTATTTCACTGTTATGCATATTGTACATCATTAGTGACGTTGGCCTTTTTCTCGGCCCCCTATCCCAAGGAGCTCACAATTTAAAGTGGACAGTTAACACAACAAGGAGTGACTGACTCCAGATATACAGAAAGGTGATATGTGAAAGGGAAGGAGAAGAAACCAAAGAGAACAAGGGGATATGGAATTCCACTCCATCACTCTTGGGAGAGCATGGTTGGATTTGTTATTGTGGTCCTTTATTTGGGGGAGGGGTATCTTTATTCATTTACTTGTTTGGGTGATTGGTAGAGTTGGTCAGAAAATGGGTTTATTTTTCCCCACAGAAATTTTTGACCTTCCATCAAAAAACCAAAAAGTTAAAAAAAAAATCCAGTTTTTGAACAAAATATTTTTAGTTTTTGGGTGTCTGGTTTTCTGAAAAGAAAAAAAATTTTAAGGAAAGCTGACATTCTGTAAACATTTTCATTTAATCAAGACCCAATTTTTCATCTAAAAAAAAGTTTATATGGAAAATGTTTGACCAGCCCTAATGATCAGATGCAGGAGCAGAAGCAGATACTGTCATAGCAGAGAATGTGTCTGTCTCTGACTGTATATCTCTCTGTGTGATTGGATGAATATGACGTGTCTACTCAAGTGACACCAAATCATTTGCATGTTGGCAAAACTGCTTGTGGCTTTCTTCCTTGCTTTCTAGGGATCAGAGCTGTGCCTTTTGATAGCCTGACACTATCCTCCCTCTGTGTAGAGCAATCTCACCAGATAGAGAAAACCCAAGGTTTGAGCATGACCTGCACTATCCTTTACTCTGACTGAATTCCATGCCAGGAGAACACATAGGGCCAAACTGAGAAGTGATGAACAAGGTGGCATCAATTAGACTCCTCTCCATTCAGCTAGATTCCCTTAGACCTTCTCACCCACTCTTTAGATGGGTAAGGCAGTCTAAATTGGTGTAACTTACCTACTGCGGGGCTGGAAGACGGTGTAAGTTTTTAAAGGGCAGGGATGCTTTTGCTTGCACATTTTTGCACCCTCCCATTAATTGCTTCCTCTGCTACAGTCCTTGCTGCTACATCAGCTCCTCAGAGTGAGTTATACCAATTTTAACTCCCTTGGGATGTGTCTACATGTTTTTTTATACTATTGTCACTATATTGGTTTATAAATCAAAAGAAGCGGTACAACCCCCTTCCTGTGGACATATTTATACTTTCTAAAGGTTCTTATTCTGCTCTAGTTTAAAAAGCAGCGTGAGCACATTTAGATTAGTATAACTGTATTCACACTAGGGGTTCTACTGCTTTCACTAGAATGGTATAAAATCAAACCCTGAACTGAAATAGTTAAATCGGTACAAAGATTGTATGTAGCCCAGACCTTGGACTCAGTGGGCCAGTTTAAGAGGTAATATCTCAGGAGTTAGGGTGAAAGAATCTGGAGAGAGTCTAATTTGAAGTAACATTCCATACACCCTGACGAGCCCGGATGATGATGGAAGTTATACCAACTCAGAGGCTTTCTGAACTCACCTGGGAATTAGGATCACAGACCCTAACTGCTTGGAGCCACGTTGCAGGTTTAGAAGATAGTCTTTGACTATCTCCTCCTAGAAACACCTCTAAAAAGCAAGTTGTGATTAAAAAACATTCTCTGCCTCCTGTCCCTCTGCCTTTGCTCTCACCTCTTCCTTTGGACTCTCCAACAGCCCCACTCTGTATCACCCCCTCTAGAGTGGAAGTAGCCAGCTGCTCCCCAGAGCTGGTGAGAGTCCCTGAAGCCACTGCATTCGCACTATCCCGCCACACCAAACAAAATGCAACATAATTTCATGTTTGTCACTTCACAGGCTCCTTCCCAGCCACCCTGATTTGTGATTTCTATTTCAGGTGCTCTGCACAGGAGCGTCGCTGATTAATTCCCCCTGTAAGAACTAAAAGTAGCTATAATCCCAGGGCGGGAGGGAGGAGTGGGGGGAAGGGAACTTAAACATCCACTGTGGAAATAGACAGTATTAATTCTGGCATAGAAATCGTGGCACTTGGCCTGGCTGCAGAATGACTTGATTTGTTTTTTAATGGACGTGATGCTTTGCTGATAAAAGCCCTGACGTGCATTTAAAAAAAAAATTTTAAATGATTATTCGGTCATTACCTGTTGGAGGTTTCATTTGTAATGTTTATGCTCAGGCTTAGGATACAAGGAGATTAACCAATGCATTCACACACTCAGCAGTTTGTTAACTCTGAGGTCTGGGGAGGGGAAGGGAAGAACCAATAAACTGGAGGGTCTCTAACCCAGCGAGAAGCCCTATGGGGCAAGGGAGGAAAACTAGAGAGCCAGGAGTCCGTGTTCAGTGAGAGCTCCAGAGCCAGGCGTAAGAAATACAGGGATGTGTGACAAGGCTTTTTTGGAATTAGAGATGAGCCCGATCCAAACCGCTGGATCTCAACACCCCTGCGCTTTGGGGGAATTCAGATCCAGGAGCATAAACCACCACTAGCTGAAGAGGCAGGCTGTTCCCCAGAATGCCAAACACCTCCAACTGGGACACAAACCAGGTAGTGATACAAACCACTGGGCCACCCCCACAGATGACATCTAGGGTGGTCAGGTGCCTGGTTTTGACCAAAAAGTGGACCTGACAGTCTCTGGTCAGATCTACTGACCAGACACCCAAAGTCCACTTACTGTGGGCGGGGGAGGCGGGGAGGCACTGATTAATCAGCCGCGCTAACCCCTAGTCTAGCCGGGGCTGCCTCCTACCTGTGTTGGGCAGCTGCATCTCCCAGCCCTGGCTCCACAGGCAAGTCCCTCCCAACCCAGGCAGAGATGGGGGAGAGAGGGGAAAGCAGCGTGTGACAGGGAGAGGGGGGAAAGAGGAGTGAATGGGGGAGGGGCCTCAGGGGAAAGGGGCGGGGAAGGGGAGGTTCTGGCACTCCTGCCGGAGTATCTGGTTTTTAAATATTACAACGTTGGCAACCCTAATGACATCTTAATGTAACGGAAATAGCCATGCCTGCTAAGGGAAGATATTTCTAGGGTCTGGAAGGAAGGGAGCATTAGGCCTGGGGATGAGGACTGGGAAGAGCTATTCAGATGATATTTGAAATCAGGGATCAGAATATCATCCAAATATTAGGAAACTAAATTATCACCCAACTCCAAATACCAGCCTAGTCGCCCATTCAGGTTATTTCAGAATTGTCCACCATGGTGTTTCTGAATATGTGATGCTGACCATTGTCACAGACATGATACTGGAACACTGGTTTAATCTGATATTAACAGATATAAACAGTGCCTGTTTTCCATAGTGCATAGTGAATATTAAACAACTTGAGTCCCCAGCATTGCTGTCCAGACCCAGCATCCATTTCCTCGTACCCAGAAGTGTCAGGAGCTGCTGCCCAAACTCACTGCCACCTTCTCTAGTAGCTTGAAGTTGCTAGGGAATTGCCAGCCCAAGCACTGTATTCTCTGTCTCAGGCAGAGAGTTTATGGTACACATTTTTCAAGTGCTGTATCTGTGGGATTTTGTTGCCTTGGTTTTGCTCTTGCCCATCCATTCCTGCAGGTTATCAGATCACTTTTTTTCTGCTTGTCCTTATTTTAAATTAAGTGTTCTGTTTTTGTTTTGCTGGAATATTTTCTGCTGTTTATTCACCTTCCTGCTGTATGGTAAAGAAGGGTAGGAGCATGTTTCCTACTGGACTCCATCCCTCTCTGCTGCCCAGACATTTACGTTAAAGGGAATCAGAGGAGGAGGGGATTGGGACCCAGAAAAAAAGGAAACCCCCTTTGAAGGAAGTAGAAAAGGAAGTTAATGAAACCTGGGCAAATAGCATGGTGAAAATCAAATTACCCAAATGATCAAAAGTCCCACTTCAGTTCAAGTCAGGGAAACCTTTGGGCAAGCAGAGGAAAATCTAGTGTGTCTGCAGAAAAGACAAAAGAAATCTAAAGGAGGAGATTAAAAGAGCCTGCAGATGCTGAAGGAATAAGTGAGCTACTCAAAAGTGATGTGCAAGAAGCAGACTACATTAATATAGTTATTACAAAGCAAAGAGCCCAGATGCAATCATCAAAGATTATGATGTTTCAGCGAGAGAGGGATAGGTCTCCGGATTGAAAATTTAGGTGGAATCCGAGATCAATATCTAGGATCTGGAGTTCAGGTTCTTTTAGCAACTCAGCCCAAATGTAGTCATGTATTCTGATTATGGGTGCCAATACTCAATAAATAGATAGATTCCAAAGCTAAGTGAAGGTAGCAGAGGAGCCAGGCCCAAAAGATTGGAACCCAAGGAGCAAAAATTAGGATCTAAGAAGATTTAGAAGGATGAGTAAAGATCCTGATGAAGATCTAGGCAATAGAGGGCAATGCAGCAAAATAATATGATTAGCTACTAAAAATAAAGGTCTCTGAGTCATACTGTTGTTGATCCAGAGGCTTCAGGAGGAAATGAAAACCCCAATGAACACATACAGTGATGAGATCCAGAGACGAAGCACTGAGAGCCAAGAAGATGAAGGGGTCAGAGCTGGGGGCAGAGCATACATGCTGTCATGTTTTGATACCCTTTTCTCCTGATGACTCAGTGAGGTCCCAGTAATGGTGGGAGCTGCGTATCTTCCTACCCATCAGAAAGCAGGAGGGGGGAGTACGACGCACTCAGCTACACCAAAGTCAGCAGAGTGCGTAGGACAGAGGGAGATGAGGTGTGATGATTTTAGCCCCCCCTCCCACTCTTACTCAGCCTGGCTGGCAACGGTCCAGTGAGAAGTCCCCTTGACATAGTTTTGGGTGATGTAGAAAACCCAACTGGCTTCCCTGGTCTCTCCCTCCTCCAACCTAGCAGCGCTCAAATGAATAATGATTCTCCCGGAAGGGGGAAATCCCGCCCCTGAACATCCAGGGCCAGAGCCTGATTCCACTTCCACCAGAGTCAATCCAGAGTTAACTTCAGTAGAGCATCTCCAGATCTACACCAGTGTCACTGAGATCAGAATCAGGCCCTCAGTAATCTCCTGATAAGTGGAATGTTATTCCTTCCTCCTCCTCCTCTGTATTTTTCTGAAGTTGGTAATGTCATTTACTAAATATATTACCATGTGCTATTTACCTCAACCTGCCACTTTGCGACCTTTGCGTGCCTTCCCTCCCTGCCCTTCCCCCCGTCCCATCCCGGTGCGAGAATTTCACAAATCACTGCAGATTAGACTCACCTAACATAGGAACATGCATCACCTAGATACCCTCTTCACAAACTGCCTTTCACCTCAAGGACACACACACAAAAAGAGGCTCCTGCCGGCTGGTCTGCTTCTCACCGTGCACAAAGGATGTGTGAGAAAAACTCCAGACACAGCAGTATATTGATCTAAATTAAACACACACACAAAATCTAATTGAACTGACAAGGAACTGGTGGTTAAAGGCAGAAAATTAGGTCTGTTAATATAATAATGAACAGTTGTGCTTACTGTCTGTGCCTCTGACATTTCATATTGTCATCCCACCAGTTAATCACCACCTCTCCCCCTTTTGTGGGAGCTAATGTGTTTTCATCCATTCGCCCAACGAGGTAGCTCTCCCACTGTTTGACAGTTACTAATATATTCTACCTGTTAATGAGGCACCAGGCAGAAGCAGCACAGGTGATGGAGTTAATAAGTGTATCTCTCTCCACAACAATCATTGTCGGGCCAGCCATTGCATGCTGCATGTCAGTTTGCTGTAGGCTTGTCCCCTCTTCTTTTAGGTATATTTAGACCCACACACTTGGCCTGATCCTCCTCTCACATGGTGTAAATCAGGAGTTATGCCACTGAAACCAGCAGAGCTCCAAGACTGCTTCAAAACAGAAGAGGAGAATCGAGTCCACTGTCCATCATGTGTGAACTGGTGGATAGAGCACAGGACTGCCGCTCAAGACTCCTGGATCCTATTCCTGCTGACTTCTGTGTGATCCTGTCCAGTACTGCCATATAGCAGCTGCAGAGACAGTGCAGTACACTATGCTAGAATGTTACGTCATTCTGCCTGACATCCATTTACTGCACTAGGTCTTGAAGTTTTATGGGCATTGAGTAGAATACGAGGCTTAGGTTTTTTCAGAGGTGCTATGCACTTGCAGCTTCCATTGTGGTAACTGCAGGCGCTCAGCGTCTCCAACAATCAGGTCCCTCAGACGTTTTTTTAATGCACGACAGGACTCATGAGATTGCTGACCAGCTGACACTTGTCAGCTAAACAAGAAGTGATATAATACAATCCTAATGATTAATACTTGGATCATATAGTCTTTTTCATTTGAGGATCTCAAAGCACTCAAAAGTAAGTAAATATTATCCCCATTTTATAGATGGTGGCACTGAGGTACTCAGAAAATAAGTGACCTGTCCATGGTCACACAGTGAGTCAGTGGCAGAGTTGGGACTAGAACCCATAAGTCCTACTTCCCAGTTTCCTGCTGTAACAGTTCTTGTTTTCACTAATAGAGGCAGTGTGGAGGGACTGGGTTTCCGACTCATGGGGATTTGTTTGTTCTATCCATCTTCCATGCTAACTTGTGCACAGGTTGCCTCCACTGCTTTTCCGATAAACTTGGTTGAATCGCTTGAATGGATTCTTGACAGCAACAGTGTAACAGAAAGGGCAGTATCATTTCATAGGGCAGCTCCCCTGAGATCTTTCACTGACTCAGAGCCTTTGAAATAAATGTTCCATTATCCAGAGCAAATCCCTCAATGAACTTCCTGCCAGCAATATATACACGGTGCATACCTACTTTGTCACCAGCAGCAAGGTGTGTGTGTACCAAAGTGATTGTTCCTACATCCGCTCACCACCAACACCCACGATGGGACAGGACGGTCGCACTTCTGGCTTCACAGTCAGGTTCCGCAGAGTTGATTGATCTTCACTGTCTGTGTAGAGAGGAGGCAATTCAGAGACGGAAGAGAAGAGCAGAAGTCCCAGTGGCAGCTATCATGAAAAACAAAGCACAAGGAACTGGATCACTGGGAAGAAGGAATTGGCTGTGGAGTGGCCTAGATTGCTGGTTTGAATCCAGCACAGGCTGGTAGAAAGTACAAAATACACATTGTTACCATGAACATAAGAGCAGCCATAGTGGCTCAGACCAAAGGTTCATCTAACCCAGTATCTTGTCTTCCAACTGTGGCCAATGCCAGGTGCTTCAGAGGGAATGAACAGAACAGATAATCATCAATTGATTCATCCCCCATTGCCCATTCCCAGGTTCTGGCAAACAGCGGCTAGGGATACCACCCCTTCCCATCCTGGCTAATAGCCATTGATGAACCTATCCTCCATGAACTTATCTAGCTCTTTTTTGAACCCTGTTATAGTCTTGGCCTTCACAACATCCTCTGGCAAGGAGTTCCACAGGTTGATTGTGCATTGTGTGAAGAAATACTTTCGTTTGTTTTAAACCTGCTGCCTATTAATTTCATTGGGTGACCCCTAGTTCTTGTGTTATAAGGAGTAAATAACTCTTCCTTATTTAGTTTCTCCACAACAGTCATGATTTTATAGACCTTTATCATATCCCCCCTTAGTCGTCTCTTTTCCAAGATGAAAAGTCCCAGTTTTATTAATCTCTTCTCATATGGAAGCTGTTCCATAGCCCTAATCATTTTTGTTGCCCTTTTCTGTACCTTTTCCAGTTCCAATATATCTTCTTTTGAGATGAGGCGACCACATCTGCATGCAGTATTCAAGATGTGGGCTTACCATGGATTTATGTCGCGGCAATATGATATTTTCTGTCCTATTATCTATCCCTTTCTTAATGATCCCCAACGTTCTGTTCACTTTGTTGACTGCCACTGTACATTGAGTGGATGTTTTCAGAGAACTATCCACAAATACTCCAAGATCTCTTTCTTGAGTGGTAATAGCTAAATTAGACCTCATCATTTTATATGTATATTGGGATTATGTTTTCCAGTGTACATTACTTTGCATTTATCAACATTGAATTTTGTCTGCCATTTGTTGTCCAGTCACCCAGTTTTGAAAGATCCTTTTGTAGCTCTTCACAGTCTGCTTTTGATGTAACTATCTTGAGTACTTTTATATCATCTGCAAATTTTGCCACCTCATTGTTTACCCCTTTTTCCAGGTCATTTATGAGTATGTTAAACAGTACTGGCCCCAGTACAGACCCCTGGGAGACACCACTATTTATCTCTCTCCAGTCTCAAACTGACCATTTATTCCAACCCTTTGTTTCCTATTTTTTAACCAGTTACTGATCCATGAGAGGACCTTCCCTCTTATCCCAGGACAGCTTACTTTGTTTAAGAGCCTTTGGTGAGGGACCTTGTCAAAGGCTTTCTGTAAATATAAGTACACTACACGGCTGTTCAGTATTTTGTGTGAAGTGACTCTGTGGATCTCAGTCCATTCTATGAATACTTCTTTCACCACCACCATGGGCACTAGTTCTCCAGTCTTAGCCGAGAGGCCAAGGACTGCCACAGAGACTGATCTTCCCACTTACCCCTAGAGGATGCTCCTCCAACTCAGTGCTAAACCACAGTGGAAGGAGAATTTGCCCTGATGCTGCATGTGCTGTAATTATTGTGGGAATAAAAAGAAGACCTTGTCCCCAGAGCTGTCAAGCCATTAACAAAAATGATCAGATACTACCAAATCTGCCCATCTCAGACGTATCTGAGCAGATGTCTATTATAGCAACACAGTTGACCTTGCCAGGAGACATGGCTGAGTGGCAGGAAATGCCAGGGAAAGCAGGCTCAGCAGGAGGAGAACTTTTCACTTTGCCATTCATATTTCACTGTATTTATTGCCAACATAAACAAAACTCACTTATTTTCTTGTGTTCATACCCTAAAGCTTCCTGATCTTCAAGCCAGGTTCACCTTAGGAAATAAGCGTTGCTGTTCTGCATCAGGGCTCCATCTAGCCCAGTATCCTGGCTGTGACAGTGGACAGCTGCAGATGCTTCAGAAGGAGGTGCAAGAAACCCTGCAGTGGATACATATACAATAACCTGCCTGCACATAGAGGACCTTTTTTCCTATCACTTGTGAGAGGTTGGCTTACGCCACGAAGTAAGAAGATTTATATTCCTTTTCATGTAATTGTGGATGTTGCTGTTGTCCATATTTTGGTCCAATCTTTCTTTCTTAATCCTGCTTAGCTCTTGGCCTCAGTGATATCTAGTGGTAATGAGTTCTGCAGAATAATTATACATTGTATAAGAAAAAGATTTCTTTAGACCAGTTTTTAACGTGTTGCTTTTCAGTTTAATTCATTGCCTCCTTATTATTCTATAATGAGAGGAAGTAAATAGGAACATCCAATCTTCCCTCCCTAGACCACTCATTATTTTGTATCTGACTATCACTTCCCCTCTTATTCACCTCTACAGAAACAATGCCAGTCTTTTCAGTCTTTCTTCATTCAGAAGTCTGTCCTGGACTTTTGTTACCTTTCTTGGTCACCTTGTCACCTTGGTCACCTTGTCACCTTCTGTCCTGGACTCTTGTCACCTTTCTCTGAATCCCTATATTTCTGCTAGATCCTTTTTGAGATAGACTGTTTAGAACTGAACACAACATTCCAGGTGAGGGCATACCAGCCATTTCTATAATAGCATTCTAATATTCTCTGTATTGTTTTTTGTCCCATTTCTAATGGATCCTAGCACTTTGCTTATTTTGTTTTACCATCACAACACATTATATACAGGGTTTCATTGAGCCTTTTCTTCAATTAAAGAAGAACACAGAAATGTGAATGAATAGTTTAAATGACCTTGTTCCTGGTTGATGATGGCCCCATAATCCTTTACAGACAATTTGCTTTGTTTAGGTTACTGATCTCCCATTCTGTGTCTCTCCAGTTGCCTGTCAAATACACTTCCAACTTCCACTGTCTATTTCTGAGGATGTTTGAATTACCCAAAAGCTCAGTCTGACCTCGTCAGTTCCTTTGCACGCTGATTTTGGAAGCGTGGGTACTTTGCTCCAGTTTATATACACATACATGCCACCAGCTGCAGCTCAAAGCTGGGCCAGTTGGAGCGTTCTTAGCTTTCCCCACTGTAATTTTCAGTAAACCCTCTGACGCAGGCTGGGGCTGCTGAAACCTAGTTTCTAAGCCAAACCCTCCTGCAGCCAGAGACAGGCTGTTTGCTTCAGACCTAAAGACAAAATAAATCTCTCTCCCCTGAGAGAGGAGCAATATTAGTGGGTGACATTCAGTCTCCTGCAGGGAGGAGAAATCAGTCAAATAGCCCAGCTGCGGCTGCCCTGGCAGCTTGAGCTGGTCAGGTTTTGCTTCAGTGACTTGGACTGATAAAATCCAGAGGACAGTCAGCAAAGGCCACCGAACAAGCAGGGACAGCAGAAATATTGTTTGAGAGAGAGAGAGAGGACAGCAAGGTGTGTGCGCGGCGGGGGGAGGCGGCAAGGCAGGAAAGAGTGCTGACTCAGCAGCCCTGGGGTGACAGCACCGCAGACAGCATTAGCACACCGCTCCTCGGGGATAGCCTGTCTAGAGAGATGTTTTAATAATATGCTCCCTTCATCACATGCAGGCTGTGTTCCTTGGCCCGTACACCCTATGAACTGCTCCTGGGCTGGAGTCGAGGGAATGGGGTTAGGAGGATCAATATATCTGAGATGGGATGAGTTTAGGGGCGAATTAGCTGCTTTTTCCGTCAACCACCTTGTTTCAGGGCTGTACTCCTGACTCTGTGGAATGGAAGGAGTGGTGGGGTGTGTGGAATCATAGACCCCCGCAGGGGACAACTGGTCCCTTCCTTTCCCATCATGTCAAGACTGATCTCAGTATCCCCAAATCACCCTCTGACAGGCAGATGTCAGGTCTCAGCCTACAATAGCCCCAGTCAGGGCAATACTACCAACTTCCAGAGCAACTACTTCTTCACCTGAAGCATTCAGAGATAGGCGGCTTTTCTTGGGCCCTTCCAGGACTAGAAATGAGTGCAGCCTTGGCCCCCACTGGGAAGCTGGTAATTTCTCCTTCCTGGTGGGTACAACTCCCTTTCCGAGCTTTACAGGAATGTGAGCTAACCGTCTTTAAAGCTTCAGGGCTTGATTCTCATTCAGTGCCTGTGCTAGATCATTGGGGCCCTACTCAGGAATATACTGCGGGGCCTCCCACACAACACATACTAATAATTAATAGGGGGCCCCCCTGAGCTGCTGGGGGCCCTAAGCAATTGCTTAGTCTGCTTGTGCCTAGCACCGGCTCTGTTCTCGTTTACACTAAGGTCCCTTTAAAGGACCATGACAAAGTAAAGGGGCCTTTCAACAGGAGTAACTGATGTGACCTTTAAGGCCTCTTTACACTGTCAAAATGGTATAAAGGGAGCGTAGTGTAAATGAGAATCAATCTCATGACAATTTTATATACAGGACACCAGTTACTGTCCCGGCCCAAATTCTAATCCACCCAAGGCCTTGAGCAGGGGTAATTTAAAGGAGAAGAGAAAGGAGAAATTCCACATTTGGGGGGAAAAAAGAAGGAAATATTACTCTGACAGGTTGATTTTAAAAATATCACAAAAAACAGTGGCTGTTTGAAGCTGCTGAGGGGTTTGGAGTGTTAGAATAAGTCACAGGGAGAGGAATGGGTGGGCCGGTGATGTGGCTCTAGATGGGTTCTAAATTCCACCAGGGCATACTATAAAGATATCATTTGGATACTGATTCCAGATATAAGGCATCTTTATAGCCCAGTTTTTTAGAAAATCTTTTTGAATTTGTATGAAGCAGCACAGAGACCCAGTGGATTACTGATCATCAAGAGTTATCCTTCCAGAATAAGATAATCAGATTCATAGACAGTGTAAGCAAATATGTCAAGCAATTACTTGGTACAGCCCGCTGTAGCAGTTGGACACATTAGGGATTTAGGTATTAACTGTGCTAGCTCAAACGTCGGCTCAGTTTGGATAATTTGGGGGGTATTTATGTATTTATTTATTTTACTGCGAGAGCAGGTGCTGCAAGGGGGGCAAGGCTGTGAGCAGCGTTGTGGTTTTGCTACTTTAGGTTCCTGATAGGTACCCAAGGCACCAAACTGAACATCTAACCTGTCAGGTCTGGAGATATCCTTGTGGGGTGTGGGTGTGTGTGCTACACAACTTTCTGTCACCTACTCACTGCCACTGGCAGCAACTCTTCTCTGACGTCCCCTCTTACACATGCAGGGGCAAATCAATAGATACAACTTCTGTGTTCGCAGGACTAGGTGGTGGATTCACTCAGTGCCATAGAGCAGCAGCTGTTCTGTAACAAAACAATTCTGTAGCCTCCAGACTACAGATCTCTCTCCTTCTTTGCCTGTCAATTGCCCCACTCTGTGGGCCTCTCAGAATGAAATACATATGGATTGGGAGAAGTTTGTCACCAATTGTCTAATTTTTGAGGGGCAGGGATGGATCACCAAAATACTAACCCAGATATACTAATGCTGACCAGAGTACAAGACTGTGGTCTGTGCGTGCTGTGTTGAACTGACCTATTCAGAGACACCACCAGTAAGTAGATGTCTCAGGTGCAGTGGTATGAGACTTTTCAAAAGATGAATGTGGGGAATGGGAAGAGAAGTGCAGGAGGGAGAAGTTCACTTAGACAATTAGTGGTCACTTGTACTGACCATTCTCCTCCCTACCATCCATCTCACTGGTATCTCCAATGCTCCATTCACCGGCTCCTTTATCAGCAATGAAAGCAGCTGGGACACAAGTGGATCAGCAAAGCGGTAGCATCACCTCATAATTAACTAAATCATCTCTCACCTGTAGCTCTAGGAAAGGGTTGAGAGAGACGTGGCAGCTTGGGGTCAAATTCCAGACGCTAGGTAGGTGACTTTCTGCAGCTTAGAATTCGGCTCATTAGTGAGGAAAAGGAGATGGGAGTGGGGTGTCCTCTAATAAGGGAGAAAGGAGGATCTGCAGCATGATTCCCAGCCAAGCTCAGGACTGCTGAGGAGGGCGCCAGTGGGATTTTGGCTCATCTTGCAGAACTGCTGTTGCCTTTGGACCACGAGGGCCTCAGTTAGAATCTTAGCAGCAGTGAAGGGCAGGACAACTCCTGGCTACTAGGGGACTCTTTTGTGGTTAAGTCCTCTCTGTGTCAAGTCACCATCAAGCAGTGAGGAAAGAAAGGGATTTGTTAATTCCACTATCTGGGTAATGGGACATGAACCCACACAAACTGTCTCCTTCCCTGGCTTTCTGTCTCAAACAAACTGGCTGGGAGAGCAGGGGGCTTCAGGCTCCCTGTCAGCAAAGCTGCTTATCAGCTCTAACCAATATTATTTGCTTTGTATAGGGTCCCTGATCTCAAAGAACCCCAAAGCATTTTATAAACAATATACAGAAGTCCCTTCACTCATCGTACAGTCATCTCTAGGGATGGGGATTAGGTATAGCAGCTGTTCAACAACATACAGCAGCTTAACATCAGAAACGAAGAATGAAACTACCAGAAGAATGTAAGTAGTAGAGTGAACTGCCTGAGTTAGAATTAGACCAGAATACCAATATCCTTAACTCTTGGGAGCAGTGCTTGGGGATCTGTAATGAACTGAAGAGGTCAGTGTTTTTTCTCTCTCTCCTCCAGAAAATGATGCCTTTAACAGCACAGCACCCTCATGCTGTCATGCTGAGACATTCGTTTGGTAGTGACTCAAAGGGAAGAGCACACAATGCATAGACTGAATTATCACCACCATTTCCTGCAGCACCTGGGGTTTTTCTTAGTGATCTCCCATCCAAGTACTCATGCGGAAAAATGCTGCTTGGCTTGTGTGGTGGGATGAAAGCAGAGCCCAAAGGGGCATAGTTGCTACTACACAGATCATAGAGCACTCAGGTGCTACTGTGGTGATCACCACAGAAATGTCGACAAAGAAATAGTCTGTCTTCTCTCCTGTAGCCTCTTCCCTTCCCAGCTGGCACTGGCCACAAGTATCTCCTGGTCCCTGAACCTACCTGCCCCAAGCAGCCAGATCGTTGTTCTCTACCTGCAGTAGCCCTGACTCTAAAACATTCTGCAGGTCAACTGGTCCTGTTCTAATTGTTCAAGAACTTGGAAAGGTCACCAGAGATGAGCCACTGAGATCAGCCGTCCAGAGTTCATTCTTGAAAGGTCCCTGGGCAAAAAGCTGAGGATTGATACCCATTATCCAGGGTTTTTTCCCCAGCTTAGTTCTCCACCAGTTTGGGAAACCTCCTTGCAGTCTCAGAGCTGCCACTTTGCTTTTGCTATTTCCCAAGTCATACCTGACTAGCTAAAAGTTTTATCAGCCACAGCCATAAATTACCATGACAGCTTCTAGAGATACTCAGCCCTTTCATATCCTGCTCATTTCCTCTCTGTCCCTCGCCATTGATCAAACCTGCAGAGTTTCAGACTGTTCAAAAGCAAGAACAAAGAGAACTCCAACCCCATCTAATTGAGACATGGAGAACGTTAAGAAGCATTTGCAGCGTGTGTACTCCCCGTAATTAAATCAACTCCTTGATATTTCTGATAATTTTGCTGTCTTGTTTTTTTTAACCAGCATTATGATTAATATCTGCAGCGGTGTGCTGCCATTTCAACATTGCAAATATCCCAAACCTCCCTTACAAGACTTAGGCTCAAATTTCTGCTTGAAAGGAGCGAGAAGACCACAAGATGTACTATTAATCAATGGGTAATTCAGTCAGTCTTTGGGGGGGATCTCAGAGCCTGGCTTGCTGCAAATATGATATCCCCCATGGAATGTAATAAATATTTGTATTGTATGTGCTTTGTACCTGAGAGCAGAGCAGAAAGGCTGAGTGGGAGGGGGACAGAGGCCTGAAATGGTATCATTATACTGCCTGAAGGTCATTGAGTGTGTCTGATGAGGAGAAAAGGCAATGAAAGCCCATGCTCTTCTGATGTGTGGCTCAAGGGCTGTAACAGGCACTGAAAAGCTGATGCTGGAGAGCAAGAGTTGTGTTTCAACCCATTAAACCCTGGCCCGACTTCCAATGTCAAAGAGGAGATGGATGATGCCTCGCATTCAGAGATTTCTGGGGCAAAAATTCAGAGGCCTCTAGGTGAGCTTTGAACTGGAGGATTGTACCCTAATTGAGGCTTCCCTCCATACTATCATACATTTCTTGAGCATCTTTCATCCCAAAGGATGCCAAAGTCCTTTATAAATTTAGTTATAGGAATCACTGCATTGATCAAAGAAATGCAGCCACTTCTGGAGGGACACACTACAGCTGATTAACAGCAACACTACACCATTTACGACACAAGGTGAAGAAGAAGCCTATAATTCACTTGAAACAGTAGGAAGAGTTGAGATAGGCAGAATGCAATTACCCAGGTTATAAATTAGCAAGGACTCCAAGGCTAAATCCCTAACTGTTGTGAATGTTTGCCAAAGGGTCTCTAATTCCCGGGAGTGGTTAGGGCCTCAGTCTTCAGAGTAGCAGCCGTGTTAGTCTGTATTCGCAAAAAGAAAAGGAGTACTTGTGGTACTTAGAGACTAACCAATTTATTTGAGCATGAGCTTTCGTGAGCTACAGCTCACTTCATCGGATGCATTCAGTGGAAAATACAGTGAGGAGATTTATATACACACAGAACATGAAAAAATGGGTGTTATCATACACACTGTAAGGAGAGTGATCACTTAAGATGAGCTATTACCACAGGAGAGCGGCAGGGGGGGAAGGGGAAGAAAACCTTTTGTAGTGATAATCAAGGTGGGCCATTTCCAGCAGTTAACTAGAACGTCTGAGGAACAGTTGGGGGGGGGGGGGAATAAACATGGGGAAATAGTTTTACTTTGTGTAATGACTCATCCACTCCCAGTCTCTATTCAAGCCTGAGTTAATTGTATCCAGTTTGCAAATTAATTCCAATTCAGCAGTCTCTCGTTGGAGTCTGTTTCTGAAGTCTTTTTGTTGAAGAATTGCAACTTTTAGGTCAGAGATCGAGTGACCAGAGAGATTGAAATGTTCTCTGACTGGTTTATGAATGTTATAATTCTTGACATCTGATTTGTGTCCATTTATTCTTTTACGTAGAGACTGTCCAGTTTGACCAATGTACATGGCAGAGGGGCATGGTTGGCACATGATGGCATATATCACATTGGTAGATGTGCAGGTGAACGAGCCTCTGATAGTGTGGCTGATTGATTAGGCCCTATGATGGTGTCCCCTGAATAGATATGTGGACACAGTTGGCAACGGGCTTTGTTGCAAGGATAGGTTCCTGGGTTAGTGGTTCT
This sequence comes from Natator depressus, assembly GCF_965152275.1. NCBI lineage: Eukaryota > Metazoa > Chordata > Testudines > Cheloniidae > Natator > Natator depressus. Next base: position 150,850,354 of record NC_134236.1, read on the forward strand.
GTTGTGTGGTGTGTGGTTGCTGCTGAGTTTTTGCTTCAGGTTGGGGGGCTGTCTGTAGGCAAGGACTGGCCTGTCTCCCAAGATTTGTGAGAGTGATGGGTCGTCCTTCAGGATAGGTTGTAGATCCTTGATGATGCGTTGGAGAGGTTTTAGTTGGGGGCTGAAGGTGATGGATAGTGGCGTTCTGCTATTTTCTTTGTTGGGCCTGTCCTGTAGTAGGTGACTTCTGGGTACTCTTCTGGCTCTGTCAACCTGTTTCTTCACTTCAGCAGGTGGGTATTGTAGTTGTAAGAATGCTTGATAAAGATCTTGTAGGTGTTTGTCTCTGTCTGAGCGGTTGGAGCAAATGCGGTCGTATCGTAGAGCTTGGCTGTAGATGATGGATCGTGTGGTGTGGTCTGGGTGAAAGCTGGAGGCATGTAGGTAGGAATAGCGGTCAGTAGGTTTCCGGTATAGGGTGGTGTTTATGTGACCATCGCTTATTAGCACCGTAGTGTCCAGGAAGTGGATCTCTTGTGTGGACTGGTCCAGGCTGAGGTTGATGGTGGGATGGAAATTGTTGAAATCATGGTGGAATTCCTCAAGGGCTTCTTTTCCATGGTTCCAGATGATGAAGATGTCAACAATATAGCGCAAGTAGAGTAGGGGCATTAGGGGACGAGAGCTGAGGAAGCGTTGTTCTAAGTCAGCCATAAAAATGTTGGCATACTGTGGGGCCATGCAGGTACCCATAGCAGTGCCGCTGATTTGAAGGTATACATTGTCCCCAAATGTGAAATAGTTATGGGTGAGGACAAAGTCACAAAGTTCAGCCACCAGGTTTGCCGTGACATTATCGGGGATACTGTTCCTGACAGCTTGTAGTCCATCTTTGTGTGGAATGTTGGCTTCTACATCCATAGTGGCTAGGATGGTGTTTTCAGGAAGATCACCGATGGATTGTAGTTTCCTCAGGAAGTCAGTGGTGTCTCGAAGATAGCTGGGAGTGCAGGTAGCGTAGGGCCTGAGGAGGGAGTCTACATAGCCAGACAATCCTGCTGTCAGGGTGCCAGTGCCTGAGATGATGGGGCGTCCAGGATTTCCAGGTTTATGGATCTTGGGTAGCAGATAGAATACTCCAGGTCGGGGTTCCAGGGGTGTGTCTGTGTGGATTTGTTCTTGTGCTTTTTCAGGGAGTTTCTTGAGCAAATGTTGTAGTTTCTTTTGGTAACCCTCAGTGGGATCAGAGGGTAATGGCTTGTAGAAAATGGTGTTGGAGAGCTGCCGAGCAGCCGCTTGTTCATATTCCAACCTATTCATGATGACGACAGCACCTCCTTTACCAGCCTTTTTGATTGACTCTCACCTCTGCTGGGTCACTCGTTCCACAATTTATGAGATTAAACAAGGTCCCAGCCAGAGGTGGATAAAAGGGGCAGTCAGTATGAGTTCGCATGGCCCAGAGGCACAGCCCTAGGAGTCAGGAATCCTGGGTTCCTTCCAGTCACAGCTCAGCAAGTCATGTAGACCAACATTTCCAAAACTTAGTGCCTAGACAAATGTAGGCACCTGAAGCAGTAGCCTTATTGTCAGAGGTGCTGAGCAACGTCAGTGGGATCAGAATCAGTCCTATTGTAACTGAGACAACAAGACTGATAGAGCCTTTGCTGTCTTCGGGCTTTTAATCTTCACCAGCTGGGTCTAGTATTGGTAGGACAACCCAGCAGACTCTAGCCAGCCCACACAGAACAACAACAAGTCCAGGTGAGCAGCTGCAAACACCACCTGCTGCATTGTCTGGGGACTTTGCTTCTGTTTGGTTGCTGGAGGTGAAGCTCCTGATCACAGCAGCAGGAGGAAGTTCTCTGGGGGAGATCAGGCCACCTGCAATCACCCCGTCACTTAAATGAGCTAGAGATAAAAAGATGACATGCTTGGTCTGTTCAAAGGACATACAAAGCACCCATGCTCAGTCTGTGGAGTAGTGCTGTAATTAGCTGTTGAAGAGACCAGGTTACGGTTTGGGTGGCAAAGCAATGAGGCAAAAGCCCAGCCTGCTCATCACCTCTCCCTTTTTCCTCCCAGGCATCTCTAGACCTACACAGCAGCAAGAAAAGAACCTCTTGTTACGAGACTATTGTTCAAACCTTCCAGTCTTCCCACCAGGCCTTCAAGACAAGCCAAGTGAGTAATCTCCTGGTAAGAGAAATAAAAAATAAAACAACAGAGGAAAAAAGCTGAACAACAAGTGTGTTGAATTGAACAGCCCTGACCTACTGCAGTAAGGGCCATAAGGATAGAAAGTCTTGCAGAAGCCTAACACAAGAGTATTTTATCAGGCTCTACACATTGACCCCAGGCACTGCAATGAAAAGGCCACACTTTGCCCCTTTTTGATTCCAAAAGTATTAAGGGCCAAAGGCTTACGCCAAGTAAAGAGATTTAGAAATAAAACACAGCAGCCTGGGCAGTCCCATACAAGGCTGCAGTTTCATCCTTCAACCCAAGTCGTCATCCTCCTCCTCTGCAGAATAATTCAGAGCTTCGGTTTTTTTATCTGCTTTAATCTGGGTTTGCATGAACCAGCCCAGCCATTAAGTAACACAAGGGAGATAAAGAACAACAAGGCATCTTTGTGCAGATAAAGCCTCGGTGGATTAGAAACATCTCTTCTCTGTGCTACCATGCTATGTAAATGGAGAAGTGGCAGGTGCCCTCCTTTCTCACACATATGCATCTCACTGTCCCCTTTAAAGGCTTCCCATGCTTTCCAGAAGACACAGTATGGCTAGCCTGGCATTCACCTGGATGAGGAAAGCCATGCTGTGTCAACACAACACTGAATAAAAACTGAGCTCCGGAATAGACTTTTCATGACATTTACTAAATCTTTTAGAAGTTTTCCCTCTTTCTGCACTAAATATCAGTTGCTTAAAATAATCTATGAACCTGTAGAACGGCCATTAGGCACTCCCCAGTGGCTGGGTTAATTCACAGTAAATTACAGTCACTACCAAAGAGATTGCAGGGAGGCTGGGAGGAGATTAGAAGCGGCAGGCAGTAAACCACTGTAGCATTTACCAAAATAAGAAAACAGAACAATAATCAAACCTGTCTTTCTTTTAAGGAGCAATGGAGCTGGGAATATAGTCATTTCCAAGCTCTAGGGCAGCAGTTCCCTAGAGGCCACTCCATCAGCAGATGGGGTCAGGGCAATCCCAAGTGTGCAGAGGACACTATTTTACAAACTGGCATCCTCTGCATGACATGACCTTCTACATATGGTGTGTGCGAGGTCATACCATGCAAAAGATGACATTTTAAATTGGTGTCCTCCATGCTGTCTGGGGTCAGGGGAAGCAACCAATCTGAAAATGGGGACATGCAAGGGAAAAATTTAGGAACCGCTGCCCCAGGGGATACTATTAAGATAGGGGATCAGCTCATGGATCAGCATTCATGTTGCACTCCCCGACAGTACCTGGCCTGGGCCGGGGAAGCTAATGATCCAACCAGTGGACCAAATTCAGTGATGAATCCCGGTCATGTGCTACCTGAGGCATTTTGCGCATTTGCTAAGAAGGAGGGGATCAGCTTTGTGTAAGTTCCTGAATGATAGTCCAGGGTCATCATGCAAATAAAAGAAATGTGAAAGGAGAGCCAGGCATCGGTCAGCCCCACTCCATCAACAACCTCCCTGACATCTCCCTTCCTTCTTTTTTCTCCCTCTCCTCATTCTTTCCACCACATCTTTTCTGCACTCCCTTTTCTTTCTTTTCCCCTCCATCCTCTTCCTCCCCTAACTTTCCCCATGTGTCCAATCTTTCATTCTTCATCAGGAAGGAAATGAAGCTTTTCACCTCTCAAACCATTGTCTTTCTGCCCAGCCAAAGTTCTAGGCAAAGCCCAAGCCTGGTGGAATTGCAGGGGCCTGGCCACAGAAACCTTTCACGAGGGTGTAACACTGCTCTGCTGTGGCGCAGGTGAAAGAAAGCTTTGTGTCACCCCTTCAGTCCCTCCTTGTAGCCAGAAGTCCCTGGAAGTTCCCTTGAAACTGAATGAGGCCTTATGGGCTGGAACCACACACCAGATTTCATGGAGCCCATTGTATTTGGTTCTGAAGCCAGCCCTCAGCTGCTGGAGATGTAGTGAATTCCCATCCATGCAGTCAAAGGCCAGATGGATGCTGTACTAGATCTGCAGGGACCTGGGGAAGGGATATCTTGCAGGATATTGTAGGACCTGGGTGGGGACCATTACCAATCAGATGGGGTACAAGGTTCTCCCAAGAAGCACAAAGCCACACCAAAATTTGGGGCCTACTTTTAGGAAAACATTCTACAGCTTTCTTCATTAATGAGCCACATCCCCAGAGCTTACGCTCAGGGTCTGGGGCTGTTACTATAGTATCTTTATAAAGGCAGATTTGTAAGGTTTCACTTGGCTACCAGGGAACTTCTAGGGGAAGGGGATGGGATTCAGACCTAGGTGGTTGAGCTAGTACCCTAACCAACTCCACGGCGGGGAGTCACTGTGAGTGCTTTGGTAGTGTACCAGGTGAACCACCAGCTTGGAGACAAGCACTGCAGGCACTAGTTCTTCAGGTTCTAGTCTTCGGTGGGTTCCCAAAGACATTCACACACTTAGAACGGTAAAGAAGATCCCTTCACTAGGGCCGCCAGAAATAAACCCTGCAAAGTTCCTAGGCACACTTGTATAATGGCCACCACAACCACACACAAAAAAGAAAGAACTTCAGCAGGGAGTCCAGTCCAGAGGCACGAAGGTAACAGCATCCTAGTGCAACCCTTCCACACTGCTGCTACTAGCTCCTTGCCCACACCTGGGTGCACCCCATCCAGTTCTCAGCCTTCCTACCCCAGCTCACAGTCTGCGCACTCACTGCCAACCTTTCCCCCACAGCCAACTCCACGGCTAATGGCTGCAGCCAGCTCCTCCCTGAGCCAGGTCCATTCTGACCTCTGGGTGTACCTTCTTTCCCTGTGCTGTGGAAGTTACAGAGTCCTCTACTGGCTGGATGTTGAGCTGGGAGTTAACACAATGTTCAGTGATGACCTGCAACAGGTTCATTACAATCCTGTTAGCCCAGTGATACCCGGATCTCCGTGGTTCAGGATTCAAATTAGCGATCAACATTCCCCAAAAGAGCCACAATACTGTGAATGACAGGGAAAATATTTAGTTTTTATATTATATATTGTTCTCACAGTAAATAAGTTAATAACTTAGTGCAAGTTGATAACAATTGGTAAATAGCATAGTAAAAGCATCCTGATGGGTTAATAATTAAATCACATCGTGTTTTAATAGCATGCGGTGCAAAGAGCTGCAGGAGACACATTAAAGAGCCACTTGCGGCTCGCGAGCCTCAGTCTGAGTTTCACTGTGTTAGACCCTCCATAGAAGTTAAATACCTGCTGAATTCACATCTCAGACATCCATCCCAGCAAGAGCACAAGCAGGCAGCTGCTTAGAAGGGTAACCCCCTGACTCCTGCTCCATCTGAGAAATCAATGCAAGGCAGCCATCTAGAATGTGGCCCCATGGAAATTCAGGCCCACCACCACCCGGCCTCTGGGCTTCCAGCTGTTTTCATCTGCACTCACCATTCTGCAGCTACGCAAATTTAACTGCATCAAAAACTAATTTGTGCTGCCTTGTTTTCTTCCTGAAAATATACATGTTAACCTATTGGGAAGGCTTCCTTTCTGCTGCCAACCGGTATCAACAGTCAATCAGAATCTGTCAACATAGCAATTTTATCATCTCAGACTCAGGTAGCAATGCAATCACCATGGGAACCAAAATAGTAACTATGGAATAGCTACCTTAGTAACAACAACAAATATGCCGGTATAAAATGGCAGTTGTAGTAAATTTTGGTTAACACTTTAGAAATTAAACAGTAGCTATGTGAAACCTGGAGTTTATAAATTCAAGAGACCTCTCTGGAGAAAAGGGGCTTTTAAAGTGTTGCAAAGTTCTAATCTTGATGCTGACCAACCGTACTTCGGGCTGAAAGAGGCAGATGCAGAGAGAAATTGGTCTTTGCTTTGACAATGTGTTCATTTGTTTTCTATATAATATGTGTTTGTGGACGTATAGGCTCTGTAGCGCCTAAAGAGGCAACTTGCCTTCCTGGCATATAGATTTCAATTGTGATGTTTAAATGCAGGGAGGGTGAGGGGAGGCTATTCGTTTCAGAGAAATTAGCCGCAACACCTCCTTTAGTCTGTGTGACGATCCAAACGAACTTGAACCCCTGGTGAACACCAGGAATGGAAACACAGAAATTGCTATACAAGAATAGGCCACTGGTCCATTTAGTCCAGTATTCAGTCTCAGGTAATAGCTCATACCTGATGCTTCATAGGAAGGAGTAACACACACACACCCCATAATGCCCCTCTCCATATATGCAATGCTGTATTTTGGAGGAGAGAGATTTTTCCCTGACTTTGTTGTATGATGACTTTGTTCCCCAAAGCAGGATAACAGAGTCCAAAAAGACCAGGCATGTTTAAGAAGAGTAAGTGTTTAGTTTGTCATTTTAGGAGCATGGGCACACTCAAAATCTTTGTCCCTCCAGGCCTTTGGCCTCCATCCGGAGGCTCTGAAATGAAAAAATAAATAAATCTGGGTTTTCCTAAACATGTGTGGTCTCTACGGTCTCGGTCAGTTCTCCTAATGCTGTTCAGCACAACAGGAACGTGACCCCTTTTACAGTAAGAGAAGATGAAATGGTTAATTTCCAGGACTCCTTTTTCAGTACTGCATTGAGGAGATGGCCTACTAAGCTAAGCATCAAGACTCCCTAGAGCTAGAGGTTCAAATCCCAGCATGGTCCTCTCTGCCCTTCATCTTTCCAACGTAGATAAATAGAGTTCCATGCAATTAGAGTCACTAAGACACTTTGAAAATCAGGCCATAGGATTATGCAAGAGCATTGAAGATCCCATGATACTTTTTGCCACTGTTGTTCTTGTGCCCCAGTCCGTTAGCTTCTGGCCTCCATCCCATGAATGGCTTCATTTCATTGGTGCTGTAGCGCTTATATCAAATTTGTGAAGCCCTTTGAACTAAAGGGGACAAGAATAATTGTTAATATTATCACTGTTTCTTTCTTTCTAAAGTAAGAGGTCAATGATTCATGTGCCTCAAGATTAGGATCCACTGAATTCAGCAGTTAGCAAACAAACACATGTCACATTCCTAGAGCTGTGGTTATTGAGACAGTCACTTTGTGACAAAGGCCAGTGGACCAAACATCAACCTCCTGTTCTAATGAATGATCCCCACAAGTCAAAAATAATCATTTGGAGTAGTACAAACAATTTATGTGACCTTCAGTATAGAAGAGTTTGTTCTAGCAAATTGTTACCTAGAGAGAGAACATCTAGAGAAGTATAATATTGAGGAAGGCTGGAAAGATTTTCACACCTCACACGTCCCAAATCTTGGGTTATAAACCGAAATGTACATGGACCATACTATTGCAACATACTTGGAAACTACAGCTAGTGCAGAATGTGGTCACTCCCCTGATTAATGGTGTTTGCTACAGGGAAAAAATTACATTGGCTCTCCAGCAACTGTCTGGCTCTTTATTCACTTCTAGGGGCAACTCAGCATGTTGCCTATGATTTACAAAGCACTACATGGCGTGCATCCTTCCTCTCATTCTAGGTATCACCATAGTAGATAAGATTCATGGAAGTTAAAGCTACCTATATTCAAGAGTCTGGGGATAGGGTGTTCCCAGTGGAGATCCCATGCCTGGAATCTGCTTCCCCTGTTGGTTCTACAGAGCCTGAATGAATGGTGAATAGGGAAAGGCCATAGTAAAAGTTGCATGTGTTCATTTTTGAGCATGTGTCTTGACACTTGTCCCTCTTGCCCATAAAAAACTTTGTTCAATATATCGATATATCTGCTCTACACATATTCTCCCTCCCTCCCACACACAAGAAAAGCTACTCATTTGTGCCCACTCACCCAGCACAATGAGGTTCCAATGCTGTCTGGAGCCTCCAGACACAAGCATCATACAAATTGATAATAGAGGAGCATTTCTTGTCTCCTCCCAGGCAGCTACCTTTTCCCTAGACTTTGCCAGCTGAAGGTGACTGTTTTGAATGCTCAAGAATTCTTTGCATCTGTGCCTCTTAAGACAGTTCTGAAAACGCTCATTGCCATTGTGAGAATGCTTGCTACCCAAAACCTAGCACTGTGTGGCACTTCAGATCAGCTGTATGTGCCAAACAATGGAGATTTCCTTAAAATTGTGGAGCTGATGGCTGAGTTTGATGCTGTATTCCAGGAGCATCTAAGAAGAGTCACCACTCAAGAAATGTACACACACCACTACCTTGGAAAAACAATTCAAAATGAGATCATATAGTTACTGGCAACAAAAATCAAACAGAAGATTGTGGCAGATCTGAAGTCAGCAAACTATTACTCTGTTATTCTGGACTGCAAACCTGACAGCAGCCATACAGAACAAATGACTTTAATGGTGCATTTTGTAATAACAACAGAATCTAGTGAAAATATCCCTGCAATGGTGACTGTCAGAGAGCATTTTCTAGAATTTATTGACATTGATGATACTACAGGAGCTGGTATGACAAATGTGCTTCTTAAAAAGCTGGAAGATATGGGAATTGCGATAGCTGACATGAGAGGTCAGGGCTACGATAATGGTGCCAACATGAGAGGAAAGAATAGAGGAGTGCAGACACGGATCTGAGAGTTAAACCCTCGAGCTTTTTTTTGTCCCATGCAGTTCTCATTCATTGAACTTGGTGGTCAGTGATGCAGCATCAGCTTCTAGTGAGGCTGCTGAATTTTTTAATGTAATTCAAAACATCTATGTATTTTTCTCTGCATCGGCTCATCGGTGGAAAATTTTGAAGCAACATCTGGGAACATCCTCTCTGACACTGAAACCACTGAGTGCCACGTGATGGGAAAGTCGAGTGGAGGCGATAAAGCCTATCAAACACCAAATTGAGAAGATAGATGATGCCATAGTTGCCATTATGGAGGATAATGCTATGACAAGAACTGTTCATGGGGGAACAGTGGCAGAGGGAAATGGAATCAGCAGAAACACACATAACTTCAAATTTCTGTGTGGCTTAGTGTTGTGGCATGACATACTGTTTGAAATAAATGTTGTAAGCAAGAGACTCCAAGGTGTTGGCCTTGATGTATCTGGAGCAATGGAACAACTGGACAAAGCAAAGTCATACCTACACTCTTACCGGTCAGATGAGGGATTTCAAAACGTTCTGAAGAGTGCACAGATGTTGGCAGAGGAACTTCACACTGAAGCTATTTTTCCACCCATTCAAGAATACAAGAGTCACCGAAGAAGACGACATTTGGATTACGAGGCACGGGATAATCCCATAAGAGACTCCAAACAACAATTCAAAGTTGAATTCTTTAACCAGGTGCTAGATTGTGCAACAGTCAGTTGAAGAACATTTCATGCAGCTCAAGGAACACAACAGTATATTTGGGATGTTGTATGATATTCCAAAACTCCTCACTATACCTGAAGAAGACCTACACCAGCAATGCAGGGCACTAGAGACAGCGCTGACACATGATGACATGCACGATATTGATGCAAGTGATTTAGGGAATGAACTGAAAGCCCTTTCAAGATACATTTCAGCAGGATCAACTCCAAAGGCTGTTCTGGAATATATGTGCACAAATAAGATGACCGCCCTCTTTCCAAATGCTTTTGTTGCTCTGCGCATACTTCTAACACTTCCTGTAACAGTTACCAGTGGAGAACGCAGCTTCTCCAAGCTGAAGTTAATAAAAACACATCTATGCTCCACAATGACACAGGAGAGGCTGGTCAGCCTTGCAACCATCTCAACAGAGCATGAGCTGGCCCACACTGTCGACCTTCAGCAGGAAGCAGTTCAAATCTTTGCAACCAAGAAGGCACAGAAAGCACCACTTTGATTATTCAAACAGATAAAAATGCCAGTGTTTACTATGCAGACAAGAAAAGTTACATTTGCTGTTCAGGCGTTGGAAAGTTAAGTGTTACTTAACATTTTTGAACAAGGCATTTTAAGTTCTTAGATCTCCTTTATTGGGGTAGGTAGCAGAGCAGTACCATGAGCGGAATGGAACAGGAAGAAGGCAGAATTGAGACCTTTCAAAGTTGTGGCCCAAGCAAAATAGAAGCATCATTTGAGCTTCCCACCTCAGGTGCCAAAATGTTGTGGGCCAGCCCTGTGTTTTCCTTTTTTCTTATATATTTCCCCATGTAAATGCACCACCACTTATTCAACCTCCCTAATCCCCTGGTAGGTTACATCTACAATTTTTAATTGTATTAAGGAACTTTTTTTTCGCCATCTTGGTTTCCTTAAGTTGTACTTCACCCTCCATATTGCATTACCCCTTCGTGTTCTCCCTTTGTCTATAATCTGCCTAGCAGCAGCATTTTGGCAGGAAGTATTGGCACCTTTTGTACATTTGGGTGGGAAAGGGTCAGGTGACCTAGAGAAGCCTGCCTGGCAACTAAAGGTGATAAAAGGTTACAGCGCCCTGTGATGGCAGCTGTCCATCAGAGAGGCAGCCCAGTGCTAAGGTCTATTCCCTGCTAAAACAGCATGGCAAGTTGAGAAGGAAGAAGCTAGAAGATTGCTTACCTGATCCTGTCCTGAGTATCCTGGTGTTCGTGGTTCCTGTCCCTTAATGTCCTATGGTCCTGGTAGTGTCCTGAGTTCCAGTGTGTCCAGGGTCCTGTGTAAACAACAAGAAGAATGGTGATGTGTTAATCCCTTTAATTTGTCTTACCCACCCCTGGTGTTGTATGGTTTTGAGGCCTTGGCTTAACACCTGAGTGGTTTTCCTCTTAGCTTACTCAGTATAGTTGTTGGGGGTCCTTTAATAAACTATTATTTGTTTTGCACCTAATCCTGCCTCTTTGGTTTTTTAGGAATAAATCATTAAGTGATTATAGATGCGGGAGGAGGACGGGTTTGCAGTCTGGGGGTTTGGTCTTAATTAGGGTTTCCAGCTCTCTTAGTAGTTAACAACAGTATAGTGAAGTGAGAGAATTCTGGATGTTTGGGGGAGAGGGGTTGAACCCGATAATAAGAGGGGTGGTTTCCTACAGCCCATGTTCCTCTTACCTAATCCTAAAATTTCTTGCCTGCTCCACATCTGCCTATATTTGAAAACTACACACAGAGAGATTTGGGGAGGAAAAAAGGCAGTGGTGGGGGTCAGAACATTCCATATATCCCCCTTAAAATCTACTGAACTGGGGAAGGGCAGAGTGGGACAATGATAGCTATTCTGGGAAAGGAATAGGACCCCTTAGCCTTACCTAAGGGTCATTGGAGTGCAGAGTAATGTAGCGCATAAGAAAGAGAGTCCATCTCTGTACCAGGAAGGCCATACTGGCCATGGGAACTGGCAAGAAAAGGCTCAGATCCATTCTGAAATGCTGTGAGCACCATGGGAAAGATGCATTCAGTAAGTGGCCATTTACCTTTGACATCTCACAGAAAACATTTCTGAAGTCACACCCGGGTCTGTTACTTACTCCTGCAGTTATAGCGCAGTGTTGTTTGTGACAAAAAAAGTGACTAATTGTTGCTAATTTTTTCACTCTCACAACATCTGTTCAAAATAAAGAGCCAAATTAGAAAGACAATATATGCATCAGCCTGGAAGCATTATACTGCATATGCTGACTGCAGTCAGTCAGCCCTGGGTGTTACTTGCTAATGCTTACCAGCTGCAGCTAGGTATTATGGACATTTGCCAGCTCTGCACAGAGGGCAAAGCTGGTTACAACCTGCTCCATGCTGGGATCGTGGGCTGCGGTAGGCAGGCACCCTAATTCCACACTAGTGGGGCAGGGAGTGCTGGGCATACAACCCAGCGACATGCAGGAGACATGAGGGGGGCAGGAGTGTGCTTCAGCTGCATGCAGGTGGGCACAGGGTGTGGCAACCAAGTGACCTAGTGTCACAGACCAGGGTGTGGGTAGTCATGCCTAGCAGTCAGAGCAGTGGTGGTCAGACACCAGAAAAAGCACCAAGAGGTCAGAGCCAAGGGTCAGGCCCAGAGCAGGGAACAAGGCAGATAGAGAAGCAGTTGTAGCTGCAGGCATAAGTGTTGAGCTACTACTGCTGCTTACCTTAAATGCAGACCTGTAGGCTCCTTGTACCCAATCACGTCATGCTGCTGCAGCGCAGCTGGGCTCATTAACCAGCCTGAGGGCTGAGCCAGCTAGCCCCAGGCCCAGGCCCAGGCCCAGGCCTAGGCCTAGGCCTGGGCCTGGGCCTAGGCCTGGGCCTGCAGACCCATAGTTCCTGCAGATGGAAGGCAATGTTGTCTATATACCATACTGAACAGCAGAGAAAATTCAGAGCTGCCAGTTTTGTGCAGTGCCATGTGTGACATTTTATGCATATTATATGATGAACTAATTTACATTTTTACAAACTAATTTACCCAGAACCATAAATTTCCGCTTTAAATAAATTGTGTGGATTTAGCGCTGGTGAAAGCATTTGCTTGACAGCCTTGATGAATGAAATTCTCCCTTTATTTATGAGACAGACGTAGGGCAAGCTCCACTCACACACTGCCCTGCCAGCATGTTGCAGCCTTGATCTGGTAGACAGAGGCACAACTTCTTCTAGGAGTAACAGGGGTAGTTCAATCTCCATGGCCCATGCAGTTCTTTGTCTCTCTATATGACAGGTTTCAGAGTAACAGCCGTGTTAGTCTGTATTCGCAAAAAGAAAAGGAGTACTTGTGGCACCTTAGAAACTAACCAATTTATTTGAGCATAAGCTTTCGTGAGCTACAGCTCACTTCATCGGATGCATCTCTATAGCTAATCAGCGCAGAGCATGGTGGTAAGTTTGTGAAGAGGGCACTGGAATTGAGCCCACCAAACTCATCATGCTTGAATTTTCCTTGAATTTAGCACAATTAATAGATTGTCACAGAAGCTAGAAATGAAGGTTGTCAGAAACATGACAACTAAGCAGCTGTGATCTGCAACAGATGAATAGCTCCTAGAAGATGCACCTTCCCAGTGCCATGCACAGTGCCTACCAGCACTTCTGTTATTTAGAGGGTGCTTTCTAGAAGGTGTGCATTTCTGTTTACAGATACAAAACTAAGGCAAGGTCCTTGATGTGCTGTTTGAGTTCTAATCAGTTGAACGGTCCTATTATGTTGACTTCTTGGAAGCTCCACCTCACACACCACCCATTCGTGTCTTTCTTGTAAGTTCAGTAGTGTAGGAGAACGGGGTGCATATGTGCCTGTCCTCAGGTGGATGGAATCAGACATATTCAGCTGTATAGCATAGGCTCCATACTGCTAACAGCTAATGGATGTTCTCCTTCCGCAAAAGTGATAGGGGCTCATGCTTTTGGAGGAGCGGGGTCTGGGTCCTCTCCCTGCTTTGTTTGTGATGGTCTGAGAGGCCAGGGTGTGTAACCTAGAGACTCCCATTGGCTTGGATTTGTTAAAGTCCTCTAAACGAATCGTGGTCAGGCACAGGAGTGGCAAATGAGAGATGCATGATGGAAAGTTAACCAAAAGGGAGAGGATTTCAAGGTGTTGTGTAAAAATAAAACACTACCATACATAACCCCATGCCACCTACAAGAACACGCTGAATTGTAGGTGCACCTGTGCAAGCCAGTTGGCTCTAGTCTGCTCTTATTATTCTATGCAACCTTTCAACATGACTCTTGACAGAAAAATTACCAACTTTAATGCACTTATGACTTACACAGTTCATTTGCACCTGTATCTAATTTCAGACTTGCTGGAATAACAGAGCAACTCTGTAATCAAAATATGAAAGAAAGAAAAAAAAACAGAGCTGCCAGTCACCAGCAGCTGCAGAGGAAAAAAGCTTTGCTTTACTTTACAGTGTGAGATGTAGGGAAATCTTTTCAAGCTGGAGAGACAGTCGATTCCAGAGGGTTGCAACAGGACGCAGTTATTTCTTTTGGAAGAGACGTAAACCTAAGATCATGGCCCTTTGTGCTCAGTGAAGATCCCATGGCACTTTTTCATCAGAGTTGGGATGGCAGTCCCATACTCCTGGCCAAATTCCAGTGCAAATAATTACTCTCTAAATGCCCCTGCAGATTCATTTGGAGAGGTCGTTCTAAACTGTCAGAGTTGCTGTGCACTATTTAAAGGCTACTACCTTTCATGCACCAAAGGTTGTGGCATTTAGATAATGGGTGAAGTGACCCCTAAAGAGTATATAAATCAGTTTATAGAGCACTTTGAGATCTTGGTATGAAAGGTGCTATATAAATGTTAGCCTATCGTTATTCTCAATCTTAATAATGTGTGTGTGTGAGTCAGAGAGGTGTACAGTTAAGCAGAGGACTGGGAATCAGGAAGTCCTGCATTCTAATCCCGGCTTTGTCACCAACCCCCATCTCTGTAATCTTGGACATGTCGCTGAATGCCTTTGCCTCCATTTCCAGTGCATAGAATGGGGATAATTCTTATTGACCTGCCTTACACGGCTATTGTGAGTTTTAATTAGTTAGTGCCTGTGGCTTGTTTTAAACATGAAGGGAATCACATAAATGCTACGTATTATTAATATCTTCAGTACATACTGCCCTACAGCAGTGGATACGTACTAGAATAATGCTCCCTCACTGAACCAAGCCTTGCTTCCTATAGTCTTGAATATCACTCATTTGCAAAGACTTGCTTTAGAAATGTGTTGGTGGGATGCCTGTCCATTACAACTGAAATTAAAAGATTAAGCCATGAGGGGGAAAAGGCCAGACTCCACCCCTGGATGCTCATGCAGCCCAAAGGCAGCATATTCATTACACGAAGGGTTGTCTCAATACTAGACTGCAGTCCCAGGAGACTGTTATTCACTCACAGAGGAACAGTGATGCAAAGTGTGACTGGAGGCCAACACAGATCTTCCCAGATCTTGCTGAAATTTCCCCCCACTGATATCAAAATGCTCTTGCTTCAGGGTTAGAGTAGCAGAGTCACGGGGAGGGCTGTGCACTTCAACCCTCAAAGCTAGTGCTGGAACCAACACCCTTGGAGTGACCCAGAGGTGGAATATCAGCAGCTCAGAACAGAGCTCAGAACAGCTCAGAACAGAGTTTTGTACTATTTACAAAGGAGCTACTCAAGAGAGCAAGGTTCCAAAACAAGCTCAGGTTCCCACATGCTGCACAGCACTGGCACTCTGCTGCCTTCAATTAGCTCACCCAACCTTCGAAAGGAGATTCAAAAGGACTGGTTCATAGCAGGGACCCACAGCACTTGAGCACTGACTCTGTTCCTCCTCATGGTTTCTATGCCAGATAGTCCTTATATATTCCTGACATCACTAGAACAGGCAGATAGCACTGAGATGGATCCCTCTGAGCTACTGTGGCTCATAGTTAGGCAATAATTACCTAAGGTCCATATTCTTGAGGGACAGGCATCCATGTTCATTGATCCTTGTCATGGGATCTCACTCCAGACCAAGCCCCAACACGTGCTGCCCCAGGGCTGCTGCTCCAACACAACTCCTGTGTTGTAGTCTCCTCTAGCTCGCACTGGCTCTCACTGATTTTGGTTTGTAGCATGAGGTTTTAGGCCTGGAAACTATCAAGGGAAGTGGCCTTCTCTTCTAATTCACCCAGAGTCAATCACTGTGTGGGTCTGCTGTGTAGTTGTTCAGGCTACTTCCAGTACTGCAGCATTTATCTTGAAGCCCATCTCAGTGAGTATACTTCGGGATACACAGCCTGTTGTTGAACCACCAGCAATCCCATCAGAATGGTCTTCCTGGAGATCTGAAGTGTTAGTCAGCTCACTTGTTTTGATACCAGCCCCTCGTTATGGGCTATCTTATTGCATATCTCCACAAATGTTCCCGTGCCCTGGCCATGGACTCAATATGACTCTGGATTTGCTTTCTCCATAACCCAGGTTCTTCTGCTGAGGGGCCCAGCGCTACTGCTTCATTGGATCACCCCTTGAGCTCACTGGCCTTAGTCTCCCACTCCCTTTCCAGGGTAAGCTTGAGCTTCTCTAGCTCCTAAACTTTGGCTACAGCCCATTCCCACTTGTCCTTGTCATGGGAGTAGCAGTTCTTCTCCAAAACTAGTAGATACTCTGCCTCCTTTTTTCTGCCTTCTAGGAAGGCAATCTTATTCTCAAAGCCTCAATTCAGTTTGGCTCCTTCGCATGCTGCTCTTTGAAGTGGTTTTTCTCAGCCTCCACCTGCTTCACCTGGCTCTGCAGCCTTAATTCCTGGTGCATCTCTTCTTGTAACACTCCTGTAGTCAGGCCTCAGGTCTATCAAAGCATCAACAGGTGTAAAAGACTTGCTTTCCACCTGGTTCAGCCTTCCTGAGCTGCTATTCAAACTGAGTGGCAGTTCTATTACTTGTCTCCATATGTGCAGAATGTTTTCATTGCCAAATAGAAGCTTCTTAAATTCACTGGCCAGTATAGAATAGTCACTTTCCCATGCCATGCCCTTTCCAGATCTGCTTCTAACTGCTTTGTTCATTTGTGCTGTGCCATCAATGCTTCCGGGATTGCTTTTCTTTAATTCTAGGATTTACTCTTCCCGCACCTTTATCTGACCATCCAGGTTCTAAGTAGAAATCCTTCATCTGGGCCTGCAGTTTATGAAATTGTTTGACAACACCAACCTTGTAGCCAGCACTTCCTCGGCTCCCCAGAAACCTGAAGTCAGTTTCCAGCTGGGTGCCCTCTGCCATGTAACCCTGCTGTTCTTTACACCTGGTTTCCATTACAAGATAGTCAAAGTCCCCCAGTTCTTACCGACTGGGGCAGAGAATGGAGTCAGGGGTACCTTCCATAAGCAACAGGGAAGTTGAACCCTCAGGACAACTTCCCCCATTTAAGTTTATACCTCAGGGTCTGTTTCCTTGAATACTCGATATGGGCCTATTCCAGCAGACTCTAGTCTCCCCATAGGTACAGTTCATCCACCCAAAAGACCAGCTTTTAGTAACGAGCGATCTTTCTACGTGCCCCAGTTTCTCAAACTAAAACTGATGGTCCCTACGTCTCATGCTTTCTTGCCCCAGAATGGGTCCTCGCAGTTCTTTGTTTAGACTGTAGTAGTCTGTGTCCCACTGGTTTGGGGCATGACATCTCTAATAGTCAGAAACGCCCCAGTTCTCTTAGTACTCTGGGAATCTGGGAAGGCCTCACAGCTATTGCTGCCATAGGGACAGACCCACTTTACATGCCCTGTCTGCTTGTAGTCAGCATGTGATCAGACGAGCCCCACATCTTCCTCCTTGTCGTCTCATCCCCATTGCCTCAAAAGATTAGGAGGTGCCCTCCCACAACTGTTGCTGGCCCCCCTTATACAGATCTGGGAGGGAAATGTTTCACCACCAGGAAAGGTGTTTGTGTCTCGCTGCTCAGATATCCCTCCTTGATGAAAGGAGGACTGACAGTCAACGTCTGGTATCATTCTGGGGTCCCGCCTCAAAACAAGCCCTCAAATATGGCAAAGTTGCTGCTTCAAGATACCCTCTACTGGCAGAATGTGATATTGCAGCACATTTTGCCTCAGTTTCCCCCCACCTTCTTTTGACCTACTCTGACCATAGACGTGTCCTGGCCCTTCAGCCAGACCACTTTGCAGAGTCCAGCCCCTTCTAAGGCCACTGAGTCCTGTATCAAAGTTCGACAGAAATATATAAAAACCAAACCTTTATCCCAAGTGGGCTCAGCAGGTCGCCTTTTCTTCACAGCTGCACCTTGACCACTTTAGTCTGTTCCCCATGCCTCGTCCCATGCGCCCATGCCTCCAACAGCCTCATTGTTCAGGGACTGGCACAGTTGCCTTGCTGGAAGTCTCAACTGAGAGGCCAAGTACTGAATGGTCCATGGAGACTGAATGTCCCCTAATCACTACAAGCAGTCCCCGCAGGACAAGGTTGAGCCACATTAATGATACAGGGTGTAGGAGGAGTTGCTTGTACCTCCATAGCCAGGGCTAACAACCCAACATTACAGTCTGAGATGCAAAATCTTTAATTAGGTTTTGCAGCACTTGCTGCCACCATTGACAGAGGTGGATGTGACTGTCACTCGAGATTTGTAGGATTATTTCCTTTAACTTCCCAAGCAATTAGTACCATTGGTGGAGCCGCATAGTTTCTGAAATCTGGAAAGGGAGGGATGTCTTTGTTTTGTTTGGGGGGGGGGGAGTTTGCCCTCCCACCTACTCTATCAAATGAAAGTGATTTAGGGACCATTTTGCGCACACACAAAACCCACACCCTTTTGCGTCTCAGCAGACAACCTACATGTTTTTTTAATTAAAATTTTATTGGCTTTTCCATAAAAAATGAAATACCTACAATAAGTGAGCACAGTACAGTACAGATAACAAGCAGTTTGTTTAGTTATCTTGCAGGAGATTATTTTTGTTATCATTGGCAAGTTGATTATTGTAATTATTGAAAAAGAGAGGGCTGAGAAAAAGAGATCGCGTGAAAGGAAAACGGGGGAATTAAAAGATGGCAGTAAAAGATAATAATAGTCTCCTTTGTTCTTTTTTTTTTCCTCTTGACAACCTACTGTACATGCTAAATCCCAGTTGAATGTTAGAGTCCCCTCCTGTTGCTAGCAAACACCCCATCCCCCAATAACAGTAGGTCTTTAAACCCCTGGGTGCCTGCAATTAACTTTTATACTGAAGAACACTAGGAATTGTCTCTCCAGTTAATATTACAATCCTTTGAATATCACAGAATGTTTCCTTTCACCTCTTGATTCTGAGCCCACTTAAGATTTTTAAAGAGCTATAGAAAATCTGTGACTTATATGTACATAAAATTATATAGATATATGAGAGGGAGGGAAAGACTATATACTGCACAGGGAAGCAAGGCTGCCATCACTTCTGGGGCACCATTATTTAGTGACCAAAGTGTGAGACTGAGAGCCAGGAACTCCTAGGTTCTAATCCCAACTCTGGCAGTGACTTGCTGTGTCATCGTAGTCAAGTCACAAGGGGTCTATTTTTCAGAAGTGATGAGCATCCACAACTCCAGTGAAGACAAGTGCTCTGTAGCTCTGAAAACAAGGCCAGCGTGAAGTCTTCACCACCATATGGCATCTCTTCCCAGAAGGAGAAAAGGATCTCTGTCTGAGATTACATTTCAGTGGTTTACTGGACTATAAAGACACATTTATCACAAATGATAAATAAGTGAATCAACTGATTCTATGCAATAGTTCTGTATTATAAAAGTGTATTGAGTAAGGTCTTTTATGAAAGCCTGCAACACACTGGTGATTAATATCATTGTGAAATGTGTGCATTAACACTATATGAGGCATTATGGATACTAACTGATATTATGCTTTAAAGTCTGTGACCAAACACAGGGCGAAACAGGTTTTCTCCCAGACAGGAGGAAAGGCAGCCAGCTACTTGTTTCCTATGTAAAGTAAGCATTCTGGAATCAAACAATGAAAGCACCATATATATATGAATCAGCAGGAGAAGGGGAAGTCAACGGGAAGGAAAGAACAGCATGAGGCCATCCTGCCTCTTAAAACAGGATCAATGAACTCTGAGAGCGATAAGGGGGAGACAGAGCCATTTGGGCATCATTCACCTAGGAAGACAAGGGAAACCAGTCCCTTGTACTTCTGTGGAAGGTCCTGACTGACAGAAAATCAGCCATGGCTGGAGAGGAAAAAAAATGGTAATAAATCTACTTTGAACCAAGACCATAGCTTGTTAAATCCTAGCCCTAGAAGCATATTTTACTTTTATTTGCTTATAACTATTTTGTCTTTATTTCTTCGAGTTGAACTCATTTCAAACCCCTCTCTTTTTGCTAATAAACTTGTTTTAATTTTAATGCAAAGTAACCCAGTGCTATATTTGAATTGAAGTGATTGTTAAGTCCAGTTAAAGTGATAAGCTGTGCTTTTGTCTCTTTAAAGGAGCGAAGGAACCTTATTACTTCTCTCAATGTTCCAAAAGAGGACTGGACATTTCAGGGCAGATGGTTTGGGGGAAATTCAGGACTGGGGGTGTGTGGGGGTCACCCTGCAAGTAATAACCAAGACTAGAGAAGATCAGGGTGAGGCTGTTGTGTTGTGGCAGGCTGCTGGGGTCAGAGTGCTGAACCAGGGCTGCACAGCACATAGACCCTCAGGGAACTGCATGCTTGTCTGCTGGCTGTTGGTTTCTGGGCTATGAGCTACAGGAGCGCAGCATTTAAAGCACCCACGGTTACAGGGAAGGCAGTGACACAGACTCTCACGGGTCTGGGTTGAACCCCAAAACATCACAGTGGCTTTAAGGCACCTTTGCATCCTCCTGATCCTTGTCTGTTCTGGGAGCTGGTGAGGCCCTGGTGTAACTGAGATGGCTCTGGTGGCCTAAGTTACAGTAGCCTCCCATAATTGCCCGGAGTGTCACAAAACTGCCTGGAATTTCTGCAGTGCTATGTCCTTCCCCCAGCTCCACTCCTGACAAGCTTCTTCCTCCCACCAGGGCTTGTAAGGGCATCTTCTGCAATGTCTTCACTGGGGGGGGATCCATGCCCATCTGCTCTGAGCCTTTTATGAGAAGTAAAAGGGCCAGAGTGGGTTTGAGGCGCTCACCCCTTATGTTTCAGTTTCCATATCAGTACAATGGGGATAATACTTACCTACCTGACAGGTGTGAGGTTTAATTAGTTAGTGTTTATCCTGTGCTGGGAAGATAGAATGTGCAACAGATAGTGTGTTTGGTATTTTAGTATGTGGCTGAACTGTGGTTCCAATGGAATAAATAAAAGCCCGTTTATCTGGGGGGAAAACTATTATCCTTCACAAACGATAGGGTTTTCTTGCTTTATTTTTGCTTTTTAATAAACCCATTAAAATAGCTAAGTGTACTGCTATCCTCACACAGCCTGTCCTAATCTATACAGGTTCTTCTACAACACATCACCGTAGTATCTGAGAACTTTCCAGTAGAGCTGTAAGCAATGTAACTAACCTCTGCCACGTGTGGCTTGTTCTCTCATCCTCTCCCTGGGGGCAGATTTTGGATGTACAGTGGAGTGTTTTGTTTTGGTTAGGGCTTTTTATTATTATTTTATGTACATGTTCTTTGGCTTGGACAAAGCAAGTCCAAGAAGTACCCCTGGCATTTGCAATAAAAGGTGATGAGGTTTGTGATGGCCCTTGCCTCCTGTGGGTGTTTATTCCACAGTCTCACACTGGCCCCTGAGAAAGTTCTGTCTCCCACACAGACGAGCTTCACCCTTATTGTAAAAATTTTCACTGTGCCAGAGGAACAGAGTTGTTGACCATGGCCTTCACCCCAGAGCTTTAGATGGTGTTTTAGATATCCTGGGCCAAGACCATTGAGTGTCTTGAAGATAAGAACTGAGATCTTAAACTTGACTGGCTACTCTCTGGGAATTGGGAAATCAGTGTTAGGGGCAGAAGATGGGTTTGATGTGCTCACTGTAGCCCATGTGGGTGAGGAGATGCCCTGCAGCATTCTCTACTAGTTGGAATTTCCTAAGCGTTGATGGCTTCACGCCCAAGTGTATTGCATTGCTGTGCAGAAAAGTGTTACAAAGGCATGCATAACTGAGGCCACCCCATCATCCACAAGGATGGGATGGAGTTTCCTAGCCAATCAGGGAGGATAGAAAGCATTACTCATGGATGCTGCCACTTGAGAGCTTGACATCAGCAAGAAATCCAGGAGCATACCTAAGCTACAGATTGAATTGACCACTTGTGTGTGTGTGTGTGTACCTTCAACCAAAGGAAACTGGACTGTGGCTGCAAGCCCTTCACAGGCCTTTGCCCACCAGCATCACCTGTCTTGTGTGGTTTCTGCTTCAGCCAACTGTTTTTCATCCATCATTCATTCATCTCATTTAAGCACCCATCTTGATAGTAGCGGTGTGCTCATATGTGATGACGGATAGGTGAAGCTGTGTCTCATCTGCATATTGCTAGCACTTGAGTCCATGTCATCTGATCAATTAAGTTGGAGGCTAAATGTAGATATTGAATAGGACCAGCGAAAAAATTGATGCTTGAAGGACTCCCACAAGTGACAGGTCTAGTGGTGGAGACGCATTTTCCCCATTACTACTCAATGGGTGTGTCCCTCCAGGAAGAACTCAGACATTCTAATATATTACCCTGGACCCCTGACACCTCTCTCAGGCGAGACATCAGTATCTCATGGCTGACAATGTCAAATACTTCAGAATGGATGTCTTCCCTCTATCCATTGACAGCAGAACATCATCCATCAGTACCAATAAAGCAGTTTCAGTTCCATGTCCTGGCCAGATTCCAGATTGAGCCTTTGTATTATTCCAGGAATACTGGTGAGAGGCAAACCTCAAATAGGTCCAAGGGTCATTTCAAAAGCAGCTAGATAGGCAGATGCATCTCTGAAAATTCTCCCAGCAGTCCAAACCTCAAGAAGCTGACCCACAGAGCAAAAACAAGAAATCAATGTTATGCCCTTTACTGCTCCGTCGTGGTAGATAAATACAGCACTGCAGACCTTGCTCCCTAATAAAAGGGGTTTTTTTCCTTTTGGAATATTTGATCTTTGCTTCCCTCTCATTGCTGGATGACCTGAATAGCGATGTCATATAAAGCTCTAAACTGAGCTGCAACTTTCCATTCCTTCCAATTGAAAGGGACTCTTAACAATCTACATGCCTTCAGCTACCTGAGCTCCAGAAAGCAAAAGCTACAGCCCAGTTACAGCCTTTTATGACATCATTATTCCTGTCCTCCAAAGTTCTTGCCAAGGACTTCCAGCTAAGAGAGGAAAGTGAAGATTTCACATTCCTAACGTAAAAACACAACAGACAAACACAAGAAAAGTTCTTTTTAGAGGAAAAACCAACACTTTAAGCTAATCTTTATGCATAATAAAGCAGAAAGCAAAACAACTTGTTCTTGTTTTGGAGGTGGAAATCTGGTAAAACTGGACTTTCTTGTGAGACTTAGGGTACTTTCTGCTTCAGATCAGGATGTGATTAGCACAAGAAATAATCCTTCTCACATTATTTCATTGTGCTTCTTCCTCTGGCCCCAGCCTGAAGCTGGACGCACAGAATGAGAGAAAATGGAAAATATTTCAAAGCTCAAAAAAAAAATTTTTTTTTGAAGTTCAGCTCACGCTTTGGATGCATGATCATGTCACTTTTTATATTTGTGAACTGATTTGCTTGTGTGTTTCTTGCCATTTTTATATTTTGTCCATGAAAATATTGTAAAAACAAACTAATAAGAGTGAAAAATAGTAAGTTTTATGTATATTGCAAGAACTTGTATATGATGCAATTTGTTAGGATCTTTGTCGTTCCTGCAGCAGCGTGTCAGGTTCATCTTCCACTCAGTCATCGAGTTACAGTTTTATGGCCCCGATTTATAGTGTTGTAAGTTTAATATAGTGGTGTATTGTAAAAGGGCTTTTTTTTTAATTAATATTTTAGACCCCAGAAAAATACCACAAAGGCACATGGCAAAAAGCGTGATATAATTTATGGGGTACTTAGAATATGGTCTGTGGAGTCTGTTCCCAGTGAGGATTCTGGAAGTGATTTTGGCCCCATCTGCCATTGGCACCATCCACACTGACAGGGACTGAGCATCAGCAGCCCAAACAAAAGAAGGGGATACAGCAATGCAAAAGAAAAGCTTTTGAGGAATGTAGAGAGAAAGCATAGTCCATACAGGAAACATCCCCTCCTCTGGGACTCTGCTAAGGCCTCTCAATTCCAACTTGCAGCAACCCTGCTATTTTAGTCCTGGGCCCCAATCCAACTTTGCCAGTGTACCTCAATCCGCACCTCTACCAGTTCCTGCTATCCTAGTCCGAGCTCAGCTAGTACACCTTAATCTTGACTCACAGCACACCTTGCTAGTCCTGCCCCCAACCCCAGCTTTGCTAATACATCTAATCTCTGATCTGCAGCACCTGCTGCTCTTTTATCTTTGCCTCCTCATTAAATCTGCCATTGCCCCGAGTCTTGTCCTACAACACAGCCTCCCCTCCGCTATTCCAGTCCTGGGTTCTCCACACACAGCTCTGACTATCTCAGCACTATTCAAGCCCCTAAGACTAGCTGGCCAAGCATACTGAACCATGTTGAATTATGCAGTGGTTATGTGATAGGGGCAAATGTCCACTAGGGATTTATCAGAGGCAATTTCTTTCGAATCCAAAGTTATGTAGGATAAATCCAGTTATTCTACAGCCTCTTTCCTTCACCTTCACCAGCACAGCACATTGGGGGGGATGCTAGGGAGTATGATATGTTCTGCATACATTAGAAGGAGCCTGCAGCTAATTGTAGGCCTAAAGGGACTGCAAATCATATTAGAAAAAAAGAAGTGATGTGGAAAATAGACAAACAGTACATTAACCTTAAGGATCTAATTTATACCGACAGCAGCGAGTTACTCTGCCCTTAATTCTTTGTTTGCCTAGACACTGAGGGAGTCTCACAACAGTAAAGAATTTTCATACCAGAAGAACTTCAGTGCCTAGGCACGTAAGGGTGTGGTTGTAATGAAGTGACCGGTGTATGTGAGCGGCACTGTCCTCTGCTGGCTGCAATATGTCAGACTGGCTCAAGTTTACATAGGCTGTCTGCACCGCCTGAACTGGCGGAGCTGCTTCTTTCACTTGCCAGGCAGAGGGGCGAGCAGTCGTGGGTGCTGTAGTCCCTGATGCCTTCTTGGATTGGCTGATGGCTGGGGCGTTTGCATGTGTGTGGCCATATGCTGACTCACACTGAACCTCAAATACTCTATGTTGATCACAAGCTCCGCTTCAGCTGGCGGGGGGAGGCCCTGTAACACAGCGGTACAGGTACGTTCACCCCAGACCTCTTCCCTCTGCTGGCTGTGCTAGCTGAGATGCTCACTGGGTAACAATCCATCTTCTGAGAACAGAAGGCCCTGCCGTCCCATCCCGGTTCCATATACCAAACATCAGGGCTCACATATTCGGCAGCACCTGTCATGCCTGCCCATATGTGCATTATATTCACCCACTTTGGAAGGATGCAAGGATTGAAGAAGCAGGGGCTGAAGGGGGAAGAGGAAGGGCAGAATGGGGAAGGTTCCCCTAGCTAGTTTGCTCCAGTCTCTGGGCCCTTCAAACAACTCACACAAGCAGATTCTACTTGTCCAAACCCCAGGATCCCTCAGCACTTCCTCCCCTCTGGCATCCTACCCCTAGAAACTGGGAGCCCCAGGCAACCTACTGACTCCACCAGCCTCCAGAGTCACCATTGCTTCTCCTCACTTCCTGCTCCTGGGACACACAAAGGCTAGTCTCCTGCCTTCCCCCACATCTTCTCCTACTGCTTAGGGAAACCCTGAGGGAGTAGGCAGACATTTTTTTCTCACCAGTAAGACATGAAGCTGCACAAGAGCTGGCAGATGTCCATGAGGCTAGCTAATTACTATGGAGTCTGCACAGCCATTGGATGTAGCCCCCCCATCGCTTACCAATTAGAAAAGCAGCCTGGGCTTCATCTTAGTGTGGGCTGAAATTTGGCATTTCTGCATTTAATTTCCTCTGTTTTCTAACTGTAGCAAAAAAAGTTATAAATAAATGGAAAAAAATAGAAGTGCACATCCCTGGGGTCTGGTAGTAAAACTGCATTCGCTAGCTGGCAAGGGATCTCCTGCACACATCTGGGACATATCTGGCACACCCGGGACACATCTAGAATTGCGGTACACATCTGTGACTCCAGAGCCCATCTGGTCTGGGACTTACCTCGGACTTCTGAGTTCTGCCAGGACTCACCTGAGACACCTGAGAACATCTAGGAAACTCCAGAAAGACCTGCAACGTTTCCAGTGCTTTCAGCCTTCCAATTTTCTATTCTCTAATGACTCATTTTTCCCACAGCCTTTCAGTATCTGACAATGCTGCCTGCAAAACCAAAACTTGCCTGACATTGGAGATGGCGTCACAGAAGCAAACTGTAAAAACAAATCATCAGGAAAGTGCATCTGGGACAGGGAAAGAAGTAAAGCTTTTGCACAACAATACACTCCCTTGATTCATTCTGAACACCTGCTCACCCAAACAGTACCCCACCATGCCTACACACCAGCCATTTCTCCCTCATTGAATTGCACTCCAGCTCTACTCCCTGAACCTCTCTGTCAGCTTCATCTCCTTGCCTCGCAGACCAATTTGTCTGACTGCTTGTAATTAACTGTTGATTATTGTGCAAAGCACCAGCAAGAATGTCCAAAGCGGATCATTAAAAACAGTTAGACCAACAGCAATGGAAAACAGCTTGCTGCCAGGGAAGGGAAAGCCGTGCGTGGCAGGCAGATGATCTTTGTTTAATGAGGACTGAGGCAGGTTGCTCGCTACCAGCAGGGGGCACCCTGCACTGGGGGAAGAGTCTGACCTAAAAAGATTTGATGATCATGAGTGACACTGTTACCATTCTAGGGAAGAAAGACACCCAAGAGTTTATTCTCCAGTTGGATAAAGCTAACGAGAGCCACATGGCTAAAATGGTGTGTGATACCTTGGGAACATGAGTGGGGGCTTAGGTTCAGAATTTATACATTCACCAAGAAACAGGAGAAGACCCTGGTTTTCAGTGCAGGCTATCAACATACCTCATCCTCACCGCTGTCTTTCTACAAAGAATTCTAATAAGCTTTGGGACTGATCCACTGCTTTATAATTTCCAAGGACTGTGCAGAGAAGAGGTTCAAGATAGCCTTTGCCATCCCGTCATTTTTAAAGGTCGGCTGATCAGGTGAACTTCTTCACCTGTGCAAAGTCCCATGAATGAAAATATAAACAAGAGTTGAGCAAGCTCCAAGTTAAGTCTTCAGGTGAGAGCAGAGTGTACAACTGTGTCTGGGCAACAACTCAGAACAAAATGGCAGCTCTCTCTTCTGCTACACCACCCCCTCCTAGCTACCAGCACTAGAGGTGTGGCCAGGGAGAGAGGGCATGGCCAAGCATGACAGGACCCAGCTAATCTCTGGCGGTCATGTAGGTAGATTTAAGCAGGATGCTCTAATTAACACCAAGGACTGGACTGGTACCCAGACAGTCCCAGGACTGGGATGGAAGGAAGCGAGCACAGCGAAGTTAAAGCAACTTTTTCCTCACGGGCACCTCATATGGTGCTGGTACTGGTACCAGTGCTGGTGGTGCCACTTGTACTGTGCATCCCTATCCTCATGACCCTTCAAACCTCATTCGACCATTTCCCAGTAACTTTGCTGGATGCATTTAAGAAATCCAGCTTTCTGCCTTTGATAAAAATAGCCACCTCAGTGTCTCTTTTAAGACAAATTGTCAGTGGAAACCTTTTAAGAAACCATCTTGCTGTGAAATACACTTCTGTTGCTTGAAATAAAGCATCCAGGCAAATGCTGGAGCGGATAATACAAAGTACCTCCTCAGTTCTGTGTCAACACAGATCATTTTTACACCATAGCAATAGACAACACAGGGTGCAGGGCAGGAAGGGGAGAGAGCCTAAACAGAAACAAACTAACTACTTATGATAAATGTGAACCTTGGAGACCAAAACACTGGAGACGGGTTTTGTTCTCCCTGATTACACAAAAAGAATTGCCAAGCTCAGGATTTACACATGCTATGAATTTGGCTCTGTCCTCAGACTCCCAAGTGGCTGGAAGCTCATGTCATGGAGGGTTGCATCAAGGCTGGGCACCAGTGGGAGGGTGACCACATTCAGACTGAAAAAAAGTTTCAATCTGTCCCTAGTACCAAGTGGAAAATAAGGAAAATAATTTTTCCTCTTCAAAAAATGAACCATTTAACATGAACAGTCTGGTAGTTAATCCCTTCACTACTGAGCTTGCTCCATGGGAGGTCATGAGGGCAGAACTGGGACGAGCCAGGGTTCCACAGGAATGCTGGCGAGGCACCAGGATGGCCTACGACACTAGGGTTGCCAATTCTCCAGGATTGTCCTGGAGTCTCCAGGAATTAAAGATTAATCTTTAATTAAGGATAATGTCATGTGATGAAACCTCCAGGAACACATCCAACCAAAACTGGCAAGCCTATATGGCACTTGAGGCAGCAATGAAAATTCATTTGGCCTCACATCCCGGAGCTGAGGCAGCACCAAAATGCATAAACTCCCTTTAACTCTGGATGGAAACCAAAGTACAGTTCTGCACATTTGGCTGCTGTGTAAACCAGCAGCAGATGAGTCAGAAATGTCCTTTTTACTAGAGATTTTTGTCAAAGCTGTCCAGCACTGGGCGAGGAGGAGAGCCACGCAATGGCAGGAACCCCTGAAGATATGGAGCATGGTTCTAGTCTCACAACACTGGTTTTACAACATTGTACCTCCACTGACTTAATTGGAGTTACTCCTGATTTCCACCAGTGTCAGTGAGAGGGGCATCTGTCCCTCGGAGACAGAAGTTTGGTTGAGATTATGAGTCAGAAAGTTGGATTGTTTCTCTAAATCTCTATGGCTTAGAAATAGAGCAGGAAATCTCATGAGAGCAAGAGGCAGGCACATGAGGAAGAGGAAATCTCATGATGAAATATATTCACCATGATCCTGAGCTGGGACACACTCTTGGATTATTAAAGGATCATCAGTGCCCGAGGCAGGGAGGCAGATGCTGGCAATGAGACAGAGGCGGGGAGAGAAGAAGCAGGCTTAGTAGCGGATTGCTACTGCCTGCTGCTAATAGACCCTAAATTAATTTAGTCCCAAGGGAGTGGCATGTTCCTCCCTCCTCAAAACTGCCACCTTGTGAGGGAAGTGGGGTGATGTCTCACACCTGATTGCTACTGTTAAGTTTGGAATGCAAATGGATTCCCATAAAAAAGATTCACCAGCTGCAGCTCAGTAATACCACCCTTCTCCATTGTGTTTCTACTGAAAATGCAGTCATCAAATGCCTGCTGCCATTCCATAGCCTTCTTAGGAAGACTGATATTCCTACTATGCACAGCCACACAGAATGCCAAGATGTAACAGTTGCCAGCCACTTACTGGATCCTGCAGAAGAGTCAAGAAAAGGAGCCACAAATGAGAGCCGAGGCAATCCACGTGATCTACGAGCAACGAAAGGAGAGGATGACAGGCTATGGCAGCTAGCCAGTCCTCATATGTGTCTGCAACAAGGTCACTATTAAATGTAATGGCCCATCACTTGTCTTTTCCTGGGTGGTGCAAGGCTAGGTGCTTGGAGCTAGTCTCATCTGGCTGGGAGACAGCCCCTCCCTGTCTGACCGACCACCTCCCTGTTGTGAGATTTGGAGCTGAATGTTGCAGCCAAATTATGAGCATAGTGTTATATCTACACAGATATGTAAATTCATAACCACAGTCTGTATACGTATCTCATAGTGGCCATCAAGTTCAGAACATTACAAGCTTTCACAAAAGAACTTATACACAATAACATTGTTTACAACCAGTTGGAAAAACCTGAAATGTGTCCTGGACTGAACTCTGATGATGTTTTTAAAGGTACATTGATAGAATTCTGCAGCTTGAAGACATGATGCTAGATGCCACAGGAAAATAACTATCCCATGAAGCCTATTGCTTTGAAGGAAGCAAGGCTTAAAATCACATTAGATGTTTGTTTAAGGACTAATGCATTTAGCAATTGTAAAACCTAACTGTAATGTCTTGTAGTTTGTCCACTAAATCACATTAGGCTCTAGCAGTGGGATGTACTTTCTGCTTTCCCCTGCTGTTTCTGCTTCATAACGCTGAGTTTCTCACACATCTTTGCCTCCGGCTTTATACAGTTTGCATTTTAGACCTTGTATTTGTCTGGGTCTGGTTCAGGGGGACCAGAAAGATGTCTTTGAAAGATCTGTTCACCACTAGTCACTCAGGAGCAAAAAAGGCAGGGTGTAGATTCAGGTAGATCAGGAAAAGAGAATAGTATTTCCCTAGTTAAAATTAAAAAGGCAAAGTGGGATAATCAATAACCACCATCTAGGCCAGAGGTGGGCAAACTACAGCCCACAGGTCACATCCAGCCTGCGGGAGCGTCCTGGCCAGCCCTTGAGCTCCTGGTGGGGAAGGCTAGCCCCCTCGCCAGCAGCCTCAGCTTGCCATGCCGCCAGGGCTCTGGGCGATGGGGCCGCGAGCTCCTGCCGGGCAGTGCAGCTGCGAGAGCCGCCGGCCTGCCCCAGTGCTCTAGACTGGGCACCAGCATGGCTGGCTCCAGTTGGGCGGTGCAGCTGCCAGTCCTGCTGCTCTGAGCGTCATGGTAAGGGGGCAGGGAGCGGGGGGGTTAGATAAGGGGCAGGGAGTCCTGTGGAGCAGTCAGGGGACAGGGAGTGGTTGGATAGGCATGGGTGTCCCGGGGGGCCTGTCAGGGAGTGGGGCAGTCAGGGGACAGGGAGCAGGGGGGGTTGGATAGGGGTGGGATCCCAGGGGTCGGTTAGGGGTGGGAGGTGCTGGGAGTGGGCAGTCAGGGGACAAGGAGCCGGGGGGGCGGGGGTTGGATAGGTCAGGGATTCTGAGGGGGGCAGTCAGGGAGTGGGAAGTGGCAGATAGGGGGAGGGGCCAGGCTGCTTGGGGAGGCACAGCCTTCCCTACCTGGCCCTCTATACAGTTTCGGAACCCCGGTGTGGTCCTCAGGCCAAAAAGTTTGCCCACCCTGATCTAGGCACTGTCTGTAAAGAAAATATATGGTTTTCACCAAAGAGCTCACAGTTTCAGTTTATGTTGTAGTCTCTTGAACCACACTGTCACTGGGGGAAAAGAGGCCACTGTTAGCCCTTTTGTATAAGTTCATCCCTGACAGTGAAAACTGATGGATATCTTGCTTATGGAGTCTGCTGTAGGGTGGACTGAAACTACGGCCAGAGGTAGGAGCTCCCATAATTTATTATAGTGTGACATTATGCCCCAGAGTCTTCATAGAAATATTATGATATGAATGTGGCATAACTAAGATACGTTTTATGCAAGATGGGTCATGTGAGGTATCATTGGAAAGGTTATGATTTACTGAATGTGATTATCCAATTTGTATGCATGAATCATTTCTGTATCTGAAGTTAGGAATATTGACTATGTAACAATTACAACTGTGTGTGTACTTGGGGAACGCCCACCAGACAGTATGCAATCAGCCTGCATCGGCCATTACGAAGGACAATACGACTTTGAAGATACTAATCTCCCTCCTTCCTGAGAATTTTCCTGGGATGCTGCTTTGACATAGCAGGGTCATGTGATCGTGTCACCTGGTATAGAATACCATCTTGAAATGTTGGTACTTTTCCACGGGAAGGGGATGAGGGTCAAAACTGGGAAACAAAAGATTCCCGCCATATGCAAATCCTATTTAAGGCTGGGGAGTGAGTTAATCTTGGCTCTTCTCCTCCACCTCTCCACCCAAGAAGGAAGACTGCTGAAAACACCTGAAGAAACAAAGGAACTAAACTGAGGGAGGTAGCGGCTGAGCTCGAGCAAGACAGATCAGCCTGTAAAAGGAATCCCTGGAGATTTAAGCTGCAAGCCATGCAGTTTACCTTCAAGAAACTCTGCAACCTGTTTGAAACAACATTTAGGGTGAGAAATTATTATTTGTAGTCAGTATTCCTTAGTGCATTAAGCTTAGTTTGCATGTTTAGTTTTATTTGCTCAATAATCTTCTTGGTTTTGTTTGCTATCCCTTATGATCACTTAAAATTTACCTTTTGTAGTTAATAAACTTTTTTTTTG
The DNA here is from genome assembly GCF_965152275.1 of Natator depressus. Lineage (NCBI taxonomy): Eukaryota > Metazoa > Chordata > Testudines > Cheloniidae > Natator > Natator depressus. Next base: position 150,882,153 of record NC_134236.1, read on the forward strand.
TTTACTCCAAAACCCAGTTTGTGCAATTCATAACTGGGGGGGAAGCTGAGCGTATCTTCCTCCACATTGAGGGAGGGAGCAATTTCATGAGTTTACGCTGTATAAATCTCTATATAGCACAAGACAATACAGTTTTGGGTTTATACTCCAAAGGGTGTGTGCACCAAAGTGCTGGACAATTCCCCGAGCTGAGTCCTCCCACTCAGAGCTGATTGCAAACTCTGTGTGATTCCACAGTTGGGTGTGTCCCTACCTGTGTGTGTGCTGGAAGGGGGCCTGAGAGCCTGTCACAGCAGCACAGAATAAGGGGAACCCAGGCTGTTGGGACAGGCAGGCTCAGTGGGACCCCAGCACATCAGGTGGCACCCCGGAAGGGAGGGTCTAACCCATCACACATAGTACTGCTAAACTGGGGAAGAATGACACCCTGGAGACTCAAAACCTCTTATTTATCTTCAGGGCAAGCTTCCCAAACACACCACTACCTGCCAACATGCCTTAACCCTCCCCTGGAGCAGCCACTTCTAATGGGGAGAGAGTGGTTCCCTCTTCATGACTCAAGTAGGTAGCCTTTAGCTCGTCTGCTAAGCGTGGCAACCAGCTGGCAATCATGAGGCAGTTTCTATTTTGTGGCCATGTCTAGTAGGAACTGGCCTGAGAACTCCAGATGGACAGATCCTAGTGTTCAAAAATCCCGAGACTGGTCCCAAGAAATCCCGAGACTGGCTTAAAAATTGAGGTTTTTAAAAAAAAATTCATTCAGGGTTCTTTTTATTGGCCTTCTGATTTTATTTGTCTTGAGTGATATTTGCTCCACTACCAGGAGGGCTAGAAATTTACTTTTTAGAAAGACAGAATGGACAAAAAAACGAGGAGTACTTGTGACACCTTAGAGACTAACACATTTATTTGGGCATAAGCTTTCGTGGGCTGAAATGCACTTCATCGGATGCATGCAGTGGAAAATACAGTAGAAATATATATATACACAGAGAACATGAAAAAATGGGTGTTGCCATACCAATTGTAATGAGACTAATCAATTAAGGTGGGCTATTTTCTGCAGGAGAAAAAAACTTTTGTAGTGATAATCAGGATGGCCCATTTCAAACAGTTGACAAGAAGATGCAGTTGACAAGAAGGTGTGAGTAACAGTAGGGGGAAAATTAGCATGGGGAAATAGTTTCTACTTTGTGTAATGACCCATCCACTCCCAGTCTTTATTCAATCCTAATTTAATGGTGTCCAGTTTGCAAATTAATTCAAATTCTGCAGTTTCTCATTGAAGGCTGTTTCTGAAGTTTTTTTGTTGGAGAATTGCGACTTTTAGGTCTGAAATTGAGTGACCAGGGAGGTTGAAGTGTTCTCCGACTGGTTTTTGAATGTTATAATTCTTGACGTCTGATTTGTGTCCATTTATTCTTCTGCGTAGAGATTGTCCAGTTTGGCCAATGTGTACATAGCAGAGGGGCATTGTATACATTGGCCAGACTGGACAATCTCTACGCAAAAGAATAAATGGACACAAATCAGATGTCAAAAATTATAACATTCAAAAACCAGTCGGAGAACACTTCAACCTCCCTGGTCACTCAATTTCAGACCTAAAAGTCACAATTCTCCAACAAAAAAACTTCAAAAACAGACTTCAACGAGAAACTGCAGAATTGGAATTAATTTGCAAACTGGACACCATTAAATTAGGATTGAATAAAGACTGGGAGTGGATGGGTCATTACACAAAATAAAAACTATTTCCTATGCTAATTTTCCTGGAAGAATCTGGCTCCCAACATCTAACCTTTATCTCAATGGGAAAAGATATTTAACTTTGAACTACTGTTTAACTACTGACAACCTCTCAAATGCCATTGTTAACCATTTCACTGCTAATCACCATATCCAGAACATCCAGCTAATGCATTTATCCAGGGCAACTGATGCCTGGCTTTAAATGAGAGTCAGGCCAAGCAGAAGAGAAGAGAAGAAAAACACCAATAGAAATTCCACAAATTTGGGGTCTTCTCCTCACTGCAGCTGCCAATTTGAAATAAATGCTTCAGAGATCCAAGGTAGAAGCTCCCTACAGATACCTCCAAATCTCTCACTGATTTCAGCTGCCCTCTGTAATATATTTGAATGACATGGGGGAGCTGACAGATTCCCCATCACGAGGCATCCAACATTTGACTAATGAGCAGCATCAGAAAGCATGCCCTGGGCCAGGGAAAGAGCTTCCCAGGGTCTTTTTTGGAAAATCCTGCCTGCCAGCTGTTAATGGATGGGGTTGAATTACTCGATGAATGTTAATGAGCCTATTATGAAGAGCACTTCATCATGTGACAAAGGTGTATTTAATAGTGCTGAAAGGTTTCCCAGAGTAAATTTTAAAAGGTCCTAATAGTGCAATGAAGACTCCATTAGTGTATTAATTACAATGCATCCAGATTTCAGCTCGGCTACTTCAGGAATGCAGGATTCAAAACGCCCAGCAAAGCCAGAGGATGAGACCAAAATCACCAAGAGTCTGAGGAGGACAGAGACATAAGCATTCACACCAGGAGGCAAGAGTGATCCTCAGGGCTAGATAAAGAGGCTGGGCTATATAAAGGGATTAGGGAGGCACATCATGGCCTCCCAAAATGGGATTGTAGACTACGGCGGAGCAGACTAGCCACGGTACTTAAAGTTTCTCTCTGTCCTGTTCTGTAGAGATTCATAGAGTTTAGGGCCAGAAGAGACCATTAGATCATCTAGCCTGGCATCCTGCATAACCAGAGCATTACATCTCCCCCCAGCTTACTGTGTTCTGCCAGTAACTCCGGCCCTGGGCACCGCCTTGATTTTCTTCATTCACACCTGCCGCCTATGTGTCTTCTTCCCGCTGTGCATGGAAAAATCATCTCTCCCTACTTGCCAAGCCACAGCCCACGCCTCATTCAAATCCCTCCTCAAACCTCAGTTCTGCCCTGGCATCTAGAGACTGTGAATTCATTCACAACAGACTGAGATATCTAACAGAATCCTCATGAGCAGAATATACCCAAGGCCAAGTAACCATGTGCTGCTATTGTTGTAAGCCTTGTACTTCTTCACCCAATGCCACTCTGTTCATTACCCTCATTTGTGGCATCGAGTTTAAAATGAGACTGCAAAGCCCTTTGGGGCAGGAACCTGGTCTCTGAACTGAGAGCCCTGTAAAAATAATAATTGGCGTTCGATACCATCTTTCAATCTTTTCAGTGAGAACACGCGCAAAGAGAGTCGCCACCCCCTGTAAATGGCTTTTTGGGTGCTGGGCTCTCCCGTATGCACTGCTTGCTGTGGGAAGGGGAAGTGATGGTCTGTACAAGATGTTATTGTACAAGTCAAGAAGGTTACTAGGCTTTGCTAAGCAGTGGAGGGGAAGGGGGTCTGTTTAGGGAAGAGAGGGGAATTGAAATAGTCTCCTTTAACACCACCCAGGCTCTCAGCTGGGAGGCAGTTATCTTCACAGCCTCTAATAATTTCAAGGAGTGCCATTCACATTCTGAATAACAAATACAATACTTCTGCCTCCCTATAGCACCTTCCATCAAAGCACTTGGCAGACTTCCCAAATCAATCCTCATAACACCTCATTGCTGCCTTTTTGCAACTGGGGAAACGGAGGCACAGGAAGGTGAAGAGACTTGCCTCCGGCTATACAGTGAGTCAACGGCAGAGATGGAAATCCATCTTCTTGGTCCTGACTCCTTTCCTTTCTCTCATGGCAAACCACACTTCATCAGCGATTAGCTATCCTGCATAAACAGTGCACTGAGTGTGTCCCTGCTCTGCAAGCCCTGTTTCCTGGTGGGTGTATATCATGACAGATTCCAAATCTCCCCCTCCCCTCCCAGTCTACAGAATGTTAACTCTGGATCTAAAATTCCAATAGCTACTACTTGCCATTCTATCAAATGGGAGGGGAAAGCAGATTCATCCCAGCTCTGCTTTACAGTGAATGGAGAACTGCCCTGAACACAGGCAGAGCCCCACTCAGGTCCTTTTGGCTCATCCCCTGACCCTCACGCCATCAGAGTCACATAGAGTAAACTCCAAGCTTATTAGTAAACAGCACCAGTGAACACTAGAGCAACGGTTCTCAAACTGTGGGTCGGGACCCCAAAGTGGGTCACAACCCTGTGTTAATGGAGTCACCAGGGCTGCCTTAGACTTGCTGGGGCCCCGGGCCGAAGCTGAAGACCAAACACCACCACCTGTGGCCAAAGCCCAAGGGCTTTAGCTCTGGGTGTCGGGACTCAGATTACAAGCCCCTGTCAGGGACTGAATCCCTTGGGCTTTGACTTTGTCCCACCCCACCCCGGGGCTCAGACAAGCTCAGGCTTCAGTCCCCCCTCCTTGGGTCATGTAGTAACTTTTATTTTTGAAAGGGGGTCACGATGCAATGAAATTTGAGAACCCATGCACTAGAGAAAGAGGTTCCAGTCGACCAAAAACTCCACCCACTTGTGGCTAACAGCAGGCCGACGACAGCTCCAGGAACCTCTGTTTTATACTCCGGTTCCAGGTGTTAATCATAGGAACCCTGACAGATTTCATGGGGGAAACAATAAGCTTCCTGCTGTTTGTCATGGGTGACCAGAGAAGCACATAAAACCACAAATAAAGCCATTTGTATTGCTAAATGAGTCTTGAGCGGGGTAGGTTTTTCGACAAAATATAAATAATAGAAATTAATTTGTCAGTCTGTGTGCGGGGCCTAGCCTGCTCCATGGCAAAACGCTGAGGAAAGCTGGTTGAAATAATTATTCTCGACTTAAGCAATCATTCTTTTTATTTCTGAAGGCTAATGGAGTGAAAATGCGGCTTTTCAGACCTTTGCTAATGACAGAGTCAGAAATAATGATCGGGGACCCTTATGTTCCTCTCATAATGAGGAAAGCAACATGAAATGATAGGGATTCGAGCCCTGAACAATCGCTCGCTCTTTATTTAAAAGGCAAATGGAGCATTCAGATGAGTTCTTTAGGTTAATGGAGCCACAAATAGGGTTTTGGGGCATGGATTTTTCATAGATAATGCAGCATGGGCAATATCTTCTCTGGAGGACAGAAATATTTACAGATGTTGGGATTTCACTGACACAGAGAGCAAAGGCAATAGAAGCTGAGATGAATTCTTCATTTCCTTCTCACTTCCCCAGCATGGGCGTAGGCACGGTCACTAAGACAGTCTGCTGTGCCTGCCTGTCACGCTGCAAACAGTGGGGAGACAGGGCAGATGCAGTCCACAAAATATTATCGATGGCTATGCTATGCGGGCCAGTGAGGGGCAGCCACAGAGAGAAGAAAGAGTGTTTGGGAGGAATTGCAGGTGACATCACAAGCACAGCTCCCCACCATGCCCTTTATTTAACATATACTGGAAGCTGTTCAGGTGAGGGGAAGACGAAGCGTGGGCCTGGAAAACCTCTCACCCTTCACCTTCCCTTTTACAAAAAGGGGGCTCGTATCTGTTACCTTGTAGGTACAGAAGGAAGCTGGATACCGGCTCTCTCGTAAGACTCAGACAGATGCACTGTTCTGGTGCAGGTCTCTGTTTAATTGCCACAGCGCTCGGGGGAACAAGTTCACGTTTCATACATGGTTCTTTTCATGACCCTCAGTTCTCTTGCCAGGTGGTCCTCAAACAACATATCCTGGGGCTGCATGTCTGCACTTGTCCGAGAGTGGGCCCAACTCCTCTCTCACTTACACAAGCTTTACACTAGTTTACTATTGATTTCAAGGGAGTTACTTTTGATTTACAAGGGTGTAAGCAAGAGGATAATCAGGCTCAGGGACAATCTCTGCCACACCATCCTGACTCCGCACACACATATAGAGAGTACTAAGGGAGATCAACGCCATAACCTTAGCTCCCTACAATGGCAGAGTCATTACAGTACTTCACATTACGATCCCTTAATTTCAAGTGCTTTAGTAGAGGGTTAAAAAATACAAACACTAGTACATCCATTTAATTGATTATACAAAAGTAGGAGACAATGAATAAGTTCTGAAAGAGACATAATTAGTACAATTAACAATCTCAGGCAATATATTAGTCCATTCAATACTAGACCACAGGAGTTAAAAAGAGTGCTTTAAACAGTCAGTAGGCTATTTGTAACTCGGTATGTATCATGATCCGATCTCCTGGAAAGAAATAGATAATTGTTCAAAGATATATTTAGTTTTATCAAAGCCAGTTTGGTGTTTATATAAGAAAAAGGAAATTTAATTCCATTGATCTGTCTGGGTTAATGCCAAAAGAAACTAATTTGAGAAATTGGTTCAGTTCTAGGGTACCTATTTTAATAAAGCTAACTGCTTTCCTTGCACTGGGAGCTCATCAGCTTTCACAAGCTCAGCAGCATGGGTCTTATAGAATCATAGAAATGTAGGGCTGGAGGAACCTCGAGAGGTCATCAAGTCCAGCCACCTGTACTGAGGCAGGACCAAATAAACCTAGACCACCCCTGACAGGTGTTTTCCAATCTGTTCTTAAAAACCTCCAATGATGGGAATTCCACAGCCTCTCTTGGAAGCCTATTCCAGTGCTTAACTACCCTTGTATTTAGAAAATTATTCCTAACAACTAACAAAGCTCCCTTGCTGCAGATTAAGTGCATTACTTCTTGTCCTACCTTCAGTGGACATGGAGAACAATTGATCACTGTCCTCTTTATAACAGCCCTTAACATATCTGAAGACTTATCAGGTCCTCCCCCCTCTACCGTCATCTTTTCTCAAGACTAAATATGCCCAGTTTTTTTAATCTTTCCTCACAGGTTTTGTCAGTGAATGGATGGGAGATCACTAAGGCACACACACACACACACAATAACTTCATGTCATACGTGTTCCAGGAACCAGCACAATGTTAAAACTTCCATGGATACGTGTCAACCAAGCCAGTGTGATTCCTTGCTCCTAGATGTATGACCTTGTTCTGGACTGTATTAAAACATGTTTTGTTTGAATGGGCCTGTGATGGAGTCCACTGACCACGATGGCACCTCCTGCTGGCCATCACAGGGATTAGCTCTGCCAGCCAGTGCACCTTCTCCTGGTGGTGCCTTCCTGTCATCTTCTCCACCTGCAGACCCACCTCAGCCCAAGTACCACAACATCCTCTTCATGACTCGGCCCTCTGGCTGTGTCACAATCTGAGTTTCCCCCATCTGGAAGTAGGTATCACTGTCTACCAGTCAATCCAGTTCCCCAGTGGCAAATGGGAGGGGGGCAGGGAATCCAGGCCTGCCCACTACTTTAAGGTGCCAACCCAGGGACCACGTAGATAGCAGCCTCCTTCATTTCCCTGGGCTACTTCCCCATGGCCCCAGCACCGTCTTTGCCCTTTTCTCAGGGCATTCAGCCAGCAGCCAGGCAGGAGCTCCTTCTTGCTCCCCCTGTCCCTGTCAGCAACTGCTCCGTCTGAGGTGCTACCCTTGCTACAGCCTACTAGGAACACAGTCCTCACTCCTTGAGCTCCCCACAGCAACTGACCCTGCTCTGCCCTGCAGCTCCTTTTGTACTAAACCTCTTGGCCCTGACTGGCTGCTTTGTGAAGCCTCTCTCCAATTGATTGCTTCCTGCGCCGCCTCCTGAGGCTGAAAGGAGGACTTACACACAACTTTCTGGGATGGAGTATGGCAGGCCCCCAAGGTCTCCATTAACCCCTTCCACTTGGGTGTGGGGTGAACACCTTATCACAAGGCCCAACTCATCCAGCAATCCAGATCACTCTGTATGTCTGCCCTGACTTCATCATTATGTACCATTGTACTAACCTTTGTGTCATGTAATTTTTTTTTAAAATCAGAAGTGATTTTATATTTACTGTGAACAGCAGCAGGCCTAATACTGATTGCTGTGGAACCCCACTCAAAACATCCCCACTCAGTGATGACTCCCCACTGACACTTGTTTTGTGAGATCAGTCAGCCCGTTCTTAATCCATGTAACATGTGTTTTGTTGTATTGCTGGTGATGTAATCAGGACATTGTGAAGTACTACATCTTACAAAGCCCTACAAAAGTATATCACACCTACACAGTCACTTTATCAACCAAATTTGTAATCTCATAAAAAAAATGAAATCAAATTTGTTTGGCAAGACCTATTTTCCATAAAACTGTATTAAATGGCATTAATTATATTCCCATTCTTTATTGATTGAATATATCAACTTTTCATTTATTTTGCTCGTAACTTATATCATGCTAATTGGCCTATAATTAGCAAGGTCATCCCACTTGCCCTGTTTTAATTTTGGCAAAGCATTAGCACTCTTCCAATCTTCTGAAATTCCTGGATATTCCAAGATTTATTAAAAAATTAATATCAGCAGGCCAGAGTCTCCTCAGGCAACTCTTTTAGGACTGTTGGGTAAAAGTTATCCAGGCCTGATGATTTTAAAATGTTTATACCTAGTAGATGTTATCTAACATGCTCCTTAGTTACTAATGGGCTGGGATATAGTTCATCATCCTCATTTGAACTGAGTAGATCCTCCTGCTTCTTTCAAACTATGGAACAGAAATACCTTCTAAACACTGCTCCCTTTTCTGCATCATCAATAAATTTACCATCTCCATCTAGTAATGGGTCTATGCCATTTTATTCCAGATATACTTTAAAAACTCCTTGTTGTGATCCTTGATATGGTCAGATCTTGGCTTTTTCCCTTTAGCTTTCCTTTGGCTATCAGATTCATCCTCTTCTCCACCCTCAAACAAAAAAGCTGCAGAGAATTTGCAAATAATGTTACTCTGCCTCCCCCTTCACAGACAGAACCCCCTCCCAAAGGGGTGGGGGCAGCAGAAAACCTGAGGGAAGGAAAGTCCAGGAAATAGGGCAGAGGTAGAGATCTCCCAACCAGTGTCCTCAGATCCACAAGATTTTTGCCGCTTTCAGCACATCTACAGGTTAGGAGAGTCCGACAGAGAGGGGGCAAACTGTAACAGGAGAAAAATTCATAAGTTTCAACTCTCACAGTTCCCTCCCATCCACAGGGGAAAATGCAGGCTAGAGAGGTGAAGAGACCTGCTGACTGTCACATAGTAAACCAGTGATAGAGGCAGGACCAGACCCCACAGCTCCTAACTACCACTCCTGTGCCTTCTTTACAAATCATCCTCCCCTGCTTACCGTTCCTCATTCCAGACCACCTACCCTATCTTGTCTGCACCTCCACACTTGCATCTAAATGTAAAGCTTTCCAACACTTAAAATAAATATTTGCTATGAGAAGCTTGTTACAGTAATAACACATTCACTGCACACTCACCACATCCTAATAACTAGAGTCTCGCAGAGAAATCCTCTTAAACCAAAAAAAAAAATACCACAAGTAGTAATGAGAATGTTCAACAAAACCCTCTGTAGCAAACAGGAAAATAGAAAGATTGCTTGACCTCTAAATACGGTAAATACATCTATGGTGCCCAAGGAACTGCTACATCCCAGAGCCTCCTGAGCAAATAGCTGATCCCCCAATAAAACTATCGTCCTACATGTCTCTGTGTAACAGCCCCATGGCAGAACTCAGCTCCTGCCAATGAGAGAAACAGGGTTAGTTGGAGTAGTGGTCTCCAATCTTTTTGAGTGTGCTAAGTCACTAAGTGAAGTCCTCAACTGGAGCAGCCCGTCTCCTTCACCTCTGCTTCTGCTGTGGTCACTAGCCTGCTATGAAGGTTCAGCTGTTCCACAGCTCAAGCTTGAGCCCCATGACGGGTTACCATACGTACGGAGTAACGGGATAGATTGTGGCTGTGTGCCAGGGCCCAGCACACTAAGGCAGGAAGTGGGAGCCTGGCTGACCAGCCACAAAAGCCTAAAGAACTAGCCCTATTACATCTAGCTATGGTTAGAAACCACTCACTGAAAGGTGAAAAGAGTTAACGTCCTGATTATTGAGGTCCCACGCTCTCAGAGCCAACAGACGCGATGATCACGCTGGGGAAAGGTAGCCGGCAGTGCTCTCCAATATTTACCCCACAAGGACCAGGGGTCACTCAATGAAATGAACAGGCAGCAAGTTTAAACCAAACAAAAGTGGAATTTGTTGCCAGGGAATGTTGTGGAGGCCAAAAGTATAACTGGGTTCAAAAAAGAATTAGATAAGTTCCTAGAGAATAGGTCCATCAATGGCTGTTAGCCAAGATCATCTGGGATGCAAACACATATGCTAGATGTCCCTAACCTCCAACTACCAGAAGCTGGGACTGGATAACAGTGGATGGATCAATCAGTAATTGGCCTGTTCTGAAGCCCTCTGGAACCCACTGAAGCATCTGGCATTGGCCTCTGTGGGAAGACAAGATACTGGGCTGGATGGACAATTCGTCTGACCCAGTATGGCCATACTTATGTTCTTAATAGCTCCTTGTGGTTGATGCTGGGAGCATCATTCACAGATTTCAGGCTTTACCACAGGAGTTAAAGATTTATACTCTCTGGTAGTATTATTGCAAATATATACTCTTTCCAAAACTCTGGCACAGGATTGGGCAAACTACAGCCTGTGGGCTGGATCCAGCCCGCCAGCCATTTTAAGCCAGCCCTCAAGCTCCCACTCGGGAGCAGGGTCTGGGGCCGCTCCAGGCGGGGCACAGGGTTGGGGGCCGATCCACACGGCTCCCAGAAGCAGCGGCTTGGCCCCGCTCTGGCTCCTACATGCTCCAATGGCCCCGCTCCAATGGCCCCCTCCAGCGCTCCAATGTGAGCTGCAGGGGCGGTGCCTGTGGACGGGGCAGCGTGCAGAGCCGCCTGGCTGCGCCTTCGCGTAAAAGTTGGAGAAAGGACATGCCGCTGCTTCCGGGAGCCGCTTGAGGTAAGTGCCACCCGGAGCTTGCACCCCTGAGCCTCTCCCCACACCCCAACCCCCCTGCCCTGATCCCCCTCCCATCCTCTGAACCCCTCAATCCCAGCCCAGAGCACCCTCCTATACCCCAAACCCCACATCCCCAGCCCCATCCCAGAGCCTGCACCCCCAGCCGGAGCCCTCACCCACTCCCCCTGCACCCCACTCTGCCACCCCAGCCCAGAGCCCCCTCCCGCACCCTGAACTCCTCATTTCAGGCCCCACCCCGGAGTCTGCACCCCCAACCAGAGCCTTCAGCCCCTCCCACATCCCAACCCCAATTTTGTGAGCATTCATGGCCCACCATACAATTTCCATTCCCAGATGTGGCCCTCGGGCCAAAAAGTTTGCCCACCCCTGCTCTGGCACTTCCATTCAGCAGATGGCAATGGTGAACATGGTTGCTCAATCAATGTCAATCTTTTCTCCAGGCCAGGAGGCCCTGGGTGGGCTGTGGAGGCAGCATGCTCAGCACTGGGGCAGAGGGGAAAGGGTGCTCAGAGTCAGCAGTTCCACCTGTGTCCAATTTTAGGAGCCATTTGGCTAGGCTGAAAACGTTTCCATCCAGTAGTCCTTAAAAACAGAACAACAAAACACCTGGAAGATCATAATCTGAGCAAGTCTAACCAACACTATTTCTGCAGAGGAAAATTGTATCTTACTAATTTCTCAGAATTCTTTGAACACATCAGTAAAACAGTGGATAAAGGAGAACCAGTGTACATAATTAAGACTTCCAAAAGGCTTTAGACAATGTCCCGCACAAGAAGCTACTAAAGCAGTGGTTCTCAACCAGGAGTACATGTACCCCTGGGGGTATGAAGGGGTCTTCCAGGGGGTACATCAACTCATCTAGATATTTGTCTAGTTTTACAATAGGCTACAGAAAAAGCACCAGCAAAGTCAGTACAAACTAAAATGTCACGCAATGACTTATTTATACTGTTATATAGACTATACACTGAAATGTAAGTACAATATTTATATTCCACTTGATTTATTTTATAATTATATGGTAAAAATAAGAAAGTAAGACATTTTCCAGTAATAGTGTGCTGTGACACTTTTGTATTTTGATGTCTGATTCTGTAAGCAGGTAGTTTTTAAGTGAGCTGAAACTTGGGGTACATAAAACAAATGAGACTCCTGCAAGGGGTGCAGTAGTCTGGAAAGGTTGAGAGCCACTGAAGCTAAGTCACCATGTGGTGAGAGGCAAATTATTGTCTGGATCAAACCCTGGGTAGGAGACAGAAAGCAAAGCGGTCAAATTTTCATCATGGCAAAAAGGTGATTAGTAGGTGCAGCTAGGTTCCATCTTAGATCCTGTGTTGTTTAATATGTTCATTAATAATCTGGGAAGGGGGTGTGGGTAATGAAGGAGCAACATTTGCAGATAACACAAAGTTATTGAGGTGAGTCAGGACCTGAGAGGACCATGAGAAACTTCAGAAGGACTTAGACTAGGTGAATGGGCAACACAACAACAAATGAAATGCAGTGTTGATAAATGCAGAGTAATGCACATCGGAGGGAAAACTTTAAACTACCGGGACACTTTCCAGGTAGAGGTGGACAGGCATTTTGCAATACAAAATACTGATTGATTAGATGAGATAAGAGCATTTCATGGGATAGAAGGACACCCCTTGGTGGTCACGGCACACCCTTACAATGCCAGAGACCGAGGTTCAAGTCTCCCATCTGCCCGACTCAAGTATCTTGGTTCTGCCCTGATGCAGAACCAGACATCTTTTGAAATCTCAAAGTTTTTTGGAATGGGAAAGCCATTTCCAGCCCTGTGCTACTTACAGGGTTCTAAATTAACTGTATCAGCTCCAGACACGAACCTGGTCATCACTGTAGACAGCTCAATGTGCAGCTGAGGTACCAAAAAAGGCAAGCCGAACAAGGCATCAGGGTGTAAGCATGAAATAGTGAACCATATGCCGCTATGTAAATCAATGGTGGAGCCTCGTCTGAAACAGTGCAGGCAACGCCTGTCATACATCTCAAAAAGCATATTGCAGAACTAGAGGCATTTCAGAGAAGGGCAACAGGAATGATCAAGGACCTGGAAAAAACTCTTATCGGACAGAAGCTTGAAAAGATTGGGCTTGTTCCTTTACACAAAGGAGATTAAGAAAAGGGGACACGATAAAAGCAGATAAAATAATGAGTGGTCTAGAGAAGATAGATCAGGAGCTCCTGTTCTCCCTGCCTCATAACACCAGGGAACATGCAAGGAAATTAAAAGGTGGAAAACTCAAAACTGATCAAAAGACATTTTCACACAACTTGTAATTAGAAGGTGGAATTAATTGCCATGGGAAGTTGTTGAGGCCAGAACTTAACATGATTCAGAAAAGGACTGGATATTGATATGGAGATCAAGAACTCCAGAGCTGTCATAATTAATTTTAACAGACACTGCAAAAGGGACATAAAACCTCATACTTCAGAGTTTTAGCAAATCTCCAATTATTAGAGACCATGATGAGACCTAATGTGGGGGGTAGATTTTCCCACATCTACCTATTGTGGCAGCCTAGCACCTTCCTCTGAAGCATCTGGAGCTGGTCGTTGTCAGAGACAGGGTATTGGACTAAATGAACCTAAATGATCCAGCTGTTCATGTTCCTTCTTGGCTACAAGTTTTGTTGCAGCGAGGCAGAGAATTGAGTGTGTGTTCATCTGTGTAATCCTTACATTGCCTTGAGGAACAGCACGGCCCCTGAGAAACTAAACACTCTAGGGAAAGAAGCTTACCTGAAGCTATGAGTAAACCCAGCTGCCAAACCTCGGGCACAAATTTTGTCTGTTTCCTCTTCCAAACAGTCCAAGGTTTGGGTGCCTTTGTTCCCAGCCCTGTACCTGAAAGATAAAAGAATTAGCAGGACTTCTTTAATCTCTGTGTTCTCCCAGATAAGTATATTAGAGGAATTTGATAGGTTATGAAAATATTTATTTTGTATTAAAATGAAAGCGCATCACACTGTGTATTCCTGTATCTTGGCAGAGACAAGACTGAGCCACACTGTCCCCTACACCTGACTGCAGGGATGAGTGTGTCATTCACTGTGTCCAACTTGGGTAAATGTTAACAAAGACACTGGCCTGTACTTTAAGCACAGTTTATGTCAGTTGTTCTATAGAATACGTGAGTTCTGAAAATTCCCTACAGAGCTGTGTTTAATTTCCAAAGTCCTTTCGGGAACTGGCCTGCAGTTCAGCATGCAGGGAACCCACATTCAAAGTCTGAGTGTTACCCAGCTACTGATAGAGGGGACAGATCTTTGCAATGCTCTCCTTCTGAAGAGTGCCAGGTTTGGCCTCGATGAGCTTTTCTTCAGCCACCTCCAGCCTCCACTTTCTCTCAACTGGAGGGAAGGTCATGTAGTGCCTGAGGCAGAATGAAGTGAAAAGGGGTGGGGTGGGGGCTGCGAGGGGGGGGGGATGAGTTATTTCCAAATTCAAATAAAACATGGGTAAGAGTTGGGATCAGTGCACATCTCCGCTGCAGGCTATGGGGCTACTGTGGGCTAAGAAGCTTCCTCCCTAAAGGCTGAATAGAGTTTCCACAGTTTCTCTTCCATAGGACCCCTTGTAAAGATTTAAGTGCCAGGTGTACCCACAGCCAAAGTACCAGGTGAGTCCACATGGACTCCCCATGCCCAAAGCAAATAAACTTCCAGAGAAGGAGGCTGCCGATCCTGAAAGGAGTCTCTGCATGGACTATTCTTATGACTAAGCAGAGGTGGGAGATGCAGTTTGTGCTCTTCACATCTCAGCAACACGGGGTTTCTGTGTTCACCACTCCCTTGTGCAAGGGGTGGAACACGTCAGCCCACCTAAAGAGCAACTACAAGCACCAGGGCCAAATTCTTTCTTCAGCTACACCTGCACAATCCCACTGACTTCAGTGAAGTGACCCCACTGTAAGGGAGAGGATACTTTGGCCCAGTCAGGATTTAGGGGATTGAAATGACATTAAGCCCATTGTTTCAAGAACTATGTTTAAACACTGTTTTATAGAAGGGACTGGCATATTTTCAGATCCTAGTGCAGGGCATCTCTTGTGCCTCAGTTTCCCCCCTCACCCTTTAACTATCTTATCTATTTAGACCATATGCTCTTTGGAGCAAGGACTGTCTCTTACTACAAGTTTGTACAGTGGCCAGCACAATAGTGCTACCATAACATAAAGAATAAATAAGGCTCTATACATGCTTATTGTAATAAACAGATACCTTAAGAATGGAGCTTCCCACTGAGTCACTTCCAGAGAGATCTGCACTAGAGTGAAAAAGCTGCATTTGCCAAAGCAGCCATCCTCCAAGATGTCACCATTCAAACTGTCCCTCCAGATTTCCACAGTCCCTCTGCCCTATGGGAGGAAACACCATCCTAAAGTACAAGCACCCTATCAATTTGAAAGCAGGGGCAGAGGGCTACATCAGTTTAGATAAAAGCACTGATCTCAAGCCAAGCTTAAAAGGTGGGTTATTGAATTAACTGCCTCCCACCATTTGTCTATCACTTTCACTTGTCTCCACACTCCCTGGTTACAAGGATGAATAAGCAAGTTACCCAACCCTAGAAACCTCTGTCCGGCAAGCCCTCCCAGTGACTGAACATCACACGCTCTGCCAGGGCACCTTCACTAACTGCTTTTATTGTCTTTTCTTGCCTTATACTCCCAGTACAACACAGCAGAGAACAGGAAGAGCACCCTAGCTCCCTGGCTCAGACTTTTATACTGCTTGCTATCTTCTCCCAGCTGTCCAGTTGGTCAGCTAATTACCTGGCTAGCTCATCAGCCTCTCTATGGGTGCAAATGATCCCCACTAAACATCCAAACCCAATCAGATTATCTAACTCCCTCCTGTTCTAACTGCACCCAGTGCCCTGTGAATTCTTCAAAGTGGCTCCTAAAGGGGGCTCTATTTGTAGCTGCTAACAGCACCCCCTATCACAGGATGTAGCATCTCAACAGAGATCAGGACAAAAGACAAGAGATAGAACATAAAGGGATCTAAATACTTACAAGCAGGAAGGGAGTAAGGCTCAGCCTGAAGCAATAGCAGTCAAAGGCAAAATGACCACTATAGGGCTGTGCTTGGTTGTCCCCCTTAGATTTAAAGTACCAGCTAGAAGGAGAACCTGGTTGGAAAGTCTCTGGTCAAAGAGTAAATTCGAATAGGGAGTTGGTTGATAGATGGTTGCTATACACCAAAGATCACAAAATATTCAGGTTGCTTTTAGGCCCAAGAGACCAGTCACTTACCCCAGGTCAATTTGTACCTTAGATCTCTTACCAAAGGCAACTAGTCTTGTAATACACTCACTGAAGGTTTATTAACTAGGAAAAAGAAGTGAGAGAAGGTTAAAGCAGGCAAACATACATACACAAATGAGTTACAGGCTATGATTTTAAAGTGTGACAGAGTTGTAGTAATCTGTCAGCTCTGAATGTCTTTTAGGGTTTACGCAAGTTGACTCTGGGGATCTCAGCTTCTGTTTCATACCTCTGACCCTGTGAGAGTCCAAACAGCAAGATAGAGATGAAAAATTTTCTTGTCAGCTATTTTTATTTCCTTCTTCCAGAAATCAAGCTGATAGGACAAGCCCTCAGTGTGAAAGGGCAATTAATAAAGTCTTTGTATTGTTATGTCCCACAACGGCCTGTTTAGTTTTGATAGGCCTTCTTATAGGCCTTTTTGATAAGCAAGAGATGAATGCTTCTGATTGAGTTCACAGTTTCAGACCAAACATTTATAAAGCAAAAATCTAAATATTACCTTATAGCACCTGATAAAGATGTTATAAGTGAGCTTAACACCTGGAGCAACTTACAAGCATTTGATAACATCTAACCGATAAACACATTGTTATAAGTTTAATACATCTTCACCATCCTAACACACAAGTGAAACAGACTAGTTTCCAGCAATGAATTTGTCAGTGCTGAGCTGAGGCCTAAAGCCTGGCCAAGAGTTGGCACCTGGGGTCTGCCAGCATCACACCCACTTTCAAAGCATTTGGGCTTGTCTCATTGGCCAAAACTCCACCTGCAGCCTCCTGAGTTCTGTTCAGCCTGAGTGGGTTGGGTTTCCTTTAACAAATTGACCCTTCTTGCCTCTGGTTCAGCATTAATTGATTGGAGATGCTTTTAACTGTTCCTTTTGGGTGTATTAATTTTTTACAGATCAGGTTTAGTTTGATGAGGCAGGAAACCTGAAACTGTTCCTGGCATCTCTTATGTACTTAGAATAACTGCTCTAATGCATCCAGAGGAGCACACAGCAGCAGAACTGGTAATGGATAGGGCTTGGGAGGGGGAGCAGTTGGTGGAAAAGGGGGGGGGGGGCCCATCGGTGGTCACCTATCCATTTCCAAAAAAGACAGCAGTAAGTGATTGCTTACCTGCGTTGTCTTTTATATTAAACAATTTTCCCAGCAATGCGAGCTTTTCTATCAGGCTGAGCTGCTGGCATTAACAGATATTAAATACACTCAGGAGAAATATGATCAAATGTTTGAAGTGTCTAGTAAATGTGCTGTTAGCCATCCTCCCAGGGAGGCTTAGTGCAAGCTATTGTGTTTTGCTGAATGAGAGAAAGGCTGGAATATTAGGCAGGGAATCCAAAGGCAATTTTATAGCAGTGTTATGAGGGTCTGGAACACATTGCTAAAGGATTGGAAGTGTTTCTATTAGAGCCATCAAATTACTTGCTATTCTTAAACATTGAAATGGCATTTTACATTTTAAAACCTCCTGGCTGGTACCTGAAGAGAATAAGAGGCAAAAGTTCCATCCTTTGCGACAAAAACCTCCTCACCCCTACTCAAAGTTGAACTGTGACCTGCTATTAGATCAGGCAAAGGATTCCTGCTCACTTCACATCTAGAGAGTAGCAACAGATATGTTAGGCCAAAATGCTCTCTCAGACATAACTCTATTGAAGTCGGTGGAGTGACACCAAGGATCACATTGGATGATTGTCAGTCCTCTCATGCTCTCAGGAAGACGGCCTGGATCATCTAATAGGCCTTTTCCTTCTGTGATTTGTTCCTTCAATAGGATTTGCCACCTTTTTAGTTCTGGAAGTGATGGATCACTAGCAAACCACCACCATCAGAACAAAACTATTTCATGGGAAGGCAATCAGTAGAAGAGAAGCAGGATAGGCTGGAGTGAAAATGAAGTGAAAGGGTGTCCAAAAAAAGGCAGAGAAGCTACCCACTGAAGGTGTATGGACTTATTGTGTCTGTTTCACATCCCATCTGCAGCTCTAAGGTCCATGAGAAGGAATCTGGGGCCACTTCCTCTTGTTGATACGCCAGGAAGCGATCTATGTCTGGGCTTTTGGAAATGTTGTTTGTTCTGAGCAATGTAAAAATGCCCTCACAGAAGCATTCACATCTTACAAATGGCCTCTCTATCCCTTCAGGACTGTTCCACCAAGTCATCAAAAATAAAAAAAACAAAACAAAAATGTCATGGGGTGGGGAGAGAGTTTCCAAATTTCTCTGGGGGAGGATGGCTGTTGTTTACACAAGAGATCCCTTGTATCAGTAACAAATATCTTACTTTTCTGTAGTGTTTTTTTTTTAATCTTGAATGAGCCCAAAGTTCTTTATAAACTATTCCATATACAAGAATCAATTCACTCAAGAGCAGCCATCACAGGGCTGGACACAGCAGCTATTTAACAGAGCACAGCATTGCTGTGGAGTATTTTAGGACTGGAATTGAAGAATTTTATGCCAACCTGAACCTGCATGTGGAGTTTAGAGACAGACTTAAATTGCTCAAGTTGGAATTTTACCTGAACCCTGGGCTAACACACATCTACTCTGGGGGAGGGAAAGTTTCCAGAGCTAGCATACTTTCTTCTGTAGGAGGAGAAAGTATTCCAGGGTCTCCAATGGCCACAAGTCAGACCCTCAGTTTTATGTCTGACTTAAAGGACTTAGGGCCTCCTATAGATTACACCAGTTTTACACCAATGACTCCACTGATTTCAGTGGAGTTACTCCTCCTTTATGTCAGTGTGAGAGCAAAAATAGGGAGGAAGGATGATGTCTTTAAGTCATTGGCTTGATACTTAAGTAATCTGGGCACAGTTCCTGATTCTGGGAGTGATTTCCAGTGTGACCTCGGATAAGCCACTCAATTGCTCTAGATCCCCACGTGTAAAATGGGAATAATGATATTTACCAATCTCACAGGGGGTTGTGAGGATAAATTCATTAATGTGTCCAAGATGCTCAGCTACTATCATGATGGTGGGCTATTTATGTAGCTAAAGTAAAGAGATATATAGAATCCAGCCCTGGGAGTACGGCACCATTATTCTCCTCTGCCTTGTGTAGTTCTTTACGCCAATATAAAATGCTACCAAATCCAAATTCTTCATTCCCTTATGCCAGTGGTAGCATTTTACACACTCACTGTCAGGTCTGTGCTGAGTGCAGCTCTACCCTACCACACACACAACTGGTCAGGTGCATTGTGGAGGATTTTAAACCACTCCCAGAAGCAGGATATCCAAGTAGATGGACAATTGTCTGATCCAGCCAGCAAACCCTATGGCCCCGTGTTTGTGGTGGTTCTAAATGCAAACCCCCTTCCATTCTCAACCTCTTTTCTTTCACTCAGAATGTGACAGATCTGAATAGATTTGAATCATAGGCGTCGACTCCGTGGGTGCTCTGGGGATGGAGCACCCAGGGGAAAAAAAGTAGTAGGTGCTCGGCACCCACTGGCAGCCCCCACCCCATCAGCTCCTCCCGCAGTGTCTCCCGCCCGCCAGCAGGTCCCTCGGATCACCTCCTCCCCCTCCTCCTCCCAGCACCTCCCACCCCAGCTGTTCAGTGGCGTGCAGGAGGCACTGGGGGGAGAAGGGGGTGGAGCAAGGGCTAGGTGCGCTTGGAGGAGGGGGCAGAACGGGGCAGAAAGAGGCAGGGATGGGAAGAGGTGGGGTGGGGGCTCGAGGGAAGGGGTGTGGGGGGCAGGGCCTGGGGCAGAGAGGGGGTCAAGCACGCGCACGCGCACACGCACACGCACACCCCTCCGGCAACTCAGAGAGATGGCGCCTCTGGATTTGAATTAGGGGCTGTGATGGGATGTAATCCCCACACTAGCCCTGAGAGGGTATATTAAGCCCAATTAACTACCCGGGCTGCACCTGGAGGAGGAGCCAGGGAGCAGGAATTGATTAATTAAACATGAGGATCAGCTGGGCAGGGAAAAGCTTATATAAACCAGGAAGCTGGTAACAAAAGGGGGCTGTGAGAAGTCAGGCTGGAGTCACTCACTAGGAGGCTGGCAAACCCAAAGGGGGGAGGTAGGTAGAAGAAGGCTTAGGGGAATAGCAGCAAGGAATAGCAGGCCTTAGCTGCTAACCAGAGGACCCCTGTACAGGATCCTGGAGTAGAGGACAGGTCTGGGTTCCCCTATTGACTACTGGGGAAGTGGCACCAGCAGTGGAGTGAACTAGAAGAGTGCCTGGGTCATTGTAGGAATGACAGAGACTTTGAATGACTATACCCCAGAAAGGGGGAACATGTATGGTGACCTGGCTGGAGGGCCAAGTCAAGAAAAGGAGGCTGCAGTTGCTGAAGCAAGAGGGACTGTAAGGTGAGATAGGACAGGAGAGACCCCACCAGGAGAGGGTGCAATGCCTGACTAGAGCTAATCCCCAGGACAGCCAGCAGGAGATGGCTACTAGCGTTGTGTGAACCCTATGACAGCTGCCATATGTTATATATTTTCCTGACCATTATCTCCTATAGCAAATGTACTTGAGTCTGATGATCGCCATACAAATGATAGTAAAGGGGTCTTAAGTTCTTACATCCCTTAGGCACTCTTGAAAATTTTACTCACTGTTCCTGTTGAGCTTTCATTTCTAGAGCTGAGCAGGAAACCATTTTCCTGTCCCTCAGAGTTTTGCGAGTTTGACATTTTCTTCCTCCACCCCCTTAAATTGGGATGAAAAATCAATCTTGAAGTTTGCATGAACTGGAAAAAAACTTTAAACATTCAGTATGTTGTGGGTTTTTTCAATTTTTCCCTGTTTTTAAAAAGCCTTTTATTTAGTCATAGATTTTAAAACTTAGGTTTCAAAATGAAAAGTCATTTCAAAATGAAAAACCAGAATTTTTCACTCTGAAAATGTTGTCATAATGAAATATTTAAACTTTTTTTTTAAGTTCAGCATATTTTCAAGTTAGGAGATTTGTGGAAATCGATCCTGATTGTTGAACTGTTTCTGTTTTGACTAATTGGCATTTCTGATGAAAAATTGTTTCATTGAAAAATTCCTGACCAGCTCTATTTGTTTCTCTTTACTCATCTCCCTATTACAGTTATACGTCTCTCTGTGCCTCTGACATTTACCTCAAACCCTGTGAGACCAACCAGCACAGAGCATTTAGGAAAGCGAGGATCATGAATGCCTAACACAGAGTATCCTGAGCAGTAGACAAGGAGGGAGGGAATGTCATGAAACAGAAACCATGTAGGTCTTGCAGCCCTGGGGAGAGACAGCACAGAAACCTGGGACTGGAATATAGGCATCTGAGTCACTTCAACACTTGCTGTTTTCTTAACGATGATTTTCTGACAGGACCGCATCATGCAGGCAGATAATGCAATGGCTCATTTCTCAACAGTCAGCTCCTAGGAATCTTTGTTGCAAGTATCTTCCTCTTAATAAGTAAACCCTAATAGCATCTTAGACATTTTCCATACCCTCTGGGGGGAATTCCTGAGTGGCCTCTTATCCAAATGGAAGAAGCCTTGATGGTCTGGAAACTGGCTATTCCCGTAGACCCATCCAGCTGAGCACACAAAATACTACCACCTTACATGGAGTAAGTGGTTTGGTGGCTTGGTTCATCCAGGGGTTTCACTTTATAGTTTGAAAAAGAAATTGGAGGAGAGGGAGAAGTGCTTTTGGAAACCTCTGGATAAGAGGCACTGGAGAAGGGAGAACAAAATCTGCTCTGCAAGACTTACTGCAATGCCATGTTTCCATTGCAGTGAAATGGAGGGCAGCTCCTTCAAGACTAGACAGGCCAAATCCATTCCAAAAATCAGGGCTGCTCTGGAGAAATCAGGATAAGCAGCATTGTGCAACTTGAGGTGCCATCTTTCAGATCAGAGGTAAAACCAAGGCCCTACCCCCTTGGTAAAGATCACATGGCACTTTCTTCAAGACACAGGGTGTTAGACCCTGGGATCCTAGCCAAATCCCCAGTGAAATCTAACATAAGCCAAAGCGGAGCAAGTAAGAAAAGAATTAGCTCTCCTCCTCAGGAACAAGACTAACAGACTAAAATTAAGCAGCACATTACAGGCAACTAAAAAAGATCTTGCTTCCTCCATTCTCCTCTACTGCTTTCAGGTGTTTTTGGATGCCCTCACCCTGCTGAACAGCTCATAAAATGGAGGAGAGTGTTTGATTAGAAGCCTTTGCAAGGTTAGAGAAAACACCTTTCCCTTTAATGAAGAACGGTCTCCATCTGTTTAGCATCCCTCTCGTGTGTCTGTAACAGATACAAGCAGAATTGATTTTCTTCCCTTCAGAGCTGCTAATTGAAGGCCTGCTCTGATGTAATGGTACCAGTAAAATTTCCACTTGTCATCTCTGTTTTTCCCCATTGGTGCATGCCGCTCCAGTACAGAGACCCCTAAGGGAAGGGGGGGAGGCTTAGGGGAAAAGTAGTGAGAAGGGCTGATTAGTCAAAAATCAGTATAAAGAAACTGAATATCTAAGGTCGTACTGCAGGCAGGCATTTAACAGCCTGACAAATAGCTCAGTAAGTAGTGTTTCTAGCAGTCCCTGCCATCTTGAGCTGTGGTCCCATCAGAACACACAAGCAAAGCAGCACTGGCTTTGGTCAGAATGTGGGTGGAAGATTCCCAAGGAAAACCCTGGATGCTGCAGATTGAGATGCAAGTTGCTAGAAAAATGCAAGATATGATTATCAGCCTGATCTGGTTCAGAATGGTGTTTGGTGAGCTATGCTGGTAATTGGGTGACCAGCTAGCAAGTGTGAAATCGAGATGGGGTGAGGGGTAATAGGTGCCTATATAAGACACAGCTTCAAATATTGGGCCTGTCCTTATAAAAGTGGGACATCTGGTCACCTTAGCTTGGAAAGAAAGGGCTGCACTATGGATATTCTTGAAAGGGTAGCAGTGTAGACTTGAACACATTTACTATTCAGGCCTGGTCTACACTTAAAACTTAGGTCAACATAGCTACAGTGCTCAGGGGTGTGAAAAATCCATACCCAAGAGCTATAGTGTTACACCGACCTAACCCCTAACAAAGCATTCTTCCGTCAACCTAGCTACCATTGCCCCGGGAGGTGGCATCCCTCTAGCAATGGAAAACCCCTTTCTGTCACTGTAGTCTCTCTGCACCAGGACGTTACAATGGCCTAGCTATGGCAGCATAGATATACCACTACAGCACCCATAGCAGATACAAGGCCTAAATCTTCGACTAAAGAACATGTAGTAATGAGATCAACCACAAAGCACCTCAAGAGCAAGACCCAGTCTTAGATGAAAACTGTTGTGGTTCCCTGTTGCACCTGCAGGCCCTGAATCTGTAGACACTTCTACTGACCGTCATTAGGAGTCTCATTGGACTCTATGGGGATGCTTACATGAGTAAAGTTACTCCTATGTGCAAGTGTTTGCAGGACTGAGCCCTTTGAGTAAGACCATTCCTGGGAGATTCTGAGCCCCTGCTACTCCTGGTGAAGTTCCTGGGAGTTGCAGGGGCTCTCTCAGGATTCGCCCCACGCTCTTTATAAAAACAGAATTTCCAAAGTCTTTAGAAAGACTTACTACTGCTCATCTATCTTCATGGCTGTGGCAGGACTCTCAGTAGAAGTTGCCATTGCACTGATGCTTCCCAGGCAGGAGCTCCAGCGTGGGGAATGTAGAGATAGGACTCCAAGAATGCAGAACCCCTTTGAATGCACAGGGAGAGCTAGGATTTTTTCAAAGCGGCAGTAAGATAAATTAAGCTTATTAGTTAAAACAAATTAAGTTAGCTGAAAATGTTGAAAAAGCAATAACTTCTGTTTTTCTATGCATTCATATAGAAGCTGCCATCTCAGTCCTGTCCTACACTGCACCAGGCTATTAAGGGTATGTCTACACTACGGAATAAGGTCGAATTTATAGAAGTCGGTTTTTTAGAAATCGGTTTTATATATTCGAGTGTGTGTGTCCCCACAGAAGTGCATTAAGTGCATTAACTCGGCGGAGTGCTTCCACAGTACCGAGGCTAGAGTCGACTTCCAGAGCGTTGCACTGTGGGTAGCTATCCCACAGTTCCCGCAGTCTCCGCTGCCCATTGGAATTCTGGGTTGAGATCCCAATGCCTGATGGGGCTGAAACATTGTCGCGGGTGGTTCTGGGTACATATCGTCAGTCCCCCCTTCCCTCCCTCCCTCCCTCCCTCCGTGAAAGCAAGGGCAGACAATCGTTTCGCGCCTTTTTTCCTGAGTTACCTGTGCGGACGCCATACCACCGCAAGCATGGAGCCCGCTCAGGTAACAGTCACCGTATGTCTCCTGGGTGCTGGCAGATGTGGTACGGCATTGCTACACAGTAGCAGCAACCCATTGCCTTCTGGCAGCAGACGGTACAATACGACTGGTAGCCGTCCTCGTCATGTCCGAGGTACTCCTGGTCGCCTGTGTGAGGTCGATCAGGAGCGCCTGGGCAGACATAGGCACAGGGACTAAATTTTTAGTGACTTGACCAGCTCATTCTCTTAAGTCCGGCAGTCAGTCCTATTGAACCGTCTTATGGTGAGCAGGCAGGCAATATGTCCTTCTGCACCGTCTGCTGCCAGCCAAAGATGTAAAAGATAGATGGAGTGGATCAAAACAAGAAATAGACCAGATTTGTTTTGTACTCATTTGCCTCCTCCCCTGTCTAGGGGACTCATTCCTTTAGGTCACACTGCAGTCACTCACAGAGAAGGTGCAGCGAGGTAAATCTAGCCATGTATCAATCAGAGGCCAGGCTAACCTCCTTGTTCCAATAAGAACAATAACTTAGGTGCACCATTTCTTATTGGAACCCTCCGTGAAGTCAACCCTCTAAGCCGTGTCCTCAGTCGCCCCTCCCTGCGTCAGAGCAACGGCAAACAATCGTGCATCTGAGTTGAGAGTGCTGTCCAGAGCAGTCACAATGGAGCACTCTGATTGGGCTAAAACATTGTCGCAGGTGGTTCTGGGTACATATTGTCCGGCCTCCATTCCCTCCCTCCCTCCGTGAAGGCAAGGGCAGACAATCGTTTCGCGCCTTTTTTCCTGAGTTACCTGTGCGGACGCCATACCACCGCAAGCATGGAGCCCACTCAGTTAACCGTCACCGTATGTCTCCTGGGTGCTGGCAGACGCGGTACGGCATTGCTACACAGTAGCAGCAACCCATTGCCTTCTGGCAGCAGATGGTGCAGTATGACTGATAGCCGTCCTCGTCATGTCCGAGGTGCTCCTGGCCACGTTGGCTGGGAGCGCCTGGGCAGACATGGGCGCAGGGACTAAATTTTTGGTGACTTGACCAGGTCATTCTCTTTAGTCCTGCAGTCAGTCGTATTGAACCGTCTAATGGTGAGCAGGCAGGCAATACGGATTGCTAGCAGTCGTATTGTACCATCTTCTGCCGGGCAGGCAAGAGATGAGGATGGCTAGCAATCGTACTGTGCCATCTTCTGCCAGGCAGGCAAGAGATGTGGATGGCTTGCAGTCCTTCTGCACCGTCTGCTGCCAGCCAAAGATGTAAAAGATAGATGGAGTGGATCAAAACAAGAAATAGACCAGATTTGTTTTGTACTCATTTGCCTCTTCCCCTGTCTAGGGGACTCATTCCTCTAGGTCACACTGCAGTCACTCACAGAGAAGGTGCAGCGAGGTAGATCTAGCCATGTATCAATCAGAGGCCAGGCTAACCTCCTTGTTCCAATAAGAACAATAACTTAGGTGCACCATTTCTTATTGGAACCCTCTGTGAAGTCCTGCCTGAACTACTCCTTGATGTAAAGCCACCCCCTTTGTGGATTTTAGCCCCCTGAAGCCAACCCTGTAAGCCGTGTCGTCAGTCGCACCTCCCTCCGTCAGAGCAACGGCAGACAATCATTCCGCGCCTTTTTTCTGTGCGGACGCCATACCAAGGCAAGCATGGAGTCCGCTCAGCTCACTTTGGCAATTAGGAGCACATTAAACACCACACGCATTATCCAGCAGTATATGCAGCACCAGAACCTGGCAAAGCGCTACCGGGCGAGGAGGCGACGTCAGCGCGGTCACGTGAGTGATCAGGACATGGACACAGATTTCTCTGAAAGCATGGGCCCTGCCAATGCATGCATCATGGTGCTAATGGGGCAGGTTCATGCTGTGGAACGCCGATTCTGGGCTCGGGAAACAAGCACAGACTGGTGGGAGCGCATAGTGTTGCAGGTCTGGGACGATTCCCAGTGGCTGCGAAACTTTCGCATGCGTAAGGGCACTTTCATGGAACTTTGTGACTTGCTTTTCCCTGCCCTGAAGCGCATGAATACCAAGATGAGAGCAGCCCTCACAGTTGAGAAGCGAGTGGCGATAGCCCTGTGGAAGCTTGCAACGCCAGACAGCTACCGGTCAGTTGGGAATCAATTTGGAGTGGGCAAATCTACTGTGGGGGCTGCTGTGATGCAAGTAGCCCACGCAATCAAAGATCTGCTGATATCAAGGGTAGTGACCCTGGGAAATGTGCAGGTCATAGTGGATGGCTTTGCTGCAATGGGATTCCCTAACTGTGGTGGGGCCATAGACGGAACCCATATCCCTATCTTGGCACCGGAGCACCAAGCCGGCGAGTACATAAACCGCAAGGGGTACTTTTCAATAGTGCTGCAAGCTCTGGTGGATCACAAGGGACGTTTCACCAACATCAACGTGGGATGGCCGGGAAAGGTACATGACGCTCGCATCTTCAGGAACTCTGGTCTGTTTCAAAAGCTTCAAGAAGGGACTTTATTCCCAGACCAGAAAATAACTGTTGGGGATGTTGAAATGCCTATATGTATCCTTGGGGACCCAGCCTACCCCTTAATGCCATGGCTCATGAAGCCGTACACAGGCAGCCTGGACAGTAGTCAGGAGCTGTTCAACTACAGGCTGAGCAAGTGCAGAATGGTGGTAGAATGTGCATTTGGACATTTAAAGGCGCGCTGGCGCAGTTTACTGACTTGCTTAGACCTCAGCGAAACCAATATTCCCACTGTTATTACTGCTTGCTGTGTGCTCCACAATATCTGTGAGAGTAAGGGGGAGACGTTTATGGCGGGGTGGGAGGTTGAGGCAAATCGCCTGGCTGCTGGTTACGCGCAGCCAGACACCAGGGCGGTTAGAAGAGCACAGGAGGGTGCGGTACGCATCAGAGAGGCTTTGAAAACCAGTTTCATGACTGGCCAGACTACGGTGTGAAAGTTCTGTTTGTTTCTCCTTGATGAAACCCCCCGCCCCTTGGTTCCCTCTACTTCCCTGTAAGCTAACCACCCTCCCCTCCTCCCTTTGATCACCGCTTGCAGAGGCAATAAAGTCATTGTTGCTTCACATTCATCACACAAATAGGGGGATGACTACCAAGGTAGCCCAGGAGGGGTGGTGGAGGAGGGAAGGAAAATGCCACACAGCACTTTAAAAGTTTACAACTTTAAAATTTATTGAATGACAGCCTTCTTTTTTTTGGGCAATCCTCTGTGGCGGAGTGGCTGGTTGGCCGGTGGCCCCCCCACCGCGTTCTTGGGCGTCTGGGTGTGGAGGCTATGGAACTTGGGGAGGAGGGCGGTTGGTTACACAGGGGCTGTAGTGGCAGTCTGTGCTCCAGCTGCCTTTGCTGCAGCTCAACCATACACTGGAGCATACTGGTTTGGTCCTCCAGCAGCCTCAGCATTGAATCCTGCCTCCTCTCATCACGCTGCCGCCACATTCGAGCTTCAGCCCTCTCTTCAGCCCGCCACTTACTCTCTTCAGCCCGCCACCTCTCCTCCTGGTCATTTTGTGCTTTCCTGCAGTCTGACATTATTTGCCTCCACGCATTCGTCTGTGCTCTGTCAGTGTGGGAGGACAGCATGAGCTCGGAGAACATTTCATCTCGAGTGCGTTTTTTTTTCTTTCTAATCTTCACTAGCCTCTGGGAAGGAGAAGATCCTGTGATCATTGAAACACATGCAGCTGGTGGAGAAAAGAAAAGGGACAGCGGTATTTAAAAAGACACATTTTATAAAACACTGGCTACACTCTTTCAGGGTAAACCTTGCTGTTAACATTACATACATAGCACATGTGCTTTCGTTATAAGGTCGCATTTTGCCTCCCCCCACCGCGTGGCTACCCCCTCAACCCTCCCCCCTCCCTGTGGCTAACAGCGGGGAACATTTCTGTTCAGCCGCAGGCAAACAGCCCAGCAGAAATGGGCTCCTCTGAGTGTCCCCTGAAGAAAAGCACCCTATTTCAACCAGGTGACCATGGATTATATCTCACTCTCCTGAGGATAACACAGAGAGATAAAGAACGGATGTTGCTTGAACGCCAGCAAACATACCCTGCAATGCTTTGTTGTACAATGATTCCCGAGTACGTGTTACTGGCCTGGAGTGGTAAAGTGTCCTACCATGAAGGACGCAATAAGTCTGCCCTCCCCAGAAACCTTTTGCAAAGGCTTTGGGAGTATATCCAGGAGAGCCGCGAATGCCAGGGCAAAGTAATTCTTTCACATGCTTGCTTTTAAACCATGTATAGTATTTTAAAAGGTACACTCACCGGAGGTCCCTTCTCTGCCTGCTGGGTCCAGGAGGCAGCCTTGGGTGGGTTCAGGGGGTACTGGCTCCAGGTCCAGGGTGAGAAACAGTTCCTGGCTGTCGGGAAAACCGGTTTCTCTGCTTGCTTGCTGTGAGCTATCTACAACCTCGTCATCATCATCATCTTCTTCGTCCCCAAAACCTGCTTCCGTATTGCCTCCATCTCCATTGAAGGAGTCAAACAACACGGCTGGGGTAGTGGTGGCTGAACCCCCTAAAATGGCATGCAGCTCATCATAGAAGCGGCATGTTTGGGGCTCTGACCCGGAGCGGCCGTTCGCCTCTCTGGTTTTCTGGTAGGCTTGCCTCAGCTCCTTCAGTTTCATGCGGCACTGCTTTGGGTCCCTGTTATGGCCTCTGTCCTTCATGCCCTGGGAGATTTTGACAAAGGTTTTGGCATTTCGAAAACTGGAACGGAGTTCTGATAGCACGGATTCCTCTCCCCATACAGTGATCAGATCCCGTACCTCCCGTTCGGTCCATGCTGGAGCTCTTTTGCGATTCTGAGACTCCATCATGGTCACCTCTGCTGATGAGCTCTGCATGGTCACCTGCAGCTTGCCACGCTGGCCAAACAGGAAATGAGATTCAAAAGTTCGCGGTTCTTTTCCTGTCTACCTGGCCAGTGCATCTGAGTTGAGAGTGCTGTCCAGAGCGGTCAAAATGGAGCACTCTGGGATAGCTCCCGGAGGCCAATACCGTCGAATTGTGTCCACAGTACCCCAAATTCGACCCGGCAAGGCCGATTTAAGCGCTAATCCACTTGTCAGGGGTGGAGTAAGGAAATCGATTTTAAGAGCCCTTTAAGTCGAAATAAAGGGCTTCATCGTGTGGACGGGTGCAGGTTTACATCGATTTAATGCTGCTAAATTCGACCTAAAGTCCTAATGTAGACCAGGGCTAAGGCAGCAACTTCCTAGCTAAGTTTTTGTTTTAAATATATATTTTGAACATTTTTTAAACGTTGTGATTCACTCTTTGGAGCTAGCTGTAGTGATTAGACCAACCAGTTGGAGTGGTTAGGGAGAATTGCAGATGTTTCTCTTTCCCCCACCCCCACCCCCACCCCATGAGTAATTACACCACTAACCAGGCTTAAGGCTAAAATTTTCAGTACTGACGTTCCCAACCCTTTAAAATCAACTTTTCTGGGTCACTCACCTGTTAGCTACACAGTGTTTGGCTCAGAAGTGCAATATAAATAAATAAAAGATAATGTAAGTAATTCAATTCCAATTCAAGCAAAATGAACCTGAAAGAAATGAGATTTTCTTGTCAAAATCATTCCACTTTTCAAGCCCTCATTTTCCTAACAATGCTTTAATAACTGTGTTATGGGAATGACTAGCTTAGCAGGAGACATTAGAACTTGTCAAGGTTTCAGGGCAGGAGGGAAATGAGGTGGAGTGATTGCAGGTTGTGGCCACGCTGGGCTTTACACCAGTGAAAATAACAATGTATCAATTTAAGACTATTCCCCGCCTCAACTCTATTTACTGGAAAGGAACAATGAAGACTGCTGGCAAATTAATCTTGCTGGAAGTCTGTCTATAGGGCTCTGACAGAACAGAGGCTCCTAGTGCTGCCTACTGTACATCTTTGACCATTAAGTGTCAGTGCTATTGACCCTGGGGAGCACTTAATGGTGCCATTTATTTTAATTTCATATCACTTTGCACCAGTTCTTTAGAAACACAATTGCAGGAATTGCTTTACGCTGAGTCAATACTAGCTAGACAGCTTGAAGGCAGCATACAGGTTTCTTAAAAACAACATGCCCAAAATATGGGGCAAATCTTATTTTTTAAATTATGTTGGTTTGCAAACTCTGTGGAATTTTTGGTGGGCTTTTTCCTCAAATAAGTGTTCCCAAAAAGTGCTATTTCCTTTTTTTAAATTAATTGGTGCCCGTTAACCAATATCAGATTTACTATGTAAAACGTATACAATGCCTACACCCAGCTACCCCAAGGTTAATGGACTTTCACCAGCACTAAAGTTCAAGTTGGTTTACAAATAGAAAATAACAGGAAAAGTAGGCCCCTGCTACCTAGTGTGCTCACCTGGGGATAGCATCTCAAGATACTGCATTCGACTATGAGCATCTCAAATCCAGAATACATGTCTGCTTGTTTAAAATCCTAATTCTAGAAGACACTCAGGCACCTAAATATCTTTAAGCATATGGGCCAAACTCCAAATATATTTGAGGATCTGGGCCTAAGACACCATGATGATCGGGGCATAGGATAACCAAATAGAAGACCGGAAATATCTTGACAAACTGAAGGGAATCTAGAAAAAACACTAAAAGTGACTGAGGGCAATGGCTTTTGTGGGAGCGTAGGGAGGCTTTCATGTGTGTGTGGCGGGGAGAGTTTGTGGGGGCAGGTATTGTGTGTACCACTGCCCTTTAATGGGTGAAATCAGAACGGCACAAGTATATGTCAGCTGGGCACGTCTATAATAAATAATTTACTCAGAGAATTTCACTTTTTTTCTGTTTATAAATAGCACATGGACCACTTTTTTTTTTCTCAAAAGTATTTTAAATTTGCCAAAAAGTTCTTGGTCTGTAGTCCATTTACAAACAGTCTGTTGTGAAAATTGAATATCCGACATTTCAGCTGTTTTGATTGCCCCCATAGGTGACACAGTATGGTTGTGTTCTCTGATTGAATGAATATAATTCTTAGTATCAGGTTTCCAGGGCAAATACATTTACAAATTAAAAATTCACCTTCTGTCACTATTCCACAATATACCATTAAAATTCCTGCCAGTGAACTAATTCCCTTGAATCCTATCTACCAACGCCCAGAGGAGGGATATAAAGTTAACAAAGAAGGACATACCAATGTTATTTCTGCTGGAAGATACACTGCTGTGGGAGTAATTCCTGTAGTGTAAACACCTCTTTCTACAACTACATTTTCATGGATCTATGTTTCTGATGTTAAGTCATTTTCAACAGTAAAAGCAAGGGGACATGACATTTGTGTGAAATGCAGATAGTTTTGAGATCCCAGTAAGTGATGTGTCTCAAACATTTCTGAGTGATGCCTAGGATATTTGTGGAGAGCCAAACCAACAGGGGTGCAAACAGAGTGTGACCTACTATACCTTGGGGAAGTGTCTTGTAGCCCCCATATTCCTAATTTTTATATAATTGTGATCTTACCTTACAAAGCATGCTTTATATGTATCAGGGGAAAGGTTATGATCTGTTGAAAGTCATTTCTCCATCCATATACAGTATGTGTATAATTAATGCATATGAAGTTATGAGAATTGTGTTGTATGGTTGTAACTAAAACATGCTGTTAGTTGGGGAATCAGCCAGATATTAGCTCCCCAGAGGCAACAGCCGGGAAAGTAACCAATACCCGGGAGGGGTGTTAAACAACCCATCAACAACCATTGTCTAGCAAGGGGGCTACAATTCAATGACTCACCTGCATGAGGCCACACCAGGGGAATTGCTCAACCTTGTCTGGAAACTCAACAATGCCCCCAGACATGCCTGGACTTGTGCTCCCCAAGCACATAGGACTGAGGGTAGAAAACAGACACTGTGGCCACATGCTGGGCCTTTCTCCTTCACCCACCTACGCTGCAAGCAACAAGGACACTCTGAAGTCTCCAACTGAGGGGACTGGCCCAGATTTCAAGGGTGAAACCTGTGTGCTATGAACTGCAATGTCCAGTGGGGTGAGAAAAACTGCTCAGTCTAGTTGTTGCCCAGTCTAATAGGGTTGAGAGTTTAGACTGGGTGCTTGTATTTTATTTCTGTTGGTAACTAACTCTGACCTTTTTCCTATCACAGATTTTAAGTGATATTAAATCTTTTGTAGTCAATACATTTGTTTTACTGTTTATCTTTACCAGTGAGTTCGTATGAAGTGTGTGTCAAAAGTGCTCAGGTTTTACAAAGGCTGGTGTACATCCACTTTCTATTGATTAAATGGTGAAGCAATTAATACATTTGCATTGCTCGTCTTGAGCAGTGCAAGACAGTATATTCCTAGGGTACAGAGCTGGGGGGATTTGGCTGGTGCCTTTCCCTGTGTGGTTCATGAGTGGCTCTCGGCGCATTCATGCAATCTAGCTGGGTTTTGGGTCTCCACATGTGGTTGTGCTGAGTGATAACAGCACCTGGAGGGGTTTGCTGCTGGTCACTAGCAAGGCATTGTGAGAGGCAGCCCAGGCTGGAGAGAGTTCAGGGGGCACTGTGGTCCCACAGTCCCAGGCTGCACCTGGGAGGATCCCATCACACAGAGTCCCAGCAAATTCATTTAAAAATGCAAACAAATATTGGTGGTAACTTGGTGACAGTAGCCTTTCTAGTCACAGGCCCTACTGGGCTAGCAGCTCATGACAATTCTCTGGTTAGCTCAGGTGGTAGGGGGTCTGGTTTCCATTCGTGCTGATGCTGTGGAAATCTGAATGCCCAAGCTGCACAGCACAGGGATAACCATTCAATTCCCTACAGTTGGTGACCACAGATTGGTTACAGTATGTAGCACTGGGCTGTCTCCAAATACTTGAAGGAGGGGGATTGTGTAGGATGGCACAGGGATCTATAGCTAAGGCCCTTCTACACGAGTGAAACAACTGACTCAGGGGTCCCATCTGCAACACATTTGGGGCCCATTCACACTACTTATTTTAACTAAGTTTTAAATGGGTTCCCCTGACTGACCTGCTTTTGAAGTGTGGATGGGCTCTAATAATAAAGAGATGAAATTGTACAAAGGATATTTTAGGCTGGATATCAAGAAAAAATAACTCTCTAATGGTGATATCTGTCGAGCTGTGGAACAGACTCCCAAGGGAAGGGTTGGAAGCTCCCTCACTGGGGGCACTTTAACTAAATGGGTCAAACTTGGGGAAGAGAGGGGTGGATGGATAGATGCCCTCGTATCTATAAAATCCTCTGTTATCTGTGATTTTTGTTTATAGCACCTAGTGCAGTTGTAGAGGATGCATCTTCTCTCCTCAAAGTGAGGAAATATACAGCTGCCCCTTTCCATTCCGTTACACCACTGCCTCCACCCATATATGGCGAGCTGTGGAACCCACACCTGTCTGCACCCCTCTCAGAAAACAGCATCCCACCCCACAACCCACTCTGTGCCAAGTGACGTGTTTCGGAAACCCCCTGTGCTCACGGTTTCCAATGATGATCCTATCTCCTACACCGCTCCTCTAACTGGATGGTTAGAGTATGAGCCTGGAGGTCTCTGCAGAGCTGCAAACCCACAAAAGGATCGTTGACGCAAATGAAAAATTTTAAATGAAAATCCGCTCTTCCTCCTCACTAAGAAATGATTCAGGGAAAACACAAACCTTGTCATATCAGAAGGATGGCTTAGTACTATACTCCTAAATGGGAGATGATTGAGTCTTAATCCCACTGAGTGAAACTTGACTAGTTCCTATTAATAGTTTATTATTTCTGATAGCGTCCTCTCATCCAAATCCTTTGTACATCATTTATATGGGACTGTTAAGTGGCAAAGCAAAACCCACTTGAAGAGGCATTTTCCCATTTTAATAACATTTTCACACACTTCCACTAAGCTAGTCACTGATGCAAACCCAGTGTCCCTCTTGTGCACCAATCAAAATTAAAAGTAGCTGATCTTCAGGGGATGTTGCAGACTGAACCAAACACAGCAGTCTCCTGTGGTCGACACCAAAGCTCCTGGCTAATCACTGCCATTCACTTATCAATGTGCTTTGTTGTAATTTAATATCAGATCATTATGCAAATCACAGGATCTGAGTATAACTATTACGGCTAGTTGTGTTTACAAGTCACAAAGCAATCCTCCTTTGGGCTTAAGAACATAAATTCAGCCATACTGGGTCATAGAATCATAAAATATCAGGGTTGGAAGGGACCTCAGGAGGTCATCTAGTCCAACCCCCTGCTCAAAGCAGGACCAATCCCCAACTAAATCATCCCAGCCAGGGCTTTGTCAAGCCTGACCTTAAAAACCTCTAAGGTCAGACCAATGATCCATCTAGCCCAGTGTCCTGTCTTCTGATGGTGACCAGTGTCAGATGCTTCAGAGGGTGTGGCATGCTGTACTTCAAAGTAGCACCCTGGAACTCCCATATTCCCCACTGTCATATGATATGTTTTGTACAATGCATTCACATCATAGCAAGGATCTTTCTAGTAGCTAGAAGACAGAATAAAAGTCAGTGACATCATCACTTGGCCTCACAC
This sequence comes from Natator depressus, assembly GCF_965152275.1. NCBI lineage: Eukaryota > Metazoa > Chordata > Testudines > Cheloniidae > Natator > Natator depressus. Next base: position 150,917,173 of record NC_134236.1, read on the forward strand.
ACACCCTCCATCTCAACACCTGGAAGATTGTCCAGGAGACAGACTTTGAACTAGGGAGATTGGTCCCAGGCTGGAAGGGGGTCCAGTCTGTGTATTTAGGAACTGTAAGCTGCTTATACCATCCGTTAGAGTGAGAAACTGTTTGATTCAAATCTTGCTTAGTCTGCTTAAGTTAGAATTTAGATAGCAAATTTATTATTATTTTCTTAGGTAACCAGCTTTGATCTCTATGCCTGAGACTTATAATCATTTAAAATCTACCTTTCTGTAATTAATCAATATTTTATATTTCATCTAACACAGTCTGCTTTTGGTTGAAGTGCTTAGGGAATCTCAGCTCAGGTTAACAAGGACCGTTGTACATCCACTACCCTTTGAGTGGCAAATTAAATTTTGAGCTTACACTGGTCAGGCTTCTGACCAGTGTAAGACGGTACAGTTCTGGGGTGTAGGGCTGGAGCTGGGGGGAATTGGCTAGAGCCTCTCTATTGTTGGTTTATGAGTGGCTGGGAGATCATTCATGTAAATCAGTTGGTTGTGTCCCTACCTGTGGATGGCTGTGTAAGTGCAGTGCCTGTCAGAGGCTTGTAGCTTGACATCAGCATCACAGTGTGAAGGGCAGCCCAGGCTGGTGGGTTTGGAGGACTCAGTGATCCCACAGTCCAGGTTGCATCCGGGGATCCTTCAGAGAGGGAAGGAAAAGGGCAATTTATTGAGTGAGCCATCCCCTGCCATCCTGTCCCAGCTTCTGGCAGTCAGAGGTTTAGGGACATCCACAGCACGGGGTTGTGTCCCTGACCATCTTGGCTAATAGCCATTGAGGGATCTATCCTCCATGAACTTATCTAATTCTTTTTTAAACCCAGTTAAACTTTTGGTGTTCACAACATCCCATGGCAAAGAGGTCCATAGGTTGACTGCGTGTGAAGAACTATGTGCTTAGGTTTATTTTAATCCTGCTGCCTATTAATTTCATTGGGTGACTCCTGGTTCTTGTGTTATATGAAGGGGTAAATTACACTTCCTCATTCGCTTTCTCCATGACATTCATGATAGTTGCCCTTCTCTGAACTTTTTCCAATTCCAATGTACCGTTTTTGAGATGATGTGACCAGAACTGTTCACAATATTCAAGGTGGGGTGTACCATGGATTTATATCATGGCATTACAATATTTTCTGTCTTAATTTCTATCCCTTTCCTAATGGTTCATAACATTGTTAGCTTTTTTGACTGCCACTGTATATTGAGCAGATGTTTTCAGAGAACAATCCACAATGACTCCATGATCTCCTTCTTGAGTTGTAACAGCTACTTTAGACCACATTTTATATGTATAGTTGGGATTGTGTTTTCCAATGTGTATCACTCTGCATTTATCAACACTGAATTTCACCTGCCCTTGTGTTGCCCATTCATCCAGTTTTGTGAGATCCCTTTGTAACTCTTCACTCTTCTGCTTTGACTTAACTATCTTGAATAATTTTGTATCATCTGCAAACTTTGCCACCTCATTGTTCACCCTCTTTTCCAGATCATTTATGAATATGTGGAACAGCACTGGTCCCTGTAAAGGTCCTTGGGGGACCCCACTATTTACCTCTCTCCATTGTGAAAACTGACCATTTATTCCTACCCTTTGTTTCCTGTCTTTAACTAGTTACTGATCCATGATAGGACTTTCCCTCTTATTCCAGGACTCCTTACTTTGCTTAAGAACCTTTGCTGAGGGACCTTGTCAAAGGCTTTCTGAAACTCTAAGTACACTATATCCACTGGATCACCTTTATCCACATGTTTGTTTGACTCCCTCAAAGAATTCTAATAGATTGGTAAGGCATGATTTTCCTTTACAAAAGCCCTGGTGATTCTTCCTCAACATATCACATTCATCTATACATCCAATAATTCTGTTCTTTACTATAGTTTCAAACAGTTTGCTGAAGTTAGACCTACTGGCCTGTAACTGCCAGGATCACATCTGGAGTGTTTTTTCAAAATTGGCATTACATTAGCTATCCACCTGTAATCTGGTAGAGAGGCTGATTTAAACAATAGGTTACATATCACAGTTAGTAGTTCTACAATTTCATATTTTAGTTCCTTCAGAAATTTTGGGTGAATATCTTCTGGTCTTGATGACTTACTATCATTTAATTATCAGTTTATTCCAAAACCTCATAGATTTTAAGGCCAGAAGGGACCTTCATGATCAACTAGTCTGACCTCCTGCACATTGCAGGCAACAGAACCTCAACCACCCACTCCTGTAATAGACCCCTATTGGCTGAGTTACTGAAGTCTTCAAATCACGATTTAAAGACTTCAGGTTACAGAGAATCAGCCACCCTCATTACCACTACAAAAGTGATTTTTCCTCCCTTAGTATTCGACTGTTAATTGATTTATCTTGTTAGCACTGACCCCCCAACTTGGTAAGGCAACTCCCATCTTTTCATGTGCTGTGTATTTATACCTGCTACTGTATTTTCCACTCCATGCATCTGATGAAGTGGGTTCTAGCCAACAAAAGCTTATGCCCAAATAAATGTGAAAGTCTCTAAGGTGCCACAAGGACTCCTCGTTGTTTTTGCTGATACAGACTAACACGGCTACCACTCTGAAACCTGTAACTATTTAAACTAGTTTAAACCAGGAAGTGACCCATGCCCCATGCTGCAGAGGAAGGCAAAAAAAAATCCCAGGGTCTTTCCCAACCTGACTCAGGGAAAAATTTCTTCCTGATCCCATATATAGCAAACAATTAGATCCTAAGAATGTGGGCAGGACCCAACAGCCAGACAGCTGGGAAAGAATTCCCTGTAGTATCTCTCAGCCATTCCTCCCTCACAACTAGCATCCCATCACTGGCCATTGGAGATATTTGCTGCTAGCAGTCACAAGTCAACTATATACCATTGTAGGCAGTCTCACAATACCATCCCTGCCATTAGCTTATCAAACTCAGTCCTGAAGCAACTTAGGTTGTTTGCTCCCACTGCTCCCCTTGGAAGGCTGTTCCAGAACTTCATTCCTCTGGTGGTTACAAACCTTCATCTAATTTCAAGCCTGAACTTGTTGAGGGCCAGTTTATATTCATTTCTTCTTGTGTCAACATTGGCACCTTAACTTGAATAACTCCTCTTTCTCCTTGGTATTTATCCCTCTTATGTATTTATAGAGAGCAATCATATCTCCCCTTTGTTTGGTAAACAACCCAAGCTCTTTGAGTCTCCTCTTGTAATGTAGATTTTCCATTCCTCTGATCATCCTTGTAACCCTTCTCTGTACCTGATCCACTTTGAGTTCATCTTCCTTAAACATGAGAGACCAGAACTGCACAAAGTATTCCAAATGATGTTTTACCAGTGCCTTGTATAATAGTACTAACATTTCCCTATCTCTACCGGAAATATCTTGCCTGATGCATCCTAGGATTGCACTAGCCTTTTCCACAGCCACATCACATTGGTGGCTCATAGTCAACCTGTGGTCAACCAAAACACTGAGGTCTTTCTCCTCCTCTGTCACTTCCAACTGATAATCCCCAGTTTATAGCAAAAAGTCTTGTTGTTAGTCCCTAAATGCACTTTGCACTATTAAATTTTATCCCATTTACAAAATTAAATTAGGCTTGAATAAAGACTGGGAGTGGATGTGTCATTACACAAAGTAAAAACTATTTCCCCATGCTAATTTTCCCCCTACTGTTACTCACACCTTCTTGTCAACTGTTTGAAATGGGCCATCCTGATTATCAGTACAAAAGGTTTTTTCCTTCTGCTGATAATAGCCCACCTTAATTAATTCAGACAGCTGCAGCAGCACAGGAGCCAGCAAACAGAGCTGTAAACAGGGGAGCCTGAGTGGGAGTTTGAAAGGGGAGTTTGTCTTGTAGTGCTTGTTTGGGGTTTGTTTTTGCTGTGGGTGGTGGTGTTGTGTTTCCCAGATTAACAGAATTTAGGTGGAAAGGCTAAGACAGATACAGAGGCAGCAGTGGGAGTGACTCATGTCATGGAAGACACAATGAAAATGACTGGATGTGGAAGCTGCGGTATGTACATGATTCTGGAGGGGGCACCTGGTAAGAGTTTTGTCTGCATGAAATGCCGTCTGATAGAGCTGATGAAGGAAAAGATCCAAGGTTTGGAGATGCAGGTGGAAAGTCTGGTTGAGTTTAAGAAGGGGTTTGAGCAGATTATGGAGCAAAGACATGAGGTATCTGAAGGGACAAGCTCAGACTTGCAGATGGAAGCAGGACTGGGGAATTCTGAGGGGAGACTGGGTGAGGAAAGTGGTCAGTGGAAGCATGTGACTAAAAGAACCAGGCAGAGGAAAAGACAGGCTAGTGAAGGAGAAATAGAGCTCCTGAACAGGTTTTCAGAGTTGGAAAATGAAGAAGGGGCTCAACAGGTGGTCACTGAAGGTGGAAGGACCAGGAAGAAGAGAAGAGCGGCTAGTCCTATAGGAAAAGGGGAAGAGTCAATGGAGACTACCCCAAATATGAGCCCCAGGAGGATACAGGATGGGTTGAAGAGGATTACAAGGGAGAATAGGAATGGAAAAAACTTGCAGCCAGAGGGAACAGGGGATAGACTGGAGAATAGCACAGTCACCAGGAAAAGGCAGGTCTATGTGATCGGGGACTCTTTACTGAGAAGAACAGACAGGCCTGTAACCAGAGCTGATCCAGAGAATAGAAGGGTGTGCTGTCTTCCAGGTGCTAAGATACGGGATGTAGACCTGAGGTTGAAAAGGAACCTAAAGGGAGCAGGAAAGAATCCCCTAATTATCCTTCATGTGGGAACAAATGATACAGCTAGATTCTTGCTGGAAAGTATTAAGGGAGACTATGCTAGGCTGGGGAAGACGCTTAAGGAAATCGAGGCTCAGGTAATCTTTAGTGGGATTCTGCCTGTTCCTAGAGAAGGGCAACAAAGGTGTGACAATATTATGACTATCAACAGATGGCTTAGGCAGTGGTGCTATAAGGAGGGCTTTGGGATATATGGCCATTGGGAGGCATTCATGGACAGAGGACAGTTCTCTCGGGATGGACTTCATCTGAGTAGGGAAGGAAATAGACTTCTAGGATGGAGGCTAGCACAACTGATTAAGAGAGCTTTAAACTAGGAATTTGGGGGAGATGGTTGGGAGATGTCCAGGTAATCTCCACGCCGGATTTTAGCATTGAGAGGGAAGAAAATGAAGTAAGAAAGGATACAGCCATGGGTAGGAGAATGTATATAAGGAGGAAGGGCAGTGTGGATACCAGTCTAATAGGTTATACTGGCTGTAGAATGACCGTGCCTAATAGGGTACAGAATGTGAGCGAGGCCAAACAGCAAAAATTAAGATGTTTGTACACCAATGCGAGGAGCCTAGGTAACAAAATGGAGGAACTAGAGCTACTGGTGCAGGAAGTGAAACCAGACATTATAGGGATAACAGAAACATGGTGGAATAGTAGTCATGACTGGACTACAGGTATTAAAGGGTATGTGCTGATTAGGAAAGACAGAAATAAAGGTAAAGGTAGTAGAGTAGCATTGTATATCAATGATGAGGTAGCATGTAAAGAAATAAGAAGCTGTCATAAATATAAAGGGAAGGGTAAACCCCTTTCAAATCCCTCCTGGCCAGAGGAAAAATCCTCTCACCTGTAAAGGGTTAAGAAGCTAAAGGTAACCTCGCTGGCACCTGACCAAAATGACCAATGAGGAGACAAGATACTTTCAAAAGCTGGGAGGAGGGAGAGAAACAAAGGGTCTCTGTCTGTCTATATGCTGCTTTTGCCGGGGATAGACCAGGAATGGAGTTTTAGAACTTTTAGTAAGTAATCTAGCTAGGTATATGTTAGATTATGATTTCTTTAAATGGCTGAGAAAAGAATTGTGCTGAATAGAATAACTATTTCTGTCTGTGTATCTTTTTTGTAACTTAAGGTTTTGCCTAGAGGGATTCTCTTATGTTTTGAATCTAATTACACTGTAAGGTATCCACCATCCTGATTTTACAGAGGGGATTTCTTTACTTCTATTTACTCCTATTTCTATTAAAAGTCTTCTTGTAAGAAAACTGAATGCTTTTTCATTGTTCTCAGATCCAAGGGTTTGAGTCTGTGGTCACCTATGCAAATTGGTGAGGTTTTTTATCCAACATTTCCCAGGAAAGGGGGGGTGCAAGTGTTGGGATGATTGTTCATTGTTCTTAAGATCCAAGGGTCTGGGTCTGTAGTCACCTAGGCAAATTGGTGAGGCTTTTTACCAAACCTTGTCCAGGAAGTGGGGTGCAAGGTTTTGGAAGAATTTGGGGGGAAAGACGTTTCCAAACAGCTCTTCCCCAGTAACCAGTATTTGTTTGGTGGTGGTAGCGGCCAATCCAAGGACAAAGGGTGGAATATTTTGTACCTTGGGGAAGTTTTGACCTAAGCTGGTAAAGATAAGCTAGGAGGTTTTCATGCAGGTCCCCACATCTGTACCCTAGCGTTCAGACTGGGGGAGGAACCTTGACAGAAGCAATGGAATGGATAAGACAGAGTCCGTCTGGGCAAAAATTACACTGGGGAAGAAAACTATTAGAGCCTCCCCTGGGATAGTGCTTGGGGCGTGATATAGACCGCCGGGACCTAATTTGGATATGGATAGAGCCCTTTTTAATGTTTTTAATAAATACTAATGGAAACTGCATGATCATGGGAGACTTTAACTTCCCAGCTATAGACTGGAGGATGAGTGCTAGTAACAATAATAGGGCTCAGATTTTCCTAGATGTGATAGCTGATGGATTCCTTCATCAAGTAGTTGCTGAACTGACAAGAGGGGATGCCATTTTAGATTTGGTTTTGGTGAGTAGTGAGGACCTCATAGAAGAAATGGTTGTAGGGGATAATCTTGGTTCAAGTGATCATGAGCTAATTCAGTTCAAACTGAACGGAAGGATTAACAAAAATAAATCTGCAACTAAGGTTTTTGATTTCAAAAGGGCTGACTTTCCAAAATTAAGGAAATTAGTTATGGAAGTGGATTGGACTGAAAACTTATGGATCTAAAGGCAGAGGAGGCCTGGGATTACTTTAAATCAAAGCTGAAGAAGCTATCGGAACCCTGCATCCCAAGAAAGGGGAAAAAATTCATAGGCAGGAGTTGTAGACCAAGCTGGATGAGCAAGCATCTCAGAGAGGTGATTAAGAAAAAGCAGAAAGCATACAGGGAGTGGAAGATGGGAGGGATCAGCAAGGAAAGCTACCTTATTGAGGTCAGAACATGTAGGGATAAAGTGAGACAGGCTAAAAGTCAAGTAAAGTTGGATCCTGCAAAGGGAATTAAAACCAATAGTAAAAGCTAAACACTGAGGATGGAGTGGAGGTCAAGGATAATGTAGGCATGGCCCAATATCTAAACAAATACTTTGCCTCAGTCTTTAATAAGGCTAAAATGGATCTTAGGGATAATGGTAGCATGACAAATGGGAATGAGGATATGGAGGTAGATATTACCATATCTGAGGTAGAAGCGAAACTCAAACACCTTAATGGGACTAAATCGGGGGGGCCCAGATAATCTTCATCCAAGAATATTAAAGGAATTGGCACCTGAAATTGCAAGCCCATTAGCAAGAATTTTTAATGAATCTGTAAACTCAGGGGTTATACCATATGATTGGAGAATTGCTAACATAGTTCCTATTTTTAAGAAAGGGACAAAAAGTGATCCGGGTAACTATAGGCCTGTTAGTTTGACATCTGTAGTATGCAAGGTCTTGGAAAAAATTTTGAAGGAGAAAGTAGTTAAGGACATTGAAGTCAATGGTAAATGGGACAAAATACAACATGGTTTTACAAAAGGTAGATCGTGCCAAACCAACCTGATCTCCTTCTTTGAGAAAGTAACAGATTTTTTAGACAAAGAAAATGCAGTGGATCTAATTTTCCTAGATTTCAGTAAGGCATTTGATACCATGCCACATGGGGAATTATTATTGGAAAAGATGGGGATCAATATGAAAATTGAAAGGTGGATAAGGAATTGGTTAAAGGGGAGACTACAACGGGTCCTACTGAAAGGTGAACTGTCAGGCTGGAGGGAGGTTACCAGTGGAGTTCCTCAAGGATCAGTTTTGGGACCAATCTTATTTAATCTTTTTATTACTGACCTTGGCACAAAAAGTGGGAGTGTGCTAATAAAGTTTGCGGATGATACAAAGCTGGGAGGTATTGCCAATTTAGAGAAGGACCGGGATATCATACAGGAGGATCTGGATGACCTTGTAAACTGGAGTAATAGTAATAGGATGAAATTTAATAGTGAGAAGCGTAAGGTTATGCATTTAGGGATTAATAACAAGAATTTTAGTTATAAGCTGGGAACGCATCAATTAGAAGTAACGGTGGAGGAGAAGGACCTTGGAGTATTGGTTGATCACAGGATGATGATGAGCCACCAATGTGATATGGCCGTGAAAAAAGCTAATGCGGTCTTGGGATGCATCAGGTGAGGTATTTCCAGTAGAGATAAGGAGGTATTAGTACCGTTATACAAGGCACTGGTGAGACCTCACCTGGAATACTGGGTGCAGTTCTGGTCTCCCATGTTTAAGAAGGATGAATTCAAACTGGAACAGGTACAGAGAAAGGCTACTAGGATGATCTGAGGAATGGAAAACTTGTCTTATGAAAGGAGACTCAAGGAGCTTGGCTTGTTTAGCCTAACTAAAAGAAGGTTGAGGGGAGATATGATTGCTCTCTATAAATATATCAGAGGGATAAATACTGGAGAGGGAGAGGAATTAGTTAAGCTTAGTACCAATGTGGACACAAGAACAAATGGATATAAACTGGTCACTGGGAAGTTTAGACTAGAAATTAGACGAAGGTTTCTAACCATCAGAGGAGTGAAGTTTTGGAATAGCCTTCCAAGGGAAGCACTGGGGGCAAAAGATCTATCTGGCTTCAAGATTAAACTCGATAAGTTTATGGAGGAGATGGTATGATGGGATAACATGATTTTGGTAACTAATTGGTCTTTAAATATTCATGGTAAATAGGCCTAATGGCCTGTGATGGGATGTTAGATGGGGTGGGATCTGAGTTATCCAGGAAAGAATTTTCTGTATTATCTGGCAGGTGAATCTTGCCCATGTGCTCAGGGTTTAGCTGATCGCCATATTTGGGGTCGGGAAGGAATTTTCGTCCAGGGCAGATTGGAAGAGGCCCTGGAGGTTTTTCATCTTCCTCTGTAGCATGGGGCATGGGTCACTTGCTGGAGGATTCTCTGCTCCTTGAAGTCTTTAAACCACAATTTGAGGACTTCAATAGCACAGACATAGGTGAGAGGTTTTTCGCAGGAGTGGATGGGTGAGATTCTGTGGCCTGCATTGTGCAGGAGGTCGGACTAGATGGTCATAATGGTCCCTTCTGACCTTAGTATCTATGAATCTATGAATTCATCTTGTTACAGTTGGTATGGCAACACCCATTTTTTCATGTTCTCTGTCGGTGTATATATACAAATTTTATTAGCCTCCTCTATGGACATTTCAATCTAGGACAATTCCTTAGATTTCTCTCCTAAAAAGAATGGCTTATGTGTGGGAATCACCTTCATATCCTCTGCAGTGAAGATGGATGCAAAGAATTCATTTAGCTTCTCTGCAATGGCTTTGTCTTCCTTGAATGGTCCTTCAGTACCTTGGTTATCCAGTGGCCCCACCGATTGTTTGTTTGGCAGGCTTCCTGCTTCGGATGTATTTAAAAAAAATTTTACTTCTTCATCACCCACCCTTTCTCTATTCAGATGGGAGCAGCTACAGTTGAAACACCAGGTTTAAGTGAAGGTCTGGCTCTAAAGTTGACAACCCATGAGTGAGTCAGAGATGAGGGAGCCTGAAGAACACGTAAATTTTAACACTTCTCTGCAGGGTTTGTTGTTATTGTGGACAAGATCATCCAAGCAACTTCTGCTTCTCAGATGGTAGAAGAATATGCCCCAGCTTGTAAACACAGATGTATATATATCTATTGTGAGGAACAACCGGGGATTAATGGATTCAAAGACTGATTAGTTCTCTTTAACCTCCCGAACGGGGTAGGTGGTTTGGTGGAGCCCTCATTCCTGATGCTAAAGAAATGGACTTCAGACACAACTTTTCCAACCGATAAACTTTATTAATACCCCTCAAATTAATAATAAAATACATCATTAAATACCTATCTCTAAATTTAATATAAAATGTCCTTTCCATCTTAGAATAACATTTATCAGGTTAATGTCAAATAAACAAATAGTTCTGGATTCTCCACCCCACCCAAGCAAACTTCATCTACAGTGAAGGGCCAAAATCAGCTCCCTGATCCACCGCTAGTCAAACCTGGCAGAAGTTAGGGAACTTATGCTAGTGGAGAACTGGCATAGCCGTGCCGTGCTCTGCTCTGTCATTCTCCCGCCCCCGCTTCACTCCCCTGAGACACCTCATCTACAGGGCAGGAGTACAGGCTCTGCCTCATCCATCTACACCAGCCTTATACTATGGGAGTGTTTCCTATGCTACCCAACTAACAAAAGCTGAACGCCTCCTCAGGAGAGCAAAACCTATTGTACCCCCCTTGAACTTCACCATGTGTTGCTGAAGGCCCACACATCTTAATGTATTCACCTTCTCCCCACTCCCATTAGCCTTTTGTCCTTCCCCAAGGGGGCAACCCACACTTTGGGAAGCACTGCCCTTTTCAAAGAGAATTCTTTACTGACCATTTCTGCGTTGAACCTGCAGACTCTGCACCACATGAGCAGCAAGTAATCCATTCCATAATCTCAATAGAAATCCTATCTGTCTAATAAAGTGGAAGGCAAACTCCTTTTGTACAACTATAGGTCCTCCAGCAAACAGACTTTATTAGTGACAATTGACTAAGCCTCTACACCAGCCAAAAGGCTTCAGTAAAGGAAGCACTGACTAGCATATAAATAGATATATTAATATGTATTATCCGTGCCCTGTATATAAATATGCATTAAGCACCAAAAACGTTAAGCACAAATATTGTAACAGTGATATAACCTAAACTGGCCTATACCTTAATCCTGTTCACTTATGCTAAGTATCCCATAACACCGTTCTTTGCTTAAGTAAGCATTTGGCACAAGCAGAAAGGAAACTTGACAAAAATCAAGATACTATCATTCTATATTTTAGTACAAGCTAGGGAAGTACCTTCATGGACTGGTACGTGGAATGCTAGTATCGAAAAGAAAGATAAGGAAGGAATAGAACAAGTTAGAGAACTGGAACAAACTGATGGGTTGGATTTTAGTGATGTGTAAAGAAATGTGTAACCTGTAAAATCAGATAAATAGTCCCAGCTGAAATGTGTAACTTGGGGGCACACCATCTGCGTAAGGGAAATGTGTCATCACTGCATGGAACTGCTCTGCGGAGACTGATATCATATAGAACTTTTTTCCTGTACTATCTTAACAAATCTGACTGGTTAATTTGTCTCTTGAGTATATTTCATAATGAACCGTAAGTGTGGTCAAGCAATTGACTATACAATTTATCAGCAGAAGGACAAATCAGTCCGAAGTTTAAGGCCACTAACATTTGAGCTGCTCTTCCAATAAGGCTCTGGTTCCATATATAACTGATCCCAGCTCCCTCACCATCACACCCACAATAGGGTTTCTGGGCGAGGGGTCACTGAAGCGGTAGGGGACATCCCTGGCAAGAGACTGAAGTACAACACCTACCTTCTCTGGGTCCGTACATTATGAGGCAGAGAAAGAAGTCAATGGGCAAGGAAGAGAAAGGCTCGGAGAAGGAAGTGCCCTTGCCCTTCTAACATCCTCTGTGAACTTCAGAGGAACTTCCTCAATCTGAGGCACAGTTCATACAGAGGTGCAAACTACCCCCCGCAGCCTTCTATTTGACACTTCCGTGATGAGCTGAAGGGAGAGCAAGAGAAGTTGACCCACAAGAGTCATGCACTCTGTGTAGTAATCAAGATCAGAACTTCACTTGGCATCCATGACTTTTGCTCCTTTCAAAGACCCATTAGGGACACTACTGGCATCAACCAGCCCTCTGCCCCTGTGTGCCTAGGATACTTCCTAAACGCTGACAGGTTTCAGAGTGGTAGCCTGTATCAGCAAAAAGAACGAGGAGTACTTGTGGCACCTTAGAGACTAATAAATGTATTTGAGCATAAGCTTTCGTGGGCTAAAACCCACTTCATCCATCCAATGAAGTGGGTTTTAGCCCGTGAAAGCTTATGCTCAGATACATTTATTAGTCTCTAAGGTGCCACAAGTACTCCTCGTTCTTTTTCTTAAACGCTGTGAGCTGCAGGGTTACAGACCTCATTCTCTTTCCTATAGATAGGCACATGCAGCACCAAGTTGTTCCAGAATCCTATTCCATGGAGAACATCCCATCTGTACTGGGCATTATAGAGGGCACATACATACTCCTCTGAGGGAACCAAGGGGAGCTGATGCAGCCTATGAATATAGGAAATATACCTATTCCATGAATACAATGGCTGTAGGTGAAGCAAATATGGTATTCACAGCTATGGTGGCTAGATACCCAAGATCCTGCCACAACTCCCACATCCTGCCATTCCCCCACATAGCATTTACCCAATTTATAGTGTGAGTCCCCAGCCTCTGCAGTTCAGTGGCAGTGAGGGCTCGAACATTTGCCTAGCAAATTCATTCTTGAAGGGGAAGAAGGGTCACTAAGGTGTCAATTACTATTTCGTAGGATCCTACACAATTTAGAAATGGAATACTTAGGGCTCTTTGTTTACTGAAAGTATTTCTCTCTGTCTGAAACATAAAAAGAAAGTAAATACCTAGCCTTGGATATAAAAAGCCTTTTAATTGTAGGTGCATATAAAAGTGTTTTGTCTCTATATTGCACTGGTGCTGTAGTTGATTGAAGGACATAAGAACATAATTGAGGAAACAGTCTTGCAGGTTATAATCCCTTTATGGGCCCAGGTTTTGAAAAATTTATTTCTGTTTGCAGGTTGAAATTGAGCAAATCCTCAGAAGGCAATATTTTAGATTCAGCAGCTTTCTCAGTTTATGCCAGTTTTGCAGGGTGAGGGTTATACTCCGATTGTTTTTAGCCATATCAGGTAATTCTTGTTTTCGACAGGAGGCTGAAGAAATCAGGCTCACAGGAGACATTCTATTCTGGTCACGCCTTTGCACAGTTAACACTTGTCAGCTGGAACCGTAGGGCCTGATCCTCCTCTGCCTTGTACCTTGTGTAGTCTTTTGCACCTACACAGAGAGGATATTAAATGCTGCTATTTGGAACTGGCAGCCACTTAGCACAAGGCATAAATTATAACTCAAGAGGCAAGGAAGTGGCGAATCGGGCCCATTTTAATAGCACATTTTGCCATAGCTCAGATTGCTTCACTGTCTTGCTAATACCACTGCAGGTTTGAAAAGTGGAAGACTAGGAGTTGAGGGCACTCAGTACTTTGCAGGTTTAACTCCTTGGCTCTTTACTCTAGAGAACATGAAAAAGATCTAAAGTGAATGAAATTCCCAGGACATAGAGCAGTGATTCTTTTGGAACAAGACTTGCATGGTTGCGCTTAACAGGCCATCACCTGACCACAGGAAGCAGCGGAGGGGGGAAGGGAACCTTCCTCCTTTTTTGGCCCTCTCCGTTGAAAATACTCATTTTGCCTTAATCCCCACAGAATCATTACCTCATTACAAGGAAAGAAATCCTGCCATGATGAGAGTGGTCCCTCAATCCCTGCTAGATACCATCTTCTGTCCCCAGGAGGAAAATTGCTTTTTTATACATTTTGAACCAAATGTACTGAAATGACAAGCAATAGAATAATTACTAGAGCTGTCCAAAGGATAACATAGTCTGTTTTACAGCAACTGTGGGAGTTTTGAAAAGTGTTTTTTTCAGCATTGGAATCAAAACCAAAGACAGTGTGTGTTTACTTACGGTGGGCAATAGACTCAGCCATAAAGTTATCTTTAAACTTCACTTGTTTGGTTCTGAATTTTAGCAATTACAGAAGCTAGAGTGTGAATTCATTGGCACAATGGAGGTTGCCCTGGGGGTCAATGGTTCCAGTGTAGCAAGATCAATGGGTCCTCCCCTTTTTTGAAAGATATAATGCAGGGCACTTTACTCTCACACACTTGTAAAAGCTCAACACACAAATCTGACAATGCCTCTCACTCTGGACCTGCAGCAGCCCCTGCTATTCCAGTCCTAGGCTCTCCATGCAGTTCTGTCAATGCCTCTTGATCCTGACCTGTAGCCCCTCCCTACTGTATTCCAGTGCCACCCCCTTACAGTTCTGCTAGTGCTCCTCAAATCCAGTGCTGCAGCCTCCCTGCTATTTCAGTCCTGGACACCCTTCTAAGGGAAAGTCTACACTTAAAATGCTGCATCGGCACAGCTGCACTGTAGCTCTTTAATGAAGACGCTCTATGCCAACAGGAGAGGCGATAGCTATTTCAAAGGGAGAAGCTCTCCCACCAACTTAGCACTGTTTACACCAGGGGGTAGGTTGGTATAACTACATCGCTCAGATCAGGGGTGTGGATTTTTCACACGTAGTTATACCTCTGTAAGGCCACGTCTACATGAGCGAGCTTACAGCGGCACAGCTGTACTGATGCAGCTGTGCTGCTGTAAAATCACTCGTGTAGCCTCTCTGTGCCGACGGAAAAGAGTTCTCTGGTCAACATAATAAAACCACTTCCACGAGCAGCGGTAGCTATGGCAGTGGGAGAAGCTCTCCCACCAACATAGCGCTGTGAACACTGGCACTTCTATTGGTGTAACTTATGTTGCTTAGGGGGGGTGGGTTTTTTCACACCCCTGAGTGACAGAAATTATACTCACAAAAGTGGTAGTGTAAACAAACCCTTAGTCTGTACTGTAGACCTCAGACTACCTCATGAAACTCTGGTTCTTTATGGAGGTTTAAGTGTATCTCCACACAATTTGGTATAATTGGCATTCTCCACTTAGAGGACTCGCAGGAGTGGAATAAGGTATGTTGCTGGATAGGATTAAGCTGGAACATCAGTGCTCTGTAGCATGTATCTGTAGGAACCTGTAGACAATTCTGTTAGTCTCTTGCTTCCTTGAGTACCAATTATTCTTAAAAATGTAGGGGGGAGGAATTAACCGCTCATCCTTTTATTAAGCCCTGGTCTACACTAGGAGTTGAGGTCGAATTTAGCTGCGTTAAATCGATGTAACCCTGCACCCGTCCACATAACAAAGCCCTTTTTCTTGACTTAAAGGGCTCTTAAAATCGATTTCCTTACTCCACCCCCAACAAGGGGATTAGCGCTGAAATCAACCCTGCCGGGTCAAATTTGGGGTACTGTGGGCGCAATTAGATGGTATTTGCCTATGGGAGCTATCCCAGAGTGCTCCATTGTGACTGCTCTGGACAGCGCTCTCAACTCAGATGCACTGGCCAGGTAGACAGGAAAAGGCCTGCGAACTTTTGAATTTCATTTCCTGTTTGGCCAGCGTGGTAAGCTGCAGGTGAGTGCAGAGCTCATCAGCAGAGGTGACCATGATGTAGTCCCAGAATCACAAAAGAGCTCCAGCATGGACCGAACGGGAGGTACGGGATCTGATCGCTGTATGGGGAGAGGAATCCGTGCTATCAGAACTCCGTTCCAGTTTTCGAAATGCCAAAACATTTGTCAAAATCTCCCAGGGCATGAAGGTCAGAGGCCATAACAGGGACCCGAAGCAGTGCCGCGTGAAACTGAAGGAGCTGAGGCAAGCCTACCAGAAAACCAGAGAGGCAAACGGCCGCTCCGGGTCAGAGCCCAAAACATGCCGCTTCTATGATGAGCTGCATGCCATTTTAGGGGGTTCAGCCACTACTACCCCAACCATGTTGTTTGACTCCTTCAGTGGAGATGGAGGCAACACAGAAGCAGGTTTTGGGGACGAGGAAGATGTTGATGATGAGGTTGTAGATAGCTCACAGCAAGCAAGTGGAGAAACCGGTTTTCCCGACAGCCAGGAACTATTTCTCACCCTGGACCTGGAGCCAGTACCCCCCGAACCCACCCAAGGCTGCCTCCCGGACCCGCCAGGCGGAGAAGGGACCTCTGGTGAGTGTACCTTTTTAAATAGTATACATGGTTTAAAAGCAAGCGTGTGTAATGATTCATTTGCCCTGGCATTCGCGGCCAGTACAGCTACTGGAAAAGTCTGTTAACTTGTCTGGGGATGGAGCAGAAATCCTCCAGCGACATCTCCATAAAGCTCTCCTGGATGTACTCCCAAAGCCTTTGCAAAAGGTTTCTGGGGAAGGCAGCCTTACTCCATCCACCATGGTAGGACATTTTACCACGCAAGGCCAGTAGCACGTAGTCGGGAATCATTGCAGAACAAAGCATTGCAGTGTATGTTTGCTGGCATTCAAACAACATCTGTTCTTTATCTCTCTGTGTTATCCTCAGGAGAGTGATATCATGGGCACCTGGTTGAAATAGGGTGCTTTTCTTAAGGGGACATTCAAAGGTGGCTGTTCCTGCTAGGCTGTTTGCCTGTGGCTGAACAGAAATGTTCCCCGCTGTTAGCCACGGGAAGGGGAGAAGGGGGAGGGGCTAGCCACGTGGTGGGGGGAGCCAGAATGCAACCTTGTAACGAAAGCACATGTGCTATGTATGTAATGGTAACAGCAAGGTTTACTGTGAAAGAGTGTACCCATTGTTCTATAAAATGTGTCTTTTTAAATATCACTGTCCCTTTTTTTTTCTCCACCAGCTGCATGTGTTTCAAGGATCACAGAATCTTTTCCTTCCCTGAGGCTAGCAAAGATTAGAAGGCAAAAGAAACGCACTCGCGATGAAATGTTCTCTGAGCTCATGCTGTCCTCCCACACTGACAGAGCACAGATGAATGCGTGGAGGTAGACAATGTCAGAGTGCAAGAAAGCACAAAATGACCGGGAGGAGAGGTGGCGGGCTGAAGAGAGGGCTGAAGCTGAAAGGTGGCGGCAGTGTGATGAGAGGAGGCAGGATTCAATGCTGAGACTGCTGGAGGATCAAACTAATATGCTCCAGCGTATGGTTGAGCTGCAGGAAAGGCAGCTGGAGCACAGACCGCTGCTACAGCCCCTGTGTAACCAACCGCCCTCCTCCCCAAGTTCCATATCCTCCTCACCCAGACGCCCAAGAACGCGGTGGGGGGGCCTCCGTCCACCCAGCCACTCCATCCCAGAGGATTGCCCAAGCAACAGAAGGCTGGCATTCAATAAGTTTTAAACTTTTAAAGTGCTCTGTGGCCTTGTCCTTCCCTCCTCCACCACCCTTCCCGGGCTACCTTGGCAGTTATCCCCCTATTTGTGTGATGGATTAATAAAGAATGCATGAATGTGAAGCAACAATGACTTTATTGCCTCTGCAAGCGGTGATCGAAGGGAGGAGGGGAGAGTGGTTAGCTTACAGGGAAGTCGAGTGAACCAAGGGGCGGGGGGGTTTTCCATCAAGGAGAAACAAACAGAACTTTCACACCATAGCCTGGCCAGACATGAAACTGGTTTTCAAAGCTTCTCTGATGCGCACCGTGCCCTCCTGTGCTCTTCTAACTGCCCTGGTGTCTGGCTGCGCATAACCAGCGGCCAGGCGATTTGCCTCAACTTCCCACCCAGCATAAACGTCTCCCCCTTACTCTCACAGAGATCGTGGAGTGCACAGCAAGCAGTAATAACAGTGGGAATATTGGTTTCGCTGAGGTCTAACCGAGTCAGTAAACTGCGCCAGCACGCTTTTAAACGTCCAAATGCACATTCTACCACCATTCTGCACTTGCTCAGCCTGTAGTTGAACAGCTCCTGACTACTGTCCAGGCTGCCTGTGTATGACTTCATGAGCCATGGCATTAAGGAGTAGGCTGGGTCCCCAAGGATAACTATAGGCATTTCAACATCCCCAACGGTTATTTTCTGGTCTGGGAGTAACGTCCCTTCCTGCAGCTTTTGAAACAGACCAGAGTTCCTGAAAATGTTAGTGTCATGTACCTTTCCTGGCCATCCCACATTGATGTTGGTGAAACGTCCCTTGTGATCCACCAGTGCTTGCAGCACTATTGAAAAGTACCCCTTGCGGTTTATGTACTCGCCGGCTTGGTGCTCCGGTGCCAAGATAGGGATATGGGTTCCATCTATGGCCCCACCACAGTTAGGGAATCCCATTGCAGCAAAGCCATCCACTATGACCTGCACATTTCCCAGGGTCACTACCCTCGATATCAGCAGACCTTTGATTGCGTTGGCTACTTGGATCACAGCAGCCCCACAGTAGATTTGCCCACTCCAAATTGATTCCCGACTGACCGGTAGCTGTCTTGCATTGCAAGCTTCCACAGAGCTATTGCCACTCACTTCTCAACTGTGAGGGCTGCTCTCATCTTGGTATTCTTGCACCTCAGGGCAGGGGAAAGCAAGTCACAAAGTTCCATGAAAGTGCCCTTACGCATGCGAAAGTTTCGCAGCCACTGGGAATCATCCCAGACCTGCAACACTATGCGCTCCCACCAGTCTGTGCTTGTTTCCCAGGCCCAGAATCGGCGTTCCACAGCATTAGCACCATTAGCACCATGATGCCCACATTGCCAGGGCCCGTGCTTTGAGAGAAGTCTGCGTCCATGTCCTCATCACTCTCGTCACCATGCTGACATCGCCTACTCGCCCGGTTTTGCTTTGCCGTGTTCTGGTGCTGCATATACTTCTGGATAATGCATGTGGTGTTTAATGTGCACCTAATTGCCAAAGTGATCTGAGCAGGTTCCATGCTTATCGTGGTATGGCGTCTGCACAGAAAAAAGGCGTGGAACGATTGTCTGCTGTTGCTCTGACGGAGGGAGGGGCGACTGACGACATGGCTTACAGGGTTGGCTTTCAGGGAGTTAAAATCAACAAAGGGGGTGGTTTTACATCAAGGAGAAACAAAAACAACTGTCACACAGAATGGCCCCCTCAAGGATTGAACTCAAAACCCTGGGTTTAGCAGGCCAATGCTCAACCCAATGCTCAACCCACTGAGCTATCCCTCCCCCTGGTATTTCAGGAAGGACTGAATCTCCATTAAACTTTTCAAGGTGCCCCTGACAGACCTCACCGAAACGATTGTCGGCCGTTGATTTCACGGAGGGAGGGAGGGGGGAGCAAATGAATACAAATCTGGTGTATTTCTTTTTTTGATCCATTCCATCTATCTTTTACATCTTTTGGCTGGCAGCAGACGGTGCAGTAGGACTGCTAGCCATCCCCATCTCCTGCCTGCTCACCATAAGACGATACAATAGGACTGCCGGCAGGACTAAAGAGAATGTCCTGGTCGAGTCACTCCTAATTTAGTCCCGGTGCCCATGTCTGCCCAGGCGCTCCTGACCGACCTTACCAAGGTGGCCAGGAGCACCTCGGACATGACGACGATGGTTATGAGGCCTATTGCTCCGTCTGCTGCCACAAGGCAATGGATTGCTGCTGTGTAGCAATGCAGTACCGCATCTGCCAGCACCCAGGAGACGTATGGTGACAGCGAGCTGAGCGGGCTCCATGCTTGCCGTGGTATGGCATCTGCACAGGTAACCCAGGAAAAAAGGCGTGAAATGATTGTCCACTGTTGCTTTCACGGAGGGAGGGAGGGCCTGACGACATGTACCCAGAACCACCCGCGACAATGTTTTTGCCCCATTAGGCATTGGGATCTTAACCCAGAATTCCAATGGGCGGCGGAGACTGCAGGAACTGTGGGATAGCTACCCACAGTGCAATGCTCCGGAAGTCGACACTAGCCTCGGAACTCGGGAAGAACTCCGCCGAGTTAATGCAGTTAGAGCATTTTGTGTGGGGACACACACAATCAACTATATAAAAACGATTTCTAAAAAATCGACTTATATAAATTCAACCTAATTTCGTAGTGTAGACATACCCTGAGAAACAGCAATTGCAGAGACACCTGTTGAAATAAAAGAACTAGACTGAGATCTAAAACTCGTTGCCATGAACAAATTCTGTTCTTTGAAGGTGCAAACATAGCAATTTGGATGTAACATTTTCTCTTGAGTTAGAAAGAACTATTGAGATTCCTGGGACCCAGTGCCCTGAATTACATTGTTACAATGAACTCATGCAGCATTTGGGCGGCTCATTGGGACCTGCACAGGTTCTTTATGTAATGTAAGATTCCTTGAAGAACACAGGAGATTAAATTGACCTTAATTACAGTGCTTCAATTCCTCATTTGCAAAACAGGTACAATATGATTTCTCTATCTCACTGAAGTGTTGTGGGGCTAACTCTCAATGTCTAGAAGGTGCTCAGATACTATGGTGTTAGTACCATATACTGTAAATACACGCATATATAATTGACTTGTTACGATTAATTATTAGAAGGCAGCATTGTCTAGAGCAGGGATGGGCAAACCTTTTGGCCTGAGGGCCACATCAGGGTGCTAAACTGTATGGAGGGCCAGGTAGGGAAGGCTGTGCCCCCCAAACAGCCTGGCCCCCGTCCCCTATTCGCCCCCTCCCACTTCCCGCCCCCTGACTGTCCCCCTCAGAACCTCCGACCCATCCAACCCCCATGCTCCTTGTCCCCTGACTGCCCTGACCTATCTACACCCTTGCCCCCTGACAGGCCCCCTGGGACTCCCACGCCCTATCCAACCCCCCCCTGTTCCCCAACCACCCTCTCCCAGAACCTCCGCCCCCTGCTTTCTGTCCCCTGACTGCCCCCCGGGACACCCTACCCAACCCCTCCACCACCGCACATGCACGTGCCGCCGCCACCCCCTTACCATGCTAGTCGGAGTGGCAGGAACTCGCAGCCCCGCTGCCCATGCAGTGAGGTGAGGCTGCGGGGGAAGGGGGAACAGCAGGGGAGGGGCTGGGGGTGAGCGTCCCAGGCAAGGAGCTCAGGGGTCGGGCAGGACGGTCCCACGGGCCGTAGTTTGCCCACCTCTGGTCTAGAGGTTAGAGCAGGGGGCTGGGAATCAAGAAGCCTTGGTTCTTTCCCCAGCTCTACCCTTGACTCAGTGCAGGCCCCTGGCAAGTTACTTCTCCCTCAGTGTCTCCCTTTTCCTATCCATAATATGAGGACAATAATAGAGACCTATATCCCAGAAGGGTCGCGAGACTGAAGTCATTCATATCTGTAGAGTGTTTTGTGATTCCTGGTTGAAGGTGCCAGAGAACTGCAAAGTATTAGTCGTATCATTGCCTTTGTGAGAGCCTAGCACAGCTGTTTCTGAGTCTATACTATTCCAGCACAAAAGCAGGGATGGCAGAAGTTGCTCTCATCTTGGCCATCCTTGAGCAAGCCCCTGCTCGCTCTTTAGGACATGTGCTTTGGAAAGTGAGGACAGGGCATGTCCAGGCCTGTGCCTCAAGCACATCAGCCCCAGGCACTTCCATGACTCCGACTGCCACTGCTCCAGCCACTCTTGGAGCCTATCGCTGATCATTCAGCTCGGCAAAATGGGAAGCAAGCAAAAGCAGAGGCAGTGAGAGAATCCACCAGCTGCACTGCAACTTTGTCCTCCAGAGCTTCCTTTGCTTGCCTGGCCGGGGAAGTCACTCAGTGCCTGTTGCGTGCATCAGAAAGCCAGGCAGGACAACTGACACCTCTCCGGAGGCTGCTGCACCCATATTGCAGGTTCAGAGGCAGCCAGGAACTCGCATCCCCATAGCAAAAAGCTACAAGAGTAGTTGGAATTTTACAGGCTCCAGCATATCCCTTGACTCTGAGGAGGATTCATAAATTGCAATCAGACTGGGTCTCTTGTGTGGCAGGCACTGGTCAATGCCCTGCTGGTCCTGGGTGACCGGGTTTTTGCTCTGTGTCTCATTTTGCATGATCCCGTTGTTTATAATACGTGGCTTTTTACACATAGTACTCTGTGCAGTGCCCTCACTGAAACCTCTGTATAAATGTGAATTCAACAGCCATTATACTCCCAGCAGCAACAACCCACATTCAGTGCCTCAGAGCCTGTTAATCTGTGATGGTCATAAGGCTACTTATCTCCTGCTCTTTTCAAATAGCTCAGCAGTGGATACAAAAGAGAAATGGCAGGAGCTATTCATCTCTGCAGTCTGAGGGGTTTTTTGCTGCACTGTTGCTATATTACCAAATGTCACTTTTAAAACTAATGGCAACATTTCCAAGAGAGAGAAGAGATGAATATCTCCTGGGTTTCTGCAAGTGGAAGACTCTTGGCCTAGAGGAGAACAGCTATTAACACAGCCTGCATTCTGATAGTCTAGCAAGCCTCGCTGCCTATTCGCTAATTGATGCACCAGTGACCTGAAAGATCTGGTTCAAATCACCTTTGGGCCCATCTTTAGCTCTGTTACATCTATTTGGTGGTGAATCTTCATCTCTTTCTCTTGGCTCCAGCCCAGAGGGAGAGAGATACAAGAATAGTAATTTAAAATGGGGATGTTCAGATACCACAGTGATAGCCACTGCTATAAAAAAATATAGCGATGGGATCCAAGAGATTTTAAAAAGAGTTATTCCAGAGGCATGCTAAGGAAGACAAATGAGAACTAAAAATGTGCAAAGGAAATAAAATACTAAAGAAAATTAGCATTTGGAGTGTATTGGGGTTTCTGTTCCCATGGCCCTAGCGGTGGAACATTTGAGGAGCCAACCCATTATCTCTCTCCCCTTTAACCTCTGGGGGTCCCATATGGGAGCCATCATCTTTCCCAGCTACAGAGAAGTAGTGGCAATAGGGTTTTAATCAAAGAATTAAAATACAGGGGTCCAGGAGCAACTCTCTGTATTTACTTTTTCCTCTAAATAGGTTGTTTTCCCACACTGAAGTTTTGAGAAAGAAACCACTCTTGTGTGCTTTTACGGATTTATAAAAAGGCTAAGCAAAAATACGTTTAAGCAAAATATCTCTAACTAATTTATTTTCAATTTCCCTAAACTCATTAAATATAACAATGCAATGATCAAATCAAGGTTACAACTGAAATTCAATCAGTAAATCCATGGATCAATTTATCTGTCTCACCAGTTACTACAATGAGTAATTAAATCAATGTACAAGGTTACCTCAGGAATTACTTCAATACCTCACAGGACAGTTAAGGAAGAATGAGTTTCTTTTAATCTAATTAATTGGCTTAAGAGTCTGCTAAGGACAGAAGCTGACTCTTGCCTTAAGTTTCTCGGAACACATAAAACCTATGTTGGACTTTATTTACTTATGGATTGAACCAGTTTTGAAACTGGTTCAAGTTGAGTTAATCCACTTCTAAAATGCTAGCATATACATGCTGCAATGCACCACAGCAAATTAACTCCACACTTACTGTGAATTGTGGAAGTTTGCTGCCCATCACTTTTTACATGCCTCCAATGGCTATCCCACACTGCTTTGAAATCAGCCCTTTATCTGTCTGTTTACCTGTGTGCTTCCCCTGCCCTGGTGTCAAATTCCCAGGTGTCAAACCCTCCCCTCACCCTTTAAAAGCTGACAGTTTTTGCCCATTTTCTCCTGGATTTAAATGAATCAGCATTCTTGTGATACTACAGCAATTCTACTCCACAAACCACACCACATGCCTAGGAGCTGTGCTGAGACTCTGGATTTCATTGCCATCTGGAGAGAGGCATCAGTGCAGGAAATTCTTGTGGCCAGGGATCATAATAAA
This sequence comes from Natator depressus, assembly GCF_965152275.1. Taxonomy (NCBI): domain Eukaryota; kingdom Metazoa; phylum Chordata; order Testudines; family Cheloniidae; genus Natator; species Natator depressus. The sequence continues at coordinate 150,940,882 of NC_134236.1, forward strand.
GACCTGTTTGTGGACATTGCAAAGCAGTTGTTTGCACAGGGTTATGACCAGGATGCATACCAATGATGGGTAAAAAGCAAGCAGCTCAGGAGAGTTTACATTAAAAAGAAGGATGCAAGGAAGACACTGGGCAGGGAATGTGTGATCTGTCCATTTTATGAAGAACTGGACAGGATTTTACACAATTATACAACCATCCAACCCTGACAGGTTGGGGATTCTGCTGTCAGCTCTCTTCCCCTCCCTCCCCACAAGGGCAACCAGCAACACTCATTGGAGGCTGAGTGGGATGAGGATGGAGAGGAGCTGTCCTCTAGCTGCTCAAACCGCTGAGCAAGTGTCTGTATTTGGGCCTCCCCATCATGAAGGTTTCCTTTCTTCATCTTACAAATATCATATCACAATACAACAACATGATGCTACAACATTTTTTTCTGCTGCTTCCAACCTATTCCACAAACAGCACCATCTGCCTTTCAAATGGCCAAATGCACACTTGACTCAGCAGCTGCAGAATGACAGTCAACCGTTACAAAGTTCCTTCCTTCTGTCCAAGTGGCCTGTGAATGCTTCATTAACCAGGGAAGAAGGGGATAAGCCAATTCTCCCAAGATAACCAAAGCCAGCTCACCACCACTAATGCTCATAGAGTTCCTTGGGGCAAACAGTCCTATCTCCATTAATACAAATACAGCTGAGTTCCAAAAGATCCTAGCATCATAGGCCCTTCTTCCTGACCACCCTGCATTTATGTTTGTAAACCTGCCATGGTGGTCAACCAGCTCTTGGAGCACCATGGAGAAATAACTCTTTCTGTTTATAAATTCTGTGCTCGGATGGAGGAGTAAATGATAGGCACATGGGTTCCATCAATTGCCCCAATACAGTTTGGGAACCCCCATGCATACAAAGTCATAATAATTTCCTTAGCATTACCCAGCTTTATAACCTGGTACAACAGTACCTTTTCCATGGTGTGACACACCTGCATGACAATGGCTCCAACAGGTGATCTCCCCCATGCTGAATCAGTTGGCTATGGAACAGTAGCATTCAGGGATGGCTAGCCACCCATATGGCAATGGTGACCCACTTCTCCATGGAAATGGAGCATCTCATGTTCGTACATTGGCACTGCAGCTCCACAGTCAGTGCAGCACAGATCTCAATCAAGATTGCCCTCCCATCCTGAAATTCTCTCGCCGCTGCTGATCTTCAGAATGATCCTTTCCTACCAATCAATGCTGGTCTACTAAGCCCAGAAACAGCGCTGCACAATGTGGAGCTGATCCAGGAACTGGACCTCTAGAACCAACCACTCGGTGTCCTCCTCTTCCCCCTTACTCTCGTCCCACTTCTATTACTGCTGCCCCACCACATAGCACTGCAATGGGCGGTCTCCAAATCTGAATTTATCTGGCTTGGAGTGCCGAAATACAACCCAAGAAGCCTGTGCGTATTTGAGGCTGCCACCATAGCGGAACGGCGTATTGCTGGGTCCATGCTGGCCAACAGCAGTTCAACAAAGGCGCGAGCCAGCACAGAAAATAAACACGGTATAGAGACACGGGATTATCCAAAAATCTGAAATCACCTGGCTTCCCACAATTCATAATGAAAAACATCCCAGGATGCAACGCTGCTGCACGGTGAAGTAAAGGATCATAGGACACCCTCCAAGAACACAATCTCGTCAGTTTGCAACAAGCTGCATGCACCTTGTGTACACACAATGCAAACTGAAAACTGGAACAGGCATTCCACGTGCACACTATTGGTTCAGCTTCTATACAGCACTTTACCAGACACATAGCAAATTCACAATAACCCCCCTCTGCCCATGCGGACAAACCTTTAGCTCATTCCTCTTCCCCTATTAGTACAGCGTCAATGTCTTTCTGCATCTGCTGGCACTTTTACACAAATACAGAAGTGATTCTTAAATCAGACACTTAGCAGGTTTGGAATAACATGCTTTTAACCCAAACTAATCTCTTACTAATTAAACAACAACTTGGGAGTTTTTTAGTGTGTACCTGGAGAAACAGTTGATGACACACCAGACTCTCTACTAGAATGTTGCAGAATTCAAACAAAAGCACTATCATGTCATCTTCTTCCAGAGTCGCTAACTCATCTGGTCAGTCTGAGCTGAGAACTAGTTCTGATGTTGCAAGTAACTTGAGCTCATTTTGCATGCACAGAGGTGGTCTTTTTTCTCTCTTAGTTATAGCTTCAAACTTGTTAGTCTTTTGCATCTCCTTCTCCAGATGGCCAGTCCAGGGAAGAGATCAGGATACAACTTCAGGTGTCACTAATGTAAGAGAGACCCCTTTTCTTTCTACATGTTTTAAGTCTTTTGTAGAGGTCAGTGTCCCCTTGCTACACCTCAGGGACCATCCTTGTCCAGTTAGCAATTCCAGCATGTTGGTTATAGTTCATCATGGACCAAGAATTAGGTATTTTGATATGAGGCGATAGTAGAAGTCCACCTCAAACTGGAATCATTTTCCTGAAAAGTCTGGTGGTGACCACAAACAGATATCCTCTTTGTAAGCAGGCCCAAAGGAGAAGGAGTTGGTAACAGATCTCTGCTTAGGCCAGACATAAATAAGTGTCTTAATTGTCTCAATATAATTAATAGCTGGTCATGATTACACATTCACTTGTTTCCACTCATCTTCAGGACAGTCAGTAAGCATGACGAGGGAAGAATCATAGAATATTAGAGTTGGAAGAGACCTCAAGAGGTCATCTAGTCCAACCCCCTGCTCAAAGCAGGGCCAACACCAACCAAATCAAGGGACTCAAAGGTGGGGGCAGAGTTTAGGGTGAGTTAACTTATCCTAAATAACCTTTTGACTACAAGCCAGAAATGCTAAACTTCACCATTTATCCTACCAATGTTGCTCAGGTCTAAATTAAAATATGGCAATATGCTCTGTTTTGCCTGAGAGCTCCCCCACCCCTCTGCTCAAGTAGATATCACAGCATGGCCAAATGCTTTGGACTCTCAGTGCAAGGAACCAGAAAGGGGACTGAAACCCAGGGCTTCTGAACGACAGACCAAGGACATGGCTACACTTTCGAGTTAGAGTGCATTAAAGCAGCCCTGTGCGCTCTAACTCACAACGCATCCACACTGGCAAGGCACATAAAGCGCCCGGACTCCGCGGCTAGAGCGCTCCTGGTAATCCACAAGTGGAATAACGTTTGATGCACCCCCCAAAGGAGCGCTGCAACACCAGTGTGGACGCCCTGGTCTGTTAATGCGCTCTGACTGGCCTCCAGAAGTATCCCACAATGCCTGTTCTAGCCACTCTGGTCATCACTTTGAATTTTACTGCCCTGCCCTCAGGTGACCAACTGTCAGACCCGCCCTTTAAATTCTCTGGGAATTTTGAAAATTCCCTTCCTGTTTGCTCAACCAGGCGTGGAGTGCTCTCAGCGAATCTTTCCAGGTGACCATGCCTCCATGCGCCAGGTGATCCCCAGTATGGAGCAATGGTGAGGTGCTGGACCTCATCAGTGGTTGGGGGGAGGAAGCTGTCCAGTCCCAGCTGCACTCCAGCCGTAGGAATTACGATACCTTCGGGCAGATATCAAGGGACATTATGGAAAGGGGTCATGACCGGGACGCACAGCAGTGCAGGGTTAAAGTGAAGGAGCTGTGGAAATGCCTACCGCAAAGCCCACGAGGCAAACCGCTGCTCCAGTGCTGCCCCTGTGACCTGCTGTTTCTACAAAGAGCTGGGCGCGATACTTGGGGGCGACCCAACCTCCACTCCAAGTACCACCATGGACACTTCAGAGCCCAGTTCAACAAGGCAGGAGGAGGAAAGCGGGAGCAAGGGTGCTGAGGAAAGAAAGACACCCCGGCATCCCTAGATGCATGCAGCCAGGAGCTGTTCTCAAGCCAGGAGGAAGGTAGCCAGTCATGGCGGCCAGTGCTTGGGGAAGGACAAACACCAGAGAAGGTGCCCGGTAAGTGGCTTTTATTTTGTTGTTCAGTGCAGGCTCATGGGACGAGGAGGGTTAGGGCTGCATGCATGCCTAGATGCGGAATAGAGCGTGATGTGCTCTCTCACATCGCGGTAATCAACCTCAGTGATCTCTTCAAAGGTCTCATCCAGGAGTTGGCCAATGCGCTTGCGCAGGTTTCTTGGGAGAGCCACTGTGGTCCTTGTCCCAGTCAAGCTAACATGTCTGCGCCACTGTGCTGTGAGGGGCGGGGGGATCATTGCTGCACACAGGCAAGCTGCATATGGGCCAGGGCAGAAGCCGCATTGTAGTAGAAGACCCTACCTTGCTTCCCAGGTCACCCTCAGCAGCGAGATATCTTCCAGGACGAACTCCTGTGGAAAATGTGGGGACAGTGTTCAGCATAGCGCCCCCCTGCAGCTGTTGGCTCTCCCCAAGGCACGGAAACCCAGAGGGCAGTACAGCCATGAAACAATCAGTGCCCCTTGACCCCGTGCTTACTCACCATTTTGGGGCTCCCTCGGGTTATGTGTGCTTGCTTTGGGATGGGCAAGTTATGCTATTGTCGGATTTCAGAGTAGCAGCCGTGTTAGCCTGTATTCGCAAAAAGAAAAGGAGTACTTGTGGCACCTTTGTTAGTCTCTAAGGTGCCACAAGTACTCCTTTTCCTTATGCTATTGTGTAGACTGTGCTTGACCTTAAGTACGGGGGAATCATTGTTCTATCTGGTGTGAACAATGCTGCCTTGGTTAAGTGTTGCATTTTGCCTTTACAGATGCAACCTTGAGATCTCAGCCATCCATGTTATCAATGGCCAAAAGACTCCAAAGAATTAGGAAGAGGCCACGTAGAAGCAAAGAGGCTATGATGCATGAAGTCCCTTAACGAGAATCTAAAAGCGCAGGAGTGGAGGGAGAGTGAAAGGAGGATCCACCAGCAGAATGAGGAGCACAGGCACAAAAGCACGGAGCTCTGGCAGCAAAGCCATGGAGTGCCAAGCCGACTTGATCCAGGCGCTCGTAGCCATGCAGGCGGAGCACTACTGCGCCCATGCCCCCCTGCAGCCCTTGTCCCAAAACTCTTTCCCTTGTGCCCCCATGTCACCTCCAACCCACTTTCCCCAACATCCAGGTTCTTATCACCACCAGCTGCCTACAACACCTGTAGCTTCACCACCCAGCCCTGAAAACTACAACCCTCACCCACTGCACTCAACCCCCATCACCATGCAGTGTAGCCATCCTGAAGTGCAGCACTCATTGCACAGCACTCCAGACAGGAAGGCTGAGCATGATAACAGGACATATGCAAAGCTGTGATTGTACCATTCTCCATCCCACCCCCTTGCCCTTTCTGTTTCCCAAGCAGTTGTGTTTCTTTTCAATAAATGCATTTTTTGGCTTTGAAAACATTCTTTATTATTGCATAAAGTAAAAGATACCTTAGCCTAGGAAAGCAACAGTCACTGCAAGTCAGCGTAGCAAACACAGGTTCCTACTAACATTGGAACCACTGCACTTCACTCCCGTGCAGGGCATCAGACATTACTGGTGGCTTTCAGCCTCAAATTGCTCCCTCAAGGCATCCCTAATCCTTGCAGCCCTGCGCTGGGCCCCTCTAATAGCCCTGCTCTCTGGCTGTTCAAATTCAACCTCCAGGTGTTGAACCTCTGAGGTCCATGCCTCAGTGAATCTTTCACCCTTCCCTTCACAAATGTTATGGAGGGTACAGCACGCGGCTATAACAGCGGGGATGTTGTTATCAGCCAGGTCCAGCTTCCCATACAGAGAGCGCCAGCGGCTCTTTAAACGGCCAAAAGCACACTCCACAGTCATTCTGCACCAGCTCAGCCTGTTGTTGAATGTCTCCTTGCTGCTGTCAAGGCTCCCTGTGTAGGGTTTTATGAGCCACAGCATTTAAGGGTAAGCGGGGTCTCCAAGGATCACAATGGGCATTTCGACTTCCCCTACAGTGATCTTCTGATCTGGGAAAAAAGTCCCGGCTTGCAGCTTCCTGAACAGGCCAGTCTTCCGAAAGATGCGTGTGTCATGCACCTTTCCAGGCCAGCCTGCATTAATGTAAATGAAATGCCCATGGAGAGCCACAAGCACCTGGAGAACCACAGAGAAATACCCCTTCCGATTAACATATTCGGAGGCTTGGGGGGCTGGTGCCAGAATTGGAATATGTGTCCCATCTATCGCCCCTCCGCAGTTAGGGAAACCCATTTGTGCAAAGCCAGCCACAATGTCATGCACGTTACCCAGAGTCACAGTTCTTCTGAACAGGATGCGATTAATGGCCCTGCAAACTTGCATCAACATGATTTCAGTGGTCAATGTTCCCACTCCAAACTGGTTAGCGACTGATCAGGAGCTGTCTGGAGCTGCCAGCTTCCAGATTGCAATAGCCACCCGCTTCTCCACCATCAGGGCAGCTCTCAATCTTGTGTCCTTGAGCCACAGGGTGGGGGTGAGCTCATCACACAGTCCCATGAAAGTGGCTTTTCTCATCCGAAAGTTCTGCAGCCACTGCTCGTCATCCCAGACTTGCATGACGATGTGATCCCACCCCTCAGTGCTTGTTTCCTAAAAGTGGCATTCCACGGTGGTGAGCATGTCCGTGAATGCCACAAGCAAACTCGTGTCATATGCGTTACTCGAGTCGATATCATCGTCGGAGTCCTCACTGTCACTTTGGATCTTAAAGAGTAACTTGACTGCCAAATGTGATGTGCTGGCAAGACTCATCAGCATGCTCCTCAGCAGTTCGGGCTCCATTCCCACAGACTGAAAGGGAAGACAGAGCGCGCAGTACAAAAAACGTTGAAAGACGGCGCCAATTGTGGATGGAAGCACAGGGATTGCTGGGATGCGAACCGATGCATCACGGGGCATTGGGACAGGACCCAGAATGTCCCGCCCCCACCCCCACCCCTACCCACAAGCCACAGCACCAGAATGGGAAGAGGTGCTCTGTGGGATAGCTGCCCATAACGCACCGCTTCCAATGCTTCCACAAGTGCCACAAATGTGGCCACGCCAGTGTGCTTGCAGCTGTCAGTGTGGACAGACTGCAGCGCTTTCCCTACTGCGCTCTCCGAAGGCTGGTTTAACTCAAAGCGCTCTACATCAGCCATACCCTAAAGCAGGTCAGATTCTATAGATGTAATTAGGGAAATGCTCCAAATACAGGGCAAGGTGCTCTGTGTGCAGGATGAAGTGCTCCACACGTGGAATGAACTGCTCCAGATGCAAGGCAGGGTGTTTCAACTGTGGGGCCAGGTGCTCTAGATGCAGGCCAGAGTACTCCACAGGTGTGAATGAGGCACACTAGACACAGGACAAGGTGCTCCCAAAGCCGTGCTGGTGCTCCAGAGGACATTGTACACCAGGTAAGATGTGAAAAATCCAATTTTATTTTTTACATTACTAGCAACTAAATGACTTTCCATTTCCTGTAATTAGTGGTTTCATTTTTAATCATTTGATTAGCAAGGAGCACTCGATCAATAAGGGGAAGGTGAGGACTGAAATACAAAGAGCTCATTGAACAGCACACAGTCCTTTCCCTGCTCTATTGGCTCATTTGTCATATTGTTTTAATGAAAACAATGCTGGTTCACAGCACACAATAGAAAATGGGTTGGGGGCAATGTTCCCTCTAATTTTTGACAGGCCATGTGCGCAAAAAATGTCTTCTTTGCAAATGGTTGTGCTTCTGTGCAAATGTTTGTGCGCGCGGTGTTTCACCATGTGCGTGGGGTTCAAGATCTGTGTGCACGTGCACACGTGCACAGCTTAGAGGGAACAGTGGTTGGGGGTATGTGCCAAGCACTCCAGTGCAAAGCAGGGATCTCTGCAACCTTCCTTTTGGAGCTACTGGGAAGCATCAGCCTGACAGCTCCCCTCCTCAGGAGTCTTTTCAGTTCCTCCCCCTGGGAAATGAATTAGTGGTTTCCCCTTTGCCCACCTGCGTTTTCCAGGAGTCATGGAGGAAGATGGACTCCCCTAGTCTCCCAGGAAACAGATCAGCAACTTACTCAGCGGCATTAACATTTGCATTGTGGATGGTACTAGAAACTGGGTGAATCCAGTTGCTTGGAAGGAGTGAATTGGCAGGGGATGGAGGGTTTGCAATACAGAAGAATGGTATCAATGGGTAGAGTCCCCACACCATTCCCCACCACTCACCTCACACTAGGTCCTTGTCCAAACATTCATCCCCTTCCAGGGGCTTGCCTTTATTGTTCAATAACATAACAGAGCCCTAAGGTAGGAATGTGCTTGCAACATGAAGGGCTTTTTCTCAGGGTCTCTCTAATTCTCTCGTCTTCTTTTTTTTTCTTTTTCTTCACATTCCTGTGTTGGAACTTGAGACCCACCTAAGCTGCATCTCTCCATAGGGTCCTTCAATCTGATACCTGGTTACAGAGATCTGAGCCCTTTCTGGAGGGGCTGTGGCTGGGTTTGGCAGATAGCTATAGGGGTATTGGGTTGTCAAAGATGTGCGTGGGTGGTTAGTCCAGGGTCGTCTTAGAGGAGATACAAAAAGATTGGGCATGTGGCAGGGGGAGGAGGCAGGAGCTTCTTGAGGAGCCCTGGGAGGTTTAAGATGCAAGTTAGAGGCTATAATGGCTCCCACCCTGCTCTGAACGGAATACACACACACACACACACAAAATATTAGGTCAAACTTACCCTCCTTCTTGAGGTTTGGTTTTACTGGCAACTCAAATAAAAAGCAACCACACATGAACCTCAGCCTAAGTTTTCTAGCCAAGCTTGGCTGCTCCCAAGGTCCTCCCTGAAAGTCTTGTCTCTAGCCCTTACATCCTAGCTGGTGTGAACTGAATCTACTGCTGGAGTGACTCAGCAGTAATTCCACTTCACTTCCATGCAGGGTTACAGCACTTGATAACAGGATGCCTCAATAGATGAGTACCACAGCCCTAGGCAAGGTCCTTTAGGCCTTGTCGTCACTATGAAATTGAACCATTGCTGAAAGCAGGTGCTAGCTACGTTGGCAGCTGAATCAGTGCAGAACAAAAGTTTAGCAATAAGCATAGACAACGCCAACCTATGTTCAGCAGGGGTTCACTGCCATCCATGGTCAGCAGCAATTCATTTTGCTGGTGTAGAGGCCAGCATCTGTCTTGTTCTGAGGCTGAGGCTGGAAGGTTAGGCTACTGAAAGTGGAACCTGGAGGTGCATTCATGAAGACGACTAATAAGCACATCAAATTTTTAAGGGTTAATAGTATAAAACTTAGGCCAACCCTGGGAAAGACAGTTACATGGTAATTGAAGCTTGTGAGTAGAAGCAGCTTGAAAAAACTTGCAAACATCCCCTGGCTGGGAGAACTGCAGAGAGCTTGTTGCCACCACTCAACCCAGTCTCCAGCTTTGAACAACTCTTTGAACTGAAAAAAGAAAAGGAGGATTTGTGGCACCTTAGAGACTAACAAATTTATTTGAGCATAAGCTTTCATGAGCTACAGCTCAGAGCCTCTTCCTCCAAACCCCTGCTTGAAGTACTACAAACTCTGTGGTGTCAATATGGGCAAACATTCTCCTTGAGCCCTCACTGGCCCAGGCTACACTAGCCTCCCCTTCCCCCCTCCCTCCCAAAAGTTTCCCTTTGCTACCACCATTGTAGCACTACTAATGGTAGCAACTGCAGAAACTCTAGTGGAGACGAGGCACCAGTGGTGGCCTGTTTTACTACCATGTCATTCAGACCTGCTCTGAGCAAGGTTAGGCGACACTGTGACGAAAATGGTGGCAGCTGGAGCTGAGCTGGTGGAAAGCTTTCAAGGAAAAATGCTAGTGTAGGAACAGCCACAGACTCTGCTAAGCCAGGTTAGCATTTCACACGTTAAGGAATGACCAAGAAGAGCAGAGGTTTTCATCACCTCTCTTTCTCTGGTGCCCAGGCCCCATCCACCTAAGAAAACCCAGCAAAAGGCAACATTGTGCTTCTTGCTGTGTAACTTTAATTCCTATTGAATTTTTGCAGCCCCAGCAATATATAACAATAACGAAAACAAGACAAAATTTAAAAAAAAGCCAGAAAGAAGAACACCTGGAACAAGGCTCAGCAACATAAGATAAAGTGCGCTCCTGTTACTATTGATCCCCTTGACTTGGTCCTTTCGTTCACAGTCAAAACTGATCAAAGCAATGGAGATAAAGGCAATTTGAAGATATCTTGCGAAAACAGGCCAAACGCTGGCCCTCGGATGTGTACACCTGGAAAGCAATGGCCAGGAGTGGGAACACAAAGACCAATGTTAGATAGCAAACCTGGCTCCGCCTTCAGTTCCATGAAGCTGACACTATCTGAAGGTCATGTACAGGGTAGCACTTAAAGAATCACATGCTTTCACAGAGTCCCTTGATCTGCCTGCACAGTCATGCTCTCTCCTTATTCTATACTAACTAGGGTAACCAGATGTCCTGATTTTATAGGGACAGTCCCAATTTTGGGGTCTTTTTCTTGTATAGGCTCCTATTACCCCCCACACCCTGTCCTGATTTTTCATGTTTGCTGCCTGGTCACCCGAATACTAACTCCAAAGTAATTGTGTAATAAATAATTCCGAGTTCCAGATACTCTGCTGACTCCTCTTATTAATCCAATATAAAAAGAAGGTACTTTGGTATTTCATTCGGTAAGGGTGAATACGCATGACCATGTGTGACTTTGTTGTTATCTGCCTTTTGGGGCAGGAAAAAAGCGAGACGGACGGCCCAAGGTGGCAGAGCTCAGATCAAGAACAAGTTTGGAATCTGGATTTGATGCTGCCAAAAACTGGTAAACTCTTTTCACAGGATTTTGACTCAAAATGGCAGAAAGCTCACAAGAATACCCGATTTTGCAAAATTCCCTCAATTTCTCCAATACATGCCATCTTTGGCCCAGCTATGTCCAACCCAGAACTGGAAAACAGATCTCTCCTTGGTATTGTCCAGCCTGGAATCAAATCAATAGAAGCAAGAAAACCAAACCTAACATTCAATACTCAAAGGGGTGTAGATTCATATCTATTGTGTGTTTGCAGGGGGGGGGGTGTCCTGCCCATGCACTGATGGGCTATGAAAGTGCATGTATGTGACAAAGAGAGGTGTTCTGTGTGTGTGCACATCTGCAGGGTGTGTATGTATGTACATACATATGTTCAGGACAGATCTTCCATCTGTAGATGTACCACTATTGAATTCATTTCCCAATTATTACATAGTCAAAGTAATAATCCCTTTATGTTTAAAACACTTTCCAGCTCAAACACTTGGGGCACTGTAGAACAGCAATAAAAAACAATTCAAAACACTGTGCAGGTAGGATACAGAGAGGAGGAGTTGTGGGAAGGGAACAGATACGAGGCTTACAATGGTCATGCTCACAAACACCCTGTGAAATTTTAAAGGATTTTAAGATTTAAGCTTTAAAAAGTGAGTGATGTTGGTGCAGAGAAAGTGCCACACACTGGAACCAATTACAGCAAAGGCTCAGTTGCCTGCCAGCAAGAGACTTCAGTGAGATACTTAAAGGTGGACTGTGTCCTACTGCCAATACCAGTCACAGTAAGCTGGAAGGAGAAAGTCTTGAATACAGCAGGGACCTGTGCCATTGGGGGCATTAAAACCCAGCAGCACCAGCTTATATTACAGTCAGCCTGCCACTTTGTACACAACCAATGTACAGAGTGCAGCGTAGGTGAAATATTATGAACACTCTTCCAACCAGTGAGCAAGTAAGTGAGAGGCTACATTTTGCACATGTTGCAAGTGACGTGGAAGTGATACCAAGGCAATGACCCCAAATGGGGCTTGTATTCCTCAAGGTGTGTGTTTCTGTTGCAGGGTGGTCATGGGACAAATAGGGGTGCAGACTATGCAAGGTCCAGAGCAGAAGAAAAGTCTGATACAAGAGTGATTAACTCCTCATTTTCCATGGACTTAACCAGGGAAACATGGACTAGTCCAAAGTGAACGCTGACTCTACAGGTTGCTCACAAAGAACTTCCTTCTGTCTCAGAGGTGCAAACTCACAACAAGCTCTTTCCAAGTTGTTCACGTTCCTCACACAACTTGGAATATAGTGCAGAGAGACAGAGGTAATGTCAGCAAGAGCTTCATGGTTTGTTGCAAGCAGAGAGTTAGTGCTACATAAAGGGAGCTACGTCAGGTGATAACGGCTAGCTCTGAGGATGCTACTAGCTAAATAGGCCTGTTTGTTGTGTGGCAGGCAGAGCACTGGCAGTCACTCCTGCTGGGCCCTGTCAGATGCCTTGCCTCTCCCACATAGACCTGAGAAATCATGCCCACTTGCTGTTCCTTAGAATCAACTCTGAGGTCCCTGACATGGATTTCAATGGTATGCTTTGACTGGAGCTTTGCTTGTATTGAATGGAATAAAACAGAATGAGACAAATTCATCTCTGGTATAACTTCACTGGTTCCTTGTAGTTAGAGCAGGGACAAGTCTGGCTAAGGGATAAGTTTGAGTGTCTTATGCGGTTAATCCATGCACAATACAATTAGACTCAAGAGTTGGCCAATGACATTTGAAGCAGCTTCATTCCTAACAAGGCTGGGGGCTGGTCTACACTTAAAACGCTGCAGCAGTGCAGCTGTCACATTTTAGTGAAGATGCTACTGTGCCAATGGGAGAGCGTCTCCTGTCAGCATAATTAATCCACCTCCTCAAGAGGTGATAGCTATGTCAATGGGAGAAGCCCTCCCGCATGTGGTCATTTCCTGACCTGGATCATGCTAGAGTTCAGGATACAGCAATTGGCGAAGTGTGGCTGGATCCTCCACAGTAGAGAAAACAGCCTGTGGCGGCAACGGTGATCTTTTTCCTCAGGGGTCACATGACAGCAGGCAGCATCCAGCTGCATGGGTTCACAGTTCAAGGGGCACCAGTCAGGTGGCCCGGGCCTCTTCCTCATGTCGCTCACAGAGCTTATTGTCAATGCGTATGATGTCAATGAAGGCATCTAGGCTGGTCGGGGCCTCCACATGAGGTACCTCATCCCTAATCTCACTTGCTCCTCACAAAAACTGGTCGAGCTGGGCCACTTTGTTTCACTCCGTGTCGGCAATTAGTCACCAAAAGTGGGCAGCATAGGAGGACGCTGGTCCCTGCCCCTGCTGGAGTTTGCACAGGACCGTCTTCATCAAGCAGGCATAGTGGGGATCGTCAACATGGAAGAAAATGCCTGGAGGAAGGCATCCCAATCACATAGTGTCAGACTGATTCATTCAAGAGGGGGTGAGGCCGACGCCAATAGCCCATCAGGAGGCTAATAATGAGTCCTATTTTTGCTTGGTTAGTGAGGTAGGACTGGGGACAGGGCAAAACAGCAGGCAGCATTGGTTAATAACCCCCTGAATTTTTGGCAGTCCCCACTAAAACTTTCTGGGAGGGGGACTGAGGGTTCTCAGTCCAGATACATGCAGTGCACACCCGTAGTGCAGCATTCTCATCCTGCAGCCAGGCTGCCTGCTCTCATAGCATCTGGCTAGGTCCAGCATGCTGTGCCAGTTGGGCCCGCAGTGCCACATTTTCATCATGGAGTGTGGTGGATTGCTTGCACAGAGCTTGGTTCTCTGTTGTGATCTGCAATACTTGGGCTCAAAGCACAGGGAGCTCCTCCTGGGAGCAGTCAAGCTGTTCAGGCATCTCCAGTACCCTCTGGGACAGGGATCGGCAACCTTTGGCATGCGTCCTCCGCTACTGTCAGTCTCAAGTTTGACCCTGCTCTGACCCTAGGTCGTGACTGCCCTTGTCAGGACAGTTTGCCTGGACCACCCTAGCTTGTGGTGAAGGCCTACCCTGGGAGACCCTGTAGCAGCAGGCCATTACCTGTCCAGCATACCCCAGAGCAAGGATCGGCAACTTTTGGCATGTGGCCCATCAGGGTAAGCCCCTGGAGGGCTGGGCTGGTTTGTTTACCTGACGCGTCCGCGGGTTCAGCCAATCACAGCTTCCACTGGCCGTGGTTTGCCATCCCAGGCCAATGGGGGCTGCGGGAAGTGGCGTGGGCTGAGGGATGTGCTGACTGTCCTTCTCGCAGCCCCCATTGGCCTGGGACGGTGAACCTTCTCTACAGTGAAGGCAGTGATCAACTTCCCATCAGATGTAGACAGAATCCAGACACTGTGTTAGAGAAAATTCACCATTTATTCCCCAGAGGATGAGAGAAATCATGAAGCAAGAGTTCAGGCAATGCTAGAGCTGGGATTAAAAGAAATCATTTAGTGACTGGAGGAGCCCAATAGTGCTGGTCCCTAAATCTGATGGAATCACTTGTTTTTGCATTGACTTCAGGAACATCAAACCCATATTGAAGTTTGATCCATACCCTATGCCACGCATTGATTAATTACTTGACTGGCTAGGTGATGCAGAGTACAGTACCATCCGAGATCTGACCACAGGGTTTTGGCAGATCCCCCTCACACCTAAGTCCTGAAAGAAAATAGCTTTTGCCACTCCTTTTGGTCTTTTTCAGTTCCAGACTATGCCGTTTGGATTACATAGGACCCCAGCCATGTTCCAGTGACTGATGGATCAGGTCCTCCAGTCCCATAATAGCTATGCCGCCGCATACCCAGAAGATGTAATAATCTATTGTTGAATCTGGGAAGACCAGCTTTAGCTGCTGTACTCAAATCCTTCAAGGTGGCCAGAATGACAGCAAACACCACTAAATGCCATCTGGGCAAAAACGAGATGACTTACCTCAGGTACACCCTGAAGAAAGCCAAGATGTGAGCCTTTGTGGATAAGGTGAAGGCCCTCCAAACATGTCCCATGCCAATCTCAAAGAAACAGGTATGTCATATTTTAGGACTACCCAGATACTACCAACATTTTACTCCCAACTTGGACCACCGTGGCCCCTCTTACAGTTCTCCTTAGAAACAACAGCCCAAAGAAGATGGAGTCAACCAAAGCTTGTGAAGAGGCCTTTCAAACTCTTAAGGTCCATCTCTGCCAAGAACCTGTCTTGTATAGCCCTGACTTCACCAGGGACTTCCTGCTACAGACTGACATCTCCAATGCGAGATTAGGGGCCATTTTATCCCAGTTGGTGGAAGGCAAAGAATACCCCATTCTCTACGTTAGTTGAAAATTATTCCCAGGGAGAAGACCTACTCAACAGTTGAAAAAGAGGCATTGTCAGTGAAGTGGGCAATGGACTCACTCCGATATTACTGCCTTGGGAATTATTTCACTTTAGTCACCAACCAGGCCCTGCTATGTTGGCTCCATGCCATGAAGGACACAACCCCCAAATTATGAGGTGATACCTGTCCCTCCAGCCCTTTTCCTTCTGTGTCCAACACAAGGCCGAAAGAGCCCATGTGAACGGTGATTTTTTTTTCCTCGGGATAGGGGAGAGCTGGCAGGGGAGAGATGTACCCCAAATGAGGTTGGTGGGATGATGTGTGATGGGTCAAAGAGGCCCCATACCAGCAGAGAAAGAGTTAAGGAGATCCTTTGCACCCAGCTAGCTCTGACCTGCTATCCCTGTGGCCTATGTCAAGCCCAGAGGAGGAATAAAAGGAGAGACTGTAGCTGAGATTTGGGCTGACTGGCCAGGAAGGAGGACAGAGCTCTGCGTCTCTGCCTGAAAGGAGCTTCACCTGCAGAAGTAAGGAGAAAGGCCTGCTAGCTGGAGCAGCCTCTGGGGAGGAATTGCTAGACCCCAAGGAGCGAGCCATACTTGAATCAGAGACTGTTTAGAACCAAGCCCGAAGGAAAGGGCAGGGACACCCCTCACCCTCCAGAAGACGGGGAAATGGCCCAGTGTTGAGCTACATTTGTGTTTTGTTGTAGAATATTTTGAGGCTGAGTTGCTCATCCTCACTCAGAAGGGGAATAAGACTGAAGGGACAATTATCTTGTGACCTAAAGCCCACCTCAGTGGACACCAAAGATAGACTTCTTCCCACCCTCAACCCTTCCACGAAGACCCATGGCCACACTCGGGCACCCAGAAAGTCCACCAGAGGGTTTGGCTTCATCTGCACCACTCCACTCCCCTTTCTGCTGAACCATGCATGACTCCCAGTGCCACCCCAGAAATAATCCCTTGGCACCCTATACGGCTGCTTACTTAGCCTACACTTCAGGCTACTGCTGCCTGTGAG
Organism: Natator depressus; assembly: GCF_965152275.1. Lineage (NCBI taxonomy): Eukaryota > Metazoa > Chordata > Testudines > Cheloniidae > Natator > Natator depressus. The sequence goes on from NC_134236.1 coordinate 150,957,029, forward strand.
AGTTCATCTCTGCTGCAGCTTCAAGGAAAAGACTGTATAAATATAGTAATTAAAATACATGATAGGAGTAAAAATGGCCCAGTTCATCCCTGATATGATTCCATGACCTTAGTGCAGTTACAAAGAATTTAGCACAACAATTTGAATTTTTGACTCATGCGGACTGCGGGACCGTCCTGCCCAGCCGCTGAGCTCCTGGCCTGGGAGACTAGCCCCCGGCCCCTCCCCCACTGTTCCCCCTCCCCCACAGCCTAACCTTGCCGTGCGCGCAGCAGGGCTGCGAGCTCCTGCTCCTCCGAGCAGCATGGTAAGGGGGTGGTGGCAGCGCGCACGCGTGGTGGTGAGGGGATTGGGTAGGGGTTCCCGGGGGGCAGTCAGGGGACAGGGAGCAGTTAGGAGCGGGGGGCAATCAGGGGACAGGGAGCAGTTGTATGGGGCGGAGGTTCTAGGGCGGTCAGGGGGTGGGGAACTGGGGGGGGTTGGATAGGGCATGGGAGTCTCAGGGGGCCTGTCAGCGGGTGGGGGTGTGGATAGGTCATGGCAGTCAGGGGACAGGGAGCGGGGGGTTTGGATGGGGGTGGGATCCTGAGGGGGGGCAGCTTGGGGCAGGGGGGGTCCCAGGAGGGGGCAGTCAGGGGACAAGGAGCAGAGGGGGTTGGATGGGTCGGGGGTTCTGAGGGGGGCAGTCAGGGGGTGGGAAGTGGGTGGGGGCAGATAGGGAGTGGGGCCAGGCTGTTTGCGGAGGCACAGCCTTCCCTTCCCACCCCTCCATTCAGTTTTGCACCCCGATGTGGCCCTCGGGCCAAAACGTTTGCCCACCCCTGATGCAGAACCTAGGCAAAAAACAGTGGCCCCAATTCACAGGTGAAGGTGAGCTTAGCTTGACTCCAGACCCAAGTGGGGGGAGAGAAAAGTGACTTTATACCACCTTTGCATTCACTCGGGGGCTGGCAGGGAGCTGGAACACCCACAGGGAAAAATTGATGGGTGCTCTGCACCCACTGGTAACTCCCCGCCCTGCCCCAGTTCACCTCTGCCGCGTCCTGCTTCTCCGCCCTCCCAGTGCTTCCGCCGCAAAACAGCTGGTTCGCGCAGCAAGCGCTGGGAGGGACAGAGGGGGGAGGAGGAGGAACACGGCGCATTCGGGGAAGAGACAGGGCCAGGGCAGGGATTTGGGAAGGGGTCCAATAGGGGCAGGGAGGGGGCGGAGTTGGGGCGGGGAGGCACGAGCACCCACCGGCACCAAGGAGAGTTGGCGCCTGTGTTCGTAGGAGGGATCCTAGAGAATTTCTCCTTCACAGATACCCCTTCCCAAAAATACATATTAGTGACCCAATGATGCATGGTGCTGAGCACTACCTGAATGGTGCTGAATACCTCCAGTTCCCATGGAAATCAACGGGAGCCGAGGGTGCTCAGGATGAGGCCGGAGGACATTGCCAAGTCAGGACTCAAAATATGATTTTAAAATATACAAATGTCACAGATTTTTTAAAAAGTAGAGTCCAGTTAGTAATGATATTCTCCAGAATATGCTTTAACCTGAAAAACTACTGAGGTGCTAAGATCAGCATCCCTTCAGACCCAAGGCAGAGGGAGACTCCAGTCTGACCCACCCTAGTATCAGTTTATGAGGCAGGCTCACTACAAAAACAGCTACGGGAACTTCACCCTTTAACATTAAATGCCAGAAATGAGCCAATATATCAAAGCAGGTGAAACATCAGGATGAAATGGCCTAAATGGTGTAATTAACCCCCAAAGAAACAATTCCATGTGTTGAGTATGCCATAAGTGCTGCCTTTTCCTCCCCCCACCAAAGATCTCTCGTTATCTCATGCATTATTAGCAATACTGGACCTTTATCTATGGCTCCTCTCCCTGTCACAGCCCTGCACATCACACACTGATATTGTCCTTTCCTTCTAGCTTTCATAAAGGATGACATTTTTGACATCCACCTTCTGAGCAAGGGGGAAAAAAAGCAGCAGCAGCTATTCCAGGATGAAATACACAGACCCAGCTAGTTAGCAATCCAAAGCGCTAGCAGACAAGTGACATCTCCTGTCGATTTCTGCATCAGACGGAAGGGAAGTGAGCCTGAGTGGCAGTGAGAGACTCTCTGGCAGCATGTGTCACCTGGTGAGGAGGTGATTAAGAGTTCGCAGGCACCTTCAAAGTTTTCCAGAGCTTATTTCATTCTTTTTAGGTCTGATTGTACTTTTTGGTATTTGAATTACAGGGCTCCCTGGGGCTTCCCTGCAGGAACTAGGTGCTCAGGCTGTGAAACTGCTCTCTCCTGTGGAACAAAGCCCTAGAGCAGTTAGACAAACTGCACAGCGCAGGCTGGAGACCTGAGAAGGAGAGGTCTCATCTTCGAGTGTATCTGACAGACAAGTGTTCTTTTGGATCCCATCAACCTCCACATCTAGATCTGGTAGGTCTCACTGTGGACATAGGTGGCTTCTGCCTTTCCCACATTTTTCTGGTGAAAATCAGAAAATACCCAATAATGCACTAAAAAATACTGTGGTTCCCTGGGGAGGTTACGGGGGGGAAAGCAGATGACTCGGAACAAATAGTGGAAACTCTAGCTCCTGAATTCTGTAACATTATTGGGCAGCACCAGATGGCACGAGTTGGTTCATCGGGTAGAGAGATTCAAGCAAGTGTCTCTATGACGACATCATTTTCCTAGGTCCAGTTGCTGCCTACCAGTTATTCACAAATATAGTAACCATTAAATAACACCAAAACTTTATAAGGTCCTGCCTCAGTTTTGACACTTCCTGTGGTAAGCTCCTACTGGAGTAAGATGTATCATAACTGAGAAAGGACCACAGGGTTATTCTGCTTCTCAGTAATAGGAAACTGTACGTTAAGGCTAAATAGAGCACAATGTGTTTATTTTAAAACTTTACTCAGTCTCCATCCCTAAACCTCCATTAAGGTTCAAATGCATGAAAAGGTGGCTGCAAAAATTTTTGAAGCTAGACAAAGTAAAGCAGTTGTAAGTAACAGAGTAAATTAAATTCTTGTGGCTCAGAAAGAAACCCACACTGATACATCCACTCAATCTGCTGTGCATCCTGCTGTTCTGAGAAAACTGCTCTGAGGGACGACATAGCTGGGAGTGAGGGTGGATCAAAGCTGAAGTCAGGTGTACTGCATTTCTGGATCTAGAAGATCTGGGTCAAGAAAGGCAATAACCTTCTAGAAGACAGGGAGAGAATGCTGTCTTCCAAAACTAGGCCTCTACTGCAGTATCTTTTACTGACATTCCCCTAAAACCAGGATGCCGGAGCAGTGAAATTTACTGACACTCACTCCCATCATGACAGGTTTCAGAGTAGCAGCCGTGTTAGTCTGTATCAGCAAAAAGAACAGGAGGACTTGTGGCACCTCAGAGACTAATACATTTATTTGCGCATAAGCTTTCGTGAGCTACAGCTCACTTCATCGGATGCATGCAGTGGAAAATACAGTGGGGAGATTTTATATACACAGAGAACATGAAACAATGGGTGTTACCATACACACTGTAACAAGAGTGATCAGGTAAGGTGAGCTATTACCAGCAGGAGAGAAAAAAAAAACCTTTTGTAGTGATAATCAAGGTGGGCCATTTCCAGCAGTTGACAAGAACGTGTGAGGAACAGTAGGGAGGGAAAATAAACATGGGGAAATAGTTTTACTTTGTAATGACACATCCACTCCCAGTCTTTATTCAAGCCTAATGTAATGGTGTCCAGTTTGCAAATTAATTCCAATTCAGCAGTCTCTTGTTGGAGTCTGTTTCTGAAGTTTTTTTGTTGAAGAATTGAGACTTTTAGGTCTGTAGTCGAGTGACCAGAGAGATTGAAGTGTTCTCGACTGGTTTTTGAAAGTTGTGATTCTTGACATCTGATTTGTGTCCATTTATTCTTTTACACAGAGACTGTCTGGTTTGGCCAATGTACATGGCAGAGGGGCATGGCTGGCACATGATGGCATATATCACATTGGTAGATATGCAGGTGAACGAGCCTCTGATAGTGTGGCTGATGTGATTAGGCCCTATGATGGTGTCCCCTGAATAGATATGTGGACACAGTTGGCAACGGGCTTTGTTGCAAGGATAGGTTCCTGGGTTAGTGTTTTTGTTGTGTGGTGTGTGGTTGCTGGTGAGTATTTGCCTCAGGTTGGGGGGGCTGTCTGTAAGCAAGGACTGGCCTGTCTCCCAAGATCTGTGAGAGTGATGGGTCATCCTTCAGGATAGGTTATAGATCCTTGATGATGCGCTGGAGAGGTTTTAGTTGGGGGCTGAAGGTGATGGCTAGTGGCATTCTGTTATTTTCTTTGTTGGCCCTGTCCTGTAGTAGGTAACTTCTGGGTACTCTTCTGGCTCTGTCAATCTGTTTCTTCACTTCAGCAGGTGGGTATTGTAGTTGTAAGAATGCTTGATAGAGATCTTGTAGGTGTTTGTCTCTGTCTGAGGGGTTGGAGCAAATGCGGTTGTATCGTAGAGCTTGGCTGTAGACAATGGATCGTTTGGTGTGGTCTGGATGAAAGGTGGAGGCATCCTAGCCACTATGGATGTAGAAGCCCTCTACACCAACATTCTACACAAAGATGGACTACAAGCTGTCAGGAACAGTATCCCAGATAATGTCACGGCAAACCTGGTGGCTGAACTTTGTGACTTTGTCCTCACCCATAACTATTTCACATTTGGGGACAATGTATACCTTCAAATCAGCGGCACTGCTATGCGTACCCAAATGGCCCCACAGTATGCCAACATTTTTATGGCTGACTTAGAACAACACTTTCTCAGCTCTTGTCCCCTAATGCCCCTACTCTACTTGCGCTACATTGATGACATCTTCATCATCTGGACCCATGGAAAAGAAGCCCTTGAGGAATTCCACCATGATTTCAACAATTTCCATCGCACCATCAACCTCAGCCTGGACCAGTCCACACAAGAGATCCACTTCCTGGACAGTACAGTGCTAATAAGCGATGGTCACATAAACACCACCCTATTCCGGAAACCTACTGACCGATATACTTACCTACATGCCTCCAGCTTTCATCCAGACCACACCACACAATCCATTGTCTACAGCCAAGCTCTACAATACAACCCCATTTGCTCCAACCCTTCAGACAGAGACAAACACCTACAAGATCTCTATCAAGAGTTCTTACAACTACAATAACCCTACTGTTCCTCACACATTCTTGTCAACTGCTGGAAATGGCCCACCTTGATTATCACTACAAAAGGGTTTTTTTCTCTCTTGCTGGTAATAGCTTACCTTACCTGATCACTCTCGTTACAGTGTGTATGGTAACACCCATTGTTTCATGTTCTCTGCGTATATAAAATCTGCCCACTGTACTTTCCACTGCATACATCCAATGAAGTGAGTTGTAACTCACGAAAGCTTATGCTCAAATAAATTTGTTAGTCTCTAAGGTGCCACAAGTACTCCTTTTCTTTTCACTCCCATAAGTAGCCCAGCAGGGTAGTAGTAGGTTAATCTCTCTCTAACTAGTTTAGTGGCACAGCTATCTAGATGTACACAGACAGAAATTTTGCCCTAGCAGTCAGGGAAAGACAATTAGGTCAGATTCTTATTTCCTTTATACTACTGTAAACGTGGAGTAATTACACTGAATTCAGCAGAATTACTGTAGATTTATCCTGGTGCAATGGTTCCCACTGATTCGATGGAATTACTGCAGATTTATGTTGTGTTAATTTCCTCTAGAAAAAGAAAATTAAAGATTATTAGAATCCAGATTATTCCTCTCCTCCCCAGACAAGCAGAAGAGCTACAGAGCAAGTATGATTTTAACTGTGAAGGTTAAACAAAAAAAAAATGCTCTCTTCGTTATCATTCTAAATGAAACTTAACCTCCTTCCCCTCACTGGACTGACCCATATTGAGTTAGCCAATTATATCTTACATTTCCATACCACCTTTTATTCCAAAGGAGCCAGTGGGGGCTCTAATCCAGAATTTTAGGTGGAGGAACACTGTACCTCACCTTGGCTGCACATGTGCTCATTAACTAAGGGCACTTTTGGTTTTGAAAGCAACCCTTAGTGCTCTCTGTAGCTGCTGCTGCTGCTTTGGAGCCCTCTACTGGAATGTATGCATGTGCACAACTCAATTAGGGGTCCGGGAACAGCTGCCGAAGCGAAGATCCTTCAATAAAGTGGAAAAGGCATTTTACTCACTGCGAGAGGTGCCGAACACTGGAATAAAAGTCCATTCATTTCATTCCAATACTATTTCTCCATGTTTCTGAGTTGGGCAGTGCCCCAGCTCTCTCAACAGCAGAATTGCCACCGGAAGGATCACAAAGCAATTTACAAACAGCACCCCTACGCACAAAAATCGTTTCACCACCACCCCACCTTTGTGGTGAAATATGGTAGCTCTCTATCAGTGCACAGCACTACTAACCAGCCATTTAGTAGAGGAATGGAAGGACACCATATCCAGTTGAAATTGTTACAGAATTTTAAGTAGAACGGATATAATTTTGCAGAATGAGATTTATCCAGCTAACATTGCTGTTCTGGGGTGACCATATAACTCACAATTGTTGGGGCAAAACTCCAAGCACTAGATAAATGGTTAACCCAGGCAAATGAAATCAGAAATACCGTACTCAGAAAACTGCTCTGAGAAATGACCCGGCAGCGGGTGAGAGTGAATCGAAGTTCGACCTTTTCACCATTCTCAATTTACGCTGTACATATCTACCATGTAGAGGAAAATGTTCCCTTTACGGCAGCTGGCTCTCTGCTGCTCCCATTTCAGCCAATAGCTGTGGTGGCAATAGCAGTGAGAATATCAGCCAACAGAATTAATTATGTAACTCCTACTAAGAGTAATAGAATTGGAGTTACTCGTCAATTCCTGCACCTCAGTGGGAGAGAACATAGACTCCCAAGGGCCTATGATGCGGTGTGCAAACTTGAGCTGGGTACCAAGAAGCCTCACTGTGAGGAAGAATGGTTTCAGAGTAGCAGCCGTGTTAGTCTGTATTCGCAAAAAGAAAAGGAGTACTAGCGGCACCTTAGAGACTAACAAATTTATTTGAGCATAAGCTTTCGTGCACTACAGGAGTGAGCTGTAGCTCACGAAAGCTTATGCTCAAATAAATTGGTTAGTCTCTAAGGTGCCACAAGTCCTCCTTTTCTTTTTGGGAGGAAGAAGACTACCTGCTTAACCCAGCTGGGGCTGAAGATTTAATTCTCTTTTCTTTTGCTATCTTATATTGGATTTGGAGACTTTGGGGGAAATGGATGGTAGGAAGTGACCAAGGCAGGCGGCTCTGTGGCACTCCAAAGCACCTGACATTGTAGTCTGTCATAGGGCCCTGGGTCTGAGTCCAGTGGCATGGGAGGGCCTGGGCTTCCATACCAACTGCCCTTGTTGCAGGAGGGGCATAAGCCTCATTTCCACCACACCTTGCTCTCTGGTAAGGAGAGGGTAAGGATGACGAAAACCCTGTGGTGACAATAAGCCACATACAAGGGCTATGAACTGGACTTAAGGCTCTTCCTGCTGAGAGGCAAGGGACTGGAAACAGGTGTGCTAACCAGTAGGCAACCTGGCCTTCTGAGGACTTTACACCAGATATGAATTTGGCCCTGTAGTAATCTAACTGACTTCAAGGGATTTACAACCAGATGTAAGTTTAGCCAGTAGTGTGAGTAATATAAACCTACTGTTCTGATACTTGTGATGTAAGAAACTTCCTACAGTCAATCACACATTGAGGGGAAAACTAGATTTCCTCGACACCAGAGGTGACACGTGGTGGGGGAGGCACGTGGGGTCACATCCCCCCCCCCGATTTCTGCCTTCCATTTCCAACCAGGCATCCACCAGCAGTGGGGGGCTTGCGGGGCACAGCCATCGCAGTCCAGGGGGATCAGCAGAAGCAGCTGGGTCCCAGGGCTCTCCATTGAGGGACCATCCAGCTGTGCAGCACACTGAGACCAGGCAGGACCATTTGAGCAGGCAGTGGCAGCAGGCAGGACAGGGCTGTTGCTGGTGCCCAGCAGCGGGGAGCTGGGTGGGGAAAGATGGGAACCAGTAGATCCCATCTCTGGCTTCCTCAAACCAACCATGAGTGCTGGGCTCTGCAGGGGCTTCAGCAGCAGTGGAGCACGCCCAGAGGCGTCTGACCAAGGGAGGGCGCCCCGAGCAGAAGGAGCAGCCCAGCAAGTGGCTGCTGCCTCAAGCACAAAGCCTGAGGGATGGAGCAGCCCTGGGGCAAGGACCCGGGGGAGCAGGACAGCAGGGGTGGTGGGGGAGGAAGAGGGCTCTAAGCCCCTGCCTCAGGGGAATGCTGCAGAGCCTGCACGTTTGGAGCTTCCCCCAGCTCCACTCCAGCGCTTATCAGAGGGGCGGAGACCAGAGAGGCTCCCCCATATCAGCACTGTGCGGGGCTCCAGGAGGCTTTGGCACAGGCAGGGTTCAGCTCCTCCTGAGCAGCATCCCATGCAGGAGGGTCTTGGGCTTTCCCAGGGCACTGGCCTGGCCACAGGCAGCAAGGGAGGAAGGAGCTTTCCAGACAGGGTGCAAAGTACGCAGCTGCGTGGGGCACCAAATTTCCAGGTGCCATATACAACTGCGTGCTGCTCCAGCCCCTACTTTCGCCTCTTCCCCCATGGTCTCCGCCCCCACTCCACTCCTTCCCCTGTGGACTGCTGCAGGGGTTGGGGCCGTGCACTCACCAGGCGGCGGTACGTGGAGCAACCCGGCCCCAGCCCGCTCCGCTGGTTCCCAGCCGCAGCGCCGCTGAGGGCTGGGGGGCGGTTCCCTCCAAACCCCAAGGCTGGGAGCCAGGGGAACAGAGCAGAGCAGGGCAGAGCAGGCTGGGGCCCGGTCACTCCACTCTCTGCAGCCCCGTGAGTGCGGGGTCGGGCCTGCCCTGCACTCACCAAGTGGCAGGAAGTGGAGCGACCTGGCCCCAACCTGCTCCACTCCGGCGGCTCATGCAGGGGGGTTCTCTACTGTGCAGAGAACCAGCCCCTGGTGGGAGTACTCAGCACCAGGGTCGTCCCTAGCCATTTTGGTGCCCTACGTAGCCGCCCCCTGCAGGGTGTGTGTGTGGCTCTAGGCCTCCGTGGCGGGGGGGCTGGCCTTGCCCCTCAATCCTGCTCCTGCCCCTTGGAGTCCTGGTGCTGAGTACTCCCACCAGGGGCTGGGTCTCTGCACACTGCTGGGAGCGGGATGCACCCTGCTAGAGATTTATGGAGGAGCAGCGGCTCTGAGAGGGGCAAAGCAGGAAGGGGACGGTGAGAAGGAGAGCTGGGGGAGGATGCAATGAGGAGGGGAGCATGTAAAGGACTGATGAGTGGGTAGCAAAGGTGACACGAGGGGTGGTCAGGTGCCCCCTCCCTCTATCAACAGTTACCCATTGTCTCTGCTGGCACGTTCTGTCTGATTTAAGTTTCATATGAAACAAAGTAATTAGATATGTTGCATGGAACTGCGAGAGAGAGCAGAAGAGAATGCCCAAAGGTGTCACTTCATTCTTGGGGCAGAAATATAGTGTTTATTTTCTCTCCGCATGCATGAGCTCTCATTTAGTTTCAGTTCTTAGCTGCCATCAGAGCTCAGTGGAAGATGCATATCATTTTAGGAGGATCCTGGTAGATGGTACCAGCAGAGAGCCATTTCACACACAGCAGTTTCACATTTCAGAGCAGCAAATAACTTTAAATTATTTCTGAAGCAATTCAGTTTGAATCAGTGGAAATAAGTTAACTGCAAAGATGAGCTAGTTGGCATCAGTGGGAGGGAGGATTGTTTAGTGGTAAAGCACAAGTGTGACACCAGTCCTACCACTAACTTGCTGCGTGACCTTCAAGTCAGTGGAAAACTAACATGGGGATAATGATACCTCCCTGTGACGCGTGATATAGACCCTTAAGGGGCCTTATGACCTTGATACACCACTGTCCCAGTTTCCTTTATAAAGGGAGGTGGCACCAGCTAGCCTCGGATAGGGTGATGCCAGGAGAAGCTAGACTCAATGAAGTCCTTGCATAGCTCAGGGAAGTTGAGGGAGAACACCTGAATCCCTGTGGGAGCCTGACTCACCATAATAAAGCAGCTGGCCTGCATTAGTGGCAGATGGGCTTATAGGGAGGGGGGTCATCTCCAAGAGAAGAAGGCTGCCAGCCAGAACCTCTCTCCATTCATTTAGGAAGCTCTGGAAATATATTGGGGCAGGTCAACCTGGGAATCAGGCTCTACCCTGCAGCCGGGTGCAAATTGTAAAAAAATAAGCAAGGGGACTCACACCAGCACTGCCCCCCACCTTGCCCATGATCCTCTGCTGCTGTGTTGCACATCTCCCTCCATCCCAATTCCCCTACTTCTGGGTTTAAAAAGAGAGAGTGCGTGAGCCCACGGGGGAGACTGAGGAGAGAGCCAAAAGGCGGAACATAGGCTATGGTGTGGGTGTCTTAGATGCCCCTTCCCACGCCTGGAGGCAAATTATGAGTTGAGGGGAAGGGGAGTGCTGGGCCAAGGAGCACCAGCATGAGAAGCTGAGCTCCCTTCTGCCTCTCTTTCCCCCACCTCCACTTAGCAGAGGGCCTTGGCAGTGGCAGCTCCTTACTCACTCCTGCAACTTTCCCCACTGAGTGGTGGTGGTACATGCTCTAGCTCCCCCTGCTAGCCACAATGGTAAAGAAGCTGCCAGAGTTAAGGTTCTGGAATACACTTGGTCTTAGGCAACCGTTCTGAGTTTTGGCACCACTGGCTGCGGTTGGCCAGTGGCACCAACAAGCAGGGAGGGGAGGGGAGGGGGCAATATGGCAGTCAGCTCCTGAGAGGTCGGTGTGCACAGCCCCACTTCTAGCCCTGCACTGAAGGTTATTTGTTGCATATGTAACCCACACACTGCCTGGGTGTAGTGTTCTGTCCCATCTAGTGGCACCAAGACCACCTAGAGAGAGAAATTAATGAGTCTGCTCTACAGCCTTAGCTAACAGCCTTATGGCTTTTAGCTCATGCAGTAGAGGCTCATGTACTAAGCTCCAGAGGTCTTAGGTTCGATCCAGCCTGCCGACGACCAGGGTCTGCTGGCATTACAGATAGATTTGGGTTGGACAAGGCAGCCCTGAGAGATGGAGACGGGTGTTGGAGTCAGAGTACAGGGCCTTTGTTCTGATGTTTTCTAAAGCTAGTGAGTCCTCTCAGAGAAGGTTTTTCTTTTGTTTAATCTGCCACTCACTCATCTGGCGACAGGTGTACATGAGACACTGGAAAGTCTAACTGTTCATTGAGCTGGTAGTCTGAAACCAACTAACTCATGCTAGAATAGATGGCTGGATTCAAAATACCTGGATGCCTTGCAGCCACAAGTTTGAACCCAGCAGGGCCAACTCAGACCATTATTCCCAGGTAGCTAAACAGAGTTCAATGTATCTGTCTGTGAGCCTCTTGGGGAAGGCCTTAAAATGTGTGGATTGCCTAGATAGAATAGATCCTATAGCCCTTTTTATATAAAAACTGGGGTTTCCCAAGTGTCCTTAAGGAATGGTCCTCTAGCTGTGCTCCAGAAATTTCATTGGTAGCTATCCTGGCTGGGGTTGAGGTTCAGGGGTAGATGAAGAAATGTAATGCATAAGATACAATGACCTATCTATATTCATACAGGGTAAGACAAAATCCAGAGTTTTTTCACAAAGTAGGTAGCTGTACAGTCTTACCTGCTCTGGCTTCAGCTAACCACTGCCTCATTTTCCCCTCACTCAGGTTGGCTCTCCTGACCTTCCCAGAGTCATCATTGCTATGGCCAAGTGTCATTCCAGGCAGTTTTCTTCAAGTGTAAAACATCAAACAAGAGCAGTTCCTCTGCCGACTCTGGGCTAGAGCAGCCAGTCTTTCCCACTTGCTTCTCTCTGCTGAAATGACAGCATGATATCCTTCAATCCCCCTGATTCAGGTTCTACTGGAGGAGCCCCTCTCAGCCCTGCAGCTCCTCTCCCCTGAGCTCTCTCTGCCCTTTATAAAAAAAACCCCAACACCTGACCCCTTTCCAGCTGATGTAGGACTAGGGAAGGCTGGCCCCAGGACTCCTAGCTCTGACAGGAGTATTACACTCCCATTTACATTGATAGAAGTTTCCCTAAATTGGGACCTCAGGATTTGGCCCTCCTTTGTGAAGTGCTTTGGGATGAAAGGTGTCAAATAGAAGATTACTATTTAATAATTTGGTGCATGGTCAAGAACAGTACATTAGTGAAGAATAAAGTTACCCTGAAGATTCAGCACAGCTTGCGTGCTTGTTTAACCCAATATACATGTTACTGAGAAGAGACTTGTGCTGAGTGAGATTGGGCTAGTCTTTTTTCCCCCACCATTAGTTTACACCTAAGATTTTTTTTAAAAAAAATCTGGATTAAATGTGGCCATTATGACCCTTTCAGGCCAGATACCAGAATCTGTGCAGTTTCCTAGAGGCTGATTTCCTCAGTGTAGTCCTCCTCTGATTGTACAGTCAGCAGTACTTCAAGCCTATGACATTTGTAACGGGAGACAAATACAGTACCATTAATTTAATTTTATTTACATTTCTGAGTCATTTAGGTGGAATAAATTGAACAGAAGTTGATTGAAACTGTCCTGCAGGACTGACTTTAAGCACATTCAGATGCAGAGTGCTTTATAAATAATGGCAGCATTTAGTACACAAAAGACACCCACTTGGACTGAAGGATTTGCAGGAGTTATTAGCAGATGAGGGAAAATAAGCATTGCCAAGAACAGAGCTATGCTGAACTCTTCTGCTATGGAAACCAATTTTAGCTGCAGGCTTGTTTAGCAGACACCCTGCTGCTGAGTGCATTGACCCTCTATATACTCCGCTACATAATTCTGCCTGCTGACTATATATGGCAGGTGTATGAAGCAGTAAAATACAGGCTGCTGGGGCCTACATTTGAAATGTAAACACTATGCCAACAGGAGGGGTTCTCCTGTAGTTAATCTAGCTCCCAGAGAGGAAATAGAAGAATTCTTCCATCTACACTGAGGAATAGGTCAGCTTAACTACACCACTCAGAGGATTTTTTCATCTCCCTGAGCGATGTAGTTAAGCTGACAATTTTCTAGTGTAGACCAGGCCTAACACAGGTGTAGTGGTAGCATAATGACATCAACACTCTGGTAAGCTATTCAAGAGACCCCAGTGTAAGAGGAAAGAGTGGTTTGTCCCAAATTTGTGGGTGGTAGAACACCCCCTTTAGGGTTCATGGGAAGCACACACATGAGAGTCCAAGTATCCCCTGACCCTAGAGGGTGCTGCAGGGCACCTGTTCAGCAGGCTGGTGCTCAGCCCTCCAGCCGAGGCCTCTTGACTGTCTCATCCCCACTTAGGGTCCATAGTGAAACCACAAAAACAGCCCACAGTCAGCAAACTGGGCTAAAACAAAAGAAAGAGAAAGAAAAATCTGCAAGCAGCAGCTCCCTCCAGGATATGGGCCTCTCTTACTTCAGAGGGGCCCTGGGAGTATCACTGCCCACTTCAGAGACCACTGCAAGTCTGGGTCCTTCCCCATCCCCTCAGGGATTCTGTACCCTTCTTCTGTGAGGGCAGGAGCTCTCAGGCTATCAGTCCCTTCTTCAGAGCTAGGGAGCTCACTCCGTCCCCTTCCCAGAGTTGCTCTAGTTAAGTGGAGTTCCCTCCTTATAACACCTCCAGTCCTGGCATGATTTGCAGGTGTGGTAGGGGCACAGCTACTGCAGCCCAAAAGCACTCCTTAAACCCTTCTATTCTAGTGCATGGGTTTATGTACCCTGACACAGAGACGTTATTACCATAGCACCTAGGAGCTTTAACTGGGGTCAGGACCTCACTAGGCACTGTACAAACACAGAACAAAAAGATGGTCTTTACCCCAAGGAGCTTACAATCTAAGTATAAGACAAAAGACACCAGACAGACCAGCAGGGGAATACAGGGAAACAATGCTGAGTCAGCAAGACAGGCAATGGTCTCAACACACCATCAGTGTAGTCCTTGTCAAAAGTTTTTTGTAGGCATCACAAGAGCTCTGAGGAGGGTTTTGAAGAATAATGGGGTCGCTTTTCTGATGTTTATAGAGAGCTACTCCCAAGTTCAAAGCAGTGAAAGAGAAAACACAAAGGTACTTGTTTGAAAATTTAATAAGTGGTTGATGGAAGCTGGAAGCATGGCCCAATCAGAGGCAGGAGTTGACACCTCATTAATGAATGAGAGATGATAGGTAGGTGGTGTGTGATGGCTTATACAAACAGCATACTGGACTATGTGGTGTCAGTGACCTAATGTGGGCTCAGGTGGCTGTGCCCTATCACACCTGTCAGGATTGAGGGAGGAGTTTAAGAGGGAGAAACCAGCTCAGTTGATAGTAGTAAAGAGTGTAATTTTCATCTTTATGCAGAGCAGGTACATGTAATTAACAGTTTTAAATTGTTGGGTTTAGTGTTTGATAATAAACTAACTTGGAAGACCCATATAGAAACTATTAAAAACAAATGTAAAGGCAGAAATAATTTGCAAAAGAATGATCTGGTGATTAACTGGGGAACAGATAGGACAGTGCTGATAATGCTATACAGAGCATTAATAAGATAAGTCATAGATTGACCTGGTGTCAAGCCTTTAGTTCTATGTTCAGATTGGAACTTAAAAAAATTAGGTTCAATTAGGCTCAAGTGCTAAGAATTGTGTGTGATGCATTTCTTACAGCACCTCTTTATGTAAGGCAGGTAGCTATTAATTTAAGAATGAAAATGTTAGAGCTGACATTTTGGGCTAAAGTTGAGTGAAATAATACAGATGAGCTTACTGGACAAATATGAGGATTGTTGGGAATTACATGGATGGAATATAGCCTGACACAAACTCAGTCATGCTATAAGGATTAAAACGTGGGTAAAAGTGTTAAGTGAAAAGGAAATACTAGAAGACATTAAATTATACCTGGAAAATCATCTCTCCAGGTTTGGATTTAGAATTATATAATAAAATAGAGGGAAAGAAAGTCATCCTATAGGATGGATAAAGTTTGAGTTTATATATGGTAAATATGGTCACCATTACCAATTATATACTGACAGCTCTAAAGATGAAAAATCAGGTAACATAGAAATAGCTGTTTGCATCCCTGAGTTTGGTGTTAAGAAATCTAAAATAATATTTAATTGTTTAGCCATTATGACAGCTGAGCTGGTGGGAATAATATTAGCACTAAACTGACCTACCCAGCTATTATCTTTCTGGATTTGTTATCAGGTTTATTGGCAATTAAAAAGGGGTACCTCAGAAAGCAGGAGAGATCTAATCGATATATTGTTTTTGACAACAAAATTAGTATGCTCAGGCATGAACATAGTACTAGCATGGATTCCAGCACATGCTGGGACACCTGACAAAGAAATAGCAGATAAGGAAATAAAAAATGCTTTGAAAAAATGAAGAAGTTGATATAAAAATTCCTTTGAGTTAGCAGGAATTAAAAATTTAGTTTAAAAAAGAATGGCAAAAAATGTGGACCAAGGAGAAAAGAGAAAGAAGATTTTAAGAATTATGCCCAAAATAGAGGATAAGGTGGTACTCCAAGGTTGTGAAATAAAGTGCTCATATTTAAAATGTTAACTAGCCACTGCGGTTTGAATAATAATTTATATTTATTGAATAGACACAAAGATGGATTCTGTAACACACTTGGTTAAAGAAACAGTTGATCACTTGCTATGGGAATACAGGGAGTGTTCCCAGGAAAGAAGGGTTCTTTATGAAGAGTGTAGACACTTTAAAGGTGACAGAATATACTCTGAGGGATTTAGTGAGAGTATCAGGGAAAATGGGGTTACATTTTCTTAAGAAGATAAAGCAGGGTACGAAAGCGTAGTGGCATGAAGAAAAGAATATAGTAGGTGGCGGATATAGACTCAGTAGATGAGTCTGCTTCACCATAAAACAGAAGAAGTTGTTGATGGCAGATGGAGGAGACAACACATTCAGCCCTCAGCTTCTGGAGAAACTGCTGAATGAAGACAGGAGCTCCCGGATGACTGCTATCTCATGGACCGTCCCTGAGTGAAGGGAAGAGGCAGATGCTGACTCACCTTGATAGGGACCATTCCTCTCTCTTACCTGTGAACTCAATTCAGGGCCTTAGCCTGAGTGCTGTCTGAGAGAAGAGAGCCTTAACCCAACTTTGGGATGAGTGATGTGTCTTAATTCCCCTTGGTTTTTTTGTTGACTATCCTGGAAGGAGACTTTAAAGTGACCTGGCTGGAGGGCCAAGTCACAGGAAGAAGCAGACCACCGCAGTGCTGAAACAACTCTTGGGAGGGGGAATCTGAGGGGGAGAGAGCTGCTATGCAGCGCCTGGCTAAAAGGAGGTGCTAGCAGTGAGTCAACCCCTTCCCATGGGGATAGGCTGTGAGGGACTTCAAAAGTGAAGACATGTAGCTTATGGGGGAGCCAGTGGAGAGATGCAAAGGGAGGTGTGGCACAGTCAGAGTGAAAGGCTAGGGAAATTATCTGTGCAGCTGCATTCTGAATGAACATGAGTGGGGCAAGACTGCATTTGTGAAGACCGGAGAGAAGACTGTTGCCATAATCGAGATGAGAGAGGATGAGAGCTTGGATGAGAATATTAGCTGCTAGGACGGATAAGAAAGGTTATATCTTAGAGATGTTTTGCAGAAAGAATCGTCAAGATTTAGACAGCCTGCATGGGAGGACCTAGAGAGAGGTCCAAGTTGAAGAGGACATCCAGGTTACAGGTCTGAGGCGCAGCAGAATAGTGGTGGAGTCCACAGTGATTGAGAAAGGAAGTAGCAGGGTGAGAAGATTAAAAGCTCTGTTCTAGCCATGCTGAGCTTGAGGAGTGAGGAGATGTCAGAGACGAGATGACATTTTAGTTTGGACAGGAGACAGCAGAGCAGTAGATCTGTGAGTCATCAACATAGAGAGGGTAGTTGAATTTGTGTGTGTCAGTTAGATTACCCATAGATACAGTGAGGGAGAAGAGAAGGGGACCAAGGACAGAGCTTTGTGGAACCTCCACAGAAAGTTGGAGATGGGATGGAGAAGGATCCTCCAAAGGACATGCTGAAAGAGGGATTATAGCGGTAGAAGAACAACCATGGGAAGACAGAGTCACAGAAGCCAAGGAAGGACAAGATTTGAAGAAGAGGAGCATGATCAATGGTGTCAAAAGGCAATGGTCAGGTCAAGGAGGAGGATGGAGTCCTGGTTCTGACACTGGTGAAAATGCTTTCAGTGGAGCGCCAGGGGCAGAAGTCAGAGTGAAGAGGGACTAGGATGGAACTGAAGAGGAGGAACTCCAGACAGGGACTGCAGGCAGCACATTCAATGAGCTGGCAGATGGGGTGGTAGAGCTGGAGTTATGGTGACCAGATAGCAAGTGTGAAAAAATCAGGATGGGGGTGGGTGGTGATAGGCGCCTATAGAAGACAAAGCCCCAAATATCAGGACTGTCCCTACAAAATCGGGATACCTGGGTCACCCTAGTTGGAGTTGATGAGGCAAGTAGCATCGAGGGTGAGGTATTTTAAGATGTCAAGTATCAGGAGGTAGCCGTGTTAGTCTGTATCCACAAAAACAACAAGGAGTCTGGTGGCACCTTAAAGACTAACAGATTTATTTGGGCATAAGCTTTCGTGGGTAAAACACCACTTCTTCAGATGCATGGAATGAAAATTACAGATGCAGGCATTATTATACTGACACATGAAGAGAAGGGAATTACCTCACAAGTGGATAACTAGTGTTGACAGGGCCAATTCGATCAGGGTGGATGTTATCCACTCCCAACAACAGATGAGGAGGTGTCAATTCCAGGAGAGGCAAAGCTGCTTTTGTAATGAGCCAGCCACTCCCAGTCCCTATTCAAACCCAAATTAACAGTGCTAAATTTGCAAATGAATTTTAGTTCTGCTGTTTCTCTTTGAAGTCTGTTTCTCAAGTTTATTTTGTTCAAGTACAGCTACTTTCAAATCTGTTATAGAATGTCCGGGAAGATTGAAGTGTTCTCCTACTGGCTTTTGTATGTTACCATTCCTGATGTCCGATTTGTGTCCATTTATTCTTTTACGTAGGGACTGTCCGGCTTGGCCAATGTACATGGCAGAGGGGCATTGCTGGCACATGATGGCATATATAACATTAGTAGACGTGCAAGTGAATGAGCCCCTGATGGCGTGGCTGATGTGGTTGGGTCCTCTGATGGTGTCGCTAGAGTAGATATGGGGACAGAGTAGGCAACGGGGTTTGCTACAGGGATTGGTTCCTGGGTTAGTGTGTCTGTGGTGTGGTGTGTAGTTGCTGATGAGTATTTGCTTCAGGTTGGGGTGCCACCAGACTCCTTGTTGTATTTTAAGATGGGAGGGATGCTTGTAGTATGAGGGGAAAGAGTTGGTGGCAAGTGAAAGGTTAAGGAGGAGGTAACAGAGGAGATGAGAGTGGGCATGAGGGTGATCAGGAGATGGGGTGGGATGGGATCACTGGGGCAGGTGGACTGGTTAGAGGAGGAGAGCAGCTGAGAAACTTCTGTGTCTGTGGTGGAGGAGGAGAGAGTTGTGGGGGGAGGGAAGGTACAACCAGGAGAGAGAAAAGGTCACATCCTTTTTTGTCAGTTTTCTCTTGAAAGAGATTGACAAGATCCTGTGCAGAGAGAGCGGAGATTGGAGGAAGGAAGGGTTTGAGGAGTGAGTCAAAGGTTCTGGGGTGGAGGGTTTCTTTTTTCAGGAGTCTGAGCCCCTCTCCCAAGCCCCCTATGTGAGCTGAGAGTCCCTCCCTCCCTGATGGTGTCTGAGCCCCGCTCCCTGCTCTAGTGTGTGCACCAAAATCTGGGGGGCCCTGCCCACCTTTGAGGGTATACCCTATCCCCCCCTCCCCACACCTTGTCCCTGTCATGTGAACCATGTTCCGGGGGGTGGGCTTGCCTTTCTGAACAGAAATGAACAGACAGGCCAAGTGCAGGGTATGACAGAGGAGGCTGATACGATACTGGGCCTTTCTGAGCCCCACTCCCTGACCCCTTCATAGGATCTGAGAGTCACTGCTCCCTGGTGGTGTCTGAATATTGTTTCTTGCCCCTCTGTGTGTGCTGGGAACTGGGGGCCCTGCTAGCAACTACATTGAAAACCTCTCAAAGCATGACAATTCCCCCCGTTCCACTATACCACAATGAACAGGATGGGGGAGGAGCACTGAGGAATCACATGGCAATTGTGTGGCCAAGTAGAAAGACCACAGGACTAGGACTATGCCTAGCTCTGGCACTGGCCAGCTGGGTGGACCTTGCCACGTCACTTCACCTCTGTGTGCCTCAGTTTCCCATCTGTAAAATGAGAATGATGTAAAGTTCTTTTGCAATCTAATGATGAAAAGCACTGTGCAAAAGCTCAGGCTTTTGATTCTTACCTAGCCACAGTAACATATCAACTGCAAGCCTAGGGGAGAACTACACCTGCCTGAATAACCACTAACTCCTCCCAACAAACATTTCATTCTGTTTAAAAACAAAAACAAAAAAACACTAGGAAATTAAATGGCAAAAAATAGTTAACAGCAAATTCAAGTTGCCTTCCACAATGTCGAGTTCAGCCAAACTCAAACTTCTGAGAAGCCAAGAAATACAGAGTTAAGGTAAACTCCCATGCAACCTTAACTCTGCCCTCTTTGAGTGATGCCCCACAGCACTCAACACACACATTCTCTGGGATCCCTCCGCCATAATAGCAGGAGCAGGATAAAGAGTCAACAAAATGTGGTAGCAGAAGTGGATATTGCAGGGTGGGACAGGAGCAGAATTTTTAAAAACGTTGTTTGCAGTGTGGGAGAACCTGCAGGATCCCCGTTTCAGCACGCCCCTCCCACCCTGTTTGCACACCACTGCTGTAGCTCAAGAAGAAAACACCTGCAAAGTACCAGGGCCCCCTATTTTTTCCCCCAGAGTTCACACACTGGTGAAAAGGCAGCTGAGATTGTGGTCCTGAGATTCAATTAAGTTGAAGTAGAGTTGTTTAGCTAGGAAGATGGCAGAACTGAAGGAGGGGATCACTAATTTGTAATGGAAGAAGTCAGCCTGGTCACAGGACTTCTGCCAGAGATGCTCTGCAGCATGAGTGCAGGAAACAGATGTTGAGGTAAGCCAGGACTGGAAGTTGACAGGGCAGATTTTGTTATTTGGTGGGGGGAAGGGAAGGGAAGGAGTCCAAGGTGGAGGACAGTGACACATGGAAAGAATTAACAACCCCATTAAGGGAAGAAAGGGCAGCAGCAAGGGGAGGGCTGAGAGCAAACAAGAAGTTATCAGTGCTAATAGACTGGAAGTCACGGAAAGGCCAAGTGATAAGGGATGATGGAGGGGGCTGATGTGATACTGAAAGAGACCAGGTGATGGTCAGAAAGAGGAAACTCAACAAAAGAAAGATCAGAGAGAGTAGTGCTTGGGGAACACCAAGTCAAGCAAATGGCCCTTTTGGTGAATGGGGGAGTTAAACTAGGGCTGCAGGTCAAATGAAAACAGGAGGATGAAATGTACAGCGAAGGGATCAGGTGGGTCATCAACATAGCAGTTGAAGTCACTGTGGTGGAGTGGTGGAGATTGTGAGGAGAGGAAGGCTGATGGGGAAGAGTTGGGTGGATAGTAGATGAAGGCAACATAGAGTGGGAGAAGAGTGGAGATTTGGACGCGGTGCTATTTTGAAAAAGTGGCAAGGGGAAGGAGGGCAGGGCTGGAAGCAGCTGGAACAGGAAAGGAGAAGCCCAACACCCCCCACCATCTGATAAAGCGCAGGGAGTATGAAGGAGAGGCCTCAGAGCGGGCAGCTGCAATGGCAGTGTTAGATGAAGGGATCTTGTCCTCTGAGACCTTTTTAGAGATGGAGTGTGAGCTCCAGAGACAGGAGGAGAAGGGGTGGGGGGAGGAGTGGGTGGGGTGGGAAGTTAGGTGACTGGTGTCAGGAGAGGGGCAGAGATGGCGGGGAAGGGTGTGGGAAGTCAAGAGAGCAGGAATGGAGGCAGAACTAGGGGGGAGGCAAATTTCACCAGAGGAAGGACGCAGCAGAGATGGGTCGGGATGTGACATCTGGATTTGTGCTCATGGGAGATCAGGATGGAGAGGGGTGATGCAAGAGCAGGATCAGGACGGGGAATGGAGAGGACATGGTGGAGCTAAACTCAACTATGCCTGATCCTCCACTGGCATAAGGTTCCTGAGGGACCATATACCAGCGAAGGGAGTTAGGGCTGCGGAGTGACTTGTGCCAGAGCCAGCTGCTGTGAATCAGAGAGCCACAACTGGCTCCATTTACTGCCCCCATTCCATCCAAGCAGAGCTCAGACAGGGTGGAGAATCAGGGCCCAAGGCTCATCTTTCGTAGTCTGCTATTCTAACCACTTACATGATACCCCTTGCAATGTAAATAGTGTACAGCATGCTAGGGCTACTAATTTCATAGGCCTTAATTTTGGGTGCTCAACTTGAGACACCATGTACCCAATCTTTTTCAAATATTCTGAGGACCTGCAGCTCCCGTGATGTCATCTGAAATTGAAGGTGCCCAACACTTGGGGAAAAAATCAGACCTTACATGTCTCACGTTTTGCACCCAAAAACTGTAGCACTCAAAATTATTGACCCTTTCTTATATTTCTGGCCTAGTGTTTTTGAACCAGAACCACTAACCATGAGCGATGCATACATTTACTTTGATAAATAAACTTGCACTCTATTTGCTCCTCTGTTGAAGAGAGTCCCATAAACCATATAAGAATCACTGTAGTTGACTCCATATGTGGTGGGAAGGGACAGTTCCCTAGCAAACTGGAGGTGGAAGTGGCCTTTTTCACCACTGATGCTACCTGATTTTCTAGGGTTAGAAATGAGTTAAATGGGTCTCTGAGGTCACAGCATCTTCATGGGTGACAGGTAGGTAGAAAAGCATTCCTCTCCTATCTAGGTATTTACATGTCACCCATCTCCATAGAATCCAAGCATGTCACAAACATTAATGCATTTATCCTCAACACCCCTGTGAAGTAAGTAAATATCATTATCCCCACTTTTACACCTAGGGCACTGAGCTACAGATATACCCAGACACTTGTCCAAGCTGACACAGGGAGTCTGTGGTATAGGGTGGACTTGAACCCTGATTGCCTCCATCTCAAGCTAATGCCTTAACCATAAGACCCTCCTTTCTCTTTTTGTTGGAATTGGAAGACAGTATCTAAGCCACGTCTCTGACACATTTTCCCCTTCTGACCATCACCACTTTTCTCTTCTCTGAATTTATGATGATCCAGCTGCTGATCTTTAGGCACTGATGTGGTGATGCTGGTTCATCTGTGGTGAAGGACATACACTACTGGATGCTGTTGGTAGCAGAGTCGGTGGTGTCTTACCCCCTCTCAAAGTGATTTCATGTACCATTGAAAAGGAAGGAAATAGGATGGATCACTGCTGGACCCACTAGGCAGGACACTGGGGGGTTGGAATTAGCCTTTACTACTCTGGGGCTCCTGTTGATTGGAACAGTAAGACCCTAGGTGGTCTGATCATAAGTTAGGTACAGGGAGGGGTTGCCCTACCCCAGGAAGAGAGAAATAGAAAAAGTGGGGCTGTGGTTTCTATCCATTGCCTGGAGGAACATGCTACTGTCATGCTACTAGGGTTGTTTGTACTGTTCCAGTGTGAAGCCTGACTGAAGCCCAGTAGTTGCCCCAGAGAGTATCAGAACTGTGGTCCATCTAGTCTAGCAAGCTCTGTGGCAGTGACCATTAACATACAAGAAACTCAGCAGTAGACGTTTATGGAATAGCCTGCCCATAGAGCAAGGGTTTTTTTAAATTTTTTTTCACGTACTGATCAGCTTAGGCCCTGAAGCATGAGCGTTTATATCCTTTTATGACAAAAGAAAGAAAAGTTATTCTATTTAATAAGAACATCTACAATTACATTACCCATATAAATGTCTAATTCTTTTTTGAGTCCTACTAATCTCTTAGGCTTAATGTTATCTTATGGGAATTAGTTAATTATGCACTGCATAAAAATTTATTTCCTTTCATCAGTTTTAAATGTTGTTGCCTTTCAATTTCATTGACTGTCCCCTTGTCTTTTTAGTATGGGAGGGTAAATAAGAGTCTCTCTGTCATTCATTATTTTGCATACATATATCGTGTCTACTTTAGAGAAGGTATGAATAAGAGGAAATAGTCCAGACTTTTTGGCCTTTCTTCACACAGATGTCTTTCCAAACCTCTAATAATGTCCACTACCATGTATCTGAAAACCCCCTATTTGTGCTATACTTTTCTTGAAATAGCAGGACCAGAAGTGAGCACAGGTGATTCTGTGCCAATTTCTATAATGGCATTACAACAGTTCCAGTGTTTTCTAAACAATTCTTTATGTATACTAACATTATTTTTTTTGACCACTGAGTATTGAAGAAGTTTACATTATTGAGTAGTTTAAATTATCCCTTCCAACTTGCATTGTCTGTGTTTGTCAATAATGGATTTCATGTGCCATTGTGCTATCCGTTCACAAGGTCCCTCTGCAGTTCCTCACAGTCTTCTGTAGATTTAACTAATCTCAACAATTGTGTCAGAAACAGTGAGGTGGCAACATCTGTAAATTCCCTTTTCCCAATCATTAATAAATATATAAACACTGGCCCATGTATGGAACTGTGAGGCACCTCCAGGGGTGAAAGTAAGTAAAAGGACTTACCACGCTGGAGTCCTGAGCAGGGAGCGTGGCCTTAACCGGAAGAGGCAGGGCTTTTGAATACCACGGCCCTTTAAATCAAGATTTAAAGGCCCCGGGGCTCCAGCTGCAGCTGGGAGCCCCGGGGCCTTTAAATCACCCCCGGAGCTACCAGCTGCAGAGGCGGCTGGGAGCCCCAGAGCTAAGGGGTGATTTAAAGGGCCTGGGGCTCTGGCTGTTGCTACTGCGGCAGAGCTCTGGCCCTTTAGATCAGCGGGGCTCTGGCGGCGCTTTAAAGAGCCTGGGGCTCCGGCCGCTGCGGGGAGCCCCGGGCCCTTTAAATCACCGCCAGAATCCTGCCACCGCTACCCAGAAGCTCCAGCAGTGGGGCTCGGGTGGCGCTTTAAAGGGCCCGGGGCTCCCTGCAGTGGCCAGAGCCCTGCCACCGCTACCCCAGGGCTCCGGCAGCGGGGCTCAGGAGGCGATTTAAAGGGCCCTGGGCTCCAGCCGCCACAGGGAGCCCCAGGCCCTTTAAATCACCAACCTGGGGAAGCCAGTCCAGTCCGGCACGGCGTACTGGCTCTTCCTGGTATGCCGTACCAGCTTACTTTCACCTCTGGGCACGTCACTGCAGAAAACTAGTTACTTATTCCCATTCTGTTTCCTATCTCTTAGTTTCTGATCTACTACCAGACTTTGCCTCTCACCCCATAGCTACGTAGTTTCTTGAATAGCCTCTTGTCAGGGAATTTGTCCAAGGCTTTCTAAAATTCAGAATAAATTTCTCACCTCACCAATACTAAGTTGTCTACCATGCTAGCTTCCTGAAAGTAGTGGTGCTAAAGGCTAGGTCTTGCCTGAAGTTAGAGAACTGGTATGGGGCATAATATAGAAACAACAGAGGGCTGGATTCAATACAAACCTTCCTCTGGCTCCCACACAAGGTTGATTACATTAATATTTTTTGCAGGGCTTGTACAGAAAGCCAAACACCCTTTTCAGCGAACCTAGTTGTAAACTGATCACAAGCCAAAGATGAGTCCCCTCTCTGCAGCTATCTGAACCATTAGAGAGGCATGTGTTGTGCATGCCTTTATTTTTCTGGTTTTAATCTGCAGTGTGCTGACAGCTTCAGAAAGATCCCTCTTAATGGACTTTAGTAGCAATGCAGCACTAAACTTATATAGCACCTGCCATGCCAAGCCATCCCAGCGGACTTTCCAAATAATAGAGTTTAAAGCTTCTGCTTTCACGTGCCAAAGGCAAAGCTCAAGAGGACAAAATTAAGTTTGGATTTTAAAACACTGACAGGCTTGGCATTATTAATTTCAAGAGGGGAATTTATCACTGCTAGAGAGGATTGTGAGGGAGAAGCCAAGGGGAGGATTAGCACAGGAAGCTCTGAATCAACTTGTAACCATATACACTGATTGGAATCATTCACACCCCGGTGACAAACTCTCAACATTCAGTTATTGCTTATTTACAAACAGTTTAGCCTGACATAGTTAAAACAAATCACCCACAAAAGGGGGCAGTAAGTAGTGCTTTGCATGCACTAGAACACCACTTGAAGTTTTCAGATAGCCCCTTTCATGAAAGGATCTCAAAACACTTTATAAACACTCATGAGTTAGCCTCTCTTTGCACCCCCCCAAAGGAAAAGTATTATTATACCCATTCCACAGACTGCAAAAGTGAGGCATAGAGCAGTCAAGAGTCCAAACAAATCACTAGTAGAAACTCAGGAATTCTGGTTCTGACCATCCTCTTCTAATCATAAGACAACAAAGTCTTCCTAAAAGCCAAGACACGATGAGCCTGATTTTCAGATTAATGTAGGCCCCAGTCCTGAACACACATACAGAGGTGTTTAATGAGAGTGTTCACTG
The DNA here is from genome assembly GCF_965152275.1 of Natator depressus. Lineage (NCBI taxonomy): Eukaryota > Metazoa > Chordata > Testudines > Cheloniidae > Natator > Natator depressus. Next base: position 150,982,694 of record NC_134236.1, read on the forward strand.
TAATAAAGCTAAGCCCATGCTTATGTGTTTGGAGATAAAAAAAATTATTTTTGATTTACACTAAGTCATTTGAGTTGCACAATTTAAAACCAGTGTAAGTGGAAGGAGAATCAATCTGATTTTTCAGTTGTAGATAAAGTCTGGAAGACAATGCATGCCATTTGAATGGAGGATGCCAGAGCCTGCTGAAATTTCAGGAGTCTTTATAAATGCAGGTCCAAGTAAGAGATTTTACCTTTGATAATGACAAGAGAATTTGTTGCTCAGCTATACAGAAGCAGCTGATGAAAACTACTTCTGGGAGATTACATCTGCACCATTCAAGACAGCTCCCATCCTTTGCATACAGCTGTTGGAAATATGGCAAGCAATTCCTGAACATGGCAACTTTTACATATCTTTATATTCAATATCTTTGAAGGTTAAATGATTTTCCAGTTGGCCACAGGTATTATTTCAGACCCAAAGTTAATTACAGATCTAATAAGTCAGTGAGCAGCAATTAGTGCATGAGGCTGCAAGTTCCCAACTGCAACCACTAAGAATTTCCAAGCCTTTTCCAGCTGGGACAAAAAATGTGTCCCAGCTGGAAGCGATGGAAATTATGAAGAATTTTTATCTTGGAATTAAGGCAGTTTTCCCTTCTCCATTTCTAGATTATCCTGCTTGATTTTAAAATCCTTTCCAGTCTTGTTCCATTCTGTCTCATAGCCCTTGTCTCTTTCTACTGTCCCTCTGCTCATATACCACCAGCCTCTTTGGCATCCCATCACACAAGCTCTTCTACAGCTCTTGCCATTAAATATCAGACTCTATTTCTGCACCTCTTTGATTTTCCATCTACTTTCAAATCTTATATGAAGACCTCTCTTTTCTTCTCCTGCTCATCCCTCTTACTTCTTCTCACTCTCCTTTTAGAGGAATGTATTATTTAATTCTCTGCAAAGCATTTTGGGGTAGCTTATGTGAACAACAATGTAAAACAAATAAAGTTGTTGGAAGTCAGTGGTGTGACTGAGCAGAAACAGCACACAGGCTAAGTCAACAGGGTTTTTCCTCCAAAGAAGAATGTTTATAACCAGAATCAAATAGATTTACATAAGCAAAAAAACCCCAAACAAACAACAGTCCCAGCCTGGGACTCAACCTAGTCCTATGCTCCACTTATAGACCCCACCCTTTCCCAAGAGGCATTTCCTTTCTCAGTCTCTGGAGCAGCCAGTGTACAGTCTTTTGGCACCTATGCAAGAGAAGAAGGAGGCTGAGCTGAGGTTGACCCCTGGTTGACTCAGGACCAGGTAGTGCCCCTGCACCCTGTCCATTGTAGTTCATTGCATCATATTGTTGTGGCTTCCTTCTGGCTGCAGAAATAACACCTGATTCTGTGGAATTCAAAATGCTAATGCTACCAAGTTCTGCAAAAGTTATGTGGTGGCAGAAGAATGTTCCTGGACAAGTCAGACACTATTTACTGAAGATCCAGTTCTGATAGCCTTACTCTGTGAGAATGTAGAACTGAAGTCAGTGGGATTACTTGTTCAGTAAGGTACTGTCCAGTATGAATAAAGGTGGCAGATTCAGACTGCAAGTGGAAATTATTAGTTCATTTGCATCTCTTGTTCCCTCTAGCATTTTGGTATGACAGTGATGAGGGGACATGTGTTATTATAGGTGCCCAAGCAGCACTGAGGCTTGGCAACAAGGATGGGTCTCTATGGGTGGCAGAGCTCAAGCCATCCTGCAAGGAGCTGAAGAAGGAGCAAGAAAGGACAATGATGAAGGTCAAGAATTCTGCACTCTACCTTTTCCCACCATCACTTCCAAAGCAGGTGCAAATAGTCAGGACAATAGCTGATGACTGTCCTCAGTAACAAGGGAAGTTAGCCTGAGGTGGATCATTGACACCTCCAGTGAGCTGGGAGGTCAGACAGCAGCAGGAATTAATTAGACTTGCAGGTGCTGCAGGGGATTGACATGTCTTGTGGACTGGCTCCTCCTGAGAGACACTGCCATCTGTCTGTTCATGCAGCCTGGGGCCTGGGAAGCAGCCTTTATACCTTAAGAGCTTGGGGGTGGGATTTATGCTCAGAGTTTCCAGGGAAAATACGGAACATGTGTAAGAATGTTTGCCCAGAGTTCCATGTGAAGTGAGGAGAAAGGGTGTTTCAGCAGAGAGGGAGGATGCAAGGAGGTTGGATAAGGATATGCTTTGCCCTGGAGGGGGATTTTAGTAGTTTCACGCATATTAGGATACATAGGATTTATGCACGTCTTGTTATAAGAATCCATAGTGGCCTTTTAGTAACGTTCATCCATCCTTCTATTTCCCCACTTATGGCTGTGGCTGTCACATGTTGCATAATTTCTACCATTTGTTCATAGGTTATTTTTATTTATTTTTTTTTTGTAATTTTCATTTTGGAGGACTTGTGTGTTATTCAGTTTTATCCATTTTATCCACATGGAGGAAGGACCTGATTCCTGCCGCAGGAGGTAGGAGTTCCTATGGTTAGGTTTGCAGAGAGAGCCTGCCCTGCACTCACCCCCACACTGGTGGCTCCTGTCCTGCAGGGATGGACCCAGCTCCCCTTTCTGGGTGTTGTGACCTGACATGCAGGGTCCCAGTGCCACTCAGTTTTGGCTGGACTGCTCCTCTATCATGACGACAAAGGGGACAGCAGGACCAAATTTGAGTGTGGCACTATGAGCCCATGCACCAGATCACAATGCCACTCATTCAAATTTGGTCCAGTCACACACACAGCTGTCATGACAGAGAGGTGGCAGGGCCAAACCTGAGTGGCACTGTCACCTTGTGTGCCAGGTAGCAATGCCCGGAGTGGGGAGCTGGGTCTAGCCCCCAAGGACAGGAACGGCAGGAGCTGCCACTGTGGAGTTTCATTGTATTTAGTCTTATGCATTATTTTATAGAATCATAGACTTTAAGGTCAGAAGGGACCATTATGATCGTCTAGTCTGACCTCCTGCACAATGCAGGCCACAGAATCTCACCCACCCACTCCTGTAACAAACCCCTAACCTATGTCTGAGCTATTGAAGTCCTCAAATCGTGGTTTAAAGACTTCAAGGTGCAGAGAATCCTCAAGCAAGTGACCCGTGCCCCACGCTGGAGAGGAAGGCGAAAAACCCCCAGGGCCTCTGCCAATCTGCCCTGGAGGAAAATTCCTTCCCAACCCCAAATATTGCGATTAGCTAAACCCTGAGCATGTGGGCAAGACTCATCAGCCAGACATCCAGGAAAGAATTCTCTGTAGTAACTCAGATCCCACCCCATCTAACATCCCATCACAGGCCATTGGGCATATCTACCACTAATAGTTGAAGATCAATTAGTTGCCAAAATTAGGCTATCCGATCATACCCTCCCCTCCATAAACATATCAAGCTTAGTCTTGAAGCCAGATATGTCTTTTGCCCCCACTGCTTCCCTTGGAAGGCTGTTCCAGAACTTCACTCCTCCGATGGTTAGAAACCTTCATCTAATTTCAAGTCTAAACTTCCTGATGTCCAGTTTATATCCATTTGTTCTTGTGTCCACATTGGTACTGAGCTTAAATAATTCTTCTCCCTCTGTGGTATTTATCCCTCTGATATATTTATAGAGAGCAATCATATCTCCCCTCAACCTTCTTTTGGTTAGGCTAAACAGCCAAGCTCTTTGAGTCTCCTTTCAGAAGACAGGTTTTCCATTCCTCGGATCATCCTAGTAGCCCTTCTCCATACCTGTTCCAGTTTGAATTCATCTTTCTTAACATGGGAGACCAGAACTGCACCCAGTATTCCAGATGAGGTCTCACCAGTGCCTTGTATAACGGTACTAACACCTTCTTATCTCTACTGGAAATACCTCGTCTGATGCATCCCAAGACCGCATTAGCTTTTTTCACGGCCATGTCACATTGGTGGCTCATCATCATCCTGTGATCAACCAATACTCCGAGGTCCTTCTCCTCCTCTGTTACTTCCAAGTGATGCATCCCCAGTTTATAGCAAAAATTCTTGTTATTAATCCCTAAATGCATGACCTTGCACTTTTCACTATTAAATTTCATCCTATTACTTCATTTCATTTTATTTCACATTTGCAAAAACCACAAGGCTCTAATCATAAACTCTTCAAGGCTGCTACTGTGTCTTCTTGTATGTCTCTGCAGCACCTGGTACATTATGAACAGGGCCCTAGGCACACCATGACACAGGGCTCCCCACAGCTGTGCACCATGGTCCTGCTGCCCACATCATAGCCCCAACTCCCATATGGGAAGGAGAATAGGCTACATGGGTATAAATCACCTATATACCAGTACAAACATGGGTTTCACACATCCTGGATGAGTGCTCTAACCACTGGCCTAGAAATTATAAGGGTAGCAGAAGCTTCTCCTCCTTGCAAGAAATGGCTTAGGCAAGTAGTATAAGGGCCCTACCATCAATCAAACCCTGACCCCGCCCCTTGACCCCTTAGCCCCGCCCCTTGACCCCTCAGCCCCGCCCCTTGACCTCTTAGCCCCACCCACCGGAAGTCCCGCCCCATGGGTTATTACTTCCGGGGTCAAGGCTGCCACATGACCGGAAGCAAGGTGTGTCATGTGACACCCACCCCACCCCTTGACCCCTTTAACCCCACCCCTTGACCTCTGCCCCCCCCCCACCGGAAGTCCTGCCCCATGGGGTATTACTTCCAGGGTCAAGGCTGCCACGTGACCGGAAGCAAGGTATGTCATGTGAACCCTCTAACAACTCCTCCCACTGCCCTCTACCAATCAGGATGGGTTTCGCCCCATAGGACTTCCCCCCCAAGAGGAGCTTTGACCAATCAGGGCGAGTTCCGGAGCGGGGTGTCCTCTCCGGAAGTGGGTCTTGTGACCCCTCTAACAACTCCTCCCCCCCCCCACCAATCAGGATGGGTTTTGCCCCGTAGGACCTCCCAGAGAGGAGCTTTGACCAATCAGGGCGAGTTCCGGGGTGGGGGTGTCCTCTCTGGAAGTGGGTCTTGTGACCCCTCTAACAACTCCTCCCCCCACCCCGCTACCAATCAGGAGGGGTTTTGTTCCGATAGGACCAAGAGGAGATTTGACCAATTAGGATGAGTTCCGGGGGCGGGGTGACCCGTCCGGAAATGATTCGTGTGACCCCTCTAACAACTCCTCCCACCAACCTCTACCAATCAGGCCGGCCCGAGAGCAGATTGGACCAAAATAGGGCAGGTTCTGGGATGGGGTGAACCACCCAGAAGAGGGGCGTATGACCCCTCTGCCAATCAGAGCGCAGCACCATCACCCCATAAGGCCCAGCGTCGGGCAGAAGAGGCTGTCTTTTACCAAGAGCGCGTGTTTTAGAAATCGTGGAAACATGGACTCCTTCACCACCCCCGTGAGAACTTCGGACTTTGTTTTAGCCCCGAAGGCCTTCAACAAACCGCGGAGAAAGCGCTACATCAGCGACAGTTCCGAGGAGGACCCTTTGGCCCAGCCATTGATGGATACCCCGGACCCTGAAACCCAGCCGCTTGTGGGGCCCCACGATGAGCGTGATGGCCTCTTGTTGTCCACCCACCGGGAGGAGGAAGGTGATCGCAGCTCGGGGAAGTCACTAGTGGACAAGATGAACGCTCAGGTAAATGAATGCTTAAGAAGTGACGGTCGGGATGGGGTTGTAACGGGGCTAGGAACCAGGGATTGTGTAAATCAAAAACCGAGCAGTGGGGTGCTTACGCTGTTTCTTTTTTGACAAAAATCTCTCAACAGCTCAATGATGCCTTTCTAGAGGACCCGGAGACTCTGGACAGCGTTGCACCAAGCAGCGAAGATGAACCGGGCCCACCTTGTTTTTGCTCAACGCCAATACAAAATGTTGAAGAGGACTCCGAGGATGACGGCTATGAGGAGTTTAGGAGGAGGCTTGGCATGGAACTGACTGAGCCAGTGCCACGTCGTGAGCGTAACAAAGTCATGCGGACTATTGTACGCGTTGCTGTTTATTCTGTTCTTAATCACTGTCTTAGGGAAAAGCTTTTTGAAGATTGTGAGGGCTGTGTCATAGATGCACCAGGCCAGCGGCACCATGACTGTGTGACTTGGACTTCAGTGGATATAAACTGCAAGCTCCGGGGCCTGTGTGCTGAGCTGTGTTTGGAAAGCTTATTAAACACTGTGATTGCCATAGGTTATGCTATGCAATGTCTATGCCTAACCCAAGAACATTTAGCACAAGGGGTGACCTTGATAAATGCTGTGCAATTCAGTGGAGACCCTGACCATGTTTTAAAGAAAATGACCAAACCGGAAGATGCCTGCTTAGAGCGTTATATTGACCGTCTGGTCCGCACAAAAAGTTACAGAACCCTGCTTAAGAAAAAGGCTATTTGTAAGAAATCTAAAAGGATTAAGTTAGAAAATGGTGAGGTGCCAAACATGCGATATAAAACTTGGTAGCTGTAAATTTAAAAAAAAAATCTATTGAAAAGGGCTTTGTGACTATTTGTATTTCTGTTAAAAGGTCTCTGGCCCTTAAGGGAGCTTAAAGTCTTTTTTTCTTTCTTTCTTTTTTTAATGGAGCATCTTGGTTTGTTTTGAAGGAGCTGTATGTCTTTTAAATAAAAAAAAAATTGTTTGTGAGAACCTAGCTCTTGTGTCTTTTGTGTAAGAGAGACCCATTTACAGCAAAAAAAAAAAAAAAAAAAAAGCTGAAATGTATGTTGTGGGAGGGGGAAAAATACCCTAAAAATGTGTTTACAATAAAACAAACGGGGATGGTTCAGACATGTGGTTGAGTACAATAGAGTTGACTTATTCTGTTGAACTGAACGGGTTTAACCACCACCCCCCCCCCTCACTGAATAGCCAGGGTGACTGTGATTACTCACCCTTGTTGCCATAGGGTTAATTTTGATGGGGGTGCACCCATAGTAAGGGAGGTGGGTGGGTGAGGATGGTGAGTTCTGATTAATATGAAATGAAATAAAACCTCAGGAGTTTGCAGATGCTATTGGGCAGTTTAAATATAACCCCTGGAGTTGGTGGAACGCTATAGGCCAGTTTAAATATGGCCCAGGAGTTGGTTGAAGGCCACGGGGCACTTTTTCTAGAAATCACCCCCCGTCCCACCAAACTTTAAGCATGAAAGAACATGTTTTTAAAAACAAAAACAAGCCCCAAGACATTCATTGATATCTGCAAAGGGCCCCTCACTTGAAATGGTTACTGTAAGAAGGCCCTACAGGGTGGGGGGAACAAAAAGTATTTGAACTTAAAAAAGAAAAAAAAAGAAAAGCAGCCCAATTGTGCAGAAAAACTTATTCCCCACCCCCGATCACAAAAGGGAATGCTAGGGAGGGGTGATCCAATCAACCTGCTAACTATTTTGAAACAAAAGAGTTAGGATGGTGTAAAAAAAAAACAACAAAACCTCAGGTAGCTTGGAGACTGTCTCTTTCAACAGAAACTCTCTTGAATTGCTGCTGGGCTGCAAGTGGAGGTATGTTCCCTGGTTTTTTTTTTTTAACTCTGAAAATATATCTATATTATATAATGCCATTTTTTGGCCATGCTATCTTAGTAAATAATGGTGCATATCTGTATTGCAGTGTGATCTGTTTAGCATGGAGCCAGTAACTTTAAGTTGCAGTTCATCACCAGGCAAAGGTAAAAACCATTTTTAACTGTAGTTGTGCTTAATAACTTCAGGTATTACATAGGTTGAATAGGGATTTGGGAGCTAATACTAACTAACATTTTGGCTTGTTTTTCTTACCCCAAAGACCCCAAGCACACATGGCTGGGGCAGGGCGGGGGCCAGAACAACCAGGGATCTTTTTAAAAGCATGTGGGTTTATTGAAAAGTATTTTGTTGCAAACAGTGTTTTAAACTCTGTGTGTGTGTGTGTGTGTGTGTGTAAAACATAGGCGGTTTTTAAAAAGTATATGTCTACAAACTGATGGTGATGGTGTGTTTCCAATTAACAGGGTTTTTACTTTGCAAAATGAGATGTATTTTAAAAAAAAAAAAAAAATTTGTGGGGGTTGTTTTCAAAGTGGTAGAAATAAACTCAAAACCTGTGATTGTTGTACAGCCTGAAATGGATTATTTTGTTTTAAAGCTATGACTTTTTTAAATAGAAAAAACACTCTAATGGATATTATTTTATTTTATTTTAAAGTTTACTAGACAGTTTCATGTGTTTTATTAGAATGTTGTTTGCTTTACAGCACGGTCAAAACTTGAGCGGGTAAAAATGCTCAAAAGAAAAAGGAAAGAGACAATTGAAAAGAAAAATTCACAAGTATCAGTGACAGATGGATGGATGAAGCCGGGTAAATATATTTTGCTTATTAGTCTGGTTAATTTATGAGGTTTTGTATTTTAAGTACATACATAGGTGTGGGTGAGAAAGCTGGCAAAGTTACATTTTTGTAAAATGCTTTTTTTCCCCCCTCCTGCCCCAAGCAGGCATATGCAGCCCTTCTGACAAGGCTGTAGTGGGAGCTACAAGGACCCCTCACCGAGAACCACCAAAGAACCAGGAATCTGCTTTGAGACCTTTAACAACGCAAAACAGCACAAGAGTGCAGATGAAGCATCAGCCCAGTCCAAACCTCATTTACGTCAAACCCAAGGACAAAACAAAACACTCTGGTAAAAAACATCCATGCAAAGACAACTCCAGTTCCTCAGCGGCCACCGCCACGCCAAGCCCTGAGAAAACTGTGAGCGAAAACGCCTACATTCACAAACCCGGAACAGGCGCTCTAGGGATTGTGAATAAAAAACCAAGGATTGAAAACACCTGCGATGCCAAGGTATTGCAACCATGCAAACACAACTCCAGTTCCTCAGTGGCCACCGCCGCACCAAGCCCTGAGAAAACTGTGAGCGAAAACGTCCACACTCACAAATCCGGAGTAGGCACTCTAGGGGCTCTGAATGTGTGCAGAAACACACACATTCACAAACCCAGAGCAGGCACTCTAGGGGTTGTGAATAAAAAACTAAGGACTGACAAAGATCCCCCATATTCTAGTATTTGGGAAGAGTTTGATGCTTCATTCAGAAAACTGATGGACGCTGTATCTTCGGGGAGTCTAAAACTACGGCATTCTAAAAAGATTTGGAAAAAATACGACGCTTTGTTCAGAAAACTGATGGACGCTGAATCCTCAGGGGGCCTAAAAGAAAGGGGGGCTGGAAAGGGTGGCTCTGATCAGGCATGACTAGGTGTGGAAAGGGGTACCCTCAAGGGTGCACATCAGCTCGTGTGTAAACAAAAGGGCGGACGGCGCTTGGGGGATAAACAGATGGCTGCCAAAAAATTCCAGGCCAGGGTCGCTGTAAAAATTTTAAAAAGGGCTAAAGAGGTAATGAGGGAAAAAAAACAAAAAGAGATGCCCCCTACCAGAGGCTCTCAAACTGGCATGTCTGAAAATGGGGAGGCGAAATCAGACTCTGGTTTAGAAAATTCCCCAGAGTGCTCTCTAGACGGAGTCCCATCGACTCCCAATGCCCCTCACGGAGGCGTCTCAGAATCTGACTCTCAATTAGTATCGGATGTAGAAGATGCCACTGATGGTTCCGTAGAGGAACCCCCAAGTAACCCTGAAAATGCAGAGGTGTATATGGAGAGAGTGAGAAGTTGGCAACGTGAATTACCTAGATTTGGGGGGTCGGTGTATTGTGAGGAGTTTCGTTTTGTCCATCTTGAGCAAATAAATTCAGCTCAACAGGCTGTTGAAGCCATACACAGAGGGATACAGCTAGTTCTTGATGATGTTAATGGTAGGGTAGGCCCTGATGATTACGTACAGTTACGTTTAGAGAGCCGTCGTTTAACTAACCCTTTGTTTTCAGTCAGAAGAACTAGGGATGAGCTGTCCGCTGAGGATTTCTTGAACCAGACCTCAAAGCTGCTTCAGAGCAATAGAGAATTGCATTTCGATGGGACGTTGCGCCTTGTTGTGACAGTTGTAAAAAATAGGGGTGGGGGCGCTCGAAGAGTTTTAAATTCTATCCTTAGTAGTCAGATTATTCATAAAAAGAGACAATGTTTAGTAGACCTGACTTACACCGGTACCAATCTATGTTTTGCGGGAGGGCTCTTGGCTGTCATGGCCGGTCATAAACCTACAGATGCAGAATTGTTAGCAGAGGCGAGAAAGTTGCACGAGAAACTGGGGTGGTCAGATCAAAAAAAGGTTATGCTCACTGATGTAGCAAAGTTTGAACAGCATTTAGGAGTTAACATACAGGTGGTGCTGTATGCGGTGAAAGGTGGCTGGGGTTTTTTTAAAACGGGGGGCCCCGTGTACCCTAAGACTTATTTCATCCTGTTGCACAATGAACATTACTATGGAGTTCTGGATGTGAAAAAGTTGTTCGGAGCAAAAAATTACTGTGAGTTTTGCCACATGGTGTACAGTCACGACCATTCTTGCAGGTATCGTTGCCGTCTCTGCTTGAGCGCAACATGCTCTGACAACATGGGTGTGCAGCTGAGGTGTCCTAGCTGTAAACTGTATTGTCGGTCCAAAGAGTGTTTAGACAGACATGTCAACTGTGCGTCAAAAAACCAAGTTGAATGCCTGTCTAAAACTTTGTGCGGTAAGTGTCAGGCGTACGTGGACAAGCAGCACAGGTGTAAAGGGAGGCGCTGTAAGCAGCGTCAGGGTTTGATCGTTGGAGATGTAGACATTCACCTCTGTTTTATGGACAGCCTTAGAAAGCCCGAATCATCAGAAAAGTATATTTTTTATGATTTTGAATGCATGCAGGAGACTGGGTTGCACACTCCCAATTATATTTTTGCAATGTCCCTAAAGCCGGAAAAATCCTGGGAATTTAAGGGTGACGAATGTCTTTCTATGTTTGTTAAGACCTTTATTGGCAAAGAGTTCCGGGACTACACGTTCCTAGCACACAATTCCAAAGGTTATGATGCGTATTTCTGCGTTAGACAGTTACTGAAGGAAAAGATGTGCATAGAACTGATCACTCAGGGCAGTAAACTAATGTGTGTGGAAGTTAAGGCCCTTGGCATTCGTTTTATAGACTCTTTAAACTTCTTGCCCATGAAGCTTAGCAAGCTCCCACAGGCGATGGGGTTTGAAGGTTGCAAAGGGTATTTTCCACATTTTTTTAACACTTTAGAAAATCAAAATTATGTGGGGCCTATGCCCGGTGTGGAGCACTACGGTGTAGAAAGCATGATGCCCAGGGAAAAAGCAGAGTTTCTCGACTGGTATCAAGACCACAGCTCTGAGACTTTTGACCTGCAGAAAGAGCTTGCGTATTACTGCCAGCAGGATGTAAAAATTTTGAGACAGGCTTGTATCCTATACAGAAAAGAAATTATGAATATGACGGAGAAGGTCGATCTAGTAGAGAGAGAACCCGGTAAATTCACTGAGATAAAACTGTGAATAGATCCGTTCCGGTACATAACGCTGGCATCCGTCTGCATGGCTATGTACAGGTTTATGTTTTTGGAGCCTAACACGGTAGCTCTTCTCCCTCCAGACAACTATCACAGACAGAAAAAGAGATATTCGACCCCATCTATCCAGTGGCTGTTGTATATCTCTCAAAAAGAACATATACAAATACGGCACGCTTTACAGAGTGGGGAACTACAGGTAGGCCCCTACTTTTTAGACGGTTATGCCAATATTGACGGGGTACACACAGCCTTTGAGTTTAATGGGTGTTTTTTTCACGGCTGTGTCGTCTGTCATTGTGAAAAAGCACAAAACCCTATGATGGGTACAACTTTTGGGTTTCTTTATTACAAGACGCAGCTCAAGACCGACTATCTAAAACGGCTTGGTTTTGTAGTGAGGACTCTTTGGGAGCACGAGTGGGTGGTGATGAAAGAAACAGACAGGGAGCTTGCGAGCTTTTTAAACCGAGCCCAGTTACCCCAGCCTCTCATGCCTAGGGATGCTCTTTTTGGGGGGAGGACGAACGCCATCCGTCTATATTATAAACCTAAGCCCGGGGAAGAAATCCACTATTATGATTTTACCAGCTTGTACCCTTTTGTAAACAAAACGAAAGACTACCCTATCGGGCACCCCGATATAGTTTATGACAAATTTGGACCCCTTGCAAATTATTTTGGAATTGCAAAAGTTAAAGTGTACCCCCCACGAGGCCTCTTTTTCCCATTGTTACCTGTCAGAGTGGGCGGCAAGCTTATGTTCCCGCTATGCCGAACCTGCGTGGAAACCGTGCAGCGGGAGACGTGCACCCACACTGACGAGGAGAGGGCCATCCTGGGGACTTGGTGCACTGTGGAATTGAACGCAGCCATAGCGAAGGGGTACGTGGTGGCTAAAATCTATGAAATCTGGCATTTTAATGAAAAATCTGATAAACTCTTTTCGGAGTACATAAAATTACACCTCCGCCAGAAACAAGAGGCTTCAGGGTATCCCAGCTGGTGCACAGACGAAGACAAACAAAATAAGTATGTTAACGATTTCTACCAGAAAGAAGGCGTGCTTTTACGCCGACACGAGATCAGGCTAAACCCCGCTAAACGCCAAATTGCTAAACTGTTTTTAAATTCTCTGTGGGGTAAATTCGGCCAAAGAACCAACCTACCCAATACCAGCATCGTGAGAGACCCCGACGAACTCTTTCAGTACCTATTTTCCCCCAACTACGAGGTTTCATCCTGTGAGTTTATCGACGATGAAACAGCGTGCGTATCTTGGAAGCACGCAAAAGACCGTTATTCTGTCTCTGGCAATACCAATGTTTTCATAGCCTGTTTCACCACCGCTTATGCCCGCTTAGAACTATACAACCTCCTAGACGGATTGCAAGAGCGGTGCCTGTACCACGACACTGACTCTGTGAGATTTGTGAAAAGGGAGGGGGCCTGGAATCCCCCTCTGGGGGATTATTTAGGGGACCTCACGAGCGAGATCCCACCAGATCAACACATCACCGAGTTTGTGTCGGCAGGCCCAAAAACATACGGGTACAAACTGTCGGGAGGAAAGGCTTGTATGAAGGTCAAAGGTATTACTCTGAACGTAGCAAACTGTGAAAAGATCAACTTTGACAGTTTGAAAGATCTAGTCCTGGACTATTGCACGGGTCTGCGAGAGAACCCCTCAAAAAAGATAGAGGTGCAGCAACCCTCTATTGTAAGAAACAAAAATCAGTGGCAAATAGAGACAAAAACCCTTAAAAAAACACAGAAAGTCGTTTACAACAAGAGGGTCCTAGGAGAAGGGTTTAAAACCCTGCCCTACGGTTTTTGAAAAATGGATACGAGGTGGAGACACCCCTTTTCTGCAATTCTCGCGGGGCCTAGCAACTGCGGGAAAAGTTACTTTATAAAAAATGTATTGGATAATGCCAAACAAACATTGTCTGTTACGCCTGAGAATATTGTGTGGTGTTACAGTTGTTGGCAACCCTTGTATAAAGAACTGCTCTGTAAATACCCCTTTATCAATTTTGTGGAGGGTCTGCCTGATGCTTTTGACGATGACCGTTTGTTTCCTACCAATAAAGTGAACATGATTATCATAGACGATCTGATGAACTCCGCTTGTGAAAGTGATGAAATCGAGAAAGCCTTTACCAAGTACGTGCATCACAGGAACCTGAGCATTATGTATATAGTTCAGAACGTATTTTGCCAGGGAAAAAAGAGTCGCACTATTAACCTAAACACAAAATACATGGTTCTGTTCAAAAACCCCAGGGACAGATTACAAATTGCTACACTTGCTCGGCAAATGTACCCCGGCAAAGCTCAGTTCTTTCTAGAAGCTTTTGAGGATGCTACCAAAAGGCCTTATGGCTACCTGGTGGTGGATTTAAATGCTTCCACACCAGAAGCTTATAGGCTAAGAACTGGTCTTTTCCCTCCAGACTGGCCGGCAGTTTATACTTTAAAAAGAACAACAGCCCTGTATAAAAAGAGATGAATTATTGGCAGGTCCCTTTTTAGCAGCCGGGGTTGCTGACTGAAAACATGTCTAGCTGCGTGAAAAGAAACCTGGGCCTTTTAAAATTACTTAGCAAATCGTCCCCACAGCAAAGGAGGGCTATACTGTGCTCGGCCTCTGACGATCTAGTAGCAGCCATCTCAGAAATAGCGCTCAACACCTTAAAAGGAAACGTACCTTTAACACCGAAGCAAGTGCGTGTGCTGAAAAACAAACACACGCTTATAAAAACTTTGTGTAATAAAAGGGTTTCACTTAAAAGAAAGAAGCGTCTGGTGAAGCAGTCTGGGGGGTTTATAGGACCCCTGTTAAGTTTTGCTATCCCTCTGATAACGGGGCTTTTAACTAATCGATAATGGAGTATGCAGAAAAAATGTACCTGGTGCCCAGCCGGCAGTTGGAGCAATTAAGTGCTCCCCCTCCGGCAGAGGAAAATATCAGAACGAATGCAACTCGCTTACTGGATGCTGAAATGAAATCTGTTCTTCAAAGAACTGACTTAGGTGAATATGAAAAGGCTAAACTTTACAGCACCGTGCTTCAAAGGTACCTAACGTACGTGAAGCAGAGCGATGTGGACAAAGGAAAACTAAGTCTGTTTCTACCAGAACAGGAACAGAGTGTGACTGCCAAACCCTCCGAAACACCAAAGACCTCAGACTCTGTTGCTCAGGAGGTGTTGGATAATGTGAATAAGCGTTATAAGAAAAATGCATCAGTATTGCTAAATAAGCTGAGCCAAGATAAAAACATTTCTTCATGGACCGATAAAGGGTCTTTTGTGTACAAAGGCTCTGTGGTTAATGGTTCTAACATGCTCGACTTAGTCAGGGCCGTCACCCAGACGCGCTCTGTTCCTAGCAGACATGTACCTAAAGGATGGGATGTGTTTATGAATGCCATGGCGGAACTGAACATGCCATCTTCCATCATGGGCAACGCGACCAACCGAGATCTTTTGGAACGCCTCAAGGCCTCAATCGCCGACACCGGTGTGGACCAAGAAACAGTGACCCTTTTTTTGCCATCTAAAAAACGAAAATTGGCTAAAAGAGCCGAATGGCTCAGTTTGTGATCTTTTTCACGTTCTATTTTTTTTTAAAACTGGTAATGTTTTGCTTTAAATAAAACATTTCTGAATTGGGTCATTGTGTTTTGTTTTTTTTTAAAAAAAACCATGCCAAACATCGATTGTCTTTAAACTCCCCACCTGGGGTGCTTTATTGGGTAACATGACTATGAAAATCGTTGCAAGATACGCATGTCTGGGCTTGTTGAAACATGCTTTGAGCAAGGCTAGGCATGGCCAAGTATTTAAATTTATTTTTTACAAAATTCATCACCATCCGGTCGTTTTGCACTAAGTCATTAGAATACAATTTTAAAATCCGGTCAAAAGATAAACCCTTGCTACGATGGTGTAAGAAAAACACGCAGTGATAGCCGCAGGCAACGGAGCTGGGGTCTTGTAATTGTCTGTTGTGAAACACAATGTCTGTGGCATTTTTGTTTAAAAATTTCATAATGCTTTTAGGAAAGAACACACTGTTCGGGGGATGCCCGTATGAGTCAAAAAACTCTCCAAGGTTACGCTCCACCAGATACACGGCAAGCCAGTGTTCACCCGGTCGGCTGTGTGGATGTGTGTTGACCACCAAACCTAGGGGTCTCTGAGACAGCTTGCCGCCAGGGAGCCAATCGCAGGGAAACACGTCTAAGAAATTCTTTTTCGTGTAAGGGTCTGTTGATAAGACACGTGAGAGCTGCACGGTGTCCATGTTCACATGTAGTCAAACAGAACATTTCTCCTCTGATTTATCTCTATGACGTTGTCAAAAACCCCATACACGATCATATTGACGGTAATGGTTAAAGCCTTCCCAAAACGAATTTCTGCTCTCAGGTTCCCGGTTTTAATCAGGGAATAGTGATCGGCGCATTCCTGGTCGGGGGACAGGTCAAAGGCAAACATGGTGTAACCCTGTGCAAACTCCTCACGGTCGATTAACAGAGAACGATCTTTCATGTGTTTACCGGCCGTCTGTACCAGATTCATGTATTCTCTCACGCAGCGTCCTGCCTCGAAGTCTGGTTGCAGAGGCTTGGTCGGTATCTGCTCACCATCCACATACAAGGCCACAAAATTAATATCGTAATGCTTAAAATGAAAGGGATTTTTAGCGTAACTTCCGCTAAAGGCATCGTTATCCACGAACCCCAGGACAAGCATTTTGGGCAACTGTCCCAAGAACAGGTTCTCCTGGTTACTGACCCTGCTGCCCGCAGGGATGCTAAACACTTTCATTCCCACACGGTCCACGGGGTATTTGGCATTAGCGGTAAGCAGGGCCTCGGCATGCCCCAGACGAACGCTCGGGGCCACACGTACTTTCTTCACAAAAAGGGATGCTGATAGAATGCGCAGTTTAAAGCCTTCGGTTCCGCTGCCCATTAAACAGAAAGGATCTTTACTGCGCGTCAGTTTAATTTTCACATCCACTCCTTTCAACAATAGTTTTTCTTGAAAAAACAGGTCGCTGTGTAGATGACCCAGAAGCTCTACTGTTCTGCTTTGAGCGGTCAGCTTTGCACGCCTCACAAACCCTAGATTCTCGCCATCCAAGTCTGTGTCTTCCTGTTGTCCGGCAGTGTCTTTGTAAAAGAGGCCAGCGGAAAATTGCGTGGCGAGGGTGTCGTTGCTGTAATTGAGCACCGATTCTATAAAGGCCCTGTAAGGGTAACAGTTGTTGCTTTGGCTTACAAGACGGTCTCCGAGCGTGACATCCAGCTGACTAAAAATAGAGGCCACTGGGTAATTCACCAGGCCCACCTCGGCACCCGCGTTGAGTTCAGTTCCGTCTCCTTTTACAATCTTGCAACACAGGTACAGCAGTGTGTTGTTTAAATCCATATAATCTACGCCATTCCCTGCTATAAAGAAGTCAATGGGGGCAGACTCCGTAACGGCTGACAGAGGTGGCACCTTGATGTAGATGCTTTTCTCAATGCTGGTCTGCGTAGGGGCTATTTGGAACAAGTCTAGTTCGGATTTGGTGCATTCTTCAGACCCGCAGTGAACGAAAGCCATGTTGATTAAAATATATCTCTCGTATCAGCCGGCGAGTGTTTCCTCTTTCGCCCAGGCTTCCTCTTGGACTTTTGCTTATGGCCGACCCTGCGGGTCAAAGCCCTTCTTTTAAAGGGTTTCGGGGGACCTGCGCGTCGCGGGTATGACGCATTTCTCTTTCTCTTCTTCTTCCTTTTAATGTACATCAGCCCCGATCCTTCCTGTGAAGCTGTGTTCCCCACCTTCTCCAGAACAGCGCGGGAGACGTGACCTACCATGTCTTTAGCTATGTTTTGAGCGGCGGTTTTTACGTGGGGTTTAATAATCTCTAGCCCCCTCCTCAAAAGCGGTACGGCTTTTCGAAAGAGGCTACGGAATATTCCACCCACGCCTGCCCCATACATCACGGGGGCCCCATGATATCCGGGAAGGGCGTATCCCGCCTGGGCTTTGTAATAGTTTCTGTAGACGTTGGGGTTGCCGTAATTTTTTAGGATCGCCATAATACTGTTTTGCTTTTTTAGAAAACTCGCTCTCTCCGGGGGCGCAGGTGTAGCTTGATGATCACCTTGCCAAAGCGAAATGAGACGCTTTTGTTCTGATCTGTCTTTATTTCAATGGTAATTGTGTCGATGTGGTGTTTACTGATAGGGACGTAATGAGGTTTATCGTAGGTGATGGTGACAAACTCGTTGTTCCTTCCTTGGACGGGGACACAACGTAACAGGGGAACAGAAAAATCCCCCACAAACTGATGTTCTACGATATCCGTGTACAGATACAAGGAATTAAAACCCCCTGTAATGTCTGCCGAGAAAGGGAATTTTTGGACGCTGTGTTTGGGGCCCAAGCCCAGAATGTTAGCTAGCTCCCCGCTGGTAGAAAACATATAAGTAAAAGCGGCGGATTTAAGTCTAATTTTTCTACCCACAGGGTCATAGTTCATGACCATCTCAGGCGGTCCGAGGTGACGAGCTATGATACTGTTCATATGATCCAGTAATTCGGGTATGGACGCGTAATAACCTCGTCGTAGGATGAAACTCCATGCCATATCTCCAAAGGTGACTTCAAAAGGGGTGTCTTCGTTGATAGTGTTCCAGCTGTGCGGGTATTGTATTTCCACTAACCCCACCTCCCAGGCACCCTGGAGATCCAAGGGCTTAATTAGCCGTATTGTAAAGTTCGAGCTGGTGTTTTGGGGAAAAACTGCAGCGCTGGCGTTGCTGGGCAAAGTAATGTAAAACCCGCCGTCGCTCATCTTCTCTGACTTTGCGGGGAGGAATAACTTTTGTTTGTTTGTTGTTTGCGTCTAAATGTCACAGAGTTGAGAAGCTTTCACCCAGCTGTTAAACTTATCAGGCCACCCCAACCATTTTACGTAGTTGCTTTTTTCTCCCTTTTCCTTTCTCCGCTAGAACTTTTTCAACCCTGTAAATCCTGTCTCGTTTGGGGTTTACTTTTTGTAATTCTTCAGGGTAAAAAGATCCAGTAACTGTCTCACCCTCGTAGTCTTTTAATCGGTATACAGGTCTCTGACCCCTGGTTAAGGCTTCATCCACTATGAATATCTCATCGGTAAATGTCTGTTCATAACCTTTTTCAAAAGCTCCTTTGGTTTTAGATAGTCTCACGTGGTCGCCTTTTCGAAAAGGGGCAACAACTGGTTTTATTTTAAAATCATCTCCATAAACCATTTTCCATACCTTCAGAGAATTTGAAGGGTTAACATCAGCGGGTCTGGTATGTATAGTTCTGTGAAAGCTCTGGTTGTAACTCTTTATAAAGTCAGGTAACACATCGATGTAGCAAAAGGTGTTATGGTCTGTAAAATATCTCCACATCCTAGTTTTTAAAGTTCTGTTAAACCGCTCCACAACCCCTGCTTTGACTTCATTATTAGTAACAAAATGGTGAATGCCATGCCGTTTTAACAATCTGCTTAAGGGTTTGTTTAAAAATTCTTTCCCCCGATCGGTTTGTAATTTTTGAGGCACACGCCCTTCGCTAAAAATAGCTTTAAAGGCCTTGCATACCTCACCACTCGTCTTGTCCCTTAGGCCTAAGGCCCAGGCATATTTGGATAGAATGTCTACCACTGTTAAGATGTACTTAAAATTGCTGTTCTGTTTGGAGAACTGGTGCATATCCACCAAATCTGCCTGCCATTGCGCATCCACATCTGAAACAATGGTCTTGTTTCTTTTAAAACGTATTCGAGCCGGTTTGTGTAAAGTATAAGCATCCTGGTCTGAAAGCCAAGCTGTTACTTGTCTTCTATTTAAAGTTTTACTATGCTTTTTGGCCACTTGAAAAAGAGGGTTCACCCCACCAAAGCTCCCAACTTCCCCGGGGGTGTAATATATTTTCTTTAAAAGAGCCGCCTGTGGAGACATGACTGTTACTGGTACCATCTTTTACTAACACAAGTGTGGGTGGGGGACAACATTCATATTAACATGTTTAAATAAGTTTTATTAATCGCCTGGTTTAACACAACCTTTTACAACCGCCTGTAAAAATGGACGCCATGACTCCTAACATGAGGGTGTCTGTGCTGGTTCATTCTTCCATTTTGTCCTTTTCCTCTTGAGATCTGTGTCTCAGACATGAGCAAAAACAGCTGACGCATGATACATTTACTCCCACAGGGCTACCGATGTGTAAGTTCTCAAAGGCCTCCAGAAAGGCATCATCGAGCTGCTGAGAGATTTTTTTTTTCAAAAAAGAAACAGCATAAGCACACCACTGCTTGGTTTTTGATTTACACAATCCCTGGTTCCTAGCCCTCCCCCCCCCACCCCCATTACACACCCCCACCCCGACCGTCACTTCTTAAACATTCATTTACCTGAGCCACGTCTTTTTCATTCACCTTGTCCGCCCGTAACTCCCCCAAGCCGTGATCACCTTCCACCTCTCGGGGGGTGGACAACAAGAGGCCATCACGCTCATCGTGGGGCCTCACAAGCAGCCGGGTTTCGGGGTCGGTTTCCGGTGTGTCCATCAACGGCTGGGCCAAAGGGCCCTCCTCAGAACTCTCGCTGATGTAGCGCTTTCTCCATACAAGTCCAAAGGCCTTCGGGGCTAAAACAAAGTCCGAAGTTCTCACGGGGGTGGTGAAGGAGTCCATGTTTCCACGATTTCTAAAACACGCGCTCTTGGTAAAAGACAGCCTCTTCTGCCCGACGCTGGGCCTTATGGGGTGATGGTGCTGCGCTCTGATTGGCAGAAGGGTCATACGCCCCTCTTCTGGGTGGTTCACCCCATCCCAGAACCTGCCCTATTTTGGTCCAATCTGCTCTCGGGCCGGCCTGATTGGTAGAGGTTGGTGGGAGGAGTTGTTAGAGGGGTCACACGAATCATTTCCGGACGGGTCACCCCGCCCCCGGAACTCATCCTAATTGGTCAAATCTCCTCTTGGTCCTATCGGAACAAAACCCCTCCTGATTGGTAGCGGGGTGGGGGGAGGAGTTGTTAGAGGGGTCACAAGACCCACTTCCAGAGAGGACACCCCCACCCCGGAACTCGCCCTGATTGGTCAAAGCTCCTCTCTGGGAGGTCCTACGGGGCAAAACCCATCCTGATTGGTGGGGGGGGGAGGAGTTGTTAGAGGGGTCACAAGACCCACTTCCGGAGAGGACACCCCGCTCCGGAACTCGCCCTGATTGGTCAAAGCTCCTCTTGGGGGGGAAGTCCTATGGGGCGAAACCCATCCTGATTGGTAGAGGGCAGTGGGAGGAGTTGTTAGAGGGTTCACATGACATACCTTGCTTCCGGTCACGTGGCAGCCTTGACCCTGGAAGTAATACCCCATGGGGCAGGACTTCCGGTGGGGGGGGGGGCAGAGGTCAAGGGGTGGGGTTAAAGGGGTCAAGGGGTGGGGTGGGTGTCACATGACACACCTTGCTTCCGGTCATGTGGCAGCCTTGACCCCGGAAGTAATAACCCATGGGGCGGGACTTCCGGTGGGTGGGGCTAAGAGGTCAAGGGGCGGGGCTGAGGGGTCAAGGGGCGGGGCTAAGGGGTCAAGGGGCGGGGTCAGGGTTTGATTGATGGTAGGGCCCTTATACTACTTAGGCACCCTAAGCTGCCTGATTCCAGGAGTGAGGTACTTGGTGTAGATTGCTCACAGAGATAGGTACCTCCTTGCAGCCTGGATTTAGGTGCCTAATTCCATGAGGGGGGCGGGTCTTAGGACACACCCCTTTCATTGCCATTTCCCATTGTCTAGCTTAGGCAGCTCTCTGCCTACCATACTGGTTTTTGTGGATCCCATTCTTAGGTGCCCATCTTTCCCCATTCATTGCACACGGAGCCCAGGTGCTTAACGTAGGCTTTGTGGATCCCAGTGTTCCTTGATTTTCTAGGCACCTAAAGTTAGATGTTGCAGTGGTCTACATTCCTTGTGTAGGGGGGCCATAGTGACTTGGCCTCAATCTGCCTATATGCTGCAGGATCATGAATGACACAGTAGGGGTTTGAGGCCATCTGCTCAGAAGCTCACTAATTTCTTCAAGGAGAGATTTGATATTGCCTGCTCTCTTCTTTTTTTTAGTTTATTTCAAAAACAAGAGGCCCCTCCCTGAAGTCCTCTACCCATCCAGCTACTGCTTCATCTCTCTATCAGAGTTAAAGATGGAAAAGATTAATTGATCATCCAGTACAGTCATCACCCTGCCAATGCAGCCATTACTCCTTTGCCTTTAAACTCCTTAAGTGTACATCCTATTCTCATGGTTTTGACTTTCTTTCCTAACAGGCTTTGGTTCCACCCTTCAACTCTACCAAAGTATCTTCACCAAGGTCACTAATGCTCTCCTGCTGGCCAACCCTAAGGGCCTCTTCTCTGTTACCCTCTTGCTCTATCTTTATTATTATTATGGTAGTAGCACTTAGAGGCCCATCCGTGATTGGAACCTCTTGTGCTAGGTGCTGTACAAACACATAGGAAGAAACAGTCCTAGCCCCCAAAAGCTTACAAAAATGGACAAGATGGGCAAAGAGTAAGAGGGGAAACTGAGTCACAGCATTTAATCAAGATCACATATAAAGCCACGACTTTCTAGCTATTGCTTTTGACACATTTGGTCAGCCTCTCCTTCTGGAGTCTCTCTCTTTGGACATTCATGTCTCCATACTCACCTGGTCCTACTCCTAAAATCTATCTTTCTGCATCTTCTAGCTGTGCTGCAATAGTTCCTCATCCTCTCTTCCATCTCCATCCCTCAGGATTTAGTGCTTAGTCTTCTAGTCTTCTCTTTCTGTACTTTGTCGCTGGGAAACCTCATTGACTCTCATGGCTTCTGTTACCAACTCTGTACTGACAAATCTGAAATCCTCTTGTTTACTCCTCACATCCCCTACTATTATTTCTCAATATGCCAATTGTCTTACTGCCATCACATTGTAGATGTCCTACTGCCAGCTCAGACTCAATATACTGAAATCCTAATCCTTTAATCCCAAACCCTCCTCTCTCTTTCTCTGCTGATGATTCCACTGTCTTTCCCATCACCCAGATTTGAGCTTTGCTGTTATTGTTGACTCCTCTTTCTTCTTCTACCACCAAATCCTCTACTGCATTTCTGGAATTGATCCTTTCCTATCCATCCTTACAGTCAAAACCTTGTCGTTACGTTGGTCATCTATCCCTGCAACCTCCTCTTTCTGGTCTCCTGCTTTCCCCTCTGGTCGAGCTACAAAGCTGTTGTACAAATCATTTTCCTTTCCTGCAGCTCAGATTCTGTCACTCCCTTTATTTGAATGCCTTTACTGGCTTCCCCTCATCCTCTGCATCACATTCAAACTTCTGGTCCTCACCTTCTGGACCCTGCATAACTCCACGCTTGCTTATGTTGATGCTTTTATTTCTTCTTACTGCCTCCCTTGCTCCCTGTGTTCTCTGCAAGCCACCTGCATAATGGCCACCAAGAACATTTTATGTCTGCACTGTATTGTTCATTAGTTTGTAAGCCCCTTGGAACAGGGATGTCTCTTCCTCTGTGTATTTTCGGGTTGAGCACCATTTAACACTCAATAAATAATAACAAAGGGATATTGTTAAGCAGTACCCTTCAATCAGCAACTGAATCAACGTTTCTCTGACAAATAGTTCTAAAAATCAAGCAGTCAGTATGTAGATGTTTCCACTTGATCTCCTAGCATAAAAGTAAAACCATCGACATGGATGCAGCAGGAGAAATATTGCTGTGGGTAGGATTTTAAACAACTTTAAAATTGTTTTGTAACAACATCATGCAAATATAAAACAGCTGCTCTATCTGATCTCAACTTTCAGCTGCAATCTCTACTTTTTCAGGCTTGAACCTGCTATAAAAGTAATTAGTGCTGCTTAGGAAATTAGCCAGGCTGCAGGTACCCCTTGTGAAATATTACTTTCGATCTTGCTGCAGGCATATGGACCCCACAAATGGCAAGACAGGGTTTGTCTCAGCTGATGTTACTGCCATAACACTGAAGAAACCAAAAATCTTGAATAAGTTATAGAGAAAGAAATTTAAGCTCATATTTCACATCTTCTCAGGACATGACATCATTAGATTCCAGGAACATTTTCTCGTGCAGCTAAGCAATTAGACCCAACTGACAGCACAGTTTTGGTAGGAGAATTAACACCCATCTCAGGTATGCTTAGAAACACCAGGTCAAAAGTCAGAGAATTGATAGAGGGATGGAAATAATATTTGGCCACGTATTCCTTGAACTCTTCCATCCCTGCAACCTCCTCTTTCTGGTCTCCTGCTTTCCCCTCCGGTCGAGCTACAAAGCTGTTGTACAAACCATTTTCCTTTCCTGCAGCTCTGATTCTGTCACTCCCTTATTTGAATGCCTTCACTGGCTTCCCCTCATCCTCTGCATCATATTCAAACTCCTGGTCCTCAAAGAAGCTGAGGGAAGAGAAAAAGCAATTTATGTTCAAACTGAAAGTAACAGGAAGGCATCTATAATCTGAATCTTAGATCTTAGAATCTGAAGTGGTACACATTTATTCAAAATCACACTATTTAAGATTCATTATTATTTGTATTACCATAATGGTTAGGAGCTCTTGTCATGGGCAAGGACCCTGTTGTGCTAGGCATGTGGTACAAACACAGACCAAAAAGACAGAGGAAACAACTCTAAATTATTTCCTCTCTGTTATTGGATTATATCCTTCTGGCATAAGATATTTTTCCAAAGAGAAATAAATGTAAACTATTTTTTAATCCTTTCATTTGTATATAAAAAACAATTGCAACAGAGAGACTTGGGGATTCCATTTTTTATTAAGCAATACTGAATGATTTGTTAACTGCTGAACCAGAATTTCGCCTCCTGCCTTTAGTACTTCTGCTTCAATTCTGTCAGCCCCAGGATCTTTCCTCTGTTTGTGGCCTTTGATAGTTGTTTTAATTTCATCAGCTGTTATTGGTCCCTCTTCTATTTCTAATTGAACGCTGGCATTTCTCTTGAACATGTGCATGATTTTCAGCTTTGAACAGTTTAATAAGGAATGGAAATGTTCTTTCAGTCATCTGACTTGTTCTTCATGGATTTTCAACATCAGTCCATGAGAGTCCCTGTTGGGCATCACCTGTGTTGGTCTGGTTCTTCCTGAGAAGTTGTCTGCTATTCTAGAGAGCTGCTAGAACTCTCCCCTCTCTTCTGCTTCTTCTGTCTCCAACAAAATCTGGGTTAAAGAACAAGTGCCACAAGACTGGAAAGATGGTATCATCGTGGCATTGCAAAAAACGGGTGATCTTACTCAGGGCATGAACTGGAGATGTATTGTACTGCTGTCAATTCTGGGCTAAGTACTGGCTACGGTTATGCTGAATAGAATGAAGAAGACAGTGGATGAAATATTAAGAGAAGAACAGGATAGGCTGTGTTCAGGTAGATCATGTTGTAAACAGACAGTTGCTCTTTGACAGATCATCAAAAAAGCTACTGCTTGGCAAAAAATCCATTACAATCAACTTTAAGAAAGCATTCGATAGTGTCCCCCAAGAAACCCTGTGGAATACTGCTAGAAAGTATGGGATATCAGATAAGCTGATCAACAAAACATTAAGTTTACATGATGGAAGTGAATGCACAGTAAGACTGGATACAGGCCTGGTGCATAGTTCAATATTGGGACTGAAGTTAGACAAGGGTGTGTGTTATCACCAGTCCCTCTTTGCATTAAAAATACACTGGGTGGTGAAGCAGGCAACAAAAGGCATAATGGATGGTATGAAATGGGTTAGTGGAGATGAGTTACAAGATCTTTACTTTACTGCCTACATTGGTTTATTAAGTATGACATGAAAAGGAATGCTTGCCCTCACACTGGAGGAAGAAGAGGAATAAGCAAAAATTGGATTGAGAGTAAATACAGAGAAAACCAAGATGATTAAGGTAGGAAACTGGACAACAGATGAAAAAGATGGATGGAAGAGAAATTGAACAGGTAGAAGAGTTCTGTGCCCTGGGGAGCATGATGACATCTGATGTGGCTAAGATAAAGATATTCATATGAGGTTATGGAAACAAACGCCACTTTTGGAAGGATGAACAACATCTGGTCAAACAGAGGTCTGCACGCCAAACTAAAGGTCGGATTATACCATGCAACGGTACTGAGCACAGTACAGTATGGAGCAGAGACTTGGCCGATGACAGCAGCTAACAAAAATCAGTTGGAGGCTGCCCATCACAGATGGCTGAGGAAGATACTACACATTTCATGGAAAGATAAAACAACAAATTTGAGACTGAAGGAGCTGATAGAGAAGGACATGTTAGAAAATATCATCAAAGAAAGAAGGCTCACGTGGCTGGGACATGTGCACCCCATGGAACATGGGAGACATGCTGAGCAAGTATTGAATTGGGTACCCCAGGGAGGAAAGAGAAAGCAAGGAAGAGCTGGGAGAATACAGTGGCTCAGGATATTGAATATGCTGGTATCACCTGGGAAGAGGTACCTCAACTAACAAACAGCCATAATCAGTGGAGGAACTGGACTGCCTCAATGTGTCAGCAGCACAGGAGGAACTAAAGTCTAAGGTAGGGTAATGCTGACTGATGGGGGGGGGAGGGGAGGAGATGGTGCTAGTGACTGGTTGGAAGAGTTGAACACCCAAGGTGAAGGCAGGGGCTTTGAGAGACAGCATGGACCCTTGGATAAGGTACTAAGTTAGGAGCTCAGCAATAGGGGTTTTATTCCCAGTGCTACCAATGCCTTGTGTGACCCTGAGTACTTCACTTTCTGTGGCTATTTCCCTGACTGTATAATTATATTTATCTTCCTTTGTAAAGTGCATTGAGATCTTCTGCTGAACAGTTATGTAAAAGCTTCACCCAGCCAGTCATTCATTGTCAGGAAATGCCCAGCACAATCGTCCTTATTATCCATTCATAAACCGGACAGTTTATAATAGTAATAAAAGTTCCAGCTTATATAAAACATATGCAGATTTAATTCTATGTGGATGGTTTCAATATTAGTCACTATCAAACCTGTGTAGGGCTTCTATTTGCCTCTCTCTTCTCCACCTTCTTTTATAAATTATGCCTAATCCTTTGGCTTTTTAATGTTTTATCTGGCCTTCTTAAATTGCTTATTTTACAATGCAACACTCAAAGTGCCCTGGATGAATGATGTGGAGGGCATAATAAATAAAACTATTATTCATAATATTTATGATGGCCTCGAGGTTAGTAATTTCTTAGCCACTAGTGACTGGCAGTGTTAAGAGCTCTCAGTTTCACAATGGACTGTAAGTTCCTCCAGCTAGCCATTAGCTGCCAGGAAATGTCATTCCTATAGTCATAATATAATAAAATATTAAATAATAATAATCGCACATTTGTAACACCTTTCCAACAAAGATTGAAGTGCCTTACAAACATGAATTATGCCTCCAAGCCCTTGCCTGATATAAGTCAGTAGGTCACCCCCATTTTACAAAGAGGGAAACTAAGGGCACATAGCAGTAAAGTTATTGGCCCAGTGAGTCAGTGCCATAGCTGGGGAAAGTATGCAGGAGTCTTGACTCTGAACCCCATGCTCTACCCCTTAAACCATGTTCCTTCCCTTTATTGTTCAAATAATGACAGCCATGTGTTATGATGGTATGACTGTGGAGGGCTCATATTAAACACAACTCTACAGGACTCACAACTCAGTAAATAATGCTTGGTCCCAGCTTGCTGCTTAGCCAACACAGCCATCACTGAGAGACAAATTGAAAAATTCAGTTAGCGTTCTACATTCTAACACCTTTTTTGTGAAAGATCTAACAAGTTTGCCACTGAACGACAATTAACACATGTCCTGTTTACTGCCCCTTTCAAAGCTCTCATATTTGCCATCATCAGAAGAGGGTTTTAAGAGAAGGGATCTTCTAAGAGACAGGATTTCATGGAGAATGATACCCAGCTGACTGGAGTGGGATAGAAAGTGGTGATTATTTCAATCAGATGAAGAGTCTCTCTAACAGATTGGCGCCACATGAGTCGCTTCTCTCATTTTATGGTAATTTAGATCTTAAGATGGGAAGGAAGATGTGCAGCACTTGTGACACACTCCACCTGCTCCACTGTGGGGTTGTGCATGTGTACCTCAATGGAGCAGTCGTGCTTGTATGAAAATAAACACCACGAAAATGGTCTGATGTACAGGCACAATCTTGTCTAGCAGATTTGACAAAGAGAAGGTTTGAGAAACAGTTATGCCAATTAATGTTTCCAGATCAGGAACAGTTTTGTCTCTCATCATGGTCTGAGCCCAAGCCTGAGCCTGGGAGGTGTCACTTAGGCTGATCATGTGAAGAACTGAATTTCCCCAACTCCTATTGATTTCAGTGGCAACTGAACCCGCACAACATCTTGCAGCACTGATGCATTAGGGCCCATTCCTGCTCCCCTGGAGTTGTAAGACAAAACTCCCACTGAGTTCAATGGGAGGCTGTGATCACTTCCCTTGGAAGACTATTCCACAGTCTCACAGACTTCTGTTAATACACTTTTCCTGATATTCAACCTAAATATTATTTTTCTTCATCCCTTTATTAAACTCCTTTGTACTACTTTGAAAAATTCTCTTCTCTCCTTGTTTGTACCTTTCATACATGTGTAGATGGTTATCACCTGTTTCCCAAATGTAACCATTCCTTAGCCAAGCTATTTCAGCTCTTCCAGATTTCATTTGTTTTGGTTGCTTTTCTGTGTACTCCCAACAATTTGTCTGCATCTTACTATAAGAAAGTGCCCAGAAATGAATACAGAATTATAGCAACAACATCTTCAGAGTCTCATAAAGAGAGCTTAGTATTTTCCTTGTCCATTTCATGATGGATTCATGTATGCAGTGCCAAAATTACATCAGCTGATTTTGCTGCCATAGTGCTAAATTGCTTCCCACTAGAGTCTCCTTCAGCATCATTGCTTTCCAAGTTTTCTTTCTACCATTAAGTAGCTGTTTTTCTAATTACTTTTTCTTACATGTATTTGTTCAGGTCAAATTGCATTTTATTATTTTCTGCCATATGTCAACCCTCTGTTGGTCCCTTGTCATATTTTTTCTGCCTACCCTGATGTTTATGATCCCCGCCCCCCCCCAATTTAGTATCATGTGTGAATTTCTTCAGTTTGTTGTTTGCTATTTTCCAAATCATTATTCATGTTAAATAAGACTGGACCCAACACCTAGACACTTTTCCTCAGCTTGATACCTTATAATGACCCTTTGTTTATGAACCTTAAGCCAAACTTCAGCCTCTGCGACAATACTTATGTCCAAACCAGCTTGAATGCACTATTCGTGTAAGATGTTTGGAGAAAACGAATAAAAAATAAGTGTCCCCCTTTCTTTGTCAATTTGCTGAAACTCTCTATTTCCCTTTTTCTTTCCTAGACAGGTAGCTGTTCCCTGGCACCTGCTAGTCCATCACAGGAGAGGGAGTTCAGAAAAAAAGGTTGGGAACCACTGACCGAAAAAAAATAAAACTGGTCTTTCTTTTCCCATTGGACAGCGTATTCTGCTTCACCTCCGGTCATAGACTTTTGTGCTGAGGGGCTGAAATCCGTTAAATAACTGCAACATTGCATCCCAGCCCTTGGCTGAACCTACTGCTGAGTGAAGTGATCCATATATAGATGGTGGCAAATTGCTGGCTTTCTTTTCTTGGGGTGGGGGTTCAGGGCACCATTTCTTGCCCCTGAACTGGGGTGTTAACTGCCCCACTAGCATCCTAGAGGAGGGGAGTGGAGAGGGAGGGACCCGGGCCCGCCCTCTACTTCGGTTCCCAGCCCAGGGACCCTGGGGATAGCGGTAAACCACTAGAACTAGCGGTTCCTTTCCATGGGCTACTTCCCTCTCCTGCCCTTCAGCTTGTGGGGCTTCCTGCCCTCCCTCTGCACAAACTAGGTGTCCCTTTACCTAGGGTCTTGGTCTTCTTAGACCACCACAGCACTTCTTCAAACTCTCCTCTGCTTCCCTCCAAACTGCTCTCTACTCCCACATCAATCCACCCTGCTTCAACTCCTCTAAACTGCTCTTTGATCCAGCACCAATCCTCTCTGCTTCAACTCCTCCTCTTGTCTGATTGAAGCAGGGTTTTTTTTTATCATGTGATTGGCTTCAGGCGCTTTAATTAATTTATAGCAAACTTTCTTCCCTCTACAGGGAATAAGGCTCCCTTCTAGCCCTCTCCTGCTGCCCTCTGGTCTAGGCTTTCCTTGCTTTTTGCCCCTGCTTTCAGCTTCCCCCCTGACCGGGCCAGATGCTCTTCCCCCTTCCCGCCCTTTTTCTTTTTGTTCTTTTTCTGCTGCTGCTTGAGTGCCGGTCGGCTGCCGGCCCCCGCCCGCCCGCCCGCCCGCCCTCGGATGCTGCTACCACTCCAACTGCGGCCCCCTGAGAGAGGGAGGGCCTGCTGACCCACTCCCCGGAGGGGGGGAGTAGAGGGACCCAGCCGCTTGCTGTTTGTTTGTGGATCTGTCTCCGGCCGAGAGAGTCTCTTATCATCTGTTCCGGCATCCCTGGAATGCTGCAGCTGCAGAGAAAGCCCGGAAAAGACAGGGAACAAGCCCTCCACCAGAGGAACACTGCCCGGGTAATCTACACATCGCCGTGGAGGGGGCCTAAGACTGAGTAACTTTCGAACTGTGCTCTCATGTGGGGGGAGGCCTTGACTGTGTCTTGACTGTGTTTGTAGGGACACAGGGGGTGCGGCACGGAGCTGCCCCCGATCCATCTGTGTCCTCCCAACCCCCATACTACTATCCTCACCACTGCTCCCTCCACCGTCTTTGCTGGCTGTTTAACATCTGCCTCTGGATTCAGCTGCTTGCCCTGATTCCACCGTGTGGGCCAGAAGTACCAGCCAACCAAACAGGACTCTCTGTACGAGTGTACGTTAGTTCATGTGCTCCCCCCCCGACTTGTCCATCCCACAGCTTGTCCCTTTCTACCTGACCCCAACTCCTGTTAACCACCTGCCACCGCCCCGCTGGGGCATCGGCAATGGAGGGCACCGGGGTGACCTCCGCCACTGCCATGCCCATCGCCTCCCCAGACTCTAGGGGAGCCCCCCCAGCCGGCGGGAAGGCCAGGGCAAGAAGAAGGGGAAGGGCCCCGCTAAAACCACCAGGCCCTCCGTGGCAGGGGCCACCCCCACTGCTGCGGCCCCGCCACCGACCACGGCGTCCTTCCCCGCTGCCTCCTCCACCAGCTCTGCGGGTGTCCCTCCCTCAGCCCCCAGGATGTATGCCCGGGCGGCGGCAGCCCCCCCACCTGCCGCCTCATCATCTCTCCTGCCCACCGCCTCCGCCACCATCAATAGCGGCCGGGGCCCCTTTCCCACCATGACAAGGAAGCACGGTGTCCGATGCCTCCTGGTGCCCGCCTCGCCCCACGTGGAGACCTACGTGCGGGCGTTGGCGAGAGTGGTGGAGCCCTCGGCCATTGTGGCAGCCTCCAAAATGTACGGGAAGGTCGTCGTCTTCTTCTTAGCATTGGAGGCTGCCGCCCAGGAAGTGGTGGAGAGGGGCCTGGTGGTGGTGGGGGGGGTGTTTGTCCCCCTAGAGCCACTAGAGGACCTTGGTATCTGCCTGGTCCTGACCTCTGTCCATCTATAAAACCAGAGAGAGGAGGTTGGCCGATGGAGTTTCCTGTGACCGTGGGGCCGTTTTCTGATCCTCGGTCCGTTCACGTATCCGGGTGGAGTTCCTCTGGGCGGCATCCACCGACTCCCTTGATGCTTTTGAGGAGCGGTGGGCGCTGTCCGAGGTTCTCTGCTCGGTGTCCCCATCTGGTTCCCTTTGTTTGACCCTTTGATTGGGGGAGAGAGTAAGGGACCCCAGCCCCAGCCATTGCACCACCACCTTAGAGGGGTCCTTTCACACGTAGGTGCACATGCCCCCCCCAGATTGTCCACCCCACAGCCTGCCCCTCTTGTTGGGTGCTTTCAAAGGAGGGAATTGTTGGTGACACTGGGCGTGGCGCCAGGTAACTCGAGGGGGTGGCAGACCTTGAGAGTCGATGAAGCCCCCTCGCTCTGGGCCACCAGGTAACTCGGAAGGGTGGTAGACCACGAGAGTCGAGGAAGCCCCCCACCCTCGGCCCAGGCAAGCTTGAACACTTCCCTCCCCTGAAGCTAATGAGAAAACAATTGTGTTTGGTTGCTGTGTTACACATTGCATATGCTGTTGTTTTTATTTTGTAAGTGTGTTATGCAAATAAAAACACATTTTTTTTGCTTCAAAAAAAAAAACCACTCTCCTGCTGCCCTCTGGCTATGCTGTATCACTATATATATATATATATATATATATATATAGTGTGATACAGCATGGGTCTTGCACTATATATATATGTATACACACACTTTGTATGTTAGTTTATAAAGTTTGTTGGGCACTTTGAATGAAAAGGGCTATAGAAAGTGTTAATTATTAAGGATGCTCTTCTGAAGGTCAAGGCTGTGACACAAGGGGAGCCCTACTGGAGACCGCACACTGAACACTAGGTTCTGGTGCATTGTTATCAACTACCTTAATTTCCTGTCAGCCCAATAGCCCCCCCATCCCCCACTTACTTTACTGAGACAGAGAGGAGGAGAAGAGCTCTAATATCGGAGATTAGTATGTTCTGCTGCCGCAGTGATATACCACAGGCAACTTATTCCCATCAATTTGAAGTGGACCAATATGCTAGTTTCAACATGGATTTGTGGATATGGTGAAGCTTAAAGATCTTTAAAATAACATGGGTAGGTTAAAATTTTATTTATATAATATATATAAAAATAATTTCCCCAGACAAAATACTGCACTGAAATGGCGTTAAGATTGAGTGCACATATCGGTCACTTAAGTTTAAAAAAATTATGGGAATGTTGTAATTATCCCCAAACTGAGCATTAGAAAATTAAGTAATAATAATTAATAATGGGTAGCGGTTACATAGCATTTTTCATCAGTAGATCTCAACACAGTTTACAAAGGAAATTTGTATCATGATCTCCATTTTATTGAGGCTTGGAGAGGTTAAAGCAACTCATTCAAGTATCACAGATCTGGTCAAGCACCTCCTACGGCTGACTCACCAGATTGCTGGTTCCTCAGGTATTTTAAGCCTCTGGAGTCTAACAGAGCTCATACACTGTCAATCTCTTGGGGTCCTTAGACACACTTTCTGGGTGCAGATCCTCTATCTAGCATCCCATGCTGAGAGCAACAACCACACAGTCCCCTGCCCAACCCCTGGCACCAGTGCTGACTCCTGAGACTCCCCCATAGCTTAAACACACCCTTTCCCAGAATCCCACCAAAGGTCTGAGCCTTCTGGTTTACCTTTTCAAAGGGCCATTCAGTAGGTGTATCATATAACACACAGACACTTTGCACAGATTCTAACACACTGTTGCCCTTTAATCACACAAGGAATACATGGATCTATAAAAAAATAAACCCTACCTGAATTTCCCTGCCTCAGTTTCCTCACCACTCCAGGGCATTCTTTGGGCTTGCCTCAGATACCTTTGTATGATCCAGACCTTTCGCTCGAGTATACAGCTTGTATGCTGAAAAATAAAGCCTTGTCTCCCTCGGTCAGCTTGATTTTTCTTAGCTTGGCTAGTCCAACCCCTTTCTTCCTCTTGCCCAAACTTCTGGCTTGTCTTCCTCAGTCCTTTCCCATGAGTCCTTTTTGAACACCTGTTTTGTCATGTCTGTTGCTTTGTCTTGTTTGGGAATTTTCCACTCTCCCAATGCCAGCTCCTTGCAGAGGGAGGGGGAAAGAAGTCATTTCCCTTAGGATGCAGTTACTCTTTAGCATAACTATCGTATGGTCAAAGGACATTCATAAAGTTAAGTACTCTACATTGTCCACAATCTGGTGCGTAACTGCTACAGGCCCTGTCCACAATGGTGGATAGCACATTTACATAGGCCATTCAGTGATACAGCAAGAAATCCAAAGAGAAGTCTACCAGGTGATGTTTCCAGTTATACGAAGATCTGTACTATGAACTTCATGTAATTTTAAAAATAACTTTTAAGGACAGATTCCCCAGTATGGGCACCAAAGCTGCACAAAGCAGCCAGAGTGCACCAGCCAGTTAAGATGCATCACTAAATTGATGCAAATAGCCAAAGCATATTGGGGAATCTGGCTCTTAATTTGAAATTGTCTTATTGGTTTAGAGTGCTGTGTGAGTGAGACTGGTGCTTTATAGACGGAGAGCCCACTTTGAGTCCCAATGTTGTGGTTTAGGAGCTCATAACTATACTTCTGCCACAGCTCTCCTGGCAGTGTTGCCTCAGTGTGCAGGGGTGCTCAAGCTGCAGTGCCACAAAGAACCTGTCAAGCACCGGTTTCAGAGTAGCAGCCATGTTAGTCTGTATCCGCAAAAAGAACAGGAGTACTTGTGGCACTTTAGAGACTAACAAATTTATTTGAGCATAAGCTTTAGTGGGCTACAGCCCACTTCATCGGATGCATAGAATGGAACATATAGTACGAAGATTATATATACACACACACACACACATACAGAAAAGGTGGAGTAAGAGGCTAATTAATTTAGATGAGCTATTATCAGCAGGAGAAAAAAAACTTTTGTAGTGATAATCAAGATGGGCCATTGAGACAGTTGATAAGAAGGTCTGAGGATACTTAACATGGGGAAATAGATTCAATATGTGTAATGACCCAGCCACTCCCAGTCTCTATTCAAACCCAAGTTAATGGTATCTAGTTTGCATATTAATTTAAGTTCAGCAGTTTCTTGTTGGAGTCTGTTTTTGAAGCTTTTCTGTTGCAAAATTGCCACCTTTAAATCCATTACTGAGTGGCCAGAGAGGTTGAATTGTTCTCGTACCAGTTTTTGAATGTTATGATTCCTGATATCAGATTTCTGTCCATTTATCCTTTTGCGTAGAGACTGTCCAGTTTGACCAATGTACATGGCAGAGAGGCATATATGCCATCATGTGCCAGCAATTACATTGGTAGATGTGCAGGTGAACGAGCCCTTGATGGCATGGCTAATGTGATTAGGTCCTATGATGGTGTCACTTGAATAAATATGTGGACAGAGTAGGCATCGGGCTTTGTTGCAAGGATAGGTTCCTGGGTTAGTGTTTTTGTTTTGTGGTGTGTGGTTGCTGGAGAGTATTTGCTTCAGGTTGGGGGGCTGTCTGTAAGCGAGGACTGGTCTGTCTCCCAAGATCTGAGAGAGTGAGGGATCATTTTTCAGGATAGATTGTAGATCTTTGATGATATGCTGGAGAGGTTTAGTTGGGGGCTGAAGGTGACAGCTAGTGGTGTTCTGTTATTTTCTTTGTTGGGCCTGTCCTGTAGTAGGTGACTTCTGGGTACTCTTCTGGATCTGTCAATCTGTTTCTTCACTTCAGCAGGTGGGTATTGTAGTTTTAAGGACGCTTGATAGAGATCTTGTAGGTGTTTGTCTCTGTCTGAGGGATTGGAGCAAATGCAGTTGTATCTTAGAGCTTGGCTGTAGACAATGGATTGTGGGGTGTGTCCTGGATGGAAGCTGGAGGCATGGAGGTAAGTATAGCGATCAGTAGGCTTCCGGTATAGGGTAGTGTTTAGGTGACCATCGCTTATTAGCACAGTAGTGTCCAGGAAATGGACCGCTTGTGTGGATTGGTCTAGGCTGAGGTTGATGGTGGGATGGAAATTGTTGAAAGCATGGTGGAATTCCTCAAGGGCTTCTTTTCAATGGGTCCAGATGATGAAGATGTCATCAATGTAGCGCAAGTAGAGTAGAAGCGTTAGGGGACGAGAGCTAAGGAAGCGTTGTTCTAAGTCAGCCATAAAAATGTTGGCATACTGTGGGGCCAGGCGGGTACCCATAGCAGTGCCACTGACTTGAAGGTATATATTGTTCCCAAATGTGAAATAGTTGTGGGTGAGGACAAAGCACTGATGCCCAGACTAGTATACAGCCACCAGATCTTTAAAGAGAAGTGACATTTGGATCAGTTAAGTTGTCAGCAAGAACTCTTAACAGGTGTTCTATTTCCCGCATACCAGTCACTGCAACCAATAAAATTGTTGCATTCAAATTGGCTGTAGAGGAAAGATGGTGACTGGTTGAGTTACCTCTGATGTCAGAATGGCCCTACATAAAGTGTTACCCAAACTGTTGACCTGAGCCTGTCTGTAGCCTATATAATCATAATGATTAGATTCACCAATCTTTAATAATGTAGCGTAATTGCAATTTAATTTCTCAAAATGTAGCCTATAGATAAGATCTCAATTAATGTTAACTAGACAAAAAGTATGAAGTATTTGTGTTACTCCATTGTAAAGATAATTCAAGACAAAGAAAAGACACAGGATGATAAAATTCTTAAAGGATCCAGTTTTACCCTGTAATTTATAAACTAATGATCAGATTTACTTGTACTCAAAGAACAAGTGCTGTAAGTTTGGAGAGGATATGCTGTATTTATCATACAACATAAAAAGGTTGAATCCAACCCTGCTTTAAATGCAAAACAGAAAAACTTTAACTATGGAATTGCAACCAGCATCTCCATAATGAACTATATTAAAATTACCTTACATTGTTAATCATAATACTAATACTTTTCACTTACGTAGCACTTTTCATCCAAGGATCAAAAAGCACTTTACAGTAGTGAGTCAATATCGTTATTCCCATTTCACAGATGGAGAAACTGAGGCACACAGAGACAAGCAGGTAATCTTTAATCTTAAGGATGCAATATGCAGAAAACAAAATCATAAGTATAGACACCACAAATAATTTGTACAGTGCTACACTCTTTCAGTAGCAAATACTAAATTAATATTTATTTGTTAACAAAAATTGTGTTCCACTACAATTGAAAATTAAGAGTTATTTCTCAGAAATATCTGTTGTGGTCTTAGATTTGTATAGGTTTGTTCTTACATCACCTACATTTAGGGGCCAAATTTAATCTGATTCTGTATTTGCAAAGTACAAATGGTAGAGAGGCTAACCCCTCCGCCAGATTGGTTTAAATGTAATTTTCATTTAATTTTAGTCACCTCTGGATGGTTTAGGTGCCTTTTGGCAGAATTTGGGGTATGGAGTGGGGAAAGTTTTGAGGATGACAGATAGTCCAATGCTCCTGTCCGAGGGCAATGAAACTCACAGGAGCACGGAGAAAGGAAGGGTCCGGGTAGGATCCACACCGTGCGGAACAACGAGTCCCCAGACACACCTCTGGGGTCATTAAACCCTTGCTAAGCAGCGGGGCGTGTTGTGGGGAGGGGGTCTGGGCTGGAGCTGGGGGGTGGGAGCGACCCGAGGCAGACAAAGACCCTGGGTCTTGCGGGAAGTGGTTCAGGGGATCGATGAGAGTCAGGGTCGGGCACCCCGGGGAGCGAACCGGCCCCAGCACCGCTCGGGCACTGAGCGGGCAGCGGGCACCAGCCCAAGGTCACACACGGGGCGGGGGTGGTCCGGACGGAGAACCCAGGAGTCCGGGCCCGCAGACCCGCCTCTCAATCACGAGCCCCTCCAGGCGCACGAGGCCCCGGGCGGCGGCGGGGTCTGAGTAGGGGACGCCGGACCCACAGGGGGGATCCCGGGGCTGGATTTCACGCCGGGGGAACCTCCCGCGACGAGGCGGCTCCGTTGCCACTTCCGGGTTCCCCCTAATCGCGCATGCGCCACCCGCCAACCCTCACCCCCATCTCTCAGGCCGAGGTCCATCTTCCCGGGCCGTACCATCTCGTACATGTGGTGGGAGGGAGGCCTCTCTAGATACTTCTGTTGTCCCCGCTGCCCCTGAACCCTCTGAGGCCGGATGCGACTCGTTAGTCCTGGCTATCAGCGCCCTCAGCAGTTACCGTCTCCTGGCCCTCGCCCCTGCTTTATTCCAACCTCCCCCACCGGAGGACGATGGTGCGGGCCACTCCCACCTGAGCCAGCGGCCGGGCGATACCATCCCGCGCACTACGGGGGGAGGAGCTGGGGGTATTGTTGGGTCAGGGGGTGCGTGCGGCCCGCGGCGAGAGTAGGTTCGTCACAGCCGCCGCTGAGAGGGAGGGGCGCCGCCCGGAGCTCAGTGTCCCCCCCAGGCCTCGCCGGGCGCGGCTGCTGCTCCCGTTCCGTCCCCTCCGCTACCGCCGCAGTGGTAGCGCCCGGCTCCAGCTGACCGGCCTGGAATCCCGGCTCCGAGCCCCGGACCCTCCGCTCCTAGCGACCCCCCGCCCCGGCCCCGGCCCCGCCGGAGACTCGGACCTGCCATGGGAGACGCCGGCAGCGAGCGCAGCAAGGCGCCCAGCCTGCCGCCCCGGTGCCCCTGCGGCTTCTGGGGGTGAGTGCGGCCCGGGGAGGGGGCCGAGCGGGCGGGGTGAGGCCCGGGGGAGGAGGCCGGGCCGGGGTCTGGGCTACACCGTGGGGCTGGGCAGGACCAGAGCCGGGCCTGGTGGCTAAGGCCAGGGACGGCAGAGCCGGGTTGGGGCTGGGATTACTGGTCTCCCCTCGGGCCTGTCACGAAGGCTGCACCACCCCCCTTCCCCACCCTAGTCTGGATTGCTTCAGGGCAGGGGCGTGTGGCCCCTGCTGTGCGGGGGGGCTTCCCCTGTCAGAGGGGCCCCTCCCCCAGGCATGTGACTGTATTTGCTGCATCACAGAGGGGGTGGCTGGCTCCTGATTTACAAGTACAAGTGGCTTAGTAGGGGTGGCGACAGTCGTTAAATCATCCCAAAATATCCCATCTGTATTCTCGTTTCAAGGCATTGAATAGCTCTCTGTAGTGGGGTCCCCATCTGTGTGTGTCTGTGGCTTGTATTAGTCATCACATTATTATTATTATTTAGTCATCCCCATGTGTTACCGCCTCCCCACTCCCCCCCCACAGCTTTGACACCTTTGTCTGGGCTCCTCCATGGCCTTTAGAAATTGTAGAGAATTTCCTGAAGGGAGCAGCTTCAATGTCTCTCTCTGCTCATCCCTCCAGATGTTCTATTTAATTGATACCAACACACCTTGTTTCTGAGCCCCAGGTGGAATAATTGTGACATCAGCAAAGTGCCAGGCAGGCAACTTTCTTGAATTCTTTCAAGAATTTTGGTCTTTCATAGATATGGCTAGCATGTAACTTAGGTCCCCTTTCAGTCTGTCCTGCTTTAAGTCTGTAAAGAGCCATATACAGCCATGTATATATGATTAGCAATACAGAAGGTGTCCTGTTGCCACTTTATAAAACCTTCCCAGCAGGCCTCATGGTAGGGATGGTCCATGTCATCTGCTGGCTAATCCTGTTTTTTTAGGGAGAAAAGTCATTCCTCTGTGCTGGAGGAAAAAAACATAACTGCCCATTTGATTCTTCTTTCACTTTCCGGGCCATGCCTGGTAATGATGTTTCCATTATTGGTTTTTAGCAGATATATTGTGGCATATGGAATGTGCTGGCTGAGACATGAACAAAAAGTGTCTTTAATATGTGTGGTGAAAATGTAGGTCCCTAAAGTTCTTATTTATGGAGTGTTCAAAGGATATGTAAATGGGTAGAATTGTGGGAGTTCACCTGAGACTTATACCTGTCTATGACTGTACCTTCTTGGGATTTATATAATACAATTTAAGGTACTTTGGAGGAGCGGAGGGATGCATATTAAGAGTGATTTAGAACGGTCACTATTCAATAGGCTACATTTGATGATTTTATTGGAATGGCAGAATTCTAAATTAAATCCCATTTGTGAGTTATGATACAAGTCTGAACTTTGACAAATATGATGATTCCATTGGGAGTGAACCTACAAGGCATATTGTAAATATACAGTAAATTGTTACTTTATTTTTGATTTACTAGGCCCCTGTATTCATGCCTCATGTCTTCTATAACATGACTGAAAAAGAGTTGCCACTATTTCCATTATGATGTGCTGGCTTCTGTGATCAGTGATGATGTACAAAAGCACTGAAGGAGTTATGAAAACTTCAGCTCACAGCTCTTTTCATGCTGAACTTTGTATTGAGTTCAGTGTCCTGTGTTTGTGACATCAGTGTATTGTCATGAAAAAAATCTGGTGCCTCAAATGGTGCAATGAGGCTATGAAGAAAATGGCCCTTTAAAGATGCTGCCTATATATTGATGGATATTTCTCCTCATCACACAAACACCCATCACAATTGGGACTAATTTTCCCTCTTTTGAAGGGATGTTGTTCCAGCAGTTATTCCTCCAAGATAGGGTTGAAATACTTTGGCAGTGGAACAGTATGGAAAAGTTCCCCTTCTCTACCTGTTGTGTTGATAAACAGGGCTTCAGTTTCTCGTTCTGTCAATCTGGCACCTTTCCAGAACACAAATATACTTTATCAGAAGGAAAAAAGAAAAGAAAAGAGAAAGATTGTTTTATCAGAGGCTCAGACTTTTCCTCATTGAGTTATCAGAGGCTGACATTGTTAAGCGTCCTGTAGAGTGGCTGGCTTGTGTACATATGTAGTTCTGATCTCTGAAGACACACTTGTCCTCGTTTTCTTTGTCCTTGTTTACACTAGAAATGGTTTGCTGGTAGAACTGTACTGCTGTAGCTATGCTGGCAAGTCCTCCTAGTGGAAATGCAGCTTATCACCAGCCTTGGGAGGAATCTTGATCCTTGTACTAGTGGACAGGCAGTAAGTGGTGCACATCTCACTCTTCTCTCCGAAATCTTTGGCTGTTCAATGTTCCCCACTAGTCTAATGATCAAGATTTCTCTCAAGGCTGCCCTTGATCCTGAATCACACTTGTGGTAGAACAATGTATGCTAAGCCAATGGGCTAGTCTGGACTCCAGGAAGTTGGTCTTGGCTAAATATGAAAAGGTTGTAATTATTTTCATGTGGTGAAACATAAAAGTTCTGTGTAATGTTTAGTACTAGCTTTTGCCTAAAGTGAATGTTCTCTACAGTAATCCACAAACATTTGGCATGGTAAGAAAAATGTGAAAAGGAGCATTACAAATAAAGTAGGCCTTTCATGTAAAAATACTTGCTGTTGATCCTAGCACTAAAATCTGTCTTTAGGTGAACTACAATGTCAGGAGTTCAGGAAACACACATTTTAAAAAGTGATGTACGGGGGGGGGGGGGGGTGAGGAGGAGGGAGGATTCCATATTTTGTTCCTGATTTCTGATGCATAAAAGTCTGAAAAGTTTAAAAAACTTTTGCTTGTTTTTATATTAGAAATTTAGGTCCTGTTTAGGCTGGAAGACTCTGTGTTTACTGGACGTTTACTAGAAAACTAGTAAAATGGTGATGATACAAGATACTGCGAACTGAACAACTGAGAGGGGAAGGGATTTTTTGTCAGCCTATATGTAAAACTTTCTTTAAACATCTATTTAAGGTCAATGATTAACTTCAATTATAAATGTTAATCTTTGTTAAAGCTCACAATAACAAGCCCTGAAAGCTCCCAGAGGCCTTATAGCAAGACCTTGACATTCCTTTTTTCTAAGGGGGAAAAACAAAAAAAATACCTTTCAGTTATTCTTTATGCATCATTTAAAAAAAAAAAAAGGAACAATCCCTTTAAATCCTTTAGGTCAAGTGGAGCATTGGGTTGAACATTACATTTTAATAAATCATTTCAGGTATCCAAACAGACAGCCTAAATCTGCAAACCTAGTCTATAATAATCTCTTAGAACTTCATTTACAAAAGAATTTATGCTTCCAATATCTTCGAAATACCTTCACTATTCTTTCCTTCCATTATTATAGCATGTCATAAGCTTTGTTGAGTTTCAGGCAGTGTGAGCATTGCAACATACATTTGGGGTTTCAGTTATACTGGATTTACATTCTTTCAGTTTCTTTTTGGAATCACAGACTGCAGGTTGCATTGGTTGTTTTCTTTTAGAGCTGCAGATTTCACAAACATATATCT
The DNA here is from genome assembly GCF_965152275.1 of Natator depressus. Classification (NCBI taxonomy): domain Eukaryota; kingdom Metazoa; phylum Chordata; order Testudines; family Cheloniidae; genus Natator; species Natator depressus. The sequence goes on from NC_134236.1 coordinate 151,024,146, forward strand.
TATGCCATACGTACTCCAATCAAGCCATTTTTCTTGGTACCTAGAGCTGTTTTGCTCAAATTTAGGACCCAATCCTGTTATGGATATCCTGTGGGCAGATCCCAATTGACTTTGGAAGGGCTTTCTCTACACAAGGACAGGAATCCATTTGTGCAGAGCTCATTGCAGGACTGGGACCTTTGTAATTAAGCAGTCATATGCATGGGTTACTATTACAAGCTGAAATACCAGTTGGACTTATAGGAGTTGATTGTGGGGAAGGGAGACGTCAAAGAAATAACTTGACAACTTTATTTGTGCTCTAGTGAATATTTTTATTTCCTTTAAAGCCCATACCAACATTGTATGCAATGCCTTAGAACCAGAAAAGAAGGAAATATGTTAATAAGCATAAAACAAATGAATTCCATTCTCAAAATGGTGGCTGCTAGCAGGAAGTTGATTAAATACACAGTATGATTAGTTTGATCCCATCTTATTTCTGGCAACTTATAAGGTACTGTACTCCGCCAAAGCTGATGGCAATACTGCTTTGCGAACAGGCCAGCAGGGGTTCAGTAGGATGTTACCACTTATCCTGCTTCTCACTGACACTGTCTCCATCCTATACATGATGACACATTCAGCCCCAAGCTTTCTAGTGTCCTGGGAGAATCCAGAGCTTACTTCTGAATCTGAATTTTCTAGTTGTTAGTACATTACCATGCTGCTGTCACATTAACCTGGCCCTTTTGTGATTGTCTAATATAGTATGAAGCAGTTGATCAACAGAATATAAATTTCAGTTACATGATTAATTTCTGACTATGGATCACTGAAGCATTCCTTTTTTCTAATCAAATAAGTTGTTTCTTTTTTTTAAATAAAAGAAAGTCCTTTGATTTTTCACAAAGCTCTCTCTGGGCACTGATTAACTTGGAGGTTGAAGCTTTTTTTTTTCCTCTCCAAGGACCCTGGGTGATCTTTTTAAAAAGAAAAGGAGTACTTGTGGCACCTTAGAGACTAACCAATTTATTTGAGCATGAGCTTTCGTGAGCTACAGCTCACTTCATCGGATGCATCCGATGAAGTGAGCTGTAGCTCACGAAAGCTCACTTCATCGGATGCATCCGATGAAGTGAGCTGTAGCTCACGAAAGCTCATGCTCAAATAAATTGGTTAGTCTCTAAGGTGCCACAAGTACTCCTTTTCTTTTTGCGAATACAGACTAACACGGCTGTTACTCTGAACCCTTTTTAAAAATAACTTCCTAATTTCCAGAGTCCACACCTGTCCACATTCTTACCTAACTAAAGATGCCTTTGTAAGCTTCATTTTGTTTTGTACCAGAACACCACATCCTTGCCACCTAAACCAGGCTTGAATAGACAGTAGTAGAAATATACACGTTTCTGTGAAAATGCTTTTCCACTGCGACGAAGGTGGTGCAATGGATTAGTGGTGCCTTTCCTATCTGGAACCTCAAGTTCTGGAGCAAGCCATTAGAGAATGAATTGTTGATTTGTTCTAGTTCACATCAGAACTACCATACAGCTTGTTACAATTTGTGTTGACTGGAGTCTTTAGTGAAGACTGGACTAGAATGGCAGTGAATACTGTAGGTCGAAGTTGAGGTGCATTGGAGTAACTGCAGGTTGATGGTGATGCTGTGGATCAGAATTGAGGAGTATTGACATAGCTGTGGTAGGGAAGCCTACTTTAGGTCTAGCTCTAACCAAAACTGTTATTTCCTCACACTAAATAGGGTGAATTGATTTAAATCCATAGTAAAACATAAAAAAGCTTAAAAATCACTGCCTTTAATCACTGTTGATTTTTTTTTTTTTTTTACTTAAGTGAAAACTCATTTTCCGATAGGAGAGCCAAAACATAAGTTGTCTCCTTTCTTTAAAAATTATTTTATTACAAAGGTTTATGGGGCACCTACCTATCAGGGGGCACTTTACAAGGCTTAAACTGAGTAATTAACACGTCTTGAGTTAGTGGTTAGGATCTGATTTTGTGTTTGTGTGTGTGTGTGTGTATCTGTGTGACAAATACTTGAATGTAATATTTCTGGTTTACTAGATATGAACTCATTAACACTGATCTCTTAGTATCTTCACACAAGTGTTTCAAAGTACTTTATAAATAAGGCTTTACAACAGTTGCTGTGAGCTAGATATTCTCTTCTGTTCTTTGATTTCCGTCCATTGGCTCAGCAGCAATGATGGTGCTGAATTAAGTCTTTCCACCACTTTCTGTCTTGCACCAGCTTCATGGCTTTGTAATTAGGTATTATATTGAAATGGAAGAAGCCTGTAAGAGAATGGGTTGATCCCCTAGACTACCAGCAAGTAAAAAGAGTAATTAAGGATGACAAAGACACTTTAGAGAAACTAAAATTCTTTGCATCAGTTTTCATCATAGAGGATATTGAAGATGATCAGAGACATGGGAATTTTTCAATATGAGGGGAAAATGACAGTCTGGGATTTTTTTTATCATGTTCTCTCTTTGAACTAGAGTTCATATAAAATAATGACTAATATAGAGCAAGTAAGTTAGATGCAAGGGACAGCCACTTAAATTGAAAGATAGTAAATTTAAAATTGATAAAAGTAGATACTTTTGAATACAGCACACAACCTGTGGAATTCTTGCCACAAGGTATCAATTTCAGGACTGGAGCTAAACTATTTCAAAAGTACGTTTGTTGCTGAAGTTGAACCATTGAAATGGAAATTGCTGGCCTATCACATAGAGCCATATTTTGTTGAAGTAGTAAACCAGCTTTCTCTACAGAAACCTCTTCTCTATGGATATAGGAAATAACTTCTTCATTTGGACCAATGAGTTCAAAATTGGAGAAACAAAAATGAGAGTAGACAAAGCAAAAACGTTGAATTTGCTGTTCTAAAAAATGAACAAAAACCAGATGGCATATGAAAATATCTGGTTTAAGAAAACCATTGGTATGCTTACTGAACTAGAGATCTGTTCATCTCTCCAGTTAAGCCAGGGGGTGAAAAATCTAGTCACCTAAACCATGAATTTCTCCATAATACAAGCTTTCATATAGAAAAAAGAAAAGGAGTGCTTGTGGCACCTTAGAGACTAACCAATTTATTTGAGCATGAGCTTTTGTGAGCTACAGCTCACTTCATCGGATGCATACTGTGGAAACTGCAGAAGACATTATATACACAGAGACCATGAAACAATACCTCCTCCCACCCCACTCTCCTGCTGGTAATAGCTTATCTAAAGTGATCATCAAGTTGGGCCATTTCCAGCACAAATCCAGGTTTCCTCACCCTCCGCCCCCCCCCCCCCCCCACACACAAACTCACTCTCCTGCTGGTAATAGCCCATCCAAAGTGACCACTCTCTTTACAATGTGCATGATAATCAAGGTGGGCCATTTCCAGCACAAATCCAGGTTTTCTCACCCCCTCTCCCCAAACAAACTCACTCTCCTGCTGGCAATAGCTCATCCAAACTGACCACTCTCCTTACAATGTGCATGATAATCAAGGTGGGCCATTTACAGCATAAATCCAAGTTTAACCAGAACGTCTGGGGGGGGGAGGGGGGGAGGAAAAAACAAGGGGAAATAGGCTACCTTGCATAATGACTTAGCCACTCCCAGTCTCTATTTAAGCCTAAATTAATAGTATCCAATTTGCAAATGAATTCCAATTCAGCAGTTTCTCGCTGGAGTCTGGATTTGAAGTTTTTTTGCTGTAAGATAGCAAAAATTATAGAAAAAATTGTTGCAAAGATAACCTTCTGAATGTAAACTGACAAGGAGCAAGTCGTTTTCACTCTACTAGTTGGTGAAGCTTGGAGCAGTTTGGGAGCACTAGAGTCATTTGTCCTAGACCACCTACGGTCTTTCTTATTAGCTTCTGAATGGTATGTGTCTGGTATTTTTTTCAAACTGTGGTAAGCTGAAAGTATTGTGACTTGAATAATGCTAACATTTGCTCCATAGTGAGAACTACAAAATGTTTCTTTGGTTTTATACTGTTTAATAACATAGACTGTACTGCTGTATAATGTGTCACTCAAGAACCTGACGCTGGTTTTGTGCTGTAGATATGTCACGCTTTACATATTGAGTCAATTGACTTAATTGGAGGTGTTTTTCAGTTCATTTTAAATTATTGTAACATCTTATAATGAACATAGTCCATGAGACAAAGGGTTGTCAATGTACATCTCAGTTTTAAGTAAGCATAACTTTCATAATTAAAAGGGATATTTAAGTTTGTCTTCACGCTGACACCAAACTCTCACAAATGTTTATAAAAACTGTTCTGAACATGGAGCTCCAAGGATTCTAATACTGCATCCTTGAAGTAATGAAAAGAGGAGGCTTAAAAGCTAATTTTGCCTTCAGAGTCGTGTCATCCTTTTGACTAAGGAAGGAGTTGGCCACAGAACACACAGGTTCCGCTAGTGTCATGAAATGAGTCGGTTACATATTTTCATTGAGGAGTTTGGTTTTGATTTGAATATTTTGATTGACTTGGCATGGAAATTTCTCTCAGATTTGAGAATGGCTTCGAAATTAGATTACTTTATCTATAAATAAATGCAAGTCTCTTTTGGCACCACATAAGTGCATATATCAGAGATGGATGTACCATGTTTTCATAAAAAAACAGTCCTTTTTTCTGTTTATAATCTGAGCCTGAAGCTGAGGAATGATTATCTCCTGTCCTCTCAAATTAGCATTTTTTGAAGATGGATTAGTTAACTGTAAAATAAGTACATTGGTGTACATATCCTGCAGATGTCTTAAGAGAATGGCATGCAGTGAATATATGTGTATGTATATATTCTATAATGTTGATTGTGATCATGTGATGAGATCCTCTTTTGGGCCTCAAAAGGAAGCCATGTGTTCAGATAATCTGGGGACAAGTGAACTTGTCTGATTTGTCGCCCCTCCCCCCGCCTTTCTTTCTGTCTTTCTGTCTTTCTTAGAAAATGGCACCCCTCCCACTTGTCTTACTCAAATGACTAAGAGGATATTCTTTTTCCTGTCAATACAGGTTGGACAGGGGTTACTGAGAAAGAGCCCTCTTATGATTTTTAGAAGAAATTGTAAATGGGACGTGTGATTGTGGGGTGACAGTTGACTTCTCCAGATGCGAAACATTCTAAAAGGTCCAGGTCTGAGTATTTCCTGATCTATTATTTACAAAACAAAATGACCTGCAGGGGCCTGAGAGAATATGTGGGCAAATATAGCTGGAGACATTGCCAGTGACAAATGCAAAATGATTCTGAAAATGAAGCCTCTGTGTGGATGACTAGCACCTTATGATTTCAGGTAGAAGTTTGTCTAGGTGCCAGAGCTGACAGTGGTATCCAGTAGAACTTGCGTAGTGTCTGTAGACTCATGCAAAAACAGACAACTGCTACTTCAGATTTTAAAGAGATACCATCATATTAAAAAAATCATATGGCCAGATCCTGCATTCATTGAAGTCATTGGGAATCATAGGTACACAGGAAATGTAGGATTAGTCCCATATATTGTAAACAGTTCTCTAGCTGTGTTACAAATTGTGCCTTAAATGAAGAGTTTTCAAATGTTCGTAGCAGGGAATGCTGTCATAATGGAGAGCTTGACTCGGATGCTTCCTCTTCCATTCACAATTGTGTGTACCACCATCGCTTTTCTCACTGGCAATTGAATAACATCCCTGTGGCAACTACAGCACCTGTGAACATGGAAGAGTATGTTAGAAAAGTATTTAATTATTTTTTAGTTCCAGCAAGCATTCCGTGGGCTCCTGGTGTTCTGACAGCCCACAGTTTGGGAACCCCACTGCCTTAGGTGGTTAAAACAGAATCGTAAGCATCCTGTTCACTTTTCGCTATTTATCATGCTCACTTCTTGCATTCTCTTAACTTGAACACTGAAGATGAATGCAGGCAGTTAGGTTTCAAGTTCAGTGCTGTAGTGTTTGGATTGTAAACGCTTCAGGGAAATATTTATTTGTTTTAAAAAGACTGTTTTTATTGTCATTTAAATAATTTTGAAAACATTTCTGTTGGACATAGGTTTTATAAAAGCTTGTTTTTACAAAAAATGTATTTTGCCCAATTTGAATGGCTCTAAATAAATAAATATGATAAACACTTGTTCTATGCAGACTCTTCTGTAGAGAATAAATTGTACACGTGTTCATGCGTGCATACTGTTTTTTCTAAAGCAGTTTTAAAATCAACCAGGCAAACTGATAAAAAGGGCAGGGAGCATTGTTTGATGACTTTAGTAAGAAAGAAAAGGAGTACTTGTAGCACCTTAGAGACTAACCAATTTATTTGAACATAAGCTTTCGTGAGCTACAGCTCACTTCATCGGATGCATACTGTGGAAACTGCAGAAGACATTATATACACAGAGACACAAGTACTCCTTTTCTTTTTGCGAATACAGACTAACACGGCTGTTACTCTGAAACCTTTAGTAAGAAACTGATGGAACTGAGTTCCATTCCCAGCTTTTAAACAAACATAGTCTGTGACCTTGGATGAGCTGCTTAACATCTGTGCCTTGGTTTCGTCCCTTTTAAAATGAGTGTGTTTATCTATCATGCCACTAATGTTTGTAAAGCACTTTGAGATCCCTGAATGAAAATTGCTATATCAGTTCAAAGTATCTTTTTTTTAAAAAAAAAAAGAAATAAGCAGTACTAGAGTGAGAGCAGTTAGAAAAATACAGAATAGCTCTTTATCATAGAGAATCCAAAGTCCTGTCTCATTGGCTTAATCACTAAAACAAGGTCTGCTTTCACAATATGCACATATTACAGAGATTGGCCTTGTCACCATGACGGCAGTGTTTTGATCTCTAATTATATGCTGTTTGTGAAAGATGTCTCAGAGTAAGTTACATATGTATTTTTAAAGTATGCAAAGCTGTCTCACTTACAGAGGAATCCCACAGTATTTGAAATTGTATGGTTATCCTAGCTGTTGATTAGATACTATTTTGGTGCAAGATGTCATCAATATCATTCAGTCTAGCTTGTTGGAGAATCAATTATGTGTCTTTGAAAGTGGTGGTGGTGGTGTTTTTTATTTAACAAAAATCAATTGCAGGTCATTGAAACACATTTTTAGCTTGAGAGAGGAGCTAAATCTTAGGCCTGATATTGCTGATAACAGCTTGCAGGAGCAGGTGTTGATTTTAATGTTAGACAAAGTAATACTTCTTATTTTAAAAATGTGCTGGCATTACTTTTTAGTGTGCATCAAGAACGAAGGAAGTGTTAAAATATAGCAATGACAAAATTAGTTCACTGGGTTTTTAGGAGAACACTTTTTGGGTTTTTTTTTGTTTTTTGTTTTTCTTTTTAACCCAGAAAATCTTAGTACAGATTTGGTCCATCCTAGAGAACTTCATCCAATCTTTACATCTGGGATGCTAAGTAATTTAAAAAAAAACAACAAAAAACAATTCCCCCCCTTATCCCACTCAGTGCTGGCTGGCTATTGGAGAATACAGTTTCTAAAGTTGGATTCAGTGTGTGTTAACACACTTGTTGATTTATTAATGACTTTTGGTTTTTAGCTCTATTGATAGTGTTTTAACAATGATTGGTACCAGAAAAGAATTTTCTGATTTTAGTTTGGTACAGCTTTAATAGAGTATTCATCAGTTTTACATCCAATGGTTTCCTTTTTAGAATTGATCTTGGGTCCATGGTACCTTGAAAGAGCAAGAGCCTTTTTGAGCCCCTCCTATAAAAAGTTTGCTCCAATATCAGTGTTGAGGATCCTGTGTCAATCTTTGTTCAAATTTTGTATAGGAAAATCTGGTGCTGGAAAAGTCTTGAAACTTATTCAGTCTCCTTAAAGTTTAGAAGACTGAAAAACTGGTCATTGCTTGGGGTTCCTGAAATCTTTCTCAAACACGGAATGAGTAGTTGGTTTTGGTATAATTAATGCAGGGCACTTACGATGGATCAAAATATGCTTAGTAGTCTCCCTATATGCTAACTTGTCATTTTTGAACGTTGTGTAGAAAGCAATTTATAATCACATTTGAAATCTTCCAGTATTTTTGCTGAATAGTGGGGCTCTGCATTTAATACTGATGTACAAAATAAATGAAATTGCCTTAGAAATAATTCAGTTAATTTGATGAAGGTTGATTCCTTTTTAGTTTGCAAAATAACTTTCCAAGCCTCATAACTGCCTGTGGTAGGAAGATGGAATATTTTTAATGCTTGTAATTTTTCTCTTACGTTTCCTGATAGCATGCTCCTCTGTTTATTTAGATGGATGTTAGATGTAGGAAGTGTGCCATTTAATGCTTGCTAAACAATTCATTTGTTTCTCTGGCAAGTAGTTTCTATTGGTTGAGTAGCTGTTCCTTTTTTTAAAATTTTCAACCTGTGTACTACACCCACAAGTAATTTAGTAATTCCTTCCCTAATGACCAGGTAACTGGTGGTTCTACTAAAAATGGCGTGGGGCCTGGAGGAAGGACGCTCTTCTTCCTTTCTCTGGGCAACACTTTGACTTTAGTGTTGGGTACTTTGCTGATATAGCAGCAGATTTTCTTTTTCTTAAAGAAAATGGAATTCAAGAAATAAATATTAGATCTCACCTGGGAGTAAAATCAAAGACCAGTAGAAATGTTTCCACTACTTTTAAAATACCAAAAGAAATAGGAGAGACAGGTAATAGGTAAGGTAATATCTTATATATCCAGATACCAACATGGTTACAACACCACAGCAAATAGAAATAATCTCTGAGCAGTATTGTGGTACTATATGAGAACCTGAAGGGGAAATTGACTAGTCTCTCTTGTGCATCACTCAACTTGAATAGTGAAAGTAAATAGCATAGTGAAAAGTAAACACGATTAATATAATTATTTCACTTTTAATAATTGGTTTCAGAGTAGCAGCCGTGTTAGTCTGTATTCACAAAAAGAAAAGGAGTACTTGTGGCACCTTAGAGACTAACCAATTTAACTCCTTTGCTTTTTACTTTTAATAATGTGTCCCTTATTCTTATGATTCTGAAATCACCTGGGCTTCTCACCTGAGCAAAGTTACTCACATGCATAAGGGTTTGTAGCATTGGGCCCTATGACTGTGTGTGTGTCCTGGTTTTGATTTCTGTGACTTAGTATTGGTCTGTCTCCCTGGTCAGCCCACTACTGAGCAAGACTACCCTGTGATTTTTCTTATTCAAATTTGGCTCTATCTGCTAGTGGAGTCTGGGTTCTTAAATAGTTTTAATCACTTCTTACAATTATTTTGACCTCATTTCTTACAACAAACCAATTAATATTTTTTTAAAAAGGAATATTAATGACATCCTATTTAAATTAAGTTGTGACTCAAAGCATATTTTGTCTTGAAAAAACTACCCTTAGATGACCCTTATTTCAAGGTGACTTATCCTGACCTGTGCCTTTAAGGTTTCCACAGCAACACAGCAGAAACAGCAATTGACAAACCTAAATATATGCAGTGTTTGAGTTAATTTTGCTATGGGAAGCTTAACCTTTAAATTTCTTAAGTAGTATAAAGTTCACTTCTCAATCTTAATGTTGCATTAACATATTTTTTTTACTGCGTTTGTGATGGTGTCAGGAGGTAGGTCTGACTGCAGTCTGACAAGGTGCGAATGACATTTTAACAAGCCCTTTGCTATTTTGATGCTTTCCTTCCTCACTGCTTGTTTTGTATGTGCTCTGGACTTGTGAACATCTAGACCATGTACACTTCTGTAAGCCATATACTGTTTAAACAAAGCATTGGGTGGGGAGATAAAATGAAGAACTGAGCTTGTTTCCTTTTCTGGTTTTTGGGTCACTTGACTTGGGACCTGACTAAATATACACAGTCAGGTGACCACCTTTATATTATTGCTATATAACATGTTGAGCCTGATTACTTCTGTGTGAGTTTAGATAGTATTCTGCAATGAGGTATATTAAGATTTGCTTTTGAAATAGTGCAGTAATTGGAAACCTAAACTGGACAGAATTAGGCCAGATGAAGGCTTTAGGTATTTGCAGTGGGTGCTTTAAATCTATTGCTGCCTGACAGGCAGACACTAGTGGATTTTATTATAATTTTCAACTTTATTTTTCAGTATTTTCAGCTCAAGTAGCTGAAACATCATTAAATTCTTGAAGCTGCTGATGTTGGAAATTGATTTGGTTACCTTACTGGTACAGAGGTTTCTTTTTAATGCCGTCACCTCAGTTTGCTGATTTGCTAATCAGTTTCTGGCTTTGGTTAAAATACCATTGTTGTAGGCTTTAACTTAGGATATATATCTGGAGTTCAGCTGTAACTAGCTTTTATAACTGAAAATAGTTAGAAGATTTTGCAAGTTATGGAGAACCTCAATTTCTTTATAATTACTGATCAAGGATCATCATTGCAAAAAAGAAATGGCTTGTATGCAATCTGTCATTGTTTAGATTGATCGTGTGCAATTGAGGGTCGTTATAATAATAATACATAAGAAAGTTCATCTACAATGATCAATTTTCAGGAAGAAAACATCCATGTTTGTAAGAAGTTTCTGCAATTGAGACCTAGTTTTGATGAAATAAGTCATTCTGATAGCATTTCAGCTGATCAATTTTGGTTTTTAATTTTTTAACTGTAAAACTTAAGACATTTTAATCAGTAAGTCTTCAGTAAATGAATGTGCCGTAGATACTTGTATTGTTGATGATTAGCAGTTGTCTCTGTCTCAGTCCTATCATGCAAAAATGGAGCACCAGAGGGTTAGGGCTTGGGAGAGGGGGATTTTCCTGGCACTTACTAGTTAAATAATCAGTAATGCTTTTCTTCCTCCTGCTGGGCCTTTCTGTCTCTTACATATTTTCTACAATCATTTTGCTTGCTAGCTGGACAGACCACCGCACTTAACTGAAAATGTATGTATTCATATCTGCATCTGACAACATCTTGTTTCCGTTAGTATCATGTGGCGCAATTTGTCACAGATCAGACTGTGGATATAAAAACATTCTCATGGTGAAAGTTGTCTTTAGGGCAAGATATCATAGTCTGAGCTGGCAGCTCCACCTATAGTTAAGATTGTATTAAGTACATATTTATTCTAGTTGTGTTAAATGCAAACAGTTTTGAAAACATGTAAACTTCCCGCCATAACAGGACTAAGCCATCTCATGTAAAGTTCAAGCTGATGAAGATGCATCCAGGAGGACATTTGAGACAGGCTGAGATGTGGGATTGGATGGAGGGGGGAAAAAAACCACAGCCGAACTTCGTTCTAATAATTTTTTGTTAATATTTTTATGTAGCATCTAGTAAGTGTCAAAATGTTTCATGGAGACTGTCACTCTTGACCTAAAAATATAAGGAAGATTTTAAGGCAAGCTTGTGATGGGCTTAGTCACTCAGTTTGAAGAGATGAGTCATCACCGATGAAAGAATATCATTTCCACTCCACCACATTCTGCAAATATGGAGGTTTGAGGCAGGCAGGCTAAAGAGAGGGCCGCAACTAAGGGGAGTAGTGTGAGCAGGCGGAATAGCTGTTTTGAAACGAGAGGTCGGAAAGTACAAGTTCAAGAGGATTTGATACTCATGTATTTGTTCAGCCTACAGGAATTGCAGTCTTCAAGCTTGGTGATAGCAAAGCTGTGATTGACATCTTCGTTATTTAGATTGGAATTAATAGGATGCTATATGCTGAAAAGTTCTAAAAATACTTAGCCAAAGGAAACCAGTAGTATGTGAACGCTCTCTCTCCGCTACAGAATGGAGAAATAAACAACTTTGAAAAGTTATGGGCGAATTACAGGTCTTGTTTGTTTAAACTTAAGTCATTATAGCTGCTGCCTCCATTTAAAACAGACCATTATTTTGAAATAACTTTTTCTCTGATGCAGGAGAGATCCTTTACTTTGCAATTCTAGCGTATTGCAGAAGATAGATTAGGTGGTTAAAAATCAATGGTTTCCCCACTGTGCTAACAAAGTTCCATGTAGCTCGAATAACAGCATTCTATATGAGGTAATAGAACAGGGGCTCATTTTTGTTTGTTACTGTTTAATATCACTCTGTGCATGGTTACAATGTCTTTGACTAGCATTTTCTTCACAAATGCATAAAAAAGTAATCTGAGATAGGAGCCTTGTTGTTCACTCTGCATGAAAATGGGCGTGATGTCCCACTTTGCCCTGATTGCCCCATGTGTGAATATTGGATGAAATAAGCATAGTAATTGGATTTAATCCCTCCATTCTAAATGAGGTAAAATAAGTAAAAAGCAAAGAAGGTAATGTTCTGGCCCGTCTCTACAGTTTCTCCATGGTCTCCCAAAGTAGATCGTGATGAAAACAGCCAAATGGCTTGTATAAGATGCTGCCGTGATTCCCTTGTTTTAATGCATGTTGTGAAGTTAGACTGATAACTTTAAAATATTTTATATTATGAGCTACATCACAAAAATAGTCATACTAATACAGTGACAACTTTGAACATTGAAATTTGTACTCAGTGCTTTCATCCAGAGCACAGAAGCTAGAGAAAACAAAGTTCTAACCAGTAGAAAGCTGTAGTCCCTTGTCTATCAGTGGATGAAGGACTGTTGCCTCACTAAACCAGAGGTTCTCAAACTTCATTGCACCATGACCCCCTTCTGACAACAAAAATTACTACAGAACCCCAGGAGTGGGGACCAAAGCCTGAGCTTGCCCAAGTCCCTCCACTGGGGCGGGGAGGAGAGATACACAAAGCCCACGGGCTTCGGCCCCAGGTGCAGGGCCTGTCACCTGAGCCCTCAGGCTTTGGGGTCAGCCCCAGGCCCCAGCAAGTCTAATGCCAGCCCTGGAAACCCCATTAAAAATGGGGTTGTGATTCCCTTTGGGGTCCCGACCCACAGTTTGAGAACTGCTACTCTAAACACTTCAAAAAAGTTAACTTTAAAGAAAGCGTTCATGCTGAATTATTAGTCACATTTTATATAGTTCAGCATGTATGAGGATTTCTGCACAAGCCACTTAAATGCTGGCTCCTCTCACTTGTGTCAGAGGATAAATCCTCTATTTTAAGGCAATGCATTTCAGGTGACCTAGTTCACTTCATGATCTCTCTGTCCTCTAACCATCAAATTTCAGATCTTGTGTGTTTGCGTAAAGTTTAGGGACAAATTTTAAACTGGCGATGTCAAGTGGCTAGGCCCAAAATTGTATCTACTTCATAAATATGCAGATGATCCTAATATTTCTACACTAACTTTTAAAAACTCTCATATGCTATGTTTTTTTCAAAAAGCCACAACACACATGAGCAGCTCTACCATGACAAACCAACGTTCATGTGCAGTGTAGGAAATGAGGACTACTTTGGAACAGATTTCATTTTCAGATTTCTAAAAAGTTACCCTAAGCTGTGAAGGGGCGGGGATGTTTTAGATCTTCTCAGAGAGATCCTTGATAGTTTTATTTTTGTAGAGAAAAGTTCTAGTGGAGTTTGCTTAGTACAGGAGGTTAAGCTTTTGTATTTCTTGGTGAATTTTTGACAGAAAATACTATCAGATGCTTAAAATGCAAAGGGAGGGTGATATACTGTAGAAGGATCTGAAATAAAAGCAAATGAAATTTGTGGATTTAGACCATGGCCATGAATGTAATTTCTTTGAAGGGACGCTGGTTATATCATAGATGTTTAAACTATTTTTCTTAGTAGCTGTTAGTAGCACACTTGAGTATTAAAACTGAAAGCTAAAAAGGAAATATAACATTTCACCATATAAGTTGCTTACTATTTGCATGGCTCTTCATTTAGACAATGAAAATAGATTAGGCTAACCAGTTTTACTTTTGTTTAGTCAGTTTAACACACAAGTTTTCATGCCTTATCATAGCACTATACTATTTGGGTTTTAAAAACTACTGGGGAATAGTTATTTAATAAACTGGTTCTCACTGGAATTAAATAACAATCCTGGGAACACTTTTATTGTCTTTACCTTATTTATTACTACTTGTTCAGTGGTGTCCATGTGCTATGTGCTGTACAGATACAGTCCCAGCCCCAAAGAGATTAAAATCAAAGGTAAAAGCTTTTTTTCAGTGAAAACTCAATTTTGCTAAACCTAAACTTGGAGCAAAGTTTGACCTGAAAACAACTATATAAAAACTGTGCTATTTTTTTTACTTTACAGGGAGCCAGCTATCTTCTAAAACTAGAAAAATAATGTATCGTGTAGAAGTTATGTGAAGTTGTCAAGTATATTAATAATTCAAAGCCTTCTGCATAGAACTGCTCAAAATGCTAAAATGGAGCAGCTACTGCAAGTAATTGGATATGGGAGGAGTAATTTGGTACAAATAGACCAGGAAGTGTCTGAGCTGAGCATGCATCTGAATTTGGCCAGAGCCGTTCAGCAATAAGGTCAGGAAAAACATATGAGATTGAAAACTGAATGAGTGATTTATAACAAGTTTAGAGATATTTCTCTGAGTGCAAAGCTTGTTAGACAAAGGTAGACAGATACTTCTTACAGAGAATGGTCACATCATGGCTAATTCCAGGTGGTGGGTGATGCAAGAATGCTCTGCATTTGGTATGATATTGCTTTTCACCTAGCGGAACAATCTCTGGATCCTAGGGGGACATTTTGACATGCTGTGCAGTTTTGGGGCAGTGATTGGAAATGTTGGATAGTTGCACAGGAAACACTGCAAGGAGAGGCAATCAAGTCAGCAGGCACCATTGGGTTTTGGTTAATTGTGAAAAGAGGGTAGATCAGTTGAGAAAAGAGAGAGGATCCATCCCAATCTTCTAGACATGTAAAGCTGAAGAAAGGTGAGGATGAGATATAACTACACCCAAAAATCTCGGGGAGATCCTATCCCTGCGAGGCAATTTAAAGGCGATTGTGAAAGAATTGTTAAGCTCTTTTTGAAGAATGCCAGATGATGATTGTTTAGGATATGTGGGTAGGGCCTATATATTATATCTTCTGTCTAGTGTCCACAACAGTTGGGGTTAAATTTGGGGGCAGAAAAGCAGTCATGGATTTTTTTCTCTTCTTTCCTCTTTCCAACCATTCGGCAGGGTTCCTTCAGAGAGTAGACTCAGAAAGTTATATACAGTTGGGCAGCACTTTAGGGAGCCACTGCATATAGCCTTACTCTTTCACCCACAACTGCTACTTCATCCAACACTGGATTAGCTGAATCTTTTAAAATGATTAGCCATAAAATAATATTGTCTTTTTGCCAGTAGGTTTCAGAGTCAATTTTGTATTGATGAATGGGGCAAGTCCGGGAGGATGGGTAGGGTTGCCAGGTGTCCAGTTTTCGACTGGAACGCACGGTCGAAAAGGGCCTCTGATGGCTCTGGTCAACACCACTGACCAGGCCGTTAAAAGTCTGGATAGCGGTGCAACACTTCTGGAAGCAGCCAGCATGTCCCTGTGGCCCCGAGGCATGGGTGATCAGGGAAGCTCTGTGCGCTGGCTCCGCAGCTTCCATTGGCTGGGAACCGTGGCCAATGGGAGCTGCTTGGGGGGTGCCTGCAGGTGCGGGCACTGCACAGAGCCATCTGGCTGCCCCTGCGCCTAGGAGCCGAACATGCCAGGCGCTTCCGGGAGCCATGCGGAGCCAGGACAGATAAGGAGTCTGCCTTAGCCCCACTGTGCCATGGACAGGGAGCCGCCTGAGGTAAGCACCACCCGGCTGGAGCCCACACCCCAAACCCCATCCCAGCCCCAAATTCCCTCCTGGAGCCTGCACCCCAACCACCTGCCCCAACCCTGAGCCCACTCCTGCATCCCAAACCCGTCATCCCCGGCTCCATCCCAGAACCCACATCCCCGGCTGAAGCCCGCACCCCCTCCCACACCTCTACCCCAGCCCTGAGCCCATTGCCACAGTCCAAACCCCTTGGCTCCAGCCTGGAGCTTCCTCTTGCATCTCAAACCCCTCATCTCCGGCCCCACCTCAGAGTCCGCACCCCCAGCCCAAGCCGCACCCCCTCCCACACCGCAGCCTTCTGCCCCAGCCCAGTGAAAGTGAGTGAGGATGGGGGAGAGCAAGTGACGGAGGGAGGGGAATGGAGTGAGTGGGGACAGGGATGGGGCCTCTGGGCAGGAGGCAGGGCAAGGGTGTTCGGTTTTGTGTGATTAGGAAGTTGGCAACCCTAACAATATGTCTATCAATGGCTATTAGCCAAGATGGACAGGAATGCAACCCTAGGCTCTGGGTGTCCTTAGCCTCTGATTACCCGAAACTGGGAGTGGATGAGGGGATGGATCACTCGATGATTCCCTGTTCTGTTCATTCCTTTTGAAGCATCTGGCATTGTCCACTGTTGGCAGACAGGACACTGGGCTAGATGGACCATTGATCTAACCCAGTATCGTTGTTTTCATGTACTTAAGACATAGTTTTCTAGTGGCTGTTATTTCAAGCTCTCTAATAACTCAGGAGAGCAATTTTGCATCTGCTCACGCTTAGGAGGCTCTTATCATAGCTGTAAAGATGAGAAATTTATCTCTGTAAAATGTACTTCTGGGGGAATTCTGCACCAAAAAAATAAAAATTCTGCATACAGTATTTTAAAATTCTGCATATTTTGTCAAAGTTTAGAGAGAATGTAGTTCTCAAAGGAAGAGTATGCTATATTAAAAAGTAAATGATTCTAAAACCACTGAGTGGAGGACAAACTGCTTAAGATAACTGAGGCGAGCATTTAAATTATAGGAAGATGAAAACTGCAGCATTTTTATAGAGGGAGGTATTTGAAGGGCAAAAGGGGAAAAATAAAGCCCAAATCTGGAGTTGTTAAAACCAATAACAGACTTTTAATTAAAAAAAAAAATCTGACATCTGGAAAAAAGATCCAGTGGGGTCATTAAAAGGGCAACAAAGTAAGCAACTTCTAGTTCCTAGAAAGGAAATGGCATAAGAGTTGGTAGTTGCACATCAGAATTTGACAAGGAGCATGTTAATATCCTTGGATGTTTGTGGATATTGGCGAATAAACTGTAGGAGGTTGAGGGCAGAATGATGGAGGAAAGGTGTACCCTCTTCCAGGGAGCTGGTAAAGAGTGGAGTCTTGCTTGGTGTTCTACTGAAACTTGTATTTCATAATATTGTGTTTAATAACTTACGTGCAGATATTTTGAAAGGTGCCTATTTGTAACAGCTTTAGGTGTCATATGAGTTACACCAATTATTATTAAAAAAAAAGTACAGAAAAAACCAATCAGTCTCTCATCTAGTAGATCAAATACCCATGAAATTGAAACCGTCTTTTATGCAGGCTGAAAGAAGTGAATAAAATAAACATCATAAATGAGTAAATGTGACTTCTAAAATTCTAAGTTTTCATTATCTGAGGTTTGTGAACAGGTCAGAAATGTGTATGTTTAAAAATATTGTCATTCTAAGGTCATATCTACATGGGGGACACTCCAGAAAGTTAATCCAAACTAACTAAAGATGCGAAGTTATAGCACATTAGTTAAACCTCATTAAACCCCTTGTGTGGACTTTTTCATTCAGAATTTAAGTGGCCGAAATTCAGTTTAGTTTAAACTTGATTTTGAGGGCCTCCCATAGAAGCTTTGTGAATATCTGTTCAGACACCTTAGATCAGGTGCACTTTAAGCTTGGATAAACAATAACGAAAGATGAGGCTGATTGTCACTTTAAAGTGCATAAAATAAAAATCTTAAATAACTATTTTTGACTTTAAATTTCTTAGTTTTCCTAGTGTTCCACTGTGTCACTTAAAGCGACATAGCCAAGTTAAAAAATAAAAACATCTTCCTGTTTATGTACCAGAGGCCAATGTGGATCTTGTTTACTATTAGCATTTTCTGTGAAAGACTTCACATAGCATTTTCAAAACACCCAGCTGATTTGATTTAGGTGCCAAAGTCCCACTGAAAGTCAGGTGCCTTTGAAAATTTCCCATTCAGTGCTGTTGAATATTTTACCCCCCTGGCACTGCAGCCCTTACTCATATGAGTAGTCCTGTTGAAGTCAGTGGCTAAAGACTTCAAGGACTGGGCCAAAAACCAGTACTGCTCTGAATAGGTTTTAGGTAACATGCTTATTATGGGTTTCAGAGTAGCAGCCGTGTTAGTCTGTATTCGCAAAAAGAAAAGGAGTACTTGTGGCACCTTAGAGACTAACCAATTTATCTGAGCATAAGCTTTCGTGAGCTACAGCTCACTTCATCAGATGCATCCGATTAAGTGAGCTGTTAGTCTCTAAGGTGCCACAAGTACTCCTTTTCTTTATGCTTATTATGCCGACTATTTAGCAACAGGATAAAAATATTGTAGGCTCAGGCACATTAACTTTTCTCACTGCTTAATATAACTCTTCATACAAATGTAGTATTTTGAATACTCCTCCTTAATCCTCTGCCCCCTGATTTTTAACAGCTTTAAAATAGATCCGATTGGTGTTGTAACAGCTGTCACAATGAGTATTTATTATAATTTTACACGTATAGTGACTTTTGTACAACAGTGTACCAAAATACTAATATTTTTGCGCTTACTGAATAGGTTGCTTTTAATGTTACGTTAAAGTTGCAAACTTAAGCGTTCAACTCCAAAGGTAAGGTGGAATGCCCAGCCTTAACTTTGCCCATTTTGTGTGTACACATTAGAATGGGCTGTAATTACATAATCATATCCTAGTTTTCAAATAATACTGTTCAAATATCAAACTTTTGTCTACAACCTTTTCTACAACTAATGTAGCACTGCCTTGTAATTATTTTCATTATAGATTTACAGTAATTTAATTGCCATAATAGTCTAATATATCTGACTTTTTATACGTTCTCCTTTCCCTTAGGTATGTATTTTAATAATGTCAGCATCCAACTGTTGTATACATTTTAAAAGGATATTTTTTCCTTTGGAGACTGATGCATCACTAAACGGTAATTTATTATTGTAGCTGCTCACAAGCTGTTTCTTCCAGAAATGCGCATCCAGTGTTGTATTAACAGTGTATTTATGACTGCGTCTTTGACAGTCTCTTAAGTAGCAGTGTATCTAGTTTGTATTTTCCATGTGACCTATCCCAATACTATTCTGAGATAGATTACTTTCTCCAAATATTGGCTGTACTTTTAAAATATATAGTGAAACTTTTTTAATGAGTGAAAATATTCTTATGCTACTGGCTGGAAATACCTATATATTTCTAACTAGTCCAAGTAACTTTAAAACTTTTTTCCATAAATTGACTTAATATTTGTGTTTACAGTAAGATTTATTAATGACTGATTTACATGTTATTTTCTTGGAGTTGGACATACGCAGTACTATGAATTGTTGGATTTGTATGTGTCTAAAGTAGTATGTTTAAGAAATAATTTAAATAAACTGTTTTGTAGTGCATGCACACACAAGGAGCCAGAGTAAAGGTTGCATGTGCAACCTCAACTCTAGCAATAGCTGACTTTTCAATGCTTAACCATGGAACCTTAACGTTGCATGAACGTAGGTCATTAATTTCATATTTAATTTCCTAGGTTTTGTAAAATGGCTAAATCGTTTTGCGCAAACTTAAGGAAAAAAAATCTGTTAGGCAGAGAACAGGGCTAGAAAGCTTCAGCCACAAAGGTTAAACTTTGGGAAACCTTCAAAGTCTGAAAAGAGGGTTTTATAACGGAAATAATTTTGCAGCTTTTGCTATGCTAGGTTTGCAGTTCTTGTTACAATTACAAAGGGGATTACTTCATCCAACACCGCAATGCAGCCGCCTCCGAGGTGAAAGCCATAAGTGTTTAACAGCAGCACACAGCAACACTCTACAACACTTCAGGACAAGAAATGAAAAAATCTTGTGCATAATTGAAACTGCAGGGGGGAATTGGGTACCACAGTCTAGTTTTTTTCCACACTAAGTTCTAACCAGAATCTGGGGTTAAAACATGGAACCTATGAAACTCAGAGTTAATGCTTTTTGGTCCAAGTTAAGGATGTTCATCCTGTCTTTGACCACACAATTATGTTCTCAGGCTTCTGGAACGCTTCGGTGCAATGAAATGAGTTAAGGATGGTGTGAAAAACCTCAGGCTTACGTCAAGACAGTCAAGCTTATTTTAAAATTACTTTGCTATGCTTTTCTAAAGAGTATGACAATGTTTGAGATCTGTGTGTGTCTTACTTTTATAATCATGGTAAATAAGTAACACTTTTTTGTTTCAGAGTAACTGGGTTTGAACTATTCTAATATTTTGCTTTGGTTTACAAATAACAAATTTTCTTTGCAACTGATTAGGCTGAGCCTAATGTGATTCTGAAGCTCAACTATATTAAATGCAATTCCCCGCTCCTCAAGAAAGCTGTCAATTTAACATTGTTTATGCACTTAATATTAAAAAGTCAGCAAATGTAGGAAGTTGTTATTATCACAGCAATGCCAGCTTAACCATGTTTTAATTTTAATTGTACAATCTTAAGGGGACCTGCAAAAGAGCACAAGCCCTATTTTTCTTTGTGTATAAAGGTACTGACAGGAAAAAAAAGGAAAAGCCTTTAAAGTTTATCTGTGTATATTTTGATGTCTGTACCCTAGCCAGGGTAACAAAGAATAACCTTTGTTATCTTAAAAAAAACAAGAAAAAAACAAGAAAAAAAAAGTTAGAGCTTGCAGGATAGTTCAGAATGCAGCAACATCCCCCCCCCCCCCTTGCTCCTGTTCTTGATATTAAGGCTGTGGGGAGAGGCTTCATAGAATCATAGAATATCAGGGTTGGGAGGGACCTCAGGAGGTCATCTAGTTCAACCCCCTGCTCAAAGCAGGACCGATCCCCGACTAAATCATCCCAGCCAGGGCTTTGTCAAGCCTGATGTTAAAAACTTCTAGGGAAGGAGATTCCACCACCTCCCTAGGTAACTCATTCCAGTGTTTCACCACCCTCCTAGTGAAAAAGTTTTTCCTAATAGCCAACCTAAATCTCCCCCACTGCAACTTGAGACCATTACTCCTTGTTCTGTCATCAGCTACCACTGAGAACAATCTAGAGCCATCCTCTTTGGAACCCCCTTTCGGGTAGTTGAAAGCAGCTATCAAATCCCCCCTCATTCTTCTCTTCTGAAGACTAAACATCCCCAGTTCCCTCAGCCTCTCCTCATAACTCATGTGTTCCAGTCCCCTAATCATTTTTGTTGCCCTCCGCTGGACTCTTTCCAATTTTTCCACATCCTTCTTGTAGTGTGGGGCCCAAAACTGGACACAGTACTCCAGATGAGGCCTCACCAATGTCAAATAGAGGGGAACGATCATGTCCCTCGATCTGCTGGCAATGCCCCTACTTACACCATCCCAAAATGCCATTGGCCTTCTTGGCAACAAGGGCACACTGTTGACTCATATCCAACTTCTTGTCCACTGTAACCCCTAGGTCCTTTTCTGCAGAACTGCTGCCGAGCCATTCGGTCCCTAGTCTGTAGCAGTGCATTGGATTCTTCCGTCCTAAGTGCAGGACTCTGCACTTGTCCTTGTTGAACCTCATCAGATTTTTTTTGGCCCAATCCTCCAATTTGTCTAGGTCCCTCTGTATCCTATCCCTACCCTCCAGCGTATCTACCACTCCTCCCAGTTTAGTGTTATCCGCAAACTTGCTGAGGGTGCAATCCACACCATCCTCCAGATCATTTATGAAGATATTGAACAAAACCGGCCCCAGGACTGACCCCTGGGGCACTCCACTTGATACCGGCTGCCAACTAGACATGGAGCCATTGATCACTACTCGTTGAGCCCGACAATCTAGCCAGCTTTCTATCCACCTTATAGTCCATTCATCCAGCCCATACTACTTTAACTTGCTGGCAAGAATACTGTGAGAGACCGTGTCAAAAGCTTTGCTAAAGTCAAGGAACAACACGTCCACTGCTTTCCCTTCATCCACAGAGCCAGTTATCTCATCATAGAAGGCAATTAGATTAGTCAGGCATGACTTGCCCTTGGTGAATCCATGCTGACTGTTCCTGATCACTTTCCTCTCGTCTAAGTGCTTCAGAATTGATTCCTTGAGGACCTGCTCCATGATTTTTCCAGGGACTGAGGTGAGGCTGACTGGCCTGTACTTCCCAGGATCCTCCTCCTTCCCTTTTTTAAAGATGAGCACTACATTAGCCTTTTTCCAATCATCTGGGACCTCCCCCGATCGCCATGAGTTTTCAAAGGTAATGGCCAATGGCTCTGCAATCACATCCGCCAACTCCTTTAGGACTCTCGGATGCAACGCATTCGGCCCCATGGACTTGTGCTCGTCCAGCTTTTCTAAATAGTCCCGAACCACTTCTTTCTCCACAGAGGGCTGGTCACCTTCTCCCCATGCTGTGCTGCCCAGTGCAGTAGTCTGGGAGCTGACCTTGTTCGTGAAGACAGAGGCAAAAAAAGCATTGAGTACGTTAGCTTTTTCCACATCCTCTGTCACTAGGTTGCCTCCCTCATTCAGTAAGGGGCCCACACTTTCCTTGACTTTCTTCTTGTTACTAACATACCTGAAGAAACCCTTCTTGTTACTCTTAACATCTCTTGCTGGCTGCAACTCCAGGTGTGATTTGGCCTTCCTGATTTCACTCCTGCATGCCCAAGCAATATTTTTATACTCATCCTTGGTCATTTGTCCAGTCTTCCACTTCTTGTAAGCTTCTTTTTTGTATTTAAGAGCAGCAAGGATTTCACGGTTAAGCCAAGCTGGTCGCCTGCCATATTTACTATTCTTTCTACACATCGGGATGGTTTGTCCCTGTAACCTCAATAAGGATTCTTTAAAATACAGCCAGCTCTCCTGAACTCCTTTCCCCCTCATGTATTCTCCCAGGGGATCTTGCCCATCAGTTCCCTGAGGGAGTCAAAGTCTGCTTTTCTGAAGTCCAGGGTCTGTATTCTGCTGCTCTCCTTTCTTCCTTGTGTTAGGATCCTGAACTCGACCATTCCATGGTCACTGCCTCCCAGGTTCCCATCCACTTTTGCTTCCCCTACTAATTCTTCCCGGTTTGTGAGCAGCAGGTCAAGAAGAGCTCTGCCCCTAGTTGGTTCCTCCAGCACTTGCACCAGGAAATTGTCCCCTACATTTTCCAGAAACTTCCTGGATTGCCTGTGCACCGCTGTATTGCTCTCCCAGCAGATATCAGGGTGATTGAAGTCTCCCATGAGAACCAGGGCCTGCGATCTAGTAACTTCTGCGAGTTGCCGGAAGAAAGCCTCATCCCCCTGGTCTGGTGGTCTATAGTAGACTTCCACCACAACATCACCCTTGTTTCTCGCGCTTCTAAACTTAATCCAGAGACTCTCAGGTTTTTCTGCAGTTTCATACTTGAGCTCTGAGCAGTCATACTGCTCTCTTACATACAGTGCAACTCCCCCACCTTTTCTGCCCTTCCTGTCCTTCCTGAACAGCTTATATCCATCCATGACAGTACTCCAGTCATGTGAGTTATCCCACCAAGTCTCTGTTATTCCAATCACATCATAATTCCTTGACTGTGCCAGGACTTCCAGTTCTCCCTACTTGTTTCCCAGGCTTTGTGCATTTGTGTATAGGCACTTGAGGTAACCTGCTGATCGCCCCTCTTTCTCAGTATGAGGCAGGAGCCCTCCCCTCTCACGTGCTCCCGCTCGTGCCTCCTCCCGGTATCCCACTTCCCCACTTACCTCAGGGCTTTGGTCTCCTTCCCCCGGTGAACCTAGTTTAAAGCCCTCCTCACTAGGTTAGCCAGCCTGCTTGCGAAGATGCTCTTCCCTCTCTTCGTTAGGTGGAGCCCGTCTCTGCCTAGCACTCCTCCTTCTTGGAACACAATCCCATGGTCAAAGAATCCAAAGCCTTCTCTCCGACACCACCTGCGTAGCCATTCGTTGAGTTCCACGATTCGACGGTCTCTACCCAGGCCTTTTCCTTCCACGGGGAGGATGGACAAGAACACCACTTGCACCTCAAACTCCTTTTATCCTTCTTCCCAGAGCCACGTAGTCTGCAGTGATCCGCTCAAGGTCATTCTTGGCAGTATCATTGGTCCCCACGTGAAGAAGCAGGAAGGGGTAGCGATCTGAGGGCTTGATGAGTCTCGGCAGTCTCTCTGTCACATCGCGAATCTTAGCTCCTGGCAAGCAGCAGACTTCTCGGTTTTCCCGGTCAGGGCGGCAGATAGGATTGGAGAGGATTGTGTTGTGTTGTCTGCATGTGTCTTGTTGGAACTGTCCTATCAAACTAGGCAGAGGATGTACATCATGATGACACAACAGAGGCATGCTTAACTTTTTCATTTTATTATCCAGCCATTTTTTTTCCAACTTAGACATGACCATTCTCTGAAATGGGTACTGTTTGCACACGAAATTTCCAAGTCCTGCTGTTTGAGTGATTTCTTCGTTATTGGGTAGGCAGGAGGTGTTTTATAATAGAAAATATTTTTCAACCTTAACAGAATTTTTGGTTGGTAGTTCATGAGGAAATTTTCATACCTTAAAGTCAAAGGTATCTGTGCAAAACTAACTTCAGAATTTACAAACCTTCTCCCTTTCATGTCCGAATCTGTTGTTGCATGATTATATTGTAATAGTGCCTCAAATGGCTATTTTCTTCATTGTCTGGCCTCACAATGATCTTTATTTTCAGTCTGTCAACTTTATTACCATAATCAATACTTGGTCACTTCCAGACTAGGCTACCTCAGAGTGCTCTACATGGGACTCTACTTTAAAACATCCTGGAAATTAAGGTAGGCGCAGAATTTAGTAGCTGGCTTTCTCTTCATGAGTGTGACACCAGTGTTCTGGGATTTCCATTGACTGACTACAGGTCTCTGGGTCAATTTTAAGATGTTAGTTAAGGCCTCTTATCACAATCCTGACAAGCTCCTCCTAGTGAGTCCACATTAGGCTTCTGTGTTGGACCCAAGCCTTGGGTCCCACATTCTCTTTGCTTGTTGGGCAGAGTTTTGACTTTGGGTCTCTAGGTGCGCACCCCAAGTGCAGACCACATGTCTGACACCCCTTTTGGAAATGCAGACTCTGCAGTCCAATTGCTTAGATTCTGAAACTAGTGCTGGCTTGCTAAAGCCTCTCCAGTAACTGTTGCATGCTCGCAGAGTTCCACTGAAGCTGTGGCTCCTCATTTACTGTTTTGCTCTTTTGGGGACTAGGTGACAGTGTGAGCAAGGAACATATGAACTCTGCAAAGGAATTTCTAGACACTCTCTTTCTTTATAGAGAGAGCACAAGAAAGATATAGAACTATAGAAAAGTAACAAACACATGTCTTCCAGGATTCTTTTACACCCCTTTTCTCCTTCCCCAACCCGTCTTCTGGTTCTGGTTTGTCTCTGCTTGAGCACACAGAAGCCCTCCTATTTATAAGCACAGTTTTAGTCATGAGTCGCAGGGTGAGACCTGGTGCCCTAGCTGTAGTGTATTCATATGCACATCTCCCTTTGTCTTGCAGGCAGGGTAGATCATAAACCTCATTAGCATATCATCAGTCTTTCCAGGGAGTTTTTTCTTGTCCTGCTAGGGTGAGGTTATTCAATTGTTGATGGTTCTTAATGTCTGTCCCATTCAGGGACATACCCAAATGCCAATGCCCACCCACACCCAAAACACAAGAGGTATGATGCAAGGATACAGTGAAAGATAGCCAGAAGGGAAGGGTATAAAAACTGAGGCAATGTCTATATTACACAGCTTTTAGTGACGTGGCTGTGTTGCCACAGCCGTGCCGCTAGAAGTCGTGCAGTGTAACCACTGTTTGTCAGGTCTCCTGCTGACGACAAACCTCTACCCCCAACGAGCAGCATTTGCATTGTTGGCAGGAAAGTGCTCCTGCCGACAATGCGCTGTTCACACTGGCACTTGTCTCAGCAAAATTGTCTTTCAGGCTTTTTTTTTTTTAAACGTCTCTGAAAGAAAAAAGTTTTGTTGTTCAATTGCCCATGTAGACATAACCTAAGTCCATAAAATCAATCTGGCATTCATAGGTTCACATAGATTCCCAAACTGTAAAGCCCAAAATTGTTTGGGACCTACCTACGTGAGAGGCTGCATCTTTTGCATGTAATACTGCCACAGCTCTGGTCAGCAGAGATCCTGGGGCAGTGCATTCTCCTTGAAGGGCCCTCAGTTTTTGACATTCATTCCTTCTCAACTTGGTCTGATGTAGCCAGTCTGACTTTACAAGCACACTGCAAGGCCTACCTTTTTGGTGAGGGAGGATTTTAATAATGGTGGATATTTTCTGGTCCAGTGGGATTTTTTTTGGATTTGTTTTTCATCTGTTTCATTTCTTTTCTAGTTTGGGGGTGAGGAAAAGCTGCTGTTTTTCCTCATGTCATTGCACTTTAATTATGTTGAAGGCACATATAGCTCACAACAGGTGTCTCTTTAGTTATCAATCAAAATAAATCAATAATGCCTGGGGTCCTCTCTACACTGCAATTGTGCATCGGGAGTGCAGGTAGCAATATGGCTGTCCCCTGACACGGTTACAACACTGTTAAAAGTTGTAAATGGAATAGAACCATTAAATAGTATAAATAGTAAATTAAAATAACATTTTGAAATTTAAAACAGAGATAATATTGACTTGTTTACAAAATGGTTTAGGTATCCTTCTAAAATCTAAATCAAAATATTGTCTTCCAAAAGCATATAAATTCCAATTAGACTCAGAGGATAAAGGGAGTGGAGAGGGGAAAAGGTCAATAGCTGCCCCTCTAGTTAGTGCTGATTGCTAAACCACCTTGCTGCGAGCTCAAGGTCATTTGAAGTGTTTGCTGATTGCAGAAATGCAATCTTTATTTACTGTACTTTCCACTGAATAAGTGCATGAAACTTCTGTTGATTCATGGAGTTTGTGTGCATGTATCAAGCAGAGAATAGGCCCTTAAAGCCCCAGGAGTCCTAAAATTCTAAACATTCCAGGGCATGGTACTTGGCATACTGAGGTTTCAACAGCCTCAGTATTAAATGTATCATCCCATCCACACTGCTGTGTGGTAGCGTTTAATTGTAGTGTAGATGGAGGCTTAATGTAAACTGTGGCTTTTATATGACACAGCTTGGAGGCAATGACTTCCCCAGTTCCCAGCGGGTGCTTGACCCCTGCTCCACCCTCGGCCCTTCCCCCACTCCACCCCTTTCCCCCAAGCCTTCACCCCACCTGTCACTTCCTGCTCTGTCCCCACCCTCCCTTCCCCATTCCACCCCTCCCCCTGCCTCTTCCTGCCCCCGTTACTCTCCCCCCAGTGCCTCCTGCACACTGCAGAACAGCTGATCGTGGTGGGCGGGAGGCACTTGGAGGGAGGGAGAGGAGCTTATTGTCCTGGCCCGCCAGTAGGCGGGAGGGCAGGGAGGGGGGCGAGGGAAGCAGCTGATCTGTGGGGCTGCCGGTGGGTGCTGAGCACCCATGTAGTTGGCACCCATGACACAGCTTGCTTAGAGAAGGCTGTTATTCTGCTATAGGTGTTCCACTTTCCCCTGACCTTTGAATTGTTTGAAGCCCTTCAATAAAATCGCATCGTTTTTCATATCATATGCTATAAATGCCAGAAATACAGTTATGGCCACTGACCATCAGCAGTAGAGAGGTGAGAAGAATTTTTCCAAACCTTTTGGTCTGGTATATAAAGGGCACCACATTATACATCAGGGACACTTCACCAGAAACCACGATGTTCACTCAGAAAGTTAGTCACATTCACAAAAATTCTTTTTTAACTGTGTAATGCCTTTGTACAAACTGAAAAGTATTGGATGACTTAAAACAAAATGTTCACCTTTGGGAACAAAAGGCAGTAAGAAGGGGAAGGTCAGGTATGGCTGACTGGCCCATTGACAGCTGAGAGGAGAAAGTTGGTTTAAAACTCCTTTTTTTCACTGCAGATCATTCTGTTGATATGATTGTTTGAAAAGCTTCTGGGCTTCCCTGTGTGCTTTGGAATGAAGTGCTCGTGGTGTGTTACAGGAGCAAATCCTTCCATCATTGTGTAATTGGTTTACTGGGGGTGTAATAGAGACAGAAAGATGAATGCTGGCATAGTGTACGCTCTGTGCACAGTTCACTTAAATAGTAGGAGAAAATGCAAAAGTGGATATACCCTTTTGGCTCCCCAGATGGAACTGCTGGCATCAAGATGGTTCTAATGCTCCAGCTGACAGATGAACAATTAAATCATTGACAGATACTGAATTAGAGATACAAGTCCAAATAAGACCTAGAATTACCTGCCTGTCCTCTAGCTTTCAGACTCCTGTTTAGTAGATGTAAAGAGAATGAGCCTAAATAATTAAATTGTTCAGACTACTTAGTTTTCATAGTGAAAATAGTGTTTGTTCTTTCTGCAAAAAATCGAGTATTCGTATGGGGGAGATTAAAAAAAAAAGTTAAATGCCCCTTTTGGAAATCATAAATTGGTATATAACATTAGTCCCTATTCATGCTGCTACATGTGGAGACTGTGAGTAGTTTTGATACTTTAAGTTCTCCGAATCACAGATGGTTCATTCACATGTAGGGAAATAATTATAGGAAAAGTTAACTATCTTAAGGCTTATATTTCAGTTGATTGACGAGTGGAGGATATTAACACTGTTTTAAAGGTAACCTGTAAAGGGAAAAAGCCTCTTGCTTGCTGGTTTAAACTGCCTGAAGGCTTTTAAAAACATAAGCAGGGTTTTTACCTTATGAAATATTAGTAATATTAAGTCTTGTCTTCCTTGTTGTTGTTGGATTTAGTGGAAGTCTCTTGAACTGATGTGGGCAATTTTTCAGACCTTAAAGGCCTGGGGAATGTTTCAAAAGATATACATAGCTTTTCTCTTCTGTGTTGGTCAAGGAGTTTTGATTATCTCCTATTTAACTCAAAAGATTTAAACAGACTGACCAAATATCCATTCTGCATTTGGTTTTTTGGATTTTATTTTTCTTGTGATGTCATTTCCCCTAATTCTCTAGTCCTCCAAGGAGTTCAGCAAAAACAAGAAATTTGTTTACCTGGTGGTTATGTTAAAAAGATGAGCAGGGGGGAAAAGGTTCAGACTTATCAATTATTTAAAAGAGGAAAATAAGTGGATATTTATTTAATAGATTATTGGTTCCTTTCTAGTACTTGTTGGGAAAATGTCCTGGTCTGAGACTTTTTCGTTTTGTATATCTGCAGTTTAGTCCCATAGTAATCCAAATATTTACTTCATCTCATCTATCTAAGTTAATATTGCCAGATTTCCCTGTTCTCGTTACACACAACAAATGCTTCAGTACATGTACTTGGGATAAACTTTCTGATGAGCTATTTTCAACAAAAAAGGAACTGAGAATTAGTAACTATTTGTTTCCCATAGATAAATCATGTAGATTATGTTGAGGGCTGGGTTTACTGTATTGTAGTGCCC
The DNA here is from genome assembly GCF_965152275.1 of Natator depressus. Lineage (NCBI taxonomy): Eukaryota > Metazoa > Chordata > Testudines > Cheloniidae > Natator > Natator depressus. The sequence goes on from NC_134236.1 coordinate 151,053,544, forward strand.
AACATAGACAAAACCTAATTCAAGTTTGCAGTGTAAATGGGGCCAACTAATGATTTAACTTAATTTTTGCAATACTGTGGGATATTTGGGAACACTGAAATCATGGCACAAGACTTACTCTAATGTATCCGCAAATAAATGTGTTGGTTTCCAAGGTGCCACAAGTCCTCCTTTTCTTTTAGCGGATACGGACTAACACGGCTGCTACTCTGAAACCTGTTCTAATGTATCCGTCTGGCACTAAAGTGTGGTAACCTGACTCTGTAATGCATTTCTCTTGCATGATAAATGTCCCCCAGTACTACCTCTGGTTCACTTGATCCAGTGTTAGCACCAGCTTGAGCCATTTTGTAGTCACGTCCTTAGTTATAAAATGTTTCACAGAGGTTACAGTACCTTGAAAATTATGAATGTTCAGTGTAAATGGTTCCTCTCCCTCTTGTAACTTAGCAAAGCCCTATACTTAAATGTTGTCTCTCCATGTTCTTATACTGTGCCCATCCCTGTAGTATTTGAGCACCTTCGTGCTCTTGATTAGAGGGCTGCTGGATTCTTCAGTAAGAACTTGGTATATTGGATCATTTGATTTGGTATCTTCAGCAGTGTGCAATTCCAAAGGAAGGCGAGCAGTGCCTACAATGAACATAACCAATTGTTAAGTGCTATAAGAGTGGAGACACCTCTTCCTCATTTCCCTCTGCATGTAGTCAGCTGATGCCCTAAAGTATGAGAATAGATTTTTCCTCATGTAGTGTTGTCCTAGTTTTACAACATTTGCAGTTATTCATGCTCAAAATAATTACTCAGTCCTTTAAATGTTGCTGAATTATTTATCTTCATTATGTCCGGTGTCAGTGGCTCTCATAGGTTGATTATATGCTATGCAGAATTGGGCCGGACACAAATGTAATGCAATTTGTTACCATAAAGAAGAATTAACTTTAAAAACAAAGCTAAGTAAATGGTACTACATTGGAATTGAAAGCAAAATCCCTGTACTTTCCACTTGTGGGATTTTTTTTTTTTAAAGAGTTGCATAATTGTCATTGTTCAGAGACTAAAACATTTGGTAGAGCTTTTCTATCCCTCTACCCAAGCTTCCTTATTACTACTGCTAACTGTAGGGAAAGGTGAATGGACAAAAGTCATTAGGGAACATAATTTTAAAAAAAAAAAGCTTTCTCTTCCCACTTAGATTATATTGCATGGTAATATTTCTTTGATGTTCTAAAAATTTATTTGTCTATGGCTTGCGAAATTAATTCTATGGGCTTTTGATATTAACCAAACTGTACTCTACATCTGCTTTCCTGGTCTGTAGAGAACCTGTAATTCTTTTCTCTAAAAACTACTTTGTTCTGCAACTAAAAACAGAAAAATTGAAATGTGGAGATTGTAGCATTTTCCCTGAGTGAGGTCACTTAGACAATGCAACAGTTTGCCAAGGAAGGTCATTGAAGCTCTATCACTAGAGGGGGTTCTAGAGGAGGCTAGATAAAACCCTTAATATAAAGCAGGGGTTCTCAACCTTTTTCTTTCTGAGGCCCCCCAACATGCTATAAAAACTTCATGGCCCACGTGTGCCATAACAACTGGTTTTCTGTATATAAAAGCCAGGGGGTAACAAGTGGGACAGTTGCCTGGGGTCCCATGCCACAGGGGGTACTGCGTAGCTAAGTTGCTCAAGCTTCTGCTTCAGCCCCAAGAGGCGGGGCTCCGGGCTTCAGCCTCATTCAGTGGGGCTTTGGCTTTCTTCGCTGAGCTCCAGCGAGTCTAAAGATGCTGGTCCTGCTTGGAGGGCCCCGTGAAACCGGCTCGCGGCCCCCAAGGGGGCTCCGGACCCTTGACTGAGAACCGCTGTTATAAAGGACAATTCTGCATGAATACAGGGGAGTGGACTGTGAGACCCAGGAGGGCTTTTCTAGCCTCTGGTTCCGTTAACGTAAAGTAAAAACCCTACCTGTCTATATACCACCTCTGGAGAGGGGTTATAAATTTTAAAAGCTTCCATTAAATTTTTTATTTTATTTTTAAAAAATGGAAAATTTAAAAGTTAAGGCTGTTGACGTTCCATTTAGACCATGGAGATTTCTGCGTTGGTTCACCTTTTGCCTCTATGAAATAGGAATCCTGCAAGAGCTGGATTACAAGGTGGGAATGTCGTCATGACAGATGTCTGGCCAACCTTTTGGCCTGGTGACTAGCTAAGTGAGCGATAAAGTTTGATGGTGAGGCCTGTGTTCTAGTTCACCAAGCTGGTTTGGGCTCTGAGTACTGCATAGGTAGTTCACTGAGCTCCTGTGGACGCAATGATTTGTATGGCTTTGTAGTAAACTAGAAACTGTATCGGTGAGTACTGTAAGGAGTTTAGTTCAGCTTTCCTTGTCAAGCAGGATAATAGCTGCAATGTGGGGTCTTGAGCATGGTGGGTTAAAGGTTGATAAAAATTGTTGAGCCTTAAATGGAGTGAGGGTACCCTATCCTCTCCTCATCTACACATGAGGAGGTTAAAATATAAGACCTGAAGTCTTGCAAACTCTCAGATGTTTATTTTGTAATTTTACTTTCAGATGCGATATAAAACTTGAATTGGGGGAAAAAAATCAACCACCACCAGTCCTTTCAGCCATGATTTGAGGTCATAAATTCGCATGTGCTTTAGTCTATGTAATCCTCCCTTATTAGGCAGTCACTGGGGATGGCCACAATAGCTGGCATGCTTCTCTTGTAGATCCGGTAGTGTAGTGCTCTCTAATAATTCTGCTCTTGAGCTTTGGTCAGGGTTTCATCAGCAGTATTGTAGAGTTTGCCCTGCCTCAGTTTGCACCTTCCTGTTATTCAGAGAGAAAGTTATATAGGAAAGAGTCATTTTTCACATGGTTTCCTGTGTCAGACCAATTATGTTGTAAGCTTTGTAAGTGTGTCAAGTTTCACTTCAGGGTAAAACCTGTCCAGTAGTTCACGACAAAGTGTTAAAAACAGAATTGCAACACTTGTCCATAATGCTTTGTATTTCTATCTGACTACTAAAATGTGTCTTCTCCTCTGGTTTATTTAATTGAGAAATTAGACCATTCAGACTAGCAGGGTGGATAGAACTTGCTAATGTCTGTCCATTCCTCTGTATTTCCCTTCACCCCAGTGTCGAAGATAACAAGGGAAGAATAAATGGGCATTTAACCACTGGAGAAGAATTCCATTGACTTTCACTGAAGTGCAAAAGAGGGGATATGTAGGGATAAATGTCTGTAGACTTCTTTTTTTAAAAACCCAATGTTTCTCCATTCCCTCAGATGTACATGTTAGAACTGGAAGCGTATGGAACTAATTTAAAGTGTGCCACAACTGAACACGGAGCAGAGAGACTAGCTCTTGCTCACACCGAAACAAAGCAACTGAGGCCTCTTAAAAGTCCTACACCGTGCATAGTTTAACTAAGAATGTCCTATTTGGATTGGTATGTATATGACCTCTGTCACAGCTCCAGGTAACTGCACCTGTGCTTCCCCCTAGTGGTCCATCAAGGGCTCCTAGCTCTCAGCAGTCACCTCTCTTGGGCAAAAGGCCTATGTGTCTTCCACCTGAAAGGCAAATTTTCCAGGTCATGCAGTTTCCTGCTGACTCTGATATTCCCAGCAAGCCAGACTACCTAAACAGGCCAGAATCTGTGCTTTGATTTCGCTCCCAAGGCATATACATAGTTTAATTGCCAGTAGACTTCACAGGTTACTCTTTATAAGCAAGTACGTTTGTTCTTAAGGTGTAAGGAGATGTTACAACTTAGGTGAATTTACCTAGTTCTCCCGCCCCCCCCCCGTTCTTAGTTCGTGGAGGAGCTGTAGTCACCTTCCCCCATAGAATTTTATCAGCGTAATGCAGGGAGATCTCCCAAAGATATTGCAGGAAATTACCATCTCTCTCACAACTTCTGTCACCATATTATCTGGTGCCTCCCAAGAATTTAAAAATAGAAATAACATCAACGCTCTCCTTTTCCAGCCTGTATGAGTGGTAGCTTGATTCATTTATAGCATGTGCATGAGAGAGAACAACTTATTTAGGGATAGCGAAGTTGAAGAAATTAGTTTTGTGTGTAGTTATGATGGTGGGGAGACCTTCTGCGCCCCCCTCCCCTCCCCCCCCCATCCCCTGCATGGTCTATTGCTTTTTAGAGTGAGTTCCATGATGCTAGGTCCAGCTCCTGTGGAAATTATCTGGTACTCAAGAGCCTTGCTATATTCGTCAACGAATTCACTGTTCTAGTGGAATGTAGCATTCATAGTTGCGGGAGGAGAGACAGTCCCTTGAGTAACTAGGGATAATCTATGGAGCGCTTTAAATATAGGGACAGAATTGAATTGGACCTTGAATTGGACTTTGTATTCAGTGGGAGCCAGTGCAGAGAGTGAGTGTTGGGGTGATGTGTTCACAGCAGTCTGAGTTGCTAAGCAGACAGATGACAGAGATTTTTACAAGTTAAGAGTTTTTTCCCTGGCATGAGGCTTTATTTGTCTATAGGAGTTCACTATTAATTTCTGTTGCACCTGTTGTTTTGGCAGCTGGGCTCTATGTTAAGGGCTGCTAGTACAGAGTGGCCAGGAAACGTCTGGGCATGGTGAAGAAGTTGACTGCTGAGGTTTAAAGGACTAGAGAGGCTCATGTGAATGTCATGGAGATGACTGAAGTTCTGGTGGAGATGATGGTTAACAGTCATTTAGTTAACAGAACAACCAGTTAGTTGATCATTTGGAAGTGTCAGTCTTAAACTTAGCTTTGAGCTTTTTTTAGGATAGGAAGAAGTTGTGAAAAATAAATTTTGAAGCTGATAAAGATACTGCTTAGGTTAAATTCTTTTCTCATTCTTTATTGGAGAGTTACATATTTTTCCAAAATGTTTTCAAAATAACTAGTTGAGAAAACTAGTTACCCTTTTAGTAGATGGTGACAGTGAATGGATTTTTTTCTTTTTTTTTTTTTTAAAAGATATTCTGCTTACTGTTATGAGAGCAGCTTTTAAACTTGGAAAACATTGCTTTGTTTAATAATATGCATGAGTTTAAGTCTTAATTAGACTGTTGTAGTATTTACAGTGGAAGCTTAAGTAGACAGTCATCTGTACAGTAGACATATCCCATTAATGAGGGTTATTTCTATATCAAATATTTATTTTTTAAGTGTTTGTTCTGAGTGACAAAAATTATAGCAGAATAGTCTCATAGACTTGCTCATATACCACATTTACTCAGTAAATCCAGCTAATCTTTAACTTTGGTTTAGTGCATAGGTTGCTAGTCTTCAGTAGTTTTAACAGAAGTGAATCTATAAGGACTTTATAGAGGGAGCTCCTTTTCATTATATATACTAGCTTTTTGGACTGGGTTCACTGTACTAATCATTAGTCCTTTCATATTTGGACTTCCAAGGAATGTTGTCACGCTAAAGGAAAGTAGACAGGCAATCCTGTGAAGTTGATATGAAGTTAATTAGTGAAATACTAACAATATTTAACTTTTTTTTGCTTTTCCTGTCTGCACTTAACCCATCCACCCCACCCAAAAGATTTTAACAGCCAATGAGAGAATTAGGTAATAACATTACTTTGGCTCCTCTTATTTCAGATGTACAGGTACCAAGTACCTATTCTTGTCAGTACAACTTTTGTGGTGGGAGAAACAGAGAGTTACCCTGCTTGCCTGCCTCTTGAAAATAGCTTCTTGAGAATGGCTGGATATTATGCATTCCTTCTGAATACTCACTCTCAGACAATATTTTTCTGGTATGAAAATGGCTCAAGAACATAATAAACTGTCAACACTATGGGGTGTTAAATGATTACCAGAAGACGCTTCCTGTCTGAAGTAATTGTATCCTAGGCAACATAACTCTGGAAACCAAAGGCTGAGATGTGTTAACTCAGTATACAGTTATTACAGTGTGTTCCCTTCCTATACTGAAATGCCTAATTGTCTCAGATATATTTAACTAGGCTAAACTAATTTTTCCACTGGAAGCAAAGTTGAAAATGTTGGAGCAGCATAAACAGCTGGATCAAATGAGAAGCTGAGACAGCTGTTCTTCATGGGCACATGGCTGGTGAGTTAAAGGGAAGCAACAAATTAGAATATAGTGATTTGCTTGAGGTGTGGTTTCTGAATGCTACCAGAGAGTTGAGTCATTAATTCTCCAGGATCATATGCTCTGGCTGACTCCATTCTATACCAATATAATTTGCATGAAGCTCACATGTGAGTACTCAAATTGAAGATGCATAAGGCTGTTGAGCTCTGCAGCTACCGAAATAGCCATTGCATGCCTAATTTTAACCATTGGTCAGAAAACCCCATTCAGCGAGGTTGAATGGGATAGGAGAGCCAATGATTCTTTCCCTGGAAGAGCTTCAGAGAAGGCAAGCCTGGTGGCCTAAGGCATACTAATTGTCTTGCATAAAGGAGAGTGAAGAACAGAGGGTCCTAAGGAGCTGGGAGGTGCAGAAGGCCTCATGTGCACCTAGGAAGATGGTTGTCTCAGTAGCAGAGGAAGCCCTACAAAGAGGTTTGGAGAGGGTAGAAATGTTACAGTGGGGATAGGGAAACAAAGTAAATCAGTATCTCTGTCCCCTGGTGAGTAAGTTTTGAAAGTTTTTTTTCAAGCCCCACTTGTAATGTGTATTTGCTTGAGTCCTCTTGTTCGGTAGAAATCATGGAACAAATTCTGCTCTAATACGTCCACACTCCTGTAGCACTTTTTAGGATGCTCCCCTGTTTAGCTTATTAATGCAGTGGCAGAAGTCTGTTTTGATATTCAGGAGACCATTCTTCAATTTCCTTTCCTGGTCTCTTGTTTTCTGGGTTGGCAAGCTATGGGAATATTGCAGTCTATTGCTTTTATAACTGAAGAGTGATGCAGCTAGATGATAAAGGAATGGCGATGATGGAATCCAAAGGAAGTGGCACCCAGTCTCCTTGCCCCAAAAGAGCACTGACCGTGGCGTTTGTTCATTTTTATTTATAGGCTTCTCTATAGCACTTATCACTGTAATATCAGAGTTTGAAAAAGACAGATTAGTGTATTTTCATGATGTTCCCTGAAGTAGGGAACTGTAATCTCCATTTTACAGGTGGGGAGATGAGCCCTAGAGAGGGGTGGTGACTTGCCCCATGTCACACAGGAAGAGCTAGGATTAGAGCCCAAATCTCTTCAGTTCCATTCCAGTGCTATGTCCCAAAACTATTTTTTTTCTCGTGTGAATCCTGCAATGTGAGTTAATGAAAGCATCTTAGATCCTTTTAAAGTTAGTCTGATTCTTCCATTCCTGGCTGTTTAGAACCAATCTATGCTACAGAAACAGCGTTTTCTTGCCAGTGTGGAGAGAAAACATGGTGCTAGGGCTGCATTAGTGAATGGTGTTTTAGCTTGTATCATGAACACACTGTTCGAGATCTAGAATAAAAGGGTTATCTAATCCTGTATCTTTTGACCATGCTGTAAGAGAAAACATAAGATACCCCTAACCATGGCTATGTGCTTAGTATGGTTCCTTTTTGTAATATAGGTAAGCCCTTGGAACATTCTTATTTAGTCTCATGAAAGGGCTAAAGAAGCAGTTTGATTGGACCGTGAATTTTGTCGCATGGCTGTTCGCAACTGGGTTAATACTTCTGCCACAGGGGTCAAAACTCATGTGCTCTGTGATATTTCTCTTCTTTCCACATGACCCAATGCCCAATTTCATTCTTGACTTCTTGAAATTAGAGACCTGGAGTTAAACTATGCAGAATTTACGATTGCTGCATTTTATATATATGGTCAATATATTTTTCCAAGCTAACAGAAGATCTGAGATAACCTTAACTATAGCTGATATAACCAGCACCCATTGTGTCATTTTATTTGGCAAATAATCTGTAATAGCAGTGATACTATTATATTGCTGTGGTATATTAGTCATTTAGGGACATCCTGAGCTGGTGTAAATTGTCACAGCTCCTTTGACTTCAGTTGAACTACATTTTTCACAAGTAGAGTATCTGGTTCATTGTGACTGCTAATGTACTAGGCCCCTCACTCCTTCTGTGCCAAAGAATTAAGATCATCTGAAGATACATGTTTAGTCTAAATAGTGAAGTATTTTAATTATTTTAATTTGTGCAGTAAGAGTGTGGCATGGTAAAAAAAAAAAAAATTTTTTTTGCCTTTTTGCTTTTTTCATGTAGTTTAGGCATAAATGTTGCTTCTAGACTTCAAAACAGTGACAGTCCTGAGGTATGGGGCTAACTTTCTAGTACTATCTGCTCATAAAATTTGTTTGTCTCAGAAAAGTGTGTTTTTATTTGGCATATATTGGAAATCACATGAAATGAAATCATAGCTTTCCCTGTGCTTAAAAAAAAAAAAAAAAGCCTTATCAGCTCTGATGCACCAACAAATAGCTTTTAGTTAATTGGTGGTAAACTTTGTAACCATAGAAGATTTCGACTTAACAATGGGTTTCAGAGTAACAGCCGTGTTAGTCTGTATTCGTAAAAAGAAAAAAGAAAAGGAGTACTTGTGGCACCTTAGAGACTAACCAGTTTATCTGAGCATGAGCTTTCGTGAGCTACAGCTCACTTATGCATCCGATGAAGTGAGCTGTAGCTCACGAAAGCTCATGCTCAAATAAACTGGTTAGTCTCTAAGGTGCCACAAGTACTCCTTTTCTTTTTTCTTTTTACGACTTAACAATGTGAATTCTTAAGAACACGGAAAGACAAAAGTCCATTGTCTTAAAATGGTAACAGTTGACAAGTATGCCATTTCAGTGCATAGTGAATATAGATTCTTGTTTCATTTGTTCCTAGCAATAGAGGCTGCTCATTGGAACGAATTGGTATTTAACAAGTTGCACTAAGGCATTTACAGCTTTTTTTTATTCATTAGGAATATGTGTTAATGAGTTACTTTGGTATTGCCTCCTGTTTTAGTAGTTCTAATAAGGGACTTGAATTCTGTAAGGAGGTGACCTATTACTTCTACAGCAACGGGACAAATTTTGGATTTTATTTTTTTTTTTGGTATGGAGGATATAAATTAGATTTTTCTTATGGGAGAAATCCATGTGTAACTGATTTAAAAAACAAAACAAAAAACACCACAGAGGTGCCTTGTACAGACTTTTTTCTTTCTCTTAAGAGCAGTTGTAAGTGCTGCTTTATAATAGACTAACCTAGAAATTGTTGCCTATAACTTGTCATTGCTCATATTTCTGACTGTACTAATGATGCTCATTGTTTTCGTGTCAGACTTCTACATGCATGCACCTTCTGAATTTTCTTCATGGACAATCTGCCCAACTCTAGGTTTAGATTAATTTATTGTTTTGCAGAACACTTCCTGTTCATTAATATCTGTCTGGCTTGTGACTTTTATTTTTTTTGTTTCCTCTTTCTCATGGGGTCATGAAAGATTTGGGTCTGTGTTGTTTGTTACCTGAGCTGTTTATGTGGTGTGTGCTAAATTTTACTTTAGATTATTTCATCCCCGCTGAAACTTGCCAACTTGAATGTTTTTTACTTTTATTTACTTAACATATAAACATTGTTGTGATTGTCATAATGTTTTATAGTATACCTAATTCCTGTTATGATTTAGAAGTTGCTGTGTTCTTCAGAATTAAGTAAAATAATTGCTGTTTAATTATAACATCACAGTAGTGACCCTGAAGTTAAGATTAAGAGGAGGCGTTCTTTTGACACCCCTCCTCAGCTGCTAACTTCCAAACTTCCTTTGTTAGTCCAAAGGTGAATTTGTTTATGCTATAGTCAGTTAGGCAGTCACTAGAAGTCCAGTTCTGTAATTTCCAGAGTGGTTGCTGAAGTTGAAACATGTTTGACTAACTCTGATGCAAAGTGTTAGTAGCAACTGTATCCCAATTAAAGAGAACAGTGTATGTAAAAAAAAAAAAAAAAAAAAAAAAAAATCAGTTTAGCCAAAGACAAGTGTAGCAAAGTATTTTAGTGGAGTTGGTGATTGTATAGACGCTGTCCTTCTCCCCATTTGAGCCTTCCTGAGCATTGTTTTTTTTATAACAATCACTTGGGTCCACGGGTCTCTTTTTGAAGTTATTTCTAACTCCTTATGCCCAAAAAGAAAAGGAGTACTTGTGCACCTTAGAGACTAACCAATTTATTTGAGCATGAGCTTTCGTAAATTGGTTAGTCTCTAAGGTGCCACAAGTACTCCTTTTCTTTTTGCGAATACAGACTAACACGGCTGTTACTCTGAAACCTGTCCTTATGCCCAGATACTCAGCAGTGGTGTTCACATGGATTGTGGTCTCTCTCTGTAGGAGAAGCAACTCTGGCAATGAGACTTTGCTTGTTTAGTGCAGAAGGGATCCACGTCTCAACAGCATTCTGTTCCCTGAACTTATCTTCTCTCACATGTCTGCATAGTGTACACATGTGGCCTGAAAGTGCCCTTTTGGCAAGCTGTGGAAATCTAAAAAGCCTGTGCCAACTAACAGTGAAATGTGCCACCTCCATTGATATCCTTAAGTAAAAAAGTTGATTTGAGTATATAACAGGCTGTACATAGTAGCTGGTACAATGTTAACCAGGAATGCCAGATAGTTTACATATCACTTATTATACCCTTTCCCCTTAAATGTCAGAAGAGTTGAAGTGCTATATTTCTCTTGTACAATGAGTGCATCACAAAGCTGGCTGCAGAGAATTAAAGACTTATCCAATAGCTCCCAAGTAATGATAGCACTAGATATAAAATTGACTTCTGAGTCAAAATCATTGTCCTAGTAGTTAAAGAAGTTTTAAAGAGATGTGTTAGCATAAAATTAACACTTTGTTCATTACTTGTACATTTCAGAAAGAAGAAGCTAATAAGATGTAATTGGAAACACCTGATCAAGGTGCTGCCTTTGCTTTTCAAGCAGCTTTACCTTGTAAGCATAGTATTCAAAGACAGAAATGTTTAAATAACCTAAAATGGTGTCACTGAGCAAGAAAAATAAGGAAATTAAAAGTTGAGGCTGCCATTCTGTCCTTAATTCACTTGGGTATGGCTAGGTCACAGAGATCAATATGAGATTTGTATGTGATACAATACTACAGGGTGAACTCCGGGTTCATTCTTGACTTTTTGCTTTTGTTTGGGCACCCCTTTCACTATTTTGTAAATGTTCTCATTTGTTGTTGAAGCTGCATCAGTTTGTGGGGAGTCTGTTTATTTTTAGGACACTATATTGAACGGGATGTATCAGAATATAAAAGCTCCTTTTGACTGAGAGACTTGTAATTGTTATTCATATTTAACCTACATTCAAAGGGGAAAGTTCCCTGAAGCATAAACAACTTGCATGGCATCTGTTCCTCATTCTGAAGTTATAACCTTTACAAAATGCTGAATATGCCTATAAATATCTAAAATTTTCTCCATGTTTACTTTGTTCATTGAAAATGTATTTTCTTCAATATTCATGTTACAGATAAAGATTTGTTTCCTCTGAGTCTTCTCCTGTAATTTTTAGTGACCTTATATCTTCACCTGTATTAGTCTCTCAGTTCTGCTGCATGTTACAACATACATTAAAAGAATCATGAGGCCATGTCTTGGTCCACAGGGAATTCAGCATTTAAAGTTGAGATTGAACTTTTATTATATTTCTTCCCTTTTCAGTTAATTGTGGCTTTCTTAGCTTCTTTGTGAATTCCACACTTGACTTTCGTCTAGAAATTAATTTTTTTGCAAGATTCTGTAAAATCTGTGTAGTTACCTGACTTCTGCATGTGAGAAATTCCCCATATATTATCAGAAATTTTGCAAACAACTCAGTGATGACTGTACCAGTTTTCTTCAAACATGACTTGCTTTGTAGATCTTAATGAGATTATTTGGGGAAGGGAGTACAGGGATAAGGTAGGTATTTGCAAGTCCCTTATCACCTTATCTGAGTACCTGGTCTAAGGAACAAGGTAATTGGATATTGTAAAATCTCAGAGAGATGGTTGTGTCTCCATGGAGGCCACATGTAGGTGCAACAGCAGTATGTAAAAATTTATGCTCTAGAGGAATAAGTGGAAGGTGAGTAGGCCAGAACTTGAGTTTTATTCCCACCTTTGCCAGTAAGAGCCCTTCATATTCTGTACATACGTAGCGCGTGCACACACTTCCTGTATCCGTTTGCTTCTTTTGAGCCTGGAGGGAAGTGAAGTATACAGGTTATACATTAAAAGATTGCAAGTGATTTAAGGAGAGTGAATGTTTGACAGTAGCATTTTCTGCGGGGAAGCTGACTTCAAAAAGAAAATGCAAAATAGCAACGTGGACCATTTAGACTCTGCTGGAAGAGGATGACTTGGTCTGCTTGGTAGTTGTTACTTTCTTTGGAAATACAGAGAGAGCTGTCTCAGCCTTTCATCCTCAATTTAGATACATTAAGCTCTATGAAGTTCAGGCAAGACCTTAACTGAAATTCTGTCAGCTGTGTGTAGGTGTCAGGGCCGATGATGCATTCTCTAAGAGTAGGGGGTTGTTCTGCTGTCTGCGTACATTTCCTCTTTCTGCTGTTGTGCAGTGTCCTGTTGGCTGGTTGGCTGCTGGGCTTTGCCACAGAGGCTGGTGCCCTTCGTTGCTTCTGAACATGTAAAATTTACGTAGTGCTTCAGTATGAAAGATGCAATATAAATGCAAAAGAATACTACAGTATACACAATTAGTATATGCTAAATCAGAATGGCTGCATTTTGGGGACATATCGGCGTGCTTTTTGAGTAGGAGAGACTGGCAAGAGGCCATCACAAAAGCATTTTCTGTCTTACTCCCCATTCCATTCAAAATCCAGTTCAGTGTTCTAGTCCAGATGATTAAAGCCTTTACTCAGGCCCTTGTCTGTTAACTCAAACATTTTGCAACTACAACCTACCAAAACTCTCCTGCATTAGTAAGGAACACTAACATGGTTGGTGTCCCGAATTCCAGGAGTCAGAGGCAGAACATTCATAGTAGAGAGCTCCAATCTTGATCAACACAAGCCCAATCACTTCTAGAGCACAAGGTGAGATAGAATTTCTTTCAGGTCTTCCCATCCAGGGGAGGGCTAAAGAACCATCCTATAGACCTCATCTGTGCTAGAGAAATCATCAAAAAGTCCCACTGGTATTTAATGCCATTTCAGCTGAATGAGATTTATCGTTTTTGGGAGCCCAAGTGTAGGCAGCTCCCCTGACTACTTGCTACAGATTCTGCAGCAGTGTTGAAAATGGGGTTGGCAGCTGGTTTGCTTTTCTAGAATGGATCTCACTACGCTGCTAACATCAGTTCATCTGAACTAAAGTTACACCAATGTGATATCTTGTATTAATTTATCTAGTGTAGAAAGGGCCATGAAGAAAGTGAGGAAAAAGGGAAGGAAAGCATGAAGGTGGGAATGTCCTAAGTAAAGAATAACTAACCAAGCATTAGATATCTTTATGGAACATTTTATTTCAATTTGTATTCTACACCTAGTTACTATGATTAGGCACTTTAGAAATCTATCTTGGTATTTATAGGAAACTGATTTGTTGGGGGGTCAGGAGTGGTTTGTTAGGAATGGCAGCTGGAGGTGCCTTCCAAAACAGAAAGAGATGGCTCCTGCCTGCCCCAATGGTACCGAGTTACTTAATTAGCACAATTAAGGCAGAATTAGCATACATTTTATTCTGGGGATGGATTTAGCTATTGCCAACTAAAGTGGTAAAACAGGAGTTAAATTTTAAGTGCTGAGTTTTTTAAAAAAAAATCTAAATATCTAAAGTGATTAAAAATTAAGGGATACGTATCCTGCTGAGCAATGGTAAAGGGTGTCTGGATGCTTAGGAGACATTAAATTAGATAGTTCATGATTATGGAATTTGCAAGCTTCATTGGTAATCCTTTCTCCTTCAAAAATGCAAAGAATATACCATGCAAAAAAACCCTCTTGAATGCAATGTCAAAGCAGTGAAGTCAAGTAATCATATCATGAAAGACAGAGTTAAATATGAAAGGTCAACCTTAAATTTGCCTGTCTGGGTTTGTACATTTAACATTGTCCCACATTATAGTATCATAGTGACAAATTTCAATTAGGCTTTCTTATATAAGTATATAATACCACATTTTTCAGGCTTGATTTCTTTTTCTCTTCTCTACAAAGCAGGCAATGTTGAAAGCAAATGGGTCGAATACTTTTTACAAGTAAATGTTTGAGGTCTGCAAGTTAAATCTTTCACTCAGGGTTTGCCTTCTCTGCAGTGTTAGCCTCTAGCCCAACTCATATCTACACAAATAAATCTCTAGCTTGAGTTAAGTGTTACTTTAAGCTTGAATTGGCTGGCTCATCAGGGTGTATGAGTTGAAGCTTGAATGCTGCTGATGCTTGAACTAGTGATGCAGTGGGGATCCAGCTACAGCTCAAGTTAACACAACTTATTAGCTGTTAATCTACTCACTCTGTGGGCTTGTCTACACTTACCGGGGGGGGGGGGGGGATGTTCGACAAACGGCAATCGATGCATCGGCGGTTAAATTGACCGCCGATCGTTCTCCCCCGTCGAGTCCTGTAATCCACCTGAACAAGAAGCACAAGGGGAGTCTATAGGAATCATAGAATCATAGAATATCAGGGTTGGAAGGGACCTCAGGAGGTCATCTAGTCCAACCCCCTGCTCAAAGCAGGACCAATCCCCAATTAAATCATCCCAGCCAGGGCTTTGTCAGCCTGACCTTAAAAACTTCTAAGGAAGGAGATTCTACCACCTCCCTAGGGAACGCATTCCAGTGTTTCACCACCCTCCTAGTGAAAAAGTTTTTCCTAATATCCAACCTAAACCTCCCCCACTGCAACTTGAGACCATTACTCCTTGTCCTGTCATCTGCTACCACTGAGAATAGGAGAGCGTCTCCTGTCGACATTGTGTAGTGTGGACCCCGCGGTAAGTAGATCTAAGTATCTTGACTTCAGCTACATTATTTAGATCGATCTCCCCCTGTAGTGTAGACAAGGCCTGTGTTGCTAAATCACTGTGAAGTGTTTCCGCAGTGTGACCACTCTCACTTGAGTTAGCCTAGCTCAAACGTAGTATTTGGAAGGTATGTCTACATAGCGACTGGGTGGGTGTTTCCCAGCACATATAGGCAGTTGTGCCATCGGTGCCTGAGCTAGTATGCCAAAAATAACAGTGTGGCCTCAGTGGCATGGGCTCCACTAGGATTGTACTTGGATGGCTAGCCCAAGATGCTGCCCATACTGCCTCAGCCAGACTGCTATTTTTTAGAGCACTAGCTCAGGCAGAGCTCTCATGTGTCTGTCTAACCACTCTGAGACGCCCCCTCCTAGTTGCTGTATAGACAAATCCAGAATGTAATAACTTGAGCTATCTTGCAGTACAGACAAGACCTCAGACTTTTTTAGGTCTACTCAAAACTTAGTGATTTAGAGCATTCACTATCTCAGTCTTTAGGCGGTATTCAAGTTTAAACATTCATAACTTTAGACGATTGAACTCATTTTCCTCAAACATGAATACGAGACGTGGAAACATGCTGTGTGTACTATAACTTACTGTAAGGTTGTAGTTTCCCGATATGACTGGTGCTCTACACATGTTTAATAGAAACTAGGATTTCTTACTATAGTCGGTGCTTGTGGTGCCACCTATAGTTAAGCTTGCCTCAGCACTTCCCATTATATTATCCTGTTTTCAGATGCTTATAACTTGGCCAAATTTAAACTGTTAAAGTTGAAATCTTCAAGTCCAGGTGTCTCCTTAAGGCTGAACTCTTTTTATGGAAGGCTTCAGCAGATGTTTCCAAGAACAAGATTAGGGAAAAATGCATTTTTGCATCTTTCTACAACCATGTCTTTGAGAAACTTTATCACCACAATGGCTTGGAGCAGGGACTTGAAATTTGGGGTGGCCTTTGTTTCAGAGAGAGACCTTTTTACCTTCTTATGAAGGGGCAGCTACCTCCTCATCACCCCTTTATACTCGATGTGGGTCTGTAGGCCCCTGCGTTGATTTCCCCTTCACATGTTGCCAGGAATAATTTACCAAAGCTTCAAGTAACAGGGGGTAGCTGTTAGCCTGTATCCACAAAAACAACAAGGAGTCCAGTGGCACCTTAAACACTAACAGATTTATTTGGGCATAAGCTTTCGTGGATAAAAAACAACTTCTTCAGATACATGGAGTGAAAATTAGAGATGCAGGCATTATTATACTGACACATGAAGAGAAGGGAGTTACCTCACAAGTGGAGAACCAGTGTTGACAGGGCCAATTTGATCAGAGTGGATGTAGTCCACTCCCAATAATAGATGAGGAGGTGTCAATTCCAGGAGAGGCAAAGCTGCTTTTGTAATAAGCCAGCCACTCCCAGTCCCTATTCAGGCCCAAATTAATGGTGTTAAATTTGCAAATTAATTTTAGTTCTGCTGCTTCTTTTTGAAGTTTGTTTCTGAACTTTTTTTGTTCAAGTATAGCTACTTTCAAATCTGTTACAGAATGTCCAGGAAGATTGAAGTGTTCTCCTACTGGCTTTTGTATGTTACCATTCCTGATGTCCGATTTATGTCCATTTATCCTTTTACGTAGGGACTGTCCGGTTTGGCCAGTGTACATGGCAGAGGGGCACTGCTGGCACATGATGGCATATATAACATTAGTAGACGTGCAAGTGAATGAGCTTCTGATGGTGTGGCTAATGTGGTTGGGTCCTCTGATGGTGTTGCTAGAGTAGATATGGGGACAGAGTAGGCAATGGGGTTTGCTACAGGGATTGGTTCCTGGGTTAGTGTTTCTGTGGTGTGGTGTGTAGTTGCTGATGAGTATTTGCTACAGGTTGGGGGCTGTCTGTAAGCAAGGACTGGCCTGCCTCCCAAGGTTTGTGAAAGCGAGGGATCATTTTCCAGGATAAGTTGTAGATCATTGATGATGTGCTGGAGAGGTTTTAGCTGGGGTGATGGCCAGTGGTGTTCAGTTTTCCTTGTTGGGCCTGTCCTATAGTAGGTGATTTCTGGCTACCCGTCTCACTCTGTCAGTCTGTTTCCTCACTTCCCCAGGTGGGTATTGTAGTTTTAAGAATGCTTGATAAGATCTTGTAGGTGTTTGTCTCTGTCTGAGGGATTGGAGCAAATTCGGTTGCATCTTAGGGCTTGGCTGTAGACAGTGGATCGTGTGATGTGTCCTGGATGGAAGCTGGAGGCATGTAGGTAAGTTCTGGTTCTCCACTTGAGAGGTAACTCCCTTCTCTTCATTTGTCAGTATAATAATGCCTGCATCTGTAATTTTCACTCCATGCATCTGAAGAAGTGGTTTTTTACCCACAAAAGCTTATGCCCAAATAAATCTGTTAGTCTTTAAGGTGCCACCGGACTCCTTGTTACCAAGGCTTATGTCCAATAACAAACCCCTTTCCTGGGGGCTGGTTTATTAAAACAAACCCATTGTAAAGCCTCTTCCTACTCACCCCCAGTCTCCAGCTGGGCTCAGCTCCTCTTACTTGAGGTCTCTCAGGTTCCAAGCCTCTCTACTTAGTACAGTTATCAGCCCTTCCCAAGCTCTATGGAATCAGTCTGTCCCCTTGAGGTCGGGAGGTTGCAAAGACCCACTTCTTGGGCCTGTGTCTACTAGACTGTCTGGTCACTCCTCCAGCAGTTTCCCCAGCTCCTTTCTTCTTGAGTCTTTTCAGCAGCTCTCCTCTTACTTCACTCTGGGTGCATCCATTTCCCTTAAAGGTCAAGGTTCCTTCCCTGCCCAGTTGGGTGGCAGGTAATCAGTCATGGGTGCACTGGAACCCTTGCTCCCTCTTAAAGGGCTCAGTCACCCGTGACACTTCCCTATGAAAAAACAGTCACGTTTGGGTAATTTATAAGACTTTGAAAAATCTCAATTCACATGTGCTCAGTAGAAACTTGTTATAGATTAGCAGCTAAATCCCCCAAAGTTGTGTCTGCACTGGGCATGCTCTATCCCCCCACAACTCCTTCATGGACTGGATTGGACTCGGTGTGCACCCTCCCCACAGTGACTGGATATGCTCCAACCGAGAGCTGAGCAGGACTTTCCATGCAGTTGCTGCTGCTGGCTTTTGGAGGCCTCTGTGGCACTGGAACTGAGCAGGGTTTGGAAGGTGTGCAGACATGGGGCCATACATTGAATAATGAGGATAAAACCAGATTTGAATAACTGATTGTTCAGTGAACATGTACCGAGTTTCTAATGTGCTGGCGGATGGTCCCCCCGGCTCTGCCCCAAGCCCTGCCCCTACTCTGCTTCTTCCCCAAGGCCCCACCCCTGCCCTGCCTCTTCCTGCCCCCACTCTGCCCCCGCCCTGCCTCTTTCCACCCTGTTCAGCCCCCTCTCCTGAGCGTGCCCAGCTCTTGCTCCTCTACCCTCCCCCCCCAGTGCCTCCTGCAGGTCATGGAACAGCTGATTGTGGCAGGTGGGAGGTGTGGGGCAGAGGGGGAGGTGCTGATAAGGGGGCTGCCGGTGGGTGCTATGCACCCACCATTTTTTTTTCTGTGGGTGCTCCAGCCCTGGAGCACCCACGGAGTCAGCACCTATGGTGAACACCATTTCTGCTGTGGGCTGAAAGACTGTATTATAATGCATACCTACAAAGGGACCAAATTAAGGCAACTTTCACAGAGTTCTTCTTCAGTAGACTGTTTTTAAAGCATGAGCACAAGGGTAAAGTTAAATTTGAGCTTTCATCATTAACTATATTATTTCCTGACGTGTACTTCATTTCTTAACCTTACCACTGTATTAATGTTATCGGTTTCAGTTTGGAATTTCTATTGCAGTTCACTCCACTTTTTAATTTAGCAGACAACAGTTTGAACTGCTTATTTGAAACCCTTTACCATTGGCATCCTCACTATTCAATACACTGTTCCCAAATTGTACTCTCCATTTATAAGGAAAGTTAAATGGTTCTGTTAAGAAAGTTGTATACAATTTTATACAGAGTATCCAAGGGGTTGATTGAGGGTCTAATTAACAGTCTAATTATCCTCCTCCCTATACAAGGTGAGGTGTTACTGTGCTGTGGATGACATTGATGAAAAGCAATATAAAGAAAAACTAAAATACAGGGTTAGATCAATTTTCTTTAACACTAAATCTACTGGCCTACTTGGACAAACATATACAAACATGGGTTACAGTATTGCTTTTACTCTCTGCAAAGATTCAGCTCAGCAGATTCTTCAGCGGAATTATAAACCTTTGAAAATTGCTGTATAATGGAAATGTTGACAGACTATTAGCTACCGTGGTACAAATGCATTGCTCTAACATACATCAGGTTGTCTCAGGTTGCTGAATATATTAAACAATATGTCCATTACATATGCAGGAAGGAGGCTTGTGTATAGTCTTTGTTGCATGTCTTGCCATTCATTAATTATTAAAGTATTTCTCAGACATATGACCTCTGACATGCTGGATGGGTATCATTCAGTGAGCTAAGATGTTTAGGTTGCAGCGATCCTGCTGTATAATTGCCATTCTGGAAAAGGCCCAGGAAGCATTTAATCACCATTCCAATTACAGTGTCATTGAAGCAGATCAGAGTTTTTTGTACTGCCAGTTCATTGCAACTTCTAAGTTGTAAAAGAACTTGTGTGCTTCATTTCTTAACCTTACCACTGTATTAATGTTACCAGTTTCAGTTTGGAATTTCTGTTGCAGTTCACTCCCCTTTTTAATTTAGCATACAACAGTTTGAACTACTCATTTGGAACCCTTCACACGGCATGCGGGAATGTATCAGGACTTATGTACACGGCACAGCAAAGCACACTAGTGGGATGATTTGTAGAGAGCACTAACGTGCTGCACTCCAACTGCCTTGCGTAGATCCTCCTGGCACGCTCTAAAAGATATCTACTATACATTAAACAGTCTGAACTGTTTGAACTTTGAAGTGCACCAGCAAGGTCTGCATGGGACAGTTGGAATACAGCATGTTAGTGTGCTCTACAAATCACACCCCTCTAGTGTGCTTTGCTGCCTGCATAGACAAGCCCTTAGGCCCAATAAAAATGCAGATTCTGGGATTTTCCAATTGTTCTGAAATCGTATCTAGTGTTCAAATGTATATCAAGTTAACTATAATACACACATGCACCCTGTCTTCAAATAGAAGATTTGAACCAGTATTTAGGAAAATCTGACTTTACTCAGGCATTGAAGGAGTGCATTGAGCATAGAAAAATTCTTATGCTTTTTAAGAATGGAGGAGGTGCACCTGTCCTGCCAGTGGTGTAAGTGCTTACAAATTAGTATGGGGTGGGCAGACTATGGCCCGTGGGCTGCATCCAGCCCATCAGACCTTTTAATCTGGCCCTCAAGCTCCATTGCCCCACTCCACCCACCTGGCACTTCCGCTGGGAAGTCGGGTTGGGGGCTTTCTCTGCTCCAGCGCTTCTGTCGGGGAGCGGGGTTGGGGGCTCCTGTGTATTCAGGACCTGCGTGACAGGCATGAGGGCACTCATGTTACTCCAGCTGCACAACCTGAACGTGCCTCACGCACCATCAGAGCCTGGAACGTGCAAGCCCATGTGCCTGCTATTTGTTGGCTTACGTGACTCTGATGTTTTAGTCGTGTTAATTTTCCATTGTTGAGGATAAAACAAAGAGTAGTTGGCCAGGGAGTGCTCAGTGGCGGTTTTCATGTGGGAGGAGATTTCTGAGAGCAGGGCGCTGGTGAATCTCAATGAGTTCCAATGACTGGAAGCTGACGCCCGACAAATCCAGACTAGAGAGAGAGGGCATGGAAAGGGGGTAAGTTTGATTTACTTATTGTAATACATTGTTATGATGGTATATTTATAACAGTAAGTAAGGTTTTATGTTTATTTTCACTAAAATGAATCTTCATTAAATAAAGTTTATTTGAATATCTCTGAATTGTTAATTTCGTGAGCATTCATGGCCTGCCATACAATTTCCCCACCCAGATGTAGCCCTCAGACTAAAAAGTTGCCCACCCCTGCAGTAGTAGCACTAGTTCAGCTGTTACTGGAGAAAGGTTAAGAAATTTTCTAGCACAGAGAAGGTTTGGGGAGCTGAGTTTCTTACATTGCTTATTAGCAATGGGGAGGAGTAATCTGGTATTAGTTTTTCTGTATGTGTTTAGCTTCCTTTCACCACCCCTTTATTTTTTAAACAGATTTTCAGTCCACCGTGAAACATGATTTCATGGCAAAACCATTAGTTTCTCTGAGCTACAACTGACACTGCTTTTCAGAAAATAGATTTCATTGGAAAAAAGGAAGGTGTTTGGATATTAGATAGATTTCTGGATATCCCTCCTCAGTTTCTTTCTAATGCTCAAAATTGACCATTTACATATTCTTGAAATTCTAGATTGTCTTCAGTCTTTTAGATTTAAGTTACTATACTTACGCACAATACATCTAGCAGTCTCTGCTCTGAGGATTTGCAGTTAGGATTTTAGTCATGCTCGCTGGTGTAAAGAAGTGGGATTACATATTGTATCTGTAATTTATTGCAAAAACACTGGCAGGTACTGAGTGGGGTTTTGTGCCTTGAGTTGTACCACACTTTTATGATAATGCTTAACCACACTGCTAGTAATAAATAGAATACTTAGTGGAATAGTGAATAGAATCCAGTAAACTGCTTTGAAATGTTGTTGTTGGAGTGGATGAGCTCAGATCTTAATACAGTTTCAGTAAGGGTAAGTAGAAAAGTGCAATCAGTGGTAACAGAATTTAAAGAACTCTTCATACTGCTGTATGTCATTCAGATTGCCAGTAAGTTATAATACCAATCATAGGTGCCGACGCCGTGGGTGCTCTGGGGCTGGAGTACCCATGGGGCAGCTCTCCACCCCACACCAGCTCACCTCTGCCTCTGCTCCACCTCCTCCCCTGAGCGCACTGCTGGGTCCTGCTTCTCCCCCTTCCGCCCAGGCTCGCGGAGCAAGTGCTGGGAGGGAGGGGGGAGGAGGGGGAATGCGGTGCGCTTGGGGGAGGAGGCAGGGCCGGGGCAGGGATTTGGGGAGGGATCCAATAGGGGCAGGGAGGGGCGGAGTTGGGGCAGGGGTGCAAGCACCCACCGGCGCCGTCAAAAGTTGGCACCTGTGATACCAATATGTATTTGAGATTTCAAGTATGTTAATTTTCACAATTATAGTTCCCCTCTGCACAGCCTTCATTTTCCATTATGGTCCTTGGCCATAAAAAACCCCCCAACAAAACAACAAAACTCTAGTTTAGGCTGGAGGTTGGCTTATGAGGCTTTAGCCTATAAAAGCCTTTTTTCCCCCCCCTTTTTTTTAAAAATCTGATGGGAGGGTGGGGGAGTATAAATGTTGGTTAGTGAGTTAAGATTTTAAAATGCAGTGTATGTGTGACGTCATGTGTTCACATATGTGCTTCTGAATCCTTAAAATGGCTTCTTCATCTACTGGGGAAATTTGCAGGCATTAGCAGGGAAAGTGAAAGACGGGGTTGCCAGCCCTCCAGGAGTGTGTAAATATCACTGTAATTGTAGTTTTGCTTGAGGGCAGACTTGTAAATTTCTTCCTCTATCAAAGTCCCTATTTTGCTGCTGGTACTTTCTCCTCTATCTGTTTAAAGGAATATTATGTTCTCTACTACCTGAACTTTCCTTGAGCCAGTGAGGCCTATAGAAATGTTACATCTGATCATTCTCTGTCCTTGAGGATTTTCCAGCTGCCTTGAAGTATCCTCTGCCTCTAATTTTCTATGTCATGCCACTTGACCTGGGTAGCTTGTTTCACTTTATAGTTCCTGAATCCACAGGGTAACTTTACATCAGTTAAATGGTTTCTTTTCTGACACTGTACCTTCCAATTGGTTTTAACTTCATAAAAAGAAAAGGAGTACTTGTGGCACCTTAGAGACTAACCAATTTATTTGAGCATAAGCTTTCGTGAGCTACAGCTCAAATAAAGCTTATGCTCAAATAAATTTGTTAGTCTCTAAGGTGCCACAAGTACTCCTTTTCTTTTTGCGAATACAGACTAACACGGCTGCTACTCTGAAACCTTTTAACTTCAAAGTCTCTTTAAGCCAATACTATTAGTTTGCTTTGATTTATTCATATTTGTGGATGTCTGAATACTAACTTAAATTATTTCCAAGGGTAGATTGTAAATTATCTATAGAAATCCATTGTTTAACAGACACAAGTATGCAATTCTCCATTAACTATCACTAAGTGTGAGGTTGACTCTTGTGATGCAAATGTGAGGTTAGAAACCTACCAGCAATTAAACGCACAGTCCCAGGTTCCCCTACAGGATCAGTCCCCTAATGTACATGACCTATTGTGCCATATTTATAAAGCTTGACTTCAAAAGTCAGGCTATGTCTACGCTACCTCAGTAAGTCGACCTACGCTACGCAACTCCAGCTACGTTATTCACGTACCTGGAGTCGACAAACCTTAGGTCAAGTTACCGCAGGGTCTACACCTCTGCGGGTTGACGGGAGAAAATCTCCAGTTGACTTATCTTACTCTTATCATTGAGGATAGAGTATAGGGGTCAACTGGAGAGCGATCTACAGTCAATTTGGCAGGTCTTTACTAGACCCGCTAAATCAACCGCCAGTGGATCGATCTCAGGCCATCTATCCCCGCTGTAGTGTAGACCTGCCCTCAGGTTCTCTCTCCCCTCCCCCCCATTCTTTATATATACAAGCAGTCTTTAACTCAAAGTTTCTGATAGAGGCTTATGGATTCAACGTATTTTTTTTTTTATTTAAATGTTTTAAGAGATTATAATAAGCTTAGTCCTTAACATATTTTGTACTCAATTCAGATTTAATTTTAAACAGGTTTATTTGTAAAAAGAAAAACCATAGTATAATTGAAATAAAATTAAGAAATCCTTGATTTTTTTTTTAAATCCATCCTGCATGAGATTCCCCATTTCTGTATTGACTTGGAGTTCTAGAACCATGGTACCTTCCTCACCTTTACAAAAATAATTCAGCTGAACTTTGTGAACAGTAGTGGCTTGCTTTTTCTGGAGGTATATTAAGAATTTTTCAGTTTCAGCCTTATCTTCCAGTGTTTTGGGGAGATGGGTTAGCTATTAATAATTTACAGTGAAATATACAGTGGAAACCTTTAGTCAGTTTTACTTTGTTAAAAATCATAACTTCATATTGCACTGTACAGAAACAGTATGAGACTTCTGTGGCATTACATACCTGATCTTGCTGGAAGTGGGTATAACTATGTGTAACTGGTATACATATACATGTTTAGTACTGGGGTATCCAGGTATACCAATGTGTAGCATTTAGTAGAGGTTTTTTGCTAAACACCACTAAAATTTAAAAAAACCCACAACTATGTATTTTGCTTTCAAAATATTGATTCTGTGACATCTATGCTGTGGCCTTAGTTGAACTGTTGTCTGACTCAAGATTACTCTGTTCTTCTGACTTCTACTCCTGTGCTCTAACCAAAAGAAAGCACTGCTTTCTATTTAGTTGTTTTGTTGTGAGCTCAGTCCTGCTTCCAGTGGAGTGGGTGGCTAGACTTCTGTTGACTTCAGGAGCAACAGGATTGGCCCCATGTTATAAATGCCCGCCCTCCCATCCCTTCCCCATTTGCCACTGTTATCCACAGGCTGGTAGTGGTGTCCATTTCCCTAGTTAAGACCCAGATTCAGCAAAGCATTAACAACGTACTTAAGTACACTGAGTTCTGAAGTGACCTTTTGTGACGAAAGGCTTGTCTACACTTAAATGGGATAGCTCAGTGGTTTGAGCATTGGCCTGCTAAACCAAGGGTTGCAAGTTCAATCCTTAAGGGGGCCATTTAGGGATCTGGGGCAAAAATTGGGGATTGGTCCTGCTTTGAGCAGGGGGTTGGACTAGATGACCTCCTGAGGTCCCTTCCAACCCTGAGATTCTATGAAGACTCTATGAAGTTTAGACACTACCTACATCATTGGGATGGATTAGGGTTGCCATCTTGGTGGTAATTAAAAGCTGGACACTCCAGCAGGAGTGCCAGAACCTCCCCTAACCTGTCTCGTCCCCCTGAGGCCCTGCCCCCATCCACTCGTCTTCCCCCCCACCTCCTTGTTGCTTGCTGCTTTTCCCCTTCCACCCTCCCCACCCTCGCCCAGGTCAGGAGGGACTTCCCTGCAGGGCTGGGGCTGGGAGCTGCAGCCTCCCGACACAGGTAGGAGGTTGCTCCAGCTGAGGTAGGGGCTGGCGTGGGTGATGACCTAGCACCTCCCCGCCTCCCCCGCCCGCAGTAACCAGACTTTGGGTGTCAGGTCAGTAGATCTGACCGGATACTGTCAGGTCCCCTTTTCGACCAGACTTGCTGGTCGAAAACCAGGCATCTGGGCCGCCCTAGGAGGGATTCTCCTGTCGGCCTAGGTTATCCACCTCCCCGAGAGGCGGTAGCTAGGTCGGCAGAAGAATTCTTCTGTCAACGTAGCACTGTCTACACTTGGGGTTAGGTCAGCTTAACTGTGTTGCTTGGGGGTGTGGATTTTTCACACTCCGGAGCAATGGAGTTGGGTCAACCTAGCTTTTTAGTGTAGATCAGGCCTAAGTGTGAATTCAGTGGAACTTAAGTGCTTTGTTGAATTGGGTTTTAAACACTATTGCCCCCCATCCGAAGATCTTCCATATTATTTTAAAGAAAAATGATGGATTGACTGGAATCAGAATCTGGTGGATTTTGGTAGGATGATCTGTTTTTTGCAGTGAGTACTATGCAGGATACAGCTTTGTAAGAAAATTGTTAAGTTTCTCATCAGCTTGTGTTAATGTATCCAAAATAAACAGGCCTTTTTAGGATTTTGCTTTATCTTTTATTTCTTGCATTGGCAGTTTCATTCCTCTGATCTTCTGGCTGAATGCAACTTCAATTTCTAGAGTGTTGCTTTGATTCTAAATCTCTTTGCTATCCTGCTGATTCTGGTTCTTTCTGCTTTGTTTTTTCAGTTGCCTTGCTGCATAGTACTGAACTGAAATTTAGTAATAGAGACTGGATCCAGAATGTACAACCTGCTCAACTTGTTCTCTATTCTTTTATTGTGGGGTTAAAAAAAAAGGATGTGCCAAATATGTAGTAGCACATCTCCTTTCTTCGGTGTGGTTTGACCACTGTGATCTTTCCTTCTTATGTGAACGAGAAACTGAAAGATTCTGTACAGTGACCTGAAGTTATTCAGCTAGTAAGATGAATATGTGGGGACTGTTTCATAGCACCACTTGTTCAGAATATCCAGCTCCTGTGCTGTGAAAGTGTGTCATTTTTTTCGTTAACATAGCAATATATTTCCTTCCCTCTCCATGCTTTTTCTTAAAAAATCCTATGAAGAGTAGACTTTGGATTGATAATTAGCAGGTGAGGCAGGTTGGTTATGCCTCTGAAAGCCTTCTTTCTCATTGCCAGCTCTGAAGTGATCAGTATGAACCACCCCTACTCTGCCTTGTTTTCTCTTGACTGCCCTTTGGGGTTTGGTGGTTTTGCAGAGACGCTCCTGCCTGGCATATTGAGTCAGTCTAGAATGTCTAACTCACAATCAGTGAGTATGGGACTTCAGTATGCTAATGCTGTAGGTGTGGGCTCACCTGCTGTTTTTAATTGCAGTTTTTCTGAAGGTAGATAATCTGTGTAGAATGTCAATGCACTTATTCAATATCTGGGTATATATCAACCAGATGATGTATTTGTATGGCTGGATAGAGCGGCTCTGCTTTTTTTCCGCCCCTAGGATTTAATGTTTCTCCTTCGCACATACCGCTCATATTTAAAATTAGTGTGTGTGTCTGTGCATCTCCTGCTGTAGCTGGCAAGTATGTTTGACTCATACCTGCAGTAACCTGTATTCTATTGGGATTTTTAGTCAATTATAAACCAACTTTCACCTTTGCAGAAATTCAAAAGCATCTTAATGTCCTGAAATGCCAGGCACAAAGATATGAGTAATCATATCTGGATTTTCTCTATGTTACAGGAAAATAATTTAAAATGCCCTATTTGCAAAACACTTAGAATGTTTCTATAATTCCATCAGGAAAATATTTAATCTGAGAAGTAATTGGTCTGAAAAGACACTTATAGAAATACTTGCCATTTGACACTACAGTGGTCTCCATTGAGTGCCTAGATTTTTATAACATACATAAACTATGCAAGTTGTGGGTTCTTTTTCAAAATTCCAGCTTTGTTTGATTTTAAACTAGAAATGTAATTATTTTGGTAGGCTCCATTGTTTTTGTTCCCACATCTGTCTTTACCTTTAGAAACATAGCTAATTTAGTGCTAGTGAGACGTTTCAGGTAGACAGCCCATGAAAAGTGAGTTCCTCTATTTTCGGAACTGGTCTAACATGGGCAGTTTTGCTATAACCTTGCTTACCAGCATGTACTTCAACCCTGCTCAGAATGGTGTTAAAGTGCTTTCTCATGTAACCCCAAAATGTGCCTTTTATGGCGTTTGGTCTGAACCAAATCAGGAATACTGGACAAATCAAATCCTGTGTAGTTTGTGTAGAAGAAAACATGTCAACATATTTCCTGAAATGTTACAATGGGAGATTGCCAGTCCTGAAAACCTGTTGCTGCTGCAGGGAGCTGTCACATTCAAGTGGAATAATTCAGCTTTTCATGTCTATCATACCTGTTATCCTACAGGTTATTTATGAATGCTAGGATAAATGTTTGGAAGCCATGCTTTGAAAGCTCTTTCCGAAGTTGAAGAAAGATTGTCAAATGAGATTCTTTCCCACCCCCTGCCCCGCCTTCAGTTCTGCCAGCCCTTTGCCACTGATGACTTGTATAGGTGCCTAGCCATTTAAATTTTTGTCCCCTCCTACCGTTGTTTTTCTTCTGAAAACTCCTAATGTATTGCTTAGAATTATAATAATGAATTTTTAGCTCTACTCTCTTTTTTTTTTTTTTTTTTTTTTTTTTTTCCCCCTTGCCCTAGGTCCAGCAAGACTATGAATCTCTGTTCCAAATGCTTTGCTGGTAAGTGCA
Source organism: Natator depressus (assembly GCF_965152275.1). Lineage (NCBI taxonomy): Eukaryota > Metazoa > Chordata > Testudines > Cheloniidae > Natator > Natator depressus. The sequence continues at coordinate 151,081,580 of NC_134236.1, forward strand.
CTAAAAGGTTTTGTGTTTTTCTTCGACTATCTAAATCACATTGTTGCCATCTCTTTTGGGGTTTATGCATGGGGTTCAGTTTTTTCAGTGTGTGTGAAATCAGATTCTCCTCATTTTGGTTCTTCATTTTATTTGCTCAGGTTTGTTGAAACAATCCCCAATATATAAAGCAAGAGCCTCTAGTGTAAATATACCCATCAAGCCTTCACCCAGTGAAGATAACAGAAGTCTGGGATGCCCTTGAACTGTAGAGCTCCAGTCTTAGTGCAACTCATGTAAATTTCACATCGCTTTCAAAATGTATCAGTCTGGTTTGGCATTTTGAATTCAGTCGGTCACATTTTTACTCTCCTACTAAACACCAAAATCTTGCATAGATGAAACTATAAAAGGAAGAGTGGCAGCTATGGAAATCAGTCCTGCGGCCCATGTGTATTTAATATCCAACTTGTACATTAAATCATTGGTTGTTGACCAACAGGCTCAACCCTAAGCTCTGCATCATATTTTCCTGTTGCAAACTTGGAGAATGCTGCGAACTGTTATCAACCTTTTGTCAGTCTCTTGTAGCTTGCACCCTCTTACATTAACTTTCTCGATTCTGAAATCATTCTGTTGCCATTCATTATACTAATGCCACTTACTTTGCCATAATTAAAGCTCTTCCATTGTTCTATGTCTTAAAAGAATCTCCTTCAAGGGCTGGAAGTAAATATAAAAAGCTGAGGCAAAAAAAGTCAACCTTATTATGGTTTAGATTCTTGGCTGAGCCCTAAAACTAAAATGTAATGACCCACTGGAATTTTTTTAGGCTATTCATTTTGAATGCATAAATCCATGTTTGTTGGTTTGTTTTTTTAAATTTGAGCTAAGAGTGCATAAAGTACCCGCCAGATTCCTTTTGGAATTTCTCTTTAAAGTCTAGGAAGACCCTTGCTTGGTGGATCATAGATAATATACAAGTTCACCATACTAATTTCGTAAAGGAATAAAGTACCACAAACTTTGATGTACATGAGTACTGAAAAGCATGCAGATTTCAGATTCCAAGTAAGTATTAGACATACAAGTATGTTTACGTATCAAATATACACTTTTATATTTGAGAGGCAAGGGAGGTGAGGTAATATCTTTTATTGGGCCAACTTCTCTTGGTGGAAGGTACAGGCTTTTGAGCTACAAAGAGCTGTTCCTCAGATCTGGGGAAGTGATACTCTGCTTCCTTCCCCAGACCTGCAGAAGAGTTTTGTATAGCTCAAAAGCTTGTACCTGCCACCAATAAAAGTTGATCCAATAAAAGATATTGCCTCACCTACCTTGTCTCTCTCATATCCTGGGACCAACACAGCTGCAGCAACTCTACAAACAACCTGTATATTTAATAGTTAGCTATAAACTGACAATCTTGCATATCTTGGAGTTAACAGAATACTCCAGGCTGTACAAACAGCAGATCAACATGGAGTGGAGCTTCTTTAAACCTTGATTTGTATTGATTTTTCTTTAGAAGAAAACAAGTTTAAGATGTATTTTCTTCCTGTTCTGCAAGTCTTGTTTGAAAAGCCCTTCCCCTCTGAATAAGTACCCTGCATATGCAAAGGCTTACTCACACTGCGAGTGATATTGTTCAAACCTATATGTAGAAACTTTAAAATGTCAAGGATCCCTTAGAGCCATTTTAGTCTCTTTTCTAAAATACACTGTATTATGTGAATTTAAAGCTGCTGTATCCATTAGACCTTGACTGTCTGGGATCAGTGATCAGATTGCCACTAGTTATTACTGACAGGGAGAGAACTGATATTCTAGGAGTGCCAAACTTGCTTTTGCTGTCTTAGGACCCAATTATGGCTTGTTGGTAATCTTCATATGGCAGGAGTCTTCTAATATTCATTAACAGGTGATAACTAACATGGTTTCCTCTAATACTTTCCCTCTTCTTTTTTTTTTTTTTTAAAAGCGAGTGACTAATTTTCTGTGGATTTTTTTAATGTAATGTTGTTGGATTTCAGCCAGACCATTAAAATAGGAAGGCAAAGACTTGTACTCTGCTCCTGTAAATTGAACCACAATAGTTATCAAGAAAACCATCAAAATCTGTGTTGTCATAATTTAGACCCCCCCAAAAATGCCAAGGATTCTTCCTCTTACATTTTTGTGATAAGGTGGCAAGCTATAAACTAATGTGTTGTAGCAGTTTTGCATGAGGGGGAGAATTTGTGAGTGTTATTACTTATCTTGACCCTTGTTTCCTTTCTCTTTCATTTTAGAAAAAAGAAATCCACACAATGAAAAAGGTTAGTAACTAGGCGGTTAAGTAACTGAATTAAAACAAAAAATGGAGGGCGGGTCTCTTCTGTCCCCTTTCTCTGAGGGGAAAAAAAATTACACTCTGGTGGAAGGTAGAATTTTAAATATATCAGGTGAGGACGGCAACAGGCTACTGAGGAAACAAAACATAGTTGCTGGGTTTGCATTGCAGTATAAATTACAGAAACAGTGTCTTCCTGCCTTCCTTTACCTTTTTTGCCATAATTTCAATCTTGCCAAATTACAAGTTCCTGAATATATAATCATGATCTGATATGATCTTTCTTTCCCTGAAACATTCATGGGATTCATTAATTATTACATAATTAGTCTTCAGTTGTGATAAGAAATGAGATTAAATTGGCACAGATCTGGTCAGAGCAAAGGGCAATGCCCAGGAGCTGTTCTTTAATTCTTGTTTGGCCAAATACTAACAACGGCTAAATGACTATGGGGATGAACATATGGGGTGATCTGGCAACTTGTTTGTTTAACCTGTGGTTGAAAAGGAAAAGTAGCATGATCATGGGCTAGGAGCCAGGAATTTCTGAGCAGTATGCTAGGCACTTTATAGACAAGTGTGAAGATAAACCCTTTCTGGTAGAAATTGAAGTACTAACCTCGAAAGGCTTGAAAGTTCACAGGACTATTCAACATGACCACAGATCTAGCATTTCTGGTTTAATTCTTAGTTCTTAACTTGCACAAAAAGGTTTATGAAACTCTGGAGAGAAGAGTTTGAAATTAACAAGAATTTTTTTTTGAGAAAAATCAAACCTGTCTTAGTTAAGAATTAGTAAGAATCACAGATTCTGAAATGTTAAAATGCTTTCAACAGAGACTCTTAACATTAATCCTGGGTCAGCAAAGTACTTTATAGTGTGCTGGTCTTCATTTTGTAATGATGCCTAAAAGCTATCTATACCCCACTGTCTCCAGTAGAGGTACAGTAGGGTGAAACCTTGATGTTGAATTGTCACAGATTAATTAACTGTAGATTGCTAACCTATAATAACTTTAGACATCTCACATATCCAAACTAGAAACTAAAGGAGGTTTTGGAATTAATTGAGAAACTTAACAGTAACAAGTCACCGGGACCAGATGGCATTCACCCAAGAGTTCTGAAAGAACTCAAATGTGAAATTGCTGAACTATTAACTATGGTTTGTAACCTGTCCTTTAAATCAGCTACTGTACCCAATGGCTCTAGAGTGATCCTGGCAGTTACAGACCGGTAAGTCTAACGTCAGTACTGGGCAAATTAGTTGAAACAATAGCAAAGAATAAAATTGTCAGACACCTAGAAGAACATAAATTGTTGCGCAAAAGTCAACATGGTTTCTGTAAAGGGTGATCGTGTCTTACTAATCTATTAGAGTTCTTTGAGGGGGTCAACAAATATGTGGACAAGGGGGATCCAATGGACATAGTGTACTTAGATTTCCAGAAAGCCTTTGACAAGGTCCCTCACCAAAGGCTCTTACGTAAATTAAGTTGTCATGGGATAAGAGGGAAGATCTTTTCCATGGACTGAGAACTGGTTAAAAGACAGGGAACAAAGGGTAGGAATAAATGGTAAATTTTCAGAATGGGAGGCGTAACTAGTGGTGTTCCCCAAGGGTCAGTCCTAGGACCAGTACTATTCAACTTATTCATAAATGATCTGGAGAAAGGGGTAAACAGTGAGGTGACAAAGTTTGCAGATGATACTAAACTGCTCAAGATAGTTAAGACCAAAGCAGACTGTGAAGAACTTAAAAAAGATCTCACAAAACTAAGTGATTAGGCAACAAAATGGCAAATGAAATTGAATGTGGATAAATGTAAAGTGATGCACATTGGAAAAAATACCCCCAACTATACATACAATATGATGGGGGCTAATTTAGGTACAACTAATCAGGAGAAAGATCTTGGAGTCATCGTGGAGAGTTTTCTGAAGAAGTCCACGCAGTGTGCAGCAGCAGTCAAAAAAGCAAATGGGATGTTAGGAAACGTTAAAAAAGGGATAGAGAATAAGAGAATATCTTATTGCCCTTATATAAATCCATGGTACGCCCACATCCTGAATACTGCGTACGGATGTGGTCCCCTAATCTCAAAAAAGATATATTGGCATTAGAAAAGTTTCAGAAAAGGGCAACTGAAGTGATTAGGGGTTTGGAACGGGTCCCATATGAGAAGATATTAAAGAAGCTAGGACTTTTCAGTTTGGAAAAGAGGAGACTAAGGGGGGATATGGTAGAGGTATATAAAATCATGAGTGGTGTGGAGAAAGTGAATAAGGAAAAGTTATTTACTTGTTCCCATAATATAAGAACTAGGGGCCACCAAATGAACTTAATGGGCAGCAGGTTTAAAACAAATAAAAGGAAGTTCTTCTTCACTCAGCGCACAGTTAACCTGTGGAACTCCTTGCCTGAGGAGGTTGTGAAGGCTAGGACTATAACAGGATTTAAAAGAGAACTGAATAAATTCATGGCGGTTAAGTCCATTAATGGCTATTAGCCAGGATGGGTGAGGAATGGTGTCTGTAGCCTCTGTTTGTCAGAGGGTGGAGATGGATGGCAGGAGAGAGATCACTTGATCATTACCTGTTAGGTTCACTCCCTCTGGGGTACCTGGCATTGGCCACTGTCAGTAGACAGGATACTGGGCTGGATGGACCTTTGGTCTGACCCAGTATGGCCATTCTTATGTTCTTATGAAATGCTATATTGTCATACTTTTTCAAATTGGACTGTAGAATGGTAAGTGAGGAAATGCAAATGGATAGGTAGACTAGGTACTTCACCGACACCACATTCTATACCATTACTACAACCTGTCCTGTCAATTTGGCAAACTGTTTGTGCTCAGTGCCTGAATTACTAGACACTGTGGGATTTTCAAAAGCATCTAGCATTGGCCTAACTCTGCTTCCACTGAAGTCTGTGGGACTCTTACTGTAGACTTCAGTGGGAGCAGGGTTAGGCCGATGCTGATTGTTTATGCAAACTCACTCTTAAATTGTAAGGTCTTTCAGGCAGGGACTGTTTTCCTATATATTTGTATAGCACCTGGCATAACAGAGTCTCAGGATTGAGACTTTGGGCACTAGTGCAAAACAAATAGACCTCTCACTAACACCAAATGTTTATGTGTACTCTTTCCTTAAATCATTATATAAATATATTTCACCTTTAGTCCATTTGCTCTCAGACTAATGGAAGGTAGTTGTTATGGAGCAGACAGGAAAGGAAAAGGAATGCAGGCAATGGTTGCAGCTTGCCCAAAGGCTAATACATGAAACTAAAGGTAAGTGCCATAGTACAAGATTGTATGGTGGGGAGATGCACAGAGACCTCTGGAAGTAGAACAGAATAATTTAAGAACGTCAGCGGGGTAAAATATTTCTAACAAAACTCTTGAGGGGCTTCATAGTGCTTCTCAGTGAGGCTATAATTGAAGGTATGTATGAGGGAACTAGACCCAAGCTATCTTCCATCTCTAACTTCTGATTTAAACCATGCTACAAGATTTCCACATTTACCTGAACCACTATATCAGCATAATTCGATTCAAGAATATACTTCTTTCTCTGAGCTGTGCATGCAACATATTATGTACATGTGGTGAGTTCTCTAAAATTGTCAGAAAAGACTGAATGTCTTGATTGCTGGTTCACTGTCATTTGTTGCTTGAAATAGTGTGTGCGTGTGTTCTTGTGCTACCATCTTGACAAATAAAATCCTGTTTAATTATGACCAAAATCTACAATAGAGTAGAAATCATAGAATATCAGGGTTGGAAGGGACCTCAGGAGGTCATCTAGTCCAAAATCATTATTGCTGACCACCAAACTGGCAATATGTATCAATATGTATGCAGTGGCTGTATGTCAGACTATAAAGTTTTGTTACTTGAACACAATATTGATTTTTATTTTCCCTTCAGTTTGAGGGACGCATATAACAAGGAAAGAGGGATAAAAAAAATGGCACTGCTTTCTCTAAGGTGGGTTCATATATACAACATACCAATGTTCTGCCTTGGTTTTCATCTTTTAATGTAGATCTAGAAAACTATAAAAGCCATTTCAGTGGCAAATCTTTATTCCCCAGAATTCTTCTGCATCCCAGATTGTGCAGAATTATTAAATTTAATTTCTATACACTTTTAACCCTGCCACTTCCATTGAGGAGGCCCGCTGCTGTAGTAGATTTTTAAGAACTAGACATGACTTGTTTAGAAACTCATTAAATGACAGGAAGAATTACTCTTTAGTAAAACCAGAAATTATCCTTTCATCTGTCTCCCTGAATGATTTTCCTGGATTTACAATGGTAGCTCCACCCTGCTTGTTCTAGGCTGCAAGAGACTGGAATCAAGGTTGGGTTCCTTCATGGCAATGTAAAGCTATCACAGGGATGACCTGACAAACACTCTTTGGGGGTGCATTTCCAAGTCGCTTTTTGGAGTCAGTAAACTGCAGAGCAGATCTTCTATCAGTCGTTTGGCTTGCTGTGTGGGAAACAATTCCAACAAAAATACAAGCAGTTTGCAGACTGCTGTTTCATATCCTGTAATCTGTGCTATATAGTATTGCACAATAAATGGCAAACCATTTATGTACTTTGTTCCTCCCTTTACCCCTGAAGGAAACTTCTGTTTCTAAATGAAATATCAAAAAATCCAGTGTGTTTGCATTGTCTAGGTGCTTACCCTCTCTACTGATGTGCAGCCTTATGTTTTAGTGCTCTGATGTTGGAAGAGCAGCAAGAAATATCTACAGCTTAAAAGCAGCATTGTGTCTGTACGCAGACACCTTTTTTTAGGAGGGCTGCAGTATGGTGTCTGTGATAGTCTCTAATATAAGCAGGCATCTCCTTTTGTATTGCTCCATTAGGCTGGATCTTTGATAGTGGTGGGTTCCCATTGTATTCATGTCTGTCTTAGTGTTTGTAGCATACAGAATGTTTACTGCAAGACTGTTAAAGCAAATTCACTTGACTAGCATTTGAGAGACTGGCAGTATTTTTGTGTTCCAGTCCATTTTGTATTACACATTCAAACTGATAAGCATTCTTTTGAAAATTGTATAGCCAAACACACCGCTCACCATGGTAACTCTAGCTTAGGTAGTCTGGAAATACCCATCTACAGGGTCCTGAAGCATCATAGATATTTATTTAGCATTCAGCATATCTTCATTTGGTCTTCCATACAGCCCTCCCCAATTGCAGGTTAAAGGTCTGTGTTTTTAATGGGAAGAGAGAGAAGAATGCCACAAAACTTGTAAACACTCAGAGAATCCAAGCGTATATCAAACCTTACTAAGGAGGAGAATCATGATTGTGAAAAAGAATTAAATGGAAGCTAAATAAAGGATTTTATTGGGATTTGGTTTATTGACACTCTTAATTTGCATTGTCTACCCTCAATTCCTTTTACCTTGCTAGCTGGCCCTTATCATTTTGCGCCATTAGCAAGACTGAAGCCTCTGCAAAGTGTGACGACCCAGGTGATAGCATTGCCTGGTTCATTAAAACGGGCTAATATTTGTAGTCATGTGGGAAACGTTTACAACTCTTCTAAATGTGACTTGATTAGTGAATCATAAGCAAACAAGACAAAAGATAAAGTCCTAATGTTTTGGAGGAGAAATACTTATGTGTAGGAAATCAGTTCATCCAAGTATAGTTGCATTCCTAATTTAATTTAGCTCTGGTTGATGAGGCAACCTGTGACAAATTATGCTGTAGAAGATTTCCCCCTACGTGTAGCCAGAAATCAATATGTGCAGGGTATAGGATGGGCAGGAGGGTACTATACAGCAGTTTTTGAGGGGTGAATACAATATTTTGGGTTACTCAATGAGGTGAATATAATTTACACCTCTTTCAAAGGTGGATCCTGCCCTCTTCTCTATAGCCATGACACAGAAATATTACTCCAGGGTTCTACACCCTGGTAGCAGAATTAGTGTAGTACTGGTGTGAGATGGGAATTGGGGATCCCATTTAGGGGTTGTGTACTCCCTGCATGCCAAGAGCCCTGCTTAATGAGGGCTCCCTGTATACAAATATGCAACAAAGATTTTGGGAGCCTGGCTGGTGGCTCAGCCACTGGGCTGATCTGCAAGTTATCTTCTCTCTCCTTTCTCCCCTCTCCCTCATGCCACCCCTTTCTTCCCCAAACAAAGTAGTAAGGGGTGTATAAGCATTGTGGGAGGCCATGGCCACAGAGTGGATCCACTGCTGCACAATAATTGGTGGGAGGAAGGAGGATTCTTTATGAAGCCTGGCACTCAAGCTGTGCATGGGCCCAGGACAATTCATATCTTCCTATCTGGATGTCCCCAGCATCAGGAAGATGGCATTTCATCTAGTCACATTAAAAAGTGTCTCTTCACAAACATAAAGGCTAGAAATACAGCATTCTTACAATGGGAACTTTTAAATTTTGTAGCAATTGATGGGTAAGCCTTCAATGCACTAAAGAGCGTTTCCTACTGGCCAGTAGATTTAGCCTGTACTGAATGGGGTTAATGTCTTCTCATGAAGATATTAAACCTCTTTGTGACAGGAATCTAGATATGTTAATGCTGTCATGCAAGGTATGTGAGCCCTTTTGTTAGGGGAACAACAAAGCTACCGGTTTAAGAGGCCATGATGAGTTCCATCACACTTGAGATCCAGTATTGCTTCAATGTTTTCATAATTCCTATTTAAGGAGACGTGGAACTAAGATCACAAAAGATGGTTGGAATGATTTTTAGCTGTTGCGACTTTGACAGCCTGGTAGTTTGAGGCTCATTGATGTAAACCATTACAAATTGCACTTTACAGTTAACTAGAAGTGTGACCTCTGCTAGGTGCTGGCTGCCTGAAAAGACTGCAATGTCTGTTTTTAATTTTAATACGTTTTTGTACCTGAACAATTTTATTGCTTGGTATTTTCCATGCCTATTGTTATCTCAAGGGCTGGCTAATCTCACTAACTTTGACTGCGGAGCAGCACACCCTTTTTGCCTTTTGTTTTTGTTTAATTTTTGTACAAAGAGCTGTTCTTTTATTTTGTCTTGTACATTTTGTTGTTTGTAGTGAAGAGTCCATTTCCTCCTATTTCATAAATATATTGTTCATCTAACTTCTAGCTCATTATCCTCTCCATGCTGCCTGCTGAAACACCAACTCTAATTTAGTCCCTTGTGTTCTGGTTCTCAGGTGATTTAAAAAAATGTTTAGAAGTGTGACTTAATTGCATTGATGTTTGCACATTGTCAGCATGAAAGCAAAGATGAGTTACATATTTAGACAGTGCAACCTGCAGGTTTAATTCATTAAGCCTTCTTGTTTGTAACTCCATTCTCTTTTACATGTGTGTATAAGGTGGGGGGAAGGAATCTCTGCTATTCATATTTAGCAATTTGGGTGAGTTATGGAAAAGCCTGTGCTCTGTTTTGTGTATTTGCTCATTTGGAAACCTTGTGTAGCTTATAGAGACACGAGTGATTTGTTCCCTAGCCTCCCTGTGGTGTTTGTTCCATATTACAATCTAATTCCACGTCCGTGTCGTGCACTCCTGAGCCGTTAATTTGTACATTTCGATGCAGTTTGTTTCATCGTGTTTTTTGTAATCCAAACTGAATGTAACGAGCTGTGTGCTTTGGGGACCCAGCCTTGCCTTGCCAATTAGAACAAGTGGTTACTGAGAGAGAGTATGTTTTAAATAAAACATGGCACCTCTGAGTGGGACCAGACAGCCTTCGGGGAATAAAAGAAAGTGTTTAACTCTTTCTTTGTGAAAAGAAAGAGGTCGGTATCTGAGCACATTTTTAAACCATTCAATTCATTCCTTTTAAGATATGTGATTCAAATCCATGTTTTGTCACTAGGATAGAATTTAGTTTGTCATTGGAGATACCTGTTGTTCAGAGCTGTGTGTTGAATATTTAGAAATGCAACAGGATATCTGTCTGGTTTACTCCATGTTTTCTAGGATCTGAGCCACCAATGCTGTGTGGAAAATTATACAGGGTACAAGCAGCTAAACTCCCTCTTTTCCCTTGCACCTCCAGGTCCGGGTCTGGGTTAGGACAAAAATTGGTACCAAGTGGAAAAGGAGCTAGCTGGAGAGGGGTTTTGCAAAACTATTCAGAAATCTAGGGACAAAAAGTGCTAAATAAGGTTATTTTTTTACTACATGCTAGATGAACCTGTTACCTTCTTTGATCCAGAAACTACTGTTAAAGCTAATGAATTACCACTTAGTTCACCTACAAGGAGTCTAGCTTCATTTTGGGAAAAACAAATTAAATAAACATATTAATAAAAGTGCAGGTTTCTCTTTAGTTGGCTGACACTCCACAATTCCGGTCTATAAGGAAATCCTCATTGCCATTCCATTACTTAAGGTAACCCACAAAAAGCAGTTTTGTGCTCTATTATTATACTTCCATTACCTGCCAAAACTATCAGCAGTTCTGCCTGCCTTTGTTTTTGCAGTGATTGAACTCCTGCTGAATTCAATCAAGACACAACAAAACATGGAGGTTAGCTCTGCTTTTCCTTCCTCCTCTTCACCTAGATTACATCTGCTTTTACACCTTAGGTATGGAAGGAAATCAGACTCTTTACCACCTCTAACTAAGGACACTGAGTGAAATTAGGTGAGTAGTCATCGTGATCGACAGAGACAACATTTCAGCAGCCATTATTATGAGCAAGGAGAGACCACGAACAAAACTTTCCTCAGGGAAACCTTTTAGCTCAGCAGTGTTTTAAAAAAAAAAAAAAGGTTACTGAAAGCTAGACATCTCCTGAGAAGGCTGAATCATGGGCCAGAGGGGCTCTGCAGAATTGGGTACCTGGACAAAAGTGATCTGGTTATAGAAACTTATGTAAGTGGTAGATGGCCAATAACTAGAGCCCCCTGAAATTCTTTGATTTGTTCTTAGGTAATTTTGTCTTATTTTGTTTTTTCCACTTTATCCATGGAGGGAGGAGGGTGTCGGGTCGTGCCTCTGAGGGGATGGCAGACCTTGGGGGCAGTGTTTGCAGAGCAAGCACATGCCACATTCACCCTGCAGTGGCAACGCCCATCCTGCGGGGCTGGGCCCAGCTCCCCGGTACGGGTGCTGCGACCCATGGGGTCGCTACAACACCCACTCAAATTGCCTCCCTCTCCCCCATGACAGAGGGACAGCTGGGCCAAAGCTGAGTGGTGCTGCAGCACTGCAACCCCATGTGCTAGATCGCAACACCCATAACAGGAATCTAGGCCCAGCCCTGTGGGGCAGGAGCCACTGATGTATGGTGAGCTTTTTGTTTTATGTTTTCCATTTTAGTTCATGTTTTGTATTTTCAAAAAACGTGGTCTACTAATAACTCATCAATGTTTACCTGAGAGGAAGGATGGTGTCATGTTTAGGGTACTAGTCTGGAACTGGGGAATTCCGGGGTCCAATTCCTTGCTCCACAGCAGGACTTCTGAGACTCCCTGGGTAAGTCATTTAGTCTTTCTGTGCCTTGGTTCCCCATGTGTAAAATGGGGATAATAGCACTTCCCTAACTCACAGGGGTATTGTGAGGGTAAATACATCAAAGATTGAGAGGCATTCAAATATTACGGTAATGGAGCCATATAAATACCTAGCAGAGGTCTGCCTCTGCACACTTGGAAAAAGGAAAAAAAAAAAAAATCTTGTGGTATAAGAAGCAGGCTTATGGAGGAATACAGCCAATGCAGCAGGTATGGGTTTTTAGTCAAATGACCTTTCACGATACTACGTGTCACCTCAAAAGTTAGGCCTCTACTGGGTTGTCAGTTCACAATTACTCAAGTCTAGGAATAGCAGCTTTATACTTGAGCTCTACATACACAGATCACTGCCCCTTGAGCTGTGGGACGCTCTTCTGTTCTCTCAAAACTAGTCACCAGAGGGCAAACTACTCAAACGCATTAGCCATTACAGTTAGATACAATTAGTAACTTTGCTTAATTACAACCTGTTTTTTCAAAGGTAGCCTATGTATAGGTTTAGAAGGCGAATTAATTAAGTGAAAATAAGGAATAAATAACTAGCAGTTTCTGACCTTGAATGGCACAAGCCAGCATTTCCAATCTGGTTAACCTTTTAAAAGTATCTGTAATTCAAACTTCAGATCTTCAGAACTTCAAATTCAAAGTTGATCTATTCTCAAACATTGCAAAAAATTTCCCCTTAGATTTCAGAGTAAACTTGACAATGTTGCAGCCACATCAGTTTTAATAGGCAGAGCAACACGGGGGCTACAAAGTTTCTTAATGGTATCTGGCCGCAACCGTAGCTATATAAAGACTAGTCTCTAAGGGAAACCAGGACTTCCTGTGCTAGAGTTGTTTCAGCCTCCAGAATTGTGAGAAAAGCCATGTTGGAAGAAATGTATACAGCAAGAACCTAGCACTGTAGCTATTGCTAATTATATCAGGGTTTTTCTTTGCAGAGAGCATAGGATGTTGGTCAAACCCGCTTCCAATTTAAATCCTTGACCATACAAGAACCTTGTTCTTCATGGATGATTGTGTGTGTATATAATGCAAATGGCCAGGCAGTGTATCATGTGCTATTATGACAACTGTTTTTTTCTTGAAAGCCTTTGAAATGCGTGTAATTTAAAAAAAAAAAATTGGCTATGAGCCATAGGAGCCATGGTCTGTTACTTAAATTCTGTAGAAGGCATTTTAGGTAAATCTTGCCTCTTTGCCCACTAATTTTGGGTGCCCGATTTGAGATGCCTAGGCCCTGATTTTTTCAGTGTACTTAGCATTACATAGCGCTTTATATGTTAAAGCAGTGGTTCTCAACCACGGGTACACGTACCGATCGGGGTACACAGAGGTCTTCCAGGGGGTACATCAATCCATGTAGATATTTGCCTAGTTTTACAACAGGCTACATAAAAAGCATTAGCGAAGTCAGTACAAACTAAAATTTCATACAGATAATGACTTGTTTATACTGCGCTATATACTATACACTGAAATGTAAGTACAATATTATATTTCAATTGATTTTATTTTGTAATTATGTGGTAAAAATGAGAAAGTAAACATTTTTTCAGTAATAGTGTGCTTTGACACTTCTGTATTTTTATGTCTGATTTTGTGAGCAAGTAGTGTTTAAGTGAGGTGAAACTTGGGGTACGCAAGACAAATCAGACTCCTGAAAGGGGTAGGGTAGTGTGGAAATGTTGAGAGACACTGTGTTAAAGCTCCCATAGACTTCAGTTGCATCTGTATGTTTAGCATTTGTGCAAATCAGGATCCAGATGTCTTAACTGTAGCCCTCAGAAAATGAGGAACACACAAGTAGCAGCTACCTATGAAAATTCTGGTGTAAGTGACTTGACCAACGTCATCTAGGAATTGTGTGGCAGAGGGAGGGATAGAATCAAATTCTTCCTGCCTTTTTCGCTACACACTTTCTAACTTCAGTTATAAATTAAAAGAACGGTTGTGAAGACAACAGCTTCATTTCATTTGGATTTCATTCCTGGAGCACCATCTATATTTTGTCCTGAATAAGGCAGAGGTCCTTTGGAAAAATTAATTTGTTATTATATATGATGATAATTAGGGTGTATGTGCTCAGAATGGGGCCAAATTATAAAGTTGTGCAGGCACCATCAATTCTGGCACTTCCTAACTTTTGAATGCTTAACTTTAATAATCTTTTATGAGGTGTTTTTTGTAATAATTTCTGGCGTTTTTCAAAAAGTTACCAGAACCCCATCCCTATAAATTGTCATGTGGAACCACCAATATTATTAACCCCAATCATTCAAAAATCATGAGTCAGGCCTCAAATTATGAGACTTAAAAAAATCAGTTTTTCTTTGGATTCGGGTTCCTTAGCTCTTAGGGTATACACAGGTTACATTTTCAGTCTTTTCTCCATACGTGAGATACCTGTTGTCTAAATAAAAGCTGAGATTCTATTATCACTAGACTACAGGAGCTTGGAGCTTTAAGAAAAACACCAAATAGCAGAAGAATTTGTGACAAAATCATGGAAGTTAATAACATGGAACCATATAGACCTCCAAATTGGTCATCAGCAAGGTTGGAGTTGGAACCTCTAAATCCAAGACATGAATGCTTGAGCCCATGAATGCTTGGCAATGGTGACAGTAGGTTGTCTCTGTGGATAAGCTACTAGAAAGGAATGAGACACGTTTTGCCAGGGGTTTTACAGCTATTTGCTGAGAGTAGAGGAATGCTGAAATTTGGGAATTCTGGGTTCAATTCCATGTTCTGGAGGGCAATGTGATTTAGTGGTTATAGACACTTCTATCCCTGTCCCCTCACAGTCTGTCTCCATCGGCTTCTATCCCTGTCCCTCTTGGCTCCTCTCCCCCTACATTCCAATCAGTCTTCCTGGGTGCTGGGGACAGCATTGAAAGCACTGTCTTATTGTTTCTTTGTACTTTCCTGTTGGTCTGGCTGTATCCATCTGTTGTCATTTGTCTTATACTTATTGTAAGCTCTCTCAGGCTGGGATAATCTTTTGTTCTGTGTTTGTACTGCACCTAGTATTTTGGGGTCCTAATCCATGACTATGGCTCCTCGGCACTATCAGAATACAAATAATAAATAACACAGTAAGACAGTATCTCCCTACTGTCAGTTCTGGTGCCCAGTGGCACATTAGTTCCCGATAGGCTGGAGGAGCAATTGCAGAAGTCCTGCTCAGCCCTGAATAGTCCTGGACCATGCTCTGTTGGAGTAGAGCATGCTTAGTGTGAGGATGGAGCCTTCTCTGTAGAGAAGGAATCTTCAGAGAATCTTGGTGCCAAACTGTAACAAGTTTCTCGTGAGCATTTGCAAACAGCAATTTTCAGAGGCTTGAAACTCAGCCAGACTTTGAGAAATTTCACAGGGACAGCAAAAGACACTTCCCTGAACCTGGGGTGACTTTCCCTGTCACAATACAATTCTCTCTTCCAGAGTGTGGAGACAGGCTATCGCTTCTCAGTGATACAGCTGCAATAATTTAACATTCACGAAATGTATCTTTCCTTTCTCTTTTCTCTGACATGGCTCAGCCATTTTAACTGAAACTCTTCCAAAAAATTCGGCCTGGGGCATACACGTGGCCTGGAAAACTTCAGCCTGAACCATTAAAGTTTGGTGAAGTCTCAGCAACTGAAAACAGGGTCTTATAATGGAAAGTGTTAGGCAACTTAAATATAGATTGCACTGCCAGTTCTGGCTGTAAATAATAGTGGTCAGTACTGCAAAGTAAGCTAGGCATTTCATTTGTATGTCAGAGGGAGAAAACATAAGAGGCGACATACTGAGTCGGACCAACCATGGTGCTCTTGCCCTGTATCATGTCTCCAATAGTGGCCCATACCAGAGCTTCAGGGGGAGTGTACAGAACAGGGCAATTATAGAGTGCTCCATCCCATCTTCTGGTAGTTAGGAGGAATGGACACTTGATATTTGCAAATCACCATAGATGTTTTTGGTGTTTTATAGCAGTAAAATTGTACGTTTGAGTAAGTCCATGTAAAATTAGTCACTTGTTTTAGACCTTTTTGTATGTCTTATTTTTGCTAATGTCTTCATATGTGTTTCACATTCCCTGTCTTTTGCCATGGCTTAGGGAACTGCATTTCACATTTATTAATTGTCACTGATTAAAGCATATTTTTTTGAGTTCTTTAGGTGGAATCAATCAGGTCTGCAGGAGACTGGTATGTCACCAAACTGTATTGCCCATTACTCCTGGGGAAATTCTGCACCATGGTGCAGTGCAGAATTTTGCAGAAATTAATGTTGTGTGCACAGAATTTCCTTTTTCCCCACAGAAATGGGCTGCAGTGCTGCTGGCTGCCCCTAGGGGCCACTGGACCGGGCAGAGCCTGATTCACAAATAAAAGACAAGGGGGAAGGGAGGGGGAGGGAACTGGAGGGTTCCCAGCCGCTGAAGTTCCCGGGATGCCCTGAAGGAAGGAGGCAGCGGCGTGCAGGAAACTCTGTGCAAGCCCAGGACCCAGCATCAGGCTGGTACTCCTTCTGGATCCCTGGGCTCTGGGGGGGGGGTAGAGATTGAGTGTCGGGCTGGGTGGGGGCCTGTAGCTGGCCTGTAGAGGGTACACGTGTCTGGACCCATTTTTGGTCAACAAGGTGCTTGAGCTGAAAACCTCCTTGGTATAGATGAGGTGGCTGGTGGTAAAGTCTTCTGTTAAGGCCCCCATACCTTTGAATTTACTCCACCTCTGCAGCAAAATAGCCAATGTGCTGACCTTAATGGCATGTTACAAGGCTAGTCTCATCTTTTTCTTGCTTTGAGGACTACAGGGATTTTTTCATGGTCTGAGTAGTGTGTGGGTAGTATACATTGGAGAGGCTTGAATTTTGTTTGGATTTTATTGCTAAAATGCATTTAACTGCTTGGGGTATTTGTGTCCTGGGACAAATTTGAGAAGTTTGTTTATTTTGTCAATTTTCAACTGTCAGTGATGCCCGTAGCCTGATGGTATCTCCTTTTTTCTGTAGGTAGCATAACTCAAAATAAATACATACCATAAATGAATTACTTTCATGCTGTATAGGATTATTGAAACTTAATGTTTATGAAACCCTTGGAGATTTCCATATCAGAGGTGGTCTATAAGTGTAAAGTATTACATTAACAGTGCAGCAAGAAGTCAGTATATACTGCAGATTCCCAATCCTTCAATAGCATGATGTGTTGCATGTCAAAACTGAGGTGCATTGACAGAGCTGTGGAGACGAGCATCTGTCCGCATGCAACACAAGTTGGAGATAGTCAGTGGGTGCTTCAGTTTTAGGAGTATTAATTCACCAAAAGTAAACTTGCCTTCAGAGAGAGATGCTCAGAAATACTTAAGAATATACAGAGTAGAATAGGTATCATTTATTTCCCAGTAAACTCTGCTTACCTCAGGCCAAAGTTGTTTTCAGTGAACTAAGTCAACATTTAGAGATCCATTTCTCTTCTTTATCAGTAATGGTGGCGGTCATAGGCGTTGCCCTTTTACCTAAAGGTGCTGTTTATCTTATGTCTTCCTTTTGAAGCAAAAAGAAAGGAAAGATGTGTACTTGGAGGCAAATGCCACATTCTGGTTTATTTTCAGGCTGAAAAATTATATCCATTTCTGCTTGTGCTGTTATCTGCCATTGTATCCCAGCTGTGTTTAGTGTAGCTTTTTCCACCCTTATTAAACAAGCTCTCATTCACCTATGTTGACATGTGCTGCCTTGCAATGTGTGAAGAAGTAGAAGGTTGATCCCGGTATAGATGAGAACACTCTTTCACTGTGACACTTTCTGTGTGCATCAGCAATACTTCTGTATCACTTGGAGGCAGTTCCACTTAAGACTTGTGCTGAAGGTTCTTCAGCAGCAATTTAAAAACTACATTTTGACAGTACTGGCTACTTTTTTTTTTTTTTTATTGAGACTCGCTAGGGTCTAGAGAAGACTGTGATAGATATAAATAAAGCTGGAAACACAGAAGCCCTTAATGGTAGCTTCCATCCACCTACTTGCCCCATGGCAAGTTAATGTAGAAATCCCTGAATAAATTGAAATGTGTGCGTTTTTTCTTTCATCGTGACCTGTTAGCATGAGAATTCTAAAAATATGAAAAATCGTTGCATATCTGAAAATTCCATTGTTATGGTGCCTCGGATAAACTAGAAAGGCTTAGCTTCAGTTATAAGTAGCAGTCATTTGTTTTGACATTCTGAGCACATGAATAGCACAGCTGATGCATGACTGCTAGCCAGATGTAACTGGATGGGCACCTATAACAGGGCCATTTACTCTCTTCTTTTTTTTAATTGGACACTTGAATTTGTGAACCACTGAACTGAAGCAGGGGGAGTGTTTCTAAATCCAAAATCAGATAGCCGACACTACCTGAAAATCAATCTACTTGGTAGCTCTGGGGTAGCATTAGGTCTCTAGTGAATTTCAGTCCATTAGACTTTTGCGCCTGAAAAGGTCTTGATGTGTTTAAGACAGAGGAAAAAAAATATATATATATAGGGATATTCACTGAGTAGGTTTAGAAACGAAGAATTGTGGGAAGCTTTTGTCACAAAACCTGTTTTGTTTTCTTGGTGGTAACCAAGGGAGCTTTTTGGATGTAAAGGTCAAATTTCATGTATTTGTTCCTATTTGAGGCTCTCTGACAGAATGAAGGCTATTTCGTTCTTGATTTATAAGATATTTACTGTGAGTTAGTGTGGCATAAACATCTGACATTGAGAACACTTCTGTCTTCCACTGGCCCCATTCAGTAAGTGTGTGCGCGCGCGCAGGGGGAATGAGACATTTAACTTCTCTGTTTTTTCCTGTAGATCCCACAGCAAAGTACGAAAAGTCCATTTACAAAAGTACAGAAGTAATTGTTTTGTTTTTAACATGAAACCGTTTTCTCTTCTGCACAACAAGCACCAATAAGCAACTCCCTGTAGAGAGAGAATGAGTTGTCAGTTGTGACCCCCTCCCTACCCACACCTGAGCCTAAGAAATTAAATCATACCTTATCCTACAGGGATGGAAAATTCATTGCTCTCTCAATTCTGACTTTTGAAAATGTTATTACTGGTACTTGATATTTTATCCCCTCTTAAGGGATTTCAGAAAAAAGCACTTACAATGTTAAATCTTATGCAGCATTACGACAGCTTGTTCCCCTTATGGTGGTAGAGATGGAGTTGAAGGGAGTTGTAGTGTGTTAAATCGATACCCTGCTATTTTGTGCAGTACTGTTTACTGGCTACTCAATGGACAACTCTTCATCCAACTGATATGTTAGCTAACCTATTTGCTCTGAAATGCAAAACATCTTTTGACAGTCAAGCACATGGATCCTGGCAGCAGAGTACTTCAGAGTTAAAGAAATTAAGGAAATAAGCGTTTCTGCAGAGGAACATGTGGTGGGGAGGGAGCAATTTTTTTATGCACTGTGACCTAATCAAGTTTTAGCCTCTCTTAACAGAGACTGTTTCAGTTAGGGAATAAAAATCAGTATTTGCTGGTTCCTTTTGTCTGTAAAACAGGCTGTTTACTGTATGAGCAGTATGGAACTGTCTAGAACATATATAACCCCTGAAAACAAGATCGATAAGTGTGCATATGCACACTTATCAATCTTCACAAGCTCCTCTTTAATGTGTTTTGTAAAGGTTCTATCAGGAAAGGGGAATTTCTGAATCTTTCTGGAAGCTAACATTTTGAATAGTGTTTAAAAAAAAATGTAACTTTTCTTTGAATCTTAAAACCACCAAACCCACTTTGCAGCTAACACTCTTTGCTTCTTCCAAACTGAGGCAGCGTATCGTGTATTTTTTCCTGGTGATCCCAAATGTGCCTGAGCAAATTTACCAAAATTACATGTTAATGCTAGGCTGATACAATATTTATTCACTGTAGATGTGTTGACCCAAATCACACCATCCAGTCTATTCAGACTCGTAGCCCACTCCATTGCTATATAGAGATGAAATAAATATCTTTGAATATTCACTATAAAGAGTTTTATACAAATTAAGTGACATGACTTTTCACCCAACATCTAATTTTGGTATCTCTCAAATCTTTAAATTACCTAACGTAAAATTCTAAAAAGTGAATTTATCAAATCCCAAATTGCAGTTAACACCTTTACCAAATGGAAAGAATTAAGATAAAAATGTCATAATTACTGTCATACATGCTTAATTTCTATACTATCTTATATCATGGTATGGGAATTGTTCATGCTTTCACCAGCCAGCTATATAGTCTTGCTATCTACCTTTGTTATGTGCATATATTGAAAAGTTGCAGCCTCTGCATAATAAAGAGCGCAGTGCCTCACTCCAGTAAACACACCCAAATGAGCAATTGATGCATGTGTCTCTGGGTGAATAACAAAGTATGTTCTATACATAACATATCCAGTGTTATCCAATCTGTGTTTTTTCACAGATTTGTTAGTGCAAAAACCCTGCACTAGACAGACAGAAACAGAGCAGACTGGATCAGCAAGATAATGTAAAAACAAATGTTGAGCTGTTCAAATTGCATAACAAGTGTGGCGATGGTCAGAAAAGAAACTGTGAAAAATGCTATGCTGGTGTTCCATATTTATTCTTCCTCGGTGACTTCCATATCAAATCTGTTCAGTTTACAAGTCAAAATAAGATTTTTCTAACTGCAGCAGTACAGGCTCAGCCGGGTACTGTATCTGAAAATCAAGCTTGAAAATCAAGTGTTCTTTTCTGGCTTATGCCACATCACCAGCAATAAAGATTCTGGAACTGGAGTTTTACTGGTAGTTTAGTCAATATGTGATGGGGAATAGAACATGGCTTGCTTTGCTACAGCATGATGGTTCTGCAGTAGTGACAATAAAAAAAAACTTTAAGTAAACTAAACAGATATTACTTTGAAAATGCATAGGCATCATGTGCAACATCAAGATGTGCTTTTTACTCACTTTGCTGACCAATATCCATCCTTTGACCATACTGCAACCCATTTTAATATGATGCTAACGCTATCAAACTGTGGAGTCCATACTGTTGAAGTGATCACAAGGAAGATGACTGAGTCAGTGATGCTTGTTAAATTGCACAGTATGAACTTGGCTAAGTTTATTAATGCTGTCATTATGCCTATGCATTTTGCGTAGTGACAAAACGGCTTGTATGAATTAATGTTAACCAAGACTTGCAAAATTTTCATGCTAAAATTTGTTAGCACTGCAATTTTAATCAGCATGATGCATGTAGTATGATAAAATACAGTACTTATAAATCAAGCTTTGGTATGGCTGTTAAGTATATCATCAGAAAATGTTTATTTTTATATTTATAAAGCAGCATCTAGCCACTGATTTCGTACAATGTCTCAGGACTGGGTCCACCAAAATAACATTAGCATCCAAAATCATTTTAACAGTTTATCTTGACATTCTCCTGACAGCATCATTCTGCTTTCACTTGAAGAAAAAAAAGTTGTGGCTTCTCAGTTGATTTAAAATGTTTTTTCTGTCCTCACTTTGGTAGGGAGCTGATTTCAGCCTGTTAATTTCCATTATAGCTCTTTGTCTTCAGTCTCATAACTCTTGAAAATTGCAAAAGGTGAAATTCCAACACTTGGTGTCTGCCTGAAGGTGACTTGTATTTTGGAAAGTCTGAATGAAAATGATTCCGCGGTAGTTAGTGAGGCTTGTGTATGAACTTTTCAATTTATTTAAAAAAAAGTTTGACTTTTATTGTCAAAAGTTTTAGTGCAGAAACAGGTTGGGGTTGGGGTTGAAGTTGGACAGGGAAATAGCCCTTATTAAAGAGGAGGAGGAGGAGTAGTAGTAGCCCTGGCTGGGATGATTTAGTTGGGGATTGGTCCTGCTTTGAGCAGGGGGTTGGACTAGACCTCCTGAGGTCCCTTCCAACCCTGATATTCTATGATTCTATGATATGGACTTGTCCCAGGGTAAATGGGTTTTGACTTGATATAGGTGTGAAACCTTGGATATCAGACAGAGCATGTGGAGAAGATGATAATTTTTTTTTCTCCCCTGTTCTGAGCTTGCAAAATGTGCAGCTAAGGACTGCTGCCTTGTGGATGTATAGCTACTTAGCTGTGCACTGAATGTTGCAGGATCACATTTTAAATATTTCTGGGAAATGCAGCGTCTAGGGGCACAGCTACACTAGCGAGTTCACAGCGGCACTGCATAGGTGCAGCTGTACCACCGTGAGTCCTCTAATGTAGCCACTCTGACGGGAGAGAGCTCTCCCATCGGCTTAACTACTCCAGCCCCTGCGAGCTGCAGTAGCTACGTTAGCGGGAGAAGCCCTCCCGAGGACATAACATTGTTCACACCGGCGCTAATGTCGGTGTAACTTAAGTTGCTCAGGGGGTGATTTACTCACACCCCTGAGCAATATAAATTATGACGACATAAGCTATAGTGTAGACATAGCCTAGGAAAAGGGCTTGCCAAAATGTTGCCTTAACATATGGCTTTCCTGGATCTTTGCATATTCCACTGGATTGAAGTTTGATCCTGTTGAGGGTTGCCAATTTTGGTTGGACGTATTCCTGGAGGTTTCATCACATGACATTTTAAATTAAATATTAATCTTTAATTCCTGGAGACTCCAGGCCAATCCTTGGGGGTTGGCAACCCTAATTCCTGTTCCTTCCACTGACCGGTCTTAATTCCTAAGTAAAGCTTTTCATGTTCATTCCTGTCAGAGGTAGGTAAATATCATTTCTCCCCTTTTACAGATGGTGTAACTGAGTCCAACTCCAGTTGGTTATGTACATTTAGATGCCTAAATTTCTGTAATATTTATACTGCCCATTTCCAAAGTTTTTTCTGCTTCCCTTTTTCAGGGTGAGATAATTAAAGCTGAATGTCAATCCATTTTTAGTTTTAACTGATTTTGCTAGAAAGGACAACAAATGTGCTTTGACTTCTCGGGAAGCTGTGATAAGTTGTCCTCTACACATAACTCTGAGACCTTTACCTGCAGAGTAAGGGCCCAGATCTATTTTTTCCCCCTTACGGTGGTGTAAATCTGGAGAAACTTCAATTGAAGTAAATAGAGATATGCAACTGATGCAGGATCAGAATTGGATCCTACATGCTTGTCCACTTGACCCTGTGCTTCAAATTGTTATGATTTAATTCCCAAGGACATTGTGAAATGATTTAGATTCCAACTCAATTTTCATTAGAAGTTCTCTAATGCAAAAAGTGTGATCTCATTTCTGCCTTTGTGTAAGTGAGGGAGAGAGAAGTCAATAGAACTCACAGATATTAGAGATGGAAAACACTTTTTGGGTCATCTAGTCAGGCACCTATCTCCATCTAATATAGAGTTGTTCCTTACAGTAGATCTTCTAATGTGTGGTCCAGTCTGTGTTTAATTATTTTAAGTGATGTGGTTTATATGAGTAATTTCCTGTTTTGTAATGTATAACCAGCGGACTTAAAATTGGGATATAAGTAGAACTGTTTAGAAATCAAATCTTCCATTCTGTGGGAAATTGCTGCTTTGAAATTTGTTTAGATTCTAAATCAGAATGAAAAGCTGAAATTTGAAAATTTCCTGTGAAATTCAGATTCTTAATTTTTTTTTCTGAATTGTCGAAACATTTTGTTGTAATAAGGTCTAAATGTTATGATATAAACTATAATATATAAATATGTACATTAGTATGTCAAAAAAAGAATCAACGTAACATTGAAATGATTCATTTTGACTTCCTCACTTGTCAGAACAGACATTTCTGGTAAATGTTCCTATTTCAGCAGTTTTCAATTAAAACCTATTCCACTGAAATTTTTTTGACCAGTTCTAGATATGAATTTGTTTCCCTTTTACATTTTCTATTATTTTTGTTAACTCTACTATTTTAGTCATTTCTGTAGCGGATACAATCATAACAGCCAAATGCGTGAGTTTAATTAGCAGTACACGGTTATCTTTTGTTTCTTTCCAGTTATTTGTTATGAACATGCTACTAGAGATACTAGGCTTAACTTTTTTTCCCCCTTTTTAAAAACAAGTTTCTCTTTCCACTCAAAGTGGCAAAGACAGGTGACTGCTCTGTGGGCTGCCAAATGTAAACCAGTTAAAGTAATGTCGAGTGAGCTTTAGAACTATGCAATGCAGCTTCCCTTAGAGCTGTTAGTTGGGGACAGGTGCTGTAAATTCTCACAGCATATGGTTTAATGAAGATACCACTTAACTGAAAATGGACCTAAATTATTCATACAACTTACCAATGTTTTATATCCATTAACAAGGTGATAACTGATTAGAACAGAAAAAATGTGGCAGCTGTTCAAAAGGAAATATTTTTGCAATTGCTTGTTTTCACTAATTGTTTGGGCTTTTTCTCTTAGAATTCATTTGCTAATGCTTTGCCCTTCCATTATATGTGGCTTTTTATTACCGTATAGTGCATTCTTCCCTTGCCTGGCTTGTTTGTTTTCACTTGGATGCATAGGTAAAAATGTAGGGATACTGTTTCTCTGATTTCCCTTATTCTTTTCTCCCAATCTACACTATTTTTGTGAGGAACCTGGTCTGGCTCTTGCAACCATCTGTAAGATAGGAACTATAGCCTTTTATTTCCACTATGAATTTGGGTTTGTCCCAAATTGTCCCAATAATTTGTCCCAATTATGTCCCGGGTTTGTAATGAGTAATTTCTGTTGATGGGCTTGCGACCAATGAGTTGCTGGTAACAATACAGGTTTTGCCAGAGGTCCATGTTGCCAAAGACACCGTCACAAGTGACAACATTGTTGGCAGTCTTGCTGAGGGCAAGGACTGAATAGAGATGGATAAGGAAGCCCACACTGACCCATCAGGTAGTGGCTAAATTACCCTTTGGCATAGCCGTGTAGGGAATCTTTTGTTACCGTTGCTTATGCTGCATCTGCTGTGAGGCTATACGACTTGTCTCCAGAGCTCCTTTTTTTAGTGCTCTCCATTTAGTGGTATTGCCAACCCCAAGCCTTCAAAAATCATGAGAATGGTTTAAAAAAACAACTGATTTTATAAATGTTTATAAATGGTTTATAGAAGTCTTTTCCTTTGCTATCTGGTTTGTGAGCTCTTTGGGTGTACTCGGGTCACATTTTCCAGATTTTCTGCACAACCACGAGGAATGGAGAATTAGATTTTTATTTGTATGTATGTATTTATTTATTTTTAAATAAAAGCTGAGTCTCCTGATTTCAGAATCTGGGGCTTAAGGAAAACACCAGATATGGAGAGACCAGTAGTGAAATCTTTAGAGTTTGCAACGGTGCAGTATTAATTTATTTAGTTGGTGAAGTGATTCTGTTTGTTGTTTTCCTAAAATTAAGGGGAAATCTCTGTTAAAGCTGGCCTGAACTCCAGGAATTAGGGAATCTGTTTTCTCTCCCCTTTGTTGTCATTCTGTCTAAATCCATTTCAGCATTCTTTTCTATTTCAAAACTCTGCATGGAATCCATTCAGCCCTTTGACTTTGTATTTGCCTACTCCACCTCCTCACTAATCATGGAAATCTCTAGATTCTTGGGCATTCCCATACTAAGGTGATGAAGGTCAAATAAGTACCTAGGTGGAACTCTCTTCAAAGCTGGAAGGGCTGCAAAAATGAAAAACCAGTTTAACTGCCTGGAAGTTTATAACTCCAAACGACTGAACGATTTCCTGTCTTAAAATCTTGGATTAAAACACACCTCTTCTCTTTATCCTATGGTTGACTGCACCCCACAGATCTTTACCATCCTCAATTGTCCCTTATTCCATTAGTGCCTCTATCTAGTTTTCAGTTATGTCATCTTTAATACTTGTAATCAGCTTTGTGTTTGTATTCAATCTTGGTATGTTCTTTTTCCTTTATGCTGGTGCAAGTCACTGTACCACACTCTGTAACACGTTACGTCTCCTCTAACTCATCTGTGATAAAAACACTTTGTGATCCATCATATGAAGGATGCTATATAACAAACTGTATTATATTATACTGATCTGTCCTTATACCTCTTGAGGCAGTTGTGGTAGCCTGAGTGCTCGTTGATTGCTTGCTGCCGGGGGTGGGGGTAGGTTGCCAAAATTTTTTTTTAAGCGCTAAAACCCCACTGTAAACAACAGAAGCAGTCTGTAAATCTCAGGAATATAATTCTCCTCTTGACCTGGTTGTTTTCTACAGGCTGTTTACTTCAGTCACTTTAGACTTGTATACTAGGTTTATGGGAACTCTTTCTGCTTCTAAAAGGTTTTTACCCATTTGAATCTTTTACTGCAGTGGAAATGGGACTTCCACGACTTTTGCAACAGTGTGAGGGAAGGGCATGGAGCGCTGCTATTCTCAAGACCGAGCCCAGCTCAGCTTAAACTTTCCATATGTACAGTTGCTTTTGACCAAGCACAGAGAGACTTGCCCCACTGGATAAATCAGTCCAGCTCTGACAGAGTATACTCATGTGAAGGCCAAAGCTTGCACGAACGTTCACTTTCACATGTACTTTAATGAAGAAAAATCTGTTTAACACTGAATGAAAACTTGAAGCAGGCTTTGTCAGTCTGAGGGTAGTCTTCCATATTGGGTACATGGCAAAAGTCAATAGCATGGAAAGGATAACCGGAGAACTATCAGCACAAGAGAAAGAGGGAGTGATAATAGGTACTAGAATCTTAAAGAACCTTTGCAAGCAAGGTTCACAGCCCGTCTATGGGCTACGTATGTAACAGTATAATAATGTGATGAATATTGCATAATGTGAGACCCAGTGTTGCCTTGCATTTGATAAGATTGTTTTGACTTGATTTTTTTTTTAAAGTTGTAACGAGGCTGGTTCTGGAGGGACCCAACTGCGAGTGCCAATTCAGGACAAATTGCTTAAAGCAGGGCAGTTACAGCCCAAGGCTGGGGTTTCCATGCACACCAAGGCAAACCAAACCGGCCAAACAGAGAAGACTTTGGTTTTACCCCAGTGGCTAACCACAAATCACGCAAGCAATTCCCTTAGACACTCCAGTTTCCCAGTATCACCACCAGTGCCACTCATTATGGGGACAAATGGTTATGAAAACCAATACCCCCATAAAAGAAAAAGGGTTCTCTCGATCCCAAAGGACCAAGCCCCAGACCCAGGTCAATATACAAATCAGATCTTACCCACAAATCACGCTGTTGCCAATCCTTTAAAATCTAAAGGTTTATTCATAAAAGGAAAGAAATATAGATGAGAGTTTGTAATTGATTCGACTTAACCAATTCTTACAGTAATGGCAATGTTCTTGGTTCAGGCTTGCGGCAGTGATAGAATAAACTGCAGGTTCAAATCAAGTCTCTGGAGTACATCCATAGCTGGGATGGGTCATCAGTCCTTTGTTCAAAGCTTCAGTGTAGCAAAGTTCCTCCAGAGATAAGAAGCAGGATTGAAGACGAGATGGAGGAGCTGCAGCAGCTTTTTATATTCTCTTGCCATGTGATCTTTCTTTCTTTGTTCCAAAGACAAGCTGTCCATCACATGGCCTGGAAAAACCTCAGAGTTCTGTCCATAGGCAGGTCCCTGCATACCTTGCTGAGTCCCAAGGGGTGTCTGCCT
The DNA here is from genome assembly GCF_965152275.1 of Natator depressus. NCBI lineage: Eukaryota > Metazoa > Chordata > Testudines > Cheloniidae > Natator > Natator depressus. Next base: position 151,109,013 of record NC_134236.1, read on the forward strand.
TCTCTCAATGGGTCAGTTGTATAGCTGATGGTCCTTAATGGGCCATCAAGCAGGCTAGGCAGCACTGACACAAACTTGTCTGGGGTGTCTCCCAGAAGCATAGCATAAGTTTGGAATACAGACAGTATAGAGCCAATACTTATATCTTTAAATACAAAAATGATACATGCAAACAGATAGCATAATCCTAACCAGCAAACCATAAGCTCGTCTTAGACACCTTATTTGACCCCCTTTATATAAGATTTGGTGCCACTACAGGACCTTGATTGCAACAATATTCTATACGGTCCCAGTTCAAGTCAATAACGTCACATAAGTACAAAATGATGATATTGATATCTTAGTCTCTGGATTATGTCATTAGGGCTGCATTTAAGCTGCCAAATTCATCACAGGTGCCCCCTATGTGTAGCTCCGCTGCTGGTAGCACAAGCAGAAAGCAGTATTGTAGATGGGACTTGGGTGCTTTTACCACAGTTATCTAACTCAGCTATGAGCAGAGCTAGACAACACAGTAGAAGAATTTCTTGACTTCTGTATACACTGCCGCTTTCTAGCTGTGGAACTGCACCAGTGACGACTGGTGGTGAATTAGTCATCACTTTTCCTGTGTAGATATGGCCTAGGCTTTCTCTGGGAAGGCTACCTCTGATATGTTCTATTCTGGGTCTCTGTTTACAATTGGCTTTGTTAAAACCTCTCTATAATACCACTTACTGTACTTCACTCAGATTTCTTGACTAGAGAGGCTTAAAGTGGAGGTGAATTTCCTGATGATTTTTGAAGCAAGAGGGAGGCTTCCTGCATGAAGCCACTCTGACCCTGCTTTTCCACCCCAGTTTTACTGCTGAGGAGGAACTGAAACTGTGTGTGCAGCTTTATTTATTTATTTTTTGCTGTGTACATTGATATCCATTGTGCAGTAAGGTATTAATAGCCCCTCAGACGGGCCCTGCCCTATTAGCAAGAATATACAGTGTTACAAAAATGAATTTGTCAAGAGTTTTATGGCTCCATGAGCTATTGTACAATATTAATCCTGCTGCAGTGTTATTAAGTCATTTTTCATCTCCCCTCAAATTAATGTTGACGTTTTGTTACTGGATTTGTTCTTGTCCCCAGATTAAAACATAAAGGAAAAAAGCTTTCCTTCCAGAATATTAAAATTAATTGTAGGATAAGCAGTACCTTGCCTGAAGTAGAATACTCCTAGAAAGATTGTAATGTAAATTTGTTTCTTTGCTTCCTGCTTGCTTTCTTGCATGGAAAAGTGCTGTAAGAGGCATTAGGTGAACAAAGGCCAAATTAAAACAAAGGTGAGAGAGGGCAGATTCTTGGGACCTTCTGCTGTAGTCTTTCCGTTCTGATTTTAAAAAGCAAAGTGACTGTTAGGAGACACTATAAATACTATTTTCTAATACTTTACAGTTCACACCATTCCATTATTGATGCTGTACTTTCTTTCCCACGGGGTTGATGGGCAGCAGCAAGTAATGAATATAGGTATGTTTGCCTTCAGTATATGATCTGGGATGTTCCTCCGCTTCCAAGGAGCACAGTTGTAACAGCTTCTGGCGTTTTGTCTTCAGCCTGGTCTACACCCAGAGTTGCACCTGATTAATTAAAGGTGTGTTTTTAAAATCAGTTCATTTAAGCTAGTGGAAGAACCCTGTGTAGATGCTCTGAATTCGGTTCAAATCAGGTTTACAAATGCAAGCTAAACTAATATATGCCAGTTTTAGACTAATGTAAATGTGTCCAACTATGGGTTTGCATCAGTTTAAAAACTGAATTTAGTGAAACCATTGTGTCTCATGTAGAAAAGGCCTCAGTTTTTGATAGTAACATTTTGTCATCCTCTGATGTGCATGCATTTAAAATTAGAATGCATAAAAAGAAACGTTATGAGTGGCACAATCCTTTTTACAAGTGGAATAAGAGTGCAGTTTTTTCTCTGTTGCATCTAGCTCCTGTAGTGGGGTACAAGCTAGAAGGTATGAAACCAGAGACTGAGTTAAGATGAGCATGATCTGGACCTCAGCTTAGCTGCTGATATATGTTCTGGGTTTTGTCAGGATGCTGAAAGTGTGAGACCTTAGTGTCCTCCCCATGCCAGATTTCTCCCCCTAGGGTGACCAGTCGGGACAGTCCTGATTTTTGGGTCTTTTTCTTATAAAGGCTCTTATTACCCCCCAGCCCCGTCCCAATTTTTCACATTTGCTGTCTGGTCACCCTATCTCCCCCTCAAATAGTTCATGAGCTACACTGTGATGTCTTCACTTTTTAACAGTTATTGAAGTATTGTAAGAATTGTTTATATAATTTTAAAATACTTACTTATAACGCTATTGATAAAGTGATGCCGTTGCAGCTACCTGTGAGTGAGTGGGGTTCTCTCCATACACAAAGTTTCTTTATTGCAACCTGTCACACTTCACCAGATGATAGAATCTGGAGTGCAGGTGTTCAGTTTGGTTATGACCTTCATGAAGTGAAACTAGCCATTTTAAATGATTACCTGAAGCCTCATTCTTCTGCGGAAATGTATATTTGCTATCACGTCTCAAGGGAGTCAATAGACTTGTGGGGTGGGATTGAGGGAATAGTGATTGCTCTGCTTCACTTCCATGGCAGCCCCAGCTGACACATGTGGAAACATTGGTCTGAAGAAGATCTTGCTCTCTTCCTTTAGCAGAGGTTGCTGAAATGCAGACCAATAATGGGAGGATTGGGAATATTTCTACTGAAAGGATGGGTTTTGTGCCTCATCAGGCAGAAGTGATCCTCTCTGAGAAAAGGATTATAGGAAGGTTTATATTCAATGTGTCAGAAGCCATAAAATTAATAGGATAAAAATCAGAGATGGCAGAGACCTGTTTGGACTACCATCCTGCAGACTCTATGGTATTTTAATCTACATGTTGCATGTGCCTTGGTATGTAAGAAACCTGCTTGCAGAGGGCAAGTGACCAAGTGGTATTGAGAGTTCGCACAAATATGAAGTAGCAGCAAAATAATACAGCTTTTCATACACCCACCCAGTGGGGTTGCCTGAGAATGGTGAAATGTGTACCCCTCAGAGCATGAGTATCGCTCTATCAACAAGGGAGTGACTTACACTTATTTCTTAACTTGTTCAACAGCCGAACACTTTTCTCTGAGCCAAATGGCTCACCCCTGTGTTTGTTTTTAGAAAGTTTATAAAAATTAAACTCGAGAAGCTTGTGCACACATTAGCATTTTTTAAGGTCTCTTCCAACTGATAGGTAAGTAGGAGCTTTCTAGGAATAGGAGCCATGAGTGACAGAGGTTTGCTGATTACTTCTGTTTTCTTCTTTCTCTCCTCCTGCATTGTGAGACCTTCACAACATCTCAGCTGCCATCTGCCCACAGGGAGGAAGAATCTCATAGGGCCATGACTTGCTTTATAGCTGATTATTGTAGTGTACTCCTGTAGCACTATCAGTTGATGTCTGTTTTCTCTAACTCATCCCCTTAGGCTGAATATACTTGTGTCTTGATCTCAACCCAGAAATGATTTTTTTTTGTGTAAGTTGCAGAGTACACTTTGACCTACGTAAAAACATGTGGAGAGAAATGGGAAGCATTTCTCAAAGAACTTCTTTTTCAGGCCTGTATTTACTCTCTGATTATTCATGCAACTGTAACTTCCCACTCAACATGTACATAGCTTTGACTAAGGATTGTGTGCATTGCTTTGTTTGAAATTTTTCTTTTGACCTGTTTTAAAATAGAGTGCATACTGGGTTATGATTTTTCCTTCATTTTAGCGTCATGTTCTCACACACACATTGAACCAGAGGCTCCAGAGGAGATACTGGAATTACAGGCCAGTAAGCCTAACTTGGGTACCAGGCATATTGATTGAAACTATAGTAAAGAACAGAATGATCAGACATATAAATGAACACGATCTGTTGGCTTTTGTAAAGGCCTCACCAATCTATTAGAATTCTTTGAGGGAGTCAACAAACATGTGGAAAAGGGTGATCCAGCTGATAAAGTGTACTTGGACTTTCAGAAAGATTTTGACAAGGTCCCTCACCAAAGACTCGCAAAGTAGGCAGTCATGGATAAGAGGGCAGGTCCTCTCATGGATGAGTAACTGGTTAAAAGATAGGAAACATAGGGTAGGAATGAATGTTTTCACAGTGGAGAGAGGTAAATAGCAAGGTCCCACCTAGAAAGTGTAACTTCGCTTATATGGCACTAACAGAGTGCTAGATGAGATGATCTGTCGCCACTATGCAGCTCATGAATTCATATTATGTCTAATGTGTTTCTGTGGACTGCATCTGGTAGTAGAACCAGGAGTTTTACACAGCTGAATTTTGGTTTAAATCATACTATAGATGTTTTTATTATTATTAATTATTATTCAATATAACTAAATGTTGCTTTCAACAAACTAGCAGTGATAGTTGTGCAATATGATCCTCTCCTCCCTTCAGCTGCTCAATACACTGAACCAGGATACCTCGCAGAAAGAGGGGCAGAGTTCAAGGTCTGACCTTTTGGTTTCCAAAAGGCAGTGAATTGTGCTACCACCTATCTCTTACTAACGGCTCATTCTTGGAGATATTTTCCTTTTTTTCAAACTCAACAGCTTTCATGTCCTTTCCTTTTAGTTTTTGCTTCAGAAAGGGAGTGATACCAGCATACTGACAGATCTGTATGTATGTGACAATAAGCATTAGGAGGAAATCTCCGGATCGCTGGTAGCTTTTTGAATAGCAGTTTTTAATCTTTGATGTGTGATATGGTGCCTGTCTTGAGTTATCAGTGGTGAGAGTTCTTTATAAATTTGAGGTGCTGTGGCAGCCATCTCTCTTTAAACTCACTCTAACCTATATCCACATTGTTAGGTATCGGAAAATGATTTAATGAAACCTCACTGAGAAGCAGATGTGTATTAAAATGTTAAACAGCATGCTCTTACTGTTTATGCTATATGAGAGCAAATAAGTTAAATGTTAAAATTTGTTATTTGCTAAGTTGATAAATCATTTTTGATAATACTTCTCTCTTCTCTCTGTCCTCCTTCCCCCACATACTTATAAATAGCAAATGTGATTAGCATTTTTTAAGCAACATTTCCTCCATCTGTGCTGTCTGTTGTTTAAATTATTTGGGTATTTTCTTTGAACTCTTTTAAAATGGGGTTTCAGAACTATGTTTTTTCTCTCCTGGGTTAAGTGTTTTAAATTTGTTCACCCGTGAAATGTACTGAGTTATGTTTAGAATAAATGTTTGTCTGTATCTCTGCTTACCTGTTCAGAGAAACAGAAAATAAGTCTGAACTCTAAACTAACAATACTGGACCTGCATTTGATTTGACTTTTTTTCTGACTAAAAGACTTGGGCTGGGGGAAGAGTGGATTATGAAGTCAGAACAGATAGCTAAAGGGTGATGGTGGTAACTAACTCTAAAGCGGCTCCTTAGGGAAATAGTGCGTGCAATTAAATTGTTCTTTTTATTCAGTATTACAGTTGTATATTCTCCATACAGAGATTGTGTTGATGAGCTCTTATTTCTCTGCCGTTAGTGGAAATGAGTTAGTAAGATGGACAGCTCAAAGCACATCTTACCTCAGAGCTCCCTCCACAGGGCAGAAAAGGTGAAAAGTGTATACATTCAAGATAAGTTTTGGGAATTCAATGAAAATGTGAATCCTTTCAAGAGACCAATCTTAACATTATTGTAAATGTTAACAAAATCTAAACTGATGAATGTTTACAAATTGTCAGTCTGTCCTGCTAGTACTGTCGTGTTTTCATGTGAACACTGAGTGAAAGCGCTGCCTTTGCTTCTGTAGAATTTTAAGCTGTGCTGGCAAATGGTGTCCTCTGAGAGGCAAGCAAACTGAATCCATTCAGTGACGAGTAAATTACAATAGAGTTGGATTAGTGTCAGATTGCTGGCTTAGTATAGCATCACCGGTGATGAAAATTGCAAGTCAAATATTCATGATTTTTCAGGTTTACTAATCGGTATTAAGATTTTTTACTATTTTGAATAAATTTTCATCTGGAGGTTTAATAAATCAACCGATGATAGGATTGGTATCCACTAGCTATCTTCCTTTTGGAATGGACTAAGGAGTTACTGGAGTTTTATTGTCTACTTAATCACTTGTATTGTAATGACATATGGGGACCATTGTGCAACCCAATGTACCAACATAGTGAAAAGATGGTCCCTGCCCTGAAGTGCTTATAGTGTGAGTATAAGGGGAAAGAAACTGGTGGATACAACAGACCAGGAAAGCAAAGGTCACAAATGGAGCTGAGCAAGAACTGGATTTTCTGTTTCATGGGAAATTCTGTTATTTTGAAACTTTTTCCATTCTGAAATGAAATGAAAATAAATTTGGAAATATCCCACAAAACAAAATTCTGAAACAAATAATTTTGAGAAAATAGAATCATTTTGTTCAGATTTTGATATTTTTTATTTTAAAAAAAAATTATATTATAAAATATAAAATTTCTTAATAAAGTCATTTTGAAACAAAAGATCGAAACATTCCATTCTGAAACTGTCAAAAACTGAACTTTTTGACCTTATCAAAATGATTTTTATTTTTTCCTGAGACAGTTTTATTGGAATAGACACTTTTCCATGAAATGTTTCATTTTTGAGAAATCCGCATTTTCAGACAGAAAAACATTCTTTTGGGAAATCTTCCAACCAGCTCTAGTTGGAATGATCAACAGAACGATCTTCATATTTACAAGTTGGGGGAACTGAGGCACAGGGTAGATTAAGTGGTCTGCCGAAGATCACATGGGAGAGGCTGCAGAAGAGCTGGGAATTTAATTCACGTCTCCTGAGTCCCAGTAACTTAACCATAAACCGTTCTCCCTCCTATTTGGAGTTCAATGCATGATGATCTCTCCCACTGTGATCTGAACAGGAATTTTGGTGAAGGAAGGCATGTAACTGAATAGGCTATCTTAACTTTTGACCTGTAAGTGGGTAAAGTACTGAAGCTGCTGCTACTTTGTTCTATACGGTTAGTATTTGTAAACTAGTATATTGCTCTTTACAGAGAGAAAGACAGCTTCATTCCATGGGACTTACAGTCTGCATTAGATATGACATAATGCATATCCTCCCATGTTTTAGACTTTTAATTCTGATATTAGGTTGGTCTTAGTGTGGAGGTCATTGTTGGAGAGTTTGCGGAACATGCACTGAATACTGAGGATATAGCAAACTGGAGTAGCTAGAACGTGTTTTAAATGTAAATGTGGTGCATACTGAGGTTTTTCTCAAACTCCCTGCGTTCTCTTAAGGCTCAGTTCTGCTCCCATTAAAATCAATGACAATTTCCATTAACTTCCATAGAAGCAGGCATGACTCCATGCTATCCCCAAACTCATGCCTTAGTTGAAGACACTCTTTCTGAAATAAGGCATGCACTTTTATTTCTTTCCTGCCTGCCATTGAGTTTCGTGGCAGTGCAAGTCTTGAAGTTTAGACTGAAACAAAATAACCCTTTTTTACTTGCTTTGTGATATAAGATTTGATGTAAATTGGAATAGAATGGGATTCCAGCTATATTCTTTGGCAGATACACAGAAAAGGCTGCCACATCTGTAGACCATATATTTGTAACACTAACCTTGTGAATTCCATCAAAACAGATGCTTATTAAGCACGTATATACATCCATTAAGCACTTCACTGCATATTGTCACTCTGTGGAGTAATTCAAGACTTCTTACTAGGGTCCTGGATGAGCTTAAGCAGGGTCTGTACTCCTTCATAGTCTTTTCTGTCAATGGATTTCCCAGTCGTGTGTACTTTACAGCTCCTGCAGCCATTTAAAAAGGGAGGAAAAGACTCGTTGAGTATGGCTTGAAATGCACATCCCACACTGATTTGACAGTTGTAAGTGGAAACCTCCCTACGCTGCTTCCAGTGGAGTAACAGTTGATCAGCTGTATTGAATGTGACAGTGAATGAATGGGAGAGTGAAAGGTGAGGGTAGAAAAGGGAAGGTGACAGTATCATAATGCTGGAGACATTTGTGAGAGAATATGAGGTCTATTGATGCATTGTGCTGTGTCAAGGGCACAGAGAAATCTATTGACTCTTGGACAGATCCCATTAACGAGTTTTTTTGCTCAATTTAGAAAGCTTCTTGGTAGAAATTTAATTTGTTAAACTGACACACAAACCTTTCCCTCCCTCCTATCGAGTTGGTACAAGGATATGAATTTGTATCAGGCCTTATTCCAAGTTTTTAATTCAGATCTTTAAAATAAATGTCAAACTGAGTTGCCTTGGGCAACTCAAAGTATACATTAGTGCAGTGAATTCCATTTGGCACTTGCTCTTGTATGACTTTGTCCTGCTCCATATTAATTCATGGTCAAGACTCCAGTAAGGATCTCCTCATGGGAAGCGCCACTGGAAAGTTATCAGTCAGACTTACTTAGTTTAAAAAAATAAATAAATTATTCACGTGTCAACCTCTGAGTAACTTTTCAGACTCCTACAATCCATCATCACTCTCCTAGTGCAGATTTTGGAATGTATGTACTTCAGAGTTACTTTGTTGTATGATATGGTTGAAACTGATGTTATTTTTTGCAGCTTGATACACAGAAATAACTTAATAATAGTACAGCGCTTATAGTGCTTAAACTATATAAATCAGATATAAATCATCTATTTCAAATGCACTTAATTCCTTAAATATGTATATTCATATTGATGAGATCTGTTTATTTTGTGCCCTTCTGTTGTGAATTTCTCATTTGAAGCAGCTGTGATTTCTATTTTATTGTTCAGTTTAGATATGGCACCTATCTTAATTACACTAGGAGTACAATACAAAATTTAATGCAACAAAATCACTAACGAGCCTCTCATGTCCCTAAAAAAATCTCCTCAGAAGCCTGGGAAGGTAGATGGGCCTTGCAGTGCGCCCAGAGGTTAACAAATTTGGGCTTGGAGGCAAATAAGGGAAAGCAGTTACACAAGGGGACCCTTCACCAAGAGCGCCCTGCCAGCAGCTCCCAGAGATACAAAAGTAGGGACTGTTGATTCAAACACCCCACCTGCTCTGAACAGTCACAGTTTTACAGAGAGGCAGGTCTCTAAGGATATGTCTACACAACCTACCTCTCTGCCTGGGTCAACAGACCTGGATTAGTGGAGGGAGGGATAGCTCAGTGGTTTGAGCATTGGCCTGCTAAACCCAGGGATGGGAGTTCAATCCTTGAGGGGGCCATTTAGGGATCTGGGGCAAAAATTGGGGATTGGCCCTGCTTTGAGCAGGGGATTGGACTAGATGACCTCCTGAGGTCCCTTCCAACCCTGATATTCTATGATTCTTGAGCTGCTCACACTAGTGCTCTAAAAACAGCTGTATAGACAGTGCTTTTGAAGTTGCAGCTTGGGCTGTGAAGCCCACTCGCGCGCCCCCAGGCTTCAGAACCTGAGCTCCAGCCCAAGCCACAACTTCAAAGCACTGTCCACACAGCTATTTATAGAGCACGGGTGCAAGCCCCACTAGCCGAAGTCTGTCAGCCCAGTCTGTGAGGCTCGCTGCCACAGACTATATAAATATACCCTAAAATAATCAGGACCCAAATCAGAAAAGGGCTTTATAGCTCATATTCAGCATTTTGAATTGACCCAAAAATGATTTGGAAGCCAGTGCAACCCACTAGAGCACTATGTGAAACACTGCTAACTAATCAGTCAGTCATTTTGCACTATATGACGCTGTGGTGGATGAGGTCCACATCCAACAGGAAAGGTTGTACAGTCTAGCATGGGGAAGTGGCCACTGTTATCTGGACAACAAGAAGCAGTCAGGGATCCAGTAAAATCCTCTAAGTTGTGAATTATAGCTCCTCCAGCAGACGCTGTTGTCTGGTTAGAGCCTTAATTGGCTAGTTTTCATGCAAGAGACCTATCCTTGGCCAGATATTTGGAAAGCTAAATATCTGTACAAGCTAGCTCCAAAGAAATGGAGACTTAGAGAAGAATATTGATGGCACTGCCACCCAGATCATCTTCCTTAGCGGTTTAAGAAAGTTTTCAGGGCAAGAGTTATGGCAAAACAAAACCCTGTGGGACCTCAGATGAGGATTCAGAAGATAATAAGTATTAATAAGATTAAAAAGACATTTTAATGTATAACTTATTGTGGGCAGGAGGGTGGAAACTACATCCCTCCCCCTAAACATCAGCTGCTAACATGGTAATGATTCAATGTTCTGCAACAACTTCACAAGAGCCCTAATCAAGCTAAGGCACAGCTACCTGTCTGTCTGTCTGTCTCATAGGAACGTGGCTGTATAACTACGAACCTACCTATATGAAGTGTCTGGATTGCTATCAATCAAATAAACATGGGAATGGGACAGGGAAAACCTTAAGGGTTTTAAAGTCTAATAAACTTTCAGTTACGACTATCTAGCAAACCGTTAGCATGCCGTCCTTTTACAGAGAGGTGTTCTTAAAATACTTTAAACACCGTCCTAAAAAACAAAACAAAGAAAACAAATGAGCTTAGCTTAAGACTCCTTTCTCCCAGCTCCCATTGCTGCAGTTTCGGAAGAGTGTATAAAATTGACTGTCTCCCTTTGTCCCCATTGCCTGAAAACAGAGTTCAAGTTGTTCTGAGACACGTCTGGTTATGGAGTTATTTAATTTGGTTTATTCAGACTTTTAAATCAGACCTTGCCAAAGACCCAACAATATGCAGCCCTCTCTCCAGGGGCCAACAATTAACTCTTTATCCCAGTTCCCATTCTGTTGAAGCAATGGCATACCTCCCCGTTAAGGAAATCTGCAGAATAAATCTTACGTGTCGTCTAAACCTTCAAAGGGGATAGAGAGAGTTCAAGAACACACACAGAGCAAGTATACTGTATTTTTCCATAGTAAAAAATTCTGTAAGCTCTTCCATAGAGAGGGGTTTTTGCTGACCTGGGTGTGATTAATACTTTTATATCAAAATATTATGTATAAAATATATATAAATAAAATGTAGAGGTGGGAAAGAGAGAGACTAAGGAAATCAATATATATTTTTACCCTATAAAAGGTCAATCCAGGCATAGCTGTGGGAACTTCTAATCTCAGACCCTAACCAATTGCAATACCCCTGTACTGAAAGGTAGAATAACTTGCTTTATACTAAGCACTATGGCTCCAAATGATTTCCTCTAGTGAGAGCATCTCATTTCAAATATTCATACTTGATTGAATTCTAGGTTGTTCTTTTCAGTACTATTAGGTTTATTTTATTTATATATTGCTTAATTTCTAATGTACTGTTTCTGTGTGTGTGAAAACGATGCATACAATTTTTTACTTGCACAGGACAGCAAAGGTAATCCAAAAGAGAACAGATTCAAATTTGTAGTATGAAAGGTTTTAAAAAAAAAAACACTGCTGCACCCTATGGAGACAGACACACCCATACAGCCTCTAAAGAGAACTCTGTGTCTTACTAGTAAAGTACGCAGGCTAATGTTTATTCATTGGAACTTCCAAGAATTATAAAACTTGTCTGAAGTAAAATGGTACTTAAGTACAAGCAAAATACTCCTCTTAACCCCCTGGAAAGCATGCTGACTTATGTGCCACTTCTAGAAATGTTTACTCTATCAAGAGTTCTGTGTCTTATACACATTATTTGGGGTATTTTCTGACCTTCAGGAGGGTACTAGGTACCAACAAAGCTACTATCGGCCCAGAGTGCTGGGTCTTCCAACACTGGTGGACATTGTTTTTCCTTTAATTCTGTTCTATTCAGGTTTTTATAAATTCTGCATCATTATAGTGTGTGACCAGAAGTGAATTAAGCAATTTGGCTAGCATCTGTCACATGTAGTTTATTCTTTCTCTTCCTTTCCCTAAAGGAAACTTGTGTTGAGGGTATTATTATTTAATATAAGTACACTCTGCTGTGTGTTGCATTAGCAAAAGCAAGGTCCAAAAAGTGTGCTTTCAACTTGTGGTGGTAGTGAAGTTCGGTGAATTTTAGTTCCGAAAGGAGTTCATTCCACACTCCTGGACTGGTTGTTCGGAAAACTCCTGTTCAGTGCAGATCGTTCAATGCAGATCAGCTTTACCCTTGCTATAGGCAGTTCCAGTGTGACTGAATGATCAATTGTCCTTATCCCTAAGTTTTAGGTGTCTTCCAGGTACCATGGGCCCAAACAATTCAATTTTCTGAAAAACAAGGACTGAGACCTTGATTTTGACGTGATATTCTCTGAGAAGCCAGTTTAGAAGATAGGTCTGATGTGCTTGCAGTAGCCTGTGTTGCTAAGGAAACAAACTCTTGCATTCTGTACTAGTTGGGAGTTTTCTGTGGGCTCGTAGCTTCATGTCCAGCATTATTATAGTCCACCCAGGTGATGACAAAAGTATGTCTGGCAGATGATCTGGCCTCAGACATACATTTCTGATAGAATCATTGCTTGTGGTGCATTGTGTGGATGCTGCTACATGAGAGCTCAAAGGAATATCGACCCTCTGTCCATTGACATTAAGAGATTGATCATCAGCAGTGCATTAATGTTTCCGTTCCATGTCCTGGCCTAAATCTCTGGATTGTTCTAGTTTTGGATATGTGCTGCCTCTAGATGAGTTTAAAGGTGGCTTTTGGCTAACTTGATGTGGAGTGGTGGATAGCCAGTCCAGTATATACAGGGTGGGATTTCTTCTTTATTGGTCACACTGTTGCTTCTTTAAAGGAGGAAGGGAAGACTGCTTCACTGAATGGGACAATGGTTATTTCAATCAGGAGATATATCAATTGTACATGATTATTGTCACCAACTCAGAGGGGCGTACGTTGGAATCACAGGTCTTTGGTAGCATCTCCTTGAGATTGTAAAACACTACTTACGGAGTGAATGAGCTGAACTCAAAGAATTGAGATAGGTTGTGCTTACATCCCTGCATAGGGAGGAATGGATCCATGCAGCCTGAGAACCTTCCTGTAAATGTGGATAATCTTTTTCACTTAAGTAGGAAGATAATTTTTAACAATCTTGGTGCTGCGTTCTGCTGTTGACCGTAGGCAGGGTTAATGAAGCAGTTACTAACGTGAATAGCTCCTTACAGTTATGATTTGGCAGCTTCTTGGAGGTGGGAGGGGGAAGAATTTCTACGCATGAAGAAATTATTTGTTTTTAGCCTGTCTGCGTTAGATTTCAACCACTGGAATTTAAGTTTGTGTCCCCTTCTGTCTGGTGCAGGGTGTCTAAAAACCAGAGGGATCTGTTGGGCTACATCTACACTACCGCACTTACAGTGGTCCAGCTGCTCCACTGTAGTGCTTGTGATGGAGACGCTCTAAGCCAACGGGAGAGAGCTCCGCTATGGGCTTAATAATAATTCCACCTCTGTGAGAGGCAGCAGCTATGTCAGAGGGTGAAGCTGTGTGCACTAAACATAGTGCTATATACACTGGCGCTTAGTAGAATTTATGTTGCTCAGATGTGCAGATGAAAGCCGCTTGAGGGAAGAGGGCAGCGGTTACGCTTTCTTCTGGAAAGGAAAACCAGCAAGCAACAGGCAAATACACGGTATTGGGTTTGCAATCAAAAACCTTCTAGTCAACCGCCCAACTGAGCTCCCTATTGGCATCAACGAGCGCCTTATGATCCTCCGCATCCAATTGGTCAATAAGTCATTTGCCACTATCATCCGTGCATATGCACCAACTCTTGATGCTGAAGGAGAACCAAAAAAAATCCTTCTACACTGACCTTGATAACATTTTGTCATCCGTTCCAAAAAACAGATAAGATAATCCTTTTAGGGGACTTTAATGCAAGAGTTGGCTGAGATTCTAACATATGGAGTAGCACCATTGGGAAGGAAGGAGTGGGCAAGACCAATTCCACTGGCATCCTTCTACTCAGCAAATGTGCAGAGCATGACCTTGTGATCACAAACACAATTTTCAGACAAAGCAACAAGTACAAAACAACTTGGCAACACCTTCACTTAAAACAGTGGCACCTCCTAGACTACGTCATTGTAAGAACACAGAATCTTAAAAATGTCCAAATCACCCATGTCCTGAGAGGCACCGATGATTGCTGGACTGACCACCATCTGGTGAGGTCAGTCATGTCCATCAGGATTGCACTGAAACGTAGAAAGTAATCGTAATCACACAGACAGCAATACAACATCCAAAGACTTCAATCCTCAGTACACAAAGAGAACTTCCAAACGCTCCTCAGTGAAAAACTGGCCATATGTACACCTGGAAATGACAGCACAAGTGTTGAAGACTGGGAATCCCTAAAACAGGCCACCCATGAGGTTTGCGAGGAATCTATTGGCCTTGCTACCTGCTGCCATCAGGACTGGTTTGACGACAACAACATTGAGATTACAGCCCTTTTGGACCAGAAGAGAAAAACTTTTTGTGACTGGCAAAGCCAACCACTATCCAGTCAGAAACAGCTCTTTCCATCCGCTCAAAGCTGAAGTTCAAAGGAGGATCCAAGAAATCAAAAACAAATGATGGGAGAACAAAGCAAAAGAAATCCAAACATTCGCTGACAGAACTGATATGCAGAGGTTTTTTTGTGAGACAAAGACTTGGTACAGACCAAGCACATGTGGCCTCACACCTCTGAGATCAGAAGATGGTAGTACCCTTCTTAAAGATAACGAATCCATCAAGGAACACTGGAAGGAACACTATCAAAGGCTTCAAAATCAGGGGAGGGCAAACTACGGCCCACGGGCCAGATCCGTCCCATCAGGGCTTTAATGCCGCCCGCGGGATTGTCAGCCCCGTGGCGCAGCTGGGCTAAGGCAGGCTCCCTGCCTGCCCTGGCCCCCTGCCTTTCCCGGAAGCGGCCGGCACCACGTCCCTGCGGCCCCTGGAGGGAAGGGGTGGTGGCAAAGAGCTCTGGGCGCTGCCCTCACCTGCAGGTACCACCCCCGTAGCTCCCATTGGCTGGGAACGGGGAACATATCCTTCTGGGCGCGGCGGGGGGCCAGGGCAGGTAGGGAGCCTGCCTTAGTCCCGCTGTGTGCCGTTGCCACCCTGGAGCCGCTCAAGGTAAGCGGCGCTGGGCCAGAGACCGCACCCCGAACACCTCCTGCACTCCGCACCCCAACCCCCTGTCCTGAGCCCCCGCCAGCCCCCTCCCGCACTCCGCACCCCTTCCCGCACCCCAACCCCCTGCCCTGAGCTCCCTGTCACACTCTGCACCCCTCCTACACCCCAACCCCTTGCCCTGAGCCCCTTCCTGCACCCCCGCATTCCCTGCCCCAGCCCTCCATTCATGGCTCTGCATATAATTTCCCCACCCAGATGTGGTCATCGGGCCAAAAAGTTTGCCTACCCCTGTTCTAAATTGAGAATCAACTGTGACTGATAACACCATTGACACTCTCCCTCACACCCAATCTGGGAAACTCTTGCCAACCCACCAACACCTGAGGCGGTCTGCAAAGTAATTAAAGAAATGAAGAACAATAAAGCACCAGGTCCTGATGGCATACCAGCTGAAGTACTGAAAGTGGGGGGAGAAACACTGACTAACAAGCTTCAGTTGCTGCTCCTCAAAATCTGGCACACCGAAGAAATCCCTGCTGACTTACGTAATGCTAACATTGTCACCATTTTCAAAAAGGGAGACAGGGCTGTTTGTGGCAACTATAGTGAGGCATTGCCCTCCTCTCCATCACTGGGAAGATCCTTGCTAGAATCTTACTGAATCACCTGCTCCCTCTTGCAGAGGAAGTGTTTCCAGAGTCCCAGTGCTGCTTCAGACCCTGATGAGGCACCACCAACATGATTTTCGCAGTCAGGCAGATCTGGGAAAAATGTCAAGAACAACACCAGGAGCTGTATACGGCCTTTATCGATCTGGCCAAAGTCTTCGACTCTGTCATGAGGCTCTGTGGAAAATCATGTAAAAGTTTGGCTGCCCAAGCAGTTTATCAACATTGTAAGACTCCTCCACGTCCAGATGACTGCCTCCATCCTGTGCAGTGGCTCTCCCTCTGAGCCCTTTGTCATCCAAACTGGCGTAAAACAAGGTTGTTTACTGGCACCCACCCCTTTCTCCATTTTCTTAGCAGCTATGAAAACATTTAACCCAAGACCATCTACCATAGGGCATTGGCCTCCAATATCGGATCAACGGCAACCTCCTCAACCTTTCTCATCTCCATGCCAGAATTAAAGTAATATCAGCAACAATAACTGAATTCTAGTATGCAGATGATTGTGCTGTAGTTGCACACTCAAGGGAGGATCTACAAACAGCCCTTAATTGCTTCTCTGAAGCTTACAAAAGCCTAGAGCTAACTCTGAACATCAGCAAAACAAAAGTTCTCCATCAGCCAGTCCCCAATCAATCATCAGACCCAGCAAGGAAGATCTGCGTCGACAAAGAAGAACTGGAAAATATAGAACACTTTGCCTATCTTGGCAGCCATCTCTCACTTTGGGCAGACATAGACGTCAAAATTCAGCACAGAATTCATTGTGCCAGCCTTGTCTTTGGCAGACTGTCTCACCAGGTGTTCAACAATCAGGACACCAGAACACATACTAGACTTTTATTTTATAAAGCGGTGATAATCCCAACTCTCCTCTATGGCTGTGAGACTTGGGTGACCTATAGAAAACACCTGAAAAGCCTGGAATGCTAGCACTTTATGTTGAGGATTTTCCGAAGAAAGTGGGAGGATCATCGCACTAATGTCCATGTTCTCAC
This sequence comes from Natator depressus, assembly GCF_965152275.1. NCBI lineage: Eukaryota > Metazoa > Chordata > Testudines > Cheloniidae > Natator > Natator depressus. Next base: position 151,125,774 of record NC_134236.1, read on the forward strand.
AGTGGCCAACATCTTCAGTTTTGAGGCCCTGATTATCCAGCACCAGCTGAGGTTATGCGGGCATTGTATGTGCATGCCTAATGTATGTGTACCAAAACAACTGCTGTATGCCCAACTCACCAAAGGAGAAAGGAAACAGGGAGGCCAAAAGAAATGCTTTAAAGATAAACATGAAGAGATGTGGCATTGACACCACACACTGGGAGACAGCAGCCCAGGCTAGGGATAACTAGCGAAGACTTGTCAGAGAGGGAACATCCACTTTTGAGGAAAATTGCCTTATCCTGGTTGCAGAAAAATGCCAGGAAAGACAATGGCCATGCAGCAATTACGTCCCAATCCTGTCTTCCAACACCACCTGCAAAGTCTGCCAACGAGCCTGTGGCTAAAGGATCGGACTCCTCAGTCATCAAAGAACCCATCAAAACCTGTGAAAGAGATCATTTTCGACCTCAAGGGATTGCCGACGATACGTTCAGGATAACAGCTGAATTGTGGAGGTCTCTATATTATTTAATCTGAAGTCCAAGGTGTGACTTGCTGTGTAGGTTGAATTAGAGGTGATCTGTGAAAAATGTCTGGAAGGAAATGAGAGAAATACTTGTTCACTTCTACTCTATTCCAGCCTATATAAAAATTTGCTCTACTTTTCCCTGTGCTGCACTGCAGGTAGTAATGCAACTTACTAGAAGTCTGGCTACCCAGATCTTAAAACAAACAAACAAAAAAACATTGTTGCTAGGCCTACTCTGAGTGCAATGGGGATGGGGCACAGAAGGGAAAAGATGTCACAGCGAGAAGAGGCTAGACAATGTAAGTATAAGGGATAATGTATCTCCAACTGTTCACAAAGGGGGGAGAAATGGGCGTGCAGAGGAGAAAAATGTGGTCAACATAAGCATCATGAGTCCAGTTCCACACTCCATAAACATGGTCTTGTGGCCATGGGGAAGGTGATAGGACTCTGAAACCTGCTAGCCTTCTATCTTTGCTCCTGCACTAGCTACCAATGTAGCCAGTCATTGGAGGAAGTGGCACATAGTGCTGCAGGCTCAGGCAGCCTGAGCTTTTTTTGATGCTTCTCCTATGATGCTCTGTTCTTTTTTGGTTTTATTTTGTAAGTTGATTATATTTGATTTGAAGCTGTGTATCTTTGATTTGAGGGATGGAAGAGACGTGTTTCTGTCTGGTGCATCAATATTGGCACGAGAAGGATGGAGAAAAAAGGTGCTCAGCTACAGAAGTACATGTAATTTAGCCTCTTAGATTCACTAATGGAAAATTTCAGAGTAGCAGCTGTGTTAGTCTGTATTCGCAAAAAGAAAAGGAGTACTTGTGGCACCTTAGAGACTAACCAATTTATTTGAGCATAAGCTTTCGTGAGCTACAGCTCCAAAAAGCTATTTCCCCCTCTATAATTTAAGATAGGAGAATAGCCAAAATCTCTCTGAAGGTTTCTAGGGACCTAGCTATGTTAATCTAACTTTCCGGGCAGGTGTTCAAGAACCATCATGATAGCTCAGTAGTACAAAACCCCGATACCTATATATAGTCCATTGTGGTGTGCGCTATCTGTTCACTAATACAATTTGCCTAATTTATTAGGTCTGGTATATTTAGGTGCAAATTATGAAACCAAAAGTACTACTGCTGCTTAATCTGCAGAGTTTCTCAATTATGACTATTCTTTGCCTCTCCACAAATTTTTTGAGGACCAATCCATTTGTGACAGAAAGTTGCAAAGAGGAGCAAAGGCAAAGTAAATCGAGTGGGAACCATGCTATGACACTTTCACCATTTTAACTTGTCCATGCAACTTTATCTATTCATGTTTATTGCTCCAATATCTGTTTGAATATATTCAGGTTTGGAGAAGTTGGTAGTTGGTTTAAAGTAATTTTTTGAGTGACACAATCGCTCTGGCTAAATCAGTGACCACAGGGGATGTATCTGATATAGCAGCTAAATATAGACCTATGTTTGCCTGTTAACTAATTGCACAGTAGTGCTCAATTTTTATTTTTTTTTTTGTAGGAGGGAGTGCATCAGGACATGAGAATGCTGAGTGATATTGAGTTTAAGCTGTTCAGGGATGAACATTCCTTAAAATGAGGGTTCCTAAAATGGGAAAAAACAATGCTGGTATTTGGAATCTCTCCTTGCCATTTTAATAAAAGATTTTGATTCTGTAACTTCAGAGCTTTTACAACACTAAAGCTGCAAACAAACAAACATCCAGGCAAAGCATGTTCCAAGTCCTAAAGCAAATCCAGGCTGTTCGCACATTCACAAAGAATCTCAGATGAACTTATTCAGCCCTCAGGCTATGTCTAAACTATGAGCTAGGAGTGTGATTCCACCACCACCACCCCCCGGCTTGGAACACACATTTGCGCCAGCACAAGTATAAATAGCCGTGTAGCCACAGTATCACTGGTAGAGGCACAGCTCAGCTGTGTGGAGTATAAACCCACCAGCTTCAGGCGATGAGCGCGAACATGAGAATCACACCCCTAGCTCATAGGGTAGAGGAGACATAGCCTCAGTCATACTGAGCCTCAAGAGCTAAATGCTGGGAAAGGCATTTTTGCTTCTAGCAGTACTGTGCAGGAGTTCTTTCCTTGGATATATTTGTCTACTCTAGTTCTGACCAAAGCAAGTCAATGTTTAGAAGTATGAAATGCTTTTGTCAGCTTGTTACAAAATGGTGTACCAATTAAAGAAAACTGCATGTAGTCTGTTGCAGGTTACATCGGATCAACAGCCTTCATTTAATTTGCCTGATTTAAGCGTCAGGAGCAGAATTTCTGTTACTCTTGAAGAACATGTACATTTACATGGCAGCAGCATATCATCCTGGCAATATCAAGTTAAATCAGGGGGCGGGCCCGCAAAGAAACTGGGAACAGACCTTCACCATATTAGCTAGAATGTTTGTAATACCCAGTTCTAAACTAGTTTTTTGTAATTGTCCAAAATGTGTTTTAGTAATCGTTTTTATGTCCATTCTTCAGTCATACGGTCAGATCCATCTAACTGGTAATTTGTCCTAGATTATCTCAGTTTGTTTTGTGAACAAGTGATTCAACAGCCTATGAAAAGGGAGAATCTCATGTACTCCGTCTTTCCACAAAACGCCGTGGAATTTGTGTTTTCTATCATGTAGTCTTTGCTTACTTGCACCCAAATCAGCAGTTTACTTCCAGTTACAATTTTTATTCCATTCTATGGGATGGCCACTGGTTTCTTGTGAGTTGGGAGGATTGATTTTATTCAATAAATGTCAGTATCTCTCCACTTCTCCCTTCACTCAAAAGGCCACTAAAATAATTATCGTTTGTTAATGTTCAGAGCAGGAAGCTTTTAAAAAAAAGTTGCTTGAAAGCTAATAATGGTACATGTGCCACCTGCATGCACGCTTGTATGTTACTACCTCAAGCAAAGAATCCAGTTTTCCAGGTCTCTTTTGTTTTCGTTTGTATTACCGTAGCACCTAAGAGCTCTAGTCGTAGGCAAGGATCCCATTGTGCAATGCACTGTAAAAATATAGAATAAAGACTGTGATGCTTACATAGAAATTAAGAAAATAAAATCTATTTCTCAGTCAAATAGACATAACTTACGGAGTCAAGTGCCAAATTCTCATTCTGAGGGCTGCTCTTCAGTGGCCTCCACAACCAAGATATGGAGTACCTCCCAACCTCTGGCGGACAGTGTGTTCCTCTTCCACACAGAGGGAGGCATATATGGGTGGTGTCCTCGACTAAGTGACAGTAAAGGAGGAGGGCACACAAGCAGCCTGAATGAATCTCCAGGCTAACTACTCTGAAATAACTGTTAACTAAGGGTAACAGTGAAGGTGAAGATCTCTTCTCCCCATTGACTTCCCCTGCAAGCCTCATGCTGCTCCAACAAGTTTTATATTTCCCTGGGGCTGTAGTAACCTTTGCACAGCTCTTATCTGGGAAGAGTAAGATTCTGAGATCTGTTCATGGGTGATAGAGTTGTGCACCTTATTTATTTGGTTGTACCTATGCACCCATCCCCACGGCCTGGGTATAGTGCCTGTTCTCCCCTACACCTTCTACACTGAGTACTTAGGCTGGCTCCACTCCTGAAAGACCATTTGAGAGCTCTGGCTTTATTAATGAAAGGAGATTGACTTTGGCTTTGTAGCTTCCAAATGCAGGTGTCTGAGGCAGGAATAGAGTTTTACTTCAGGTTTTAATAGCAACAAACATCTTTTCATCCTCTGTGTTTTACAAGGATCTGAGCATATTAAATCAAATAATTATTCTGGCTGCAATGATGGATTTTAAAAATCATTTAATTAACATATAATTATTGAAATTTGCATAATTAATAAGCTGTAGCTTGCCAAAAGGCAAGCTTTTACTACTGATGAACCTCTGTTTGATCAAGTTCTCAATGTTTTAATTCTTCTAGATGAAAAATTAAAAACAGTGGTATAATAGTGCATTCATTTTCCATTAGTTGATCTATATAATATGGATGGAAGATAAAACACATGCATATAAAATACATTTAGCAGTTAATTATAGCAACAATAAGAGAATTACAAAACAATTTAATTTTTGACCATTTCCTTGCATTGACTAGGAATTCAACTCACTTATACATTTGTTTTATATCTCTTCAGTTTGTAGGGGTTTTTTTATATAAATGGCTATTAACTCCATAGCGATCATAATAAGGAAGCAATATGGGTAATGGTTATGACACTCCCCAACTCACTCACTCAGGGTGGAGCTGTGAAATCCAATACTATAAGAACAGCTAATATCATTTTGGCTTCATACTTCAACGGCTCTGAGTTGGAATATCATGCCCTAGAGAAAGGTCAACTTAATCCTCTGTGTTGTGAGTAGTAAGTAATTTATATAGTGTTTCCAGTAGAAAAGCAGTTTAATGGACCTGCAGGTAATGTTTAATAACTGAGAATGTAAGTTAAATTGACCAGCTGTTACATGTGTCTGCACTTGCTGTAATGGCATGTGAAATTGTGAGAAATTTCACACATTTTGCTTCAGTTTATTCTAATTGTCCTCTCACAATTAAGAGAACACCCTTTCTAAATTAAATGTAAATCCAGGGTTTATTGAAACTCAGTGTTCCTCAGTATGCTCACTCATCTTCAGGGCTGTGTTTTGAAAGTACTGCATAAAACTCCTTAACACTCAACTGAAACAGGTCTTCATTGCAAATGGCACACTGCGGTAAACTCAGACATAGCTTTTCTTTTCTTTGCACAAATGAGGTGCATCCGGGTAATCTATTTACTGATTTCACTTGGAAAAACTTTCAAAATAATAGAAGTCTGATAATATATATGTTCAGGGCTGTTTATAAAGAGGTTGGTGATCAGTTGTTTTCCATGAGCCAAGATGGTCAAGAAAGCAACCCCATGCTCTGGGTGTCCCTAAACATCTGACTGCTTAGAAACTGGGACTGGATGATGGGGTGGATCACTCGATAAAGTGCCCTGTTCTGTTCCTACCTCTGAAGCATCTAGCACTTGCCACTGTTTGAAGACAAGATATTGGGCTAGATGGAGCACTGGTCTGAATTAATATGGCTATTCTTGTGTTCTTAGGTACAAGGAGGACAAGAGGTAATTGGCTTAATCTGAAGCAGGGGAGATTTAGATTAGCTATTAGGAGAAACTTTCTCACTATAAGGATAGTTAAACACTGGAATAGGCTTTCAAGGGAGGTTGTGGAATCCCTTTCATTGGAGGCTTTTAAGAACAGATTAGATAAACACCTAGGTATACTTTGTCCTGCCTCAGTGCAATGGGGTTGGACGTAGATGTCCTCTTGAGGTCCCTTCTAGCCCCATGTGTTTATGATTTCTATGAATTTTAGAGGTATTTCAATGCTTAGCACATTCATTTTTTTCCTCTTTCCTGTGTGTGTTGCTTGAGAAACTGGCATGAAGAATCATCATTAGTGTAAGTCCTCAAAGTCCAAATCTAGTGACCTGACAAATGGTTGTCATGGAGAGGATTGTGAGGTCAGAGGATTGACTTCAGTTTTGAAAGAAGAAACCAGCCGTAGCTGGAACTCTGGAAAAAAAAATGTTCATAATTGCATAATGCAGCAATGAAGGGGTTATTTTCCTTTAATTAAAAATAATCAGAGTACCATTCAGGATGATTCCACATTTGAAGTGTTCTGTGAATCATCCTGAATTTATCACACTGAATATCACTGACTTAAGCACAGAAACTTGCAACATGCCCATCAACTTAGTATCTTGAGTGTCTTTGTGTGTAGATGGATGGACGTGAACAAAGTCTCTCATCTGTCTATATGTGAATTTGTGTGTGGTGTTTGAACTACCGGTAGTTAGTCCCTATGGTCTAACTATGCTCGCACTGTGGTCTGGTGACTGGGATACTGGATAGGAAGTCAGGAGATGTGGGTTCTATTCCCAGATGGACCCCTGATGTGGTGTGGCCTTGGGCAAGGCACTTCAACTGTGTCTTTCTCTAAAATGGGGATAATACTTGACTCTTCAGTGTTTCAGAATCTACAGATGAAGTGTTAATAATGCTTAGCTCTCATAACATTATCTCTATCCTGACAAATGGAATAATTAAATATTAATTAGCCCTTTAAGGTAGGCTACCATGATTGTTTCAGTTGAACAGTATTATTCAGCATTTCCATTACTTTGCATAATGTCATAATAGTAGTAATGGTGTGGTTTGATAATCATTCTGCCATTGGAAAGTAGCCAGCAAATGACCCTCTTTAATCTGATAATTCTACAAACTCATCTGAATTACTTCACTTGGTTAATTTAGTGCCACTAGGCAAATATTTGCTAAAGTGAAGTACTTAAACGACAGGAGCAGTCTCCACATAATCTCTATCTTGCATGCACTAATGTTTGGTGCTTTATAAGTGATCTTTCACCATCCATCTCTGTGAAGGGGTATCCTTTCCCCAACACAGTCATATATCTGGTGCGAACAGTACAGTATTTATCTCGCAGCCCACAGTCTGCAGTTTAAATATCCACAAATTTGGAGAAACAAGTGAGACAATATTATATTCTTTAATCTCTATTAGACATCTGCCTTGTGTATGGTTATCAAAATCTTGAACTGAATGTTTCTGTAACTAGTAGAGCTGGCCAGAACAGTTTTGCCAAAATGATATTTTTGTGAAATAAGCTATTTCATCAGATGTATCTTTGATGAAATTGTTGGGAAGGTTAGAGAGAGAGAGAGAGAGACGGAGAGAGAGAGAGACTATAGCCTGCTGCTTCGGGCACTGGCCTGAAATGTGGGAGACCCAGGTTCAAGTGCCTGCTCTGCCTGATTCAGAGCAGAGTTTTTCATCCCAGAACACTCTGAATTAGGGAGAACAGGGATTTGAAGCTGGGTCTCCCACATCCCAGGCCTGTGCCTGAAGTGGCAAACTGTAGAATGTGACGCACAAATGCACACACGTGTTTTTGACACAACTTAATTTTCACAAAAATGTTCAAATGGCTTTGGTTTTGTTCTGCTGTGAAATAAAAACAAATTTTGAAATCTCAAAAGTTGTCACAAAATGGAATTGTGATCCTCCGGTAAGGATTTCTTAGAAGTGTTTTATTCAGTAGTTGTTTTTCTTTAATGTTTTCTATTCAAGTCAATGTTTATAAATGTATAGTCATACTTCTGTGTTTTAAAAAATGTACCACATTCTATGCGAGTAAAATACAAGTTGGTGATAGTAAAGATTTGATAAGCACTCATGGGATGGATGTCTGCATTGCTTATGAATGTTGAAATCACAAGAGAGTTATATAGGTCATCCCAAATGATTAACAACTTTGTGCCATGCCATACCACCGTGTATTCCACATATGGCACATTCAACAGAGAATATATTTTAGAAATATTAAAGCATTTATTGAGATTACTACTTGTATCCCACCACTTACTAAGCCAGGCTTCCTGATGATCAGGAGTCCAACTTTAAAAGGCTCAGAGAGGAGAATTATAACTAATACATTAAACATCTAAAAATAGCCAAAAATAGCTCTTGTATATTTAAAAAATTTCTGCAATAGTAGTAAGTACATTGGCCTATTGGAAATGTTAGTGGGTAGAGGGTAGTTGAGGTGCATGAGTGTAACTTATCTGATCATATATACATTGCTTCTGTGTGTGCACGCATACATAATACAATATTAAACTAGTTGAGATCTAGTTGGTTTCAGTTAGCCATGATTGTTAGGAAAATAAGCAGTGGTGTGTTGTGTTTTTTTTTTGGGGGGGGCAGGGGGGGAAGTGCAGTGTTAAATAATAAACTGATCCTGGGAAAATGTAACTGGTCTTGATAAAAATCACTGTTACTAAAGTTACAGATATAGTCATGACAATAAAAACAGAAGAAATGGAAGGAAAGGTTTGAGTACAGAAGGCTCCAGCATACCGTATGAAAACTGTGATAGGGACACTTGCTGTGTGTATCAAAGGGTTCTGGAGAGAGTCCTCATTACAGTTAGATAAATAGCAGCTAAATGATTCTTCCATTCTGTAGTAAATTAACTAGAACTGCTAAAAATGTCTTGCATGCAGCTGTCTGTACAAATACAAAATAGTAAAAATTAACTGCTGGTGGAAGTCTTTCAAAATCCAAACAGACTAATAAAAGAAACAATCTAAGGACAGTTTATTAGCATATGTTAATATATTGTGGAGGATTTTCCCTATTCTTGATGGTTTATAGAACAGAATATCCATAGGAATTGCTGTTTCCATAATAGGCACACATTTTTAGATTCTGGAAAAAAATTAGTTTTCTATCATTCATCCACATTATTGTACAAATAATATGCTTTCTTGAATACTTTTCCTGGTTAGCAACCCAATTTAATCTTTCCTTCTAGAAAATTGTTAGATAGGGATTCTCTAGGAAATCAAATTCAGGGTTGTCCTTTGGGATGTTATTGGGTTGGTTTTAAATGGTGCTTTGCAAATTACTGAAATTTAGAACCAAAAACCACTGCAGAATTTTAGCGAATTTGCTATATAGTTAAAGGGATGTTGCTGTATTGGGAAGAAAATTAGGGTATGCCCAAGCAAAATAGAAACACTTGAAAACATTGTAGTGGAAAAGAGAGCCCAAGACTTGCTAATTCTGATCTTTCTGGCAAGATACAATTTGCACGGGGACGTTCCCAGTGAAGTACAGTATTTCACAATTTAGGCTGTAATATTGTCCCATGTATAATAAAATCTGGATTGTAGTATATACATAGAATGATAAGCCTGCATGATAAGTAACCCAAACATCTCATCTTTGTCTGAGAAGAGGCTCTCTGATACCAAGAAAACCTATGTAAATTTATTAGGGCTGTCAAGCTATTAAAAAAATTAATCACGATTAATTGTGCAATTAATTGCACTGTTAAACATTAATAGAATAGCATTTATTTAAATATTTTTGGGTGTTTTCTACATTTTCAAATATATTGATTTCAGTTACAACACAGAATACAATGTGTTCAGTGCTCACTTTATATTTATTTTTTATTACAAATATTTGGACTGTAAAAGAAAAAAACAAAATAATATTTCAATTCGCCTAATACAAGTACTGTAGTACAATCTCTTTATCATGAAAGTTGATCTTACAAATGTAGAATTAGGTACAAAAAAACTGCATTCAAAAACAAAACAATGTAAAGCTTTAGTCCACTCAGTCCTATGTCTTGTTCAGCCAATTGCTCAGACAAACAAGAGTGTTTACATGTGCAGGAGATAACGCTGCCCTCCTCTTGCTTATATTGTCACCTGAAAGTGAGAACAGGCATTCGCATGGCACTGTCGTAGCTGACATTGCAAGATATTTATATGCCAGATGCGCTAAAGATTCATATGTCCCTTCGTGCTTCAACTACCATTCCAGAGGACATGCGTCCGTGCTGATGACAGGTTCTGCTTGATATGATCCAAAGCAGGGTGGACCAACACATGTTCATTTTCATCATCTGAGTCAGATGCCACCTGCAGAAGGTTGATTTTCTTTTTTGGTGGTTCGAGTTCTGCGATTTCCGTATTGGAGTGTTGCTTTTTTAAGACTTTTGAAAGCATGCGCCACAGCTCATCCCTCTCAGATTTTGGAAGGCACTTCAGATTCTTAAACCTTGGGTTGAGTGTTGTAGCTGTCTTTAGAAATCTCACATTGGTACCTTCTTTGCGTTTTGTCAAATCTGCAGTGAAAGTATTCTTAAAACGAACAAGATGTTCTGGGTCATCATCAGAGACTGCTATAACTTGAAATATATGGCAGAATGCAGGTAAAACAGAGCAGGAAACATACAATTCTTTTGCAAGGAGTTCAGTCACTAATTTAATTAACACATTGTTTTTTCAATGAGCATCATCAGCATAGAAGCATGTCCTTTGGAATGGTGGCTGAAGCATGAAGGGGAATACGAATGTTTAGTGTATCTGGAACATAAATATCTTGCCGTGTCGGCTACAAAAATGCCATGATTCTTATCTCCCGTAATGTAAACAAAATAGTTTTTTTTAGAGTGACTGAACTATAAGTAGGACTGAGTGGACTTGTAGGCTCTAAAATTTTACATTGTTTTGTTTTTGAGTTCAGTTATGTAACAAAATAATTGACATTTGTAAGTTGCACTTCCATGATAAAGAGATCGCACTACAGTACATTTATGAGGTGAATTGAAAAATACTATTTCTGTTGTTGTTTTTACAGTGCAGATATTTGAAATAAAAATAATATAAAGTGAGCACTGTATGCTTTGTTTTGTGTTGTAATTGAAATCAGTATATTTAAAAATGTAGAAAAATATTCAAAAATATTTAATAAATTTCAACTGGTATTCTATTGTTTAACAGTGAGATTAAAACTGTGAGTAATCGCGATTAATTTTTTTGAGTTAATCGCATAAGTTAACTGCGATTAATCAACAGCCCTAAAATTTATAAGTGCACTTAAAATAGGCCAGCGTGATTGCCTGATAGCATTGCGTTGTTCAAGAACAGCTTCTGAGGTTTTCCTTAGTGGACTACGAGCTTCAGATGAATAGTTGAAATTTAACACTTGGCCCATGGAAAGGAAAAGACTGACGTATGCTTCATACTTGGGCACCCTCTAATGGATGGTTGAATATTACTGCAGCCTTGAAAGAACATGCTACTATTCGGTTCAGGATAAGAAAAGTGATTAATGTAGCCTCTTATAATTGAGGAAGGTACAACTTAGACATTGTCATTTCCCATGAAAGGGAATGTGAGCTTTCTCTCACACAACCGTGTCCCTTCCGCAGCTGAGCCCCACTTGGGCTCTTAGGACAGAGGGATAACTGCAGTGAGGAGAATATTAAACTCAGGATGGATGAAGGATTATTTTTACTTCATGTAACTTGAGACTTACATCAGGCTATGTGTATTGCTTAGTCCCACTTACAGGGTGTTGCAAACAATTCAGAGAAACTTCTCCATACCAAAAATTACAGGAGTTTGATATATCCTAAGACTGTTTTTCTGGGAGCAAAAGTTGTGTGTAGAAAGAAAGTAAGTTGTGGCACCTCAGAGACTAACAAATTTATTTGAGCATGCTCGGGGGTCGCAAAACTATGCGCTAATAAATTTGTTAGTCTCTAAGGTGCCACAAGTACTCCTTTTTGCAGATACAGACTATAACGGCTGCTACTCTGAAAGTTGTGTGTGTTAGTGTGGTCTTTACAGACTCAGGACACAGTGTACAGCAATGGTAATGTGTGGTGTTGTAGAAGCAGGGCCGGCTCTAGGCACCAGCAAACCAAGCACGTGCTTGGGGCGGCAATTTTTTTTTGCTTCGGCGGGACTCTGGGGCTCCCCCCCCTTTTTTTTTTGGCTTTGGGCGGCAAAAATCCTACAGCCAGCCCTGTGTAGAAGTATACAAAATGGAGCCTGATTTCTGTATGGGTTGCACAATTAAAAGTTTTTGAACTTAAAAATCAGTGCAGGACCTGGGGGAAACATTAGAACATTTTAATTCTGTGCTGAGTTCTGCCAGCAAATTTAATTATGAAAGATCATTGAGGTTAACACTGTTGTTGTTCTTCCCTCATGGGTAACCGTTTTTGTTTCTGGTTTTTTTTTTAAAAAGAGCTTATGTGGGTCAGGTTTCAGAGTAGCAGCCGTGTTAGTCTGTATCCGCAAAAGGAAAAGGAGTACTTGTGGCACCTTAGAGACTAACACATGTATTTGAGCATAAGTTGTAGCTCACGAAAGCTTATGCTCAAATTTGTTAGTCTCTAAGGTGCCACAAGTACTCCTTTTCTTTATGTGGGTCACTTGCTATAAACTTTCAGTGAATAGGGTCTCTGCTTTAATGGGTTCTTTTAATGAAAGAATATTAACAAGCTAAATATGTGCAAAATAGGTTCAAAATACAAAGACTGATCAGACCACTTAAGAACAGCTCAAATGTATGGTTAGATTCCTGCCCCCTCCCCCCCTTTTTTTTTTTAAATCAAGTTGCTGCTTTTAATGAACAGGATGAGATTGTTACAGCTAAGCACTTTTAACTATGAAAACTATGATTAGGTCATATTTATTACAATGAAAACCATTGCATAGCTTCTTATCTTACAAGTGTTGGTGGTTATACTGCTCTGCACATCAATAGCATTCACTGCACTTCTTTCATTTGAAGATCTCAAAAAACAATCAGTGGATTAAGCTTTTTACCACCCTTGTTGGGCTAGCTTTGCAATATTCTGCTTGCCCGAGGATGAGACTTTTTATAGTTGAATGAAATATTAGATTGTCCATCATTGAGTATATTTTGAGCTCAGGTACGAGACTGTGTTATGCCCACCTCACAGATTGGGAAACTGGGCTATTAAGTGGTTAAATGACTTTTCCACAGTCACACAGCAAATTAGTTGCAGAGCTAGGAGTTAAAATGCAAATCTAAGTCATCTAATGTATTTATCCTAAGAGTTAACTGCTTACACTTATAGGGGGTAGGGTGGAAGGCATTTGAATTGAAGCCAGGGTTTGCCATGGGGGAAGATGGTAATAAGAGAATTTGTGTAAGGTAAGGGAATTTAGTGTGTTGAAGCTTTAAAAAACAAGCAAACAAAAAACCTTGTAACTAATCAAATCTAAACCTATCAACCTGATAATTTTGTATGTTGTATCCTGTTTCCTCACCTTATCTTATCAGTCATTAGATTGCATGTTCTTCAGACAGGAAATGCCTTTGCTGTTTGGCAAGTGTCTAGCATATTTTGGGCTCTGCTGGAATCTAAATAATATTAATTTGCAAACTGGACACCATTAAATTAGGCTTGAATAAAGACTGCGAGTGGATGGGTCATTACACAAAGTAAAACTATTTCCCCATTCTTATTTTTCCCCCCCTACTGTTACTCACACCTTCTTGTCAACTGTTGGAAATGGGCCATCCTGATTATCACTACAAAAGGTTTTTTTTCTCCTGCTGATAATAGCTCACCTTAATTGATCACTCTCGTTATAGTGTGTATGTTCTCTGTGTATGTGTGTGTATATATATGCACACCTCTACCCCGATGTAACACAACCCGATATAACGCGGGTTAGCATACAACACTGTAAAGCTCCGACACGCTGCTCTGAGCAGCATGTTAAGGGTGCCGGGCCAGGCCAGGGCTGAGGGGTTAGATAAGGGGCAGAGGGTCTCAGGGGTGATCAGGGGCTCTCCCCCACCCCCAGGGTCTGGGAGGCAGGAGCTGTGTGTGGGGGTCACTTTTGGGGGCCCCGCAGTCCCAGAGTGACCCGGGGGATTAGTGGGGAGCCGGGAGCTGCCCGCTCTGCTTCCCTCGCCCTGGCCCCAGCCGTGTCGCTCGGGGGAGGGGGCTTGGGGGAAGGGATCCCCCCCCGCACTCACCGGCAGTGGCGGAAGTAGAGCAGTCCGGACCCAGCCCACTCCAGTCCGCCAGCTCCCCACCGCAGCTCTCTGCTTCCCGCCGCAGGTGAGTGCAGGACCTTGCCCTGGCCCCGTCGCTGGGAGAGTGGGATTGGGGAAAGGAAAGCAGAGTGGGCTGGGGCTGCGTCGCTCCGCTTCCCGCCGCCAGTGAGTACTGGGGCGTCCTTTCCCCAACCTCACCGGCGGTGGGAAGCAGAGCTCCATGGCGGGGAGGTGGCAGAATGGAGCGGGCTAGGGCCACGTTGCTCCGCTTCCCGCTGCTGCTGGTGAGTGCCTGTCGGGGCAGGGTGTGTGGATAGGGGTCGGAGCAGTCGGGACAGGGAGCAGGGGGATTGGGTAGGGGGTGGGGTCTGGGGGTGATTAGGGATGGGGGTCTCTGGAGGGGGCGGTCAGGGAACAAGGAATGGGGGGGCCAAAGCAAGTTCGATATAACGCGGTCTCACCTATAACTTGGTGAGATTTTTTTTTTGTCTCCCAAGGACCGCGTTATATCGGGGTAGAGATGTATCTTCCTACTGTATTTTCCACTGCATGCATCCAATGAAGTGGGTTTTAGCCCACGAAAGCTTATGCTCAAATAAATTTGTTAGTCTCTAAGGTGCCACAAGTACTCCTCCTTCTTTTTGGTGATACAGACTAACACAGCTACCACTATGAAACCTAAATAATATAGTATCTCTTGATTCTCACTCCTATACTGTAACAGTTTGAAGAGTCTTTGTTACTCTTCATGTTACTCTTCCTGTTAGCTTTTGCATTGGCATGTGGGAAGCATGGTTCAGTTTCATTCCTACACCCACTCCACAACTTGGTGGGAGCTGCATGTTCAAGCCAGGGTTGGAAAATGTTTTGTGTCACAGTGGTAGCACCTCTGAAGTGGCCAAAGGTAGGTGTGCTTTGGTATCTGAAGGAGTTAACTGGAGAAAAGAAATTGGAGGCTCATGCTTACCGTGGTAGATCTAGGAAGACAGAATCGCAAGGTTCTAGCAAATGTTTACTGTGATATTTCTAAGTCATACGTGCTTTTTAAAATTTCACCCTGGGCTTTTAAAGTTTAGGCCATAACTAGTACACTACTTTGACCCTTCTAGTTAAGATATTTCTAAATCACTTAGGTGCTTCTGAAAACGTTACCCAGGTGACTAACCCTATACATTCTGTAACTCCTAAGAATTCCATTTACGGGACTAAATGTATATTAGTTCTTGAAATGATAAATTAGAGGACAAATGGTATGCTCACCCATTGTGAGTTCTGTGAACAAGCAAGCAAGACAAATGAAAAATAAGCTGTGTTTCCTGTTTGGCATTCAGTTAGTCAGGCAGCTTTTACAGAGTTACTTTGACTGGTATTTGAGGCTGGTTATTAGTGTGCCCAGTGAGCCATGCATTCTTGGGGTAGCTGTGTTTTTAAAATAAAGTCTGAAAGCTTGATCTGCTTAATTCCACTAAACCAGAGTTCCTGCTTTTGGAGGCACTTTAGCAGAGCTTGTCTTTTCACTTTGTGCATACAGAGCTTCAAGATAAACAAAGCTTTCAGAATAAACATGCATTTCAGATTTTTCTGTTATCTTTTGGGGGCTGTGGAGGGGGAGATAGAATCAATAGGAACAAAATAACTAAAGAGACAAGGAATTTTATCTCCTGTCTGACCTAAAGGAAAGAACTGAAAATTGTATGACCTCTTGGAGATTTTCTTCAATACAGGGATTTCCCTTAGTGTTATCTCCTTTGCGCTGGATAGATGCCAGGATGCTCACAAATCTTAACAACTGATAGTTTAAAAAGTGGTTTCATATGTAAAGTGTTTTATTTTAAAAACAAACCCATCCCCTTGAGAGGCCATATGGTATGTTCCACAGATTACCTCTCTTCAAATCACTTCTAGAACCCTATCTGTTCTAAGGTGTCTACCAGTTTAATATTCATACACCCTTTCTTATTTGAACTGTACCCATTTGTGCTTTTATACTGTAAACTCTTTTGGACAAAGGCCTAGTTTCATTTTCTGTGTTCTGTATGTTTTGTTAGCTGTGAAGGTCTGTGTATGTACTGTATATGAAATGTAAATGGTAGATTAACTTTTTTAGATACTACTGTTCATAAAAACTAACTTATTTTTTCTCCCTAAAACTACACCATTGCAACTCTTGCCTGTCTAAACTAGCAAGAAGTGTTACTGATTTCAGTCAGGCTAGTAACATCTCCACAGACCTGATAAGTCTACTGATTTCCCCAGCTGACTGCTGATGCTTAGCCCAAAGTACTGGCAAACACAGCCAATCTATTGCTTTTTCTAGTGCTGGGCTCCAGTCCCAGTGCAGGGAGACTTTATATGAAATTGCAGTGATCTGCATTTAAGTATTCTCTATCTAGATGGTCTAAATTCAGATTAATCACATTCAAGTTTGAATTTGCTAGACCATCTTTTGGGGCTCTGCTCAGTCTTCTCTGAGGTGAGAAAGCAATTTTTTTTTCCCCTCAGGGCGGAAAAAAGAGGATGCTCAAGGATCCAAAAATATTTAGAATGCAGCCTTAATATGCTTCTACCAGTTCTTTCTGAAATACCTGTATAGATATGATGAACATGGCTTCACAATTCTGTATTTCCTTTTTCAGTATTAGGTTTGTTAGGCTGGAACTGAAAGGGATTTGTTTCCCTCATCCTCCTCCACCTTGGGGTTTGTCTGTGTGAAAGAGAGAATAAGGAAATTGAATATTGCAAATATGGCATGGAAATGCATTCAGTTGCCTCACACTGGCTCCAGTTTAAATGTAAAATGAAAAGGAATATGGTATTAATGTTTATGCCTGAATTCATGCAAATATATGGAGAGGTTTCAAAATTTTAAGACTGTGCTTGTTATGAGAGCAGGGATTCTCACCATGCTTTGCCACTTCTTATTGAAGGGTATCTTGTGGACATCTTCTGTCTCATTTGTGGTCATGCATCATCCTGTACCAACCACTGCAGTTGCTGATGTGGAAAAATATTTAGCTGTGTATTTCAATTGATTTGAATGTGATGTGTAAGATAATGCTCCCGTTAGAAACTTGACTGCATACTATATCCTGTATTCTATTATATACATTTAATAACACACAATGATATTAAAGCTATACATTTAATGAACTAAACAGGAGTAACCGTGTAGGTGTAGCCATGTGCTCCTGTGAACAAATGTTTGCAGGATTGGGCCCTTCATGTGTCAAGGCTAGCTTTCCCTTTTAGTTTCTGAGGTTTTTGAAAGGGGAAAGGAAAATGTTGACTGCTAGAATTATAGACCTTGTAAACACCTTGAACCAACCGGCACAGAACTGGTTATACATATCTGTAAAATTAACACTTCCCCCTATAAATGTACAATATAAAATTTTTAAATATGCTTGATTTGGATAAGCTTTGATAAAGGCCCTTTTATTGTAAAGAGTATGTCTAGGGACTAAGTTTAAAACTGGAGCCTTATTTTCCCTGTTAAGGCTTTCAAAAAGCGTCTGAATTTTTGCCCAGTATAAAAATATTCTTGAATTTTGGTTAATACGTAATGCAAATTAGTGAAGAAGATTTGCTCCAACTTTAAAAAACAAACAAAAAAAAACCCCACTTGGTCTGAGGACCAGACAGTCTTTATTGCAAAAGGTGATTATTATTTTTAAATTGAAAATGTGAAACAGGGTTTATAATGTTTTTTCAGCCTTAGCTACAGAAATCACAATTGGTGACTGCTATTATTATTGCATGCAAAATTTCCATTTTATATGAGGATTTATTTGTTCAATCATGATAAAATATAAAATGCATTGCTGAATGTGGCCCCCAACCCAAGTTTCTTAAATGTTATCATTGGATGTGATTTATTACTATGGTTATTATAATAACGTAATATGCATGCTGCAGTAGCACCCTTAGTTGGGACTGGTGCCCCGTTTATGTTGGCCTCTACACAAAGATATTCCCTGCCCTGAAGAATTTGGTCTAAGAAAAGTGACATACAAAGGATGGGGTATGGGGGCGGGATACAGTCAAATACATAAAATGCTTACCTTATTTTTTTAAAATAACCTTATAAGATGTTGACTGTCCTTACTGCCTCTCATAAGTTAACGGGAAGAATCATTTATAGTACAGCCACGTCCAAGAGTATCTGAAGAAAATGCAGCATGGTGCTATTGTTATTAACATGAAAATCTCCTTTTACCTCAAACAAGTCTTTGACATACTCCGTCCATGGAACTTACAGATCTATGTGATAACATTTCCTTTGCAAAACAGAAGCAACTGCTAACTTTTGCACTGAAGCCGCAGGGCTAACCAGAAAGCCTTGTGAAATTAAAGGCTGCCATCTCCTTGAAAGCAAATGCAAGAGATGCACCTTACCATTTTCGCCCTTCCTCCCATTATGAAGTCTCATATTGTCCAGATTGCTGTGGATCTCCTAACTAAATGAGTTTTGTAGCTCTAAGTTAACTTTCTGCCACTATCGTTTCAGGCTGATGACTGTGGGTGTTTGTGTATCCATTAAGCACGCTGCCAGGACTTGTCCACCACTTTATACCTCTCCCATTAAACGGCTGTCAGCCGGTTTACAGAGCTGCTCTCTTGCTCTGCATTAATTGCTGCAAGCCACTGGACGCAATGAAAAGCATCCATAAAAGAGGAGCACAGAGTTGGCATACAGGTTGCTAAAAGTAAATAGAAATGCCATGAGCAGTTAGGTCAGATTTCATATGTAGTCATATCACTGTGGTTAGCAGAAAGGAGGTGTCAATTTTTTTTTAAATTCTTCCTTTGCTCAACTAACCTCTCTCCTCCTATTCCTACCCCCCCCCCCAAAAAGGAAATGGTGTAGATCTAAACAAGTGCATCTTGGATAAAGCACTCTCATTAAAGTTGTATATAGCACCCTGCTGAGTTTTACGATTGCTTCTGAAATGAAAATCTGTTAGAATTAGATCAAACATTATCCCAGCTGAGATAAATAATGTGAAGAAGGTTAATGATTTGTCCATGAAAGTCAGCATATAAAAAGTTTACTACAAGGATGGGGTTTTCAAAGGAAATAGACTGGCAGTTGGATGTGGGTTTGAGAGGCTTCACCTAGTCTGCTTGCCTTTGAATTAGGTAGAAATAGCATGTAAAGTATTTTTTCAGAACTGGAGGTTTTAGGCTAAAGAGCTTTGTCTAATAAAGAGGCCTTTCAGCACTCACTTGGATGTTACTTATATGTATACAGGTTTTTTTAAAATGCTGAATTCAGAAATCTACTTATTCCTAGAAGGTCTAAACGAGATTGTGGCCCATTATGCTAGGCACTCTATAAATATGTACTGAGTCGGTCATTGTCTGAGGAACTTAGTCTAAAGAGACAAGATGGACATATGATGAAAGGGGAAACAGGCACACAGGTAAATTGATTTGCTCAAGGTCATACAGCTGGTCAGTTTCAGAGCAGGGACTAGAATGCACGTTTATTAAGAACTAGTCTGGGGCCCTATCCCCTGCACTACGCTGCCTCCCAAGAATTTCTGCTGTAAGAATTTTTCTGTCTTCACTTTCCTTTCCTTCCTTTCCCTACCCCTTCACATTTCTGCAGAGCTCTGAGTTGCTTACCCAATAAACCGCCTTCCTGAAGACCCACATTATCTATCCATCATTGTAGCCAAAGATGACAGGCTCTTCTGGAGGTCATTAGTGCTGCATTTTAAATTGTTGGGGAGTCTGGCATTCAATGATAGAAACTGAAAATGAAGGGCCTTATTTGTTCTAATTTTTCCTGGGAATTTATCGGTATTTATTACTACAACAAAGACAGCTGAAAATTGGTGAAAAAATTAGTAATAATTTTTCTAGGTAAATATCGGGGTTATTTTGGTGAACGGAAGGACGGAGGGAAAGTATTCAGCAGATTAATACTTTGATGAACAGAATTCAGTGTGGTTTGCTGCAGAACTAAAACAGAACTCAAAACACAATGCCACCTCTGAGTTGAAGAAAACAATGTCTTTTAATCCCCCAATAAAACTTTTGAATACTTCCTTGTGTTCTGAAATGTATTCTGATACAGATTTGCATTTTCTTCCCATTTTAGTGTCGGATTTTTAAACCGTTATCTGCTAACAGCTTGAAATGTATATGCAGTGGCATGAGATTCATCAGTATGTTCAGATGTGCACGCGCTTCAGAGCTTGCATGCGTGCCTGTTTGCTGTGTATTGTCTAAACTAATATATAGCTTTACTTCAACAGGCAGCTTTGTATATGCACACAACCTAATGTATTATAACACATATATCTCATGCAATGTACTGTATGTTCTTAATAACACAAGTTTATTTTTTATATATTTGAATAATACAAAAGTAGGTCGAAAATCGGGCTGGGAGAAACAAATATTTGTAAAACCCCAGATTTTTTGGTTAAAAATCAGTTTAAACTGAAAACGAAGGGGCTTAATGATAGCACACTTTTCTTCACAACCTCTTTTCCCCTCAGGAGCTAAGGTTGCTGCTTCCAGTCATGAAAGAATTAGTTTGTCTTTTTTAAGTCTAAAATTGTTGTCAACTACTCAGATACAAGTTAATGTGTTTCTGCATTTTTCAGAGATGTAGGGTGACCAGATAGCAAGTGTAAAAAATTGGGATGGGTGTTGGGGGGTAATAGGTGCCTATATAAGAAAAAGCCCCCAAAATTGAGACAGTCCTTATAAAATCGGGACATCTTGTCATCCTATAGAGATGCTATGTACAAATACAGGTATTTAAATTTAATCCTGGAGGTGAGAATAAGAAATCTGGTTTGTCACAAGCTTTTTGATAGGGGACTCAAAATGCAGCAATTTCAAATTCCTTTTAGGGCCAAGTTTCTCTTGCTTTATAGACACAGTGGCTTCATTGTTACTTGAAAAAAACAAAGCTGAATTGCATTCAAACCAGCTGTGGAGGGAGGAAACTGCTAGATACAAGGCCTAGCAAGTGACACTGACATTTATTGTTAGTTCACTGTTAGAATGTTGCCAGACTATTTTGAATCCAGCAATCTGTAACACTGTAAAAGACATCAGTATTCTTTTAAGTTTTGTCATTTATTATTTGGCCTAAATGACTAGCGATTAATTTTTCCTTTTCAAATAAGATGACTTAGATTGTTAATAGTCCCTTGGTAAGAGATCACTATGGGACTTGAATGAAGCAGAGAACTTTCGCTAAGGGTTTTTTATTATGCAAACATGAAAAAGCGTTCTGTACACGAAGGCCTGGAGTATACAGTGGGTCAAGTTGTGCCTTTTGGGCCAGGGAGGTGCAGCTCCATTGACTATGTTGATATTATGAATTGAAGAGCAGAATTGGACCTAAACATCTTGCAAGATGAAATTCTGTTGTTGCAAACAAATGGAAAGAGCTTCTGTGGTCTTGTAGAAAATGTAGCAAACGTTCAAACATAAACTGGGCTTCCCATGTTCACCAGGAAGGTATGTTGTATGAGTGGGTTATTGAATGCACACATTAACTGCTGATCATGTAAAGAGATTATATATATATAAAGAACAATGTATTTTAGGGTTAGGTTTATGTATTTTGAGTATTTTTGTGACTATTTTTAGCAGTTGTTGCTTCCTTGTCTCCCATGAATCTATGATGAAAGTTCAACAGTCATCTGCATTGTGATGTTGCGAAATCTATTAATTCTTTGAGTTCATTGTGACTTTCTTAGAAAAAGACAATTGCCTTTTAAGCATAACTTTTTTTTAAAAAAAATCCAGTATCTCATACTTTCTGGTGGGAGTTGCTGTCCTAAGGAAAGATGAATTTTGTCTGTTGGATACCCTATAATTTTTCATAATTATTCTTGATGTTCTCACCCAATAAACAAGACTGGCAATTTATTTCTATCCTCTGAGGAAGCTCATAGTTTAATGGATGAAACATCAGACATAATGAAGAAAAATGGCTTGCTGTACACACCAATGTAAGAAATGCATCTTTATGAACTTTACGTGTTCAGACTTAGATATAGTCAAAAGGTCCACTTTAGTTTCTAAATTTCATCAGTCCTACGCATTTAAAAATACCATTGCATTTCACTCCCGTATGAACCAAAAAATAACTTCCAGTTTTTCCTTTCCTTGCCTGTATTCCTTCCCAGATTTAATCTAATCCTATTCTGTACAAACTTTCTTGTTTGGATTACATCTTAAAATAAAGAGCTGTCTTTCGGGTATCTGCATATCCTCTCCAGAGGAATATGCATATTGTCAATCACCATTAATTGCCGTTATATGCCCACAGATTGAGGGAAGCATATCCCAAACCACTTTAGTATTGTGTTCCACTCATGCAATCTCTAAAAGTTGCAATGCAAAGCTGTTTATAATTAAATTAACCTCCAATCAGAAAGAGAAAACGTGTTAAATTTTCAAAAATAGGTAGGTCCCTGTTCAAAGTGACTTGTGGGCTCCTATTTGCCTAAGTCAAGAGGACATAGGTTCCTGAATTTCTTAGGTGTTCTTGAAGGTTTTTCCCTGTATATAATGCTGGTTTGCGTTTTAACAGTGAATTGGAATACAGTAGCTGAAGGCTATTTAAGAATCTAAATAGAATAGGCTCAAATAATAGAGAATAGAATAGGCTCAAATAATAATATTAGTAGCAGTACTGTGGGAAAAATAGGTCTCCAGTCAGAGAAGAAGGGATGGTCCAGTGATTAGGGCACTAGTCTAGGATTTGGGAGCCCCAGCTCCCCATTTGTAAAATGGGGATAATAGCACTGTCCTACCTCATAAGGGTTTTGTGAGGATGAATATATTTAAGATTGTGTGGCACTCAGATACTGATGGGGGCTATACCTATCTAAGATAGAACCAGGAATGTGTTGAATGCTGTACAAACAAAGAGAGACAGTTTTCTGCCCTAAAGAGCTTCCAGTCACATGCACACTAATACAGAATTCACTTCCTCCTTTTTTATTTGCCAAAACCAGCATTCAGAGATCTATTTTCCTTGCTTTTGTACAATGAAGCATGACAGATACCTTCAACAGTGTGGAGACTGCAACATCTTGCTCTGTTCTAGGTCCCCTCAGTTCTTTGGGGTAGGGTAGGGGGCTCAAAATCCTGAATTCAAGTCTTACCTGCTAAGTAAGAGAGTAATTTACTTTCTAAAATTTTGTTATGTACAGTATTTGTAATTTGATTGCATGTCTTTTGTTAATTAAAGATCTTAAATGTTTTGTTTCGCTATTAATAAATCAGTGCAAGTCACAAGCAGAGTGGCCTGTTGCAGAGTTACAAATCTAACTTAAGCATGTTTTGAGTTAGTATATTCATTAGTGCATGAACCTGTAACTGAAACCTTATGGATGGATGAGGAATTGAGTTTTGTTTCCCTTATGACTAGACTGTGATGTAGTTGATATATCCCTTTTACAGGCACCCATTGTTCCTCTTTAGTGAACCTTGACTCAGAAATCAGAAGTTCAGATTTTAAACCAATGTAATAACTCTAAATCCAGTGGTCCCCAAACTTTTAATGTCGCGTCCCTGCCCCCCTTTTGTAATGCAATCTGTCCATGCCACCCTGGGAACTGCGGTCGGGGCCCAGGGTTGGGGGCAGAGCTGGGCTGGGTGGTACTCCCTCCCTGACCCCCTGGGGGGGCTGGTCTGGACCCCGAAGTGCCCCCCATGTTCCTCCACACCCCTTTAGGGGACACACACCCCACGGTTTGGGGACCGCTGCTCTAAATTCATTAGTGTGTTCAGACAAAAGTTCCAGATCTCATCGGCTCCAAAGAGTTTATCAATATAAATTGTGTGTCCCTATGGTTTTTTTTCCTTGGATAAATGCTTCTTAATACCTTGAAAGATCTCCTTTGCAAAGTTCTGTGATAAATCGTTCTCTGTTCTTCTAAGCAACACTCTTTTATATACAGAAATATTTTAATAGAGATATATTGTTTGGTTTACTTAGAATTAAACCTATAAAATATTAATGAATGTACCAAGGATTTAAAACCCCAGTGGTGTCTGTGTAACTTATCTGACTTTGAGTATCGGGGGAGAGTCACAGAGAATCAAAGCAAAATTTTGAAGAAAAACTGTTCTTCATGGCTGGCTGCCTTGGTAAGTATAAAATATTAATATTTCTACAAAAGGCTGCTGCTCTCAACAGAGGCTATGCAACCAATCTGGATATCTGAGGGGAAAAGGTTCTGAATCAGCAAAAGCAAAAGAGATCTCACCGAGGCAGCAAAAGTAATTCATGCTAGCAGAGCTCTCTGAAGCCAAATGCAGTGGTTGCCACTCTTTTGTGCTTTCCTTTACTCCCTGTGGAGTGTTCTAGATGCTCATTGCTTTGGCAGCTTCCCACTCTGTGTGTAAACATGGGTGGTTTGAATTAGTTTCGGGTTTTTTGTGTTAATTGTTCTAAAATACCAAGCAGAACCTTTTGTAGTTTTAAGGAATATCTTTACTTAGCATAAGAACACAGCTTGTGTTTTAGATACTCCTGTTTTCTCCTGTCTCCTACTGTCATCACCATCATGGCACTTGGTCTCATCATTCAGAGAATTATTTTTCGCAGTTCCTTTGGTTGTTTCCCACTTCTAACATCCTACTTGAGCTAGTCAAAACAAACCACATTCTACCCCACCTGGATGCAAAGAAGCAGAAAACCTGTCAGTTAAGGGTATATAGTACATTGAACATCAGCCCATTCTCTTCCTTTGTTAGAACTTTATTGAGCAAGAAAATTTGTAATGGATAGGCTAAGAGAAGAAAATAGCAAACTCGGACCCAAATGGACATAGCTAGTAATAAGCTACAAGAGACAGGCTTGTTTTAATATGCTGTTTGAAGCACTTTCTGGCCAAAGTCTGGCAAATACTTAAGATACTAAGACAACTAAATGGCAGAACAACAAGTTCTGTCCTCTTCTTCCAGAATTCCATATCTTTTTCAAAAGAAATAGAGTGTGACCAGAATTTAGGGTGGGTTCAGACATGGAGACAGATGCCCTGGAAAGTGCAGAATCTCACCAGGGGCAATAGAGAGAGTTTCCTTGCAGAAGATTTATCTGCAAATCTCCTGCTGAGAAGAGTTAAGTCCAGAATGCAAAGAAAATTCCAGTAAATTTGTGTTCTTGGAAGTACCAGGAGTAGAATTCTTGGTTACCTTCTTCCCGGACAATGGAAAAGAATGGCTATTATCCAGAATTTCCTGTACTCAACAGTAGTGCTAGAAATTTGGCTGGGCCAAAAGGAATGAGTTCTAAGGAGTAGCCATTGCATACCATTTCTCATCTAGGTATCCAAGTCAAAGGTGACACAGTACAAATCTCGTTATCACCATGTAAACTTCTGGCATTGCCCGCCTAGCAGGTGTGGGGGCATGAGGAGTACTGGGATCAGGCTGGCCTAAACTCATAAAGGTTGCTTGAAAGGAAGGACGAGAGTGTGGACAAAAGTATCTGCTCAGAGTATCCAGAATGATATGCAGAAGGAGTAACTGGAACTCCAAAAACAGAAGAGCTTTTTGCAAAATGACTTAGGAGTGGAAGATCTAGTAAATCCTTTTCTCTGGGGCCCTTGATTTAGTGAGGAGTCATCTAGGAAAGAGTTTCTCAACAATTAGTCTATGGACCAGCACCAGTTCCTGAAATCTCGCTGATACAGTTTAGGAAGGCAACAAACTAGACCCGGTATCAAAAAGATTGAGAAACACTGGTCTAGGGTGTTGAGAGGATGTGTTCTTGCAAAACTCAAGTGTCTTCTCCATGGCCTTCTCAAGAGCTTCCCCCTCAAAAGTGTTACACCTCAGTAAGGAAGGAAGCTGTCAACTTAGATTTTGCACTTCTGAGCTATAGCTTCAGCCAAATGTGTCTTGGGGCAACCATAGAAACTCTTCTGGATCTGGCATTGATGCTAGCTCTGTTCAAAGGCTTCATAACAGAGGTACAAGAGCTCAAGCGGATCCACATATCCTTTTAATCTGGCTCTGCATGGGAGAGTTAGTGTATGGACTGAGAGAGACTTTTCTAGGTCCACTTGGAGGGCCTTGGAAATTGGAGTTAGTGGCAATTCTGAGGGTCAAAGGGTACCTAACAAGTCCAGTGTAGGACAAGCTTGTAGCTATACTTTTGTATCCAGTTATTTTTGAAAATGTGGAAATCCCATAAATTTCTTTTCTCAAGCAGAGAAACCTTTTCTCTACCTGTTCTTCTAACCAGTCAGTTCTATCCATTTACAATCCTCTGTAATTTTTCAGTTTGTGTGAAATAAAGAAATCTAGGCCAGGAGGCCATACTTAAAATAGCGTGTGAGTAAGGCTTATAGAATCCACTTGTCTGCTGGATAAATGTAAACTTTATGAGGGTGATGAATTGGACACAAGCATCAGAGATACTGAAATACATTTTTTGGCACATTTGAATATGGGGTGAGCTGATGAAAATCAAAAAGGCTTTATCTCATTTATAGAATGGTCTTGATAAGTTCTTGGTATATGTAAAGTTCTAATAATAGGTTCCACTATCTCCCATCTAATTTTATTTTTATATCATAGTTAAAAAAGAAAAGGAAATGAAAATGTAGAACTACAAATTTCCTGACTGTTTTTTGTTAAATAAAAGTAACATGCAGTATACACAAATGGTATTTTTAAGGTTTTGTTTGGATGGCCTTGTCTAAGCTCATTTGCACATGCTGATCCACATCTACTTTATCTGGTTCAAAAGGTGAAACCCGATGATTCCTGGGGAGTGCTTTTTATCTCTTGGGGTAGGAAGAATTTTCAAGTACTAATTTTTACTCTCATTTGGAAACAAATATGTCAGTTAAATGTCAGACTGAATTTTAAATTTATATCTCTAGGTTTGTATTTGTCTGTCGAGTCCAGGAACATACTTGAGAATCAAACTGAAGGGTCACTGTTTCATTTATATCTGCCAATTTATATTATAGATTGTACTAGCTTTTAAAGACACTAACACTGCTTAAAGAGCAAAAAAACTGCATGGACACTGATGTCTGCTCTGCGTTTTATCAAGATGCAGGCATTACTCTGAAAGGGTTATGCATATTCCAGTGTTCTTCCAGTGTGGGGCATTTCTGCAGTTTCAGCAGTAGTTTTCAGAAATGTCTCTTGTGCAAATGTTCTGATATTTGTACTTGATATTTGGCTAGACTTTATTTTGTGGATTTCAGATGAGTCTTAGGAGCTAGGATGGAATCTCACCTACTTAAGGTTACTTCCAGACACTGATCCCCAGGTCAGCAGCATAACCTCCTACAAACAGTTATTTTCCTCTTGTTTGAACTACAGTGTTTTTATAACATTAATGGAGAAGTAACCTGGGTGTGAACTAGAGAAAGATCTGTGAAGTGGCTGAATTTGAGCAAGATACACATTAGAAAAGGCAAAAAGAAAAGGAGTACAGTGTATTTTCCACTGAATGCATCTGATGAAGTGAGCTGTAGTTCACGAAAGCTTATGCTCAAATAAATTTGTTAGTCTCTACGGTGCCACAAGTACTCCTTTTTCTTTTTGCGAATACAGACTAACACGGATGCTACTCTGAAACCTACCATTAGTAAAGGTAGACATGTTAAACCACAGAGCCAAACTTTCAAATTCTGATTTTTAAAAACAGATACAAATGATGCTTTTGGAGATATTTCAGTATAAATAAACCACCCAGGTTGACGGTTGTAGCACTCAGTTCTTTACTGCATCAGATGAGCTGAATGAATTGTATACTTTCAGTCTACTCTCACTGAACTTGTAAGGAAGACAATAGAAATGCACAAGTACTTTCTCAGGAAAGGAACCACGAGTTAGTTTGCTCTTTGTAGAGCCAATGAATTATTTGGGTAATCTCATCCTAGCAGTTAGATCTCCATCTACCTCAAACACCATGTGATCGAGCATAATTTGGTATAATAAACATTTTCTGCTTAGGCCTGGACAGGTTGCATGTGGCAGCAAATCAAGTTCCACGTCCATTGGCAATGCTGCGTGTGCGCTCAGTGGCAGAATAATCACTATATTCTTCACCCTGCACTGCTCCAGCCAAGATAGTTAAGGCATTGTACAGCTAAATTAAAAGAAAACAAACTTAACAATGACAAACATAATAAAATTGCCTTCCTGTTTTTTCAAAGTTGAAAAGAGACGTTAGTGGTCTGGCTGAGCTTGAATCAGTTTCATCTGAATTCGAGCCAGGCACACACTTGTAAAGGAAGACATATGTTTTTTTAAAGTTAAATAATAAGTTCTCCTTCCCACCATAGTCGTTCAACTATTCGCCCTATCCATCTTCCCTACTACCTCAGTATACTGTAACTTCAACTTGGATGTCCTTACGCACCTCCCTGCTGACTGTAAACCCCTTCCCTTTGTGTAAGTGATAGGATAAATATGTGAAATAAGTAGTTGACTTTGACCTGTTGTCTGATTCCTGGCTTTGTCACATATTTCTTGTGTGAATTTGGACAAATCATATCTCTTTATGCCTAAATTTCCCAAGCTGCAAAATAGACAGACATAATACAGCTTTGCAAATTATCATGAAAACGTATGAAGATGGGCTCAAAATCTACTTAGCAATGGTGAATAACCTAATACATCATTCAACCGTGGTGGGGTGGGGGACACCCTCAGCTGAGTAAAATATGGTAAAGATGGGACAGTACTCCAAAGGGGGGAGGGGTGGAGATTTAATTCTTTATAAAGCATTTTGAGATCTTCAGATGGGATGTGTTATAGAAGGTAAATTATTATCTCCCATCATCACCACCGCTTCTTCCTTCTCCTCAACAGCAAGCGAGTCTTTGTATTTTAAAACTTTATTTAAACTTGCAAGTTTAAATAATATGGTATGGTTAGGAATCACCATTGAGGAAGCATATTTCCCTCTGCTGCATTAGTGGTAACTTATTAATACATACAGTTCTGCACAGAATATAATGGCTGCAGCGACACCAGCATGGCTATCAGTATAAATCCAATAGCAAAGTAAAATGAATGTGCATCCTAATATTAAATGTATGGGAATAAAATCTTATAATTGAAAGTTGGGTGTCTGTAACCACAGTGTTTATACCTGCTGCAGCTGACAGGGTTTGATATGGTCTTTGGGAATTGAGGACCAAGGAGACAGTCACACCTGTGGTGCAGCCAAGATTGTATTATGCTCTGAACTGAGAGATTTAAATTGAGGAACAGACTCTAGATAGCAGTTCCTGAGTGCATTGCCAAGGTCATGAATTGGTTACCCAGGGAGGAGATGGAAATGAATGTATGGGCTGCATTTCTGCTGCTAGCTTATTCTTAGTTATTGTTAAAGTCATCAGAAGAAAGCTAGAAAATAACTGAGAACATTCCTGCAGAAATGCTCCCACAACTCAAAGTGCAAGAGGGTCACACACATAATGAGAGATCAGAGATTAATCTTTATTGTGCTTGATGAGACTCAATAGAGTTGTTTTGGAATATCTGTAATACATAACTAGGACCCTATCAAATTCATGGTCCATTTTGGTCAATTTCATGGTCATAGGATTTAAAAAATTCTAAATTTCATGATTTCAGCTATTTAAATCTGAAATTTCACGGTGTTGTAATTGTAGGGGGCCTGACCCAAAAAGGAGTTGTGGGGGGGTCACAGGGTTATTGTAGTGGGGGTTGCAATACTGCTACCCTTACTTCTGCGCTGCTGCTGGCGGCAGCACTGCCTTCAGAGCTGGGCAGCTGGAGAGCAGCAGCTGCTGGCCAGGAACAGAGCTGCCATCAGCAGCAGTGCAGAAGTGAGGATGGCATGGTATGGTATTGCCACCCTTACTTCTGCACTGCTACTGGCAGGGCACTGCCTGCAGAGCTGAGCAACCAACCAACAGCTGCCGCTCTCCGGCCACCCAGCTCTGAAGGCAGTGCAGAAGTAAGGGTGGCAATACTGCAACCCCCCTAAAATAACCTTGTGACTGCTCTGCAACTCCCTTTTGAGTCAGACCCCCAATTTGAGAAACGCTGGTTTCCCCCGTGAAATTATACAGATTTCACTGGTGGAGACCAGATTTCACGGTCCATGATGCGTTTTTCATCGCTGTGAATTTGATAGGAC
This sequence comes from Natator depressus, assembly GCF_965152275.1. Classification (NCBI taxonomy): domain Eukaryota; kingdom Metazoa; phylum Chordata; order Testudines; family Cheloniidae; genus Natator; species Natator depressus. The sequence goes on from NC_134236.1 coordinate 151,155,840, forward strand.
CCTATACATAACTAACTTTGAATTCTTTAAACTTAATATGTTGTTTGTTCTCCAAGACTTTTTAACCATCAACGTGGAATCTAATTTTGGGTGGAGCTCAACAATCAGTGGACTGATGTAGTAGCCTTAAAGTTCTTCATGTAGGAAAAATGTACCTACTTCTGTTTTAGTGGAGCTACCATTTCAGTTTCCTAACAATCACTGCGTATATTACCTATTTTTTTGTTTGATTATATATAATTTAATATAAAATATATTTGTAGTTTTAGATATGGGTTCTGGTAACTATAAGTGAGTCTAACTTGGCCCGTTCTTCCTTAGCTTAGTTTGTTTCCATGTTTTCCTGCTGTGTTGTTAGCACTCTGTGCTAGAAATAAACACTACAAAGACTCAGTAGCAAAATAAGTGGATTCTATTGCCAGTTGAAGGTTATGAAGAAAGTGAATGGCTCTGCTATACCTCTTCATACGAGGAAGGTCGTCTTTCCCTTCCATCTTGCACTGCCCGAAGAACCCTCTTTTTGTTGCTTTTTGTTTTAAACCCTTAGGAGTTTATAAGAATATAGAGCAGAGGTTCCTAAACTTTACCATGATAGTCCTCTCCTAAGACCCTAAGAAACCAATCCATCTTCCTAGTTAAATACTTCTAAAAGCATTGAAGGGGTTTATTGACCAGAAAAACTTAAATTAAAGGAAAGGTTCACTTTAACAAGATTTTAAAAATGAGGATGATGCAGCAACATAAAAAGTCTTCTGGGTCATTTAGGTGAAGGAGAGCAACATAAGAGAAAAAAAGCTACCTGTAAAATATTCACTGTTCAATGGAGGAGGTGTGTCTTTGCTGATCCACAAGTAACATTCATTCAAGGGAGAGGTTTGTGCACTTCCATTCTCATTTTTCTTAGGCTTATTTCTGCTTTCCCAGACAGGTCAGCCTTAACATTGGAGCAACTCAGAGTAATGGAAAAACTTTAACTATATTGCGGCATCACTTAGAGAATCCTGCTCTAGTGTCCAAAGTATAAAGGAATTAGCAGACCTTGGATATATAATGTGTTAGATATATTTTCAGAGACCTTTACTGTAGCTAGTTAAGTATGAATCAGTCTTCCCTTTTTTCTAAGTGATACATCCAGGAAATCTTTCTGCTGTCTTCTCTTCCCCAATATTTCCCCATATCCTCCATGTCCTGTTCTTCTCTGCCCAAAAGAGCTGTAAAGTCTAAGCCGGGGTGGCCAACCTGTGGCTCCGGAGCCACATGCGGCTCTTCAAAAGTTAATATGCGACTCCTTGTATAGGCACCGATTCCGGGGCTGGAGCTACAGGAGCCAACTTTCCAGTGTGCCGGGGGGTGCTCACTGCTCAACCCCTGGCTCTGCCACAGGCCCTGCCCCCACTCCATCCCTTCCCGCCCCCTCCCCTGAGTCTGCCATGCCCTTGCTGCTTCCCCACCAAAGCCTCCTGCATGCATGAAACAGCTGGTTGGGAAGGAGGGGGAGACACTGATTGGCGGGGCTGCCAGTGGGTGGGAGGCGCTGGGCGCGGGGGGGTGGGAGGGAGCTGATGCAGGGCTCCTGACATATTACAATGGCTTTTTGGCAATGTACATTGGTAAATTTTGGCTCCTTCTCAGGTTGGCCACTCCTGGTCTAAGCGTATGTCTGCACTACAGAGACTATACTATGCTATGCCATTTACAATATGGGGTTATGACACAGCCTTCACTGCTACACTGGGTTTCTCCACCAGTACAGGAACACCACCTCCCAGCACTATGGTAGCTATGTCGTCAAAAGAATTCTTCCATTGCTACAGCTGCATCTACTCTGCGGGTAGGTCGGCATAGTTACGTCAGTCAGGGTGGTGGATTTTTCACACCCTTGGCCAGTAGAGCTATGTCAGCCTAACTGTTAAGTGTAGACTTGGCCTAAGATCGGCAAGATGCTAAACATGCCTTTTTAAAAAAACAGTCTGACTTATAACAGTGATTGTCTTCTAACTTCATATAGCAACCTTTCCCAAACTTTTCATAGTTGAACCCTGCTTCGAGAAAATGAAATCAGTTTTGCCTCTGCAACCCAGCCATGTTTTGTCAAGGTCCTATCCACTTTAATTTATAATACATTTTTCATGCCCCACCTTCCATCCTTTAGGAAACTAATTCATACAGGCTAGCAGCAAGGTGATGCCACTACCCAAGTTTTCTTCCTATTGGTTAAAAGGTAAGAGCAGAAACGACAATGTGTTTTGAAAAACTTCACATTATTCTACTTGCTTTGTTACTAATATGGAAGTTTTTGGAACTTGTTCCATGCAGAACTTTCTGGGAGCTTTCATCTTGTTTTAGTCATGGTTAGGGAAGAGGGGATGTAGGATTTTCTTGCCTAGAGATGTAGTGGTTTAAGTGAACCATCCCTGACCCATCTAGATGCTGAAAAAGGTGGAAATTGAACTGCTGGGTTAGCTACTGAGTTTGGGGTGATAAATCGAAAATGACATTCCATTTGCAGTAGGTTCAGTTTGCTATGCAAATAAGTGTGAAGTGAACTCTCGTACAGTGCATATGCACAGCGAGGTGGTATTAAAGTAATTCTTTTATGTGGACTTGGAAGCTTATTCCTTACTGATGCTGATAACTGAAGACAGTGAATGAAATCATTTTATGAAACTCATACTAATAGAAGGGCTTCCCCTGGTGGCACAGATGAAGTAGTTTAATCTGTTCCTACTATACTTGCTTATCCAAAAAGTGCAAAGGATCTTTTTTTACTCTTTGCTCCTGCAGATCAATTCTAACTACTTTAAACAGAGAGAGAGAGAGTGTGTGTGTGTGTGTGTGTGTGTGTGTGTGTGTGTGTGTGTGTGTGTGTGTGTGAGAGAGAGCAGTGATTCAGCTCTGCCTGCAAGGATTATTCACACTTCAGTTTACTTTACATTTCATTACTTATTCTGAATTTTACCTGGCGATCCACTGTTACTTTCCTGTTGTAATGCCTATAATTGTTTGTACTCAGTGCACAGTTAGCCATTGTTTGAGTAGAAGGGCTTTTAACTATTTCTTTTATTTTACTAGATGCAAAGTAGTACTGTGGGTATATTTTAATATTTTCCCTAAAAGCTTTCCACGGATGGTTGAATCAGTCATATCATGCTCCTGTAACATCTTTAGCGTTCATCTAAAGCTGCTGCATGGAACAATTATTAATAGCTCAGATATTTAGGAATAAGCAGAGTTAAACAAATACTATTTTAAAGGATACTGTCAAGTACTCTTGTAAAGAAGATTTTGATGTCTTTTGTTTGCTGTTGATAAAACTGTAGGAAATTTAACAAACTATCTTAGAAGCTTGACACTGGCATTTTTTCCTGCCAGTTTTCCTCTCTGTTTGGTAAACATTTTGGTTTTTTTCTGCCTCTTCTTTTTAATAGAACTGAAATCAGTGTTGCCTTTCTTGAACCCCACCTTTAACATGGAGAGCACCTTAAAAGGCTCAGTCAGCTTTGTTTGTTCTTCATTGTACCTGATGATAGGACAGTCAGTGGATGTTTGTAAATTGCTGCTGCAGGGCCAACAGGAGGAGCATGAAACACCTGTGGACCCTACAAAAATAAGGTTCCCAGTTGCATGGCCATGAGACTGCTACACTTTTAGAAACATACAGCCTAAACACTGACCTCAGTGTCCTGATTTATCTGCAGTTCCGTAACACTGCAATAATTTAATTAGTGAAAAGTTTAGGCCCAAAATTTAAAACTCTGAGTTTAAAGTTGGCACTGTATTGCTATAGAGGCTCCATTTAAGGGATTTCAGATCCAATGGTCCCAACAGGTAAGACTTGTAGTCCAAAGCTCTGGTATCTGGAAATTGCCAAAAGACCAGTTTCACATCTTCAGGAACTCGGGTGACACTGAGGGTATGTCTATGCTACAGAGACTATACCAGCATAGCTCAGTTGGCATAGCTCCTTAGAGTAGACGCAGCCTACAGCGACGGAAGGGTTTGGTGTAGGAATACCACCTTCCCAAATGATGTTAGCTCCATTGACATAGCTGTGCCTACGCTGCGGGTTTTGTAAGCATCCTTAATTGGGCCGTGGTATGTTTTTTTTCACACTCCTGACAAACATAGCTATGCCAGTATAACTTTCCAGTGTAAACTGAGCCTGAGACTTATAGGGCATGAGTTTGTGAAGCGATAGGATCACTTTTCCAAACAATCAAAAATGTAATATATTGTTTATTTGTATTACCGTAGCGTGTGAGGAGCCCTAAGTACCACTCTCTCCCTGTAGCCATGTCAGTGATGGAGAAAATACAGACAAGATAGATAATGACGCCAGTTTTTATCCTACATAATTTATGATTCACAACCTTTGGGGATTAAAAAGGTCCCTTCAACATCCCAAGGGCTACTTTGAGCTCAGACATATTTACTATATAATAATTATTTCGTCCAAAGGAGTTGCATTATCCAAATTTTCCACTGGAGGGACAAGAATGCATAATCCTTGGGAGACCATTTCCTCCCACGCTGCCCCCCCCCTTTTTTTTTTTGGCGGGGAGCAGAGGAGGGGAGTGATTGGTATGTTAGGAACATCTTCTTTTTTTTTTTTTTTTTTTAAACCCAAAAATGTACCTTGGCAAATCTACTTATTTTTATAGTACTATATTTCATTTCACAGTAGTTGGAATACTTGAGATGAGCTACTTTTGTATTTTGTGGGACTGAATAAATAATAATGAAAATGCCTGTAATCTGTACCAGAATGAATTTAATTTTCATACTTTTTTTCCCAACCAAACAATTTTATAAAATAGACAAAACGTACGACAAATCATAGAGGTGTCCAATATAACACAACAGCTTGTCATGTTTTCTTGGTCACATAGGGTTATGTCTACACTGTAGTAGAGAGTTACCCTCGCAGCCTAGGTAGACAAATTTGCCCTGCGGGGCTTGCAATAGCATGCTAAAAATAGCTGTGTGGATGTTGCAGCACTGCTGGAAACTTGGGCTAGTGACCTGAGCTCAGACCCTTTGCCCTGAGTCTGAACTTGGGTGGCTAGCCCATACCTCTGCCAGTGCCGCAATGTCCACACAGCTATTTTTAATATGCTAGCGTGAGCCCCACTAGCACAAGTCAGCCTGGGAGACTGGCTTCCTGATACAGTGTAGGCATATGCTATGTGAGCAAGAAAATATGGCAGTGTAGACACACCCATGAAGATTGAGAGAATTCTCATTCTTTGCGGGCAGTTCTCTGTAATCTAGCACTGTGCATATACAGCAATGATGATCAGTCCTTTCCCTAAGGAAGTATTCAAATGGAGAGGTACCTTCAACTATAGCAAGTAATTTAAGTGATAGCAAAGGTTGCCTGTATTGATGCTGTGTTCTGATTCACAGTGTTCCACAGTGAGAATTTAATGGGAATGCAGTTATTTTACACCTACTGAGTCTAGTGAAAAGTTTGCTTCGCTTGACCTTTTTTGGTTCATAAATATAGGTCAGTTTTTCTTTCCTCGGTAGTTTTTTGACACTTTGATGCATGGGGTATGGAAATTTTTGTACATGCATTAAGTTGGTTTTTTTCTTGCGGAACAAGCAGCAGAATTTTGAAGGACACTTCTCAACAGTAACAAGGATTAAAGTGCTGTCTCTTCTGAAAGCCACTTCTGGTGCAGGATGTAAAAGTTTTCGATTAACGTTTAAATCTGTTTCTTTTTAGCTGTTTGTTTTTTTTAAAAATGAGATTGGCTGAAGAAGTAATTTCAGTAATTGGGTTATTTTCATCAGACACGGACAACCTCTTTCTGACACTTCTCTTAGTTTGTTCGTGCGATGTTTACTTTATTTCCAGACATCCAGGACTATATTGCTGAACATACACATTCAGTATTCAACTGCTAATACAGTTTATTTCTGAATTTTTGGAATCTTCCTAAAAATAACACTTTCTCCAGAGTTAAAATTTTTTAAACTTTGGAAAGCTTTAGTTTCTAAAATATACCGTAAACTTTGATGTTACTACCCTTTCCCACCCTTTATAATCTCAAATATTTAGCAGAAGTTTGACTTCAAATATTAGTTTCACTTCCAGAATCCACTGCTTCACCATTTCGATTGGTTCATATCTTTTCAAATGTATTGGAGAGACCTTAATCAAATGGTTGGGACCTCACAGTCCATAAAAATACATTAGAGTCACTATCAGTGTAAATTAGACCTAAAAGTTGAATTTTGTTAAAAACAAGTTTCTATGGAAAAAAATAAGACAAATGGAAATAATCCCAAAATTAAAAAATAAACCCTGTGAAAATAAATATGAACCTGAAGTGGATCCTGAAAATACACCTAACTTAACTCCTTTCATTGTTCAAGCTGAGGAATACAAAAAGAAAATGGAACCTCAATAGTGACAAGAAAAATGAATCTTTAAAGCCCAGTCACTTTTAATAATCAACATTATTACTAGTAATATGCATAAGGGACACAACATATGATTAAGTAGTTATTTTAGAGTTAGTTTCTCCCCTTGACTCCTCTTTAGTCAAGATGTGTGAGTAAATGACCAATCTTGGTCTTTTGTTTTAAATTGAATTGTATCCTAATTATTTGTGCTTTGCCAAATCAGGGAATGAGAAGCTATGTCCTTTGACTTCCTCTGGCTCAATAGGAGCTCTGTTCAGCTAGACTCTGATATCATTGCAGGGGGTGAGACCAACTGGGGAAATTGTGGCTGCCTGAAGAGGCTGCAGATGCTTCTATTGGCACTGGCAGCTGCTATTTAATAAAATATCTAAAAATTCTACCCCAGTGAGTTTTTACCCCAAAAAGGGAGACGTGCCAGGCACTCCATGAAATCTATTAGGGATTTCATTGTTGCTACTGATTTTATGTGGAAGGCGCTCAGATATGGTGGTGATAGATGGCAGTATAAAACTCTAAAATGGTCGACGGAACAGGAAAGAGGTATACTTGTGTGCTACTCTGCCACCCCCAAAATAATAATATTGTGCACTTAAGGAAAGGCGGTGAATAAGCTCAAGGTTTTCACTGACTGGATTTGTAAGAGCTGAGAAAATTAGGGAGGTAACATGGGAGATGAACCTGGCATGTTTTCCCCTCTTAGTAGCTGCCTGCCCGAACAGCATTGTATAAGTGACTGACTCCCTCATCCACACAGTGTCTGTGACTGCTGTACATGAATGAGGTGGTGATATGTGGTGAAAGGGGCCCTCAATGAAGGGCCAGTATAAATTGAGTCTCTCAAGGTAGTTAACATACTTTATCCTGGGCCCTTTCTTTGGGGAAAGTAACACTCCCTGTCTGTGATGGGTGGGACAAAGAAAAAATGTTGTCTACCTCTCCTCCCCGCTCTTCTTTTTCTTTTTTTTTTCTTTTTTTTTATAAATAACATTCCTGGGCCTTTTCCTCCTTTCTATCTCTCTTCTAGAGAGAAGTATAGGTTTGTACCTTTGCTGTTCTAAGGAAACAAGTGGGTGGTTGTGGTGTATGTTTAATATATCTAGAGCTTGATAACAATTTTTACTAACTTCAATGTGTAGTTAAGATACCTTAACTAGGACTGAGAAAAAGGCAAATGGCCAGCTAGCTGTCAGTTAGAACCAGAAAGATTCAATTTAACATAAAGACTTTTTATCCCTTGTAAAAATTATTGCAGTTCATATTTGAGGCAAATATTTGAGAACGCTTGAACTCTAAATGAATCTCATTGACAGAAAATGAGGCAAATGTTCGCTTTAATTGGAACTGTGTAGGCTGGACTAGAGAAATTAATTAAAAAAATAGACATGTTTTGAAATTCTAGGGTTCTCTCTAGACATCAGAAAGGGCATGTCAAGACGGGCTGTGAAGATACCAGCAGTACAAGAAAAGCTAATTGAAAGTTTTTTATTAAAACAATATTAGCTTCTACATGCCTTGTGATTCAAGTGTCCAGAGTAAATGTTAAGGATAATTAAATTCTGTATCCATCAGTTAATAACCCAGTTTCCAAGAGCCCTCAGTTATTATGATATACATCTAGAAGTTCACTTCATTTTTAGTCCATTTCCTCAGACTGTCCCATGTTGCTAACTCCTTGGTTTGTGTGTGCGTTTGCTTATCAAGTTATTCTAATCACAGAGAGAATTTTTTCCCTTGTTACATACTGCATTTTGGATGTCTCTGTATTCCATGAAATCACTTTGGAACTGTGGGTATTTTTATTCTAAATCATCAGTGTAGTGCAATTATTCTAGGTGGGTACTTATACTTCAAGAATCCTAGAGGTGAAATCATAGAAATTTAGGGAAGATAAAGTGACTGCAGTCATTTTATCCATTTTGTATGTGTCCCAGCCAATACAAAATTGATACCTGCAATATATTCTCTAGAGTTTATCTTGTACATGTTTTAAATGCCTATATACCAGGGCTTCCACCCCTTCACTTGAGTAGGTTCTACCAGGGTGGATTTGATTTAAATCAAATTGATTTAAATCATGATTTCAATCACTAGTCAGGAAGACTGGATTTAATAATGGATTTCTACATAAAAGTGCATTCTTGTTGGTGGTTATAATCTTTATACATTTTCTTCACAACTCAGAGATAGATGTAGGTTTCATTTTTAGAAGGTACACGCTATACATTTTTTAAGTGATTTATTTTGAAAACTTTTCAGATTAGTTTTTCAGCTATATCAGAAAATGAATGATTGTTTGGTTATTTCATTTACCAAAGGTAATTGAAGCAGATATTTATGAAGTCATTGGAAGGTGAACTATCTCCAGTTCAACAGGTTAATTATTAATATTTGGAGGATTTTCTTGCCATGCTGTATTAGGAGGAGAACATCACCACACAGACATCTAAATTATTTTATTTAATTAAAACAACAATGTTATGTTTTATGGATTTTTTTCTTCAACAGCAAACATATAATATTTTAACAAAACAAGCATATGAATTTTTGAATTTAGTTCAACATTCAAGTTTTTTAAAATCAGGTTTGTTTTTGTTAAAATTGTTTTTAATTAAAATAGTTAAATTAAATATTAAAAAACAAAAAACAAAAATTAAATCAACTATGTCAACCAGGTCAACATGAGAAACTTAAAATATTGGGTTCTACAGCTAACTTGGTTGTCTTCACCTTCATTTTCCTGTTTGTTCATAATCTGGAAAAGAAAAACAAGCTTTCCTGCTTTTTCAGGTCCCAAACGATTTCTCAATTTATAATGAATTAGTCCAAAGGAAGAAAATATTCTTTCTACACCGGCAGAAGAAGCTACTGCTGTTAAAAGTGAGATTATCACTTCAACAGTCTCTGAATCCAAGTGCTTAAGTGACTTCCAGTTCACTAGTATGACTTTCTTACATCATCAGCAAATATGTAATTTATTTGAGCATAAGCTTTCGTGAGCTACAGCTCAGCAAATATAATACTTGAATGGTTTGTATTCCGAAACTGGGTCTCTTTTACGGCTTGCCGCCATTATAGGTTTTCCCTTCTAGTGAGAGAATGGTATGGTAGATCTTAAATCGATGAAGGCTACACTCAGAAAGACCTCAAGACTTCTGGAATATGCTGCTCAAACAGTTTCACTTTTGTTTCTACTGCCTGTCCCTCCCTTCTCACATTTATCTCCAGACTTCTTCTCCTTGTCCAGATCTATTCCGCCCCCAACAATCTTCTAATCTTTGAACTTTTTGAAACTTTGCACTTTTAGAGAGAGGTAAGGGACTGACCCTGTGTACACAAATTTGTAGAGGGACAATAGGGTTGAGGTCTGTTATTTCTCACCTCTATATATTATTTTACTTATTTATTTTAAAATTTGTTTTGCTGTTAACAAATGTTATCTCTGAAGACACAAATCCATAGTTTGAGAACTGCAAAACTAAGCATCTGTGATGGTATCTTCTAGACTGAGCACTGAGTCCCATTGGGTAGATAGAAAGATTAACCTAAATAATCTATACAGAAGCCCCTGAAACCCCGTAAAATTGGATCCCTAATCCATGAACTATTGGAACTCATTTACAAAACTTTTCTTAAACATTATGTGAATATATTGTCTCATACGATTGAATTAGAATTTATAATTCCTATTCCATGATGAGATATCTTTGAGCTATAATGTATCTTAGTTAAAACTATCTTTAGATAGGTTTTTTCCTCAAAAAGCATTTTATCAAAAAAATCTGATTAAATAAAAAATCCAATTTTTTTAAAAATAATTAATTTAAAATATTTTTTATCCACCCTGGGTTCTACAGACCAAACCTTTTAGTACACTTTCCATGATCTTTTTCATCCTCAGTTTTCTTCTTAGTTTCATAGCTCACTGTTTTCTTCCTTCAGACCAGACTAGACAATTCTCCTTCCTTGATGTTTACACCCTTGAAATACTTGTAGATAATTAACAAATCACCTCCTAGTTATTACTTTATCAAGCAATAGAGAGTCAGGCCTGGTCTACTGTAGAAAATTAGGTTGCTTTAACTGTATCAGTCAGGAGTGTGAAAAATCCATGCCCATGAGTGGCGGTGTTAAGCTGACCTAACACCCCATGTAGGCAGCGCTAGGTCAACAGAAGAATTCTTCCGTCAACCTTAATATATTGCATCTCAGGGAGGTGGATTACCTGTGTTGATGGGAGAACCCCCCCCATCGGCAAAGGTATTGTTCACACTGAAGAGCTACACCAGCACAGCTGTGTATGTGTGGATGTACCCTTAGTTCTTTTTCTCTTTCCTCATCAGTTGTTCCCTACCAGACTCAAAATCACTTTTGTTCCTGATTCCTTCAGTTCGCAGGTTTATTTATTACTATAGTACTCTCTCTTCTAACAGTATTTTACAGTGGCTCTTAACACTATGTGAAAACTACCCACTGGGAATGGTTCATCATAGATATTTCACCAAGCAAAAAGCTCTCCTTGATGTATGTAAACACTCCATTATATTTGAAAATGTTAGTTTAAGAAAAGTGTTTCCTGTTGCCAAACTTAAGGCGCAATAACTGTACCGTAGAACCTCAGAGTTACTAACGCCAGTTACAAACTGACCAGTCAACCACGCGCCTCATTTGGAACTGGAAGTACACAATCAGGCAGCAGCAAATACAAAAACAAAGCAAATACAGTACAGTGCTGTGTTAAACGTAAACTACTAAAAAAATAAAGGGAAAGCAGAATTTTTCTTCTGCATAGTAAAGTTTCAAAGCTGTAGTAAGTCAATGTTCTGTTGTAAACTTTTGAAAGAACAACCATAACGTTTTGTTCAGAGTTACGAACAACCTCCATTCCTGAGGTGTTGGTAACTCTGAGGTTCTACTGTACATATTCCGCAATTTAGTTAGAACAAATTCCGTCCTTTCACTTTGGTTTGATTGACTCAGTCATTCCCATGCCACAGGTCCAGGAATCCATATATTACAAGTACGTTATAAAAAGAACACACATTTTTACTAGTTCCACCAACAGAACCAACTGTTAAATAGCTGGCCTTCTAAATTTTTAGTTTTGCAATGAGATATTTAATTTTTGCAATGCAGTACTATGTTTATACAGCACTTTTCCACCATGCATGCTGTGTAATGGAGTCAGTGTGAAAGCTGACTATTTAAGATAAGGTGTCCTATAGCAGGGAACATGCGAAATGCCAGTTGCCAAAGTAATAGCTTCAATAAATTTAATGCTTTTTCTGAGTAAAAATAAATATGCTTCCTTGTCATTATCATTTGCAGGTTTTATAGGATAAAAGTTCTTTAACAGTATTGTCAAAGTGCATGCACACCAATTTAAAAAGTGACACAACCTTTGTTAAAATGATAGATTTATTTGCATGAATTTGTGCTGACCCTGTTACTGGTGAGTGGCAAAAATGATACAGTAAGTTACTTTTCAACAGCTGACAACCCAGACCGTGTCTTTGCATTGTGAGATAGTTGCTGTTAGATGCTAGGGAAACTACTTTTTCATCACCCAGTTGATCCATTCAGCATTGCACAACTACTGTGGAGCATGCGGTGCTGTGGAAATGACATTGTTTTCAGAATAGCTATATTAGAAGCCTGGCTAAGAGAGTTCCTATAGATACTTCTGCTCACATATATAAATCCATTTATTGTCTTGCTATTTTTCAAATATTTACCTTTGGAATTATTAGTTACTTAGACTTTGGATATAAAAACTCTCCTGTTAATCCCATTGTTCAACCCAACTTCTTGTTTGCTTCTGTTTAGCAGTTACTCTTATGCATTGCTGCACTTCCCTTAGTAATAGCTGAATATACTAAAATCAGGGCATCCTGGTAATGAAGCAAGGATTTCCTGAGCCAAAATATCAATCTCACAAGATTATGTAGGGAGTAAAATAGCCACAAGGGAGAAGACTTGATATTTTTACTCATACGGAAGTTTCTCTTGAGAGGAGAAGGAAGATCAAAGTTACCTAAAAGCACAAGTGTCATCAAATTTGATACTGAGGGGAAAAAATAAGTATGTTCTATGTTGTGTGTCCAGTAGTTGCACAAAAGTTAAATACGATATTTGTGAGCAACTTTTTATACAGTTTAACCCAGATTCCTGGTCATCCAAGAAACAGGATGAATACAAGTACTTCCAGGAATACAGCTATCACTTTCACTTATATTTCTGACTCTAGTGTGATATAGTCCCACTGTTTGCTGGTCACCTTCATTTTGCCTTTGTAGCATCACTTGTTTTTTGAGCTGTTTTGTCTCCCTTTCTGGTGTTTGAAGAGAAAAATTAAATGTGAAAAACCTAGGTTTTTCACATCAACTTACTGTTCTATCTAAACGCAAGTTACTATTGCTGCTACATTGTGTTAGAAGGAAATATAACAGCATAGGGAGTGCAAGCAGACTTAAAATAAACAAAGACTGAATTGAACAGACTAGGGACCGAATGGCTAGGCAGCAGTTCTGCAGAAAAGGATCTAGGGGTTACAGTGGACGAGAAGCTGGATATGAGTCAACAGTGTGCCATTGTTGCCAAGAAGGCCAATGGCATTTTGGGATGTATAAGTAGGGGCATTGCCAGCAGATCGAGGGACGTGATTGTTCCCCTCTATTCGACATTGGTGAGGCCTCATCTGGAGTACTGTGTCCAGTTTTGGGCCCCACACTACAAGAAGGATGTGGAGAAATTGGAGAGTCCAGCGGAGGGCAACAAAAATGATTAGGGGACTGGAACACATGACTTACGAGGAGAGGCTGAGGGAACTGGGATTGTTTAGTCTACGGAAGAGAAGAATGAGGGGGGATTCGATAGCTGCTTTCAACTACCTGAAAGGGGGTTCCAAAGAGGATGGCTCTAGACTGTTCTCAGTGGTAGCAGATGACAGAACGAGGAGTAATGGTCTCAAGTTGCAGTGGGGGAGGTTTAGGTTGGCTATTAGGAAAAACTTTTTCACTAGGAGGGTGGTGAAACACTGGAATGCGTTCCCTAGGGAGGTGGTGGAATCTTCTTCCTTAGAAGTTTTTAAGGTCAGGCTTGACAAAGCCCGGGCTGGGATGATTTAATTGGGGATTGGTCCTGCTTTGAGCAGGGGGTTGGACTAGATGACCTCCTGAGGTCCCTTCCAACCCTGATATTCTATGATTCTATGAAGCCTCCATGGTGGAAAGAACCTTTCAGTTAGCGAATGGAGGTTCTGCATCAGATGCTCTTGTAATATGTTACTAGATAGTTGAGTAGTACAGGAAGTTAAGCCTCTAATAGTTTGCTGGAAGCTTTGTTAGACTCCAGGTATGGTGAGCCACATTGCACATGCATAATGTAACTTTAGTATGTTGCATTAGGGAAATTGGATTCCTCATTTACTCTGGCTGGCCCCGCTCTTGCAAGGAATCTGCAAGCCCGTGCTTTCAAGGCCCTTCACTATGTACGGCCATTTACATTTTTGACTTTCTCTCTTCCTTTCATGTCCTCCTTGCCTCCTCTGCTCTGTCAACAATGCCAACCATTCATTAAAACCTCTCCTAATAACTCAGTGAGTGAATAAAGACTATAAATATGTTTTAAAAATAAACATTTACTAAATGTCCATAAATTGAGTATCCATATTCTGTCCATACCCACCCCACCCCTTCTGTCTGTGTTTTTTTCATTTGTTGCCTATATTTGGGATGGCCTCTACTGTATGTGCTGCTAGTTCACACACAAACATGCTCATAATTACAATTATCTCACCTTCCCTCCCCTTTCTAAATTTGTTTCATCCCCCAATTGTCTCTTATTGTTATTGTCAGCTGCTTGAGGGACTATTTTTTTTAACTACATGTTTGTATAGCGCCTAGCGTAATGGGGCTGTAGCGAAGTGAGACTCACCGGCGCAGCGCCTCCTGCTGGTCGTCTTGGGAATTAGCTCTCCAGCGTATGGAGTGCCCTTTGCAGGCCAGTGTCTCACCTGCCGCTGGCCCCGTGTCCCTCCCGGACCCAGTGCTGTTTACCTCGAGGTTCTACCCCAGCAGTACCCCCTCGCTCTGTGTCTCCCCTCCCAGGGGAGACCCCCAACCCTCTAAGCCAGGGGCGGGCAAACTTTTTGGCCTCAGGGCCACATCAGGTTTCCAAAATTGTATGGAGGGCCAGTTAGGGGAGGCTGTGTTTCCCCAAACAGCCAGGCGTGGCCTGGCCTCTGCCTCCTATCTGACCCTCCTGCTTCTCGCCCCCTGTTGGCTCCCCCAAGACTCCTGTCCCATCCACCACCCCCGACCCCCCCGGACCCCTCCCCCAGCCCTGACTTCCCCCTGCCACCCCATCCAATCCCCTCTCTCATTCCTGACTGCCCCATCCAAGCCCCCTGTTCCCCGCCCTCTGACTGCCCCGACCCCTATCCACACCCCGATCCCTGACCACAGGCCCCCGAACTCCCCTGCCGTCTACCCAACCCCCCCGTCCCTTTACCGCGCTGCCTGGAGCACCGGTGGCTGGCGGCGCTACAGCCACGCTGCCCAGAGCACCGGGTCAGGCCACGGCTCTGCAACTGCGCTGCCCGGCTGCACAGAGCTTTGCGCTGATGATGTGGCGCGCTGCGGGGGAGGGGGAACAGCGGGAGAGGGTTTGGGGCTAGCCTTCCAGGCCAGGAGTTCAGGGGCCGGGCAGGACAGTCCCACAGGCCGTAGTTTGCCCACCTCTGCTCTAAGCCCACCTTGCCTCAGTGGCTACTGCCAGTCATCATCTAGCCCCTGCTCACCTGAAAGCCCTGGTGGTTTTTCGCCTTCCTCTGCAGCGTGGGGCACGGGTCACTTGCTGGAGGATTCTCTGCACCTTGAAGTCTTTAAACCACGAGTTGAGGACTTCAATAGCTCAGACATAGGTTAGGGGGTTTGTTAGAGGAGTGGGTGGGTGAGATTCTGTGGCCTGCGTTGTGCAGGAGTTCAGACTAGATGATCATAATGGTCCCTTCTGACCTTAAAGTCTGAGTCTATGAGTCTGTAGTGGCCACTCATCATTGGCAAGGGGTTAGGACCTTCTGCCTTTGCCTATTCCCAAGCTGAAATTCTGCAGCCCCAGTACCTCTGTAGGTCTCCAACAAGGCCTGCAGCCTGGGGTTTTACTTAGAGACTAACAGATTTATTTGGGCATAAGCTTTCGTGGGTGAAGTGGGTTTTAGCCCACGAAAGCTTATGCCCAAATAAATTTGTTAGTCTCTAAGGTGCCACAAGTACTCCTCGTTCTTTTTGATGATACAGACTAACATGGCTTCCACTCTGAAACCTGTCATCGTCCAGTTGTCTTTCCAGGATCAGAGGCTGTGGTTTTATTCAAATGTGTATTTAGGACACACAAGTGAAAGTGGAAGATTGGAACGTAGCTTATTGTCCTAAATGCAGTCAAATATGAATGGCACTTGAGATGCTTTTAATATGCAGTGAAGCAGAAAAGTTCAATAAATAGTTTATTTTGATATTTCATAACTTGGAGCAAAACCATGACTAATCAGAGGTAGGAGTATTAACTGTTTTTCCAGGCACTTAAAGAAAAAAATGAAATGATAGAATAATTTAAAATAAACAGTACAGTGTAGCAATTTAATGTCATAATAATCATATTCCTTCTCATACAGTACTTTCAACATATGCATTCTTTTAGACATTAAACCATTTTCTGATTAGACTAGAATAAGGTAAAGTCTCTTGTGCATGTTATTGTGGTGCTAATGGATTGTTAGACATTTGCTGTAATGCTACCACGTTAATTTATGCTCTGTAAAAGAACAAGGTACTCTTGCAGGGAAAACTGTGTGCTCTGCACAAAAAATGCTGCATAAGAAGCAAATGTTCTCCAAATAACTTTTTTTGCTAGTTTACACCTCAAACCTCTAGTTGCTGTAGGAATGAAAAATTAAAGGACAGTGTAATTTCAGCAATAAACCAGATTAATTAATTACTTGTAAGACTTTTGGTTAGGAATTTAACTTGGCTGATTCAAATATTCAGTTTTGGTAACACTAATACTTCTCATAATGCATTTCATCTGTTTGAACACACCACCCTGCTGGTTACAAGATCAATACTTACAATAATATCAGAAACCTCTAACTTTTACTCTCAAAGCACGCAAAAGATAGTGCTTAAATTCATGGCCTTTTGGTCTCAGCTCTGCTGCTCTCGGTTCATTATATGGTAACAGGTAAAGACACTGACTTGTATAAATTCATTTATATTATAAAATGTAGACACAACTCTTTTTTCAGAATTCTCCCTCTGTATGATAGATATATCGATATTGTTTGTAGTGTTAGGCATAAGTGCGCAAAGTTCATCTGACTAGCAGGTAATGTACCAGGAACCAAATGATCCTACATAGTTTTACATAAGTGTAGCAAATTACAGAAATTACAGCCACTTTCATAAATAACAAGGGGGTGAGGCCTTAAGATACTGTGCTGCAATATGTAATGTAATTTATCTGAAATGCTTGACTGAACTGAATGCTGGAACTGAGACAACTGTTGTCTTATGGTGGGATGTCAAAGAATTTGAAGTACTTGCATAGTATTTCTAAGGCCACTGAACAGTTCATATTAAATCTTTCCCTTAGTCCTAGTGTTTGAGGATCAAATGGGGAAGTTGGAAGGTACACTAAATGTTTTCCCTTATCTCTGTACACTGGGATTAGAGAGAGATGATTACACTGGTTTAGTAGTCTTCAAATCACAGTTGGAGGCTGTGTGGTGTGTCTTTCTCACTTGGAGGACTAGAACATGAAGCCATGCTCGTGCTTGTTTTGACTTGATGATGAATGGGAAGAGGGAGAATTCTGACTCCTGAACAACCTGTTTTAAGGCTGGAGTCTAGTTCATTCTCTCCGTGGAGGATCTAAACTAATAACTGAATCTCTGCTGTCTGGAAATAAATGCTCTGAGTTAGATTAACTGAAGAAAATTAGAGAGACAAGGCGGGTGAGGTAATATCCTTTTTTTTTTTTTTTTAAATATCCTCAACATGAAGAAAATTAGTAATTCTAACTGATTGCTTATATAGGTTGTTCCATATGGTGTGTGTGTGTGTGTGTGATCCTGTTGCATGTAAATACTTAAGTAACCTGAGTTATCAAGAAATTTTCCCTTCCTTTGACATTCTCAGATTATTAAACAGCTGACACAAGATAAGGCTGCATTAGACTTCTCTCCCCACTAACCTAATTGTGCTACTGTAACATCATATAGGGAACAACCCTTAAAAATACAGTTAGCTTCCAAAATCTTGTCAGTTTATCCTGTTTGGGGGTTGGCAGCTGCTGGCTGTAAAGAAGACAGGAAGTTTCTGCCAGCAGCATTTGTTAAAGATGAAGGCAGCTGCATGCTGTATGGTAGAATTTTGTGACCGGGACCTGGCCCACAAGCTGCACTTTATGCATCTCTCTTGGATAACTTCCTTTTACTCCTTCAGGCAGAAAGTCTTTAGTTTGGGGGGGAGGAAAAGAGAGAGTGAGGAGTATGTACATTTAAACTGATGCCAGTAGAATCCTGCACTTTGAAGTGTACTCTGTAGGGAGGAGGGCCAGTGCATAAAGTCTTACTGCTGGGGAAAGAGAACCTAGTATGGGACAGTCAATAGGCAGACTGTGGGCCAAATCTGGAGTGCCAGATGCTTTTGAACAGACCACAAAATCTTGTTATTTACTACTTCTTATTATCATCATCATTATTGTTGTTGTTTTTATATTATTTTTCTCTGGAGTCTGGACCTTGACTATACGTTGACCAAGAAATTTGGATCTTGACAAAAAAATAATTCATTGCTCTGATACTGACCTACTATCTTCCTTGTATACCTCTAAGTACTAGTTGAAACTCACCAGGGTACTTCTGTAGAAAGTTACAAAATAACATTTCAATATAGGATACTGGAGACTACAGAAGTATCAGTGTAATAAGGTGGATTTTTAGTCATTCATTATTTCGCATATAGTTCTCACTTTTCAGCATAGGGAAAGCAACAATGAATGTGGAGCAAAGAAAAGTCTTCTGTATGCAGACCATTTTCATTTAAATAAAGTTTTTTAAATGATAACAGACCACTTGGTTCTCACCAGCTCTTAGTCTGGCTTTGTCTTGTTAAAGCTATTAACTGAGCGTATCATCATATAGAATTTTACTGAGATTTTAATCAAAAGAATAAAAACTAGGCTGTTGATTAATCGCAGTTAACTCATGCAATTAACTGAAAAAAATTAATCATGGTTAAAAAAATTAATTGCAATTAATCACAGGTTTAATCACACTGTTAAACAGTAGAATACCAATTGAAATTTATTAAATATTTTTGGATGTTTTTCTACAGTTTTAAATATACTGATTGCAATTACAACACAGAATACAAAGTGTACAGTGCTCACTTTATGTTATTATTTTTGATTACAAATACTTACACTGTAAAAATGATAAACAAGAAATGGTATTTTTCAATTCATCTCATACAAGTACTGTAGTGCAATCTCTTTATCGTGAAAGTGCAGCTTACAAATGTAGATTGTTTTTTGTTACATAATTGACCTCAAAAACAAAACAATGTAAAACTTTAGAGCCTACAAATCCACTCAGTCCTACTTCTTGATTAGCTAATCGCTAAGAGAAACCAGTTTCTTTACATTTACAGGAGATAATGTTTCCCGCTTTTTAGTTACAATGTCGAGTGAGAACAGGCATTTGCATGGCACTTTTGTAGCCGGCATTGCAAGGTATTTATGTGCAAGATGTGCTAAGCGTTCGTATGCCCCTTCATGCTTCGGCCACCATTCCAGAGGAAATGCCTCCATGCTGATGATGCTCATTTAAAAAAAAAAAAACTCATTAATTATTTAGTGACTGAACTCCTTGGGGGAGAATTGTAGGTCTCCTGCTTCGTTTTACCCACATTCTGCCATATATTTCATATTATAGCAATCTCAGATGATGACCCAGCACATGTTGTTCTTTTTAAGAACACTTCACTGCAGATTTGACAAAATGAAAAGAAGGTACCAATGTGAGATTTCTAAAGATCACTACAGCACTCGAATCAAGATTTAAGAATCTGAAGTGCCTTCCAAAATCTGAGAGAGATGAGGTGTGGAGCATGCTTTCAAAAGTCTTAAAAGAGCAACACTCTGATGCAGAAACTAAAGAACCTGAACCACCAAAAAAGAAAATCAACCTTCTGCAGGTGTCATCTGACTGAGATGATGAAAATGAACATGCGTCTGTCTGCTCTGCTTTGGATAGTTGTCGAGCAGAAACCATCCTCAGCATGGATGCATGTCCTCTGGAATGGTGGTTGACGCATGAAGGGACATATGAATCTTTAGCACATCTGGCACGTAAATATTGTGCGATGCTGGCTATGACAGTGCCATGCGAATGCCTGTTCTCACTTTCAGGTGACATTGTAAACAAGAAGTGGGCAGCATTATCTCCTGCAAATGTAAACAAACTTGTTTGTCTGAGCCATTGGCTGAACAAGAAGTAGGACTGAGTGGACTTGGACTCTAAAGTTTTACATTGTTTTGTTTTTGAATGCAGTTTTTTTTGTACCTAATTCTACATTTGTAAGTTCAATTTTCATGATTGATATTGCACTGCAGTGCTTGTATTAGGTGAATTGAAAAATACTATTTCTTCTTTACGGTGCAGATATTTGTAAAAAAAAATAAATATAAAGTGAGCACTGTACACATTGTATTCTGTGTTGTAATTGAAATTAATATATTTGAAAACGTAGAAAACATCCAAAAATATTTAAATACATAGTATTCTATTATTGTTTAAGAGTGTGATTAATTACGATTAATTGTTTTAAACACTTGACAGCCCATAAAAACTCTTTCAGAATTGGCAGCATCCACCTAACTGTTTTGCTAGCAGCTTGGGCTTAACTAACTTCAGATAAACTTAACATTTCTGAATTTACTGCCCGTTTTTGGGATGTATGAGTGAGATCGAGGTGATCCATAAGTTACCTGCATTAACTGAAGCTCTGATTCAAAGAAACCAAATGCAATCCAATAAAATATATAGTATATATTTACACACACTAACAAGACTAATTCAGTTTGTCATTAATATTTGCAGCTGCACAATTAAAAATTGGAGCACTACACTTAATATGAAACATTTCATGTTTTTTAATATATACATTATTCACATCAGCATTAAAAATGCTAAGTGTATGAAAAAATGGATCTTGCATTGTAGCTTAAACTATCTTTATTACCAGTACAATTTTCAGTAATTAGCTGTAGTTACATGTACTGAAGCTGTGTTCTGTTATTCATTATTTGTTCGTTGTATCTGTTGATTTCTGTCCAAACTACAGTTGTTCAACTATGTTAAGTAATTTAATGCCCTTGTGCTGCTGGATCTCTACTAATGTATTTTGTTTTCTAATATACAAACTCTGTTCTGATGCTGTGGGATCTTAATATCAACAATGGTCTGGTCTGGGAGGGCTCTTTTACATTTGAAAGACTGATTCTAAAATAGTAAGCTAATGTTTACCATTTGACATTTTCAGAGCACTAAGACACTTTTTTGTGAGGCATGTGAATACAGTGGACACACTTTCAAAATAGGAAATTTTAAGAGATCTTTTTCAATGCTGTCCTCTGTCTTTCTAGTAAGCAGCAGAATCTTTGAAAATGGTGGAATTTAAGGGCTCCTTCTCTATTACCATTTTACAGATGCAGGCCATCAAAGATTGCAACTTGGATATGGTAACATAATGAGTGAGTGGAATGAATAGCTGGTTTTCAGTCCAATGTTCAGTCTTCCAGACCATGCTTTCACCACACTACTATTATTACCAAAATCAGAAATGTAGATTACATTAGGGAGTTCTGCTGTTAGATATTTACTTATAACTTTTTTTAAGGTAAGAAAACTCATTTAAATGCTGTGGGGTCTAGGGAAGATACACAATGAAGTTGTGTTGCAGCCTGTTCACATTCTAGCAGAACCCAGAAATGATTGTCTTACTATAGAAGATCATTTGACCAAAAGCTTGTGTGATACATTTAAAAGCTCCATATGGAGCCTCTGTCTCTTTGATCGACCAAACTACTTAACATGTGGAAATCCCAGTTTCTATTTTAGACCACCTGCATATTTTTAATTCTGTGCATTTTGGTGATGGTTGATGGCACCAGTCTGTCATCAATAGGACCTATATAAAACCCTCTGCTGGCAATGTTTCAGTTGAATTTGTATTCCAAAAGCAGTGTGGTTTAGAAGAACTAAAATCTCTTTCAACTGCTTCGGAGCAGCAGTTCCCACATTTTTCCTGCCTCCTTTTGTGTGCTTTGAAGAAACCATTACAAAAAAATAGACATGTTCAGTTACCACACAAAATGGAGGAAGTGTGAGTTCTTTGTGAGCTAATTGGTTTGCCAAATCTGCTAGCAGATCCTAATGAATAAAGAATACAATTCTGAATGTAGGACATCGTAGGGCCACAATGGCTAAAAGTGTACAATTTGTTAAGTAGACTCTGCTGCAGTCTGGCTGCTCAAATCTGCCAGCTGTTTCAATATTAAGCTTCTGGGGAATGACATTGCTGAATGATGATTTTTTTGTCAACCTTTTGTGCCCAATTTCAAACAGGAAAGTTTATCAGTGGGGTGTAAAAATGAATAGCCTTTCAGAAAACCCCCCAACCTTGCTGAGTGTGCATGCTGAACAAATAAATAGCTTTGGGAGATGTAGTGTACGGCCACTGTTAGTTATATTGTCATAAGGGGTCTGTCAGGACTTGCATTATATGGATTAATTTTTAAAGTTTTAAAATTCACCTGTAAATACTTTTTGTGGATGAAACTTAGTAGGCAGCACAGCCCAAAAGCAAAATATTTGTACCTGTTTTGCAGGGGGAGAATAAATCAGCTGAGAATTTTTGACTTGTAGGATGTTAATATTTTTCTTAATTTCTATTATAACTTCAAATTGACTTTTTAAATGGGTTTTGCAGATCACTGGTGTAGAATATGGAGTGTAACCATTATATATGTTGTTCCATTGCTCAAGGGTTGCAGGTACTTCCATTTCCGAGATGTGTACAATACAGCTTAATTGTTGTGCAGTGCTTTGCATATAAATCCGTCCTAAAACATTTTTTATCTAATCTCTACTCTGTCCTTCCATTTGCAGGTAGAGAGCATTTAGTGCAGGCAGGATGTACACCATGAGTGCCCAACTTTCCTTAGCAAAGCGTCAGATTGGTACTCAGCCGGGAGCTCAAGGGCCGTGCTCAAAGTGAATCAAACATAGCTGCCAACAGTTCTCATTTGACCAAGACATTCCCAGGGTTTCAAAACCCATCTGTGACAACTGCTGTCCCTGCCAATGTCTCAAGACTGTGCTGTTGCAACAGGTGAAATTTTTACTCTGAGCTGCTTCTTGCTAGGCAGGAGCCCCCTCAGTCCCTGGCTGATTCCTCTCTAGCTCAGAGGCAGAAGATCCAGCTTCATGCCCCTGGCAGCTCACTCTTGGGCCCTGTCTAGATTAGGAATATAGATTGTTTGAAAATGTTAGCTAGCATGATTTTAAACATGATTTTGCAGCTACTCTAGACACAGTTAACTCCTTTAAAAATATATTAGCTGGCTGGAGATACTATATATATAGGGATAGGCTAACTGGGAGCCTAAGGAGTGATCTCAACTAGCTAATAATTTTTAGAAAAGTTCAGCTGTATTTAAGTTAGTGTTTGAAAGGCATTAAAAGTGTTAAGTAACATGTTTTTAAACACTACCTGTTTTCTTAGTCCAGGTAAGCCCTGTGTCTGCACTAGGTGCTAAGTGGTGGTTAAAAATATTGTGACAAAGTTCCTCCTCTGCCTCAGTGGGTCCTGCGCTTGTTGGCGGATTTGCTTGCCTCAGAGATTCACGGCAGCCCTCAGTTTGGCCACTCTTGCTAGTGGCTCAAACCTGCCGTCCACTCAGCTAACCTCATCACTGGCCAGCATGGGGAAACGGAGACCAATCCCCTCAGTCTCTGTGTCTCACCTAGTGGGCCGGGGAGAGGGCGGATCCCTTTCCAATTTAGACCTTCCCTTCTGGTGTTTCTCACAGACCAGGTCAACTCCTCCTGTGTCTGATCAGGAGTTGGGCGGATGCGGGGGGGAACCCGGGCCCACCCTCTACACCGGGTTCCAGCCCAGGACCCTGTGGATAGCGGCTGTCCAAAATGTTCCCTGTATCAGCTGCATGACAGCTACAACTCCCTGAGCTACTTCCCATTGCGTTCCCCCCAACACCTTCTTTATCCTCACTGCAGGATCTTCCTCCTGAAGCCTGATCACGCTTGAACTCTTCACTCCTCCAGCAGCACGCCTTCTCACTCTCTGCTCCTGGCGTGCCCCCCTCCTAACTGATGGGAGGTCCTTTTTAAACCAGGCCTGCCATATTTGAATCTAGAAAGTTCTTAATTGGCTCCAGGTGTCTTGATTAGCTTTCCTGTCTTAATTGGTTCTGGCAGGTTCCTGATTGCTCTAGGGCAGCCCCTGCTCTGGTCACTCAGGGAACAGAAAACTGTTCATCCAGTGGCCAATATATTTGCCTTCTACCAGACTCCTGTACCCCACTGGTCTGGGTCTGTCACAATATGTTGACATGTATTGGCTAACCCTTTTTTAAAAACACCTGTCATTTTCCCAACCTAGTCAAGTCTCGTCTTTTCTCTCCCTCAGCAGCTCCACCTCTGTTGTGGACAACTGAGCTGCTACCAGGATAGGAACCTGCATAGGTGGGGGTCCTAGGAGAATCCCTGGGCACAAAAGGGCAGGAGGTGTATGGTATGGGTGGGTGGAAGGCCATAAGCATAGGGAAAATAGCAGGAGCTGTGAGAAGCAACTCTTTAACACAGCAGTTCTCAAACTTCATTGCTCCATGACCCCTTCTGACAACAAAAATTATGACACGAGACTTGGGGGGGGGGACCAAAGCTAAGCCTGCCCAAGCCCCGCTACCGCAGGTGGGGGGCCCAAAGCCCAAGGGCTTCAGCCTTGGGCAGGGGGCCTGTAACCTGAGCCCCGCCATCCAGGGCTGAAGCACTCGGAATTCAGCCCTGGGTGGTGGGGCTTTGGCTTCAGCCCGGGGCCCCAGCAAGTCTAACTCCAGCCCAGGTGACGCCATTAAAATGGGGTCATGATCCATTTTGGGGTCCCAACCCACAGTTTGAGAACCGCTGCGACTTTTCAGATAAGCAGAACCATCTGGGGAGAGTTGGAGGGTTTTATATGCATTTTAATTTATTGTTCTTTGCCTTTTCCTCACACCTTTCCAAAAGCGAAGCAACCTGAAATTAATCAAAATGCAAACATAACCTTGCAGCAGACCCCAGACCCCATTTTATTTGGAGAATTGTCCCTTGCAATTTGTTTCAAGTATTAGCAAAGTATGAGGAAATGGAGGAGATTGCAAACTCTCATCTTTCATATAGATATGCAGCAGCCCATGGAGGGTACAGGTCTCAACATGCCATGATTTGCCTTGATATGAGTGGCCCAGTTGCTTGGCTAGATCTGGAACACTGCTTGCAAGGACCTGTGGTCTCCCCAGTTCCCATCTGTTTTAAAGATGAGAGCCCTGTCTCCACAGGAATCCATGGGCTGTTCGACTGCTTCTTATCTACAGATGGAGTACAGCTGGGGCGAATGAGCCAAGTCTGAGACATGGAGGAGAAGGTTAAGGACTGAGAGGCCCAGGGAATAAGATGGTTGTCATGTATATCTGAATGTTAATGCTAATATTTCCATATTTATTTACATGTATAGCATCAGCAGTATGCTAGGTGCTTTATACTTGTATAAAGACGTAGTACCTGTCCTAAATTGCTTACAATCTCGGTACCATAAGCATTGTATGTTAGAGAAAAGACATGGAAAGGCGAGGAAAAATAAAAGATATGTCTATGGAGAAAATTAAGCTGAGGTTTTTACTTGGTGCGGGAAGAGTGAAAGTTTATCTGCAAACAGTTTGCATTGCCAGTACTTTTCTAAACTTTTCTTCACAGTTTTTTAGGACACTTCTGTGTTCACTGAGGTCATCTGCTGGATCCCATAATGAAGTCATGATCCTGGGATGATGTATTCTGTTGCTACAGTTGAAATGTAAAGAACTATGACTTCACTGCAGTCTCTGGTAGAGGGTGAGGGTGGAGAAGGAGGGAGGCATTTCTATGCTCACAATTTTATCTTTGCTATTTAGCAAATATGACAAAAGAAAAGTTGGGGGAAAACATTTATATTTTTACTTTTATATATTTGAGTTTTCTCCAGTATAAATGGAGTATATAAGGAGGTTTCTCTTGTTTTAAGGGAACTTGACTATGTATAGCTTTGCAAAAAGCAAATAAAGTGGGATGGTTATGATGATTGTCTGCCACGGTTTGAGAAGTAGTAGTGTAGAGGATGGAGGATTACTCATCATTTGAGAATATTAGAAACAGCAGCAGTGTGATAGGAAAATTGTAGGGTTAGGTATTAAATCCCTCACTTAAGTGGTGTCTAGGTCCTGGAGCGATCATCCAAAGAGATGGCTCAGGGTTTGTCTGCACCATGTCACATTAAGGACTATGGGGATGTGAACTGCAGAGCACACCAAAGTGTTGCTCTTTAACTGACCTCTGAGGATGCTGCTGACACAAGCTAAAGGGTACCTAGTTCACATTAACATAGTCATCTTTCAAATAGGACTATGCTGACACAAACTAGGTACCTTTTCATTCTTGCCAGCAGTGTCCATACAGGGCCGTTAAAGCACAACACTTGGGTGTGGTCTGCATGTCACGCACCTGTAGTCCGCAATGTAGATGTAGCCCTAGACACCTTTAGGAGAGAGATTTAAATAGCAGGCTAGATAAAATGTTCAGAGAAAGTAATATAGAGGCAACGCCTATTTCCGTCAGGTAGGCTTTACTCTGGCTTACCGTCTCTAAAATTTCCCACAGTTTTTGCCACCAGTTCAGCTCCATTAGTGGGAACAAGGGCGGGGAGCACTGGTATAGACAAAGTGCCAGACAACCATTGCAGGCATTTTACTCATGTTTATATAGGTCTGCTCAGAACAGGGTTAGACCATACTGTGCTTACAGTGCTCACAGACAACCAGAAGTCCTGTCTACTCTAGCACTCCCATCATTGCTACCCTAGTGGAACTTTACTGGTCTCAGTGGGAAACATTTTTCACAACACCATTTTGTAAATATTCTTATAGTTGGATTGGATAACCCAGGGAATCACTTCCAGTTCTTACCTCATCAGATGCATACTCTCTCCTCACTTAGTTTTTAGCATGTATGTTAAGTGTTCGACTGTTAAACACACAAGTAAACTTTGGATGCTCTGTTAGACCAAGATCCCTGGAACAAGGACTGTCTTCTTCTTTGTGTAGTGCTAACCATTCTGTCAGTACTTGTTAATAACAAGGAAATTCTAAACTGAAGTTTCAAATCTGGGATAAATCAAAAACCTTAAGGCTACTTCAGCATTTTATTCTACAGTATATCCATGGAATCAGTTGGAGTGATGTTAACCCAGACCGTGTACTCATTGCATTTTGGCCTATTTTCATTTTTTCCTCTCAATTCTGCTGCTTCAAGCATAAAATGAAGTGAGTAGCCTTCATACCTCATTCCACTTTCTCAACCTTGTTTTTGATAGATTTCCAAAAGAAGCAGCCAGATGATGACTCCACTCCCAGCACAAGCAACAGCCAATCAGATTTGTTCTCTGGAGAAACAAACAGTGACAACAGCAATACCTCTCTAACTACGCAGACTGTTCACTCCAGCCAGCAACTTTCGACAGAACTGAATGTAACTTCACTGAGTAAAGAGGAATGTAAGTGCGTGAGCCTTGAGGAGGGGAAAACAGAGGAAACCTAAACATCTGCTCTCTTCTCAGTGCCATTTGTTACTGCTTCTTACTAGAAAGATATGACCTCTCTTTTGGGGAGGAGGGAGTTAGAAAATAATCGTGAAACTCAAACTGTTGGGTTTAATCAAAAATGAACAAACAAAAAAGGTGCCACCATGATTTTAGAAACTGTTTTTATACGGATGTACAGCTATTTGAACTTTAGTCTTGCTGATCTTGATTGACTCTAAGACAGTTTTACCCATTTTTATGAAATTCTGTCCCTACATTACTACAAGTAAACTATTGCATGCTGTAGCATAGAACCCAGAATCTTAACAATTTGGTCCATATATCGTTATTTTAAAACCTTTTTAAAATGGCTATGTGCAGTAACATAGGGTTTGTTACACTAGTGGTGAATCTCTCACAGAACTGACTGTGGGATGATCTTTGACCCCATCTCCCTGGTCACAGTTCTCTGTTTGTCTACAGAACTCTTACAGACCAGAATCCTATCTAAAGGCAGAGGTAAAGTGTTCAGACGTGGCATGCTAAAACTCTGGGCTAATGTCTGCCTTCTTTCAGGAAAATTTATTCTAAATTTCTATATAAGTTAATGCCGTGTGTAATATATTGAGTTACAAATTTTACAATACGTTACACTCGTAAATAATGTGTGATTCATAGTTTCATTTTCTTCAGACTGAAGTCTTACTTTTTTGAAAGGTGGGCTGTGGAAAGAATCGCTCTTGCTCTTAATACCCTGGTATCTAATGAATGGCAGATACACATGCACATTTCAAGGAGAACATATTTCTATCCACTTTTTTCAGTAGGGAAGATTCTGGAGATGCCAGCATTCTTAAACACTTGGAGTTCTTCTTTATAGTAGTTGCCTCAAAGTGCCAGGACTGAAGGAGCTTTGATACATGGCCTTTGTTGGGTTTCAGTTTTGTTAGTTTGAGTGATTTGAACAAGGCCGTATGTATCCGTATGGATTGGTCCAGTAAACGATATTATCTCGCTCACCTTGTCTCTCTCATATCCTGGGACCAACCCGGGTACAACAACACTGCATACAAATATGGGATTGTGACAGTTTATTTGTACTAACTGTAACATAAATTTAAATTAAAATTAGATTGTACTATGCTACGAATACAGTATTTGGGTACCCTGTCAGTACTATGGCAGGCAGAAATGGGCACTTCCTATTAATTAAACTCCAAGGCACTCTGATATCCGTTGCTGTAATAAGAGTTAATTTGCAATGTGACTATTGTTGTCTTTCCTTCACACACACAGTTGCTGGCGGCCACGATCCCATCACTTCCCTCCGTCCAGCGCTTCTCCACGGAAAACCCTGTGGGGTGCTGTAAAAGCAGTTCTTACAACACCTTTCCTAGAGAATTCAACAACACGTTGGGCCTTCTCAGGTCTGGGGCCTTCAATCCCCTGCTCACTCATAACCCAAGATCTACCATTTGGTGATACAGGGCACTTCTTCCATGCTGCTGGGCCAGGTTTTGTGAAAATGTTTTCATTGAGACTTGAGTTGGATTACAAGGAATGTGTGTGGGTGTGGGGAGAGGGGAATTAAAGAAATAAAGTGTTTTCCATCCCTAATTGCTACACACTCATCAATGGATGCTCCAAGGTGAATGATATTAGGCAGTACAGCCAGTAGAGAGCACTTGAAAATATTACCTATAAAAATTTTTTTTTACACCTTCCTGCTGGGATGGCTTTAGTTTAAGTGCAAAACAGTGAGATTTATTTACAGTTCCAGCTAGCGCTCTCTTCCCCTCCCCCCACCTCCCTAATGAAGCTCAGACTAGTGTCATTTGTCAGAGATAATTATACAACAGATGGAGCTTTTCTGATGGATAATGGTCTCAAAGTGGAAGGTTCTTTCCCATAATGAAGAATACCCAAACTTTAAATGTCTTTTTTTATTTTAATTTAAAGGTGGCTTTTTCTGTGCATTACTTATTTATTTTGTAGCTAGTTCTATAAAGTATACACCTCTCTCATTACAGCAGTGTTCTTAGAAGATTGATTCCTGGTGAATTACTGCAGTTCTATTCAGTACAGCATGCAGCTGTACATCATCATACTGTACTGCAAAATATCAATGTATGGGATCATTAAGTTAATCCCTATCAAAGTGTGGAAAGATTGGAGTGCTCAGAAGTGTTCTCTTACAGTAACTGCTCAGGCTGCAGTCTCTGCCCCCTCCTCCCTTT
The DNA here is from genome assembly GCF_965152275.1 of Natator depressus. NCBI lineage: Eukaryota > Metazoa > Chordata > Testudines > Cheloniidae > Natator > Natator depressus. The sequence continues at coordinate 151,185,457 of NC_134236.1, forward strand.
TCATGTCTTCTAAATCAGTCCCACATCAAGGCATTTGCCATGGTGGTTGAGTCTGCAAGATAAACAGATTGAACAAAACTGCAGCAAGTCATTTTGGTAATTAACAAACTCTATTCATCATGTTATATAACAAGTAAAGAGAACCGTACAAATCTTCTGTGCTAAGATTCATATTTTATGTGAAGGGAAAGGTGTTTTTGGGTGTTTTTTTTTTGTTTTGGTCTTTAAGGGTGTCTTTTGTCCTCTAAATATTCAGTGAATGGTCTAGGAAGGAAGTTCCTAGGGTTAGATTTTGCAGGAGTTCAGTTTGTGACAATATTTAAATACAATCTCTTGCTTTTTTTTTTTTTTTTTTTGGTAACTCTGATTACTTTTCCTGTGAGAACCACATTTAATTTCTAGCGTCTTCTATACAGAGCCAGATTACTGCAGGTTTCCATCTCCTGCCACATCAAGGTCAGAACAGTCACCTGACTACTGGAAGGCGGTGCTGATTGTTTCAGGTTCGACCAGTTTGCTGATTAATAATTCTCTTGCAGAATGAGGGTAGTTCTTTGAGGGTTACAGACTACATACAGTAGTACACCCAGAGCAAAGGCTTTGTGACTAATTTAGTCACTTATATTTTGGGTACATGAAGCACTACGTTTCCTTTACGAGGTGCAGTTACAACTTCGGGGGGAAAAAACAGTTTTAAGATCTTTTTCAGGTGTTACTGCATTTTTCTCCCTGGCATCTTCAGGCTGGTCAACACAGTTTTTATATCGATTTACCTATATTGATCTAGAAACGCAGTCAGTTTACTGAAATAGGCCATACAGATATAAGCACTTTGATAGCAGCATAACTTTGACTGCATTAGGGGTTGCATAGATTTAACTAATCTGTTTATAAACAGATATAGTTAAATCAATAAAAACTATGTAGATCAGTTCTTCTAAATCTGGATACTTCTGTTTTATCCCCCTTTCCACCCTTTGTTTAGGCTGCCCTAACATTACTTGGCCAGCACTAGCATAGGATTTGTCTGTCGCTCTGGAGATGACTAGCTAGGCTTCTTAGCAGGTGGCTATCTGAAGTTAATCTCGGGGGGAGGGAAGCACTGAAGGAGGCTTTTTTCCCCCTGAACACAACCTAAAAATCTTCTTAAGGTATGGTTCTCTGTATTTTGGTAAAGAAAAGGTCACACTAGATATGGAACAATTTCACTTACTTTCAGCCCTACATCTCCTCCTTTGGGGCTGTCATATTGTTTTCCTTTTTCTGTACAGGTGGAGCTAAAGCTGACACTATGCAGGCTTAAAGCTAACTCTAACTTGTAATAAGACAGGAAAAATGTCAGTGTGAAAAACTGACTTTGGCAGCTGGATCAGGTTTGATATTTCAGTAGTTCTTAGTTTCAAATGACGTGGCTTTATTTTAATTATCTGCTTAACTTCTTCCTGGCCTTGAATTTGCAAATACCGTAATCAGAGAGGGAAGAGAGGAATTGCTTTTGTTTCTAGAAAAATTAAATGCATTAGATTCCAATGCTTAAGATACTTTTTAATTAAGATATGCAAATAGACTTTCTACCAGATACATATGCCTCTGATGTGGAAGTGTAGATGCAGAACAATTGTTAAAGGTTTAGGCCAGAAGTTTCAGTGGTGGCCACTGACTGTGCCTCAATTTTTATGTGCCCAACTTTAGACGCCTTGGTCCGATTTTCAGAGGTGCTGAGCATTGGTAGTTCTTAGTGGTTCCTCAGCACATCAAAAATCTGGCCCTAGTTGTGTCAAGCTGTACACCCAAAGTCACTGTCCACTTTTGAGTATTTGATTTCATGACTCATAAAATAAAAGTTTTCTGTGTAGTACTCATGCTAGTGATGTTACTCTTAAACTAAGCATTTTTGACTGTGCTAGAAGTAGTGAAGCAGCCTTTGTAAGTGTGAAAATATTCCAGGGAATTTAAATATATTTGGGTTTCATGTACTGTAGCTGAAGGCCAAGGCTCTCTATCAGAGAGCTTTATCAGAAGGGTGAGGTGTATTGTTTTTGCCTGTTCTCCCAATGCAACAGTTGGATGTTTAGATTGAGCTTCTTCGTGTGGGGACTTGCCTAACCACTGTTTTATAAAATGCAATGCATGCCTACTGTGTTTGAAAAACATTGACTATTTTCTTTATTTCCATGCTCCCAATGAGACTTGCATCCCAGTCTTTCCAGGTCTTTCAGGATGTCTGTGTGAAGAACGCACACAGATACACACATCCTTCTCTGCAAAAAGAAAAGGAGGACTTGTGGCACCTTAGAGACTAACAAATTTATTTGAGCATAAGCTTTCATGAGCTACAGCTCACTTCATCGGATGCATTCAGTGGAAAATACAGTGGGGAGATTTATATACATAGAGAACATGAAACAATGGGTGTTACCATACACACTGTAAGGAGAGTGATGAGGTAAGGTGAGCTATTACCAGCAGGAGAGCGGGGGCCGAGGGGGGAACCATTTGTAGTGATAATCATGGTGGGCCATTTCCAGCAGTTGACAGGAACATCTGAGGAACAGCAGCGGGGAGGAGGAATAAACAAGGGGAAATAGTTTTACTTTGTGTAATGACCCATCCTCTCCCAGTCTTTATTCAAGCCTAAGTTAATTGTAGCCGGTTTGCAAATTAATTCCAATTCAGCAGTCTCTTGTTGGAGTCTGTTTTTGAAGTTTTTTTGTTGAAGAATTGCCACTTTTAGGTCTGTAATAGAGTGACCAAAGAGATAGAAGTGTTCTCCGGATGGTTTTTGAATGTCATAGTTCTTGACGTCTGTTTTGTGTCCATTTATTCTTTTACGTAGAGACTGTCCAGTTTGGCCAATGTATATGGCAGAGGGGCATTGCTGGCACATGATGGCATATATTACATTGGTAAATGTGCAGGCGAACGAGCCTCTGATAGGGTGGCTGATGTGATTAGGCCCTATGATGGTGTCCCCTGAATAGATATGTGGACACACTTGCCCCATAACCTCAGCCGTGCAGAATACAATGCCATCCACAGCCTCAGAAACAACTCTGACATCATAATCAAAAAGGCTGACAAAGGAGGTGCTTTTGTTGTCATGAATAGGTCGGAATATGAACAAGAGGCTGCTAGGCAGCTCTCCAACACCACTTTCTACAAGCCATTACCCTCTGATCCCACTGAGGGTTACCAAAAGAAACTACAGCATTTGCTCAAGAACTCCCTGAAAAAGCACAAGAACAAATCGGCACAGACACGCCCCTGGAACCCTGAGCAGGGGAATTCTATCTGCTACCCAAGATCCATAAACCTGGAAATCCTGGATGCCCCATCATCCCAGGCATTGGCACCCTGACAGCAGGATTGTCTGGCTATGTAGACTCCCTCCTCAGGCCCTACACTACCAGCACTCCCATCTATCTTCGAGACACCACTGACTTCCTGAGGAAACTACAATCCATCGGTGATCTTCCTGAAAACACCATCCTAGCCACTATGGATGTAGAAGCCCTCTACACCAACATTCCACACAAAGATGGACTACAAGCCATCAGGAACAGTATCCCCGATAATGTCATGGTGGCTGAACTTTGTGACTTTGTCCTCACCCATAACTATTTCACATTTGGGGACAATGTATACCTTCAAATCAGCGGCACTGCTATGGGTACCCGCATGGCCCCACAGTATGCCAACATTTTTATGGCTGACTTAGAACAACGCTTCCTTAGCGCTCGTCCCCTAATGCCCCTACTCTACTTGCGCTACATTGATAACATCTTCATCATCTGGAACCATGGAAAAGAAGCCCTTGAGGAATTCCACCATGATTTCAACAATTTCCATCCCACCATCAACCTCAGCCTGGACCAGTCCACACAAGAGATCCACTTCCTGGACACTACGGTGCTAATAAGCGATGGTCACATAAATACCACCTTATACCAGAAACCTACTGACCGCTATGCCTACCTACATGCCTCCAGCTTTCACCCAGACCACACCACACAATCCATTGTCTACAGCCAAGCTCTACAATACAACTGCATTTGCTCCAACCCCTCAGACAGAGACAAACACCTACAAGATCTCTATCAAGCGTTCTTACAACTACAGTACCCACCTGCTGAAGTGAAGAAACAGATTGACAGAGCCAGAAGAGTATCCAGAAGTTACCTACTACAGGACAGGCCGAACAAAGAAAATAACAGAACGCCACTGTCCATCACCTTCAGCCCCCAACTAAAACCTCTCCAATGCATCATCAAGGATCTACAACCTATCCTGAAAGACGACTCCTCACTCTCATAGATCTTGGGAGACAGGCCAGTCCTTGCTTACAGACAGCCCCCCAACCTGAAGCAAATACTCACCAGCAACCACACACCACGCAACAGAACCACTAACCCAGGAACCTACCCTTGCAACAAAGCCCGTTGCCAACTGTGTCCACATATCTATTCAGGGGACACCATCACAGGGCCTAATCACATCAGCCACCCTATCAGAGGCTCATTCACCTGCACATCGACCAATGTGATATATGCCATCATGTGCCAGCAATACCCCTCTGCCATGTACATTGGCCAAACTGGACAGTCTCTTCGTAAAAGAATAAGTGGACACAAATCAGACGTCAAGAATTATAACATTCAAAAACCCGTTGGAGAACACTTCAATCTTCCTGGTCACTCGATTACAGACCTAAAAGTGGCAATTCTTCAACAAAAAAACTTCAAAAACAGACTCCAACAAGAGACTGCTGAATTGGAATTAATTTGCAAACTGGCTACAATTAACTTAGGCTTGAATAGAGACTGGGAGAGGATGGGTCATTACACAAAGTAAAACTATTTCCCCTTGTTTATTCCTCCTCCCCGCTGCTGTTCCTCAGACGTTCCTGTCAACTGCTGGAAATGGCCCACCTTGATTATCACTACAAATGGCCCCCCCACCCCCCCCTGCTGGTAATACCTCACCTTACCTGATCACTCTCCTTACAGTGTGTATGGTAACATCCAGTGTTTCATGTTTTCTATGTATATAAATCTCCCCACTGTATTTTCCACAGTATGCATCCGATGAAGTGAGCTGTAGCTCACGAAAGCTTATGCTCAAATAAATTTGTTAGTCTCCAAGGTGTCACAAGTACTCCTTTTCTTTTTGCGAATACAGACTAACACAGCTGCTACTCTGAAACACATCCTTTTCTGAGCGTCTTCTCTCTGATAGCACCAGACAAAACCAAGGTTCCGAATAATTTGTAATTGCTTCAGGTTTTTGCCTTTTGCTTGAGTTAAGTCAAAATTGCTAAACTGAGTCAGACATGACAACTTTCCACTGTTTACTGTTAAAAATTTATATTACTGTTGTACTACTTGGTCTGTACACATAGATGTAAACATCGGCCATGAATTTCAAAAGTGGCCAGAGATTTTTGGGTGCTTGCATTTCTGGATGTCCAATTCGAGACACTTGAAAGGGGCTGGATTTCGAGGGAGCAGGTGCTCATCACTTTCCTAAAATTGGAGGCCTTTACAGTGTCTCCAAATGGGCACACACAAACACCAGTCAGTATTGCAAATCTTATCTATGGTCCTTGCCCTGAAGAATTTTCAGTCAAATATTGTGAGCAATATATGAAGAGTAGAGAGAGACAAATATGTTAATTTGTATATACTTCTGTAATGTGTCAACTGTGTAAACAAATATAGACTTAAAATCCCCCCCCCCCCCCCCCAGCACTACTTCTCAGTCAAGCAGTCAAGAACGGATTGATTTCTGAAAGGTGATTGTGGGAAAGAATTTTGCCCTACTTTGTGGTATAAAATTGCAAACCACAAATCTGACTTCTCCCAAAGCAAATTTCTAGCCTTTTCTCTGCAAGGAATGCAGCAACTATTAAAATTGTGCTGGATTGCAACAATGGCCTGTCATATGACAAGATGGTTAATACTGTAATTAATTGCATCCTCACTCATAATTGACAAACGATACAAGTAAAACAGTGGCCATAAGATACAATATATGAAGTTTTCCCTGTGAACACACAGAATCAACTGTTATCAGCCCACATGCTGATACCTAAGTTTACACACCTGGGAATTGGCCTAAGGCAGCAGTTCTCAAACTGTGGGTCGGGACTCCAGAGTGGGTCAAAACCCCATTTTAGTGGGCTGGCTTAGACTTGCTGAGGCCCAGGGCTGAAGCTGAAGCCCGAGCCCCACCACCTGGGGCCAAAGCCGTGGGGCTTAGGTTACAGGCCCCCTGCCTGGGGTGGAAGCCCTTGGGCTTCAGTTTTGCGCCCCCCCTCCCCCCCGCCCACAGGGCAGTGGGGCTTGGGCCCTCCATCCTGGGTCGCAGGGCTCAGGCGTTGGTCCTCCCTCCAAGGTTGTGTAGTAATTTTTTGTTGTCAGAAGGGGGTTGCGGTGCGATGAAGTTTGAGAATCCCTGGCCTAAGGCATTCTCATTAGAGAGCCCTTGACTCTCAAACAGGGGTGGGCAAACTTTTTGGCCCAAGGGCCACATCAGGGTGCGAAACTGTATGGAGGGCCAGGTAGGGAAGGCTGTGCCTCCCCAAACAGCCTGGCCCCCTCCCACTTCCTGCCCTCCTCAAGCCCCCCCAATCCAACCCCCCCATATAACCCCCTTTGCCTCATCCAACTGCTCCCTGCTCCCTGTCCACTGACTGACCCCCGCCCCTTACCCAACCCCCCACCCCCTTACCATGCTGCTCAGAGCAGCATGTCTGGCAGCCGTGCTGCCTGGCCAGAGCTAGACACGCTGACGCTCTGCGCTGCAGGAGCGCGCCGCCCAGAGCGCTGCCCGCGCGGCTTCAGGGGAATAGCAGGGGAGGGGCTGGAGGCTAGCCTCCCCGGCCAGGATGGTCCCGCGGGCTGTAGTTTGCCCACCTCTGCTCTAGAATATACTTCTCTAGTTAATGTTTGTCAGTGCTGTAGTCTGTTGGCACATTGTAAGCCCCAACTGTTCTCAGGCTTTTTGACTGAACTAGATGATTGTGAGAGAGGTGGAACAGTTTTAGTTAGGGGATGATTCTTTAGTGTACATTTTAAAATGGATGCACACATGCTCAGTGTCTAGCACATCTTTAAAATGTAAAAGTTAAACACCATTCAATCTTTCACCTCTAGATGGTAGCAAATTTTCTTCTAATTTTAGCACAATCCGTTTTTCCTCTCTTAATTTGAGAATAAATAGCATCTGCCTGGAGTATAACCCATATACTCTCAAAATTGAAAACTGATGGAATTATGGGAGAGTAGGTTAAAAAATCTTTTTTAGAAAAATGAGAGGAGTTAGGCTCCTGGTTTTGGGACTCAATGCAGAACAAATAGAACTAGAAAGTGGAAGCAAGTGAGTGTAATGTACACATCAGGCCTTGCCTTTGCTCTGTCTATGGGAAGTCCAAACCTGCCTTGTGCAAATTATGGCAGTAGGATCTTCCATGGGTTCTACTTTTATCCCTGGAATCCAAGTTCCATTTAAAGAGAGTTTGTAGGTCTGTCTTCTTAACATATTATATGGACTGTTGCTTTATGCCTTAAGTATGTAGATGGGCTGAGGAGATGGCACATAGGACTATGAAATTAACTCCTTTTTATGTCAGTGACATGTTAATTTTTAAGCCTAATTAAAACCAGCAAAATTCTACGAGTGTTGTTTCCTCCGATCTACGCAAATTTTGCAGTGCAGATTTGGCAGTACATTGTGTCCTCATTCATTAGACTGAAGGGCCCAAGAAAGCTGAAACTGAAACACATTTGTATGAAAGTGTGAGTAAAGCAACCTAAATCTAATACTAATCTATGGCTTTTAATAACGCAGTTTTTAAATTGCAGTTCTCAAAAGCACCTTGCAAACGTTACATTAGACCTCTGAAGTAGCGAAGTTGTGACAGGGTTCCCAGGGTGCACCCTGGACTGTGGGACTGCTGAGCTCTCCAAAAACCATTAACCTGGGGTATCAACTGTGATGCTGATGTCAAGCTACAAGCCTCTGACAGGCACTGCACTTACACAGACATCCACAGGCAGGGACATACCCAACTGTGCTACATGAATGGTTTCCCAGCCGCTCGTGAACCAACGGTAGAAAGGCTCCAGCCAATTCCCTCAGCTCCCCAGTCTTGTACCCCAGAACTGTACCAGCTTGCACGGGTCAGAAGCCTGGCCAGTGTAAGTTCATTACCTAGTTCGCCACTTCTTCATAGGAAAGTGGACACGAGGGGTAGGCAACGGGGGCCAGGGGCACCAAAATACAAATTTGCCCAGGCTGCCATTTTCCCTAAGGCCAGCCCTGCAGAACACCTTGCTATAAGCACTAAATAGGTCTACCAGATAGCAGCAGCAAAGACTTTCTCTTTGAAGACTTTCATATAAAGAAAAATCCACCAAGGTGAATTAGGGCTAACTCATTAGACTCCGCTAAAATATTCATGTCTAACCCTTTTATCTATGCTTAATAGGGGTGTAACCTAAAGATATGTCTTCACTGCAGATGGGAGTGTGTGTCTCAGCCTGGGCAGACAAACTCGTGCTAGGAGGGCTTGAGCACTGCACTAAAAATAGCTGTATGGATGTTGTGACTCAGGCTGTTAAGCCTAGGGGGTCAACTTGGGTGGGCTTGAGAGCCCAAGCTGCAGCTTGGATCACAACGTCTGTCTGCCTGAGAGGCGCTCGCTCCTAGGTGCATTGTAGACATACCCCAAATTACTGTGCAGCTTACTCATTCGGCAGCACGCACACAGTTCTCACAACTCTGAATGTTTTCCTGCAGAAAGACAGTGCTATCTCTGCAGGCTAAACTTGCCCAAATTTAGATTCCCTCTAGTTTATATCTTTTTATGTATTTGTGCCACTAATCGATGATTCTTTTCAAACTAGATTACACAGATAAATTAGGTACGTCTCTACTGATTAAGGAAATGCACAACTAGATTCGTGGTTTTGGCAAGTTTCCAAAGCACTGGTCTTCCCAGTAATGCAATACCCTCAATATATTTCCTACAGCTTCACAAAATCCCTCTTTACTATACGAATATCCCAAGAAATCCAGCACTCCTTAGATTGCTAGATACCCCCTCCAGGGAGTGCACATGCTTTCAGCATCTAAGTAGGAACTTTCTGGGATGCTAGCTCCCTTCCAGCAGTGAAAGGTCAGACCAAGGTTCAGATGTACACTGCCCTTTTAGAGCACTGTGAACAGGGGAAATGGAAACTTTGTTCTCCTGTATCCTTTTCACTTCAGGGTCCTGTGTGTTCACTATTTTAGTTAGCACGCTTTGTGTCTATTCATAGTTCCTAAATTTTTTAAAAATGTATTACTTTATTATTAGGCTCTATGCCATTGTGTAGTCAGGCTGGTTTCAATCCACTGCGTATCTCCCGTGCTGGTTGGTAGACCAGGAAAACCATTCTGAGAAATCCCCGGGACTGAGTCAGCACATCAGATTGAAAAGTATTCTGGGTTCAAACACTGTGCCTCCTGTAATGGCAGAAAGAGAGGTTACTTAGCCAGATTTCCCACTCCCCACAAACTTCTTTGGAGTCTGTATAATGGGTTCTGAATAAATGGGGAAAGGACCTAGTATGGGTCAAGGCTTCTGCTCCTCATAAAGATGAGCTATTGTTCAGCTATATGAAAAGTGGAACATGTATGTAGTAGCCCCAACAGAACTACTTTCCAGAGGCTTCTGACTAAGGTGTCAAGAATGTATATGCTCCCAAAAGTGGGGATCTGTGCTGTCCACCTATTCTAACTACAGTTATTACGGTACCAAGAGTAGTCTCTCTTTCCCCTGAGATAGCACATTGTCATCACTTAACAGATAACACATAATAATCTCCTTTGATATATTTAAATTTGTTTTATATATTTAAATTTGATATATTTAAATTTGTCAGGATCTCTAATTTTAAATAAAATTATTCTGGTGAGGAAGCTATTGTACGTGCTTGTAATATTAGAGTATTAAATTAATGTTGACAAACAAGAAAAATACAAACTTTGGTATCTGATAGATCCACTTTAAAGGACATCTAGCAAGTGCCTTAGTCACTAGATATTTTACATTAGTGGATTTTTTAACCTTTATTTTTAATATTGAGATAAAATTGTTTGTCTGAGGGTAGTATTTTGACATACTAGTATGTTTAGTTATGCAAAGGTAAATCAGCCACCAGAATAAATGGAGTGAAATTGACAAGGTATTTAAAAGGGATTATGCATTTCTAATTAGTCCACTGTGCCTGTAGATAGAAATTAATTATATTGTTATGTAAATGTCATGCTAATTAAGAGAGAATATTGAAGGTGTAATAAATCTGCAAAAGAAATAGGTAAGTTAACTATTTTTTATGTTTTTATTAATATTTTATAGAGTTACAACAGAAGCTGGTAGAGAAACGTTTGATTATTGACCTACAGACAATTTTTAGCTGACTGACTGCTTCACAATCCATTTTTCCTAATTGATGTCTTTAGTGCACTATGTTAACATTAGCCACAGTGGGCTAGTGATACCAGGAGCCAACAATAGTCAGGCATTGCAAATGTATTAACAAGACCTTGTGTGTCTATGTATGTACTTTAGTGTTTTCAAGGTTACAAAGTGCTTCTCTTCTGTAGTTGCCCTCCCTTTATTTTGAGTGCTGGACTGTGCAAACCCAGTGACATTGTCAACTCTTTTGTCTTCATAGTGAGTCTTGCAATATTTGAAGCCGCAGCTCCTGGAGTCATATTACAAGGGAAGCTCAGCTTTCGTTTAAAAAACAAACAAACAAAAAACCCTAGAAGGCACATAAAAAGATCACAAATTCTTTAAAATCTTATGACTTCTCAGCTAGCCTCATGATTTTTATAAATGATTCCCCCTTGCCCCCAAGTACCCGCTTGCAGCTGGGTGCCCTAACACTAGGATTACCATGCTACTTCCCAACTTGGGCCCCTAATGGCTCCATAATAGATTTTCTTGCCTCCATAATACTCCTCCTCGGGGCCAGTTCATTACAAAAACATATAGTGACAAAAATGCATAACAAAAGTCCCCAAACAAAGTCCTTTTATTATTTCCAGTAATGTGATCCTTAAAATCCCATGACATCTAGTCTGCCGATGTAGCACATACCATGCTCTGGTGTCTTCCATCATAGCTTGGCTCTTCAGCCACCCCAGTCCTTCCAGCTGGAGTGCAACCTTGGTCTTCCCAGAAGCAACCCCCCTGCTCCCCCTGATCTTCACCAGGCAGCATCCATCACTCCCCTTGCTCTGTTAACCTCTCCTCTCAGAAAGACCAGCAAGGAGACTCTTCTGCTGCTCTTTGGGAGGTCAGCTGGCAAACCCCTCTGCAGATCTCCTGGCTTCAGCCTTCTTCAGGCCTCTGGATCCAGCTTGGAAGTCAGCAGGCAATTCCCTCTGCTGCTGTCCTGCCTTCAGCTCTCTGGCTTGAGGAGGTCAGCCAGCAAACCCCCTCTCCTGCTTTCAGCCTTGCCCCAGGAACCTCTGACAGCTTCCTTCAGGAACTTCCCACCTCTCTGATTCTCCCTGATCCTTTCTAGCCCCAGGTACTGCTTTGCCCTCTTAATTGGCCAAACTAGAGCACCTGGTCTGGCATAGGGCCCTGGACCTGCTTCATTTAAAGGGAGAGCAATTAACAGCTTCCAGTCATTTGGATTATGCTAAGAATTGGACAACTACAGTGTTTCATGTGCAAAGTGCATCTACTGAATGAGCATTTTGTGACCCATAGTTAAACACACCAAGCACTGATTCCAGGTACTAAGATTCTGATACTTAGAGGGACATGTTAACGTAAACCTGCTTGTTGTAGTGGTTAAGTGAGGATAGTCATTTAACTTCAGTTTCCTACACAAAACTGTACTAATTTCAGCCAAGTGAAAAATACACCGCCTGTTTCAAATAGTAGAAAGATCTCTGAGTTAGCTGTCAGTATTACAATGGATTCAACATCATGGTTTCCCCATAGAATTGCAGATTCGAGCCCACCGTACACAATTATGCATGACTACTTTTAATGGTGGAACAAAAAACAGCTGTAGAAGAAAGTGCTGCAAAGGGCATGCAGACTTCATCGGTTATGAGGCACTCTGGTGTATTTGCATGCAAATCCCAAGTTACTAGTTGTTGAAGCCCTACTACTATGCAATACAAAAAATCAGACCCATCTGAACATAATATCTAATGAGGCAATAAACAAACTCCTGTTGCACTCCAGCAAATGCAAAAGAATGAAAAATAGTTGCAATTTATTCTGCTTTAAAAATGGCAAGTAAAAAATCCTATATTTGCCTGGGTGCTGAAAGCCCCACCTGGTGTAAATATTTTACTGTACAATAATCTTGATCTCATAGGCTCCATCACTGTAGAAAATCAATTTTTCTTTCTATGAAAATTGAAAGAATGTAACTAAATGACATTTTTTTAATGAAAAAGGTATTTCACTCAAAACCAAAGTACACTTGCATGGAATTACATCACTAGAACTGCACGCTGTTCCATGTTGTTGTTTACATGTAAACAATGGACGTGCACCGGCTCTTTAAAATGGACACTGACAAGTCAAATAGACCTAAAATTGAAGGTTTTGTATATTTCCAATAGCAAGTTTTTTGGTATTTGTTCTAAAAATTCCTTTGCAATATAAATATCCAAAATGTTGCAACTTTGTACTAGTGCTTGAGTCGGCTTGTAAAAGGCTCTACAAATGGTTATCAGGTCTGTTTGGGGATTCTTTCATCCCCTTTTTCCAAAACACTAGTGCATTACTTGGCATCTTGGACAATAGCATTAATAGTGTAAATTACTCTGACCTCTTAACATTTTCATTTTTAATATTCTAACAAAGTCTAACACAAGTAAAGAAGCTGAATTCTTAAATGATTTGAACTTGACAGTGTTTTGTGAGATTTACATTTTGATTTACCTTGAAATCACTTTAAAGGTGACCTGTCAAGGGGGAATAAAAATTGTGCTGTTGAACTAGTTTTCCACAGGTCGGCTTGAGGACACCTTGAAGGGCCGGGGAACTCAAGTGGGATCTACTTCTTCCCTCGTTTGAGAGGCTGAGTTCTGAAATCTCAAAATCTTTTGAGAGCTTTGATCCTCAGTGTTTTTTCAGAAGCTTGAGTTAAACAGATGTTCAGACACAACAAGCAGAATTGTAGGTGGTCTGACTAAAAATGCCTTCCCCTCTCAGTTAGCCATGTTTCTGTCACCTTTTATAAAGCTATAATCCCATGAGTTTTTGCAATATAAACAGAGTTGGCAAGCAAAATCTGACATTTCTGTAGTAAAAACAGGTGCAATTATAACATGAGAAAAATTCAGGCTGCCTTTTTATAAAACATAAAGAAGCAAAAAGGTACAATTAGTTTCCATCGTTGGTCACTTTTACCAGTCCAGATTTGAAATGGTTTGAAAAGGGAAGACTACAATTTGTTCTAGCAACAGTGCTGATTTCAGGACACACAAATATTGGATGACCAGTAACAACTGAGGACTTCTGTACTCTGCTCAGCAGTTTGGACTACAAGTATGTGAATAGCATTGCACACCAAAGTGCTGCACTGTAACTCCCATGTGGATGCTGCAGGCGCGAACAAAAGGGTTCTTAGTTTGCATTAATGTAGTGCTATTTGAAGATGAATACATTAAATGTGAACTAAACCTTTTACTTCATGTCCACACAGGGCCATTATAGTGCAGGACTTCGGTGTGCATGGCAGTTCATACCCCTGTAGTCCAAACTGCCTGGCAGCATAGACATATGCCCAGTTAACAGCACATCCCAATACTTGGGGTCAGGCTTATACTGACCCCTTGCTTTAAACTGAATTGTTGGTATTTTCATTGCCAAAGTCTACTAGACCAGACTTAGTTTCAGGTTCTAGGTATGTAATATCATCCAATTATCCAAGCTACAATGTATTATTACTGTCAGTTATGCTTTCTGTCAATTTGTCTTGACTCAGCTATATGGTTTTATTTGTGCTTTACGGCAACACAGTAAATATACTGAATTGGGTTGTTAGTTTAACAAGATCTCTGGAGAGCTCTTCCATGATGATGAGTGTTGAAATATGGTAGGAAGCCTAAAAGCAATTTACCACCAAACAAATACCAGAGTGGGCAAGAGTCCAGAACCTAAAAATAAAATTTGTCCACAAAGGTAATGTAGTATATGTTTGTGTTGAGATTATACATAAAACGAAACTTTTGACCACTTGTGGTGATTAATGATTCCATGACACTTCTTCCATTTTTGTCAATATTATGTCTGTATAACTTCTTCCAGCAGTTTCAGCTGGATATGCTGTTCTCTCTTCCCATCCTAAACTATTGTGTAGTTTTGCTGTATGCTGTTCAATAGTATTGCATTCCACCCAAAGAAAAGTACGTTCCCATGGTGGGAGAAGTGATTTTTAGAAATGGGACAAAATCTAGGCCTGGTGAAAGTAGGTTCAACTCATTAAAGTCTATGATCTTGCATCCATTTACATAACCTGCTTGTAAAGCCCTTGTGGGATGTAAAGCGCTATAGAAATATAATGCAAACCTCCTATTGACTGACTTCAGGGGAGCCAGGATTTCACCCCAAAGTCTTTTTGTGGATTAACCATAGGAGATCCCAGCTCTGTTGGAATGTAGAATCACCTTTGCCAGAGTATTTCTCTAAAGATATTTCTTACAAAATGTTTACAACATATAAAAAAAAAAGTGTCATCCTAATATTTAATTGTAAGTCATATTCAGATATTAATGGGAAGGAAGGGTTGGAGGACAAAGATCTCAATGAATACTGGACTCTCAACACCCATAAATTCCCAAGACATGTGTATGTTTCAGTACCTGTACATCCCTAGACATAACTCTGATTTGGTTCATCTGTAAGAAGATGGCAAATGCTGAGTAGTAATGTGTTTTGGGACTGACTTTATTCTCCTTTTCCAGGTGGGCCATGCACAGGTACACCTCATGTCTCGTTAGGTACACCAACCAAAAGATCCTGTGACTCTGGTAAGTTTTGCTTTCTATTTGGCTTTGCATAATATGTAGTTGTACAATTACAAGCGAGTGTAGTAAGTATACCAGGAGAATAGCAGTGGAAAATAAACCTTGGTGACCTGCTGTTGAGAGTAACAGCTAAATCATTAACATGACATAACCATAGAAAAATACAAAAGTAATCCTGTTGTTTTAATCGAATTTAGATGGAACCTATGACAGTCCCACTTTGAAAGAACAGAGCAGAGTTGGTTGCACCCTTCCTAATTGACCTCACAGTACATACAAGGAGGAACTGATGTTTGCATCAGTTGAGACGGGGGGTAAACCTGATTCAGATCAGTTGTTGCAAACCCTTCCATGCCGTTGTCTCTATATTTAGGAGTAAGCACCAATATTACAGTACTGATGGCTGAATGGGGGCTATTCCTGAGCATAGTTAAGGACTCCCTCTCTTTCAGGGATTAGGGCATTCTTCTTCTGCTGTGACTCTTGCAGGAAACGTTTCTCAGTTTGTCAAAAGCTAAAACAGGACACTTCTACTGTTGCCTTTTTTTCTTACGTCGTCCCCCTCTTCCAGTCATAAAAGATCAAGATGTTTCTGTCCCATTTAGATGCTTCTAAACGAGAAAGTAAGTTTGCCTCTTTATCCCTTTGCCTCTATCTCTACACAAACTAAGCTGAACTGCATATGTTTTCCTTCATACAGTAGCCGCTGTAATATTTAACTAAAATTTAGATTGAAGGGTGGTTAAATAACTTTCTGGATAGATGGTCTTGAAAATGATAGTGGAAAAGCACTATGTGAATATTAAAAATGTGATCATAATTAGCATAATGGCAAGATTACAGTTTGGCATGCCATATGGGAGATGCAATATCTCCTTAGATTAGATTAAGGCAGATGGAACTATTAGACATGTTGAGAAATGTCCCATTAAACATTAAGATGTTTTTCCCAGTAGCTTTCTTATTCCAAGTCTATGCTAGTAATCTAGAGAGATTTTTGGTCCCTTTATTCTGGTATATTTGTCATATGCAATGTTGTTTTAGACGCTATCAACAAAAATGCAAAGAGAACTTGCTGTTTGGGTTACCAGTCTCTCCTTTAGTATAACAGCCAATTGAGTAAAACAAATTTGTTTTGCATTGTTTGTAGTTTTTCTTATTTTCCCCAAGCCTCTTTTTGAAATTGCTTTCCGTTCACTGGTCAGGGTCTATGTGATTCAGTTGTAGTCTTTCACTGTACTGAAGGAGTTAAAAGGTTACTTTCTAAAGAAAAAAATCATAATTACCCACAAAAATGCCAGTATTTTAAATTTCACATTTTTGTCACTATTTATGTTTTGCTTACTTTTAGCATTTCTCCTAGGTCTGACAGTGGAAATAAGCTAGTCAATTCCAGTTTAAAGTTCTCAAGTTCTTGCACAATGTGGGAAGGTCTAGCTTGCAAGCAATTCTTTTTGGGTGCAAGTAATACAGGAAATGTAGAATTTTTTTTTTAAAGCACCACTTGTAATAATTTTAAAAAATTCTAAGTTTTGTTAAAATTACTTTTTTCAAAACTTACATTTCAATCAAATTTTCTCAGTGGTGCTTGAAGAAGAAATGGCTGTTTTCTGAGGCAGTGTTTGGGAATCCAGTTAAATAAAAATATTTAATAGTAGTGTGGGTTACAAAGAGGTTTACTATATGTATATAAAATCTTAAACTGAGCTGGGATTGAGAGGTGGGCTGATAAGGCTACTGTAAGGTGAATGTTGCATATTATACTCAAGATAACTGTAGCCACATTTCAATTTGTGTGCTTGTTCCTAGGAAGTTGGTTAGTTCAATGGATAAAAACTGTATATACTACACTTTGCATAAATACTTCCTTTTGTAAGAACCCTGCGTTTCCTCAGGTCTGAGCTTTAAAGAAGAATGTTTTGGTGTGAGTTCATCTGCGTCTCTCTCCCCCACCCCGGTGTAGGTTTTCCCTTAGGTCTGCAGTATCAGTATTTGAGACAGAAAATTAGAAATTTGACCTACTTATGTAATATGCTGGCTCCCATCAGGAGAATATTAAGGAAGACATAAACCTTTCACATTTTATTAGCATTTAGTGTAACCATTGAAGAAAGATCAAAACAATAAATCTGTCAAGACAAGGAAAAAGTGTTTTTTAAAAGAATAGTTTTTACCTTGTGCACTTGTCAGCTTGGATTCTGGAGCAGCCCTCTGACAAAAAGTCACATTATGACACCAAATAGTGTTTTTCTCCCTTTGCCAGAATTGATGGTCTGGTTGTAAAAGTATTGATATTCTGAAGTGTGTCCAAAGGACAAGGATTATGATAGAAAAGAATGAAAAGTCTAAGAATGACTAGCTGGGGCGAGGCCTTAAAGGTTTTGAAGAGCCAGACGTGTGAGAATGTTGTAGAAAAGACGTTGGGCTCTGGCCTGCTGAATGGTTTTTTATGTATCTTAATTTGTCTTTTATTGGTTAGAATTCATGTCCGGATTAATGGCTGACATTATTGCAGTAAAGCTTTTTCAACTCAGGTTGGCATCCTTACCCCATTTATACTCGTGCCTGTGTCATGAAAGTACAGTATTAAATAGCATAAAAGGATTTTATTACTCTTCTGCTATATGACTCTAAGACTGAATATGTAAATCATAACAGCTGGATTTTAAAGCATTTTCATACAATTTAGAGATTTTGTGGAAAGGTCAGTGAAACTCCTTGAATGCACTCTGCTAATTCTTAATTGTGCTTGAAAAAGAGAGTGCAGTAGAAACAGATCAGTTGCAATAATGATACAATCAATCCACAGAGTTTATCCATATAGTTGTGCCTTACTCCACTTCTCATGGGAGGCCACGGAAACGAAGGATTTTCATGTCATATAAAGATATGTGTGCACGTCATTTGTAATTTTGTCTTGGTGCTAACATATCGGAGCTTTATTTTGCATGTCAGGTGGTACTTTTGTGGTCCAGAGTTTCAGTTTTAGGAGTATGCTGTATGCTTCTCCTTGTTTGGGGCTCAATCCTACGAGGTGCTGAGCACTCTAACACTGATCTTTAAATTTAGGCATGTGCTTAAGTGTTTTGCTAGATCAGTGCCAAAATGCTCAGCCCCTTGCAGGATTGAGCCCATATTGCCTGAGATGACAACCTTTTGGGAACTGCTAGCACAGACAGTATGGAAATACCAGTCAAATGAATGGCTCCGTGGCTGTGGCTGTGGCTGAAACTTCCTTTTTATGATCACTTTTTATCATCCCTTACACGTCTAGTAAGGACAAAAAGCTCTGGTCTACCATTAATTAGATATTCTATTGCTCTGCAGTGGTAAAGTGTCTGAGCTAACAATATAAAAAAGGTTAGTGACGGATTTTTTTATTATAAAAACAACTTTGAGAGGTTTTTGTTGTTGTTCCAATTGACCTTTTGAGGTGCTCTTTAGTGTTTGACTGTTGGAGGGCACTGTGTTAGCACTCCAGCCTTCCTAGAGCCTTCTCACCAGAAGGAATAGGATGCTAGAACAGCCACAGAGCTGCGTTATAAATCTCCCAGCCCTGGCAATTATAGTGCCCATTAGAGACACTTTTTTACCCGGCTCAGTTCTCGGCTATACTAATAAAACAGCGCATCAAGCAAGGCTGTAAATAAAAGTTATTACCTAATAGGTAGGCGCTGAAGTGGAACGGATGGGAGCTGAGGCATGGAGGCCTTATTACTGCTCATCAGCAATTATAAACAGGATAAAGTGTCTGGGACTTGCACTGGTGCAGGGAGGGCTAATAGAGGCTGGAAGATGACACTGTACCATGATCGGATGATGTATGTTGATGGGTTTTTACTGCCTCATCTTGCTGCCTATTTCTGAGATGAGTTGTATTATCTGTTCCATACTCCCATATCTATCCGGAGAGACAGATCAGTTTCCTCTGTTGCCAGAAGGTGGTCTGACGTTTGCTGCACGTATACGTTTGCATTAGTTTCGGAAACTGGTATCTAAGAGCATTTTGAAAACCCTTTTATGATTATTGTAGATTAAGATCCTAATTGTAAGTACTGTAATCGGCATGTAAACAGTTTTAAGGGCCTACTGCTGCAATTTTAGGATGTCGTTTCAGCATCACTAGAAGCATATTCTTGCTTAATTTTGACCTACAAGTAAACTGATTTCAGAACTGCTACCCACGTTTTGTGGCTGACCATTTCATCTGAATCCTCTTCTAGACTAAATGATGCGCTGTCTGGACTGGAGTCCTAACCAGTGTAGTTGAAGTCCCAAAGAGATGAGTTGTATCTTAACCTTATTGTACTAATAGGTAAAATGATTCCCAACAATGGTGCTAATGTGCAGACAGCAGCTGTCACTGCGTGAGAGCTTATGTACACAAACATTTAGTTCATGGTAAGCTGGGGTGTAAATCTACCCCTCACATGCCTGCCATGTGCCAAGTGTGCATGTGGTAACTGTTGCCACACACTAAAAGTTCCCTAGTGCTCTTTGATCTACCCCATTTCAAAGTGGGAAAGATCAAAATGCACTAGGGAACTTTTAGTCAATGGCAGGATACTGAGGGGTACGTTTACACCCCAGCTCACTGCAAACTAAGTGTTCATGTAGAGAAGCCCTGAGTTATGGAAACAAACTGTGGCTTTTACTGCAAAGTTTTTAAAGAGCATGTAAACACCTGATACTTAACAATATCCAGAAAAAAAAGCCTTTTTTCTGATCTTCGATCATTCACCTCCATTGAAATCTCATAAACCTTTATGACTGATGATCTCTTCAGAAAAGCCACAGAGGAAATATAATGTCATTGAAATTAGCCTTCAAACTAGAGGATCCTGAAAAGATGTTTGCCATCAGCCTGATACTTCAGGTACTAGTTGCTCACGCTGTTTGTTCCTGGGCTATGAAAAACAACATTTAAAAATGTTTCAGAGTAGCAGACGTGTTAGTCTGTATCCGCAAAAAGAAAAGGAGTACTTGTGGCACCTTAGAGACTAACAAATTTTGTTAACATTTAGAAATGAAAACACATGGTAGCAAGTCAGAACATTCTGGCATTCCTCTCTTCTCTACCCAGAAATGCACACACTGGAAGTGTTTCTGAAGTGGAGATTATCCGCATGTGTTCTAGAAACAGCTCCTCTTTCTTATCAAGCCATCATAGCTACCCATTAAGGATGCTAGAGAGAGAGAAATTGATCAGCATGTAGGCAGTGGTCTCGGCACACCAGAAGCCTAACCATTGTTGAGTTTTTTGTAAGCATTATGGCAAAGAAGAGTTCTGATGAGAGATTTGATTGATGATAATGAGGTGGCTTTGTGGCTGTTTATGGGGAGTACCTCGTAAGTGTGATGGGCATAATGGGAGAAAGCATGAAGATGTTTGTTTGGAAATTTAACAAGTGGTGATGATGGCTGGCATCATGGGCCAATTGGAGGTGGGAGTCAATATTTTGATACCGATTGAGAGAGAAGTAGGGAGATAGGCCATGAAAGGCCTTGAGAGTGAAGACAAGCAGCTTATGTTTGATGACATGGAGAAGGGGGAGCCGGTGGAGGGATGCAAAGAGAGGGGTGACACGGTCAAAGCGATGGGCTAGGACAGTGATACTCAGACTGAGGGTCGTGAGCAGCAAGTAGCTCTTCAGTGTGTCTTCTGCCGCTCATTGCAGCACTTGATATTAAATACTGTGTGATTTAATCTATTAACCAGTCAGGATGCTTTTACTATGTTATTAAGCAGTTGTAGTTGATAAAATAATAATACTTTCGGTCATTCTGCTGTGAGAATTATATATATAAATATTTCCTGTCATACTGTTTAAATATAAATATGTAATATTTGAGTAAATGAAACAATGAATTCACTCTACTGTGGCCCTTTTGGATAATGTCGATTGCTAATTTGACTCCTGAACCACTGAGGTCGGAGTATAACTGGGTTAGGAGAATGGCCTTTGCAGCAGCAATCTACATGGACGTGAGCAGGGCAACATTGCTTTTGTCAAGGCCAGAGAAAAGGATTGTTCAGTGATTGAGACGTGTTGCTGGTTTTCCCCCTTCTAGGTCATTTATTAAAGGTAAGACTAATGCATACGGCACCTCACTAAACATCTTGCCCCAACTCTACATTGCCATTTCCCATTATGCTTTTTATCGTCCTTTAGGCCTTCTTCAATCCATGTGACAGGAGTCCTATCCAAGTCAGCGTGAATGAAGTTTGTAAGATTTTGAGACTATCAAATTTTTCACTTATACTCCAGATATGACATCATCTTTCTGTGAAATGATATTGTGATTAAAAAATCATTCCTCAGATCCATTGAGAAAGAGGAGTGGACACTACCCAATAAATTTAAATGTTACGGTTAAAATCAGAGAATTTAAACTTACAGCACTTTGCCATGGGGGATTTCATATTGAGATTAATTGTCTGAACAGTCAGTGCCTCTGTGGGTTCAGTTAACTAGCCTTCCACTATAGCTGTATAATTATTTTTAAAGAATACACATGTATACTGGTATAAAAGCTTATTTGGCCTTATGCTCCCCGCAGTTCTGAATTCTCTGTTTCATTACCAGTATCCACCCACAGACTTTCAGAAAGCTATTCCCAAATAGCAGAACTACAGCTCAGAATTTTAAATAAACCACATCTCCATTTATTCAAGGGACAGGGGAATTAGAGTTGCATGTCATGCATTTCCCACCTATACCCCTTTTCCAAAACTTATTAAAAATATATATTAGTACGAGATAGGGGTAGCTGAGGGCTTGCTTTTACTTCAGATTGGGCTAATTTGTCTTGGCTGCCTTAGCAGGGCAAAATAAAGAATGTAGCAAAGAATCCTTGAGTCGTTAACTTGAACACAGCCAATATCCGACTGAAAAAATCCGTCAGGGACTTTGCTACTGTCAGCCTAAAGGGGCTGAGTTGATTTCACCACAGAGTGCTACAGTTATTAAGCAGTGGCTTGATTATCTGTCCAGATCTGTAATAACTCTCTTACCAGTGGGCTTAAAAAATATTGAGAAATATAGCTCTTTATCATTTTCAGTGAGATATTTTAGTGTGCTAGAGTATATTTTTTACCAGTTCAATATTAAGTAACTATCCTGGAACCATTAAAAAAGTGACACTTATCTCTTGCTTCTTCAAGTACTGTGTTTAAATTTAAAGTGTATACAACATAGAAGGTAATTGCTGTACTTCTAACATGGGGACAGTGTCCCAAAGGTTTTATCTTACTCTTGGGTAAAGCCTCAGAATCTAAGTTTAGACATTTCAGACAGCAGCATAGACCTCCAGGTAAAGCTTTTTACTGTTTTCCATTTAGGAATTAATTTGCAGTGAAACCCTTTAAAATGTACAGATATAATCTTGGAGTCTTCCGTAAATCTGTTTAACGGAAGTACGAGGCTTATTAATTCCTTGAATGGAAGGGATGGGAAGTAGCAGACATTGTGTTGAGCCTTAATGATAGGGGTCCCTCTAACTACATGATTCATATGCGGGGTATTCTCTTTCTCCAATTTCTGTAATCAAATTATGTGAAGTGTACAATTCTCAAGGTTTACTCTGCTGCTCTCTGTACGTTCTACAGTCTGACTTAAAAATTGTCCCATTTTCTAATAAGATACGCAAAAAAGCATCTACAATGTAAACCTCCCCCTTTATCCCCAATCGTACTCCCACAAACTTAGCATATCAAATGTAATCTGAAGGGAGCAACTAAAGACTGAACTAAGACCCTGCAACACTTGAATAAAGAACCAGGAGTGAAACAAGTCAAAACAAGGTCCATATGTGTATTCCCTGAACTTCAGTTTCATTGTTCTACTTCTCCTCCAGCACAGAACTGGGCACTTCATCATAAATCAGTGTTGATGCTTCCCAAGTCTCTCTCTTCAAAATGGAGTATACGTTTTTCAGCTAAAGCTTGATTTTTGTTTTACTGCAGATATCTGTAAGTGTAAGCTATCTACACACCACAGCAAAGTCTGCTTCTTTTCCTAAGGATAGTGCCCCAAAAAACAAAGTGATCCAGAGAGAATGTGATTTTAAGATAATGGTGATTGGAAATTAAAGTAGTTGGAAAACAAATCAGCAATTTAATTTCAGAATCTACTCTCAAATGCATTAAGTAGAATATTTATCAAAATAGAAGAGTTTATACATTTTTATTCTTTACATTAATGACACAGCGACTCATGGAGTGACAGTCTCTCATTGCAAGATTACTATCATTAGGAACATGTCACGTATTCTATAGATACTCACAAACCATATTTTGAAGAGACAATGCAGAAAGTGTTTTGCTCAGTAGCAATCAGGATAGCTTTTCACAGCTCCTCCTTTGCTGCATCTGTGGTTTTGCCTTGGAAATCCTTTGATATTCCAATAGGTGTGGGGTGAGGAAGCAACACACAGTACTGTAACAAGTAGCATCTTCCCAGAATCTTTGTTTGGATTATTATTAGTCTGAAAAATCAGCTCCTTGAATACTGTTCATCTTCTGATTGATATGGACATGGATGGGTTACACACACAACTCAAAAAGAAAAGGAGGACTTGTGGCACCTTAGAGACTAACCAATTTATTTGAGCATAAGCTTTCGTGAGCTACAGCTCACTTCATCGGATGCATTCAGTGGATGCAACTGATGAAGTGAGCTGTAGCTCACGAAAGCTTATGCTCAAATAAACTGGTTAGTCTCTAAGGTGCCACAAGTCCTCCTTTTCTTTTTGCGAATATAGACTAACACGGCTGCTACTCTGAAGCACACAACTCAGTATTTTGAGGCAGGAAGGAGTTGCCTGTTTATATAAACTTGAGAGCATTCGCAGAATTGTAATGTTACAGCTTGGTTACCCATTCTTTCCAATTAGTACAACATTTGAGTAGTTCAATAAATATGGGATTTCTCCCAGTGACTTCAAGGGAAGCAGTTAGGCCACTGCTGACACAAAGTTCCCATGTTTATATGTACAATGTTGATTCGTGATTTTGTACTACACAAGCTGAATAACCCTGAGTCCTATTTCTATATAGAATTGTTGACTGGAAGGGATGTTGAGAGGTCTTCTAGTCCAGTCCTCTGCCCTCAAGGCAGTATTAAGTATTATCTAGACCAGGGACAGGCAAACGTTTTGGTCCGAGGGCCACATCTGGATATGGAAATTGTATGGCAGGCCATGAATGCTCATAAAATTGGGGGTTGGGGTGTTGGAGGGTGGGAGGGCTCCGGCTGGGGTTGTGGCCTCTGGGGTGGGGCCAGAAATGAGGACTTCAGGGTGCGGGAGGGGGTTCCGGGCTGGGGGTTGGCGTGCGGGGGGCGGAGGTGAGGGCTCTGGGTTGGGGCTGGGGATGACGGATTGGGGGTGCAGGAGGTGTTCATGGCTGGGACTGAGGGGTTTGGAGGGCAGTAGGGGGATCAGGGCAGGAGGTTGGGGCACAGGAGGAGGTCGGGGTGCAGGCTCCGGATTGCACTTACCTCAGGAGGCTCCCAGAAGCAGTGGCATGTCTTCCCTCCGGCTCCTACACAACGGTGTTGCCAGGCGGTTCTGTAGGCTGCCCCATCCGCAAGCCCCTGTAGCTCCCATTGCCCGCGATTCCCGGGCGGGGGTAGGAGGCAGCGTGTGGAGCCCCCTGGCTGCCCCTACACATAGGAGCCGGAGGAGGGACATGCCGCTACTTCTGGGAGCCACAGCACACGCGGAGCAGGACAAGCCCCCAACCCCACTCCCTGACAGGAACTCGAGGGCCGGATTAAAACATCTGCAGGGCCACAGTTTGCCCACCCCTAATATGCTAGCGATGGTCTAGGTGTTTGTCTGTCCTGCTCTTAAAAACCTCCAATTATGGAGATTCCATAACCTCCATAGGCAGTTTATTCCAGTGCTTAACTACCCTGAAAGGAAGTGTTTTTTCTAATGTCCAACCTAAACTGTCCTTGCTGCAGTTTAAGCCCATTGCTTCTTGTCCTGTTCTCAGAGGTTAACAACCATATGCATATGTAAATATGCTTAGGTCTTACAGTGATTGGTTCTCTTTAAATACTACAGATGGATGGGATGCACGTGATATATATGTGATTGCATCCAATTGCTTTTCAGAACACCCCACCGTTCTACTTGTATGACCTCATATTATCCTGTCTCCTTACTTGATCACTTTACTCGAGTCTCTGCTCTGCCTCTTCTCTGACCTCTCTACTTTTGTGTACACTTGTCCTGCCCTACCTGTTTTGAACACTTTCCATGACACAGTTCATTCCCATTCCTTAAACCTCACTAGCACCCCGTTTAGCTGAACTTTCTATAAACTATTTTGTGACCTAGTGTGTTGTGGAATTTCTATTTTTTAGAAGGGTTTCAATGTTTTTGAGCACGGAAGTTCTAATTTTTATGAATGGAAAAGAAAACCTCCTACAGGTTATTTTTATCATTTTTTCATTGGCATCTATAAAACGTTTTTGGGAAGCTAATAGTTCAGTTTTACCGCGAAGAAAGTATTACTACTAGCCTTCCAAAAGCTGAGGAGATGTCACTCTCTGCTTTGCTGATAAGCTGAATGTAAGAATCATATGGCATTCAATTTCCCAGCTGTAACAACTTCCTTTAACCTCCCTGGATTACCATGGAATTTCTACACTGGATAAATTGCCCAGAACGATCAAGGGTCATCACAAACCCAGCATGGTACCTGCCAATCACTGGTTGTTACTATAGGTGCATGGGTTTGCAGCTGGCAGCTGTTTTTAGACAAGCATCTCAGCTGCTTGCACCTGTAACAGACAACAGACAGCTGGTGCTAGACTGAATGTTTGAGAAGGCTCTCCATCTTCCTCCACATTCATAAACTGAGCAGCTATTTTGGGCTCTAGAGGTTTGCAGTCTCCTTTCTGTCAGGTGATTTGGAAAGTGAGACAGAGTAATTCAGACTATTCTTGCTTATAAACAAGGTCAATCTTTTCTTCAACTAGCAACAATTCAGGTGGCCATTGCCTTATAACACATTTAACCTAACTGAAATCCCTCTATTAATCCATCAAAGGAGCTCTGTAATGCAGGTGCCTGACTACATTTGAACATGCATATTAACTGAATCAATTGGGTGTGTAAGTAACAATATGTAAGAAATTAACATTCCCAGATAAAGACAGGCATGACACTAATGGAAGTACATGATGGGCTGGGGGAGAATGCCTCCTACCACCAAACAAACTGTAGTGCAGGAGCCCTCTGTAAGATGGCACAATTGTTCAACGACAGTAGTAAGCAAACCAATTTGACAAGATTTATTAGCATTTAAAGGACTACCATGAAGTAAAAAAAAAATTTCCACAGTTTTACTAATCATACCTTAGATTAATATTTCAAGAGTTTTAAATGTCTAGTTTAATTTTCACTTGTGCTGTTTACTACCTTCATTTCATTCATCTTGGATAATGGAGTTAGATTGGTATGTTTCATTTCATGAGAGAGATGGTAGCAACCTCATTAAATTACATTCTACTACAGTATGCTTCTTTTCTCACTCAGGGGATGGGGATGAGGCAAAGCAAACTGCTGAAAGTTCAGAGGGAGGGAGGGAGGAATGAAGGAATCTGCGGTGTACACTTCCCCACCCCTTTGGATTTGTCTTTCCATTTCCCCTCTACAAATTGTCATCCTCTTATGATTGCCTTGAGAAGCTTACAATCTACATTTAAAAGGTAATGTCCTTATCTTCCTATTTGTCTACAGAGCACAATGGAAACTAGTGACCCTATGTACATAAATTGTTTGTATATTTTAAAAAAACAAAAATATTAAGGTTTCAAAATTAAGTACTTAAGAGTTAAAAAGATTCAAGATCATGCACATAACCTTAATTCTGCCCCATGTGCACGTGAATGCATTACTTTTGAATTTAATAATCACATATTCTCAAACATACCATACTATTTTAGCTATGCCTGCGTAGCATTTTGCATTGTATTTCCATTCACACATACATATACTATTTTCATTGTCATAATAGTCTAGCATGCCATTGATTTAGACTTGTATAAAAAAAGTCTTTTTCCGTTAAGTATCTTAATTTAGTCAGCAGCCAAAGACTACACATTTTCCTCCCAGCCAGCTACACAACCTTCTTTTCTTCTGACTTGAAGGACCTAAAGGATGTTAGCAGGGCTCATTTACCTAAGGTTGTAGGAAAAAGTATATTTGAAAAACAGTCCATAAAAATGCAGATTGACAAGCAGTTATAATTAAAATGACATATGCAGCTGCAGCTTTGCTATATTCTGATGAGAGCTTAACCATGTATCTTTGGCTTGGTCTATACTAGGAATTTACTTCAGTATAGCTTGTGTCTCTGAGGTGTGAAAAATCCACACCCCTAAGAGATGTAGTTACACTGATCTGACCCCCCCACCGTAGACCAGCAAGGTCAACTGAATTCTTCCATCACGCTAGCCACCGAAGAGGTGCATTACCTATGCTGACGGTAGGTACCTCCTGTTGGTGTAAGTAGCGTCTACTGTGAAGTGCTAAAGTGGTGCAGGTGCAGTGGTGCAGCTCTGCCACTGTAGCATTTTAAGTGTAGACAAGTCCTTAAAGTCACTGAAATAGGTATTTGGGGGGTTTTGTGCGGTTTCCTAGGTAAAAAAAAATTCTTGAAGTAGAATTGTTTGGTTAGATTGTTTGTAGCTTGTCCTGGGACCCACCTAAGAAGAGGCAATTCTTGATTTAGTCTTAAGTGAAGCACAGGATCTGGTCCAGGAGGTGAATATGGCTGAACTGCATAGTAATGGCGAACACAATGTAATTAAGTTTAACATCCTTGTAGGGGCGAAAGTGTCAAGGAATCCCATC
The DNA here is from genome assembly GCF_965152275.1 of Natator depressus. Lineage (NCBI taxonomy): Eukaryota > Metazoa > Chordata > Testudines > Cheloniidae > Natator > Natator depressus. Next base: position 151,213,381 of record NC_134236.1, read on the forward strand.
ACAGTAGCATTTAACTTCAAAAAGGGGAACTACTGAAAACTGAGGAAACTAGTTAAATGGAAATTAAATGGAACAGTTACAAGGGTGAAATGCCTGCAAGCTGCATGGAGACTATTTAAAAAAAACACCATAACAGAGGCTCAAACTGTTATTATACAAATTATTATACCCCAAATAATAATTAAAAAAAAACAGTAAGAAGACCAAAAAAAATGTGTTCATGGCTAAACAACAGAGTAAAAGTGGAGGTTAGAGGCAAAAAGACACTGTAGAAAAATTGGAAGTCAGATCCAAGTGAGGAAAATAGAAATGAGCATAAGCTCTGGCAAGTCAAGTGTAAATAAAAGTATAACAAGGCAGGCCCAGAAAGAATTTGAAGAGCAACTAGCTAAGGACACAGAAACTGACAGCCCCCCCCCCCCCCAAAAAAAAAAAGTACAGCAGAAGCAGGAAGCCTGCCCAACAGTCAGTGGGGCCACTGGATGATCAAGGTGCTTAAGAAGCACTCAAGGAAGACAAGGCTGTTTTTTGTTTTGTTTTTTGTTTTGTTTTGGTTTTTTTTGGAGTGTTAATGCCAAGCTTTTATTCAATGCCGGTTACAGACTTTGGAGGGGCTGGGTGTTGGGGAAGAAGTTAAATGAATTCTTTGCATCAGTCTCCCCTACAGAGGATGTGGGGGAAATTTCTACACCTGAACCATTCTTTTAGGTGACAGATCCAAGGAAATGTCCCAGATTGAGGGGTCAGTATTGGAGGTTTTGGAATAAATGGATAAATTAAACAGTAATAAGTCACCAGGACCAGATGATGTTCACCCAAGAGTTTTGAAGGAAGTCAAATATGAAATTGCAGAACTACTAACTGTGCTATTAACCTAACACTTAAATCACGCTCTGTAGAGGTGATTGGAGGGTAGCTAATGTAACAGCTGTTTTAAACAAGGCTCCAGAGACAATCCTAGCAATTACAGGCCAGTAAGTCCAACTTCAGTACCAGGCAAATTGGTTGAAACTACTGTAAAGAACAAAATTATCAGACACATAGATGAACACAATATGTTGAGTCAACACAGCTTTTGTAAAGGGAAATCATGCCTCACCGATCTATGGAACTCTTTGAGGGAGTCAGCAATCATGTTGATATAGTGTACTTGGACTTTCAGACAGCCTTTGACAAGGTCTCTAACCAAAGGCTCTTAAGCAAAGTGTAAGCAGTTAGGAAAGGTCCTCTCGTGGATCAATACCTGGTGAAAAGATCTAATAGTCAGTTTTCGAATTGGAAAAAGGTAACTAGTGGGGTCCTCCAATGATCTGCATTGAGACCAGTGCTGTTCAACATATTCATATATGATCTGGAAAATGGGGTGAACAGTGAGGTGGCAAAACTTGCAGATGATACAAAATTACTCAAGATAGTTAAGCCTGAAGCTGACTGTGAAAAGTGACAAACAGATCTCACAAGACTGGGTGACAAAATGGCAGATGAAATTCAGTGTTTCTAAGTGCAAAGTAATTTACATTGGAAAACATAATCCCAACTATACATACAAAATGATGGAGTCTAAATTAGCTGTTACCACTCAAAAAAGGTGGTAATGTTAGGAACCATTAGGAAAGGGATAGATAATAAGACTGTAAATATCATAATGCCAATATGTAAATCCATGATACGCCTACATCTTGAATACTGTGTGCAGTTCTTGTTGCCCTATCTCAAAAAAGATATATTAGAATTGGAAATGGTGCAGAGAAGGGAAACAAAAATGAGAAGGGGTATGGAACAGCTTCCATATAAGGAGAGATTAAAAAGACTGCGGCTGTTTGTTTGGTAAAGAGATGACTAACGGGGGATATGCTGGAGGTCTACAAAACCATTAATAGTGTGGAGAAAGTGAAAAGGCAAGCGTTGTTTACCTCTTCACATAACACAAGAACCAGGGGTCACCCAATACAATTAATAGGCAGCATGTTTAAAACAAACAAAGGGAAGTACTGTCACGGAGTCCCCAGGCGATGCTCTCGAACTGCTCCCTACGAAGCCAGGCAGGACTCTGGTGAAGTCTCCTCTCTGTGAGCAGACTTTCTGCAGGGCAAGAAGCTCACACCTTATCCCACCACCTAGAGACTTAAGAAATGCCTAGGGGAAACTGAGGCACCCCTACAGTATTCAGAGGAAACATTAAGAACAGTCCCACTTCATCACAAGTACTACTTCACATAGTCAACCTGTGGAACTCATTGCCAGGGGATGTTGTGAAGGCCAAAAGTGTAAATAGGTTCAAAAAAGAATTACATACATTCATGGAGGATAGGTCCATCAGTGGCTGTTAGCATGTAACCCCATGCTCCAGGTATTCCTAAATCTCCAACAGTCAGAAGCATCTGGCACTGGCCACTGTCAAAGACTGGATACTGGACTACATGGACCATTCATCTGACCAAGTGTGGCCATTTTTATACTATGAGAACATCCTGTCCCAATCGCTGTATAAGGCAGGTGTGGGCAAACTTTTTGGCCTGAGGGCCACATTGGGGTTGCGAAACGGTATGGAGGGCCGGGTGGGGAAGGCTGTCTCCCCCTAAACAGCCTGGCCCCTGCCTCATCGCACTTCCTGTCCCCTGACTTCCTGCCTCAGAACCCCCGACCCATCCAACCGCCCCTGCTCCTTGTCCCCTGACCGCCCCCTCCTGGGACCCTCGCCCCCTATCCAACCCCCCCATCTCCCTGTCTGCCCTGACCCCTATCCACACCTCTGCCCCCTGACAGGACCCCCGGGATCCCCGACCCATCCAATCCCCCCCTCCCCACTCCTTGTCCCCTGACCGCCCCCTCCCAGGACTCCCACCCAACCCCCCTATCTCCTGACCCCCTCCCCCTCCCCCCCCCGAACCTCTGCCACATCCAACCATCCTCTGTCCTGACTGTCCCCCAGGACCTCCTGCCCCTTATCCAACCCCCCCGCCCCCTTACCATGCTGCTCAGAGCAGCAGGACAGGCTTATTGGAAAGCCTGGGAGGTGGGTGGGCGCAAGCCGTGCTACCTGCACGGCGGCATTGCTGCGGAGGAGGGAGGACAGCGGGGGAGCGAGCTCCGGGGCCGAGCAGGACGGTCCCGTGGGCCATAGTTTGCCCACCCCTGGTATAAGGTGTGGAGGGAGAGATTCCCTCCTGCAAAGTTTAAGCCGTGTAGCTTTTACAGACTAGGCAGTGAATGAAAGGGCTCTGATAAATTTTTCACTGTGCTGCGGTTAGCCATTCACACATGAAGTGCAGCCTTCTGTAGTTTCCCTCCTGCTGAGCCTAGTGAGAGAAGGTCCTTTTCAAAATGTGCTGCGCAGTGTGATTTGTATCAGGTTATACTTTGGTCACATCAAACCAATTTTCACAATTAAACTCAGTCTCAGCTAATTGCCAGTGAAACCTATTTCCCTTTTGAAATTTTGGGTTTTTTAACCCCACCTTTTTTAGTGCCAAAACAATTTAAAATTAGATCACCATTTTTTATAATGGAGGAATTTTTCCCCCTTACTCTAAACAGATTAATTTTGAGCAAACTTAGTTAAACAAAGCCCCTCACATTCATAAAGAGTGAAGCCTAGAAATTTCAGCCCAAAAGATGAGTTTCACAAAGCTTATAAACAATAAAAACTGGGGTGGTTTGAATGAAAACTTGAAGTAAGTTTAAATATAGCAGTTCCTGTCACTCCTGCTATAATAAATAAGGTTTCATTTTCAGGTCAGTTTTGACCCAGTCCCCTCAATAACTTCTACATTTTAAAAAAACCTCTTCTGCCTGAAATTTTGCATATGTGATCTCCTGACAGATTTGGGCAGGGAGAGGGTTAGGAGAGGGTCAGAATTTGAAGTGGATTTGTCCAACTGGTTGAAAGGTGTGTCAAAAGACGTATTTTACTTTTGGAAAGTCTTCTAACAATTATTTAATTGTGTATCTAAAACAGCTTGGTATAGGAATTCCAAACTTTTGCATTCATTAGGACTCAGGACAAATACATGTTGAACTGTTTTGTAGTTAATGTAAGAGTTATTTGTTGTTTCTGGGTGCTATCCAAAATCTCCAGAATGGTAATTTTCATGAGGAGGTCTCTATTTTATTCACTCCACAGAAACAGAAGAGGATGCATAACAGAGTTTTTGAGTTCTGCAGGGATTCCTGGAGAGTCTGAAAACAAACACTAAGTTGTACAGGGACTTTCGATATAAGTTTCACTGCATCAAGTTTTTTTTAAAATCTTTCCCCCCAAAAAACCCCTAATCAAGTTCTCAAAGTTCTAAAGCGAGAGGTTATAAACAGATTAATGTGAAGAATAATGCTAGAATACCGTAGTGACCTCAGAAAACAAATACTTAACAGGATGGGAAACTGGACTGTTGTACTAAGATAGATGGAATAAAAGTGTCAAAGATGTTAACACGCTCCTATCACTGTCCAACGTTAAACAGCGTTAAACAAGATTTGGGGTTTGGTATACAGAGACCTCAGCCTGCTTAGTACCATGATAAACACACCATTAAAAATTTACTTTGACCATTTATTAAAGATACAGAAAAGAAGGATTCAGAGTAACAGCCGTGTTAGTCTGTATTCGCAAAAAGAAAAGGAGGACTTGTGGCACCTTAGAAACTAACCAATTTATTTGAGCATGAGCTTTCGTGAGCTACAGCTCACTAGTACTCCTTTTCTTTTTGAGAAAAGAAGGAAAAACAGTTAAAGCATTTGAAATGCAAAGTATTAAATAAGGCTTTCATTTTAACAGGATCCCTTGTTCCCTTTTCTGTTAGCTGGAGAGTTTTTTCTGTAGAAAGAACTCCCCTTTGTCTCACAGTCTCTTAGATGGTATGAAAGATTGTATTAACTGTCCTTTTGGGGAAAAGAGAGAAAATGCAGCTTCCGTCTCTGGTGTTGACTGTCACTTGCAACCTCTGCTGGAAAAACACAGGCATAGCACATGGTCTTACCAGCCACTCCGAGAACTGACAAACTTATACCAGCATTGGGCTGTTAAATCATAGCTTTTAGCTGCCTCTCTGGTTACAGGCTCACAGCAGTGTTGCAAAATACACAGTCTTGGCAGCCTAAGCCTGACTCTTATTAAACAGGTTTCAGAGTAGCAGCCATGTTAGTCTCTATTCGCAAAAAGAAAAGGAGTACTTGTGGCACCTTAGAGACTAACCAAATTATTTGAGCATAAACTTTCGTGAGCTACAGCTCACTTCATCAGTTGCATCCGATGAAGTGAGCTGTAGCTCACGAAAGCTTATGCTCAAATAAATTGGTTAGTCTCTAAGGTGCCACAAGTACTCCTTTTCTTATTAAACAGGAGTTAAAAAATTAGAGGAAAGAGAAGAAATATGGTAAGGAAGGAAAGACACACAAAGGGGGTGGGTGTGTGTGTGTGTGAGAGAGAGAGAGAATGAATCACAAGCCAGATGGTGCTCAGGATTTAGCCTGAGCCACTGGAGGTGGTGATGTCATCTTGGGCAGACTCTAGTCAGGACACCTCTTAGGATGAGGATGACAAAAGCATACCAGTGTCATCCAGTGAATCCTAGGGTCCCAGGAAGAGGTGGGCTGGTGGCCATGATGGTAAAACTTACTCCTCTCCCCCTCTTTTCTGTCAGCAGTTATCCGCCTCTGTTTCATCTCCACTCATTTCCCTCCAAAACTATTTTCTTTTTAAGAATCCTGAAAGGGAGTGATGGGTGGAACATTATTTTGTCCATGAATTAGGTCTAATTTTGACCACCAATTTTGGTTCACTGTCTTCTGATTCCGTGCTTTCCTTGTTTACCAGGCATAATTTAATATACTCCTGGAGTTATATCAGGAGGCCATTTTGTTTGAACTAATTCAGTCTCTGTCTCCATTTTCCACCTGTCAAGGCTGAATCCCCACTCTGGCACTTTGAGTACAGAAGGTGGGGGCCTGCAAAAAAGATTTTAAAAATTAATACTGGCCACTCCAGGCTTGTATTACATTCCCAAGGTTACAGCTTTTCTCTGACTTTGGCTTGGTAAATGCTGCCACCACCCAAAAGCAAAAAACCCCTTTGAACCCAGGAAGGAGCACTTGTGAATTCCTCCCTGTGGGGTACCCTCAAGCCCTTTCACCCCCGTCCGGGGAAGAGCTGAGAAAGGAAACAAAGGAAATTAGCTGTTGCCACCAGCTAATTAAACAACACATGCACTAACCGCTTAGGGACACAAAAATCCAATCCAGTTCTTAGAAAAGGTAAAATTTATTAAAAACAAAAAGAAAGGAAATACATTTGGCACTTAGGCTTTTTGCTAGATCTTAAAAGAAACCATTACAAAAATTAAGCATCAAGATAGCTCTCTTGAGGTTCAGCTTAAAGTTTACAAGCAAAACAAAAGCATCTCGGGCTAGCACAGAGGAGATCCACAAGCCAAAATAAAGAAATAAACCTAATCGCGTTTGTTTAAACATGCCCTGTCCAATGATTTCTTCAAGGTATGGAAGATGAATTTTTATACCTGGTTCAAGACTTACACAGCATTCCTGCTTATAGCATTGCTGCTCCATGTCTCCTTCTCCAGAGAACAACAGACAAAGGGGAAGTTTTTCTCCTATTTTAAAAAGTTCTAGCCTTCCCATTGGCTCTTTTGGTCAGGTGGCCACTCCTTTTCTTTTACCTAAGGGCTTGTTAACCCTTTACAGGTAGAGCAAGCAGAGAACAGACCAAGAGGGATTTTACAGCTAACTGGCTGGCTGGGTGTCCATCAAAGGGAGCTACTCTTTCCCCGTCTCCCCCCTTTCATGTATCACACCACCTTTTCCCACCAACATTTATGGTTGTAGGTTATTGTGACACTTTATGAACTTTCACTCATTTTTCACAATTGAGCTCACAATTAGGGTAAATCTGTAGGCCCAGTTATCACAGCAGGACTTCTCATTAAATGTTAGTAAGGAAATGTGTTGTGGATAGGGGTTTACGAGCTACAGCCTAAAAAGATTGAAAAAAGTTGCATAAAATAGGAGTTGTCAGGATAATTTTATGTTATGGTAGGACTTTTGGATGGGCAATTTAATATGGAAAGTGTTCAGATACCACAGCTAAAACCTACATCTCTATCTAGAGTGCTAGGTCAAAGTACCAGAGAACAGTTATGATTAAGGAATCTGTGAGGACCCCAAAACAAGAACCAAAGATCGCTAGTTTGGTAAAATCTTGGAAAAAACCCTCAGACTAGGCTATTGTTACACAAACACTAAATTTGTTTAAGACATGGTGTGTGGTATAGTACTTCTGCGTCAGTTTACTTTTAAAAAGGGCCTATCAGACACATGCAAATGAGCTGTTGGCGAGGGGGACAGAAGTGTAATAAAAAGCCATTACTCATTTGTTTCTAACTTTCTGTATCTCTACAGCCATTGTTCAATTTGTTGTTTGTGTCTAACAGAAAATGTTTTGTTTTTGTTTTTTTGGTCAGAATTCTATGTTGTGACAACCATCTGTTTTGCAAATACCTGAAGGGTCACCATTCGGCCTTTCTACTTTGAGTAGGCAGTGAAGGCGAGCTTATATAAATGCTATGTAAATACGGTAAATTCAACCCAAATGAAAAGAGGGAGGGCCCCATATTGGTTAAGTGACCTCTCCATCTAGAATTGCCCCTTTGACTTGCCCTGCCATAACAGAAGCAGCCCTCATGGGTTCTAAAAGGAATTCCGTCTGCGTCTCAACCAGGATGATGTGGATCCTGCAGGGAGAAAAATAGGAGAGGATCCTCAGGACTCTGACGTGGACACCTGAACTCTATGGGGAAAACCCCTGAAAATATGTCCTATAGAAATCCAGTGAAATAAAAAGTAAATTGGTTCCTTGCTGAAATGGACAATACCAAGGAGTTGAACACCAGGATATCTGACCCGCTTTCAAAATGCAGATTCTGGTTGTGTGGGGGGAATATCATCCACAGTGTAATTACCAGGGTTTCAAAATAATTGTCATAATACATGTAATAATACCACAATACATAATACGTATCAAAGGGGAGTAGGGGTTGGGGAAGTTGCTGGAGGAAATGGCTACGAATTTTGCTATGCTCCAGTCCCCTTGAATAGTTGAACTTCCATTGCTGCAGCAAACACACAAATACTATTTCAAACAGATGTGTTAACTTTAACTTCACTTGAAATATACGATACGGTTTATTTAAAGAAAAAGATTCTGGCAAATGCAATAGTAAAAATCAGGTAATTAGGCTGTTTCCGCTTAGATATTCCTAATGTGTAGTTCAGCATATCAGGAGAATGATAATCCCTTGCTTTAAGACTAGCTGAAAAAAACTGCCTATATTTCTCCAAGTCTCTGTTGTATTTTTTACCTGTGACTATCTGGGGTTCTTTGTGGACAGAGGTTTTAACAGCTTATGCTCCTTTTTAAATGGTCTGAGGAGAGATAGCAGTGATGTGTGAGGGTTCATTAATTATTGCTCTTACTGATGTTTGCACAGGCAGTTGGGATCATAAATGTCAATCTGTCAGAATGGGATGGGTTCAAAAAAGCCTGATTGAGTTCCTCAAAAGCTGTCATGAAGCTAGAGATTAAACAGATTCATTTCTTTCTTAAAGCAAGCAGCAAGGGAAGGGATTTCCTTTCTCTCCTGCTTCTTTTCCTTCTCTTCCCCCATCCTCTACATTTTCCAAGCATTCACCTCTCTGCTGGCCTCACAGTCCCCTGGCAATGTCAGGAAAGAGCCACAGTGATTGTTAGTGGAGCCATGTATGCGCAGACTGCAAACTCTGCTGTGGAAGGAGAGTGACTGGAAGACTGGGATTCAGTTCTGACAGTCCTGGCATGATTTATTTGGAAATTACGAGCTGGAGAACATAAGTAATGAAGACAAGATCTGTGACAGTAAGGAACAAATGTGAGTTTCTGTTAGAGACCAAACAGAATTTTTAAGAACATTGCTCTATTTGTTTTTCTACTCAACTCTCCAATTTAAAACTTGCTCTACTAAATTACCAATCTTCTCTCACTTTCAAATGAGTCTGACAGAGAAGCTACAATTAGAAGAATCTGCATCCTTAGAGGTAGATTAGAAAAATCCAAATTTCCCATCTCTAAATGTGGAGTTGCAGTTAGTGAAAATGGAGGACAGAGTGATGTGTTACTCTGTAGAGGAGACTGCTCATGAAACCTTGGGATAGCTCAATTATTTAATTTTGCCTTCCTTCATGAGAATAAGGTTTTGTATTCTTACACCTGCAATTAAGAAACGGAAAGCTCTCTCCTCCCTTTCTCTACCAGGCTGTGTTAGAAGTAGAAAAGAGTTGACCTCCAGAATGAACATGAAAACTTACTATTTTTTTTTTAAACACCGTTGTCTGTTGGTCACATGCCACCTTGTTTTGTAAGAACATGTCAGCACCTGAAAGCATCCACTTTGTTGTAGCCCTTGTTGATTGTTTAATTGCTTTAATTAGAATTTACTCTTGACTTCAGTGGCTTCATCAGTTTTATCCTGTTCCTGCAGCTCCTCTAACATGCTGTTGAACATACTTGTGTCTTGCATTTCACTATCCTGTCACTAAAACTATACGTAAACTATTTCCATTCATTGTCTGCTCCCTATACTTTACTGATGCAAGATTTCAGTACGTGTTTTACTTTAATCTTTTGGAAGGCAGGGTGATCTGGGGGAATCAACACCAAGTTGAGTCACGGTTCTGAATTCTAATGTCAACTCTTCCACTGACTGTGTGGGCAAGTCATTTTCTCCCTGCCTCAGTTCCCTCATCCATAAAGTGGGGATAGTGCTTCCCTGCATTGCAGTTTGTCGTGAGGGTTAGTTAGTTTTTGTACAGTACTTGAGCATGTAATACTCAATATAATTTCTAAGTAATCAGATAACTGAGAAATGGGCTACTGTCCTTTAAAATTAGGCTAAGCAACCTCTCTGTAGTCTAACAAAATAGTGTTTAAACCAAGCAAGCCAGGAAGATATGGGCATCTAAAAGGCTTTATTTCTAAATCTTCTCTCATTTCTATTATGAGCCATCTTATCTATATATTTGATTAGTCATTTATTAATCAACAGGAAATGTGTAATTTAATATTTGGATGTAGTTAATTATACAGTTGCAAGCCTGACCCTGGGCAGCTGTTTATCTAATTTAGGGGGAGCCTTTCCACAGGATTTGGCTATATTAACTAAATTAGATACTGCTTGGCACATGGATTTGAATTTCTCATGGAGACTTCATAATAAACCAGTAGGCCACTGTTTGTTCCATTAACTTAATTTAAAATGCAAAATTGACTGTTGAGAAGAACCAGAATGGCTTATTTTTCTCAGAGCAAAGATATGTGTGAGGTTAACCATTTGGGAACGGCAGTGTCGAATGTTGCTCTGAGTGATGAGTCCTGGCAGGTAGGATAGTTCCTGTTATCCCCAGCTGTTTAGCTGTGAAGAGGTGTACTGTAGTAGGCTTCATTATTAAACACAGCATGAACTGGGCTACTGTTCCTGTGGAAAGGAGTACTCCTAGCACATCAGGTGTATGTTACCCTCAGAATCCAGTATGCCCAGCCTAATATCATTATGTATAGTGAAGACAGTGGAATTGATGCAGGTCTGCTGCTCAGGAGTCTGGCTTAGTTAGGATTCTTGGAGCCTGTTCAAAGAGCCTTTGTCATGGAACTTCTCCTGCATTGCTGCATAGAGGTGGTTTGAGGTAAAATGGTGCCAGTCGATCCATAACAACAAAGATCCATATACTCCTGAGGGTATTCTGCGCCAAAAATTTAAAAATTCTGCACACAGTATTTTAAAATTCTGCAAAACTCTGCAGATTTTATTTATCAAATAAATATGGAGACTCCAGCATGGCACTGGGGTAATGGTATTCTGCAGGGGGATTCAGGTGAAGGTGGTTGGGGCTAAGGGGGGGTGGGGGTCTGGGTTTGGGGTGGGGGATAGAGCTCGGCAGGGGGGTCGGGGTGTGGGGGCCTCAGTGAGGTGGGGATCTGGGTGTGGGGGGCTCGTCGGGGTGGTCCAGGTGCAGGGGGAGTGGGGCTTATCGGGTGGGGGGAGTGTTTGAGTGCGGGGCGGTGAGGCTCAGCGGGAGAGTCATGAGGGGGTCTGCATGCATAGGGGTTAGGCGGATGGGGGAGCAGCTCCCTGTACAGGGATCCCTCCCCCTGCAGCTGAGGAGTGATGGGTGCAGGAAGCGGGGGAAGGAGTTGCGGGGGGGAGTTTGCAGAGCTTCCTGCAGCTGTGGGAAAAATCTGGGGGTGGGTCTGACCTGGTCCTGGATTCCATGCCGGGGAAGAGGAAGTCTCGTCGTCCCCAGCCCAGCCAAGACTAGCAGCTGAGCCTGGCGCAGGGTAGGTGCCACCAGCCAGGTCTTCCCCAGTCCCACCCCCTACCCCACAATGATTTACCTCTCTGCCAGCTGTCCTGGGCACCCAAAACATACTGCTGAAAAGGGTCTCATGACTGCTCTTGTGGTTTCCCTTTGCTTCCCTGTCAGAAAGTCATTTTTCTGCAGAAAAACAATGAAATCTGCGGGGAATATAAATTCTGCACATGCACAGTGGCGCAGAATTCCCCCACGAGTAAGCATCCATTTCTCCATCTTCCCTGCTAGATTCTCTCATGGCCTCCTTCCTTGTGGTATCTGAGTGCCCAGAGAGCAGCACATTATATGCTAAGTGTTACTACAGTTAGTTTGTTTATTTATTTATAACTTAAGCACCAGTCATCTATACAAAACAGATTAAAAAGACTGATACAGAAAAACAGATGCATTTAGAAATCCAGAAGGAATCGCTTTAGGTAAACTTATTTAAATGTAATAAGTCATTTATTTGTGGGCCTCACAGAAGTGAATCTTTTGGTGGGATATGAATGAGCTGTAGGTCCCCTGTATACTGATCTAGGAGGCAGGCACCTATGGATACTACACACAGAGCAGCATTTGAGGGCAAGAAAATAGAGCAGTTTAAATTGTATATGGTGGACAAGATGGGAAGTCATTGGTGCAAGTCAGAAGTGGGCTGAGATGGTCTAATTAGATGAGAGAACTTTGGCTAATGCATTTTGGACAGATTGGCTGGGAAGAGGCGCAATATGGAAAATAACAAGGGTGTGGATAACTGTTTACGCTGTTGTGCTAATCCTGTAGAGTGGCTTTGTTACTTGGGTAATGATTCGCTTCCTCACCCCTTTACAGGGTGTTCTGGCAAGCACAGGGCACTGAATTTGGTCCTAAAAATATTCTTGCTGATGAAAACTTTATTTTAAAAACTGGTTCAGCTCACAGAAATTAAACACGTTTTCCATCATCATAGTGAACCCGCAATAGCATTTTAAAATAAAGCTGTTTACAAGGCCAGGGTCCTGCCAGGAAGGCATGTTTGTTCTGTCTTGTTGAATGTATGTTTTTACAGTTGGTGTCGCTACAATAACACGGATTTTTCTCAGACCCCATCCTACACTAGGATATTGACCCATTTCAACACTGGCTTTCAGCAGTGGATCTACTTGAAATAGTACTGCAGACAGTTTGATTTGTAGTGTAGATGGGACAAAACCACTTTCAGGAAGTTATTGAGACTTGGTTCTGCTGCAACAGCACTGTTGAATTAGGGTCCCCCGCCCCCCTTATTGCAGGCCTGTAATGTTACAGCAGAGCTGCTGTTCAAAATATTGTCCACTTAATGTACCTGTTTGGAAACAAAAGCCTTTTGTTCCTGTGCAGGGAAAGGTTAACTTCTGAGGAGGTGGATGTTGTATCAAGGGGGACTGTGGTTGCAGAAATGAAATGGAAGAAGAAAGATTTGATTTTTGTTTTAAATATTATATTGTTTCTAGGCCTGGGGGTTGGGGGGAAAGGGTACCTCAGAATCTGACAATATTGGGAGACCGTGGTGTCTGGGAACGCCTGTTCTCTCCGAATCCTGGATTCCCAACAGAGGATTTTCTTCTGCACTATCTCACCTAAAACAAATGCTTACCTAACCTTTTTAGCCTGAAGGAAGTTGGTAGTGTGAAGAGCATCCCACAGGCAAGATGGCAGGTTTGAGAGTGGGATCCATTCATCTTGGACTTTTCTATAGTGCCAATCGCTGTGGTCTGACAAAATGTCATGTGCAGACAATTAATTAGCTTCTCATTCTTACGACAGATGCACTAACAACTGCAGCATCTGCGGATTTACATCCTCTAAGAGTAGCACGCTTTCTTATAAGAGGAAATGTATATAAAAAAGGTTATTAATGGAAGTAGTGTTGTGCCTAGTTTAAAGAGAGAATCCAGGAGTACTTTGAATCTATAGCATCCATGGGGTTAGTTTATCTTGGTGATGTGTAATCATTTACATTTAGATTGTTATCCTTGTAGAGAAAGGGAGGCACAGTATGATGCTTTTGTATTCCGCCTTCAGTTTTCAGAGCTGTAGCTAGCACACTGTGCCTTAAAGCCTCTGTTCTATCCAACCAGGAAATAGGCTGAACTCGCTTTCAGTTGGCTTTCATCAGCAGCCTTGTTCAGTTGGTTTGTATAGGGGGAATAAAGTCATGTAGGAGAAACTAAATGAAGCTTGCAATTGTTTAGGATGGTGTGCGTGCTACATGTGTCTGTGCACAACTAAGCTGTGGCCGAGAGGAGTTATCCAGTTTATTTTATTTTCAGTATTGTGAGCCAGGAGGGGTCCTTGTAGGGAACAAAGATAATTGCTCCCTTAGTTGGTGCCTGTTTTGACTGTTGAAGAATGTATATATGCAATAGAGCAGGAAGGAACATAATCCTTGCAAGTGACCCCAGATGCAAGTAATAGACCGTTAATCTTTCTAGAACAGGACCTCAAAAAGGAGGTTCTAACATTTCCCCCAAATGTTTGTTCTGAATATTACAGATTCACAGTCAGAGAGCGAGGCTTCTCCTGTGAAACGGCCACGGCTACTGGAGGACAGTAATGACAGGCCTGAGGAAACCAGTCGATCCAAACAGAAGAGCAGACGCAGGTGCTTCCAGTGCCAAACAAAACTGGAGCTAGTACAGCAGGAATTGGGATCATGTCGCTGTGGTAAGTACTGGTTGTCAATACTGTTAAAATTAAGCTTTCTGACAGAATGACATTAGGTACTGTTGCACGGATGGGAAAATGTAGCAGTCCTATTCAGACCTTTTAAAGATAAATTTGAGAGAGAGGATCTAGCTTTCATTGGTGGCAAAAGTTACAGTTAATGCTGTCAGATCAATTTCCACTAATGCTCTGTTCTTATGTAGAGCCTTCTACCAAAGGATCTCAAACCATTTAACATGCATAAATGAATGTAGCTTCATAACTCCCTGTGAGGTGGATGAATGTTATGCCCACTTTACAGCTGAAGAAGCTTGAAGCACAGAGAAGGTCAGTTGACTTGGTGAAGATCACACAAAAGTCTGCTGCAGAACCTGGAGCAGAAACACAGGTCTTCCTCTGTCCTGTATGTAAATTACAAGACAGTCCTTTCTCCCTATATAAGAATCCTATCTTTAGATGGGTCTGTAACTTTCCAAAAAACCACCCCTTTCCTTTATGCTGAACGTTTCTATTCTTGATGTCATCCCAAAGGAGACTGTTCCATAAGTTGAGGAAACTGTTCAGCTATTTGAGGTTTTTCGGGGTGGATGCTATTGCCTATGCTGACCACTAGCTTGTCTCATTCAGACTACTCTAAATCTATTGGATTTTGGAACTTGTATTATTACATGGAAAAGTGATGAATGCGGTAGACACCATGGGAGAAATTGTCTCATCCACACAAATACAATTGTATTTGTTGTAATCAATTTGCAATACACTCATTAGGCTTGGTTACAACAAACACATGGTACTTTTATTTGCATAGTAATTTTTTTCATAACACAATCATGTATCAACTAAGTTTGTGCTTCCTGCATACCACACTTCCTAATCCTGTTGATGTTTATACATTTGGTGAAGTTTGCTACTTGTTTCATGATGCCTCACTACAGTAATTGAGTGCTCAGAGGACTTGTAAACACAATGACACCTGTGGCATTTGGACCAATGCACTCTGGGATGTCCTACTACATAGAACTGAGAGGAAGTATTGTCCAAGCATAGTTAGGGGGTCCTATCTTCAATATGAAATGTCTCCTGGAAGTAAGTGCCACAAAGACAACCCTGTACGGCCTAGAACTCTGGTAAGGATGAAACATGTTTAACTCCCTGGTATTGGGTATTAACCATAGATGTGTACAGAAACTACATGGAAAATCAGACAAGCCACTAACTGCTTATAAAATCAAAAGTTATGGTGTAGAGGTTTTAATGGAAGCTGATTGAAAACTCAGTTCTGGACATGCACAGTAAGGCATCTGGTGAGATTTTCAACAAACTACTGCAGCCCTGCTCTCTGTGACATAGCTTGGTACAGTTTCTCTTCCCAGCATGATGGATGCAGAAGCTGCAGCTCTTAGGCTGCATTTGTCACAATTTGAATGAGGGAGTTTGTAAATGCCTGCCTGAAATACACACAGAAAAATCCTTCCTAACATCAAGGTCAAGAGAATTTTGCAAGTATAAAAATAAGTGGATTGTGTAATTTTTAGTATCAGCAATTTTTGCTGTATTCTGCAAATTCTAAACTTCCATTTAAAAATAAGTTCTCATATGAAGATAAAGCCATCACACTGGCAATCAACATACTGTTGCCCTATCACTGCTAGTTTGGTAGAAAAGTATTTCCATCCAAACAATAGAAACTGCAAATGTGAAAATGTACACCTCCCCCACTCTGGATGCGTCAGTGGTAGAGATTTTATTGTCTAAGCCAGTGGTTCTTAACCAGTGGCAGTGTACCTCTAGGAGTATGCAGAGGTTTTCCAGGGGGTGCATCAGTTCATCTAGATCTTTGCCTAGTTTTGCTACAGGCTACATAAAAAGCACTAGCAAAGTCAGTACAAACTAAAATTTCATAAGGACAATGGCATGTTTATATTGCTCTATATACTATACACTGAAATGTAAGTACAATATTTATCTTCCAGCTGATTTATTTTATAATCATATGGTAAAAATGAGAAAGTAAGCAACTTTTCAGTAATAGTGTGCTGTGACACTTTTGTATTTTGATGTCTGATTTTGTAAGCAAGTAGTTTTTAAGTGAGATGAAACTTGGGGGTTCACAAGACAAATCAGACTCCTGAAAGGGGTACAGAAGTCTGGAAGGGTTGAGAGCCACAGTATAAGCATCTTTGCATTGTCTGGTTAAACAAAAGCGGCAATTAGATGCCAAAATAAACAAAAAAAAATTGCAACATAAGCGACAATGAAGTTAAAAATCGTATTTTTTTTAAAAAAAAAAGATCCTTCCCTTAGTTAGTAGCTTCATGTTATTAAAATTGATAAGTATTTAAATCAAAGGCCTGGTCTATATACAGATTTTGTACCAGTATAACTATTTCAGATAGGGATGTAGTTTTTTTACTGAAACAGTTACGTTGGCACAGTGTTCTCTGACTGGTTTCTGAATGTTATAATTCTTGACATCTGATTTGTGTCCATTTATTCTTTTACGTAGAGACTGTCCGGTATGACCAATGTACATGGCAGAGGGGCATTGCTGGCACATGATGGCATATATAACATTGGTAGATGTACAGGTGAACGAGCCTCTGATAGTGTGGCTGATGTGATTAGTTCCTATGATGGTTTCCCCTGGAGAGAGATGTGGACAGAGTTGGCAACGGGCTTTGTTGCAAGGATAGGTTCCTGGGTTAGTGTTTTTGTTGTGTGGTATGTGGTTGCTAGTGAGTGTTTGCTTCAGAGACCGGACAGTCTCTACGTAAAAGAATAAATGGACACAAATCAGACGTCAAGAATTATAACATTCAAAAACCCGTTGGAGAACACTTCAGTCTCCCTGGTCACTCGATTACAGACCTAAAAGTTGCAATATTACAACAAAAAAACTTCAAAAACAGACTCCAACAAGAGACTGCTGAATTGGAATTAATTTGCAAACTGGACACCATTAAATTAGGCTTGAGTAAAGACTGGGAGTGGATGGGTCATTACACAAAGTAAAACTATTTCCCCATGACAGGTTTCAGAGTAGCAGCTGTGTTAGTCTGTATTCGCAAAAAGAAAAGGAGTACTTGTGGCACCTTAGAGACTAACAAATTTATTTGAGCATGAGCTTTCGTGAGCTACAGCTCACTTCATCGGATGCATTCAGTGGAAAATACTGAAATTCCACTGAATGCATCCAGTGAAGTGAGCTGTAGCTCATGAAAGCTCATGCTCAAATAAATTTTAGTCTCTAAGGTGCCACAAGTACTCCTTTTCTATTTCCCCATGCTTATTTCCCTCCCCTACTGTTACTCTCACCTTCCTGTCAACTGTTAGAAATGGGCCATCCTGATTATCACTACAAAAGGTTTTTTTCTCCCGCTGATAATAGCTCACCTTAATTGATCACTCTCATTACAGTGTGTATGGCAACACCCATTTTTTCATGTTCTCTGTGTGTGTATATATATCTTCCTACTGTATTTTCCACCGCATGCATCCGATGAAGTGGGTTTTAGCCCACGAAAGCTTATGCTCAAATAAATTTGTTAGTCTCTAAGGTGCCACAAGTCCTCCTCGTTCTTTTTGGTGATACAGACTAACACAGCTACCACTCTGAAACCTATACCAAAAGAAGCAGCAAGGGTACAGTTTACAAAAGCAGCTTAATATTTCTTCAACATTTACAAGTTGTCTTTTTCCCATAGTCACCTGCCCCAGCACTAGAATTAACACTAAACATGAGAGAGGTAACTGGAATATGCATGCCTTTTCTTTGAATTTGGGTGTTTCGTATTTTGTTGCCAATATTTTTTTAAAGAAAATTCTCCCAAAACGTTTGTTTTTTCTCTGGAAGGGTAGCATTAACAATGAACCCTCAAGAGACAACTCCTCCGAAACAAGGTGCCTGTGGTTTTTCTTTTGTGGTTACTGCATTTCCACTCGGATAACCCATGTGCTAGGGAGAGGATTTGTAATATTTGATTAGGCCATTGTTTCATCAAGTTGGGTATGCTGCCTCCAACAGACTTGTTTGCATGAAGATCTGGTGCAATACTGCCTGCTATTATCGGGCATGCACTGAGCAGTCAGATGAGCTGTATATGCAGTGATGTTTCCCCATCTACCCTGAAGTTCTGAAGCGAGCAGTGTCTATTTCTGAATATTTCATCCACTGAATGACTGTCTAGAAGCTCATTAGATAATGCTGTATGCTAAGCAAACACCTCTGCAACCCATTACCTCGTGCAGATTTCACAAATGTGTCTTTCACAGTCTGCCATACCCAGGAACTTACGCTCTCAGAGTAACATTATTGCAATGTTTACATTCTGAACAATGCATGGCTTTACTTTCAGCAGTTTCTGGTGGTTTACAAATGCTTGTAAAATGCAGTTTTTGCATTAGCTTAGAGCTTATATGGCCTTGCTTACCAGTGTCATCTGAACTAGATATCCAGAGCTTACACCATAGTTTTACAGTTTCCAAGTCCTAACGATATGATGCTTCAAGCCTGTTACACCTCTCCAGGTGTAATCACTCTCCTGCAGGACACTGCACTTCAGAGAACTGGGGCCAGACATGCCCTTTATCCTGCTCCGTTGCTCCCACTGCCTCTCAGATAGCCAGGCATTACCATGGATCCCATTTCATTGACACTACATGGAACTTCAGACAAATTTAACAGTGTGGTAGGGTTTTAGGGGTGGGGGGGAGGGAAACAATTTACTACTGAGAAGGGATTCCCAATAAAGATACTTTAAGCTCAAACACAACATTTCTCAGCTGTAGAAATATTGTTTTTTACATATTCACAATCTTTTTTCATTCTCCTTTCCCTCTGTACAGCTTATTAACTGCTGACAAGAAATTCACAGCTCATAAATAATGCTTAAGAGCCATTGCTATATAAATTGAATGTGTTATGAATTGTGATGGGCCTTTTTGTAGCACTCTGTGCCTAAAGCAGGAAGAACAGAGGATGTCATTTTCATTAATTTCTAATGAGGTGCCAATTAAAGGCAAGGAAGGCGCTTAGAAGGGAAGAGTTACAGAGCTCCCCTGAATCCTCTACCCTGGGGCTGTCATATGAACACACTGCCAAGCTTTCTCTGAAAATTCCATTAAATTACAATCTCATCCAGAGTGCACACAGACAAATTCCGCTTCCCTTTGATCTTCAAAAGAGCAATTTGTAAGACGAGTTCTGAGCCTTCTCTCACAGTGAACTGGGAGAGGTGATAGGAATTGTTAATTGCCAATGCACTTTGCAGGCTTCAGTGAGGAGGCGAAATTTGAAAATGACTTCTCATTCTGTGCCTCTCTGACTGGATAACCTTTAAATTAACAATATCTGAGTAACACCAGTTTCCTATGAAACCTTTCTAGAAGCCAATTACACCAGGCATGTGTTCAGACAGATGATTCTAGCACTGTGTGAATCCTTGAATGGTTTAGTTTCCCATGATGGATAATGATTGCATAAAAATACTGTTACTTAATATCTGGTTCAGTGGGCAAGTAGATCAGCTATTACGTTAGGAACCTTATCTCCCGAAGTGTATTTTAATATAAGCTTTCTGCCAAGAGTGTAAGCAACACAGAATTGAGCAGTGGGTCATGTTTGCTTTGCAAATCAAACTGCCAATTCAGTAGGAGTGGTGAGCAAGGTTGCCAACCATGAGCAAACTTGTTGACTAAAATTAGAGACAGTAAAGTTGTCAGTAAAAATGGCAACATAACATTGAGAGTTCTTCCTTTTTCCAATGTAAATTTCCCAATTGATTATTTGTAGAATGGATTCACAGGCATTTCATTAATGATTTGATAAGATATATGTGGCCATTAACTGAAGCTGTACACATTTTCAAAAATACATTGAAATTATAATAATCTAAATTATGGAAGCTGTTTGCATAGAAAATATTGCTTAATTTTATGACCGTATTTCTCCACACAGCAGATGAATATTTACAACTAGTAAACTGTTTAGTCACAAAAAATTGATTTCTGGTATCACTTGATTTTTAAAGTCAAACCTTAAAAGCCTGTCAAGGTCTTTGTTAACAGTGTTAGATTTACAGTGGCTTTCTGGAGTGGTATAAAATCACAGGAACTGTGAACTGAGCTTCTCTCTCTGTATTAAAAATCTCATATAAGACTTAAGGGGATGGCTTAGGGGATTGGCAGTAATGGGATTTCCCCTCTTTCACCATTTCAAATCCAGCCTTGGTCAGCAGTTACAGAAAAATTACTACCATCCGCTGGCTGTTCTGTGGTCCCTGTGTGAAATGAATTAGTGCTCAGTATTCAGTTCTTAGTGGACATACATGTTCATATCCCAAACCCTTCCTCCCCCTGTAACAACCATCTTTCATTGGCATTCTGTTAGCAGTCCATGCAGAAGCTGTGACTGAATGGCAGCTGAGACTGAGCTTCCCTTTAGCCCCTCGTGGTGGTCCGTCAGACTAGTACTGCTGTTGCCTGTCCAATATCTTTTCTGTCAATAGGTGTCTTTAGTCTCCCTGACTGTCAATCCAGAACCTAGCCTTAAAATGGGGGCAGAGAGAGGGAAGAAATGTGAAAACCTTCCATTTAAGGCCCCGTCTATGTTTAACAATAACCATGAGTAAGCACTATTTTGAAACAATGTAGAGCAGTCATATAGAAGTAGTTTCTATCCACAAAATTGAGAAAAAGACACGTTATAACCATTAGGACCTCTGTTATAATCAGTATCTAGGTAAAACATGGCTCCTTCCCATGGTTATAACATGTTTTTTCTGACTTCACAGAGGAGAGAAGATACCTTTTAAAATATGCCTGAGTTACAATGGTTTCACAGTGTTTAAACAATTATTTTTGTAGTGTACTGGGGACAATATGGCAGGTATTGTATTCTGAGATATAAAACTAGAATGAAAACTGGCCCGAAGAGTAATGAGTTCTCTGGACTGCCAGGGTAGAGATTCAGCGGTGACTCGCAAATTCAGTGTCTGATGGCAAAAGCTAAATGTACTTTGTCATTCAAGTGCAACCTTATTTCTGTGTGGCACTGGCAGGTTAAAGTCTGATCATTGACTTGTGGGTTTTAGAGTGATAGGATTATAAAAGCCAGGAAAGTAGAGCGCACATACAGGTACACTGCCCCTTTAAAAAACAACCAATCAACCAAAAAAAGAATGCACATCAGTTTTGCTTTTGGCATGCTTCATGTGATTATGAATCTGTCCACTTTTTGCTTCATAGACTCTCTCATTCTTGTTGTCTGTCAGAATCTGGATTACCCATTTAAACACTGGGCTAGAAGAATGTGTATTTAGCCCCAAACTGATAAATCATGTATGCAGCCAGGTGCAAACTTCTTGTGGGGATGCTACCACAGTAGAAAAGTAAACATCTTTCTGATGGCCTGTTTAGGGCTCTTCTCACAGTAGTACTGGTGTAATTGAGGTAGGAAATAGGTAGTATGCACACAGACTAAAAGATGATGTGATTCTGGTAATAATTAAAAAAAAATAAATAAAAGACCATTACTTGTATTTTACCTACTCAGCAGAAGAGGTAATGTAGTGATCTTGAACATAGGAAACATAGGTGAGACCTTCTAATTTCAACTCTGACACTGGATCCTTTTGTGGCTTTAGGTAAGTCACTTACTCAGTCTGACTCATTTGACTTGTCTGAAAAATGAGAGTTTCCAGGCTCCTTGCCACAGAGCTGGGAGCCCTGGATCCTAAACTCTGAGGCTTCTGGCTCAGCCATGGCTCCCAGGGGCTTCTAGACTCTCAGTTCCTTATCAGTCCACTAAGGCTGATAGGATGCCAGGAGCTGAGAAGCCCTGGGAGCCATAGCTGAGCAGGGAGCTTAAGAGTTTGGGCTCAGGCATGTGTGTGATCTTGGTCTTATCGGTCACATCCTGAACCAGCAAGGGTTGGAAGTACTGTGTAAATTCAGCTTGCTTCCCAGGGAGGGGAAGAAAGTGATCTTTCATCACTCTACAGCTCTTTTTGCATACCTTTCCAGCACAAGTGGGCTTCTGAATGGAACTCCATCCAGCCTTCTTCTGCCAGAAGAAAGAGGTTACTATGACATGGATCCCTGAAGTAGGAGGCAGGAGGGAAAATCAAAGTGGCACCTGGAGTCCTCTAAGTGGGAGAGGGAAACAGAACATAAAATAGATTACACTGAGTTTTCAGCCTAAATTTAGAGCTTTTTGTCTCAAATGGTTTGGTCAGCAGCTCTGACTATTGTCAGGGGATTAATCAATTTACAGCAACAGCTGTAGACAGCTATTTAAATCCAGGGCATAAATAATCTAATTGAGAAAATGTGTTGCAAGTTAAAGCACTGGAGTCCTGATAGGCATGTGAAGGTTTGAGGTCAAAATACCTGGAGCCACATAAATGCCCTGGATTTATGCAGCTTGCACATTGCCTCAGCATGGAATCTTGTCATGATTTATTCTGGCTCTTTAATAGCCTTATCTGACTTCCATTTTCATTGGTTTGAAAAAACAGAAGGTACACATACTTTATCAGCTCACCTAGTATTGCTTGCTTGTTTTAATTAAATTATTGGATACACTTTGGCTTTTAATTGAATTCTCAACTTTTGGGAGGAGTGTAGTAGTAGAGATTAACTTGGTGTGCAGAGACTTTGAGAAGTATGAATACTAAACCAGAGTCAGTGCAAAGTATGAAATGTTCTACACCCAAGAAGCCTTACACTTAATGCCCCAACACAGATGCTCGGGTGGCTGTATCCCATCCACTTTACCTTTCTCAAGAGATATCAAAGCCTTTGGCACATAGTGATTGCTCCTCTATATGGGGCACAGACCCCTGGAATATTAGAGCACTACCAATTCAGTCATAGACTTTAAGGACAGACGGGACCACCAGATTGTCTAGATTGACCTCCTGTATAACACAAGCCACCAACACCATCCAGCACCCGCACAATAAACCCAACAACCAAAATTAGAGCCCATAGGAAGCTAAACTATTATGTGCCTCAGGCAAAGAATAGGAGGGATCAAGGTGTACCAGTGCCCAAGGACCCCGCAATGGTAGGGAAATAAATAAGTGAGAGATACATGCCAGGATTGTCTGGTAGACTTGCACCCATATGCTGCAGAGGAAGGCAAAAAGCCCCAAGGGTTCCCCCCCAATCTGGGAGGAAATTCCTTCCCAACCCCACATACAGTGGTCAGTTAGGTGCTGAGCATGTTAGCAAGAACCAGCCTGCCAAGCACATCTAAGAGAGAGAATGCTTGGTGCTACCTCCGAGCCCTGGCCCTCCCCAACGTTTCACAAGGAGATTTTTTTTTTAAATCCCCCAATGTATAAATCTCTTCATGACCCCCTGCTGGGGTGGCCAGCTGAAACCCTGAAAGATGCACTTTTAGGAACATAAACCAGAAGTGAGCCCCAGGGCTGTTGAGCTCTGTCCCCTTCCATGACAAGCAAACCTGTCATACAGTTGCACTCATGAATTTGACCTGTTCTCTCTCAAAACCAAGTTTTGCCCCCACAGCTTCTTTTGTGGGCTGTTCCAGAACCTGACCCCTTTGAGGGTTAGAAACCTTCTTCTAAATTCCAGCCTTAATTTGTCCATGGCCAGTTTATATCCATTTGTTCTTGTGCCAACATTGTCCTTTAGCTTCAATAGCTCTTCACTCTGCCTCCTTTTACCACCCAATGTACTTATAGAAAGCAATAATATCCCCTCTCAGCCGTCTTCCAAGCTCCTTTCATAAGAAAGGATCTCCATTCCCCTTATTGTTCTCATAACTCTTCTCTGCACCTGTTCCAGTTTGAATTCAACTTTCTTGAACATGGATGACCAGAATTGTACACAATATTCCAAATGAGTTTTTACTAGTGCCTTGTACAATGGCATTAATACTTGAAATGCCTCATTGCATTAGCCTTTTTCATAGCCACAGCACAGAGGTGATTATAGTCATCCTGAGATAGACGCACCTACCCAGGTCTCTCTCCTCCTTTGTTGCTTCCAACTGATGAGTCCCCAGTGTGTAGCAGAAATACCTATCAGACCCTAAATGCCTGACCTTGCACTTCATACTATTGAATTTCATCCCGTTTATGTCACTCCAGATCATCAAATCCTCCTCTGCATTGACGATGCCCCCAACTTTTGTATCATCAGCAGATTTCATTAACACACTCCTACTTTTTGTGTCCAGATCAGTAATAAAAAATACTGATGAAGATTGGTCCCTCAACCTATCCTTGGGGAACTCCACTAGTAATCTCCCTCCGGTCTAATAATTGACCTTTCAGTACAACCCAATTACATTCTCCCCTTCAGTTTGTTCCTTATCCACCTTACAATTCTTGTTCTGATCTCTACCTTCCCTAATTCACCTAATAATTTCCCATGTGGTTCCTTGTCAAATGCTTTACTGAAGTTCAAATATATTAGATCTACTGTACTCACTTATCTAAAAAATCAGTTATTTTCTCAAATAACTGGCATGATCTACTTCCAGTAAACCCATGTTGCTTTATATCCCCTTTACCATTTATCTCCATGTTTTCCTTCACCATTTGTTCTAAAACCTTGCATATTACTGAGATCAGACTAACAGGTTTGTAATTGCCCAGATCACTTTTCCCCCCTTTCTTAAGTACAGATACTACATTTGCTTTTCTCCAGTTAAATGGTAATATCACCAAATAGACAGATTTATTACAGATCCTGGCTATCAGACTAGCAATCTCAGATTCCAGTTCTTTCAGTATTCTGGGATGGAAATTATCCAGTCCCCTGATCTGAGTTGCATTAAAGCGCTTTAATTTTTTTTCCATCTCACTTGTGGTAATTTCCATTTCCATTAGCCATTCTGCTTTCATGCACATTTTTCATATTATCTTTATTGAAATCCGAGGCAAAGTATTTATTTAGTTTTGGGGCTATACCTAGATTATCTTTAATCTCCTTCCCAAAGCTCACTGCATAGCTGCCCAACTTCATCCATCCTTATTCTTTTTTTTATCCAGCTTGACTCTTGGCAATTCTCACTTTATTCCTACCTTTTCTAACCTCCACAATGTAGCTTTATTTGCTGATCATCCCCTTCTTCCATTCCCAATAGACTCTCTGATTACTCCTAATAACCTTTTTAAGGTGGTTATTTATCCATCTGGGTCTGGAGCTTTTCTCTACAAGTTTTTCCCCCTTGCTTGTGGTGCAAATTTCAGATCGTTCTGTATAGTTCATTTGAAGAAATTCCAAACCTCTTCTGCATTTAAGTTGTTGAGCACTTTAGTCCAGTTGACTTCTTTAACTATTTCCCTTAATTTCCCAAAGTGTCTGGTCTGCCCTTTTGAAATAAAAAATCATAGCTGACGTTTTGATTATCCTTCCATTTAATTTAAACTAAATCAACTTGTGACCACTCGATCCAAGGTTATTTCCTACAACCAGCTCTTCTATGATGTCTTCACTACTAACCAAAACCATGTCTAAAATCGCATCACCTCTTGTTGGTTTGGGGCAGTTTGATGAAGAAAACTATCTGTCACATCCAGGAATAACTGGGCTCTACCAGTATTAGTAGCATTTATTCTCCAGTCTATGTCTGGGAAGTCAGTCTCCCATTTACATAATTCCCAATAGTATTTCTCTTTCTAATATTAGAGGTATCTATCCATATCTAAGTCTGACTCTGAGGGTCAAAAGCAGACTCCTAACACTATACTAATAGAACCTATTTTACAATCTTTCCCCAAAGTGATTTTGACCCAGACTGACTGTTTTGGCCATTCTGTTACTTCGTATTTCTTTACAGTTTACCGCTTCATTGATTTGACGTGCTATTCCTCCACACACAGCTTTTACCTTTATTCCTCTCTCTCCTAAATAGCACATACCCATCAATACCTGTATTCTAGTCATGAGTGTAATTCCACCATGTTTTTGTAATCCCTATAATATCTGTTTTGAACAGACTCCTTGCATTCATGTGCAAGCATGTCAGTTGTTTCCCTCTGACCTCATGGTAGCCTTGCACCACTGATGGCTTTTTGCCTATATGTATGGTTGTGTGGGTTGGCTTAGGTCCTATTTGCAAGAGAGGGAAGAAAACAGAGCAAATCAGAAGGGAAACATGCTTCTCTTTCTCACTAGGTTCTTCACCTCTCACTCTCTTACACACCATCAAGGGTATCAGAAGAGACATATTTTCTATCCAGTATTAGAACTGCAAATCAGCAGTACTTCCTAACTATCCTGAGGCTCTGAGGCATAAACTTTCACTTTGCATCA
Organism: Natator depressus; assembly: GCF_965152275.1. Classification (NCBI taxonomy): domain Eukaryota; kingdom Metazoa; phylum Chordata; order Testudines; family Cheloniidae; genus Natator; species Natator depressus. Next base: position 151,239,751 of record NC_134236.1, read on the forward strand.
TAGATGTCATGGCATGATATGCTTGCCATGTGAATCCAGGTTGAGACTTGTTTGCCTGCAGCCTAGTGGTGCTCCAGTCCTAAAGCATGAGTGGGAAGACTCAGAGAAACATTATGATGCATCTTACGCTCTCTGATGTCTTCCCCTTCTCCTGCTGATTTCAGTTCAGTTATCACTTTTGTTGGTAGCTTCTAGTAAGCACTCAGTTGAAAAGAACATCTTTAAAAAGACAAGGAAAGGCTAGCTACAGTGATCACAGGCAACTGTGGAATAAACAAGGTCACCAGCCCATCTGTTGGTGCTGTCTGTGTTTCCTGGAACATGTGCGGCTGGCTGTATGTGTCTGTCCCTCTGTAGAGGCAAATTAACTTGGGATCACTTGATAAGCTCTAAGATGCTTTGCATTAATATCTAGAAATCCTGATTTCCAGCATTAAGGAGTTAGCAACCCCCCCACCCCACCCCCCAGTTCTGCTCTTGGAATAGAAATGATAGAAGGAACATATCACTATCTGTGGCAAAAACTGCCTTGGGCCATTTCTCCTGGAGTTTTTAAAATTATATTAATTTGGATAAAAAGCTTTACCATAATGTGACTCATCTCTCTTCTCAGGGTGAGGTGGATGGGGGGAGGGATGAAAAGATTCCCAGCAAAAGCATGTTGAATGCAAAAGTTTTACCTTTATCCCTAGCACTTACTCAGAGTCCCTGCCATTTATAAAGTTTGGGGAAATAGGAGATTAGTTTGGCTCATTCATTTCCAAAGGTCAATTTTTTGGTGAATTGTTGTGATTTGTGGGCTTGTTGGGTTTATTTTTCTTCTTTTTGTAAAATGTCATTAAAAGTGAATGTTGCTGGATTTGTGCAATGAAAGCAGACATTACCAGCACAAAGCAATTCCTACAGAAGAGAGGGAAAAAGGTAATTATAGTTTGTGCAAGGATGGAACTGTCTGGAAGGAGACAATAAAAAATGTCAGCAGAAGAGAATATTTTTTTTTAAAATTTAAAGTGACAGTGCGCACAAATTGCATTGGGAGCTTCATTAAGCTGGACTGTAACACAATTTTATTTATTTCCATTGTTGGCTGCTCTTTTAGAGCAGTCTGATGGGGAGTATCAGGGGAATAAACTGGATCACAATGGCATCTATAGAGCAAGAGTTTCTCAAGTACTCTGTACAAGTCTCTAGAATGTTTGCTTTGTATCTTAGCTATTTCTTCTATTTTTACATTTGTCTTATCTGGTCCATTTTCCTTCACTTGAAAAACCAGCAGATTACGCTTATTTTAGGATTCCCCTAATGTTTAGCGGCTTTAATGCCAATAATATCTTTTAAAACAAATTAAGTCCTCTTTCCCTTTGTAAGGGGGAGAGTTGCATAAACACTCTGCTTTGGGGATTACTGTTACCTTGCTATGAATGATGTCTAACTATTTTAAACAGTACAGCAGCATTCTGTATCCGCGGTAGGAAGTAATCTCTTCTCTGCTGATTATCTGCCCTGACATGCACTATACTGGATAACAGGCCAGTCATTTCCAGCCCTGTAGAGTAAGTTGAATTCTTCCTCTTAGCTATGTAAAGCCCAGGGATGGAGGAGAATGTAAAACAAATCTGTTTTATTCATGGAACACCTGCAGCTTCTCTGCCCTGCCATAGGCTTGATGAAATAAAATGTATTAAGATGCTTTAATATATCTCTGTGTTACAAATTCTGTCTTGGGCAGTGGGTCAGTAGACACAATGTAATCCAGGTATTTTTGCTGATGGAGTATGAACTGCTAATGCTTTCCAACAAACCACTGACTGTAACCACCTCCTGTTACAGACATGTACTTAAAAATGAGCTCTCTGGCCTCCTAGCTGTCCTGAGCTTCTAGGAGTTTCATTCCAGAATGAATCTATATTTTATATGTTTAGAGTTCGAGATATATAGATATATTTACATTATCATTCAACCATGACATTTGTCTCTGTGGATAGGAATTTTCATGTTTGTCAAAAAATTTGCTAGAGCAAAGCTATTGTGCAAGGTGATTATTGTAGAGGAAGATGTGATCTCTAAATTAGCTAGGACCAGTCCTGTGCCAATTTGGAAATCAGTACAGTGAATACAACTGGGAGCCAGTTTAGGGAGTGGCAGTTGGAATTGTGTGTCTCTGGTAACTTGTTACCAGGCATGATTCATTTTGAAAAAGCTGTAGTTACCTCAGGGCATTTGCCTGCATTCCTCGGTAAAGAGAATTAATAAATTCCAAGGCCAGAAGAGACCACTGTGATCATCTAATCCGATCTTCTGAAAACACAAGCCATAGAACTTCCTCGAAATAATTCCTAAATCCTATCTTTTAGAAAAACATCCCATCTTGATTTAAAAATTGTCTGTAGTGGAGAATCCACCATGACTCTTGATAAGTTGTTACAATGGTTAATTACTATCACTGTTAAAACTTGATATCTTAGTTCCTCCAGTCGGAATCTTTCTAGTTTCATCTTCCAGCTAGTGGAGCATGTTCAATCTTTCTCTACTAGATTGAAGAGTCCTTTATTAAATATTTGTTCCCCAGTAGGTATTTATAGACTCTAATCAAGTCACCCCTTAACCTGCTCTTCGTTAAGCTAAACAGATGGAGCTCCTTGAGTCTATCACTATAAAGCTTCCCCCAAAAACTGCGGTAGTCAAGCCTGAAGGCATGAAAACATGGATCACAATGGCCAGATCAGTGTCTGGTGTGATTGGGGTCCAACAGTTTGAGTGCAGATACCTTCAGTGGTGGGTGTTGTAATGAAGGTGAGTTCTTCCAAGTACTACTTCTTCCCACCAACATCATCTCAGTCTTGTTAGGGTTCATCTTCAGTCAGCTGTTCTTTATCAGGCACTAATTTTAGCCAAACAAAACTTGGAGGAGATGATGGTAGCATCTGGTAAAGGAGGTATAAAGCTGGGTGTTTTCTATTAGCATAGAACGTAAGAACGGCCATACTGGGTCAGACCAGAGGTCCATCTAGCCCAGTATCCTGTCTACTGATAATGGCCAATGCCAGGTGCCCCATAGGGAATGAACAGAACAGGTAATCATCAAGTGATCCATCTTGTCGCCCATTCCTAGCTTCTGGCAAACAGAGGCTAGGGACACCATCCCTGTCCATCCTGGCTAATAGCCGCTGATGGACCTATCCTCCATTAATGTATCTAGTTCTTTTTTGAAGAGGCCTGTTAGTCTTGGCCTTCACAACATCCTCTGGCAAGGAGTTCCACAGGTTGACTGTGCGTTGTATGAAAAAATACTTCCTTTTGTTTTAAACCTGCTGCCTATTAATTTCATTTGGTGACCCCTAGTTCTTGTGTTATAAGAAACTAACACATCCTTATTTACTTTTTCCAAACCAGTCATGATTTTATAGACCTCTATCATATCCCCACCTTAGTCATCTCTTTTCCAAGCTGAAAAGTCCCAGTCTTATTAATCACTCCTCATTTTGAAGCCGTTCCATACCCCTAATCATTTTTGTTGCCCTTTTCTGAACTTTTTCCAATTCCAATATATCTTTTTTTGAGATGGCGAGACCACATCTGTGTGCAGTATTCAAGATGTGGGCATACCATGAATTTATATAGAGGCAATATGATATTTTCTGTCTTGTTATCTATCCCTTTCTTAATGATTCCCAACATTCTGTTTTTTTGTTTTTTTTTTGACTGCCGCTGCACATTGAGTGGATGTTTTCAGAGAACTATCCACAATGACTCCAAGATCTTTCTTGAGTGGTAACAGCTAATTTAGACCCCATCATTTTATATATACATTGGAAAATATAATCCCAACTATACATGCATTTATCAACATTGAATTTCATCTGCCATTTTGTTGCCTAGTCACCTAGTTTTGTGAGATCCTTTTGTAGCTCTTTGCAGTCTGCTTGGGACTTAACTCTCTTGTATCATCTGCAGATTTTGCCACCTTACTGTTTACCCCTTTTTCCAGATCAGTTATGAATATGTTGAATAAGATTGGTCCCAGTACAGATCCCTGGGGGGAATACCACTATTTACTGCTCTCCATTCTGAAAACTGACCATTTATTTCTACCCTTTTTCCCCTGTCTTTTAACCAGTTACCAATCCATGAGAGGACCTTCCCTCTATCCCATGACAGTTTACTTTGCTTCAGAGCCTTTGGTGAGGGACCTTTGTCAAAGCCTTTCTGAAAAGCTAAGTACACTATATCCACTGGATCTACCGTGTCCACATGCTTGTTGACCCCCTCAAAGAATTCTAGTGGATTGATGAGGCATGATTTCCCTTTACAAAAACCATTTTGACTCTTCCCCAACAAATTATTTTCATCTATGTGTCTGATAATTTTGTTCTTTACTATAGTTTCACACAGTTTGCCCGGTACTGAAGTCAGGCTTACCAGCCTGTAATTGCCAGGATCACCTCTGGAGCCTTTTTTAAAAATTGGCGTCACATTAGTTATCCTCCAGTCATTTGGTACAGAAGCTGATTTAAACAATAGGTTACAAACCACAGTTAGTAGTTCTGCATTTTCACATGCGAGTTCCTTCAGAAATCTTGAGTGAATACCATCTGGTCTTGGTGACTTCTTATTGTTTATCAGTTTGTTCCAAAACCTTCTCTAATTATACCTGAATCTGCAACCGTTCCTCAGGTTTGTCACCTAAAAAGAATGGCTTAGCTTTGGGAATTTCCCTCACAACCTCTGCCTTGAAGCCCATGTTGTCTCACTAGCACTCAGTGGCTCCATGTAGGTATGGAATGGTACAGGGGAGAAAACTAAAACTTGGAGGCCCTTGTGTTGGAGATATAACTGTCCATAATGACTCTATAGCAGGGGTTCTCAAACTTCATTGCACCGTGACTCCCTTCTGACAAAAAAAAATTACTTCATGACCCCCAGAGGGGGGACTGAAGCCTGAGCCCACCTGAACCCCACTGCCCTGGGTGGGGAGGCCAAAGCCTGAGCCCCACCACTCTGGACAAGGGGGCCAAAGCTGAAGCTCAAGGGCTTTAGCCCCAGGCAGGTGGCCTGCAACCTAAGCCCCACCACCCAGGGCTGAAGCCCTCAGGATTTGGCTTTGGCCCTGGGCAGTGGGGCTCGGGCTTCAGTCCCGGGCCCCAGCGAATCTAAGCCAGTCCTGGCGACCCCATTCAAAGCGGTTCGCAACCCACTTTGGGGTCCCGACCCACAGTTTAAGAACCACTGCTCTATAGGTTCAGACACAGGTTATGCTCATATGGTTCCAAATGCTCCTTTCTAGCAGAACTCAGAGAGTGATGATGGGTAACTACTTCTCTTCTCTGAAGGCCCTCACCTATGGGATCTTGCAGGTGTCCAGATTATCCCCTATTCTCCAATATTTACCTGAGACCATATGAAGGTAGAGTGAGAATTCATGGGCTCCAATGCCAATAGTATACTGACACCCAACTATACATCTCAGCCCAGGTCTACACCACAAACTTTTGTTGGCCTACCTATATCAGTGGTGTCATGAGGTGTGATCTCTGACATAGCTGTGCTGGCAGAAGTGCCTAACATGGATGCAGTTATATGAGCAAAACAGCAGTTTTGCTAGTATAGATTATTTCGCCAGGAAGGGATGGTTTTATTATACAGGTACAAAACACAGTTTTGCTGGCATACACTCTAGGATCACTTTCCTGGTATAGTATGCTGGTATAACTACACCAGCAAAGTGCTCCTAGCATAGACATGACCTCATTCTCCAATGATACTACCACTACTAAGATTTAACAATTTCTACAAGTTCTCAGTTCCCGGATGAAACAGCAGCTAGCTCAAACACAACCCAGGCAACACAGAAACGATGCTGGTCAGCAGAGGGAAAAGCTTTGAAGAACTAGCTGAGACTCCATCTTCCTGCATCTACCTTTCCATTGAAAGCATACCGTGTACATTCATCGAAGTGGTGCAACGCCCCACAGTACTGTTTGACTATCACTTAGCTTGGATAATCAGGTACCATCTGACTCAAACTTCTTTTTACCTCCAGCTTGCTAGGAAACTCTGCCCCTTCCTGCCAGGAGAGGACCTGGCTCAGTCATCCATGCATTAGTCACCTGAAGGCTTGACTACTATAATTCACTACATCTGAAGCTGAATGTGAACACTGTAGAAAGGCCCCAGACAGTACAAAATTCAGCTGCCTGCCTCCTGCATAGTTTGGGTTCATGTGAGTACTTACAGCCCATCCTCTGGACCTGGCACTGGATCCCAGTCTATTTTTTATGCAATTTAAAGCCTTGGTCCTTATCTTCAAAGAAAATCAGTGGATCAGATCTCAGCTCCACCTAAGAACTGCCAAGAAAGTTGTGCTCCTCTGTAATAACACAGATCACAAAACTGACCACATACTATGTGAGAGCTTGGGGATAAAGCTTCTCAATTGAGGGGCTCTACCTGTGAACCAATTTCCAGCGATTAGATGAATTCAGGGTCTGTCCTACTTTTAGAAAGTGCTTCAAAACCTTCTTTGATAAAGCTTTTCCAGAATACCCCTTCCCCCACCTCTACCCCCAAAAAACAAAGCTAAAAACTCCCAAAAAGCAGTTACTACCCCCAGCCAGCCACAAACACGTCGTCACTCAAAGCAGTTTTCTATAATCCAAAAAGAGAAGAGCCAGGAAATACATAAGTCAAATAGAGACTTTGCTATTGACTTTTTTTTTTTTTTTTTTACAAGGAGGAAGTTCAATATTATGTTGATGAGCAGCAGTACAAAACCCTAAGATAAAAAAGAACTGAGACATCTCAGGGCAGTTAGATTCATGCCTGCCAGCCTCTTGGAGAGTGTACTGGAATCTGGTGGCTTATAGTATCAAATGCCCCAGAGAAGTCCCGAAGGATGAAGATGAATGTTTTTCCATTTTAAATGGACAGGAGGCCATCCCCCACCAGAGCAGCAAGTGTTGTCTATGCCGTGCTCTGGATTGGGAGGAGTCCAGAAAGTGCAACAGAAAGGTGGTACTGGAGACATATTTTTGGCTATCTTCTATACTAGTTTGATGGGGGAAGGATGGGATAACCAGATGATGCTACATTTTACATGGTAAAGCTCACTTCTTCCCTCCCTCTGACCCACCCCCCAATAGGAGAGGGGAAGAGAAGTTGTGAAGGGTGGTCAATTGTTGTGGGAAGGGAAAAGGTGCCTTCAAAAGTTTACCTTGTTTATTAGTTTTAGGGATTACATGGGACGGAATTGCTGCAGTTTAGCTGTAATGGAGTGTGGTTTTGAGTTAAGTCAAGCGCACCTATAGTGGCTGAACAATAACTCTTATTCTGTATAAATCTAATTGTGGATAAGAGGGGGAAGAGGTTAAAGAAGGAGTTGGTCTAACGTTTAAGTGTCACGTTTTCAAGAGCTCAGGACCTAGCAGTTCCCATTCATCTCTAGGAACCTAAATGGGAGTGGAGCTGTCTCAAAATCTGGCCCCCACTGTAAGTGCTGAACATGCTTGAAAATCCATTCCTATATGCTTTAGCAAAGATTGTGTGTGTGACTAAACTTCAGTGCTTCACACTAGAGCAACTCTTGATTTGCAGACTTTTTCTGTGTACTTACGATCTGGACATGCACACAAATGTACTGTCTGCCGATATAAATAGGTCTGTAATTTTGATCCTTCAAAAGTATTGGTCTTTTTACATTTTGCAGATATTTTAACCTCTATTTCTACATTTTATGCTTGCACATAATCTTTATACAGAATTCTATGTAAACACACACACATGCACTACTAGAAAATACTGCATTTTGGCATGTAATTCTTGCAGTACCTTCATCTCTAAGGCATCTAGGTATTTTTAGGTTCTGCTTGAACTTCTGTTGATTAGAATTTCAAATCAGCAGGAAAGTAAAATTTCTTGCAAGAGAGGTGAAAGAAGCCAGAACATATGGAGCAGAATTCTGCACAGGAATAAGTCTGTGGCTTTATTAGACCACTTTTGAAGAGGCTCCAAATAGAATATTTGTGAGGAAAAAAGTGTGTTATTAATTAAAATTCAGAAGTGGCATGAGCTGCAAATTCTGGTGGCTTTGAATTTGTGCCTTTTCATTCAGGAATAAAGCTGACAAACGACAACAGTAGTGTGAAGCTAGGACTGAATTTAAAATGTCAAGCACTCTGACTTTGGCTGTGAATCTTGGCATCGCTTCCATTTACCTACCCAGGGAAGCTTCCCCTTCAAAGGCTATAGGAGGGTCGATGTTGCATACATATTTTGGGCGGGGAGAGTCAACTTTCAGAATGGTTTGTGCATATGGCCACAATCACCGTGCATAACTTTGAAAACTAACAGGTTGCTGTTAGAACCGGTATTTCAGGAGAGAATTGCTCACTTTCGCTTTGACTAGTGAACCAACTCTGAACATTACTAATGTTTTCAAATTTATGACCCAGAAAATATTGTTACAGTTTTTATAGCATTTTACAGTCAGGTATTTTGTCAGCTTAAGCTAATGAGGTTTTTGCAGTTCTGTGAATTGAGGTGTTTGGAAATACTAAAATAAAACCCCATTAAAGTGGAGTTTGGGGTTTTGTCTTAACTTCGGTGGATGAGTCAACAACTCGGCACATTTGCTATGAAAACTTCAGGGTAAGTCTGAATATTTCTGATTTCTACAAAAACTAAAGCTTAAAAGTGCTGAAAGTTGAGCAGTTATTCCAGGGTAATTAGGTCAATGTGCAATTGCTTTTTTGCTAATTTAGGCTTAATCTTTGAGATGGGGCATTGTCTTCAATATCTCTAAATCACCATGCAAATTACGGTACTACATAAATATTTAATAAGAATAGTCTTTGTTGACACTTGTACTTGAGCAATTTTTCTTTCTCTTGCTAGCTTCTCAAGACATGCTCATATCCCCAAAAAAAGGGTCTTGTCATGACAGGTTTTTGGATTCTTAAACACAGGGATTGGCATTTGGAAATGTTTTCTCCCTTTCTGTTTAACATGCTAGTTAGTCACTGAAATCCTCATATAGATATTTATCAGGAATATCCTTGAAATTCTCCAGTGGACTCTACTACTGGAAGATTGAGGTCTACAGATCTGCCAAAAACCTGTAAGAGACTACCCAGTCCTTCTTGCTGTAGCTTTCAGTTGCTGGCTTGCAATGAGGGTAAAACTGTTGGCTTGCAGTAACACCTACAACACCTACTCTGCAAAAAGGGGCATGTTCCAGGACCATATTTCCTTCCATTGAGTTATCGTGACAAGAAAAGGAATTGAACTGAATTGATGCCATTTGAGGGAATTAAGAACCCTCCAAAACTCCATCCTGACTTTTTCCTAGTGAATTACTATGCGATGTATTTTAATTGTTTCTAATGCTTCATGTATTACTTTGCTGGTATTTTAGCAGCTGCTAAAATAGCAGCTAGCTGCTTTCAAAACTCAGAAGTCAAAACGTCAAGAAGAATTAAATGTGGGTTTTTTTAGCACTTTGGTGGAAGCTCTCAATAGTTGTTGTTCCATATTCCTGTCTAGTGACGTGAACAGCTTCTTACTTAACAGGGACTCAGCAGCATTTCACTTTCACACAGAGTAAGAACAGAAGTCTGATGTGCTCTCCCATCTTAGGTACATAGAGCTGCTTTAGTGACCTCCAGCTGAAATGTGCTTTCTCCAGTAGAGTCCTCAGGAAGAATGAAAAATGAAGGGCAGACTTCACAGCTGTTCTTTGCTGCCTTAGAGACTTTCTTTGAATGATGCTTCCACCATTTTCAAGATCACTTGAAATGGCATGAGTACTCTAGAGCGAGATGTTACACCAGGTGCAGTCCTAGCTCCCAGTGTCCCATTGAAGTTCTAATTAATGTAGCAGAAGCCTCGTTTTGATGAATTTCAGAGAATAGTTCCTTACTGCACTTATAAGATCCCATAAGTAGGGCCCTACCAAATTCATGGCCATGAAAAACGCGTCAGGCACCATGGAATCTGGTCTGCCCCCATGAAATCTTGTCTTTTGTGATTTTTACTTCATACTACACAGATTTCACAGAGGAGACCAGCATTTCTCAAATTGGGGGTCTTGACCCAAAAGGGAGTTGCAGGGGATCGTACTGCCTTCAGAGCAGGGAGGCCAGAGAGCGGCAGCTGTTGGCCAGGTGCCAAGCTCTGAAAGTAGCACCCTGCCAGCAGCAGCACAGAAGTAAGGGTGGCAGTGCCACATCATGCCAATCTTTCTTCTGTGCTGTGGCTCTACCTTCAGAGCTGGGCTCCAGGCCAGCAGCCACAACTCTCCAGGTGCCCAGCTCTGAAGGCAGTGTCACCGCCCGCAGTACGCAGAAGTAAGGGGAGCAGTACTGCAACCCCTCCTACAATAACCTTGTGACCTTCCCACAACTCATTTTTGGGTCAGGACCCCTACAATTACACCACTGTGAAATTTCAGATTTAAATAGCTGAAATCATGAAATTTATGATTTTTTAAATCCTATGACCATGAAATTGACCAAAATGGACCATGAATTTGGTAGGGCCCTACCTATAAGGTATTAATGCCTCAGTACATCTTTCCACAATGCTGCATTAGATGAATGTAGTGTAAAGAGCACAGTTCATAGCCTATTCCTGACATGAAGTGTAGCACATTGAGATCTGCCACCCGGAGCTGAAATCTTTCGTTTTGCTGTATTTTTGGTATGACTCTGCTTTTGCTAAACTAGCCTTAGCTGACAGATATTTTTCCCCAGCAAGAAGTTTTTTGCTTGTTAAAGTGGACTAGCAAAGGTACTTCTGCATTTCTGTACTATCCTTTAGGAGAGACAACCCATATCCAGTATCTTTCAGTAATGAACTTAACAGTAAATATATCACAAGAGCTCATTAATCTAACTCTGCTTTCTAACCAAGAGGGAGCTCCTGTTTCTCAGGAAACGGTTTCATCTCTAAATCTGAACTGGTTTTAAGGATAAGAGTAGAGATAAACATATTGGCCTTCTCTCCTAGTGCAATAAATTAATAATGTAATTGCTGTCAAAGTTGATGAGCCTGGGACTGGAATGGGCACTCCCACACACAACCGACTACGTAGTGCCCACCCTGATTCCCAAGGCTAGTGAAGCAGGGAGAGAATACAGAAGCAATAATACAACTGTGAACTAGCGAAAAACTCTTCAGAACTATGTTGTTACACAACCTAGCTTCGATAGGCTGATGCATGGCTCATTTAAATTCTTAGGCACTTTTGATAATTTTATCCTTTACCTATCTAAAAAGCCCAATGCATAATGTAAAAGAAAAGCTAATAATATAAAAACTTGTCTTAAGTAAAATGTTAAAAATCCTGTATTGGATATTGGTTTTTTAATGATGGGATTTTTTTTATGAATTCAGTTGTAGGCATTATCACTGTTCTGTTTGAACAGTCTGTAAATTTTCCATATGGGCTTTAAGGCATTGTTCTCACTTGCACATATTTATAAAAAGCAAAAGCCCCGGCAATAAGAGACAGCTGAAAATAGTTTAGATCATTCACTGGCCCACTAGAATAGTGAGACCCTAAATTAACAGAATCCACCCAAGAAAAGCATCTGGATACCTTTTGTGGACAGATTGATGAATTTCTGTTCAGTGTGCAGTTGTAGTTTTTTTAAAAAACATGTTAGGAGACATGAGGATTGAATGGAAGAATAATAGAGAAAATATTGATGGAATATCTTTATGTAGGATACTGTGTAAATTACTGCTCACCTCATCTTAGAAAGGATGTTGCAGCATTAGCGGGGTCTCAGAAAAGGGTGGTGAGAATGATTGGGGCTTAGAAAAACTGATATGTGGAGCATGAAAATAATGGGATTGTTTACCTTAGAAGGAGACAAAATAAGATAGGACGTGATAGTTACATAAAACAATGGTCTAGAGCAGTGGTCTCCAAACTTTTTGGATCGCGCACCCCCCAGGGCCAGCTCTAGGGAGAAGCCAAAAAAAAAAAAAAAAAAAAAGAGCGGCTGCTGGCGTGCGGCCAAAGATAGGGCAGGGAGAGCTGAGCAGCCGCCAGCGTGCCACTGAGGAATCAAAGGTCCAGGAGCGCAGCCGCCACTGTGACAGCGGCGTTCCAGCGGCGCTCCTCCTGCTGCGCACCCCACTTTGGAGACCACTGGTCTAGAGAAGATAGAGTGAAAGCTTCTGTTCTCCCTGCTTCATATCACAAGGACAAGGAGACAGTCAATGAAGCTGAAATGTGACAAATTCAAAACTGATAAAAGGAAATACATTTTCACACAATGCATAATTAGACTCTGGAACTCACTGCCACAGAATGTCATTGAAACCAAGAGTTTTAGCAAGATTCAAAGAAGGATTGGACATTTATATGGATAGCAAGAATATCCAGACTTGTTAGCTAAGGATGATATTAAAAAAAAGTGGAAAGGATCTGAAACCTCATATTGCAGGGTTTAAGGCAATTTCTAACAGGGATTAGGATGAAACCGTCATGGTGGGCAGATTATACCATATCTGTTTACTGCATGGTTTCTTGCACTTTCCTGTAAAACATCTGATGCTTGCCACTTTCAGAGACAGGTTACTGGACTAGATGGACCTCAGGTCTGATGCAATATGGCAGTTGCTATATTCCTATGCCATCCAATTGGTACTGGTTCAGCAGGCTGATGTCCTATTTTCAACAAATGGAGAAAGGAAATGCCAATCTCAGTTGGAGATGTTCCCTACCCCAGAATGTACACAAGAGAATCGGGCAAGTAGCCTGTTAAGTTGATACCCAAGGGCATTCTTACTTAAACCATCTTTACCATCTGACCTTGGAAGTGCCTGGTATTTCCTGCATATGGCTGCTGTGGATCAGCAGTTGAGAATAAATGGGGAAAGGGATAGAGGTTTTATATCCTAATTTAGCTGAATCATTGTCTGTTTTGTTAAATAAGATCAGTTAAGTAAAGGAAACTCCATTTTTGTTGCTGGTATCCCGAGAATACATGCTCTGCACAAGGTAAGGGTGTGAAATATAGCAAAGTCTATAGCAGGTGTCATCGAAACGGCAAGCCAAAATAAATCCATCTTGTCTTCAAGTTAGTTTTGCAAAAATAATCCCTCATGAGATTTTTTTTGTATCGGTTTTCTTAAGGATCTTACCAATGTAAAGGTAATCTATTGGTTCTTTCATTTCTATAGTGGTGTCTTGTAATATAGGTTTACAGCAGCGGTTCTCAAACTGTGGGTTGTGACACCATTTTAATGCGGTCGCCAGGGCTGGCTTAGACTTACTGGGGTCTGGGGTTGAATCCCGAGCCCCACCACCTGGGGCCAAAGCTCGAGCGCTTCAGCCCTGGGTGGCGGGGCTTCAGCTTTGGCCCCCTTCCTGGAGTGGTGGGGCTTGGGCTTTGCCCCCATCCCAACCTGGGGCAGCATGGCTCATGTGGGCTCAGGCTTTGGTCCCCCCTTCTGGGGTCGTGTAGTAATCTTTGTTGTCAGAAGGGGATCATGGTGCAATGAAGTTTGAGAACCCCTGTTTTAGAAGCTTGAAATAATTGTGGTTTTAATCTGTTCTGATTGCTTATGGAGAGGCACTAGCTAAGTGTTCTGTGGGAGGCAGAATGATGTCCTTTGAGCTATCATGCAGGAGGGATATTGTTGGCATACATTATATTGTACTACTTTTCAAACGCAGTGGATTATGCCATCCTGGTAGCTGTGTGCTGCTGTTCTGCCATACTGTATCAGCCTACTACTACTTACCATCATACAGCACTTTTCACTTGCAAAGGCCTTTAGAAACACTACTTACAATGTCCCTGTGAGGTAATTATTATCCTCATTTTACTGATAGGGAAATGGACGCAGAGAGGAGATTTGTTCAAAGTTACCAAGTATCTGTGTCAGAGACGGGATCTGAAGTCAAGACTTTTATACTCACTCTGATGTTCAGCCCACATCCCGAGATGAGAGTTCGGTTTCCAGTCTCTCCCTAGATTGAAAAGACTGGGTGCTGAAGAGGCTTTATTCTTTGCCTTTGGGGGGAAAAAAAGGCTGCCTTTTATCATTGAAGTGCAGGGCTCTGGATGCCTGAATGGTATTAAGTAGCTGGGAGAGGAAGGAAGGGAGAGAGAAGACTGACCCACAGTCAGAAGGATAATGGCATGACATAGCATCGTGAGGAAGGGAATCCTCTGGGTTCTGACAGAGAGTGAGGACACCCTCAAAAAGAGAATGGCATTCAGTACAACTAGACTGGGGAAATCTGGGTTCTTTTTCCAGCTCAGTCACAGGGTTGGTGGTGCTAACAGAGTCAACATTTTTAAAATAACTTCTGATTTTGAGTGCCATGGTATTTGGGTCCCCAAACTGTGACACCATGGACAGCATGCTCAGCACCCACAACTCCAAAAGAAGTCAAAGGAAGCTGAGGGTGTTCAATGCCTCTGAAAATCAGACCCTAGATATTTCCAGCTGGGCATCCAAAATCAGAGACTAATTTAGAAAATGTTGGTTTTACTCTGTCTCATCTGTAAAATAGGAAACTTCCTTCCTCACAGAGGGGTGGGTTGCAAGAATAAATTACTAATATATGACTCCAACTCAGATATGCCATAGAAAATTCTGTAAATGTAGGTGTAAACTATGTGGTCTCCCACTGAATGTGTATGATACAAAACAGCATGGAATTTAAAGTTATTCATACCAATAGTTGTGACAATATCATGAAAACAAATGAAAACGTGAAGTTTTCATTGATCTTGAAACCCCACTAATACCCAGCATAATGCTGTTCTCCTGGGTGACATAGGATTCAGCCATTTCAAGGGAGTCCTTAACACAACACATTCTTTCCTTCTCCTTGGCAGGTTATGTGTTCTGTATGTTACATCGCCTGCCCGAACAACATGACTGCACGTTTGACCACATGGGACGTGGGCGCGAGGAAGCCATTATGAAAATGGTGAAACTGGACCGGAAAGTAGGGAGATCATGCCAGCGCATCGGCGAAGGGTGTTCCTGAGTGCGACACTCTGCAACCAAATGCTGTTCTTAGTTCACTAATGTTAGCCTTATTTAGGACAAAGTCAGCCAGACACCTTGTACTGGGCAAGTTTCAGACTACAGCCAATCAGTTTCCTTTCTTTAGCCAACCGTCCTGGTACTGTAGTTTAGGGGTTGATGGTGGTTGAAATTGATTTCTGGCTGGTTACAAAGGTGCCTGCTAGCCAATGTATAAAATTAAAACATGAAGAAATATTTTTTTGAGCATGGCTAGTGGATTTAAAACACAACAAAACAAAAAATCCAAAGGCTTCTGTTATTGCTGGAGTCAAACTCTAAAAGCCTTATGCTGGAAACCTTCCAGCTGCAGAGTTAAAATAAATAGCTGAGTAGAAGCTGGTGTAAAAGTTTGCTATGCACACGGCTTTCAGACAAACTGTGTTTAATGTGCAGCCTTTCACCTCTTCACTTCTAGTTAATCCTGAAGAGGTGAAACTCCACTAAAAGCAGCAGTGGTAGCTGCTAAGCCCGGAAGACCTGACTGGTCATCCGTGCCTTCATCACGTGTGGCTTTTGAGGTTAGGCAATGTCACCAGCATCAGGGATTCTGCTGGGGAGGGAACATCTTTCTGATTCTTCCCAGGAAGCCAAAAAGAGAGGAGGACAGAGATTCTTATGAAAAAAATTTATATCTAACTTGCTGCAGAGATCCTATTTTTCTTCATTTAAATTATGGTGATCTCATTTTAAAGCTGGTTCCATCCTAGAGCAGTAAACAGTGTATATTCTCTACATGGCATCCATAGAATTTCTAAGCGTTGTCTGACCAGATTCCACGGTTGTTATGTATGCTGACCAGTGCTGCCATTCCCACTGGCCGAAACCTGATTGGCTCTTGTTTGCCTTTTGCTAAGTGCAGGTATCTGATAATTGATCAAATAAGGCTAATTCACAGCACAGTAGCCAAGGCTGGATTCTACAGACTGACTTTCTGTAGCTAGACATATATATTGGGGGGGGAAAGGACATATTGTAGCAAACAGAATTCAGTAACAGTATTGGGGAACAACCAGGAAAGCATCCCTCATCAGCTTGAGTTTTAACAAGATAATCAAATGGGCTATGTCAGCCTTGTTTCTATGCAGCTCGATGCTCTCATGAAAATCTCTGCCCGCATATATTGCAAAGCAAGTGAATGTGAAATGCATTACATGGAATAGAAAACTTTGGATCTGTTGTTTAGACTTATGTGCGCTTTCACACTGAGCCACATAGAGCTGAACTGCACAGATCTTGTTAGTTTGTAGCATAAAAAAAAAAGAGAAAGAAAAAAAAATCAGCATGTCTCCTGCTGCAGACAAAGTTTATGCAGGTCAAGAGGATTCATGCTGATTTGTCTCAGTAGTCCTATGTGGATATGGTTCCCTGACCCAAGTTAGTAAAGCATTAACAATCAGGTAGTTTAGTAGAAAAACTGGGAGGGGTGGGAGGATTTTGTATAGTTTTGAAAAATTGGGCTTGTGTAAAACTTCCAAGGGGTGAAGTAGCATATTGTCACTCCAATAATAGTGTGTGGGGAAAGAGAGCTTAAATAAGTCCTCCTTTTTTCTGCATGTGTTAAAGGTAAATAATTTCATACATGCCAAATTAATTTTTAGTTTGGTAGCCAGATCAAACCATTTAATGAGACATTTTTTTTAAAAATACACTCAGCATCAGACTGTATTAGTGTGATTTAATCATAAAGTAAATCAGAAATGTTCCATCATTTGTAAAATGCAAGCTATGTAAACCAAACTATTTTTTTATTATTCAAGGTTATGGAATCAGCAACAAAATTTCCAGCTGTATTTTCAGGAAATGGTCCCACTCCATCCTGGTGACAAGGCAATCTGAGGATATTTTTAACACTTGCCATGAAGAGTTTAAAAACCATGGATTTCAGCTGTTGCTGAGATACGCACTTTCTTTTCCTCTAAAATCATAGCATAGTCTTTGGTGGACATTCTGATTGACACACAAGACTCCTCCGCATTAATACTGATGATGCTGTTTATCCCTCCTACTCCTTTAACCCTGTTATAAATGCACAGTTGGTTTCAAGGTGGCTCGTAAGAGAACACTACTCAAAGTTCATGTGGATTATGGGCAATATTCACTTTAAAACAAAAGTGGGGGTAGGGGTTGTTCCTTCTGCAGTATCTGTTCTGTGAAGTTTGTTAAACGTAAAGAAAGCTTAAGTTCTTGTATCTTTAAAGAAAATCTTATTTAACCCTTTTGTGTTCTAGATTTACTTACACATGTAGCCTAGTGCTCAGTTTTAGTTTAACATTGTGAAAATATTAAAGACTCTTGTAACTTTATTCTTTTTCCTCCTGCTAAAAAAAAAAAAAATTAAACCAATCAGACTAAAGTTTGAATTCCTCTCTGACTATTCCAGCAGGTCATGTTGATCTGCACTGTTTCTGCTGTTTATGAAATGTGAATTGGGGGGGGGGGGGAGAAACCTCAGCACTGGGCCAGTGATTTCAAATTGTGTTTAAAGTTGGTGGGAAGTGGGTAGTATTTTCTGCCAGTCATTGGAGCTAGCACTTCTGCAGAGTTCAAGTTTAGCAATTTCTTTTGTAAGCAACTCTAGTTTAACCTCACAAAACTTTATTTCCTAATACTGAGGTTACAGTAGATTTGTCACTTTTATCAATTAAACAAGTTTCTTTGCTCTTAAGTCCCATGCATATGGTACTGCACACTGCTACAGTGGTATGAGAAGTAAAGAATGTCCTCTAAAGTAAATGTATTTTGACTGATTCTTCACCTGCAGTAGCTGTATGCTGAATGTAAAGTTCCATAGTTATGAGATGTTCATAATTGGTAATTAGGAGCTAAACTATATAGATTAGATCTTACAATGCCAATAACAATGGAATGTGTTGAACAAGGAGACAAAGTCAAACGGGTACTATTTAAATTCAGTTTGGAATTGAAATTATGCCTGAATCATGGGACATGTACCCCTATTTTTTCCTGAAATGAACACTGTACTTTCAAAGATAAAATTGTGTATTGTGGTTCTTGCACACCACTTCAGTAGTATAGCAAGGTTAGTCACACTTAGAGATATCCCAGCTGCTATTGGTGTAGCTCCAAGGAGTGAGCCAAGATTTCAGAAAAAGAGGGAGATCTCTCAGCTAGAATGAGCAGTCTTGAGCCCTACGTCCAAAATCCTTTCTTGCTCTGTATCTGCTATTGTCTGTCTTGCAACAATAAAGCTTTTTTAATTACAGAAAATGAATTTAGCGCTGGTGAAAGTGCTAGCATTATGCAAGTGTACACATGCAATTATACTTCAGTCTCAAGGTGTAACAGTCCCCTGGTGCTGTATCCTGAGAGCCAGTCAAAAATTCAATTTTAATTTTTCTGACGACAAAATGGGGTGATTTTTTTCTTGTGAAAAGTTTGTCAGTTTTTTGACCAACTCCAATCCACTGAACCCTATTTCGATGTTGTGCTGAAGTGAGTTGACTTTGTGGCACAAACTAAATTATGGAGAATGAGAACAATCATCTCTCTCTCTCATGTGAATGATTTGTGCCTACCTCTCCAAGGGTGAAAGGTACATGCACTCAAACCCAGTTCTCTGCCTTGCAATGTTTATTTTTAATAATGGTCTCCCAAAAGGAAGAAAACTGGAATCTGTTATAAAATGCAAATTTTATAATGGATTCCAGATGCTCCATCAGCAAAATCATTAACAGTACCCAGACAGCATGGTCCTTGGTACATTATTAAATACATACAGCCATCAATCAATGCTCCTTTGTCACTGGGTATATTAACTGAAATTGCCACTCAGTACAGTAAAAAAAATGGAGAGAAGCTCAAACTAGAGCATCAGGAGGTCTGAGATAGAACAAATCTTTAGAGCAGTGGTTTTCAACCTTTTTTCATTTGTGGCCCCCTAAAAATTTTTGAATGGAGGTGTGGACTCCCAGGAATCATAGAATAACAGAGTTGGAAGGGACCTCTGGAGGCCATCTAGTCCAACCCCCTGCCCAGAGCAGGACCAATCCCAGCCAGGGCTTTGTCAAGCCTGACCTTAAAAACTTCTAAGGAAGGGGATTCCACCACCACCCTCCTAGTGAAAACGTTTTTCCTAATATCCAACCTAAACCTCCCCCACTGCAACTTCAGACCATTACTCCTTGTCCTGTCATCTGCTATCACTGAGAATAGTCTAGATCCATCCTCTTTGGATCCACCTTTCAGGTAGTTAAAAGCAGCTATCAAATCCCCCCTCATTCTTCTCTTCCGTAGACTAAACAATCCCAGTTCCCTCAGCCTCTCCTCATAACTCATGTGTTCCAGTCCCCTAATCATTTTTGTTGCCCTTCACTGGGCTCTCTCCAATTTCTCCACATCCTTCTTGTAGTGTGGGGCCCAAAACTGGACACAGTACTCCAGATGAGGCCTCACCAATGTCAAATAGAGGGGAACGATCACGTCGATTTCCCTCGATCTGCTGGCAATGCCCCTACTTATACACCCCCAAATGCCATTGGCCTTCTTGGCAACAAGGGCACACTGTTGACTCATATCCAGCTTCTCGTCCACTGTCACCCCAGGTCCTTCTCTGCAGAACTGCTGCCTAGCCATTCGGTCCCTAGTCTGTCACGGTGCATTGGATTCTTCCGTCCTAAGTGCAGGATTCTGCACTTGTCCTTGTTGAACCTCATCAGATTTCTTTTGGCCCAATCCTCCAATTTGTCTAGGTCCCTCTGTATCCTATCCCTACCCTCCAGCGTATCTACCACTTCTCCCAGTTTAGTGTCATCCGCTAACTTGCTGAGGGTGCAATCAACATCATCCTCCAGATCATTAATGAAGATATTGAACAAAACCGGCCCCAGGACCAACCCTTGGGGCACTCCGCTAGATACCGGCTGCCAACTAGACATGGAGCCATTGATCACTACCTGTTGAGCCCGACAATCTAGCCAACTTTCTACCCACCTTGTAGTGCATCCATCCAGCCCATACTTCTTTAACTTGCTGACAAGAATACTGTGGGAGACCGTGTCAAAAGCTTTGCTAAAGTCGAGGAATAACACGTCCACTGCTTTCCCTTCATCCACAGAACCGGTTATCTCATCATAGAAGGCAATTAGATTAGTCAGGCATGACTTTCCCTTGGTGAATCCATGTTGACTGTTCCTGATCACTTTCCTCTCGTCTAAGTGCTTCAGAATTGATTCCTTGAGGACATGCTCCATGATTTTTCCGGGGACTGAGGTGAGGCTGACCGGCCTGTAGTTCCCAGGATCATCCTTCTTCCCTTTTTTAAAGATGGGCACTACATTAGGCTTTTTCCAATCTTCCGGGACTTCCCCCAATAGCCATGAGTTTTCAAAGATAATGGCCAATGGCTCTGCAATCACATCCACCAACTCCTTTAGCACTCTCGGATGCAACGCATCCGGCCCCATGGACTTGTGCACGTCCAGTTTTTCTAAATAGTCCTGAACCACTTCTTCCTTCACAGAGGGCTGGCCACCTCCTCCCCATGCTGTGCTGCCCAGTGCAGTAGTCTGGGAGCTGACCTTGTTCGTGAAGACAGAGGCAAAAAAAGCATTGAGTACGTTAGCTTTTTCCACATCCTCTGTCACTAGGTTGCCTCCCTCATTTAGTAAGGGGCCCACACTTTCCTTGGCTTTCTTCTTATTGCCAACATACCTGAAGAAACTCTTCTTGTTACTCTTAACATCCCTCGCTAGCTGCAACTCCAGGTGTGATTTAGCCTTCTTGATTCCATTCCTACATGCCCGAGCAATATTTATATACTCATCCCTGGTCATTTGTCCAATCTTCCACTTCTTGTAAGCCTCTTTTTTGTGTTTAAGATCAGCAAGGATTTCACTGTTAAGCCAAGCTGGTTGCCTGCCATATTTACTATTCTTTCTACACATTGGGATGGTTTGTCCCTGTAACCTCAATAAGGATTCTTTAAAATACAGCCAGCTCTCCTGAACTCCTTTCCCCCTCATGTTATTCTCCCAGGGGATCTTGCCCATCAGTTCCCTGAGGGAGTCAAAGTCTGCTTTTCTGAAGTCCAGGGTCAGTATTCGAAGCTGCTTTCCTTTCTTCCTTGAAAACCATTGTTGTATGGTAATTACAACCTTTTGTGGACCCCTCAGATAAGGTCTGCAGACACCCCCAGTTAAAAACCACTGCTGTAGAATATCAGATTCAATTCTGACTCTAAACTTTAACGTGGGGGCACATCTACAGCAATGTAAAAAGAGAGAGATTTACACAAACAAGTCACCATTCCCTAGATTGAACTCTGCTTACTGAGGTCAGCATGTTTTGTCTTATTAGCCAAACTTTTGTCCGCTATGATGCTGCCCTCTTGGGGGGGAAAAAAAAAAAAAAACCACAAGAAGGACACGTTATAGCCTTCAAATCAAAAGGAAATGTGAGAGGAAGAGCTCCGGGCTGTCTTACCAAGAAGTATTGCTTCTGTTTAACAGAGAGCACTGGGTGTGTTAGTTTCATTTGAAGGAAGTGAATGAGTTCTTTACTTTTATGCAAACTCCCAAGGGCCTATCTGTTGATGTACTCTCCAAGTTAGCTGGATATGTGGAAGTAGTGTTTCGTGTTCTGCCAGAGCACACTCTTCTACTACACTGATTTGCAGCATTCCCAATAAGACACAAGATGTATCAATTCTCCTCTTTTTGCAGCCCTCAGAATTTAAGATCAGGCAGGTTGAACCAGGAGCTGTGTTCTAGAACGTTCATGAGGCACCACAAGCATATAGATGGTGGCATTGCTCCAAGGACATCAGACACATCGTGGAGGTGTCCTGTCTAATCTGGATGGATGTGGACTATGACTTTTTTATAGACTCCCCTCACTCCTTTGGAGGTGCCAGACACCTACAGTATACCATGTCCTGCAGCCTGTAGATAGGAGTCAGCAAGAGGAAGAGTAGAATGAAACCAGAATAGAGAATGTACAAAACCTACATGCATATACAGTACTAGCCACTTGCATCTTCTGAAGTCCGTGATCACAAAGGTTATCTCACACATTACCAAAGTGCCAAGCTATGGTGTGAATTTACTTTTTTTTTTAAAAGTACCTGAATAGTGTCCTGGTGTCTGATTCAACACCTGGAACTCCATTTATGTTCAAAGTAAAATGGGAACATGCTTATATTTGGTCTAAAAACAAATGTTGGTTTTTACTGTTTAATAGGGATTAAATTTTGCTACGAGTTTCCTGTTTTGCTATTGCACTTACAATATATTATACATTCCCTAATGGACAAACTATGCATAACTTTAGCAGATAAATTATATACCGAATTCAAAATAGAAAAAAGATTAAACAGCTGAAGTATTGGGGAAATGTTTGAAAATTCAGTAAGTGCACTCTAAAACATTTTTTTAAGATGGTGATGGATAAGCTTTGAAGGCATTGGTTTAATCACAAGCACAAAGTTTCTTTCTGTTGGGTCTGTTCAAGGGGTGCAGCTAAAACAAAAGGAAAATTAGCTACCCAAGGAAAAGTTTCCTAAATGAGCTCTTGGACTATTGAATATAGTCCTCTAGACAACTAGTGGAAGCCTGGCTGCTTAAATCTATTGAAACCAAACTGAATAAGGGCTTGGGAGGATTAGATTTTTATCTGTAAATGTTGATTTCACTCTACACATACAAACCAACAAAACTTCCATAACTGAAATTTACAGATGGGCAAAATAAGAAAAATGCTGCTTGAGAACTTTCATTAGAGTTTGATTTAAGGATATTTACTTTGTATATTGACATGTGATGTTGACAATTTGTTTTAATGGTTATAAAGCTTTAAACTTATTGAATCTCAACATCTACTGTCATTAAATGATGATTGTTTGATCTCTTCTCTCTTCCACCGCCCCATAATTTTTTACAACTGTGAAAATTTAAAGCAATAAAAATGCTTAAAAATAAACACTGGTATTATCCATTGAAATTACTAAAAAATAAAATAAATAAATAAAACCACCCTGAATTCTACCTCGCCTAACTATATGGAATAATCTACTTGAGCTAGAGGACAAGTCTGATCGAATAGTTCTTTTCCATCTCTTAATTCCTGATGCACTTTGCTAATGAAGATGGGGATCTAATCAAAGTCCTTGACTTTTTAGAAAGCTACTTTCTTAAGTAAGCAAACAAATTTGGCTGAAGGTAGAGAGTGCTAAGAGAACTGATCTACTGTGAATGAGAATGGAAAGTGAGAAAGATGTGTTTTATGTCTGGATAGTGTTTTTAGTCCATACTCTTCCAGTATTGTTCAGAATTTCTTAGTAATCCTACTTCCTTAATTTTTTAGAAAAACCAAAAACCTGAAACGAGTAGTTGCCAGTGCAGCATATTGTGTGTGGGGTTAAAAAAAAAAAAGCCTTTGTGATCAGCACTGCAAAGATAATCAAGATTTCTTTCCCTGAAATAAATGTTTCCATAAATGCTGAAATACCCAACAGAATGATCTGTTACTTTTCAAAGGAGAAAAAGCAAACTTCTGAGGGGAGAAATCCCCTGTGCTCGATGGGCTGGATTTAGAGATTATTTTAAATTCCTGTAATTTTACATCTTGGTCTGCCCCCTTCAGCATGTAAATTACCGCAATTTACATTCAGGCTCTCTAAAGCCTTATCTAGGCTAGGATTTAAAGGTGTGATGATAAAACATTCTAGCAAACATGTTAGTCTCGTGTAAACAAGACAGTGTGTACTTAAACTAGCTGGTTGAGTTAAAGCCTAAACTCCCACTAGGGTTCATCTCTACCAACTAATGCATGTTAAAATTCAATTTGCTCAATCTAAAGTTTTCAAAATGTTACTTAAAACAGTTTTAGCTAATGCACCTTTTACTCTAGTCTAGACAAGTCCAGTGAGGTTCTTACCTTTGAGTTGGCCCAGAATACATCTCTACACATGTACAGTTTGTGCATGCTGAATATACAGAAAGGTAATGAAGGGGGAAACCCACATTTGGAGATGTTTGGATGAAATCCTTATTAGTTAAGCATTAATTAATTGCTTACCCAAATTTATGTTCACAGCCACCAACCAGCGTGCATACTGTTTCTTTCTGTTCCTGGATCGCTACTGACTTGGCTCTAGGCAGTTTCAAAGGGGCATTCCTTGTGTGCTTTGGTTAGGCAAAGAAATGTTTGTTTCCTTGTAAAGTAGAGGCCTGAGTGAAGCAGGACCTACCTTGTTTGGAAGGAAAACATAAATTCATTATATCCACACATCCAATCACCAGCCCTTGTCTCAACAGATTTCCAGGTGGAAAGTGGCCTGCCAATGATTCCTTTGTCTTCCCTCATTTTTCTGCTTGCTTATGGCCTGTGGCTTCTTACCTACTACTATTGACCTCACTTACTGGAAGGGCCTGTCTATGCTTTTACTGTCTTCACTCATTCAGGCCTGCACCTATACTAGAAAATGCTATACCCGTTTTAAAGTAATGGTGCCACTAGCAACTCACCAGTCACCTTCAGTGCCTAACAACCTTTCTCGGTGCTCCCCAAATCCGTCTCTTACTCTGCATGATCACTTTCATAGTAAACTATAGCTGAGGGCATGGTGATATACAGTCAGTCAGTCCTTAGAACAGTCAATCATGTCCATTAATATCACAGCAGCAAGACTTTTATTGCCAATCAATCTCAGTCTACTTGTAAATGAAGATCTTAATTCTTAAATGCTAAATTACTTAGTTGCTGCTCTTTAAAGGACGATGTAATGGTCCCTTCTGGCCTTGGAATCTATGTTTACCCCATTTTCAGAACTACATTAATAAATACACGTCACTGAACTTATGAAATTCCAAACTGAGCTCAATCTGGCCCCTTAACTTTTATAACGTTTGAGCTTTTGGTGTGCTCGGTGCTAGCAGAGGGGCTGGTGCTCACCTCTTTGTACCCTGTGCCCCAGAGATCTCAGTAGCAGCCCACCATCTAGGAGTTACAGTTTTATGAGCAAATGTAAAACACTGGGTTTGGAAGCTTTAGTCCTTGTATATTATATTTGCAGTTTCTAACTAGGCACAGTAAGAGGTGTCAAAATATTTATGTGAAACACTGGGTTGTGCATAAAGAGGTAAAATGTATTAATCATGTTAAGCAGTACAACCCTGATCTGTGACTGGCCTAGCAGGGAACCTATCTGCTGCAATGCCTTTCCCCTGACAAAATGCTATCTGGCTGAAAGGAGGAGAAAACATGAGGAAATTAAATGGTCTACAACACTTCTGAGAATACACCACAATTGCTCATTCATGGACACAGTGTTCCTGCACAACTTATTTCAACTATCATGAAATGAAACTTAAATGATGCTATATCTATGCAAACTACATATCCCGAGCAAGGTAAAGTTAAATGCCGTCTAATGCAATCTATCATTAACTTGCAATGTGCGGAATCCTGAGTCAGTCACTTAACCTTTCTGGGCCTCAGTATCCCTGTCTATATAATAAGCTTATACCACCTCACAGGGTCCAGGGCAAGGACTGATTGATTAACATTTTTCAGCATTTTGGAGGTGGAAAGCACTATATGGTGCTAAGTATTTATTACTGAGTATTAAACAATTTGCTGCCTACTGTACCAGGCACGCTGGGCAAAAAGCACCTCTAGCATTGTGTTGTGTGTTGGGGTACATCAGAGCATTCCTTGAGGATTTCAGTTAAACAGGTAAATTGGAGGATTTAACGACATAATGAACAAAATCAGGATCACTGCAGCACAAAATACTGGGTAATAAAATAGAGACTTTTGACCTTATGTTTCTTTGCTGGCTATGGGTTCCCTTCACACTCTTAATGTTGATTTTATGGTGTGAATATTATGTTTTAGATGAATTAGTCAGGAAATGCAATTTGTGGCTGTAGTGTAATCACTGGGCAGTCTAGTTCTGACTATATTAGGGTATATAATGACTTTGTTAACAGCAGTAAAGTCACAGTGGAATGACAGTAAATTCTGTGCTGTAATCCATGCTGGAAGTGTTTGCACAGGCTCCTTTGGGCAATTTACCTTTTGATAGATTGCAAATTTCTTAACTTTCTGGGTTTAAAATAAAATATTTTAATTGATGTGGGGGATCAATTACTTAACTTGAAAGTGTGAGCACTACGAACAGGGTTTGTGAGCATTTCAAGTTGGAAGTTAACCTAAAACTAAGGGCTTGTCTACACTTACTGGGGGATCGACACGTGGCGACTGATGCATCAGTGGTCGATTTAGCGGGTCTAGTGAAGACCCGCTAAATCGACCGCAGAACACTCTCCTGTCACCATAGAATCACTATACAATCAATAGTAACAGGTACGTCTGTTTCTTGCTCTCACCCACCGCAAACCTATTCTTTTGGTGATAACTTTAATCTATGACTCCATAGCATAGTGTGAACCCCGCGGTAACAGGAGCGGCAGGTTTGTATAATTTTTGGTCGTGCCCCAGAATGGGTCCAAGTCCCACCCCCTCCCCAAGGCTCTGGGAGGGAGTTTGGGTGTGGGGTCTGGACTGGGGAAGGGGGTTGGGGTGCAGGAGGGACAGGCCGGCCACTTCCGGAAGCGGAGTGGGCAGGAAACTGCCTTAGCCCCGTTGCACTGGCAGTGGGGGCCCCAGGCCCTTTTAAATTGCCTGAGGGTGGCAGGCAGGGCCGGGGTAGAGACCCTACTCCGAACTTTGGTGGAGCCGGGCCCCTATGCTCTCATATTAGTGGAGCATGGGCACCACACACCCATACAACTCGCTGCCCCTGCACGGTAAGTAGATCTAAGTATGTCGACTTCAGCTATGTTATTCACACAGCTGAAGTTGCATACCTTAGATCGCTCTCCCACTGTAGTGTAGACAAGGCCTAAGACTTGTCTTCTGATTCTCTGACTCCCATCTTTGGAAGTGCTGCCATTTTAGCCTTCTAGCCTGCAGCCACTGTGTGTTATCATTGGCTTTGCCTGTAAAGCACCCCCTGGAGGCTTATGGTGCTATAACAAGACATTTATGTTATGCTATGCTAGCCCTGCTTATTAAGTCGATTGCTTCTATCCAGGGATATTGTCATTTTAATGGACTTAGTCCACTTGATGTGCCTTTTACCTTATTTTCAGAATGTCCGATTAAAGCTTTTGTCTCCCCTTGTACAATAAGGATGAAATTCAGTAAACACAAGTGCAAAAGTACTGCACTTAGAAAGGAAAAAATCAAATGCACAAATGGAAAATAATAGGCTAGGCACCAATACTGCAGAAAAGCATCTGGGGGTTACAGTGAATATGAGTCAATAGTGCGATGCTAAAAGGACAAATGTCATTCTGGGATGTATTAACCGGAGGGTTAAAAGTAAGACATGGGAGATAACTGTCCTGTTCTATGCAGTGCGGGTGTGGCTGCAGCTGGAGTACTGTGTCCACTGTACAGTGCCACGCTTTAAGAAAGATGTGAACAAACTGAAGTGAATCCAGAAAAGAACAGAAATGTTAAGAAGCTTGCAAAACATGACCTATGTGGAAAGTTGAAAGAATTGGGCATGTTTCATCTGACAAGAAGGCTGATCAGGGACATAAGTCTTCCAATATGTTATGGGCCGTTATGGAGAGAATGACAATTGATTGTGTTTTGTGTCCACTGACGCTAGTACATGTAGTAACTGGCTAGTTCTGCAGCAAAGGAGATTTAGATTAGATCTCCAGAAAAAATTTGTAACTTAGTTCAGCACTGAAACAGGTCACCTAGGGAGATTGCGGAATCTGTCATTGTCTAACCTGTTCTTAAAAACCTTCAAACACCTGTCAGGGATGGTCTAGGTATACTTAATCCTGCCTCAGTATGAGGAGGCTGGATAAGATGACCTCTTGAGGTTCCTTCCAGCCCTACATTTCTATAATTCTATGAATTCATGCCTCTACCTGCATTTTTCATTGCTGTTGCACTCATACAATTGTACCCATCCTCACTTCGCAATTATTCAGTGAAAACGCAAAAATAATTTTCCTAGTACAACTAAACTAGAATCTCTGAAGTCATTTTACCATAGTAAAATCCATCATGATTAATTTCCTGCAGACCCTGGGAAACTAGGAAAGAACTATTAGCATCAGCAAAAAGGTCAGGAACACTAGCCTAGCATTTAAGCCAAAATGGCTAAAAGCTTGGTTTTTGTGATCAGGTCTGTCACTCTCTCAATTTACAACAGGACCACAGAGAACTGTAAGGACAGAATTACACACACATATCCTCCCCCAAAACAAGGGAACTAGACAGAAGGCAGCTGCCAATTAGGTGGTGGTTGTTTTATTCACAAACAACGTTTTCCATAACCTCCATTTCTTGATGTCAACAAATGACAGTAATAGAGATAACAGCAGGTCTCTCTGAGCACAGAGGTAGCATTGGGTCTCAAATGATGGACAGGTGAGTGGTGTGTGCCAGATGGCCTTAAAACCTGTGCTCACTCTGTATGGCTGCTCTCTGCAGTGGTATGCAAATAGGGGACCTCTACAAAGCTGTGCAGGAATGGGAGGGGTAGCGTTTGTAGAATAACTACTCTCTTTTTTCCCCTTGTACCAGGATTTGTGTGAACCTATAATAAAAACAAAGTTTAAAAAAAGCCCAGTCTTTTTGCACCTCCTTTGCCAGCTGCAAGCATGTTTCATTTCTATAGGCCATTAGACTCTTCAAGGATGTCTGGTTTAGCAGAGCACTTGTGGGGTTGTTAAATAAAAAAATCAGGGCTTGGTGCCCCAACAGTTCCACTTTTGTCTTCACCAAATTACTTCTAGTGAGATCAATACACCATATACAGAATCACACTGCACAGATCTAATCAAATGGAGATGCTGAGCCAAGCACACAGTAGTGAAAGGAGGGTATTTTGAACTAAAGGAATAGACTATTGTAAATTGCAATCAAACCCTCCCCTCCTCCGCCCCCCCTTTTTTTAAAATTGGATATTTGAGAGAGCTAATGTATTTTGAGGAGGCTGCTTTTTCCACAACTGGAAACATTTAATTGACTCCCCTTTGTAACACACGGACCCAGAAGGGTCTGTGATTTCCAGAGCTGAGCTAAGCATGTCAGCTACTCTCAGGCATCCATTCTTCAAGACTGAGCACTCTTTCTCCAAAAGGCTGTAGTATAACTAAAGTCAATCCATACATTTCTAATCAAACCAACCTACACAGCCAGCAGCCAATTCAATTTTATGTAAACACAAATACATTTACAAACGCTAATATTTTTTGCGGGGGAAAGCAGTTGGGGAGTGGTACATTTCCACCTAAACCAATGTCCACCTGCTGGTTTTCCTGCTGGGTAAAAATATTAATGAAAAGTGAGGCAAAACTTGGCTGCAAACTCTACCCAAACCTAAATTGGTTTTATGACTTGAAGATACTCAAGTAACAATGAAACAAGGCTGTGGCCACCTAGCACTTCTTGCGTGTCTCTCTGCTGCAAACAGATTTCAGGAGGATCTTCTGCTGCAGCAAAGGCCCAGTACATCTGAACTGAAGGAGAATTGCCTGTAGCTCACATTAAGCCTGCATTATTTTCAGTCATGGCGGACTTCACAGAGAAAGTTATATTGACTGTTTTGTGTGTGAGAGAGACTTTCCTTCTAGTGCGCCTGTTCTGAATGGCCTAGTCTGCATGGAGGACTCCTTCTTTCAGAAGTATATGAGGAATCAGCACTGTGGCAAAGGAAGAGACTCAGCATTAGAAGAAAGAGGACTCTTAGAGCAGTGTTTCCCAACAACCGGTCCATGGACCAGTGACAGTCCCTGAGATCTCCCTGGCACAGTTTAGGAAGGCAGCAAGCCGGTCCATGTTATCAAAAAGGTCGAGAAACAATTCTCTAGTCTAGAGGAAACTGTTAAAGCTCCATAAAGCTGAGCCCAGTGGGAATCCTCCGTTTCTTTCTTTGGGCAAGTCCTGAAATGCTTGCAGCTTCTTTATAAAGCCTAGTTTGGTTGATACTGGACATTAAAATAGCTTGCCCATAACATTTGCCACTTTGCTCTATGGAAAATGGTCCTTTTTTCAAAAGACAAATGCACAGGTGAGCATTTCTGTTCCAGAAAAAGGCAACACTACATGTGGCTCCTCTTTAATCTGAGTGGCTAGTTTAAAGTTCAGGGCCCTGAAATTGAACAAAGTCTAACTGGTCTACCCCATTTTCATGAAAAACTTCTGGTTTCCCAATCTGTCTAGGCTCTTTGTAATTGTTGCTCCACCAGGCCTGTAAGTCATCTTTGAGTCCTTTCTGGGAAACTTCCAGCTCTTGCTTTAAGTTGTCTTAAATTCATTTTGTGACATCTCCAGCTCCTGTTTTAGTTATTGCTTTTGGCCATCTTCGATTTCTGCAAGCATTGCCTTAACTTGCTCTAATTTAGTTCAACAGGAATATCAATCCACAATCTCTCCCTGGAAACCAGATCCGATGCTTCACACACATGTTCCCCTTTTTAAACCGAGCAGCTACTCAAAGTTCAGGGCCCTGGGATGTTTCAGATGGAAGCAGAAATTGATGACTGAATCTGGTATTTTCTTTGTATGTTCCTTGTAAATAAACATAATTGCATCAAAGCTCTGCTTCTCCAAACGAGGAACCAAAAAAAAAAAAAAAAAAAAAAAAGACAGAGGATAGCTTCTTTGCTTATCGCTCCATGTCTCTTTAACAAGCACCAGACCCAGAACCGTTCTCTAGGCTTCTCCAGGATCACACCACATTTACTGGCTGCTGCTTTACTTTTTTTCCTGCCTCAGGGCATGTCTACACTTACCTCCGGAGCATTCGATCCAGCGGGGGTTGATTTATTGTGTCTCGTGAAGATGCGATAAATCAACCGCCAAGCACTCTCCTTTCAACTCTGGCACTCCACTGGAGTGAGAAGCCTAGGAGTCGTCGACAGGGGAGCATCAGCAGTGGACCTACCACAGTGAGGACACTGCGGTAAGTAGATCTAAGTACGTCAACTTCAGCTACATTATTCACGTAGCTAAAGTTGCGTAACTTAGATTGATTCCCCTCCTGCACCTCCGCCAGTGTAGACCAGGCCTTAGTCTGGGTCAGTTTCTTGTCTGCCCACACACTCACCTAGTCAGAACACACCCACACACACGGTTGAACCCTCTGCCCACAAGTTGTGAGTTTCTGTGAAGACTCCATTAATTCTCTTTTTTAGGTGTAGCCCCTTCACTGTCTTTTGCAACTACCTTGAATGAAAGGCATTATTCACAAATCATTTTCAATGAGGTTTTAAGTCAACCCATAATGCCACATGCAGACTAGCCAACTACCAGCAATATTGTTCTGCTCAAATCTGTTTATAACTAGGAACAGAAGCGCTGAAATTCTGTGTGAAAGACTCCTGGTACTGAGTCTAGCCTGGCCACAATGTGGAAATCCCTCCGAGAAAGTCTGGGTTCCCAACACTTCCTGATTAGAGAGGTGATAAACTGCTGCAATTTAGGATGCCGCCTTTCTCCAAACACTGAGATCCTCCCCTTGCACACATTATCCTATCCTGTTCCAGTGGTTCAGTTACCTCAGAGCACTAGCACCAATACATCTCGCTGCCTTTTCACTGAGAATATCCCCAAATGATCAGCCCACCACTGGGACAGTAGTTCAAGACTTATCTTCACTCATATGTCATGCTTCTCATAGCCAGCTATTTCTCTAAATACAATCCTCTTCTCATAACCTGGCTCGGTTTCTATGAAGTCAAAATGTAAATCATTTACATCTGTACAGCACCATCTACAGAAGCTTTTCTGGGGATTATAACTCCTTTGGGTAGAGCTGTCTTACTGAGTAGCTAGTACAGACCCAAGTTTATCAGAGTTTAAAAAAAAAAAATTCATGTAGAAAAATCCCCAAATGCTTTATGCATGGGGATTCTATTTTTTAGGGTTTATTTTTAGCATTTTTTTAGCTTTACAATGAAAAATTGTTTTTTTTTCAGAACTCTCTTTAAGGTACCTTAGTGAACTTTAACGTAGTAGCGTTTCAAACAGCACTACGCTAAAGTACACTAGGGAACCTTTACTGTCCACCAGCAAGGTCCACATAGACCAATTAATGCACAACATGTTAGTGCACTTCAGAAAAATCACACCCTGCTAGTCCACATAACGGCTCTGGGCAGACAAGCCCCTTAGATACAAGTAACCATTTCTGGTGTTTACTGGATAAACACTTATTTTTTATCTATAAGTATATGTGAGTGTTTATTGGTTAGAACTGAAAATCAGAAGCCTCACTGATGAATTACACATAGATGAATCATGGAACACACCAGCTGTTTTACAGCACAAAACAACACTACACCTCAGTTTGAAATAGGAAAAAGCACACCCTGTCTAAATGAAACAGCAGGCACCACTCAGGGAAGAGTGCCCTGGGATCTTTAATAAGGATACATGGACAAGATGTAAATTTCACTTCTCACATGAAACATGGCCTCTCCAGAAACACAGAACCTCTCCAGGCAGGGGTAGTGGCACTGTATTTAGAGCAAGTTGCGTCACCTGCTGCACCTGGGTTTTCATTAGAGCTCTCCCCTGTAAGTCCTGATCTGGCTTGACCCTGCTTAACTTATGAGATCTGACAAGATTATAGCCCAAAGTGGTCTGGCTGCAGGCCAAGGCTCTCCCTAATACTACTACTCTCCCTAATACTACTGCTTATGTCTGCATAACTTAAGTCGCTCGTGGGGGATGAACAAATCACCCCCTTGAGCGAGATAAGTTACGCAGTCATAAGCACTGGTGTGCACAGTGCTATGTCTCCTGTTGGCTTAAAGCAGCTACATTAGCGTACAGTGGTGCAGCTACAATGTTGCAAAAGCGCCAGTGTAAGCTCTCTAGTGTAGCCATGCCCCAAGTCAGTCTGCTCTAATTTGTAGAGTCAGACAGTATTCTCTAGCAACACTTGACTGTCTTTCAGCCTGAGGCTATGTCTACATTGCGCACCTTACAACGGCGTGGCTGTGCCGCTGCAGCTGTGCTGTTGTAGGGTACACAGTGTAGCCACTCTTTGTCACTGGGAGAGAGCTCTCCTGGCGATAAAATAAAACCACCCACAACGAGGGGCGGTAGAGCTTTGTCTCCGGTAGAGTGTCTCCCACTGACAAAGTACTGTCCACACCCGGTGCTTTTCATCGGTAAAACTTTTGCCATTCAGGGGTGTATCTTTATCATACCCTTGAGCAACAAAAGTTTTAAACGATGAAAGTACAGTGTAGACGTAGCCTGAGCTCCTTCAGTAAGATGTCATGTACCTTTCCTGGGCAGGGCACCCGTCTACGTTGCACTGTAATAGGCTGCCCTCAGACAGGTCGCAAGTGGCCTCTTAACTGTTGAGAACTCTGTGGTTCTTGCCACTAAGGTTACGTCTACACTGGCTACTGGGAGCTGTGATTGCACTACAGAGACATACCCAAGGAGCTAGCTTTGATCTAAATAGATCAAAGTTAGTTCCAGTAACAATAACAGCGAAGCCACAGTGGCAAGGGGCAGCCCTACCCACGCTGTCGCTGCCATGGCTATTGTTCTCAAGCTATTGTTACAAGAGCAAAGCTAGCCTGGGTAAACCAAGCCATGTGTCTTACATGCTGCAAACCGCACCTCCTGATTGCAGCGTAGCCATACTCTAAGTGCGGACTGTGCCACCCCTCTCCTTACACCTAAGCACTGGCACCCGCTTCACCACCACAAATGCAATGTACTTGTCTTCGCTTTTAAGACTCTTCATAGTTTAGCCGTACCCCTACCACTCTGAGCCATCAACTTTCCTTCACTCTGCCAATGACACCAGTCTTTAACATTCATTAGTCTAGGGGGTGGGCAAACTTTTTGACCCAAGGGACACATCCGGGTATGGAAATTGTATGGTGGCCATGAATGCTCACGAAACTGGGGTTGGGGTGAGGCCAGAAAGGAGTTCAGGGTGTGGGAGAGGGCTCTGGCTGGGGCAGGAGTACGGGGGGTGGGTGAGGGCTCAGGCTGGGTGCGCAGACTCTGGGGTGGGGCTGTGGATGAGGGGTTTGGGGTGTACGAGGGTGCTCCATGCTGGGACCGAAGGGTTCAGGGGGCAGGAGGGAGGGCAGGTCAGGGCGCGGGGTGAGGGTCCGGGGTGCAGGAGGGTGCCCAGGCTGGGATCAAGGGGTTTGGAGGGCGGGAGGGGAATCAGGGCTGGGACAGGGGGTTGAGGCATGGCATGGGGTCAGGGATGCAGGCTCTGGGCAGCGCTTACCTCAGGCAGCTCCTGGAAGCAGCCGGCATGTCCCCCCTCCGGCTCATATGTGGAAGTGTGGGCAGGTGGCTCTACGGGCTGCCCTGTCCACAGGCACCGCCCCTGCAGCTCCCATTGGCAGTGGTTCCCAGCGCTTGGGGCGGGGGCAGCGTGCAGACCCCCTTGGCTGCCCCTACGCATAGGAGCCGGAGAGGAAATATGCTGCTGCTTTCAGGAGCCGCGCGGAGCGGGGCAAGCCCCCGACCCTGCTCCCCAGCAGGAGCTCGAGTGCCGGATTAAAACATCTGATGGGCTGGACACAGCTCATGGGTCATAGTTTGCCCACCTTTGCATTAGTCCAAATGTCCCTCAAACACCTTCATGCTTTTTCCTATGCTCCCTCTTATGCATGGGAGCAGTGCCCTCTAAAATCTGAAAAGCAGTATAGTCTAACTCCAGATTCCTCCTCACCTCTGCTACGCTGTCTACAAAACATGTGACAATAGCTGGATAGCTAGTGTGGTGGCTTTATCCCCTATCTCTCTTCTCTTATAGTGATGTAAGCTCTTTGGGGGCAGGGATGTCTTATTATTGTGTGTACACAATACCAAGTACAATGGGATCTTGATCTCAGTTGGGTCTTTTAGATGCTATTACAATACGAATTCATAGCAATAACTGCAGAAAGGAGCTAATACTCCTCCTCTATGTGACAGGCATGTTGGGAGGATTAATTGATGTTTACAAAGTTCTTTAAGACCCACAGATGAAAGCCACTTTGCTGATGCATAGGATTTATTATTCTGTGCTGTGCTTCAGTTCAGAATCCAAGGTTAGCATTTTTTCTAGTTGAAAAAGATTTTTATTGTATTGTAAAATGAAAAACAAAGTGAAACAAATAGCACTTTGTGCTTTATTGTGAAGGCACAAGCAGCTCAGAAATGGGATCACATTACTGAAATGGCTGTATCTGAAGTTATGTACAATAGATACCAAATTCAGTGATCTCTTATTCCATTTAACTGAAGTAATTAGTAACAGGCCTGCATAGGCTAAAGCAAATTTCTCTTTTTCTCTACTCTACATTTGACTGGCTTGTATCAAAACTGTGTAGGCCATTATAGTCCTGCGCAGACCTAACCAGCACTGGCAGTGTGCACCACCGGGTTTTTAAAAAACTAAATAAAAACACTAGGAAGCCTGTGACATTCTCTGCATTTAACCTCCTCTAACTTAATCAGCCAATGAAAAATTAGTCCCATTCCCTCTCCCCATCATTTGCCATTATTAAGATGAGGTCAATTCTTGTACAAACCTCTCCTCCTGAATCATCCACCACTGCTCTCCCGCTTAGAAGAGAATCCTTGGGTGAGTTTCTCCACTCTAGCTTGCAGAGCACAGAGGGGAGATGATGCTGTTTAATGATGCTAGTTATGCCATACATGGTCTTGCTGTTTC
Source organism: Natator depressus (assembly GCF_965152275.1). Lineage (NCBI taxonomy): Eukaryota > Metazoa > Chordata > Testudines > Cheloniidae > Natator > Natator depressus. The sequence continues at coordinate 151,275,503 of NC_134236.1, forward strand.
TAGGAATAGATACACTCAGACATCAATTAACATCTAATTGCTAGAATTACTCTTGTTCCTCTGCTGTAGACGCCACAGAGATCAAACCAGACCCATTTGCAGTTCTATTTTTAATTTAGTGGAATTACAGTTTTTTCATCCTGCAAAAAATAATTAAGTGACATGCTGTCCAGAGAATACACAGTTCAGGGATCAGGATGTTTATGAAGAAATGAAACAGGCAGGAGAAGCTCATAATTGTTTGTGCCAGCGTGAAAGTTTCATTATTATTGCAAGACTCTCCTATCCCATGCAACTCCCCCTACCACCATTTCTCTCTTCTCTGCCTTACAATCTGAACGATCTTCTCTGGGCCGAGATGGTGAAGCTGGGGAGAGTGGCCTGGAGGGGTTTGAAATCAGTTGTAAATTATTTCCCCTTTCCCTAATTCACCAGGTCAGATGGTGCACAGTGCTGCATTCCATTTTTGGTGGAACAATCTTTGATGGGAGGTGAAACGACAAGGGAAGACATTTCTTGTACCTCCTGAGCCCATGAAACAGTCTCCCTCTTACCCTCCCTCCCTATTGGCAGCTGCCGAGAGAATCTATAAGCCAAAGCCACAAACCATTTCACATCCCTGTTATTCAGCTGCACTGGTGGACTTTCCCCCTGACTGACTGGGATAGATTGTCTCCTTGCCCAGACCAGTTTTGACCAGATGCACCTATGTCTTGTCAAAGCTCCCCATTTCACAGCATCCAAGCTGCAGTGGGGGCTCACATGCACCTGAATGAACAGGGAGTGGAGCTGGGCTAGGGAATTCAAAGTGCCAACAGGTTGGATTATTCAGCATCAGAACATGAGGACAGAGGGAATCCCATACACAGTGAGCATTCAGCAGGCACCTGACAGTCAGAGGTCCAGGCTCAGCTGGCTTTCTAAGTGGGACCCAGGGCCCAGGCCAGGGACTAAACCACCAATCGGGGCAATGTCATTGCACCCTTTATATTTTAAACCACTGAAGAGGGATATGGCCCCTCAGTCCATTTATAGTTTGGAGCCATGGGCTAGATTTCTTCTTCTATCAGAAGATAACTTTTGCCCTGATGACTCCTCCAATTTCAGAGGAGGCTGAGCCACTGCTTCCCTATTATTTATCTCTAGTGACACCAAACACTTCCCCAAACTGCCCTGAAGAGTTTGCAAACTAGATTAGACATGAGGTATGGGGCTGGAGGAGGGAAGATATATGCCATCAGCCAGAATGGGGTTACTCAGAAAGGCTTAGTGCACAGTATGGGGGGGGGGTGTTTGTTTCCAGTAAGTGGGTGTTTTATTGCCTAATCTCATGTAGGCATCATGGGCCTTGTCTGTAACTCAGCCATCAGTAGCTGGCAATCGGCGTAGCTGCACTGGTGAAAAGCCAGGTAGAAACACGAATAGCCACAATTTGCACTGGCTGAGCATACTCCTGTCTGGCATCAGGATAAATGTTACTTCTGCAAATCACAGGTTTGCTTGTCTATGCTATAGGTTTCTACCGATGCAGCTACACTAGTTCCTGGATACCAGTGTCTGTATCTGTGTTGATCACAAGTCCACAGTCCTTATCTCTCCGGTCTGTCTGTCATCTCCCAAATCTGGCCCCTCAAATGATTGATAGCATCAGCCTGTTTCTTCCAGCTGCCAAGATCTAAATGCAACAGTCACTCTTCACTGCCCTCTCAAAGGGACAGATTCCCTCCAGGAACCCAGCTTGAGGGATGGGTGTGTGTAAAACCAGCTACCACTTATATGTTATTCTTTTCAAAGGAGCCAATTTGGAAGTAAGTAGAACAAGGGGGGTAGACACCAATCAGCTCCTTGTCAAAAAGGATGAAGAGATTCTCAAAACTAGACTGAACAAAACACCAGAAAATGAAAATAGAAAACACTTCTGCCTTGACATTAGATCTGGTAAAGAAATTTTCAACAGAACAGTTTTTTGTCGGAAAATGCTGATTAAACAAAAATGACACTTCACAGGTTGTGGTCAGGAATGTTGTAACCATGTGGCCTTTTCATGGGAACATACCAGTTTTGAGAAAAAATTCGCTCACATCCAAGTTGGAAGTCCTGGTCAAAACCAGAGACAAAGATTCATTCACCACAGTATAGCCTTGTGGTTAGGGAACTCAGCTGGGTGTAGGAGACCAAAGTTCAAACCCTTGCTCTGCCTGAGTCAGACCAGGGACTTGAACCTTGGTTTCCCGCATCCTACCTAAGTTCCCTAACCACCAGGCTATTAGCTATTCTGGGTGGGTTTTTCTCAATCTCTCCTATTTATTGGAGCAAGGACTTGAAACTGGGTGCCTAGTAGTTCTTCTCTTATTTCATCCCAATGCAAAACAGAAAAATCTTGAAAATTTTCAAGGGACAGGAAAATCATTTTCCTGACCTGCTTTAACTGGCCCCTGGATAGATGGATAGGGCTGGGATGCACAGTATCAGCTTTCCTATGGCGGGGAAGGAAGTGGAATGACTGTCCTTCCAGAAGATCAACCTAGATGGAGTCATCACTGAGCAGCTTGAGCTTCCAGGCTCAGTGACAACCAAAACTTGCTACACAGGAGTCTGGCATTGAAGGAAATTCACAAATTTGGTCAAAAGAAGAAAAAAAAAAAAGGGCAGGGCAGGGAGGCATGTGAAGACACAGGTTTCTGTTGAGATCATCTTTCCCTTCCCCCATATTGAAGACACCTCTCCTCTATTCTGAGGATCTGTTTCAACCCATTGTCCCCCTGCCCCCGCAACACACACACTTATAAAAAAGTTATGGCGTGGTGCCCTTTAAACCCAGACTCCGAGTCCACCTCTCTTATGATGAGTAAGACAAGGATAAGATCCTCTCATACAACAGAATAAGGGCCCTATGTGACCTCCTGCATCCTTGGACTGGGATAGCATTGTAAGATAGATTCCTCTGCTTGGCAGGACTTTCCTGGAAATGGGTCAAGTCAAGTGTGAATATGCTTGTTCATGAAAGAGAGATGCAGTCTGTAACAATCTGCACTGAAACAACACATACAAAAAACAGGTCTGTGATGCAGATCATTAGGTACTTAATTTACACAACAAAGGAGTAGCAGTAAAATGTCCATCAGTTGCTCCTCCCAACCTCCTTTTAATTAGGATCTTAGTCTTGGAATGGGGGGAGAGGGGGAGATGGCACCCAGAGCATAAATCAATTCCTAGCTCTCAAAACATTAAGCAGCTATTCCAATTCCATTCCAAGCCTCTATGCACCGCTGCCAATGTATGTCAATCCTGACCTACCACCTCAATACTGCTACTTCTCTTCTAGAGTCCCCCAACAATGCACCTTCAGTGCTGTCCTAAAGCAACCCTGTTCTCCTGAAGTCTTGGACCCTTCTTAGAGCACAGCCTTGCACCTCAGTACCAACCTGCTATACTCCACAACTGTATCACTGCTAATTCACGTCTAGTTCAATAATTCTGACTAGCAGCATCCATGCTCTTCCAAACTAGGGCTTCTCTGGAACAGGCTGATGTTACATGATCAAATGGAGACTTCAATGAGGCCACCCCACTGTACTTTTGTCTTCTCTCACAGAAGACATGCCTTCCTTTAAAGTCTGACATTGCAATGCAACAAGAACATTCAGAAAATGGAACCTTTTGCAGCATAAAAGTCTTAATGCTACATCCAGCTGTAACAGCCACTAAAATGCAGAAAGGAAGAACAGTTCTAATTGGACCAGCACTTGACTCACTAGGATGTCACTTTTCTATTGAGGAAGTTTGCCACTGGTTGCCCGAAAATAGGTTTAGAGAAGAAAAAGAAGACTAAAGAAAGGCAAATTTCAATACACTGTGGGTGTATTTAAAATGAAGCAATAAACTTTAGTGTAAATCCTACAAACATGAACGCTGCTTCAAAGCAGTAAGCCACATTCAAATGTATTCCAGGGAATAAAAGCCAAGAGATAGAAGTCTCACTCCTCTACTTCTTCACAAATCCCAAAGACAGGAGCTGAGACACTTGTGATTTGCAGATAATCACCTCAGTATTTCAGAAGAACAGAGATGGATCTGAACCCCAGAGTCAGCACAGCAGTAATGTTAGCTAGTGATCATAGAATCATAGAATATCAGGGTTGGAAGGGACCTCAGGAGGTCATCTAGTCCAACCCCCTGCTCAAAGCAGGACCAATCCCCAATTAAATCATCCCAGCCAGGGCTTTGTCAAGCCTGACCTTAAAAACTTCTAAGGAAGGAGATTCTACCACCTCCCTAGGTAATGCATTCCAGTGTTTCACCACCCTCCTAGTGAAAAAGTTTTTCCTAATATCCAACCTAAACCTCCCCCACTGCAACTTCAGACCATTACTCCTTGTCCTGTCATCTTCTACCACTGAGAATAGTCTAGAACCATCCTCTTTGGAACCACCTCTCAGGTAGTTGAAAGCAGCTATCAAATCCCCCCTCATTCTTCTCTTCTGCAGACTAAACAATCCCAGTTCCCTCAGCCTCTCCTCGTAAGTCATGTGTTCCAGACCCCTAATCATTTTTGTTGCCCTTCGCTGGACTCTCTCCAATTTATCCACATCCTTCTTGTAGTGTGGGGCCCAAAACTGGACACAGTACTCCAGATGAGGCCTCACCAATGGCGAATAGAGGGGAACGATCACGTCCCTCGATCTGCTCGCTATGCCCCTACTTATACATCCCAAAATGCCATTGGCCTTCTTGGCAACAAGGGCACACTGCTGACTCATATCCAGCTTCTCGTCCACTGTAACCCCTAGGTCCTTTTCCGCAGAACTGCTGCCTCGCCATTCGGTCCCTAGTCTGTAGCTGTGCATTGGGTTCTTCTGTCCTAAGTGCAGGACCCTGCACTTATCCTTATTGAACCTCATCAGGTTTCTTTTGGCCCAATCCTCCAATTTGTCTAGGTCCCTCTGTATCCTATCTCTGCCCTCCAACATATCTACCACTCCTCCCAGTTTAGTATCATCCGCAAATTTGCTAAGAGTGCAATCCACACCATCCTCCAGATCATTTATGAAGATATTGAACAAAACCGGCCCCAGGACCGACCCATGGGGCACTCCACTTGACACCGGCTGCCAACTAGACATGGAGCCATTGATCACTACCCGTTGAGCCCGACAATCTAGCCAACTTTCTACCCACCTTATAGTCCATTCATCCAGCCCATACTTCTTTAACTTGCTGACAAGAATACTGTGGGAGACCGTGTCAAAAGCTTTGCTAAAGTCAAGAAACAATACATCCACTGCTTTCCCTTCATCCACAGAATCAGTAACCTCATCATAGAAGGCGATTAGATTAGTCAGGCATGACCTTCCCTTGGTGAATCCATGTTGACTGTTCCTGATCACTTTACTCTCATGTAAGTGCTCCAGGATTGATTCCTTGAGGACCTGCTCCATGATTTTTCCAGGGACTGAGGTGAGGCTGACTGGCCTGTAGTTCCCAGGATCCTCCTTCTTCCCCTTTTTAAAGATTGGTACTACATTAGCCTTTTTCCAGTCATCTGGGACTTCCCCCGTTCGCCACGAGTTTTCAAAGATAATGGCCAATGGCTCTGCAATCACATCCGCCAATTCCTTTAGCACTCTCGGATGCAACTCGTCCAGCCCCATGGACTTGTGCACGTCCAGCTTTTCTAAATAGTCCCTAACCACCTCTTTCTCCACAGAGGGCTGGCCATCTACTCCCCATGTTGCGATGCCCAGCGCAGCAGTCTGGGAGCTGTCCTTGTTAGTGAAGACAGAGGCAAAAAAAGCATTGAGCACATTAGCTTTTTCCACATCCTCTGTCACTAGGTTGCCTCCCTCATTCAGTAAGGGGCCCACACTTTCCTTGGCTTTCTTCTTGTTGCCAACATACCTGAAGAAACCCTTCTTGTTACTCTTGACATCTCTTGCTAGCTGCAGCTCCAGGTGCGATTTGGCCCTCCTGATTTCATTCCTACATGCCCGAGCAATATTTTTATACTCTTCCCTGGTCATATGTCCAACCTTCCACTTCTTGTAAGCTTCTTTTTTATGTTTAAGATCCGCTAGAATTTCACCATTAAGCCAAGCTGGTCGCCTGCCATATTTACTATTCTTTCGACTCATCGGGATGGTTTGTCCTTGTAACCTCAACAGGGATTCCTTGAAATACAGCCAGCTCTCCTGGACTCCTTTCCCCTTCATGTTAGTCCCCCAGGGGATCCTACCCATCCGCTCCCTGAGGGAGTCAAAGTCTGCTTTCCTGAAGTCCAGGGTCCGTATCCTGCTGCTTGCCTTTCTTCCCTGTGTCAGGATCCTGAACTCGACCATCTCATGGTCACTGCCTCCCAGATTCCCATCCACTTTTGCTTCCCCCACTAATTCTTCCCTGTTTGTGAGCAGTAGGTCAAGAAAAGCTCCCCCCCTGGTTGGCTCGTCTAGCACTTGCACCAGGAAATTGTCCCCTACGCTTTCCAAAAACTTCCTGGATTGTCTATGCACCGCTGTATTGCTCTCCCAGCAAATGTCAGGAAAATTAAAGTCACCCATGAGAACCAGGGCGTGCGATCTAGTAGCTTCTGCGACTTGCCAGAAGAAAGCCTCATCCACCTCATCCCCCTGATCCGGTGGTCTATAGCAGACCCCCACCACTACATCACTCTTATTACTCACACTTCTAAACTTAATCCAGAGACACTCAGGTTTTTCTGCAGTTTCGTACCGGAGCTCTGAGCAGTCATACTGCTCCCTTACATACAGTGCTACTCCCCCACCTTTTCTGCCCTGCCTGTCCTTCCTGAACAGTTTATAACCATCCATGACAGTACTCCAGTCATGTGAGTTATCCCACCAAGTCTCTGTTATTCCAATCACGTCATAATTCCCTGACATCACCAGGACCTCCAGTTCTCCCTGCTTGTTTCCAAGGCTTTGTGCATTCGTATATAAGCACTTGAGAGAACCTGCTGATCGCCCCTCATTCTCAGTATGAGGCAGGAGCCCTCCCATCACAGACGTTCCTGCCTGTGCTTCCTCCCGTGATGCAGGAGGTCACATAACCAGGAAAATTCTAAATACATGGAAGAAGAATTCAAATTGCAAGGAAGAACACTGCATAAAAACAGATTTCTTGTAGCTTATAATATGTATGGAAACAAGTCAGGCGGTGTAAACACTGGCAGACAGCATTTGAATGAGCATAAACACGATTAAATCACTTTACATAGCATTTGTAAACTATAAAGATGAAGCTTTTATAGAACGGGAGCAAAAGTTATGCATAGAAACAAATTTCTGCAGTCTACAGGTTGGCACAGGGGATTTGGAGGGAGGACTTCTGAGTGCCATTCCTGGCTCTTCTCCTGACTTCCTAGGTGATCCGGGACATGTGATTTAACTCTTTTACCTCAGTTTCCCATCTACAGAACGGAGATACTGAACGATACTAATGTTCAGACACCTGTTTAAAGATATTTTACTAGGCTTGTCTGACAGGGGGCTACATTAATTTAACTTTTCAAATGTATTTGAAGTCTTCACAATTTTATTCAAGGCATCACAATCTCATACATTTCAATCACCAAGTGCAAATCATTATTATTTATTAATTGCTTGCCTCACTGCCTGTTGTGCACACCATTACCCAGTTGATATATGCAAATGCCGCTTACAAATGCAGATACAAGGTGCTGAAGGCACACCTAGTGCATGTACATTTGTGGGTCTGAAATCTTTGCACAGTAGCTTTGAAAATGCAGCCCTTAAACTTTCATTACACTTACTGATGTTAGTGCAAGTCAGCATAAACACAAGTTTACCTGTCTTTACTAACAGAGAAAGCTGCAAGTTGTATTGTGAGAAAAAGTCATCTAGCCATTTAAACTGTGGGGCAGAATCATTGAAACCCACAGGCAACACATACATTAGAGAAGGGCATCATTTGCCTACTTGTGTAAATAATAAGTGAAAGATAATGTAGCAGATGGAATAAGTTTTAAAAAGAGCCCCAATAGTTTAGTTCCTATCCACTAACCCCCAAATTAACAGGCACCCTATTGTTCAACCATGTGTGTTGCAAGGAGTCAAGTCTGAGCAAAAGGCAAAAAAATGAAAAATGACAGAAGACAACTAAGAGCTAGATCCACAAAGGAGATTTTGGCATCGCAACGCTTAGCATTGCAACCCCTAACACCTGGGAGCCTTGCTGTCCAATGGAATTCACACCCCTGAGATAGGCACCCAGATTCCCAATACAATTTATGGGGAGAGTTAGATTCTAAGCAATGGATTCACAGAAGTCAGCAAGCAAAGCATGGAACTGCCTAAGCTAGCCAAAAGTGAAATGCAAAGGAAAGTGGCAGATCCACAAAAGGACAGGCACACCTGAATGAAGGGAGATGCCTATCTTCAGTCAGAATTCACAGCTGTGAATCTTCCCCGGGAGTTAAGTACCTAAGCCAGTTCAGCCTTTACTCATGAGGAAGAGAAAAAGAAGAAAAGGCTGGGGGGAGGAGGAGAAAAGAAGAGACAACCCCTCCCCCCAAACACATATCCCATTACAGCCAATGGCCCAGTGGCTAAAGCACTCACCCAAGTTGTGGGAGAATAGTTTTCAAAGTCCTTTTCTGCCCAGAGCAGAGATCTGAACCCAGCTCTCCCACATTGCAAGAAAGTGACCTTATCTGGGCTACTGAATATTCTCAGGTGGGCTTTTCTCAATTCCTCCAGTTAAAGCTGTTCCACTTCGCATACATAATTAAATTTTCACCAGGGCGCCCAGAGAAAAAGCAAAAGATTGAGGGTATGTCTACACTGTCGATGTTAAAGTGCTGCTGTAGTCACAGCTCCAGCACTGGGAGAGAGCTCTCCCAGTGCTGAAATAAAACCACCTCCGCGAGGGGAATAGCTACCAGAGCTGGGAGCGCGGCTCCCAGCACTGGTGCACTGTCTACACTGGCACTTTACAGCGTTGAAACTTGCATTGCTCATGAGGTGTGTTTTTTCACACCCCTGAGTGAAGAAAGTTTCAGCGCTGTAAGTGGCAGTGTAGACAAGGCCTGACTATATACCCAAGTGGTTAGGACACTCACCTGGGATGTGGGACAGTCATGTTCAAGTTCCTGCTCCAATGAATATTTAGTTAGTTAGTTAAATTTTGTATAACTGCTTCAAAAAGAGAGACTCACGCCACAACACCCAATAGTCAGGGCACTCACCTCAAATGAGGGAGACCTGGGTTCATTTCCCTGCTCCAAATCAGGGAAAGAGGATGCAAAGAGTCTCCCACATTCCAGGTGCGTGCTCTAACCACTGGACTACTGGATGGACACATATGGACATAGACACACACGTCATTTGCATGGGGCCTGATTCAGTAGGTTGGTTCAGAGCACGCCTACTGTATCAGGCAAGAAAAGCAGTGGAATGCCTAATTTCAGAAACCCAGTAGGGCATACGCATGAGCTAGGGCACTCAGTTGTTTGATGGCATCCGGACTTAGGTGATTTTGCACATGCCCACCAGCAGAAATTTAAGTGCACACAGGATTAGGTGGCAGCTAAGCAGGTGGTCTGAGGATCTCAGTTATGCCTAAATGTTGGACTTAGGTGCCTATAGTGGCAGTAAGCCACTGAATTCCCTTTGTGGATCTAGCCCGAAGTCCAAAAGTATCTGCTACACCAGAATATAAATGGGTAATTCAGTCTATCATGTCTTTTGCAAGCAAAGACAAAGAGGTACCATAGTTCCTTGCTCTTCATTAGAAGTTAAAGGGAACAGCTAAACACCATCTTTGCAGCCAGGAAAACATTGCAATCCCTCAGAATTAAAACAAACAATTTTTTTTTAAAAATGATCAACTGTTATGAAAGTCATGATTAGAGAAGCAAAGATAACAGATAAGAAATGAACAAATCACAGGGAATGTCTTGTAAATAAATGTAACGACAATGGAATTACTGTCAAATCAAATTATACAAATTACAGGTCGTAAACAGCAGCTCCAAAGCAGCCCAATTGATTACTCAAAATGAAATGAGAAACAACAGGAAGAAATCTCCAGCATACTAAGCACTTTCTTATCCCATAGGCACACTGCATCATCCTTCTGCAGCCAGCACAAGCCAAAAACCACAATCTGTCTTCTGCACAGGAGGTGCCTGCCAATCAACAAGAGCCAGAGAGTCACCCAGAGCAAGAAGCCAGGGTAATGCCCCTGAAGATTATGTCTACACTGCAGCATAAACCTGTGTTTGAGCCCAGCCTCAAGTCTAACTCCCCTTGCGTCTACATTGCAATTGCACTAACCCAGTGCTCGGACCAGGGTCCCAGAACCCTGCAGGGCTGGAGGGTCCGAGCTCAAGTGAAGCCGAGACCCAGGGTCAGAACTCTACTGCTTTGCAGAGTAGCTGCAGCCCTGCTTGACTCAGGTCCTAGGAGTCATCCAGAAGTATCCCACAATTCCATGGGACAACTTCCTTACTCCTCTCTATCCCAGCAATCTGCAATCCACCCTGTTGAAAATAGAAGCCATCCCCCTCCTTGGAGAACAGTAGTAGCTCAGGTCAGTGTTAACCCATTCTCTTCTGATCACCAATCTGCTCAGACAGCCTCCTGAGTTTGCAATGGGTTTGGTGGGCTGTTCAAACTTTTACTTTGACTCAGAGTCTGCAGACTACAGTGTGGAAGCCATAGCTCTGAGTTCGAGCACAGTTATATCTTGGTTTAGATACAGTGTAGACACTCAAGCCCAGGGTACCCTACCACAGGTCAGTTGACTCAAGTCTCACTAACCCTGGGCTTACACCGAAGTATAGACCTACTCATCGACACCCTCAACAACAGAACAAGATAATACACCATTAGCTTACAGAAAAGGTGTTACACTAAGGGCTGACTTACACATGGAAGTTGTAATGCTTTAACTATACCAGTATAGTCAAAGCAGTACAACCTGCACGTTTGGGGACACAGTTATGCTAGTATGAAAGTGCTTACATCGGTATAGCTTATTCCCATATGGGAAGGGAAATAAACTACACCTGTATAAGGCACCTTTACACCAATATCACATCCCCCCAAGGAGCTGTATCAGTATAACTATGTCGGTTAAAAAAAAATCACTCCCCTGACATAGTTAGTGTAAACCAGGCCTATGAGGAAGTGACAGGGCTTCCACTTATTCAAAAATTTGACCATCTTAAAAATTATTAGCCTAACAAGGAAACCTTCTGGAGCCTAAAACAACTATCTGCCCCTTCATCCATCTACAAAAAATGAACATATTTATGGTGATAAATTTTCCTTATGTTCTTTCAAGGTACAAATAACAAGATACACACAAACCCTTGCCAAGCCATAGTGCCCACATTTCTCACTTCCACAGTAAAGACTATTTTAAGAGTCACTAAACTAAACTTGGTCAGTGCTTGGTCAAGGAGCCATTAATATGGAACAGGAGAGAAAAATGTTCGCAAGGTCCATCACGTGAGGGACCAATATAACCAGTCCCTTATCAGCAGGGCTACCGGATCCTCTGGGGCTCTCATCTGACTCATTCTGCAGGCCATTTCAAAAGAGAGACCAACCCAGAGACCATATCCCCAACCTCTTCCAAGTCCCTCATCTTTCCCACCTCCCAAACCCAACCAGCCAATTAAGGTCCTACCTTCTCAGCAGTCCTTGGTTCTCAAACCTTCCATGCTGTGGGTCCGACCACTGGCCATGGCCTGCGAAGCTATGACTGAAGTGTAACATCAGAGAGGTTGCTTGGCTGGAAAGGTTCCCTACTTCCTCCCCATGCCCTCCGTGGCAATTAAAAACACCCCACACAAACTCTGGGCTCTGGGCTGAGGGATTTGGAGTGTGGGAGGGGACTCCAGGCTGGGGCATTTGGGTGCAGAGGGGGGGGGGTGAGGGTTCCGGGACAGAGTTTGGGTACGGGAGGGGGCTCAGGGCTGGGGCAGTGGGTTGGGGTCTTGGAGGGGGTGCGGGCTCCAGGAGGGAGCTTGGGCAGGAGGTTGGGATGCAGGAGGGGGTTTGGGCTCTGGGCGGCACTCACCTCAGGTGGCTCCTGCAAATGGCAACATGTCCCTTCGGCTCCCAGATGCAGGGGCAGCCAGGTGGCTCTGCACGCTACCCGTGGCCGCAGACAGCACTGCGGAACGAGGGCTCAGGGTGGCGCAGGGGCAGTGTGCAGAGCCTCCCGGGCCGCTCCTGTGCCTAGGAGCCAGAGGGACATGTTGCCGCTTCCAGAAGCTGCACAGAGTCAGGTAGGGAGCCTGTCAGCCTTGCCGACCGGACTTTTAACAGCCCGGTCAGCGGTGCTGACCAGAGCTGCCAGGGTCCTTTTTTGACCAGGTGTTCCAGTCAAAAACCGGATGCCTGGAAACCCTATCTGAAAGGACTGAGAGCCTAGAAAGCTGTTCCACATAGATCCTTCTCCCATTTTGCCCTAACACACATTACAAACATATCAGAAGATAGGGATAGAATGAAGTTTGGTACTGGAGAGGAACAACAAGCAAGGGGCCAAAGCCAGCTTGCCTTACTGACAAATCAATAGATCTAGTGACATTATTTATTATTATGTATTTGTTTATGATAGTGACCATGATGTGTTAGGGACTTTCCAGACATTTCAGTGAGCAGGCATGGGATGACATACAGCTGATTAGCTCTCAGAAGAAAAATATTCAGGAAAGGAAATTTTGTGCTGTTGATTTGGATGCCTGCTCCCACCCCTTCCCACCATCTCACTTCTCTCACCCTTCCTTCAGGTAGCTTCCTTTTGATTTGCCCTGCAATTGCTTGATGATATTAATCTAATCTACATAGATATTTCTAATGTGCCCATGAGCTTGGTAATCTGGTAAGAATGGCACCTTCAGCCAGGACAGATACATCACCATTCTTTTTTACAAATACTCGTATGTTGTATTTGAACATCTGTCCTGTCTAATAAAATAATTTGTTTTATTTTTTAATTCTGCCTGTACAAATCACACTGCACTGGTGCTGACAAGACACTAGCTGCTTTGGGGAAAGTGATAACCAAAGGGTAAGATTTAACACAAATACCAAAGGATATCTCACAAACCAGTACTCAGTATAAGCCTGACATAATTAATGGCAAGGAAGGAAATTAACTGGCCTTAGTACATTAGCCACCAGTGGGGAGAAAGAGAAATTGCCCAAAGCACATTTTATAAGAGACTTATTCTGGGCTACGAGGAGTCCTGATCAGGTTCCTTCTCCTTGTTGAGTTGAGGATCAGAGAGCAAAAAAATAACCTTAAGCATGTGATCATATTAAGCTAACAATGACAACCTCAATATATCACCTTGTCGTTTGTCTGGCAGAGAGGATAAAGATCAGAAAGCAGAGATAGTTAAATAATTGGCAGGGTTTGTTTCCCACTCTTTGCTTGCAGTGCACTGGGTCTGCATTTGTTTGTAATGTTCTGCAATAAATTATGTGAAAGGAAGAAAGAAAAACAAACACTTTCTACTTTGACTTCCTTAACAGCGTGAAGTCTGCAGTTCACTTAAATCTCCCTTTGAGTTCTCGGCCGGAAAAAGGTTATTTAACTCACCTCCTTTATTTTTTAATAAAATTGTCTTTAAAATATATGAGGCACATTGAAGGGGACAAGTTGTATGAGGACAGAAAGTGCAGAGTCAGCTGAATAAGCTGCTAAATGCAATAAATAAGTAACAAGATGAAGCAGAGGGCTTGGGAAGACGTGCTCACAAAGATGTGGAGAACGCCCAGAGAGTTGTCTCACAAGGAAGGGAAAGGCTACCACTTTGGTCCCAGACTGACATCCAGTACCGAGAACGTGGAATAGAAATCTGCTACTTTCAGGGCAGGGGCAATAAGGCAAGTCTAACCGCAATCAGTTCTAAGACAACAAATCTTAATGTCCTACACTGGGGAAAGAGAATCAGTTTCAAGACACTACAGTGATAAGCATCATTTGACTGCCCTACACAAATAGATTAGACTCAGATTTTTTAGCCTTATAAAAAGCTTATTGTCCAATGATCACTAGCACCAATTCAAGCAAACCTGGGCCCCTGCAAAGCTATTAAATTAGATCCCCTGGTTGCAAGGTCTGAGTTTCACTATGTGACATTAGCCCATCCTTGCCCCCCACTGCCCCCAGACTCCTATAACAAGCTAGGAGTTTAGACCAACAATGGGAGAGCAAATACTAATGTGTCCAGAACTATGTGTATGTTTGTGGAAAGAAATGAACAGGAGAAGTGGGAGTGCACAAGTCCATGGGGCCGGATGCGTTGCATCCGAGAGTGCTAAAGGAGTTGGTGGATGTGATTGCAGAGCCATTGGCCATTATCTTTGAAAACTCATGGCGATCGGGGGAAGTCCCGGACGACTGGAAAAAGGCTAATGTAGTGCCCATCTTTAAAAAAGGGAAGAAGGAGGATCCTGGGAAGTACAGGCCAGTCAGCCTCACCTCAGTCCCTGGAAAAATCATGGAGCAGGTCCTCAAGGAATCAATTCTGAAGCACTTAGAGGAGAGGAAAGTGATCAGGAACAGTCAGCATGGATTCACCAAGGGCAAGTCATGCCTGACTAATCTAATTGCCTTCTATGACGAGATAACCGGTTCTGTGGATGAAGGGAAAGCAGTGGACATGTTGTTCCTTGACTTTAGCAAAGCTTTTGACACTGTCTCCCACAGTATTCTTGCCAGCAAGTTAAAGAAGTATGGGCTGGATGAATGGACTATAAGGTGGATAGAAAGCTGGCTAGATTGTCGGGCTCAACGGGTAGTGATCAATGGCTCCATGTCTAGTTGGCAGCCGGTGTCAAGTGGAGTGCCCCATGGGTCGGTCCTGGGGCCGGTTTTGTTCAATATCTTCATAAATGATCTGGAGGATGGTGTGGATTGCACTCTTAGCAAATTTGCGGATGATACTAAACTGGGAGGAGTGGTAGATATGTTGGAGGGCAGAGATAGGATACAGAGGGACCTAGACAAATTGGAGGATTGGGCCAAAAGAAACCTGATGAGGTTCAATAAGGATAAGTGCAGGGTCCTGCACTTAGGACGGAAGAACCCAATGCACAGCTACAGACTAGGGACCGAATGGCGAGGCAGCAGTTCTGCGGAAAAGGACCTAGGGGTTACAGTGGACGAGAAGCTGGATATGAGTCAGCAGTGTGCCCTTGTTGCCAAGAAGGCCAATGGCATTTTGGGATGTATAAGTAGGGGCATTTCCAGCAGATCGAGGGACGTGATCGTTCCCCTCTATTCGCCATTGGTGAGGCCTCATCTGGAGTACTGTGTCCAGTTTTGGGCCCCACATTACAAGAAGGATGTGGAAAAATTGGAAAGAGTCCAGCGGAGGGCAACAAAAATGATTAGGGGACTGGAACACATGAGTTATGAGGAGAGGCTGAGGGAACTGGGGATGTTTAGTCTACGGAAGAGAAGAATGAGGGGGGATTTGATAGTTGCTTTCAACTACCTGAAAGGGGGTTCCAAAGAGGATGGCTCTAGACTGTTCTCAGTGGTAGCAGATAACAGAACAAGGAGTAATGGTCTCAAGTTGCAGTGGGGGAGATTTAGGTTGGATATTAGGGAAAACTTTTTCACTAGGAGGGTGGTGAAACACTGGAATGCGTTACCTAGGGAGGTGGTGGAATCTCCTTCCTTAGAAGTTTTTAAGGTCAGGCTTGACAAAGCCCTGACTGGGATGATTTAACTGGGGATCGGTCCTGCTTTGAGCAGGGGGTTGGACTAGATGACCTCCTGAGGTCCCTTCCAACCCTGATATTCTATGATTCTATGATTTGTGACAGGATTCAGCCAGTGTAGTGACCCTGGTCAGCATGAAAGAGCTCATCCACAACACCATACAGCACCAGACTACAACCAGCAAACATCATGGTGTTTTAATCTATAAACTGGGGCATGCATGTGATTAGGTTTGGCAGCACTGCATGAGCTAGTCCTGGTAGTCATACAACACCCTGCAGTTTCAATTTCAGTGATTGAGAGCGTTATTGTAGAAAGCTGTACTACATTTACTGAGACATTGCAGACATTGGGCTAGATCCTCAGCTGGTATAAATCAGTTATTTGGCCTGATATTTTGAAAGAGGAACAAGGTGTGATACAGAGGTCCCTTGGCCCCAGATGGCAAAGGGTTCCCTGTTTTATACCAGCAACTCATAACAGGCCTGACAAACTCACTACACTAGCACACTGCTTTCATAGTGTTTATCTATAAAGAATGTCACGGAAGAACAGAGGAAAGTCAGGATCACACTGGTATTAATATTATTGTGAAATGTATGTACTGACACTATGTAAAGAGTGATGTGTATATATACTGGAAAATATGTTTTAAAGTCTGAATCAAAGCAGGGTTGACAAACAGGTTCTTGCAAGACAAAGGGCATATATTCACCTGTCTATCTCAGTTCCCATTAATATTATGCATTGTAAACCAACTCAGTGGCAGCCCAATTTACATATGAAGTCAAGAAAGGGATGGGAAGACACTGGAGACTAAACCACAGGATACTGTCCTGTCTCTGGGGGCAAAAAAAGAAACTTTGAAGAATGTACAAAGAATGCAAGGAGACATTTTGTTATCCTTTCACTGAGGAAAACCCTTGACGTGCTTCTTGAACACTTGGATCCTGGTTTGTCTGAAACCAGCTAGCTCTGCAAAAAATTGAAGCTTGGGGGAAGAATCTACTTTATTATATAGGAAAAGGAATCATTGATAAGTGTAGACCCAGGTTTGTGTTTTATGATTTTGTTTTATATGTTACCATTTCTGTTTCCATCATTAGCCTTTTTCACTTCTCTTAAATCTTAATCTTTGATAATAAACTTGTGCTTGTTTTCACAATAAATACAGATATATCTCCGTGCTGTGATATTTTATAGGAGTTGATCCTCGGTTGAATCGAACACACTCATGAGTACACTGTCCCCTTGGATATAGCAAACCTGCTACTACTGTGAGTGTTCAGTGGAGAAGGGGTTGGACACTACAGGGGAACTATTTAAAGGGGCTCAGGAACTGGGTTGCATCTATTTTTAACCTGCAATACAAAGTAAGGGCTGGCATTGCCCTAGGGAGATTTTTTGCATGGCTAACACACCAGAGGTGTCAGGGAGCTGACACCCAGTTAAGCACAAGAAATTCTCCCTCTCACTGGAGGCAGGGGAGCAACAAGGTGATTCACAGTCCTGGGCACCCCAAGAACTGTTATACTAGGGCCAAAGTTTTCAAACATGGCCGTCTTAAAGATAGGCAGCTAAATCAAAGTGACCTGATTTTCAGAGGTGCTGAGAATTCTCAATGTCCATCGAAGTAATAAGGGCACTTTTACTTGGGTGCCTAATGATGGAAATAGAACTTTAGGCACCCAAGTTTGAACATTTTGACCTGGATTTTTAAAATGCATCAGTCTGATACACAAGTTTCAAGTGGCATGTGGAGAAAATCCTCACTCATTTCCCCACTAATACTAACAGCAACAATGCTTTGTCTTAGTTCGTCTTTGTTAGCACCACAGGGTGCTCTGGAAATTAATGGGGCTGTTCTGTTATGTTAATACCTGGCTGCTCATTAATAGAGCTGTCCCCTTTCTGTGCAGGGGGACGATTGATAGTTGAAAATTCTGACACTGGCAGTGGAAAGCCCTTTTCTCTGTTCCTCAAGAGGGAAAAGCCTATGAATAGATTTATTTTACCATGAAAACACAAAAGAGCCCATGGTGCATTAATTTTTCATACGGAGAGGATATAAACAGGTTGCATGTTTAAATAATTTACTTAGAGCCCTAGAAGAGGTAACATTTTGTTTTTATCTAACTCATTCATTTTTTTGAGAAATAGGCTACTTCCAGCTCTGGAACTTTTTCCAGTGGGTATACTCCTACAGACTTGGTGGAACCATTTGCCAATAAACTTTAACCAAATATGTGACTGATTAATAAATCATCATCACCATTATCCAGAGCTATGAGTTAGTCATATAGAATAATTCCTTTGTATATAAAAACAAAATGGAGGTGTAATGGACTGAATTCTAATAGTTCTTCTCCTTTGGTCATCATTTTTTGTGGGGAGGAGGTGAACACTGATGAAGGATTCCCAACCCTTGACTGGCTAAGCAATAAGACATGGTTGGATCTGATAATTTCTCTATTATCACTTATAGGATTAGAAATAGGCTAGAGTTAAAAACCGAACAAGAACAGAAAGTCCTTGAAAGGGAAAGAAAAGTTAAATATATAACAACATAAAATGAACAAAGTGGGAGACTTGTTTTATTTGCCCTATGTAACACTGGTCTTTGAACATCCTCCAGGGCAATCCCTTCTTTCAGAAATCTCAGCACAAACAACAATGCCCAGTTCCCAGGAAACATCTCAGTTTCAAGAATTGACTCTAGTTGGAGAGATTAAGGCAGACAACAAACTCTCCTGCTGCTTCCAGTAGGTCCCCCAACAAGAAACAACATCACAAAAGTAACAATGCAGCATCTCTTCCAAGACTGCACATTACTTGCACACTAAGAAAAAGAACTTTGCTTTGTGTAACAGCACCACTTGGTTTCAGAGTAGCAGCCGTGTTAGTCTGTATCCGCAAACAGAAAAGGAGGACTTGTGGCACCTTAGAGACTAACAAATTTATTTGAGCATAAGCTTTTGTGAGCTACAGCTCACTTCACCACTTGGTGACTCCCACCATAATAAGGATAGTAATAGTGAGGCAGCAGGTAGGAACGCGAGTGTCTTCAGCCACACTCTCTTAAATTAGACAGCCTAACCACATACAAAGTGCCTCTGTCTATCCTAACCATAAGACTAAGGGCTTATATCAGTGTCTCTTATTGTTTGCTATAAAATGTCTCGTTTAAAAGAATAGGATAGAAAAATCATGCGGTTTCAAGATCCCTGGCCACAACACCACATGGCAGATGGCACATGGCAGGGTGTGTGGTTATTGTGAGCTAACTGCATCACCTTGGTGAGAAAAGACCCCAGCACCCAGGGAGGGTACTTATCTGTATGCCCACATGCTGTTCTGATGGGGATTTCACAAGTGCAGATTAGACATTAGCTGTGTTCCCAACAATCACATGACCTATTGTGGCCTACCATGTGACTAATGTGCCTAATCAAATAAGCCTGAATTCCAAATAGCAGATATTGCCACACTCTCAACCATAGTTTGTGAGCAATTCCCAGGCTGAAATATGTTCACACAAAACATTCGAGGAGTAATTTCGAACAGCAGACTCATTTGTAAAAATTGTGATCCATTTGCAAGGAAT
Organism: Natator depressus; assembly: GCF_965152275.1. Lineage (NCBI taxonomy): Eukaryota > Metazoa > Chordata > Testudines > Cheloniidae > Natator > Natator depressus. The sequence continues at coordinate 151,294,836 of NC_134236.1, forward strand.
TTACAAACAGAAGACAGGGCTAAACTCAGTGGATAAATAATTTGCTGCAAATACTTTGGCCAGCTCTAATGTGTCAGGCTGGAACAGCTAACATCACCCTCCTGTGTATCCACAGAATACACCTGTAAAGACACCTACAGCAGATCGAGATGCAGCAGAAACAGAAGGTTCAGTGTCCTTGGTACCGAGAAAGTTAATGCAGTGCCTTGTCAACTGATTCAGATATAAGACATGGACCTATGGGCAGGAAACAGAGAGCGATAATAGAACAAAAGGGCAAGCCAAACACTCTACATTTCCAAAAGAACAAGCACATGTATTTATAAACAAATCCGCTGTCCGGCTGGATCTGTTTACCACCTGCCTTATCTCAGAGTCACAGCTGAAATAACAAGGGATTTCAATGCTGGCAGGTAGTTTTAAATATGAGTCATTAAAAGCCAAGGTGACTTGGCAATGGGAAATGTCTGCTGTAAAACACACTAATGCAAGTATCGGAGACTGAAATGTAAAAATGTCCTCCGTTCTGGCTGGTTTGTTGTTCAGTGCTACAGCACTGATTGAGTTTCATGTGCTTAGCCCTGAGGAGGGGCAGAGAGGCAGATGGGAGGAAAGGCGAGGCCAGTATACAAACCCTGTAAGTTAAAGATGGAAAAGATCAGTATTAAGTCATATACTACATCCCCTGTGGGCCAGGACAAGACTGACTCTTGTTGGGGTGTCTGAAAGGAGCTGCAGCTCAGATGCAGGTGGGAGGAAGAACTTGTGCACAACATATCACTCCCCAAATTAAACAAGTACTAGCCTTTTGCATGACTTCATTTTTAGATCCTGATAGATTCAAAGCCCCGGTGCCTGCTTCTCTCCTGCCAACTGTGCCTGATTGAGTCCTGTTCACAGATCCTTGCTGAGAGGGCTGCCACCTGCCTGGCAGAGGTGATTAGTGAGAAAGAAAAGGGAGAATCTCCTCCACTGACCATTGTAGGCAAAGGCTGAAACCTCCACCAGCCCTCAAGGCAAAAAGGGGTAGATGCTGATCAGTGGGGGGGGGGGGGGGCTCACCTCTGACACCAATGATGTACACCCACCCTTCCTGAAGGCTACCATTCTCTTACATCCTCTGAGGAAAACCCACACATCCTCTGGCTCCTGGATTTTGCTTTTTCTCATAAACATAATAGAGCAGATAGATATTCAGTGAGATGGAGGATATTTAGCTATAGCCTGCCTATTGATATTCATTCTAAAACCTTACCCACCAGGGTGAAGTAGCTGGGGGGAAGGAGGGCTATTTCCATTCATTTTTTCTCATATATACAATAATTGACTCTTCAGAGAAGTTGCACTGATACTGAGGTATCAATCTGGTTCCCAGTCTCTAAGGCCTGGTCTACACTACGGGGTTAGGTCAAATTTAGCCACGTTAGGTCGATTTTAAAATGAATGCGTCCACACAACCAACCCCGTTCAGTCGACTTAAAGGGCTCTTAAAATCAGCTTCTGTACTCCTACCCAGCGAGGGGAGTAGTGCTAAAATCGACCTTGCTGGGTCGAATTTGGGGTAGTGCAGATGCAAATCAACGGTATTGGCCTCCAGGAGCTATCCCAGAGTGCTCCAATGTGACCACTCTGGACAGCACTTTGAACTCCGATGCACTAGCCAGGTACACAGGAAAAGCCCCAGGAACTTTTGAATTTCATTTCCTGTTTGGTCAGCGTGTCGAACTCAGCAGCACAGGTGACCATGCAATCCCCCTCAGAATCACTCCAGCATGGACCGAAAGGGAGACACTGGATCTGATTCCTGTATGGGGAGAAGCATCTGTGCAGGCAGAACTCCAATCAAAAAGAAGAAATGCTAATATATTTGCCGAAATCTCACAGGTCATGTTGGAGAGAGGCTACAACAGGGACACACAGCAGTGCCACGTGAAAGTTAAGGAGCTGAGGCAAGCCTACCAAAAGACAAAGGAGGCAAACGGTCGCTCCGGGTCAGAACCCTGTAAATGCCACTTCTATGATCAGCTGCATGCCATTCTAGGAGGGGACCCTACCACTACCCCACCACTGTCCGTGGACACCTGCAAGGGGGGAGTCTCACGCAACAGGGAGGAGGATTTTGTGGAGGAGGAAGAGGAGGAGGAGAATACGCAGCAGGCAAGCGGTGAATCCGTTCTCCCTGACAGCCAGGACCTTTTCATCACCCTGGAGCCAATACCCTCTGAAGGCAGGATCCCCGACTCAGAAGCTGGAGAAGGCACCTCTGGTGAGTGCACATTTGTAACTACACTACAGGGTTTAAAAGCAATAGTGTTTAATGTTTGATTTGCCCTGAAGAATTGGGAAGCATTCGCGGCCAGTACAGCTGCTGGAAAAGTCTGTTCACATATCTGGGGATGGAGCGGGAATCCTCCAGGGACATCTCCATGAAGCTCTCCTGGAGGTACTCTGAAAGTATTCTGGAATCATTGCAGCACAAAGCATGACAGTGAATGGTCCTGGGTTTTGATTGCATTCAAGCAACATTCGGTCTTTATCTTTCTGTGTTAGCCTCAGGAGAGTGATATCATTCATGGTCACCTGGTTGAAATAGGGGAATTTTTGTAAGGGAACAGTAAAAGGACCCCATTCATGCTGGGCTGTTTGCGCTTGGCTAAAATGGATCATCCTGGAGAATAGCCACGCGGTGGGGTGGGGGGAGGTGTGTGCTGCACATCCCTCCAAAAACCGCAGCCCCTCCTTTTAAATGTGAAACCCAACCCATTGCTTACTATGGGAAGGGATGGCGTTGCAGTTTGAAACCATTCCCACATGTTATGCGTAAGAAGCCAACCCCGCGTACCCTTTGCCTTACCATGGCTGCATGGAAACCGAATTCTGTTGCCCAGCCGTGTGTGATGTGTCACCATACCGGCAGGCGCTCAATATAAAAGACAAAATACGACTTTGTACCTAAAGCACATGTGCTGTCTGCTGTGAATTGCTTGATCACTGTGAAAGAGTCACCCTTTTGTTCTCAGAAATGTATCATCTTAAATTTTACTCTCCCTTTTTATCTTCCCCCAGGTGCAAATGTTTCTAGGCTCCCCCTATCATCTCCGTCCCTGAGGTTATCGCAGATTAGAAGGCAAAAAAACGCACTCCCAATGACATGTTTTCCGAGCTCATGCAGTCCTCCTGCACTGATAAGGCACAGCTGAATGCATGGAGGCATTCAGCGTTAGAAGCTAGGAAAGTGAGTGCAAAGAGCAGAGGCAGAAGCGCGAAGAGGGGAGGCAGGAGGCAATGCTAAGGCTAATGGGGGAGCAAACGGACATGATGAAGTGTCTGGTGCAGCTGCAGGAAAGCCAACAAGAGCACAGACCCCTGCTGCATCCATTGTATAACCATCTGACCTCCTCCCCAAGTTCCATATCCTCCTCACCCAGACGCCCAAGAACGCGGCGGGGGAGACTCTGGGCACCCAGCCACTCCACTCCAGAGGATGGCCCAAGCAACAGAAGGCTGGCATTCAAACAGTTTCATTTTTGTTGTTGCTACAATAAGCAATGTGGCCTTGTCCTTCCCTCCTCCCCCACCCCACCCCACCTGGGCTACCTTGTCAGTTATCTGCCTTTTAAAAAAAATAATAAAGAAAGAATGCATGGTTTCAAAACAATGGTTACTTTATTTCGAAGCAGGGAGGGTGGTTGGCTTACAGAGAATTAAAATCAACAAAAGGGGCGGGTTTGCATCAAGGAGAAATACACACAACTGTCACACCGAAGCCTGGCCAGTTATGCAACTGGTTTTGAAAGCCTCTCTGATGCACAGCGCACTTTGCTGTGCTCCTCTAATCGCCCTGGTGTCTGGCTGCTCAAAATCAGATGCCAGGCGATTTGCCTCAACCTCCCACCCCGCCATAAACGTCTCCCCCTTACTCTCACAGATATTGTGGAGCGCACAGCAAGCAGCAATAACTAGGGGAATGTTGGTTGCGCTTAGGTCCGACCTAGTCAGCAAACAGCGCCAGTGATTTTTCAAACGTCCAAAGGCACATTCTACCACCATTCTGCACTTGCTCAGCCTATAGTTGAACTGCTCCTTACTACTGTCCAGGCGCCTGTGTACGGCTTCATGAGCCATGGGAGCAAGGGGTAGACTGGGTCCCAAGGATAACTATTTGCATTTCAATATCCCCAACAGTAATTTTCTGGTCTGGGAAGTCCCTTCTTGCAGCTGCTCGAACAGCCCAGAGTTCCTAAAGATGCAACTGTCATGCACCTTTCCCGGCCATCCCACGTTGATGTCGGTGAAACGTCCCTTGTGATCCACCAGTGCTTGCAGCACCATTGAGAAGTACCCCTTGCAGTTTACATACTGGTTGGCAAGGTGGTCCAGTACCAAGACAGGGATATGCGTTCCGTCTATCACCCCACCACTGTTAGGGAAACCCATTGCAGCAAAGCCATCCACTATGACCTGCACATTTCCCAGAGTCACTACCCTTGATAACAGAACATCAATGATTGCATTGGCTACTTGGATCACAGCAGCCCCTACAGTAGATTTGCGCACTCCAAATTGATTCCCGACTGACCGGTAGCAGTCAGGCGTAGCAAGCTTCCACAGGGCTATCATCACTCACTTCTCAACTGTCAAGGCAGCTCTCATCTTGGTATTCTTGCGCTTCAGGACGGGGGAAAGCAACTCACAGAGTTCCAGGAAAGTGGCCTTACGCATGCGAAAGTTTCGCAGCCCCTGTAAATCATCCCATACCTGCAACACTATGCAGTCCCACCAGTCTGTGCTTGTTTGCCAGGCCCAGAATCAGTGTTCCACTGTATCAACCAGTCCCACTGCCACCATGATGTCCCAACTGCCACATCCCATGATTTCAGGAACGTCTGTGTCCATGTCCTCATCAAAATCGTCCTCGTGCTGGCGTCTCTTAGCCCGGTTCTGCTTATACCCCAGGATAATGCGCGAGGTGTTTACAATGCTCACAACAGCAGCGGTGAGCTGAGTGGGCTCCATGCTTGCCATGGTATGGTGTGTCTGCAGGAGAGCAGAGTTGCAGCGGAAGCGGTGGATGACGACAACATGGAGAAATTTGCTATTGAGACTGAGCTCATTTACAAGAGCAGGAGAGCAGAGTTACAGCGGAAGCAGTGGATGATGATGGTTAGCAGTCGTACTGCACCATCTGCTGACACAACAGCAGTGGTGACGGTGAGTTGAGCTGAGCGGGCTCCATGCTTGCCGTGGTATGACGTCTGCACGTAAAAAAGGCACAAAACGATTGTCTGACGTTGCTTTCACGGAGGGAGGGGCAACTGACGACATGTACCCAAAACTACCCGCGACAATGTTTTTGCCCCATCAGGCATTGGGAGCTTAACTCAGAATTCCAATGGGTGGCGGAGATTGCAGGAACTGTGGGATAGCTACCCACAGTGCACCGCTCCGTAAGTCAATGCTAGCCACGGTAGTGAGGATGCACTCCACCGACTTAATGCGCTTAGTCTAGACATACGCAATTGACTGTATAAAATCGATTTCTAAAAATCGACTTCTATAAAACCGACCTAATTTCATAGCGCAGACATACCCTAACAAACAATAGCGCTGGGGGATGTGTTTACCAAAGTGACCAGAAAGTATATGCCTCTGCCTCATTCTTTGTGTAACAGTAACCAAGCATTTCTGATATCAGATCTGACCTGCTTTTCTCCCTCATGTCTCTCTGAAGCAGAATGTGCATGAGCTGAGCTGCCCAATTCCAGGGTTAAAAGTCAAGTTGAAAATTGAGAATAATGCTTTGCATTTCCAGCCAATCATCTCAAAGCACTTATCAAATATTCATTAATTCAGCCTCACAAACCTCTATGAGATAGGGCAGAACCATTATTCCCATTTTACAGAGAAGAAAACTGAGGCGCAGAGAAGGGAAGTGACTCACACAGTGAGTCAGTGGGAGAAGCAGAAACAGAAAACAGAAATATAGGAATTGCCATACTGGATCAGATTGGTCCACCAAAGCTTGATACTACACTCACTGAATTCAACAGCAAAGCTCCCATTGACTTCAATGCTGCAGAATCAAGGCCCTAGTCCAGTATCCTGTATCTCTGACAGTGGTCATCACCAGGTGCTTCAGAGACAGATGTAAGAAACTCCTCTATGGGCTATTATGGAATAACCTGCTCTCATGGGCAGCTTCTTCCTTGCCCCCTTCAGTTAATGATTTGTTTATGTCCTAAAGTATGAGAGTTTATATCTGTCACAGCTACAGGGCTAAGTGCACCTCTGCCCCTTTCTGATCTCCCTGAATGTACCCCCTCAGACATTGGTCCACCTGCCTTTAAGTCTCTCTGGGTGGCATTTTACAGTTCTGCCACTCTGAGACTCGGTACAACACCCCACCTATGCCAACTGCTTATTACCCTGCAGGCCCAACTGGGTTCAGGCACCTGCAGTTCACCCCTTTGAAAGTCAGCAACCAATGATATATAGTGACCAACAGCCTTCTTAAAACAAAAGCAACAGGAACAGAACTTTAGGGGAAAAGGATTTTAAAACAACAATCTACACGTGTCTCTCCTTAAGTTGTATCATCCCATGTTGATGACCTAGGCAGGCCTAGTTTCTCAAGACCCCCTAGGGGTTCCTGTATCTGAGACAAGTTTCTGTCATAGATTTCCCTCCCCCTACCAGAGTTTTTTGTTCTCCTGTGTCTGGTGGGTCTTCTTGGCCATTTCTGGTCAAGCCAGTTTTGTAGTGTGTCCATAGAAAGAACCATTGAAGCTAATAGTTCTGGCATTGTCCTTTACCAACTCTTAAGTGATAGCTACCTATCAGCAATCTTAAGCAATTCTTTTCCTTTCTGCCTGTATCCAGACAGTCACCTATTGAGTTAAATTATTATATCCATACAGTAAACACCATCCCAATATGGAGGCCAACATACAGTATTCACAAATTATCACAGGGAGCTCTATATCCATCCCAATATCCCAACTAAAGCTGTTATTTATCCTGTTCATTCTGGCTGTGGATGTTCTCATTATCAAAGCCTTTTTGAAAGTCCACATAAAGTTTCTCCCTTATCCATTATTATGTTGACATTCTCAAAAATTCTAGATTAGAGTGGCATCATTTTCCTTTACAGAGGCCACTCTGATTTGTCCTTGTCATATCATGTTCACCTAGGTGTTTAAAAACAGAACTGTAAATTACTCAGGTATCCTGAATTCCGATCTGTGCCTTCACTATAAGACTGTTCTTTTTTTCATGGATTATATTTTGCTTAGTACTGGATTCAGATTCCAAAAATTCTAGAATTTGAATCAGCAGAGCAAGTTTTTGCTAATACACTTAGATGAGCCACGATGACAGTAATAAAATTTAACAAACCTGGTAGAGCAGTTTCTAAATGAGTTTCTAATGGTGTCTGGAGAAACCATTCTCTTCCTTGCGCGGGGTGGGGGGGGGGGAGAGAAGGTACTTTTATTTTTAAGTGAATATTCTTCTCGTGAAAATGATAGACAAATAATCCTGGATGTTAAAGTCCTTTGAAGCAGTATAAGCTCTATTCACGCACTATCACGATCAATTGGCCTCAGCTCTGAATTGCAGGGACATACCTTGGTTTTTTAAAAGACAATTAGTGTTGAATGGGATGGTATTTATTGTGATGCGGATACCTGCCCACCGGGACTGCGACTGAGATTCACCAAGTCATTTCACATAAGCCACCAAACAGCCATCTGAACTAATGACTTTGTGCCTTTGAGGCTGGATTTTTACTCAGGCTTGGTGGTGAAATGTGGTTTATCCTATTCCTAATCTCTCAGCCTTCCAGAAGGCCTCCAGTTTATTATTCAATAGTCTCAGACCACTGATACTGAGGAACTATAGTAGTCTGGGGAGTTAGCCCATTCTATCCTGAATCTCATAGGGAAGGGAAAATGACAGAATTTGACTCTGTGTACATGAAAAGAGGAAACCAACAAAAACAGAGCAATGAAGTCCTACACAGGAGGAGAAGTTATATCTACAGCCTCTCCCTATATACGTTTCCCCATAGCATATCCCCTGGTGCCTAGACTCATTTAATTTTGGATAGTTTAGCTTTGCCCCTAAGAGATAAATTTTTCCAGGTGATGAGTACAAACAATATTCCTCTGCCCTTCACTAAAGTCTTCCATATGAGGATCTTTAAACCTATTAGTGAATTATGCCTGATAGTCTCTCTGAAAGGTAAACCAGTATTATATCTATTTGTAGAGAAGGGGAAAATGAGGCACAGAGAAATGAAACAATTCTGTCAGGGTGGGCAGGGAGAATAAAACCCAAGGGTACTGAGTTCCAGTTCCCACCTGAACATGAGACAACTCTCCCTTAGGTATCAGAGAACAAGGATGGTCTGTTAGCATTGCTGGCGTGAAAACTTTGCTTTCCTTGGCAATATGTAGAATGACAAAGCAGCTGTTTTAGAGATTGATTACTTATTAATTTTAATGGCTTTTCCCTTCCTTCTACAGAACAAGTTCCCTGTTAGTGTTTGTGTTAGCGGAGGAGGGAAACTATTCAGAACACTGTTGTCCCTGTAGTTTGCTATGTTCTCTCACAGAGAGAAATGTATCCTGGAGCAAATTAAATTTAGCTTGGTTCTCTCAAAATATTTGAATACCTTGGTTTTCTCTCTCATGCTTTTTCACTTTGTTGCCTCTAATCCAGGATACATATTTTAGTGTAATGTCTAAGGGGTATATCATACCCTCCCACAGAAAATCCCAATGGAGATGTAGATTTACATATGAAATGCTGCAACTGGGGCAGGTCGGTGGACCCACACATGGGGCTGGGGAGAGGCACTTCAACTGCATCAATGTACCAAGATTGATGGAACTATGGGATATCTGTTGAAGGCCTGCACTTCAATGCTACATCCCAGGACACACTTGTAGCACAGCTCCCTCAGAGGCTAATCTCTCCTATCTCTGCAGAGATGGAATCCACAGAAGTTAACCCTTAGGTTGTTTCCACATGAGTATGCCGGGGGATGATGCTATGTAGACTGGCTCTCCCACATCTTCTGCCCAAAAGGATTTCTGTGCATTGGGAGTGCAGAATATGGGAGCTGAGATCTGAGAATTTTGCCCAAAGATTGTAACTACAGAGCACAAACCACAGCACAAACTTTCTTCACATTTAATTGGCTACATTTCCCACTAGGTAGGGTTATTATGTTTCAAAGAGGACACTGCCAGAGGAAGTGGGAGGAGGGGTACAGTTGCGGAGTGCTGGAGAGGCGCGTGTGTACCTGGGGGGTGCTGGAGGGGCCTCACACTTGAGGTGAGGGGGCACTGTCGCTCCCTGTCACGGTGGCAGGCACAGATATGGGATGCAGAGACAGCTATCAGTCAGCATGGCTCTCCCTCTCCCCCAGGCTAGGAGCTGGGGCCTGGGTGGGAAGGACCTGGCAGCTGTGGGGAACCAATCAGATGAGGAAGCCGGAGTGGGACCAATCGGGGCTCTTTCTGAGCTGGAATGTCTGCTCCACAAAAACCCCAGACATTGCCTCTTATTTGAAAAATCCGCTCTGACAGAGGATCACAAAAGAGGCAATGTCCAGGAAACCCTGGACCCTACCACTAGGGGACTTTCAAGATGAAAAAAATCCTCTGTTACCTCAACTCATGATGAATCATGAACCTTACAGACATGACTCTATCAAACTTCGCTTTGTTCTCTGCACATTTGTCATCTCTGGCGCTTCACTTATTTATACACAAATGAGACAGAGAGTTCCACTCTGGAGTGGAGCCAGTTTTACATTTCTGAGGGGCTTGGAAATGAGCAGGCAAAGAGCCAGCACTGAGAAAGCTACCAGGGTGGCCAAACTGACATAGAGGGAAATGGGCCAGGTCCGTCCAGGGGAGGTTAAATCATTAACTAGAGTTTATAATGAAAATGCATTTCATATACTTTGGATCCTAACTCAATGACTTCAAGGAGACAGTAGCCTGAGGAAGGACTGTAAATCACATACATATAAAGGAAGCATAATACTTTGGAAGGAAATGTCCATAAAATAATTTTTTAAAAGTAACTTACTCTAAATGTCTCGGTTTCTCCACGTTTATTCGGTCATCCTTGTTTCTGAAATGGGCTGCCTCTTTTGCTGTGTGTAGTTTTCCTCTAGCTTATTTTGTTTTTTAATTCTCTTTTACATTCACTTTCTCTCATACTTTTGTATAGCTGCCAAATTGGGCTTCTTTGCTCTTTGCCTTCCTGGCGTTCACTTTTTGCTGCAGCTTCTCATTTTTCTCTTTATTTCCTAATGACACAAAAAATCGAGACCCTGACTGCCTGTGCTCATTAAAAATCCACTTTTTGCAAGAGTTGGATGAAAAAAATGGTTTCCTAGTCAACTTCCAGTTGCCAGTTTCCCTATTTACTTCTCTCCAGATCTCTTCGCCTCACTCTATATTAGGGGTCTATACTGCTCCCCCTCACCATAATCTCTCTCCTTCTTGCATATTTCCCTTTGTCCTTCTCCTCCTCTCTCCTCTCCTTTCTTCTCTCCCTCCCTTCCTAATTCTCCAGCCAGTCCCACAGCATGGCCTAAGAAACCCTTACCCCACAAACATGTTCAGAATGAAGGATCCTCCATCTAGCCATGTTTAGAGTGAAAAACACTCTTCTCCCTCTATCCCAATCATTGGCTGGGTGGCAAAAGTCCCTCTCCATGCCACTTATGATTGTCACTTGCAACAAAAGAGACTAAAGAATGCCTATGGAAGGACACAGCCAGACTTATACAGGGGTTTTTGTTCACAGGTGGGGTCAGCTCCATTATCTGCTGCACTATGACTTTGCTGGGGCTCATAGAAGTGCTAACTGCCCAAACGAATAATCTCAAGACACTGGACTGACCTTTTTAACCAGTCTTTAAATAGCTGCCCTTCCAGTGATGTTTAAATGACTAATTGACAGATAGCTTAGAAAACCAAGATAGATACACAAGCTGCCTTTCACAGATGGCAAAATTCAGGTATGGGGCCAAATTTTCAAAATGGTTCCCTCCCTTTGACAAGTATAATTTGTATCTGCAAAACACGAGCTGGTATTTTTGCATCTGCAATTATATGGAACCCACAAATTGTACTTGACCCTCTAACTACCCTATTGCAAGTACCAGTCTGTAGTTAGACATGCAAATATGTTGCTTTGCTCCTTCAGTTCTCTTTGCAGGTGCTTCTCCTACCAGAGGGGAAGCCTGGGTTCAAACCTTTTGAAAATTTAACTCAGAGAGAGCATCAGTAACCTGCCTGCGCCCGTGCAGTGTTAGTCTATGGCAAAAGTAAGATTAGGATTCAGGACTTCCTGGCTTCAGTTTCTTGGCTTAGACCATCAGACCTTGCTGCCTCTTTCTCAAAGTCCAGATACTTCCACCTATAGGCCCTCATGTTGGTTGGTAGATTAGTTGACCTAACAGAAGATGAAAGAAATACAAAAGGGTGGTATTATGTTCTTGGTTTTTCTAGCTTCAGGCATTAATGAACACTAGCCTCACTGCAGTTATTCCAAGTCCATATTTTTACCAGTTGTTAATAACACTAGCAGTTGCCATCCCATCCTAGCTGTGATGACAGTTACTGTGCTAAGCTCCCTCTTTCTTTTAATGAATGAATGGGCACATTTGCCAGTTATGAATCTTCTTGCAAAGTCTCAGGCAGTCATGAATTTGGTAATTACAGCCCTAAAGTCCTGGTCAGTCAAGTTTCACTGAACAAACTGAGCAATGCTGCTCACGGGAAAATACTTTGCCCTCATCTTGGGATATCGATATTCATTTCTCCTCGATAAATCAGATGGCAGCCATTTTCCTGGGAGAACCTAGTGTCTGGCATATGCTTTGCCAATGGAACAGTTCAACAGATGAAGTGGTTGTGTGTGCAATAAAAGGATCAGCCAGGAGAGCAATGGAAAGGGCCGGGAGTGTGTGGGGGATGTGGGAGCAGAGACGGCAGGAATATACATACAGTATATGCCCTGCTCTGAGCAGCAACACTCTACCCCCGACCCTCTACCTCAGCAGGGTCACACAACACCACAGACATCCCTTACCAGCCTGCTGTTGGCTTCCAGTTCCCATCTCCTGAACAGGGCAGATTTGGGCTGTTTTCTGGGGAAGCATAATCCCAGGCTGAGCATTTCACTCGTGATACAGCCTTACTTTAAATATCTTCATTGTTTCCTTAGCAGAGTCAAAGTCCTGTTGTAGTGGGACATTCTGTTATAAGGGACATTCAGAAGAAACAGAAATTGAACCACCGACATATTATTTGAAAGGCAGCCATCATAATCTGTTTTACCTCTAGATATGAACGAAAAAAAATTCAACATCCCAGCTAAGTAAGCTAAATTGTCAGTGAGCTGAAGAAAATCTGTATGCAGGGCCAACCCAACACTGTGAGGATTGGCTGCTTTCCTTAGATTTAAACTGAAATCATATCAGGATATTATGCAGGGAACTGGTGTTTTTTGTGATTCCTGTTGTCGCCTAAGAGATCTTTCAGTAAGTCATTTAATTTTTGTACAACTCAGTGACCCAGACTGTAACATAGCCTCAAAGACATACATTTATTTTTCATTATTAGTGCTTGTTGACTAACTATGATCTTACTGTTTTCCCCCAATCCTTCCTTCCCTAGCATTTACCTACTACTTTGCTACTCCCTCTATGACCTCATGACTGAGATTAGATTGCAAACTTTTTGAGGCAGGGACATGTAATATGATTTGCGTTGTCCAGGTACTTAGTACACTTTTGGGTGATTTAAAATAAAATAGTAATAATAATAATATGATGAAGATGACGATGGGAAAATTATACTGATTTACAGAATATCACAGGGTTTCATTAATTAATGTTTCTACAGTGGTTTGCTTCTGGTACAAAGGGTTCTGGGGCATGTCTTGGAATTAAAGGTGCTAGGCTGTCAGTGGTTAAACTGTGAGCAATGAAGACCATATTTTTAAGCCACAGTGTTGAGCTTTTAAAGTATTTTTTCTTATGCATTGTTTGTTTTATGCCAATATTTAATTGTATTATATTTTAAAATATTAGTGCAGGACCCCATGCCCATTGGTGGGGGGAGAACAGGAGGTGCTATACAGATGGCATATATACCAGTATTTTTTTACTGAAGGAACAGGGAAAGGTAGAAAACTATGTTCTCTTTCCTGCTTTGATGGCATCTGCTAAGCAGCCACCTCTGTCACCCACCCGTAAAGATTAACCCCCCAGCTGACTGAGTATAATAACCTCAGCTTGTGTCATGGATATTTGAGCACCAGAGTCTCTTGTTCAGCAGTCTCTTCCTACTGTTTCTTTGGTCTTCATTACTTTAAATACCCACCCGGTGGTTTAAGGCTTGCAAGTGGATCTCTACCCACTGCTCCTAGGATCTGAGACCTTTTCTATAAACTGTACATACTCTGCTATATCTGGACCCTGGAACAGTGCAGTTGTGCCTTTTGTCAGGATGGTGGCATTTCCTCCTTTGTTACAGTAGTCTTTATTTTCAAATATTTTGTTTATTTCTACACTATAGACATTTCTGCACTGTGTTGATTCTTCATATCCTTTTAAGTTGCACCCTTATCCCACCTATCAAATCCATCTCCATCTGAGTGCCTTGACAGTAAACCACATAACAGGTTTCACTAAGATTAAATGGAATAGAAACAAAACAATGATGCAGTTTCAATGAGATCAGACGCATCCCTCAAAAGCCCCTGGGACTTCACAATGACTGTTCTGCTCCTCTCATCACTTTTGCCAGGGTTAGTTTCCTGCATGACATGGGGAAACAAAGAGCATGTGGGAGAAATTCTGAGCAATCACTGCCCTCTTCATTTCTGGGCAGTGGCGGCAGCAGCAGTGAGCTGACCTTATCTATCACTGATAGATGCTCCCCATAAATACATACAATGCAGGCAAGCGGCTGATATTGCAACTTCTTTGATAAAACTCCATGATTTAGTGTGTAATACAGTGGAGCTTACTGCGTACCTTTACTATAAAACTCAGGATTTACAATAGATCACATTTGTGCAACTTCACCACCAAACTCTGTGATTTATATGGGGGGACGAATTGTGGGTAAATATAAAGCATGGTCTCTGCTGGTTTGAGCTGCCTTGTTACATCTGTGATAGATATTTTGCCAGTCATCTGTGAGACTTGGGGAGCTGACTCATACAAAGCCCTCTCCCCATAAATTAATTTATTCATACAGCTGTATCCCTACTTGTCAAGAAAGGTGTGTGAAATGTTCCATTTGTACAGGCTTGTATAACAGTGGTGACAAGTGCAATACCTATAACCAACCGAGTATTCCAGAAGAGACCCTCCGATACCGTCTTTCACTAGACCCTTGTTTTTATTTTGTTCTTTTATTCATGTGGTGTTTTAGAAAACGGAAGGACTGACAGAGAAAGTATGGGCTGTGACTATGCAAGTGGCCTAGCTCTGAGGCGATACCTCATTCCTGACCTGCAACACTTGTATACCCACCAACATTCCCAATTTCTGCAGGAGGCTCCTGGTTTATTTGGATGCTATCCCATTCCAGGATTGCCTAGAAAACAACATGCGATGCAAAACAATTTTTCTCATGCTGTCATTTCTTTCTTACGATGTTTTATCATTGCCGATATGCCGTATTGTATTGCCTGACAACCTACATGGTGACCTCTCTCATGGTGCTGTTTGTTGAGATCAGTGATGCCATTATATAAGGCATCAAATGTATTCCCTTTAATAGCTTTAAAAAAAACAGGAGAAATTTTCTAGTCCTCATGCTGGCAACCATATACCCCTGTAATTCCCATCCTGAGCAGATACCTCAAACCATACCATGCTGTATTGTGATATGTCTATTAATTATTTACTGGATGAACCAGTAAACTCATTTTTCATTGTGGTCTAAGTTGGCTTAAACCCTGTTCTCTAGTAGTGAAAAGTCACTGAACTATCTCAATGCTCCCTTCCCATCCGAAGTGCCTTAGTTGGTCTATCTTTCCTTGAATGCCTTTGTCTTGGAACTCATCATCAGTATGAATTGCTGCCTTTATAGGATGCTGCTGTATGCTGCTGGATCAGCTTAAAGCAGGCCTGTGTATGCTCCCTCCTCTACTAGAATAAATAGCATGAGGTCATGTTGTTACAGCATGATCTAGCAAAGAACCATGTGTTCTTCAGGATGGACTCAGTGAGCCAGCAGGCAAATGCCCAGGTTTGTGAAGAGAACTTTTTATTACCATATTACAAGGAATTATATTTGAAATGATGTTTTCCTTTATTAAAAATCTTTTAAGCTCCTAAATTTGACAGTGTACTTTAGATACCCCATTATTTTCATCTTGTGTGGGTGGCACTGTAAATCAATCTCTCAGGTATTTCTAAGGTCTCCATTATAGAATATCTGCACATTATTCTTAAGCGTGTATCATGCTGTAAGTATCCTAAACTAAAAGATTTGCTAGTCACTTCACTGGGGAGCCTTTTTACTATGATTCCCCAAGTTTTGCTGAGGAAATCTGTGCGTGGCAGTGACAAGCTGTCCTGCAGTGGCTCAAGGGCATGAGTATCAACCTCAAGGCAGACTGTTAAGAACTAGGACACAAGCCCCAAATTGGTTGGGAGTGCTATACTTAGATATCACCAATTATCAACTCCTCATGCACTATCGCAGCCATAACATGGAGTCACAGACCGTTCCATTGGGTACTCTGATCTGTTTTGCCACCCAGGTAAGCTTACCTTTGTGATAGATGGTCTCTTACACAAAGGATCACAGCAATATTCATGTTATTCCCAGTCTCAAAGGACCAGTCACTTACCCCAGGTCAATTGCACTTTAGATCTCACACCAAGGACAACGCTTGTAGCCAATCCTATAATAAACTATCTAAAGATGTATTATATAGGAAAAGGAAATAAGAGAATCATTTACAAGGTTTAAGCGGATGAACATGCACACACAAATGACATCTAATCTTAAATTTCAAAAGGTAACAGAAGCTTCTATAATAAGCAATCTCTATATGTCCTTGCTTATGCCTAGGGTGACCAGATAGCAAGTGTGTAAAATCGGAACGGGGGTGGGGAGTAATTGGCACCTATAGAAGAAAAAGCCCCAAATATCAGGACTGTCCCTATAAAATCGGGACATCTGGTCACCCTACTTATGCCTAGAAAACCTTGCCCTTCCAGAGTCCAAGCAGCATAGAGATGCAATTCCTTCTTGTTAGGGGTTTTTATTCCCTTCCCCCTGTGTGCTTTGAGCTGCCAACTCAGCTGATGTGAGTGATTCACTTGCTTGACTTGTTTTCATGGTGGGGAGGGAAGAGTAATCAACAAAGTCTTTTGCCCTCTTTAATGTTCCACAATACTTTGTCTGGTGTTGATGGGTCTTCCCTGTTGGACAGGACGTAACACCATCTGTTGGAGACCGCATTTCACACAGCCAATGTCTCTCTCCTGTCTGGTGATTTACACAGTTACAGAGGCTTACAATATAAATGCTCAAATATTATCACATAACATGAGATACACATGTTGCAAATGAGATGAATGCAATCGTTTAATAAAGACTGAACCCTAAACACATTTTTATAATGCTAATACCTATTTTAACAATACTAACACACAGGTGAGCCAGACTGATTCCAGAGACACATTTGTCAGTGTTCAGTTGAGACATGGGTACAGTGGCATGAGCTGGCACCTGGTCTGCTAGCCTCACAGACAGCTGTATTAATGGGACGACTAAGCAGCCCGTTTGGGATAACTTTGGTTTAGAATGCTCCTGTTCAGTGTTTGATGCCTTCTTTTCATTCTTTGATGTTTCCACAGCTTCTCATTGCTCAAATATTCAACTTTAAAAACTCTTAGCAATTTAACACAGCACCCCAATGCATTTATAACTAGGGGATAATTAAATGAACCAGGCACACAACACTGATTTGCTAAGGATATTCCCTGTGAAAAATGTTTGAAAAGCAAAAGATAAACTCCTGCTGGAATACTCAAAGCAGCAGCTACAAAATACCATATGGGGATTGTGATGTTGAATATATCAGAGAAATCAAGAAAAAATGTATCTCAGAATAAGTCAACATACGGCATGAATCAGCAAGGCTCAGGCAGTTCCCAGCTAGGGCTGTGTGCTTCCTACACAGGTCACAGAATAAATCTTAATGCCAGGAAAAAACAAATATATGGAAGATCAAAGTTTGCATGTGTGCTAAAAGCAACTCAACACGTGGCCACAACAAGTAATCCATGAAACACAATGAACAGCCCACTACAGTCCAGACTGATGCCTCTGTTCCCCAACTGAAACCACAGGAGCACAGTCACCTCAATTCCTCAGACTGCAACCAAGTTTTATGACCACTAATAATTGCAGTTAAGCATGCTAATAAAATGGTCAGCAGAGCTCATGCTTCATGGCATCAATTGATCCCTTGAGGAGGTAAAAGAGGCATTTCTGCTTATTTAATATTTTTATACTATGCCCATCACCATGATATCTATATATCTTAAGCTATATTTAAGTGTAAACACAGATCTCTCTTTGCTCCCCCTATTCTGTAGGGGATTGCCCCTGACATCCCTCCCGCTCATTGGCAGTACTGGAGAATAGGCCAGGTACGTTACAGGAATCTTGCAGGTTCCAGAGTAGCAGCCGTGTTAGTCTGTATTCGCAAAAAGAAAAGGAGTACTTGTGGCACCTTAGAGACTAACAAATTTATTTGAGCATAAGCTTTCGTGAGCTACAGCTCACTTCATCGGATGCATTCAGTGGAAAATACAGTGGGGAGATTTATATACATAGAGAACATGAAACAATGGGTGTTTCTATACACATTGTAACGAGAGCGATCACTTAAGGTGAGATATTACCAGCAGGAGAGCGGGGCGGGGGGGACCTTTTGTAGTGATAATCAAGGTGGGCCATTTCCAGCAGTTGACAAGAACGTCTGAGGAACGGTGGGGGGTGGAATAAATATGGGGAAATAGTTTTACTTTGTGTAATGACCCATCCACTCCCAGTCTCTATTCAAGCCTAAGTTAATTGTATCCAGTTTGCAAATTAATTCCAATTCAGCAGTCTCTCACTGGAGTCTGTTTCTGAAGTATTTTTGTTGAAGAATTGCAACTTTTAGGTCTGTAATCGAGTGACCAAAGAGACTGACGTGTTCTCCAACTGGTTTTTGAATGTTATAATTCTTGATGTCTGATTTGTGTCCATTTATTCTTTTACGTAGAGACTGTCCAGTTTGGCCAATGTACATGGCAGAGGGGCATTGCTGGCACATATCACATTGGTAGATGTGCAGCTCAAAGAGCCTCTAATAGTGTGGCTGATGTGATTAGGCCCTATGATGGTGTCCCCTGAATAGATATGTGGACACAGTTGGCAACGGGCTTTGTTGCAAGGATGCGTTCCTGGGTTAGTGGTTCTGTTGTGTGGTTGCTGGTGAGTATTTGCTTCAGGTTGGGGGGCTGTCTGTAAGCAAGGACTGGCCTGTCTCCCAAGATCTGTGAGAGTGGTGGGTCGTCCTTCAGGATAGGTTGTAGATCCTTGATGATGTGTTGGAGAGGTTTTAGTTGGGGGCTGAAGGTGATGGCTAGTGGCGTTCTGTTATTTTCTTTGTTGTGCCTGTCCTGTAGTAGGTGACTTCTGGGTACTCTTCTGGCTCTCTCAATCTGTTTCTTCACTTCAGCAGGTGGGTATTATAGTTGTAAGAATGCTTGATAGAGATCTTGTAGGTGTTTGTCTCTGTCTGAGGGGTTGGAGCAAATGCGGTTGTATCGTAGAGCTTGGCTGTGGACAATGGATCATGTGGTGTGGTCTGGATGAAAGCTGGATCTTGCACTTTCCTCTGAAGCATCAGGCATTGGTCATTGCCAGAGACAAGATACCAGACTGGTTAGACCAATGGACTGATGTGGTTGGGAAAATCTTATGCTCCTATGAGGCAGCAACTCTGCTCTGTTCTTTCTGGATGCAGTTCTGTAAGTTTATGAACTCGCACCATTTGCTCTGTGATTTGCACCAACCTATCTAACTTACTTCGACCTTAGTCCTTCCTGAGCAAGTGACACATTGGGCAGTCCATTTTTTCCATTTATGATGATCATTTGCTAGTTGTGGTAATTCTTTCTAAGTGATGCTAGCACATTCAATACCCTCTCTCACTGTCTTCTGCCAGTTTTTTCTTGGCCTTCCTCACTTTCAATATGTGCTTAGCATGTCCTCCCATGTTCCATACAAGGTATGTGTCCCAACTACCTGAGCCTTCTTTCTTTGATGATACTTTCTAACATGTTCTGCTCTGTCAACTTCCTTACTCTCACATTTTGTCTTTTCATTAACTGCATAATATCTTCCTCAGGATCTGTGATGGGCAGCCTTCAAATCAATTTGTTAGCCACCGTCATCGGCCAGGTGTTACCTCCAAACAGTAGTGTGCTCACTACAGTCACATGACTGTTAGTTTGGTATGCAGACCGATGTTTGACCAGACGTTGTTCATCCTTCCAGAAGTGGTGTTTGCTTTCCCTAATCTTACATGAATATCTTCAGATGTCATCACACTCCCCACATAGCAGAACTTCTTCTACCTGTTTGAGTTTTTTTCTATCCAGGTATGCCTTTGCACCTTCATAATTTTGGTTTTCTCTGCATTTACTCTCAATCCAATTTTTGCTGCTTCCTGTTCTACCTCTGATGTATCTGATCAACATACCAAGGTGTTTATATGATGGAAGAAGATGTGCAGTAAGATTGGATATAGGCCTGGGTAAGTGGTTCGAAACGGTGACTGGAGTTAGACAAGGGTGTGTATTATCATCAATTACTCTTTGCATTTGCAATAGACTGGGTGATAAAGCAGGCAACAACAGCTTCGTGGATGGTGTAAAATGAGTTAGTGGAGACAAGCTACACAACCTTGACTTTGCAATGACATTGCTTTACCTGCCTATCACTCAGAGAAAATGAATTGGCACTATCCAAGGCAACTCTCCCTCCTCCCCCTGCCAGCAGCTCTGACAGAAGCCCCTGGAAAAATAACCATTAAGCAAACATCTGTGCCTTTCCTTATCAATCATCATCTCAACAGCGCCAATAGTGAGGGCTGACATAAAGGATCTGCCAATTTTACCAGAACCCAAACTTGGAGATGGCAGAGATTAGCGGAAACTCTGACACAAGAGTAATTAAGACCTAGAGATGCACCAAACTGTGTGAAGCAGCAAATTGCAGCACTCCTAAATGCATTATGTGCACCCTGGTACAATATATGTCAATTTTTACAATAAGACTCTCCCTTGAGAAGTTGCTGTAGGATTAGTATTGTCATCTGTCTAGTGTCATCTGTCTGATCATTTTGGCAGATGACAATACTAAGTGAGCTAAAAACCTAAATATTTTAGCTTTCATGATAAAAAAATCCATTACACAAAGGATTTCTTTTTGTTAACAGTGTCTGTGCTGCACTTAAGTCACGTGCCTGTGGAAGAGAAGGGGAAAGAAAGTAGGGACATGGTTGAGCAGGAGACAGGTGAATAAAATTATTCCCCTTGGGAAAACTAGCTAACATTACATGACCTGCCTGTCAGCCTCAAGTCAGAATCACTCAAGAAACATGGGCAATTTAATTTGCACGCAAAGAAAGAAAATTATGGTGAAGGCTGCTGTTCTAGGCTCCCAGAAGTAGAATTCATATGGGGACTGTTGTCTAATGTCTATATAGCGTTTTCTGAGGGACAGAACTCATCAGTAGTAACTTTGCCATAAGATGGAGATGCCACTTAAATTATGGATCTCCCCAAACTCTATCAACGGGAGGCTAAACTGGAAACTTGCTAGGCTTCAGGCGGCTGCTCAGAGTTGGCAAAGTACAACCAGATTGCCGCTACCTCACCTTTCACATGGAGATGGGACCTGTGGGGAATACAAAGCCCAGCATGGAATGTGGGCTCCACATGGCTCCACACAGCAATGAGTGCTGGCACCTGCTGTCTCCAAAATCTTCATTAAAAATGAGTGTTGACATGACCCGAATTTTGCTGCAGGCTGAAGTTTGGTCACATCTGACTGAGACAACAATCTATAATCCAAGATGAACTTGAAAAAAATTTGGACAGTTTGTGCTGGATGCTCAGACAAGAATTTCAAACTGAACAGAACCATCATATCACTTGAGATTTGCTCATCGCTAGTGAGAACAAGCTTATTAAACACAGATCAGTGCAGGGATGCTTGTGTTTCATCAGCTCCTTTCAGCCTTAACTCCCTAACTCAATAAAAGGCCTTTACAACCATCACTAGAGTGTCATTCTGATTATGTATCATGCCAACCTAATCTAAAATGACCAGCCAAGCTCCCTTACAACTCTTCCACATGCAATGAGCTTGGATTCGCAGAAGCTCACAAGACTAAGGGATCATTCTCTGAAGGATGGCAGAGGGTCTTTTCCTCACCATCCCACCTTCTAACAGCCAAGATAAAATAGTTTGTGCCTGTTGGCATAGCTGTTCCCCTGTGATAAGCTACCACAGGGGAGTCATTTTCAAAGTAAATAAGTTAGAAAAGGAAAAAGAAAATATCCTGGCATACAAGTGAACATGAAGCAGGTGTTTATGTGACAGAGGTTGCCAGTATTAATACAGGCATGAATGGAACAGCAATCTCTCTCTGTGAGAAGAGGATTTAATCACTCCAGCCATGTGCAGGGAACCACAACTGCTGGCCCATCATCATCAATGAAACAGATTATTTGTGAACTCAATGTAAAGAGATAAAATTCTTGAACATTAACAGTCAGTCAAACCTCATCTCCACAAATGCCTGAAGAGCACTGGATTTCTTGCAGTGAGTCACAGGGTCTGGGATAGGTCTGAACAGATAAGGAAAAGGTAGTGGGGAATTAGTATTTTAGAGTCTAGGCTCATTTGTTTATGCTTGGGCCATTGCTTCCAAGACCACAAGAGTTGAGGGAATGATGTGCTCACAGATTGGTTTAATTTTGGGGCATTAGCACCACCAGAGTGTAACAGCCACAAAAATCTTCTCTAGCTACCTTTTAAAAAGCTGACCTTCAAGCCTGTATTTAGTCTACTCCATCCTGTTACTTCTGGTGGCCTCCAGTCACAGGGGGATGGGGATGTCTGGGATCAGAGAACAGTACTTCTACTGATGGGAAGTCCTTAGGATGAGGGTTACCATAGCATCCAGAAGAGGACATTTTCCATCCTGTCCAGCTTTCAGTAATACCACTATCCATGGGAGAAAGCTTTTAAGTATGTATAAGCCCCTGAAGAACTGTAAGGACACAATGACAGCAGAAGCTGTGATTTTATGGGGGTTTCCTTCTACCCACACCACTGTGTTCTTCACAATCATCTGAAAAGCACATTTCTTCTAACTGGCTGAGTTGCAGAGACATCACTTCCTTGTATAGAGCGAGCAAGCCAATGCCACAGCATCCTCTCAGTGGATTTCATCTGGAGAAAACTTATGTACCAGCAACAAAAGTATTCATTTCCATTTTCATATTATTTACTTCCAAGTCTACCTAGGGCTATTATTTAATACTGATACCAATAAGCAGGGAAATACAAGTAAGACCATAGTCTAACTTGGACATTTGTGACAGACTCCTATTGATTCCTTACATGGAACCAGGCTAGAATGTGGCCCAATCTCCTTAACATAGTTTTTCCTTTATATTAATAGACTGTTATCAGGAAACATTTACTAAAGGTGAGATATGTTAGGATGTGAAAGTGTCTCCTAAAGGAAGAGGTGTAAGCTCCATTATGTTAGCCATTTCAAACTGTGTGGGGCAAGGCAATGAAAGAAACAATCCTGCACTAGTTCCTCAGGACAGGAGACTAGAAGAGCTGATAGGTCTCTAACTAGTAAAAACAGTTTTCTCCCAGCAGTCTATAATAGAACAATTTTTGTGCAGTATTCCAAAAAAGAGTATTCTGCTAAGAAAAACACAGGCCAGAGGTGCATCTATTTGTGCTATATTACAATTACTTATGGACAGTCTAATATATTTAGATTATGAAGTGGTTAGAAAACAAGACATCTTCCAGTTCCTGACACTGACATGAATTATGTTAATGCATCTCAATGATGCATTGATAGTTTACAGCCTCATTAAACTGAATGGACTTATAAAGCTTCTTAGAGCCTCAGTCTTGCCCTGGGTAGCTTCCCATTCCTCTGTCTGCTAGTTAGGTTCTTATAGAGCACGCATCACTATGGTATGTGCACCTTCTGCTTGCACGCACGCACTCTCACAGACATTGTCTCATGAAATCAGGATGTCTGCTCAGCTGGAAACTTCAGAATGCAGCCTGGGCTCTGCCTTATGTGAAGTACCCAGAACTGGGTGTCTGGGATTACGTGATGATGAAAGACATTTACTTCTATATAGTTGCTTTAGTCCAGTGATGCTGCCATCCTCAACAAAGTTTATAATTTATAAACAACAGGCCAGATATTCAAAGTTCACAGTTGTAGGAATCATCTACGTAATTTAGAAGTCCAAATACCAAAACCACACTCACAACAGACCATATGTGTGTACACCTGATTTGCTCTTGCCCACTTGTGCATGCCAGGTCTGAACAAATGTATGTGTGCACCTGCATATGCTTCACCTTGAAACTTGGCTCTAGACATACAAAGGAATAATTTTTCCCACCACCAAAATGCAGCTACCTCTTCACTGAAAGTGGCCACTGTTTACCAGTTTACAGAAGTACAGCATTCACCTGCACTTCCTCAATGTTGCTTTACACTGCTAAACAGATTCAGTCCTAGGGATAGCTGTATTTCAGTGTTAAGTCAAGCAGCCCCATACGATTTGCCTACCTCACCAAGGTCTTCTGAAGTTTAATATTCAGAGAGCACTTTGAGACTGAAAGGCACTACAGATGTGCAAGGTTCTGTTAATACTTCAGTCAAAGCTTTGATCTGTGTACTGTTGCTGTGCAGGAGTTGTTTCTGCAGGCCAGGAAGAAACCCATGCAGTAGTCAGACATCTTGTGGCTGGTGGAACAGAGAATCTGTGTATTTCTTCTGTTTCTCCCTGAATGTCTCAGTAAAACAAGTAGAAATCAAAAGAAACAAAGAAAAATCTTCTCTGCAGGTTGATACTGTAGTTAATTCTGTATCTGCTAGACATAGGCAACTGCCCAGTGATTGCTTTTCACCCAGAGATATTCCTGTGGTGTGCCTGCTGTTTGTTAAAGGCCCCCTAGGACTCTGCCTCTCTCTATGTCCATGGCACTCTATTGCTGACTTTTAGAAAGTCATGGGGAAGATGGACACGTTTTCTTTTCTGGGAGCACTGTATATTGGGGGGAGGAGAGGGACTCAGGAAAATAGGAGACAGGCTAAGATCTTTATATGGATGGTTTCTTGATCCTGCCTTGAGCTGTGATGCAGCCATAGCCCCTGTTATTGCTCTCCTGAAAGATATTAATTTCTTTAGTACAGCCTACAGGGGTACTTAATCGGCAACTAATAGAGGGTGAGCTACAAAATGAATTTGAAACCAAAAATGTTCCCTGTTTATGTGAATTTTGTTCTATATTGTGAAGGTAAAATTATGTTTCCAACAAGATCTGTACCATTTAGCCTTTCCAAATGGGATTCAAAGGACCTGTCATGATGTTGTTACAAGCTTAAACCACCACTGATTAAAAGAGGTGAGTCTGTCCTTTAGAATTACAATCAAACTTTGGAAGAAGGCTCCAGGCTAGAGTTTCAAAGCTGACCTCTCCACTGTGCTGTCATTTGATAACTTAGCTGCATTTCCCCTGTATTTTCTGTTTGGATCCCTACCAGTAGATGGTGAGACTACTAGAGCAAGCTGGGATCTTCCCAGAGCAGTGAGAAATTAAGTACATTCTCCTCAGCACTGTCCTTCTTTAGGTTTCTTCCTCCTTTCATACTGAAGGATATTTTTGGTACTCTGTCTGCTAATACTCATGTATGCGATACTTGCGATGGGCAGCATTACATTGTATGAGCTGGGTGAAACCTTGTTATGAGTTGCATTAAAACGTTGTTGAGATTGATGGGTGTGAACACAGACTTCAACAAACATAACTGTAAGGATTAATTAATCAAAATCCCCCACCCAAGTCAAGAATGCTGGCTGAAAAGAAGTATGGGCCTGTAAGTTAAGAATCTACTCCTTTTGCTGTTGGTTTCTGCTGCATTTGGAGAAGCAAGACTTCGTACATTCCTTATAAATAAACAAGACTGCACCAAAGAAAATACCAGACTCCATCATCAATTTCTACTCCCAACTGGAACATAAGTGATGTTGGTGGAGCCCTGGTTGTGTGCAGATTTTGGGAGAGTAACATCACTTATCTTTTCCCCCTCAGTCTGAGCCCTGCACTATCTAGGCAACAGGGTTTGCACATTTGTGTACAAGAAGAGAAGATAAAAAACTAGCAAAGCACACCACAACCAGTAAAACTCTTGAGTTCTCCATACACAGAGAGCCACCACTGACATAAGATACATGGAATTAAACACTGATGCTAGAGCATTAGTTGCTATCAGACAAAGGGCACTTTGAAATCCATTCAAAGCACACAAACCAGAATTTTTATATCTGGGGTTGCTAAAGTTAGGCATTTAAAGCCCTGTTTAGGGCTGCAGATTAAACTGGCCTGATTTTCTGAAGTTCTGAACACCCAACAATTTTTACAGTGGTCCAGGATAACTGTCACCTCTGAAAACGCAAACCATTTTTATTTAGGTCCAACATTTAGGTACCCATATTTGAAAATGTTCTCTCTCTCTCTCTCTTTTTTTTTTTGGTAAAATATAGAATATTCTTTTGTAAAATATAGAACATAATCTCAATTTCTTCTGCATTGTTCTCACACATTTTCCCTCCAGAGACAACAACGGTATGTTCTGGCAATAAAAGCAAAAGTGCACTGAGACTGTGTACTACAGCTATTGAACTCAACATTCCCATTGGCTTCAGAGATTCACACTTTGATAACAGAATACTTGTATTTTGTGTTATATGCCAAAACGGGCCTTGCCATTAATTTGGAATTCTGCCCAACTCTGCCCGACTATCTCCATTCACAGAAGCAACATGTAACAGCACCAGATTCTATTTGTCAAAACTGGTCATTATTTTCAAGAAAACTCCAGACGAGAGATTAAGCACAAAAGATCACTTTATTCCTAAAATCACATCCATATCACCTTGTAGGGGTGCACTTCTAGTTTTCAACACTGTAAATATATATCTTTTTTTCTTGTTTAACATATATATTTTAAAGGAAACAAACTAAGAAATAAATACAAAGCATAACAGTTTCAACTTTACATTTGCTTTGAGCATTGTCTGGTCTGGCATTCACTCTGAGGAGTTTTGCTCCTCTTTGAAACACTTAAAAAAAAAAAAAGAAAGAAAGAAAAAAGAAAGAAAGAAAGAAATCCAGAGCTAGCTCTCCAAAATCCTCAGGTAATCAGCTTTTTCATCCTCTTTCAATACAAAACATTCTGGAGCATGCTTGGATTGTCTTATATCAGTTTTACAATTCTAAAATCCTTCATTACTAATACACATGCTTTCTGGGAGACAACGTACAAGGATGTAAATGTTCACAGAAAATTCCAGGTTACAAAATGTTTGTTTGGTAATGTACATGTCCACTGGTGAAGAGTTCCCAAAGCAGCAAGGAAATCAGTACTAAAGAAGTTTGCTGCTTTGATCGATGCGAAACTTACAAGACCAGACAATTCCCAAAGTTATTGATTGCATAACTGCAGGACAATCTGGGACTGGGGCTCTACATCAAATCTAATTAGTCAAAATGGTTAGCAATGCACATAAACTGCAGTATAAAATATGCCACCAAGGTCATCAAAGCATGCTGTGGATGGAATTATTCTTACATGATCGGCACAGCTCACCACAATTGCACAGCTCTTTCTCACAGCCAGGCATCAAGGACTGATACAGCAATTTTTATAAGGGTTTTACAGTTAAAGATGGGCTACAATAGTCAATTGCAGAAAATGTCATGTTCCTTCAAACACAGAGAGGAGATTGGATATGGCAAGCGTTTTGCTAAAGGTTCCACTTGGAATGAGGGACAAGTATGGGACTGAATGGGTGTGGCTCTGAGCTCATCCAGTAAGTACCTCTTTCTGGGGGGCAGTATTCCCAAAAATGAAATCACCGCGTGTTAGGCTGGTATAACTACATCTATATGGGCATCTTAAGAGCACCCAACAGCTCCATCACAGAGCAAGTATTTTAGCATCAGCGCATCTCTGTTCACAACAGGGTGTGAGGTAGTTTAGAACCAAGCTATGGAAGCCTATTCTCAAGAAACCTGGTAAAGGGGGAAAGATGGCAAAGGACGGTTAATGCACAAAACCACCATTATATAGCACAACTGGCAGTCTCTGCTGGGGAGGAATGGGACCAGGGAGTCTGCTGCAGGTCAGGAATGAGGACCATTGACAGATGAGTGGAGAAATTCATAACAGGCCCCACATGCATTAAGCCTGGCCCTAACATTTCTTTCATGAGCTTTGAACCAAGGGCATTAAAATTTACTCCACAAAGAAAACCCAACTATTAAAAAAATTATAATAATAAAGTCAATATAGGAGAGGAACCCAAAATATTACAAGAACCTCGTGTCTCAAGATTCTCAGAGTAAGTTAGTAGAAATTGGGCCCTAAATGAATAGATTAGCTGTATGGGATGTTTGAATCTAAAGATAATTATCTACTTTGTATTTGTTGCTCTGGCAAGACATGCTCAATGGATACTTTCTTTTGCCAGTGCAGCTGACTGAAAATATTCTCACAATACAATAAATGTATCAGTGTATTGTACTGGTGAATTCCAGGAGTGGAGAAATGATGGTAACGGTGCATGATGTAAACTACACAATCCCACACAAAGCCTGATCCTGCACCCCTTGAAGTCAATGGCAATCCCCTCATTGACTTCAGTGGTGAATGATCAGAGCCACAACGCATGCAGACTGTGAAAGCGGGTGCTTCCCTGGTGCCTGGATAGATTGGCTTAAACTTTGCACCTTAATAATTCTCAGCTTTCTACTACTTACAATGAAAGTTTGGATTCTAATGAATTGGGACTTATATACATTACTCAGGTATGGGGCAGAGAGGTGAACAGCTAAGTCCCTTTAGTTCATCATCATTCAGAAAAATATATGTTAGGTGCAGAAAGGAGAAAAAAAACAGGAGCAGTGAGTAGAGACAAAAAAAGAGGAGCTGGTAGGCCTGGGGCATCCCTGTTGAACCCTTCCCCTAGAAACTATTTCTGCATTGTTCCTTACAGTCTATTCTCCATGGCTTTATGTTCACTTTTGTTATAATCCTTTCCATAACAAAATCTAGATTATAAAATTCTTTAAATTAAAAGAAAAAAATATGAACGAGAGTCTAAGTAAAAATAAGACTCAAATGAATTTCAGGATTCTGGTGACATGGATTTATGAAACATCTACATATACTTTCTAAGTTATATGTATGCATATATGTGCATGTTTGCAACTACACGACAATCTCATCATCAGATGGCTCATTATGAGAGCACTCGCTAATATAAGATTGGTATACCTCGACTCTTAACCATGTTAAACCCCATAGTCTTGTTATATAATCTCTCTTCATATCATTTAAAATATTTACTTCCTAATGCCTGTAAATTGCATTTCATCTGTACAACAGTCCCAAATTAGGAAATGTTAATAAAGTCTTTGTTATAAAATGAGTACAAGTGGACAAACACAAATGTCAAAGCAGAATCTTATCAACCCTCTGTATCAGATTAAGAAGTTTTGGATTTCCCAGTCCTCCTACCAGCATTTAGCTTTAATCTGTTACTTGAAGCTCCCTTTGCACCCTAGGCTGCATCTCTGCCCACTTTTAATAATAATCCTATTTTTTCCAGGTCACATCTATATTTTCCTCTTGCACCACATAGTCCTGAAAGGTAGAAAGCAGAAAGAACCTGCTTCAGGTCCTTAGTAATGAAGCCATTTGTGATTCCTTTGAAAGTGTAGTTTCTGCATGTGTCAAATTCCTATGAGAAATTCCTGTGAAGAATTTAGCAGCTGAATTAAACAAAAAGCAATAAACATATGTAGAAGGTGCCAGACAACAGTTCTAGCGGCTGACTGTACTTCCAGGGAAGTACAATATCTAAATGTTTTCATAAAAGGAGAATATTAATTGAAGGGGAACTCTTTATACCATCTATCTATACACATAAAGGTATGTACATGCTAGGTATTTATCATAAATCACCTGCATCACACAGAGACTACAGGTATTTGTATAGTCTCAAAACATTACCAAGAAAAAGAACTACTGTATTTCCTTGTAGGTGTGTAAGTTTACTAGTGTTTGTTTAGAGAGACGCTTCAATAATTGTTATTGAGTTAGATTACATGGTGCACGGTCTCAAGGTGTAGGCACTGGTCTGAATAAGTACAATACAACCCTGCTTATCCAAAGGTTTCAGGAGACATTTGACACCTTCAGATAAACAGCATTTTGTTTGATAGGATATTTAAGTCAGTTCTGTATATGCCCCAGAACCCTCACACGAACATACCATAGAGTGTTGCTGATGTTTCTGCCAGCTTTCATGACTCACCAGACAGCACTGAAAATCCTGGGAAACAAGCTTACCTTCTGTTAACTGGGGTTTGATTCATTGGGATTGCACACAAATAATGCATGGGCTGAGGTGATCAATAAGGAAATAGTTCTAGTGAAAGTTCTGGGGATACATTGTTAGTTTTTATATTGCACCAACAATGCAGTCCCACAGCACTTCCATTGCCTCTACTACAGCTCAGGGCCTGTAGTAACAGTGGGGGGCTCCTGTTTACTCCCTATATGAGGATTTTAGTGGTTTACCTGATGGAGTCTGAACTGCAATTCCCAGCACACTTATGTAAGGGATACAGCTCAATGCTCTGAAAAAAGTTATACTTATCATTCTATTAGACTGGGGGTGAGGAGGTGGGCGAAGAGATAATTCTCTGATTTCGCTAATAATGACTTATGCCAGCAGGGTATTATTACTCTGAGTAAGGTTTGTTATTCAGTTACTGCCACCATTCATATATGTTACAGTAATAAAATGCATGAGTAACTAAACATAAGTGATGTGTAACTCAACTTCCATCAGCTGTAAATTGTAGCCATCCTATGGGAAAATGGCAGGAATTTTCAGTTTCCCCCCATGAGAATCCCATATATCACAGTTGTCATCTTGGATTCCCTTTGTCTAAGATAAGCTACATGGCAATTTCAAAAGTTTAAACTGCTACTGAAGCATTTTAAATCTAAAACAAAGGACCCAATTTTGCCGTAATATGTGGGCACAATTCCTACTCATATCATCAAAGCTTTCTAATGAGTGCTTGTGGATTTCCAACTGACACTCACAAAAATCACGTGTAGGAGAGCTGGCTAAAGTACAGCCTGCACACTTCCACAAACACCCTAATTTTTAATATGGACGTTCACTCCAGGGAGACAACAGGTCACAGCATACAAGGGAGTCAAGTGGGACCTGTAGTGTCTACGGACTGCACTATTGTCCTGAAGATGGATATATGCAATTTGCTCTATTTTATGTGTGTTACTTACAGCCAAATTACAAACATCCCTCAACTGGGAACAACATGAACACCCCGGACTTGAATGTCCACTGTTTCACACCTTGTGTACATCACTTTTAAGTGACCATAAAAAGGGTGTAATATGCTACCAAATTACAATAGTAGCATTTTATACCCAGTTGCACAGGTGCAAGGCCTCATCTAGACCAGAGTACCTGATTCTGTTGTAACTCAAGTTCATCAATTTACCTATTAGCCTAAGTTCACTAACAAAACTTTAAATGCTTGTCTAGCTGCCCCAAGCTTTGGAATACACTGAGAGATCGGGACCAGAAATAAGCATTTGTATCTTAGAACACAGGTTTTTGGAGCATCTAGATTAACTTTTACAACTGTCTAGGCAAGGTGGGTGAGGTAATATCTTTTACTGGACCAGCTTCTGTGGTGAAAGAGACAAGCTTTTGAGCTACACAGAGCTCTTCTTCAGGTAGAGCTCTGTGTAGCTCAAAAACTTGTCTCTTTCACCAACAGAAGTTGGTCCACTAAAAGATATTACCTCACTCATCTTCTCTCTCTAATGTCCCAGGACTACCATGGCTACACCACCACTGCACTTTACAATTCTATTAGTTAATTCAAATTAGCAGGCAATCAATTAACTTACAAGATCAAGACTGTAGCTTAAATAAATCATTAATAGATACACAATTGGGAAGCAGTGGGTAATCAGGCCCTAGACTCTGGAACCTGTAAATTAATATTTCCAAAATATGTCCTTGCACCATGGCAGCTAATTTGACTTTATGCATGCAGAAGATTGTTGTTTTTAACTGGCTTTGATGTTTCCTAATGGCTACAACCATCACTACTATAACTTCCTAAAAACGTATTCCAAACTCACCCCAATGGTATCTGAGCACCTTGCAAAACTTATATAAAGACAACAAATACTTCCTAAAAGGAAAATAATTACAAAATTCCCATTTGCCAGAAAAGTTCAAAAACTGAGTTAGTCTAGTCTCTGATTCCATATTTTATATTCTTGGGTGGGCATCGCATACATTTTGGTCCAACAGAACTAGTAGCTCTATCTAACAATGCAATAATAAACTCTAGTAACTTTACCTTCTAGTCTCTGCACTGACTCTGGCTATGCATAATATTGTTAAATGATCTATAGATATTAAAACTTCATATTTTGTCAATTGAAGAAACCCAGAAAAATCGGTTTCATTTACCTACAGTATTGAATTACCAACATCATGACTAAGGCCCTACTTATATTGCAGACATTGGGGATTCTGCAATATAAGGTTTCCACTGCAATTTTGTCAGTTTGGCAGCTGACAGCAGGAGTCTATCCATGCGCGGGGCTGACAGCGGAACCCGTCCATCAGATGGGCGCTGACAGTGGGAGCCCTGGCCCTCAGCCCCGTGCACGGCTGACAGCAGGAGCCCCGTCCATCAGCCAGGTGGCTGACACTGGGAGCTTCCACTGTCAATCCCATGCACGGCTGACAGAGGGAGCGCATTTTCCAAATTACTGCAAATAATATAGGCCCATTATTACTTTTCCGCAATTTCCCATGTCTTGTCCGCGACTCAACCGCAATTATATGACAATCATCCCACAATTCAAGTAGCACCTTAATCATGACCTTTCACCTTCTTCCTCTATCAGAAGAGCCTACCAACTTGTCAAAGCAGATACAATACAGAAAATTCTCTAATTTAATGTTATAATAATAAAAATACATTAAGGTGAAGATACATTAACTGCATTAAAATTTTCCACAGCACTAATAAGCACTGAACTCCAGTGGGAGTTGTAGTCAGGACAAACATGCAGAATTGATTTCTAAAGAAAGAGAAATAAATGGAGCTCCAGAGGAAGCAAACTGCACTGAAGCACCAAGTTTCCTCTACATGAAAAAGGCTAATTTCACCTCTGTGCTAAACGTCTCACATCAGCCTTGGATTCACTTGTTTTGTTACAGTTCAAACTGAACATGTTACTTTTGCAGAAGATAACGTAAAAATAAAAAGTACACACTGCAAATTCCTGGAAGAAAACAAATTTAATTTTCTTTGCTTTTTACCACATTGCTTCATTGTCAAAAGGAACTTCTTAAATGAAGGCTCATGAAATGGGAAACTGTGCCTCTGCATTATCAAATGTCCCTCCATGGAAAAATAAAAATACTTGCTTCTTTCAGTGGTAGTTTCCTTTGCTAGAGAAAGACAAAATTATATTTTTGTTGCTTTTTAAATTAAAGAAAGTCTAAACTGATCTTTCAGGAGCTTGTTTGTAGGGTTGTTTGACAATGGTTTGGAAAACAGAGCCGAGCAATTTTTGCTCAATTCAAAAACTCATTTTCCCAGAGAAATCAGTTTTAAAATACGGCCTGCTCTTGCTGAAAATATAGTTTGGTTTGGTGCCAGACGTTTCTGGGAATAAAAGTGTTTTTAATGTATTTGGAAGAAAGAGACACTTAATTAAAAAAGGAAACTTTAAAGGTAACTCTGCTGAGCACCACATGAGCTTGATGCTAGTCTAAACTGAAGCTAGCATTGGGAGAAAACAGAGGAAATGAAAAAGAATAGGGAAAAACTGAGGGTGGAGTTTATCGTTTTTAATGTCAAAGTCAATTTAAGTGCTAAATAGAAACAATGTCTCTAGAGTGAGAATATAAACAAATGCTATTAGCATAGAGATCTAACAACAAAACTCCTACAGTCTGACAGGAGACAAGAGAACATCTGGTCAGTCCTGTTCTATCTCAGTCACAGATAAAATATACATGTATGCTATATAGTTCAGAGTACCTGTATATATCCCATCATCCTGAAGGGACACACTTTTTAATGGTACATCTAAGCAGCTCAACTATGCTTTTAGTTCTTTCCATCAAGAAACAAGCTAAAAACTCAGAGCAGGGTTGACAAAAATCATACATGAATACCAGAATTCAATTAAGCAGCAATCCCACAATGAAGAAAATCTATAAAAGAACTGGAAAAAGCTGAGACTTTATACCATTATACCATATACATTTATACCAAAATATAAATTAATCCTCCTGCCTCACCACTGGCACATTATATTGGAAGAGAATGTTCATGGCAGAAGAGCATACCAGGCAATAAATAGATTTTGTGGGTTTTTAAAGACTGAGCAAAAATGAGATGCTCAAAACATACAACTCCAAAACCACCAACAATACTCGTTATACAAGACTAAAAGATCCAAACCACAAAATGGAAAGTGGTGGGGTTATTTTGGCTTGCAAAGGTTTGAAAATTCTGTGCCAACACAGATACAATGACTCACTTCAGAGACAGGTTCAAAACACAAATAATTATCAGAGAGGGGACTAACAGGTGTGTGAAAGTGGCATGATGTGATGGGGAATCATAATGTTAAAAAATTCCTATTTGTTTGTGAGGAAGGATGAGGTAATTTATCTCAGCTGTGGCTGACATACTTTTTTTGGATATTTGAAGTTCTACAGATCCTGTTGCTCTGCACTTTGAGAATCTCTCACATGTACTCTGCTATAGGTTAATCTTTCAAATTCTTCATGTCCCAAAACTGGGGTGAATAGAGGCCTGGGTGGCTAGTAGATGTAATAAGAAATCTAGAATATATAGATATCTTTGATCTATGAAGCCTCAGAGGGCAAGATCAGAGAGAATGCCAGAAGGAAGGGTATAGACTGATGGCTTCTAAAGAGTCTTTTTTTGGCTCAGCAGTATTCTACAAAATAATTGTCCATGTCTGGGAAGTATACATTCAAAACCCTGCATTTTGTCTGTGAGAGTCTAAACCCAGGGACAATTGGTATAGATCTATTTCATTCTTATGTTACAACACTCCCTACAATGGTGGCAATTAGAGCTAACAAAACTGGAAAATGATGTAATTTGTTTATTCACAGTCTGAGAATGGTGAAATTAGTTGTTAATTTATTTGTAGTCTCTTGCCAATGTCAACTCTGATGCTGAAGGATCAACCCAAGAAAGACAAGGCAGGCTCCATGCAACTCAATAGGTCCAGCAAAGATTACAATTGTCAAGGGATTTTTGTTTGTTTCTTTTTAAATAAAAGTTTAGTCTAAAATTTTCTACCTCTGTACTTGAAGTTAATCAAAGAGCTCTGTACCCAATACTTAGTCTGAATTCCACTATGCTAAATAAATGTGGTAATCAGCAGCCAGTGCTAGCTGATAGCTCATGAGCAACATTCCACATGCAGAGCACCTCTATTAAGCACTATGAGGGGTAGCCATGACACCTAATAAAATGTATCACGTAATGTCCATGCATCTCCAATAAGAACCATCTTGATTCAGGCAATGGGGGCAAACGGTTTGGGGAGGGAATACAGGAGCTAACATGAGAAAGACTGAAGATGGGTCTGGCGATAAGGAAAAAAAGATAAAATTGCCAAAGTTATTCAATTTTACAGGAAATATATCAGAAAGAGGAAACATTTCTTTTTTTCTCTGTCAAGTCTCTGCTGTTTTGTAGCCACCATGCTATCTGTTCCTTCATGCTTTCAGCCCAACTGGTATTCAGAAAGAAATTCTTTCAGGTTAAGCAGTGTGATAGATTGATATACAACTCATTATATCATTATGTTCAAGCAGAGGAAAATCATATTTGACTTGACTAACTCTGACTTGTCATCTTGTTTTGCTCTGGCAAAGGTGTATTAGACCAACAGAAAAAAAATTCCAGGTCGATAAACTTGAACAGTAGATGCTCCAAAGATCATGTACTTCAGAAGAAATATCAATCTTTCCTAATTATTTTTGCCAATGACATCAATATTGTGTGTAAAAACAGAACCTCTTCTTCCCACACGGGCAAGCCCAGTGAGATGTGGAGCTTTTGCTAAGTCACATGGACTGGAGATTAGAGGATCCTGGTGATCACAATGTGAAAATGCTCAAGATTAAGAAAAAAAGCAGATAATCTGATCAAGTTACAAAGGACAAGTAGGACAGTTAACACGGAGATGTAAATTACTAAAGCAAGAACCAATGAAGAGTCAGATCAAACTACAATAGTTACATTAATTTTTTTCCATGAAGATTATGAGAAAAGTGTATAAGCGGCTTTTTAAATCCCTAGTTGAACACTGTAGTCTATTATTTTCTTTAAAATATTTTTGACTGCAAATTCTCATTTTTGTATTGCTGAGTCTGATCAGCAGCATGCCAGTGGTCAGCTGTAATTCTGCTTTTCTAAACACAAACACCACATTTGACAAATTACAATAATTTTTGTAGAAATTTAAGTAAAACTTGAAGAATCATCTTTGAATTAAGCAGATAGTTATCTACTTGTCAAATTGGAAGCTTGACTAGGAATTTCCCACTTGGAACATAGATAAGAAATGACAATTTCGTAACTCAACAATTCAAGTAAAGTCAGAATTAAATACAGCATCCATGAATTGATTTGTTTTTATCATGAGGGTTTTTTCCTTGTCATACCAGGTGATACACATGCCTGTTACTTCCCTAATCTATTGTACTGTATGTAATACAGCCGAAAATTAGGGAAAAGTCGGACACCCAGTCAAAATGATTTAGAAAACAGCTTATCATTTACAAAGGAATATGGATTAAGAATAATTTAAAAAAATAAAAATAATCTATTTTCCCTAGTGATGTCATAAAGATCATCATTCTGTTTCCTAATCGGTGCCTTCAGGTAACAAATACTTAATTTATATTCCTTCCAGTCTACGGTTCATATGCCATTTTTGTATTCCAATCTGGCTCTGCCTTTTATTTCCTTCCATTCTCCTTTCCTTGGTTAGATTAAAGAGGTAGGGTGTTAATGGGGGACTTGATATAGATTGAAGATCTATTTTATCCCCCCGGAGACCAGCCTGATTTGAACAAATTGAAGAGAGTGAAGCAGCCCCTTTGTGTCCTTGGAAAGCCTTTTCCATTTCAGCATTTCCAGCTGCCAGGCATGGTCCCCTTTGTTCACTGAGAGAACAAGAAAAAAGGTGCCTGTACAAGAAGGTTGTGAATAATTTCGTATAGCATCATGGAGACTGCAAAAGCTCCTTTACACTCTCCTTTATGGTTGGTGAGCATGTGTACGTGAGGTGGATCCAGTGAGGGAGTGCAGAGAACTGGTGCTTGAGGCTCGAACTGGGCGAGAAACAAGCTGTTGTGTGCCAGTGCCCAGTTCTGCTGTTGCCACTTCCTCGTTACCCTCTTCCTTGTGGGCACTGTTTTGTGCTGGACACTCAAAATGCACACAGTGAAACACCTGG
This sequence comes from Natator depressus, assembly GCF_965152275.1. Lineage (NCBI taxonomy): Eukaryota > Metazoa > Chordata > Testudines > Cheloniidae > Natator > Natator depressus. Next base: position 151,331,889 of record NC_134236.1, read on the forward strand.
GGAAAAAAATGAAGAGATAAGCAAAACAATTAACAGTAGCGAAAGCGTGAACAGAACTAAACAACACCTTCAGTGAAGCATGCAGGCAACGTGCCAGTGCCAAAGGGCTGATCCAAGCTAGAATGTTTCATCATGGGCTTAACAACCTATGTTCAGAACCCACAACTGTTAGGGTTGAAACAAATGTGAGTAACAGCCATGTAGGGGGAGAAGGCCTTAGCCGATAAGCCTTTATGTCTGGTAGCCTTTAGTTTGAGGTGCTGAGCCTGAATTCAGTCAGATAGATAGTTCTGAGGCATATGGGGACATTTTGGTGATTTGGAAAAATCCTTTAGTTTGCAAAGCAGCACATCTATAACCTAAAAGCTATCAAATGACAATGAAAATGACTTAATTAAACTCCAGAAAGGCTGAACATCTACATTATCTATGAATTAAAGTAACATTGTAATGCAGATGATGCTATCTCATGAGTGCCCTCTACTGTATTCAGCAACACCTCAGCAGATGCAATATTTTGCAGTACACAGAAATACAGGATTTGCCAGGTCCAAGGAGACCATTGCTTCATCAAATGCAGTATTCTGCTTCAAGTAGCAGCCAACAATTGATGTTTCAAGATGTGATCATTGTGCAAGCAGTACATAGGGGAACTCCTTCCAGACCCTGCAGGTGATTATCTTAGGCCCTAAAACAGGAGGATTTCCCTTTCAACATTTTTCACCATATTTCCTAGGTTAGTATAGCTGCTTATAGAACACCTGTTCACATAGCTATTCAGTGGGTCCTTATAAATGCCACTAAACTGTTTGCTTCAATGATTTTTCCATGACAGTCAATTGCACTGGTTTACCACCAACTGTGTAGATAAATCTTTCCTTCTATTAATTTTAAATTTGCTGCCAATCAATTTCATTGAGTGTCCTTTTGTTCTTCTGTCATGGCACAAGCTGAAGAGAGATGCCTGTTTAGTTTTTACTAATCCATTCATTATTTTGTATGCTATCATGCTTCTTCTTATTCTCCTCTTAAACAGTCCAAAACATTTAAATCTCATCTCATAGCCACATAAACTCACTGAAACCTCTTCGAATCTTAGCTGTCCTTTCCCAGGCCTTTTAAGTTCAGCAACATCCTTTTTGAGGTCAGATGACCAAAACCAAACAAAGCACACAAAGTGTAGACAGATCATTGATTTATACAAGACCAGTATAATATTATCTATTATTTTCTACCCTGTCTTTAATACAATCTAGAATCCTATTAGCCTTTTTCACTGTGACTGCACATTGAGCAGACATCTTCATTGAACTGTCTACAGTAACCCCTAGATCTTTTTCCTGAGAGTTGCTAGCTAATTTAGAACCCAACAGCGTGTATGAAACCAAGAGAGCTTTATTCACAGTCATGTTCTCTGTAGCTCTCTTATTATAATTTCTTGTGTCTTTCTTGGTGCCAGAATTCTTGCAATTTTTTTTTGTCGTCTGCTCTGTTATTTTCTCTCCATTTCTAGGTGTGATATATATAATGTTAGCTTCTTTTGTAGAGTCAACTCATCTCTGCATTTGCAATTGCGTTGCTGTGCTGTCTTTCATTAAATAGATTCCTCAAAGACTGTGATTACTTGCTAAGTTTTAAAGTTTTGAAGGTAACAGCCACTGTCATTTTTCTAGCTTCCATTACAAGTATCAGGATTTAAGGAAATGGACTATAGCTGATCAATGCATCTTTATAGTACACTGCTTTCCTAGCAAGGTGGTGTGGTTAAAACGGGTAGGGCACAGGTCTCGAAATCGAGACACTCCATGCTCCCACAATGTCCTATGCAAATAGTGTTTCTCATCTAAAATTTCATCTTCTATTTATATAGTGATACATCTTTTTATACAGTAGCTATTACTAACCATTAGCTGATATCAATCTATAAAATCAGAAAAACTTGGCTCCTAAATTATACCTTTCATTGTTACCATTTCTTTTTCATACCAGGCTGTAATGTTCACCTCAGAAGCTGCCACATTGACACTACTGTGGACTTAAGAGGTGTTTTATTATTGTTTCACTTTAACATATATAAAACAACGCTGCTGAAGGGGAGGAGGATTCAGAAGAACAGTCCTGGATGTATCAATTCCACTCAGTATTTGATTTAGATATGTAACCACAGATAAAGTAAAAACAAACAATGATGCATGTGCTTCTTTATAAAAGCAGGAACCAAGAACTCAGTATTATCCTCTAATCTGAGGATTTCTTGTGCTTCTCTTGGGAAATTTGATGAAGTTCTGGCATCCAAATAAGGAGAGCCAAACTCCCCTACATTTGTTTGAGGACAAGAGGCCTCTTCCAGCAGACATGGCACTGGTCTATCAGGGACATCATCCAAAACTTTCAGTCACAATAAACCAATGACAAAAGACCTGAGGAGAACAAATGTTCTTTTTTCTTATTTATAAAAAAATAGAAAGACTGATAAGTACAAGGAAAAAAGCCAATGAAAACTTTTTGTACTGAAATATACAAAAAACCAATATTTCATCTGAAATTTATGGCTTTCAATTCTGTCAACAAATGGAAAAAACATAGGAATGGACAGAAGAGTTTATAATAATTAAATAAAAACATTTACAAAATGGTTTAATGTCACCTACCAACTACAAAAAACACTCAACCATCCACTGCCATCCTGAGAAAAGTGTGGAAAAAACACAGATTATGCTCTAAAAGTCATAAAATCCAGGCTCTGACAGACCAAGTAGGGAAGTACATCCTAGAGTTGAGGACTCCTCATTGAGAACAGGCTGTCAGCAGCCCATTTTGTTTAAAATTACACTGTTTCAATCAAGAAGTCTACTATTTACGGGCAAATAAATCTGGTCATCTGAAAAAGAATGATACACAAGCGGCATGTGCCCAGATTAATTTCAAAGCATGTGCCCAGATTAATTTCCTATGTAACTGAGACAAAAAATTGTGAAGGAATAAAATGAAAGGAGCAGAATAATTTATGGCTTGAATATAAATATGATAAAGGCAGGAAGTGAATGGTAAGAATTTTCCAAAGAGCATATGATCTGATTGATTAAAAGGATGAGGAAGTCATGTAACAAATCAAAACAAATTTGTGAAAAGAACAGAACAGTAACAACGAGATACTGCTGTGTATCAATAATCTAAACAAACTCGGACACATTAAACAGGGGGAATAAACTGAGTAACACATTTATAGACACTATGATAACAGCAGCTTAGGTGTGGCATGTTATGTAAAGGAAGGAAGTAGGGACTTAATTCTTCTCTCTGTGAAGTCAATGGGAGTTTGGCCATCAGACTTCAAAGGGAAAAGAATACAACCCTTTAAGAAGAGCAGTCATTGACTTCTGCGTAATAAAAGGACATGATAAAAACAGAATAACAAATTTTGGAAGACTGTGGGAAAATGCTGGTGAAATCGGATCAAATAAAAAAAAGGAAAGACCACAGGAGAAATGGGAAGTTTTCAAAAATATATTAATGTATGCCTGCCATCTAGTGATAAGCACAGTAAGAGTAGAAGAAAAATGCTAACATGAATGAACATGGTGGTATAAAATAAAATCAAGACTAAAGGAAGAGAGACAAAGTCGGTGAGATATACGATGTCAAATTCAAAAGAGGATTACAAAGTGAAATTAGGGGAGAGAGGAAAAATGGAGGTAGAGAATACAAGAAACTTTTAATAAGAAGTTAAGATAAATGAATGGAAGAGCAATTCTAAGTACATCAGGAACAAAAGGTCAGTGAAGAAGGTATTAGGGCCTCCAAGAGATAGCATTAGGGGAATTTGACAGAAGTAGTAAATTCTGCTAAAAATTTAATGAATTAATTGCCTTATTGTTCACAAAAGATGAGAACCAGAAGTAGACACACGTTTCCCAGAGGAAGCAGATACAATGCTGAAGGAAATCAGGATCATGCTAAATAGGTAATTAAAACAAAATCTAACGTCCAAAGAGTAAAAAAAAAAAAACAAAAAAACTTTACAGTCACATGCTTATAAAGACCAAAGCTCCAAAGGAAATGGCAAATATTCATGTTCTTCAGACATATCTCAAATCTTTTGGAAACAGGGAAGGTAGTGGCAGATTGGAGAGAAGCTTTGTAATACCTATAATTAAGCAGGAATCAGATTCTTTATCTTTTAAGACACCTTACTCAAAACATACAGGTGGCAGCCTGGCTTGTACCAGGCTGCAATTCAAATTAGAGTATTCTTGAGCTCATAAGAAGTTGCATATCTTTGTATTTGTGCAACATTTTTTTACTTAATGCTTACTAATACATAGCATTTTACATTTTTTAAAAACATTTTATAAGCACTAACTAGGTAATAATCCTTACACTCTTACCTCACAGGTATGTAAGTATTATTCACCCACTTTACAGATGAGGAAAACAGGAAGGAAGAGAGTAACTTGCCCAAAGCCACACAACATGGAAAGGGTAAAGCTAGGATTAGAACACATGGAATGAACTCCCATCCCCACTGAAATCAATGGCAGTTTTACCACTGACTTCCATGGGGCCAGAGTTTCATCTACCAGCTCTCAGCTCCTGTCAGGAACAAGGAATCCCAGCCTGCTCACCTGCTAGGTTAACTCTCAGGCAGTCTAACCAGTGCAGCTGGGCCCTAACAGAGCTGCCTGATTGGCCAAACCACCCAATTGCCTGAGGATATCAGCAGACATGCTCTTAAGACCCACAGCAGCAGCAAGGCACTAGCTGCTCAATGCATCCACTCACGGCTGTGATCGCTCCTTAGCCTGCTTGTTCCCATGTTCTAAACTCAGATCCGGCCCTGCTCCTGCCATGGACTCAGCCTTGCCTCACTCCAGGTAATCTGGCTCTGACCCTCAGCTTCAATTCCTGGCCTGACTCCTGCTCCAACCACTAGATCTGACTCTTGCTGCAACAACCAGCCTTTACTGCCTATTTCCCAGTCCCTAACTGTTTGATCAGTCCACCAAGAGGAACCCATCAGAGGAAAAGGGGTTCAGTTCTCTCTGGCTTAGATCCCACCATGACAAATGTCTTCCCGTCACTGATAGTGGGTGCAGTGTAGGACCTGCAGGCTCAGATTGCTGCCCTGCAGGTGTAGAATGTGGCCTTGCAAACACAAGCTGCACAACTTGCAGCTCTGTCCCCTGCTCCCCATGAACCAAAGATTCCACTGCCAGATAAATTCAACAGTGACTGTAGCAAATTCTGTGGATTTCTGAATCTGTGCTGGCTTCTATTTCTGTTGCAATGAAGAGCACTGACCAAGCCAAAGTAGAATTTATCATCCGCTTGCTGACTGAGGAGGCCCTGGCCTGGGCTTCCCCTGCTCATGGAAAAATCTAGCCCTCTCTTGGGTCAGTTTGAAAACTTTGTGCAAGCCATGGTGGTAATCTTTGATGACCCAAATCACATATGCACAGCAGAGACTGCGCTTCAAGCATTGCGTCATGGGGGCTGATTGGTTGCCAAGTTTGCCACAAATTTTCAGGGCCTGGTAGCAGACACTGAATGGAAAGAGGCTTGCAGTGTTACCACTTCCAGCTTGGCCGCCATGAAAAAACCGAAGATGACCTGGCACAGATGGAGTCCTTGCTTGGCCTGGACAGTATAATCGAACTGTGCATTAAGAGTGATCACCATCTGACGGAGCACTGCCAAGAGTGAAGCTCAGCCTCTTGTGGCCCAGTGGTTTCCCTAACCCCAGTTTGCTAACCACTGGCTTTGTCCCCAACAGACTGCCCATGCCCAGTCCTCCCTTTCCAAGGCTGAAGAAAAAAAAAAGACATAAAAAATGGCAGGTTTATGCCTGTTCTGCAGAGAACCAGGACACTTCGCATTGGGCTGTCCTGCCCCAGCAAATACCATGTCTCAGCCCCAACAACGATGCCTGGGTTGATGTTCTTCCCCTCCCCCGAGTACTTGATATTGATATTTGTCTGCCCGTACTTTGGCAACAGCTAACCAGAACCTGACACATTTCCGACTCTCCCTCTAACTTTGACACCCCACCATATCTGAGGTCCGCCTGGAAGTGCTGGTTGATTTGGGTGCTTCAGTAATTTCATGGACTTGGACTTTGCATGAGCACATGCAATGCCCATCCAGGTGTGAAAGCTCTCCATACTTGGTGGAGTGTATCGAAGGGACACTTCTCTTGTAGGGCCTGGTTACCCACCAGACTGCCCCCTTGGAGGTTACTATCCTCCAGTTTGGGCTCATCCAAGCACCACACTCTCAGATTCTCCTCAGCATGCACTGGCTCGCCACCCACAATCCGCATATCCATTGGCGGGCAGATGCAGTACATTTCAGCTCCCTGCATTGTCAGCAATCATGTCTCCCAATACTCAGCCCTGGACCAGAAGATCTCTGTGCTCACTCTGCCTCCTCAGAAAATCTGAGGCCATTAGTTCACAGGGAATCTCTGTACTCTCCGCATCCCTTCCTGCCACCTCAGTGATACCTGCTGAATACCAAGAGTTTATAAGAAGAATGTGTACACCTTGCCACCCCATCCACTTATGACTGCTCCATTGATCTTTATCTGGAAGTGGAGATCTCTTTTGGTTATACCTACTCTCTTTTTGAAGCTGCCTTCAAAAGAACATTCAAAATGATTTCATTCATCCATCCATATCTCTGGCTGAGGCACTGATCTTCTTTGTAAAAGAGGAGGATGGATCTCTAATGCCCTGTTTGGAATACAGCAAGCTAAACAAAGTTATCAAACAGAATTGGTAACCCCTGTCCCCTATCAGGGAATTCTTTCAATGACTTAGCTCTTCCATGGTCTTCACAAAGTTAGACCTCCATGGAGTTTATAACCTGGTAAGGGTTAGGAAGATTGACGAGTGGAAGTCCACCTTCCATACCTGGTAGAGACATTTCAAATAGCTAGTTATGCCGTTTGGCCTGTGCAATTCCCTGGCAATCTTCTAGCATTTCATCAATGATATCTTCAGGGACATGCTACACCGTTTTGTATTATCTTACTTAATCATAGAATATCAGGGTTGGAAGGGACCTCAGGAGGTCATCTAGTCCAACCCCCTGCTCAAAGCAGGACCAATCCCCAATTAAATCATCCCAGCCAGGGCTTTGTCAAGCCTGACCTTAAAAACTTCTAAGGAAGGAGATTCTACCACCTCCCTAGGTAACGCATTTCAGTGTTTCACCACCCTCCTAGTGAAAAAGTTTTTCCTAATAGCCAACCTAAACCTCCCCCACTGCAACTTGAGACCATTACTCCTTGTCCTGTCATCTTCTACCACTGAGAATAGTCTAGAACCATCCTCTTTGGAACCACCTCTCAGGTAGTTGAAAGCAGCTATCAAATCCCCCCTCATTCTTCTCTTCTGCAGACTAAACAATCCCAGTTCCCTCAGCCTTTCTTCATAAGTCATGTGTTCCAGACCCCTAATCATTTTTGTTGCCCTTCGCTGGACTCTCTCCAATTTTTCCACATCCTTCTTGTAGTGTGGGGCCCAAAACTGGATACAGTACTCCAGATGAGGCCTCACCAATGTCGAATAGAGGGGAACGATCACGTCCCTCGATCTGCTCGCTATGCCCCTACTTATACATCCCAAAATGCCATTGGCCTTCTTGGCAACAAGGGCACACTGTTGACTCATATCCAGCTTCTCGTCCACTGTAACCCCTAGGTCCTTTTCCGCAGAACTGCTGCCTAGCCATTTGGTCCCTAGTCTGTAGCAGTGCATTGGATTCTTCCGTCCTAAGTGCAGGACTCTGCACTTGTCCTTGTTGAATCTCATCAGATTTCTTTTGGCCCAATCCTCCAATTTGTCTAGGTCCCTCTGTATCCTATCCCTACCTGCCACCGTATCTACCACTCCTCCTAGTTTAGTATCATCCGCAAATTTGCTGAGAGTGCAATCCACACCATCCTCCAGATCATTTATGAAGATATTGAACAAACCGGCCCCAGGACCGACCCTTGGGGCACTCCACTTGATACCGGCTGCCATCTAGACATGGAGCCATTGATCACTACCCGTTGAGCCCGACAATCTAGCCAGCTTTCTACCCACCTTATAGTGCATTCATCCAGCCCATACTTCTTTAACTTGCTGACAAGAATACTGTGGGAGACCGTGTCAAAAGCTTTGCTAAAGTCAAGAAACAATACATCCACTGCTTTCCCCTCATCCACAGAACCAGTAATCTCATCATAGAAGGCGATTAGATTCGTCAGGCATGACCTTCCCTTGGTGAATCCATGCTGACTGTTCCTGATCACTTTCCTCTCGTCTAAGTGCTTCAGGATTGATTCCTTGAAGACCTGCTCCATGATTTTTCCGGGGACTGAGGTGAGGCTGACTGGCCTGTAGTTCCCAGGATCCTCCTTCTTCCCTTTTTTAAAGATGGGCACTACATTAGCCTTTTTCCAGTCGTCCGGGACTTCCCCCGATCGCCATGAGTTTTCAAAGATAATGGCCAATGGCTCTGCAATCACACCCGCCAACTCCTTTAGCACTCTCGGATGCAACGCATCCGGCCCCATGGACTTGTGCACGTCCAGCTTTTCTAAATAGTCCCTAACCACTTCTTTCTCCACAGAGGGCTGGCCACCTACTCCTCATGCTGTGTTGCCCAGCGCAGCAGTCTGGGAGCTGACCTTGTTTGTGAAGACAGAGGCAAAAAAAGCATTGAGTACATTAGCTTTTTCCACATCCTCTGTCACTAGGTTGCCTCCCTCATTCAGTAAGGGGCCCACACTTTCCTTGGCTTTCTTCTTGTTGCCAACATACCTGAAGAAACCCTTCTTGTTACTCTTAACATCTCTTGCTAGCTGCAGCTCCAGGTGCAATTTGGCCCTCCTGATCCGCAAGGATTTCACTGTTAAGCCAAGCTGGTCGCCTGCCACATTTACTATTCTTTCGACACATCGGGATGGTTTGTCCCTGTAACCTCAATAGGGATTCTTTGAAATACGGCCAGCTCTCCTGGACTCCTTTCCCCTTCATGTTATTCCCCCAGGGGCTCCTACCCATCAGTTCCCTGAGAGAGTCGAAGTCTGCTTTCCTGAAGTCCAGGGTCCATATTCTGCTGCTTACCTTTCTTCTCTGTGTCAGGATCCTGAACTCGACCAACTCATGGTCACTGCCTCCCAGATTCCCATCCACTTCTGCTTCCCCTACTAATTCTTCCCAGTTTGTGAGCAGCAGGTCAAGAAAAGCTCTCCCCCTAGTTGGCTCCTCCAGCACTTGCACCAGGAAATTGTCCCCTACATTTTCCAAAAACTTCCTGGATTGTCTGTGCACCGCTGTAGTGCTCTCCCAGCAGATATCTAGTAGCTTCTGCGAGTTGCCGGAAGAAAGTCTCGTCCACCTCATCCCCCTGGTCCGGTGGTCTATAGCAGACTCCCACCACTACATCACTCTTGTTGCTCACACTTCTAAACTTAATCCTGAGACACTCAGGTTTTTCTGCAGTTTCATACCGGAGCTCTGAGTAGTCATACTGCTCCCTTACATTCAGTGCTACTCCCCCACCTTTTCTGCCCTGCCTGTCCTTCCTGAACAGTTTATAACCATCCATGACAGTACTCCAGTCATGTGAGTTACCCCACCAAGTCTCTGTTATTCCAATCACGTCATAATTCCTTGCCTTCACCAGGACCTCCAGTTCTCCCTGCTTGTTTCCTCATCTTTTCAGAAAATCAGGCCTTTCACAATCATCACGTATGCAATATCCTAGAGGGACTCTGTCAAAATCGTCTGTATCCTAAGCCTGAGAAGTGAGAGTTTGACCAAGATACAATTGAATTCCTCAGGTATATCATCTGTCCCAAAGGGATAATCATGGACTAAAGATCATGGACTAAAGAGGCCGTAGGCAACTGGGCCTCACCAAAGGACTTCCATGGGGTACAGCAATTTGTGGGCTTTGCCAGTTTTCACAGGAAATTTATCAAGGGCTTTCCTAGTTTAGTCACCCTATGATTGTCCTGCTAAGTAAGGGAGCCTGGTTCACCTGGTCCCTAGAAGCCCAATCCAACTTCAAGCAACTAAAAGAGAGCTTCACTATGGCACCCATACTGACCCCACAAAACCATTTACAGTAGAGGCCAAAGTGTCAAACTTTGCTCTGGATGCAGTGTTGTCCCAGCCAGCAGATGACTGCACCCCCATGCCTTCTAGTCACATAAGCTAATTCATATGGAGAGAAACTTTGATATATGGGAAAAGGAGCTGATAGCCATAAAGGCAGCCTTTGAGGAACGGCACCGTCTTCTAGAAGGGCCCAGGTTCCCTGTACAAGTCCTCAGAGATCACAAGAACCTGGAATACCTTTGGAGAGTCAGGCACCTTAACCAATGAGAGGTCTGCTGGTCCCTCTTGTTTGCCTGGCTCAATTTAATAATTACCTGTCATCCAGTGTCAAAAAACCTGTCCCGCAAGGATGAGTACCTTGACTCTGGCAGGGGAACTCCTTCAACAGTTCTTAAGGTGTCCAATTTTGTTAATGGGACAACAGACAGCAACCTGATGTCTTCCTCTATTCCTTGCAGCCCAATGACCCATTCACAGCTTAGATCCACCCATCACTTGATGATGCCGGTATCCAACCTGTTGCAGAGTTTAGAATACAGGATGATGTCCTCTTCCAGAAAGGCTGTATTCATGTTCTGGGGGGACAGCTTAGGCTTTAAGCCATGAATCACCACTTCTTGGTCACTTTGGCCACTTCAAGACCTGTAACTTGGTGTCAAGGACTTTCTGATGGTTGGGCCTGCACACCTCTGTCAAAAAGTGATAAAACACGCTGCAATCTTGGTGCCTGAACCAAGAGCCCATGCTTGAAACCGCTTGCTCTTCTCCAACCCCATCATATCCACTGTGGATCACCATGTCCATGGACTTCATAGTGGAGCTGCCTTGCTCTCAGGGGTACACAATGATCTTGGTTGTGGCTGATCTTTTCATCAAGATGGCACAAATCATCCCGTTTTGTGCCATCCCTATTGCCCCAGAAATGGCTTGCTTTTTCCTAGAGAGAGTTTTTCATTACCACAGATTGCCAAGAAGACCAGGGACCTCAGTTAATCTCCAGTTTCTGGCAGGAGCGTCTAATGCTCCTGGGCATAGAATCCCTCATCTCATCTATATACCATCTGCACACCAACTAGCAAACAGAATGGGTCAACCAGATCCTTGAACAATACCTTTTCTGCTTTTGAACTATCATCAAGACGACTGGGTTTCCCTTCTTCTCTATGTTGAATTTGTGTATGATAATTCCTCCAACCAACAAAGTCCCTTCTTTCCAATGATGGGTTTCATCTTTGTTTTCACCCAGCTATTCCTGCAAAGTCTCTTGTACCTGCTGCTGCAGATTTAACTTCCCACCTATGTCAAATACACCAAGAATCGAAGGAACACCTGACATCTGCTAAGGAGGCTTAAACCCCATGCCAACCAGGATTGCCAGGCTACTCCCACTCTTGCCATACACTACAAGGTTTGGCTACCCACTTGGAAACTTAGGTCAATGCGCCCATTGGCTAAATTAGACCACCAGTATCTGGGTCCAGTTAAGATTCTGGAACAGGTCAATCCAGTGGCATTCAGGTTACAATTGCCTGAGTCCCTCTGGATCCACACAGAGTTCCATGTCTCCTTCCTCAAGCCTTATATCAAGAACCCATTTCTGCCCTGGTCCACCTCACCACCCCCACCTATCACTGTCCAGGGGCAGGAAAAATATTTGGTTTGACAGATCCTTGACTCCCGACACATCAGAGGGAAACTCCAGTACTTAGTGGACAGGGAGGGTTATGGTCTGGATGAATGATCCTGGGAACAAGTGGAAAATATTCATGCCTTGGGCCCGCTTGCGGGAATTTTACAAAACCTTTCCTGACAGTTCTGGCCCTGATGCCCCTGGGAAATGCCCTTCAAGGAGGGGATACTGTCAGGAATAAGGTCCTGCAGCTACCTGCTAGCTTAACCCTCAGGCCATATAATGAACACAGCTGGGCCCCAAGTGAGCTGCCTGATTGGCCAAACTGCCTGATTGGCTGAGGCGATCACCAGACCTACTCTTAAGACCAGTAGCAGGGTGCTGGCTGCTCAAACATTTGCCCACAGCAGCTATAGCGCCTACACTTGCTTGTTCCCAGACTTGATCCTGCCCTGTTCCTAGCCTTGCTTCACTCCAGCTAACCCAGCTCTGACCCTCAGCTTTGATTCCTGGCCTGACTCCTGCTCAAGCCACTAGACACTACTCCTGCTCCAGCCAATAGGCAAGACTGCCCACATCCTGGTCCCTAACAGTTCCCAGTCTTTTGTTCATTCTACTAGGTCATTCTGCTTCCTTAGTTTGTTGCATTAGTCTTGTACATCCACTTCAACACCATAAAATATAATCATTTTGCCATTTTCACATGTTTTCCAGTAACATGGAGTATGACTGCCACTTCCGACGGTGTCATGTGCAGCAACATGCTGATGAAAACCCTAAACCAGCCCTACTAATAATCTAGGAACTATAGATTTGAAATATTAAGCTTCACAGTGGAGAAAAATAATGGAAATGTGAATCAGAGAGAATATGAGAACACCTGGAAAGGTGTGAATTAATGAAGTGTGCATGCATTCACAGAACGAAGATCACGTCAAACAAATACTATATTGTTTTCAAGAAATGAAATAGCTGATGGGGAAAGGCAAGCAATAAAAATAATTTTTTTTGGTCTTGAAGAAAAGTTTCTGATAGAGTGCAACATGAAAGAGCCAGTTTAGGAAGAAAAGTTCAGAATGTGAGTGCTTAACATTTTCTTTCCTGATTTGTAACCATATGTAAAACACAGTACGTTAGCGGCTTTTATGAACTAAGAGATTAAAATAAAAGAAAAAGGACCTGATTCTCATTTACACTAAGGCCCATTTATATTGGTCTGGGAGCATAAAGTGGCCCTAAAATGGATGTAAATTGTATTTGTGGTCTTAAACTTCGTGTAAATATAATTTACTCCCACTTTAGGGCCACTTTACACTGTCAGAGCAGTGTAATAGAGCTGTAGTGTAAATTAATATTAAGTGCCAACAATTAAGGTATATCCAAAAGGAGACAGTGCAAGGTAGATGGAGGAGGCTATTGGGTTAGAGGAATGATTTTACACACTATACTGTATCTGTGACTTAGACAATTCATTGCATTTCAGTAAATGCAGAGAAATTTAAGATATGAAACTCAGGAGAAAACCAAAAAAGATTACAACCTCAATGATCACTGAGGATGTGGGGTAGTAGACCATAAGACTGTAGATCCTGTTGCATATGGCTTTACAAAAAATAAAACAGCGGGATCAAACACTATATAAATCAGAGGAAACTGCTTTGGTTTTTATTGAAGATACTATTGAGGCTAGCTTTGGAATACTGTGCAATGTTCTGGCCATCTTATTATTTAAGAAACAACAACATAAGGGCTCACAACTTAATACTAGTGAAGAGGCAGGCAATACGGAATTTAGATGGGATTCTTCTGAGCAGTTACTTAATATACAGCAAAACAACCAAGTGGAGTGATAGGTGCAACTCTCATAATATTGCTCTTGTAGAGTTTAACAGAAATAAAATAATTATTTGGAACAAAGTTGACTTTGGAATACAGTTCTTAGTGTCAAAAGAGGGAATGACCTAAATGGGCACCACGGTCTCTTTCCGACCTTTATAATACAAGCTACAGTGTGGAGAGCCAGAATGTGCAATGAATTTGCACAGACAGAAGGAATTTTCACCCCAGGCAATGTGCTCTACATAAACTACTATACAGCTCCTTAGAAATAGCACCAATTTCTACAGAGAATTGCACTAAAAAGCCCCCTGAGCCTCAGGTCTTAACCAACCTTTAGCTATTGGGGGTCAGGATGAAACTTATCCTATGGGCAGAATAGCTCATAAATGCCTACTGCACACTTTCTTGGCCTTCCTCTGAAGTTTCTGATACTGGTTACTGTTGGTGACAGGATACCACCTAAACTGATCTCTGGTTTGATCCAGTACGGCAGCTCCTATGTTCCTAAATTACTGCAAACTTCATTTATGGTTTGCGGAGAATGAAAGTTATCTGCTTGATATTAACCTTCTGAAATGTCAGGAATTAAATCAAAGGAGTCTGTAAAGAATGAAACCCACAGGGAACAACACAATGGCAAAGAGAAGGCTCCTTGAGGAAACAATGGGGGGAATGATGAACTGCAGAATATCCTGTCTGGCTCCATCCAAACTAGAATGGTTTACTCTTTCCAAGGCTGGGCCTAGGATCAGAGGGGATCCTAAACCTCACAAATGTTAGGAAAGAAAGGAGTGGTTACCCAGGTTGTGTCACTGAAAGCTGACAGATGGACTGAGGCACACTGATACATAGCCTGCTGCTGCAGGATTGGCTGCTTTTCCTGCCAGAAAGAGAGTTAGGTGGCCTGAGAGGAATTCATAAAAGATGGCAAGGAAAGCTGAAGGTGTAAGACAGATCCATTTGTGTAGGCCTTTTATTGTTTTTAGCCTTTGCTTTTCTTGCTTTTGTACCTTAAAAGGAATGAAAACATAATGTCTTGTTTTAGGTGCTGTTTCTGTGAACGTACAAACATGCACTATCACATATGCTCCCGAAGAGAAACTCTTGACAGGTACAACACCAAGTTGGACTTGTGTCACTAACATGATTGGGAACCAGGGAGATTCCAGACCAGAAATCCAATCTAAGAGTGGTTGGACTGCATTGTTCCTCCCAGAGTGAGGTGCAAGAAGCCAAGCCTGTCATCTAAAGGGTGCACTCCATGAGGAAAAAAGGGGTTTAAGATGCAGTTTTCCCTGTAGGCAGGATACTGTGCCTTTCATTGAACAGCTTTATATAACGGGACAAAGTATTCAGTGGTGAAAGTGAAATCAGTTAGAAATAAAAACAAGAAACGGGTATTGGAAATGATCATCCAAACTTATGAAATATTCTTTCACTGATACTCAGTCCCAAAACCAGGACATAATCACAGAGTTGATTCACAGCTTTAAAGTAAATTCTGCATCTGTAGCTCATCTATTGCTTTATCACAGGAGCTAGTACAGATGAATTTTGGAGGGAAAGGGAATTGATTTAACTTTTATCACCATTTCAGGTGCAGTCTCCAAGTCCAATGTAGTGTCACATTTATAATGTCCCCAGAATTCTAATGTTATAAGTATATGTATAGGAATAAATCTATATTAGTGATCTTTAGTAAAGAGATGATAACCAAAAGAGACTGACGAGTGTAAATATGACAGTCTACATAAAGCAGAAATGGAATAAGCTTTCATGGTGTACTTTCAACAAATCCATGGGAGGCAGGAAGATATCCTGGCTCCAAATTTCGGAGAACTCACTAATGAAAACTGAGCTTCACAACAAGATGTAGATTTTTAAAACATTTTTAGTGTTTAAAATATTTTTGATCTTTGTTTCCAGGGTGTATTTCTTCCCATTTCAGTCTCTTGCTCATTCTCTTTCCAACCTTCTGCTGAGCGTTGGCAGTGTTGACTGCTGATTCTGAAAGGTATGCATGATAGCAACCATTGCCTCAGCAATTTGTACTGACTTGACTTGTGAAATTTCACTCTATATTCCTTCTGTTGCCTTGCCTAGGACAAACATCCCCATATAGTAAATAAAATCAGAAATCTTGACTTCTAGTACCACTACAGTTGCGAGAGTCCACCTGAAAGTCACATAATACACTTTACTGATTACTTATTATTATTTGAATCACCCCAGGAGCCCGTCACGGACCAGGACTCTATCATGCTTGGCACTGTACAAACACAGAACAAAAAAGACCCAAAGAGCTTACAATGTAAGCACCGGACAAGAGACAACAGATGGATACAGATAATTGGCACAGGAAAACAAGACAATATTGGTCAGCATGATAGGCAGTGGTCTCAGCACACCAGCAGCCTAATCATTGTCAATTTTTTTGAAGGCAACACTGCAAAGGAGAGTTGGAAGGAGGAATCTAAAAAAAAATAATGAAGTGGCTTTGCAGATGTTGACGGGGAGCTCATCCCAAGCATGAGGGGCAGCATGGCAGAAAGCCTGAAAGTGCTTGTTTGAAAATTTAACAAGTAAGTGATAGTGGCTGACATCATGGACTGATTGGAGGCAGGAGTCAACCTTACAATACTAAATAAGAAATGACAGGAAGGGTGGGGAGAGACTGTGAAGGGCCTTGAAAGTGAAGACAAACGGCTTATGTTTGATACAACAGAGAAGAGGGAGTCAGTGAAGGGATTTAAAGAGAAGGGTGAGATGGTCACAATGATGGGATAGGAAAACGATCTTTGCAGCAGCATTCTGAATGGCGATGAGTGCTACAAGATAGCATCTGTCAAGTCCAAAAAACAGAATGTTGCAATAACTGAGACACAAGATGATGAGAGCCTGGATGAGAGCTTAAGCTCTGTGGATAGATAGGAAAGGTTGTATCTTACAAATGTTATACCAAAAACATCTGAAAGACTTAGGCCTTGTCTACACTAAAGGGAAAAGTCGATCTAAGCTATGCAATCTGAGCTATGTGAATAGCAAGTCTTAGAGCCTGGGGATCACGGCATGCCCTGGTGACAAATTGGAGGGTGGGGGTGGGGAGAAAAACGGGGGAGGGGAGGAACCCACCGTAACTGAAATTTATAAGTGAACTAACTATGCTATCCTAACCAACTAGAACTATCTACAGCAAAAACCAAAAGTACTGCTAAGCCACTTGCCGAAGCAGAGCAAGGGGAAGTTCCAGCTATCGTCACTGGTGGTAAGAAGGAATTGAGGGCCCTTTATTGGGTGCCATGAAGGCACAACTCCAGGAGGTGCCCAGGCCGACCCCACGGATGCTGCTAGGTGAAAAATGTTCCAGCTACTGTGCACATGCGCGCGCACACACCTGATTCAGAATTGATATGAACAGGTACTCAAAGAAGAACCGTTTCTTCTTCAAGGAGTGTCCCTATGGGTGCTCCACATTAGGTGGCTACCAAGCAGTTCACTCTAAGGTGGGTGTGGTGCGGGGTGCTTCAGAGTTGATTCCAGTACCAAAGAAAGCACAGCCGAGCTGAACACTCAGAAGGCAAAGTCATGACCTATTGAGTAGTGTTCAGCGAATGTATGTATAGATGCCCTTACATATTTCAATAATGGGCACATTTTTGAGGAATGCTGTAAAGGTGGAAATGGACCTTGTAGAGTAAATACATATGTTCAAAGGTATTTGAATATTACAAGACTCGTAGCAAGAATTAATGCAGAAGGATATCATCTTGGAAAGACTTTGATTAGAGATTACAGACACTTTTAATCTACCAGAAAGCAAGACAAACAATTTCAGGGTCTTTCTATCCAGATAGAAGGCCATAGCTCTTCTGATGTCAAGGGTGTACAACTATGCTTCTTGATTATCGAGGGGAGGCGTAGGGTGGAAGAATGGCAGGTGAAAGAATGGGTTGGTTAGTATGGAACTGGAAGAAATTTTAGGTAAAAACATTTTGGATGGGGTCGCAGCATGACCTTGTCCTTAAAAAATACTGTGAAAGGGGGGCATGCCATAAGGGCCCCCACTTAGCCATCACTTGGAGATCAGGAATGTCGTTTTCACTGACAAATGGAGCAGTGAGCAGGTAGCCATTTGTTCAAATGGGGGTTCTTGTGAGACATTTAGGTATTAGATTAAGGTGCCAAAGAGCAGTAGGGTGCTTGACTGGCAGATCAAGGCTCCTCAGGGAACTCGGAAATCTCTCTGTCATTGGGTGGGCAAAAATGGAATAACCCTCTATCGGAGAGTCGAAAGCCCTGATGGCTGCTAGATGGTCTCTGACCGAGTTCAGTGAGAGTACAGAACTTTTTAGTGTTAGGATATAGTCCGGTATATCTGGCAGTGATGAGGTCATCGTTGGAATATATCTGAGGTCACACCAAAAGAGAAATCTTGTCCATTTTTGAGAGCATGTGCAGCGACCAGGCACTTTCCACCTGTGTAATAGTATATATATATATTTTTTTACACTTCCTCTGATCAGGTGGGTCTCTAATCCCATGAACCATCGACCAACCATGCTTTGAGACAAAACACTGTGAAACTGGAGTGAAGGATCTTCCTGCCTTACTGGGAAAGGAGATGAGGAGCGGCATGAAGAGTGATCGGGGAACAAACGGCCAATTATATTAAGTAAGGAATACATGTTAGTCTGGGCCAGGTCAGAACTATTAAGATGACTCTGACTTTGTCTCTTTTTATTTTGAGGAGAACATTGGCTATTAGAGGAGTCTGTAGGAATACATACAGGAGATCCGACAATCCAATGAAGGTGAATAACATCCCTCAAGGATCAGTGACCCAGTCTGCCTCTCAAGCAAAACTGGGTACATTTCTTGCTTAACTCTGTGGCAAACAAATCTGAGGAGTGCTGCATTGATGGAATATGTGGTGTAATAAGCTGGGGTCTATTTCCCACTCATGGTCTTGGAAAAAGTGCCTGCTAAGTGCATCCACAGTCACATTTTGAACCTCCAGGAGATAGGCTGCTGTGATGATGACCTGGATGCATATGCACCAATTTCAAAGCTTGACATCCTTTGCGCAGACAGGGGGAGGGTTCTTGCTCCTCCTTGCCAATTAATATAAAACATGCATAATATGTTGTCTATCATGATCTTTATGTGTTTGCCCCTGATTAGAGATAAAAATTGGAGACTCGTACCTGACTGCTCTGAATTCTAGGAGGTTGATGTGCAGCGTGGTCTCTTGGAACATCCATTTGCCCAGGGATTTGCAAGCATCTAGGTGTACTCCCCACCCTAGTAGAGAGGCATCTGTCATTATGATGACCACTGGGAGAGGATGTGCAAATGGAACTCCTGTGCACACATTGTGATAATCTTTCCAGCAGTCGAGGGATTGTTTTACTCAGGTGGGTATGGAAAGAAGCACATTTTAACTGTTTGTTTGGTGAATAAACAGCCTGAGCCTAAAGCAGTTCTTGACTGGAGTTTGGGAACTGAGTTGCATTGTACTGGCTATGTTGGAAATGGCCACAAACCTGTGCAGAGGAAAATAGGCTCTTCCTGTTAATGAACTGCGATGAGCCCCTAAGAATTCTAAGTTTTGCACAGGGGTCAAAGTGGACTTTTGAATGTTGAACTGTAGGGCCTATTTGAGGAAGAGATCTATGGCTTTGGAAGTTGTCTATGATGTTCAGGTAAGGGAATACTAAAATACATTTCCTGTAGTGCTGTGCTGCTACTACTGATATGACTTTCGAAAAGACCCTCGGGGCAGATGACAGGCCAAAGCGAAGCACCCGATACTGAAAGTGGTCCTGACTGACAGTGAAACATAGGAATCGTTTGTGGGATGGATGGATCACTATGTGGAAATATGCATCCCAAAGGTCGAGGGCTGAGAACCAATCCCCTTGCTCTAGTGATGGAATTAGTAGCCTCAAATCTAGGATGAGTCTCCAACTGCCATTCTTTGCTGGTACCAGAAAATACCCAGAATAAAATCACTTTCATCTGTGTTGCATGGGAACTGGTTTTATAGCCCCCAAGCATAGGACAGAATCTATTTCTTGATGAAGCAAGCTCTTGTGAGAACGGTCCCTGAAGAGCGATGGGATAGGGGGTTTGTTGGTGGAAGTTTAGAAAGTGGATGGTGTACTCTGTGGAAATAATCTCCAAAACCCACTTCTCTGTATGATTAACTCCCCAGCCCACCTGAAGCAAATGGAGGAAGGCAGGTGAATTGGTGCAGCTGGTAAGGAGAAGGAGAAGGATGGTAATTCAGGCCGTTAACTAGCCTGTCAAAATTGCTGCTTGAAGGTGGAAAGAGAGAGGTGGAAGGCTGAGAGGTGGAAGGTTTCCTTTTCTTGAATCGATGTCTCTTCTGATGCGGTTCATATGACATCTGGAAGGTCAGGCATTAAGCAAGATGGGATCTCCAAGCCATCTGGGACTTGCTGAGCTTTCTCTTGTGGGCAGGTGTATAGATACCAAGAGAATGTCAGGTAGCCCTAGAGTCCTTTAACATTCACAGAGTTTCAACCGTGCTGTCCACAAACAATGCAGACCTATCAAAAGGGATGTCCTCCACCATATTAGAATCATAGAATCATAGAACTGGAAGGGACCTTGAGAGGTCATCTAGTCCAGTCCCCTGCACTCGAGGCAGGATTAAGTCTTATCTAGACCAACCCTGACAGGTGTTTGTCCAACCTGCTCTTAAAAATCCCCAGTGATGGAGATTCCACCACCTCCCTAGGCAATTTATTCCAGTTCTTAACTGCTCTGAGAGTTAGGAAGTTTTTCCTAATGTCCAATCTAAACTGCTCTTGCTGCAATTTAAGCCCATTGCTTCTTGTCCTATCCTCAGAGGTTAAGAACAACAATTTTTCTCCCTCCTCCATGTAACAACCTTTTATGTACTTGAAAACTGTTATCACGTCCCCTCTCAGTCTTCTCTTCTCCAGACTAAACAAACCCAATTTTTTTCAATCGTCCCTCATAGGTCATGTTTTCTAGATCTTTAATCATTTGTGTTGCTCTTCTCTGGACTTTCTCCAATTTGTCCACATCTTTCCTGAAATGTGGTGCCTAGAACTGGACACAATACTCCAGTTGAGGCCTAATCAGCGTGGAATAGAGTGGAAGAATTACTTCTTGTGTCTTGCTTACAATACTCCTGCTAATACATCCCAGAATGATATTTGCCTTTTTTTTTTTTTTTTGCGCAACAGCATTACACTGTTGATTCATATTTAGCTTGTGATCCACTATGACCCCCAGATCCCTTTTAGCAGTACTTTAGCTGATGGCTAGACATCCATGAGCAGATGTTAGAGAGATGGACTGAGATTTTAATTTGGATAGAAGAAGACAGCGTAAACAACAAGCACGAGAGGTGCTACAGATCAATCACAACATCGCTAACATGGTAGGAAATCGCTTTTCATGCTTGAAATACAAGCCATGCCAAGAAGCAGAGCCACAGAGTCTTCATCCAGTTCCACAAAGGCCTTATGAAAAGGTAGGCACTGACTTATTTACCTCGCACTCAAAGGATCATTTAATAGTCACAGATTATTATTCTCTGTATTCAGAAATTTGCACAATGCACAGTACTAATAGTAAGTAAGTGACAGCCAGTGTGAAGGGTATCTTGTCCATACATGGAATTCCAGATGAAGTCTTTACTGATAATGGGCCACAATTTTCTAGTGCAGATTTTAGGCAACTTGCAATACATTGTGATTTTCATCACAGAACATCAAGTCCAAATTACCCCCCAATCAAATGGATTTGTGGAAAGGTATATATGGACAGTAAAGAGCCTTATGAAAAAGACTTCTGACAGCGGGGGTGATTTGTAGAAAGCTTTACTGGTTTACCAAAGTGCACCCCTGGAGAATGACTTTTCTCCAGTACAGCTGTTAATGGGAAGAAGGATCAAATCTAATTTACCAATTACTGATAACTTGCTGAAATCTCAGAACAATGAAACTATAAGGAAGATGAAAGAAAATCAGAAGTTGAAGCAGAAATATTATTTTGACAAAAGTACCCGTGATCTCCCAGGTGATAGAGTGTGCCTGAGGAATCACACATGGAATATTCGGGGCCAAATGGGTACCATTAAAGAACAGCTGTATCCAAGGTCATATGTAGTCCAGACAGAACAGGGGACACATTTCGATGTAATATAAGGGATCGGTGAGTAATCCTAGAAAGTTCCAACACACTGACACTACATGTGGACTCTGCTATTTCCCATCTGACTGATCCTTTATTATCAACACACAAAGGAGAAACTGTCAAGGAACAAGAGAACAACTCAGATTCTAATGAAAGAGTGATATTGAGAAGATCAGAGTGGAGATTAAGCATCCTGAAAGACTCATAGAGACTTGCTAACCTGCCTGGAGAAGTGGTATTTGAGGAAAGTGAGTGGTAAAGACACTCCAGAGTGATGTACTGGTAACCTCTCCTCTCTAGGTAGTTGACAAATTGGGTTTATGGAAATGCACGACATGGGTAGAGAATTTAATGCATGTGTTATTAGATAATTGTTAGCTCTTTTTATATATGTATATAAGAGTTAATTTGTTTTTCTTTAAGATGAAGGATGTAGAGATATGTTTGTAGAAGACTACAATTTAGAGACGTTCCCTCATAAGTGACAATATTATGAACATAGGAATTTGGACATGTGCTCTGGAGGCGGGGATTGAGAACACCACATGGCTGTGTGCAGCAGTTTATCAGAGACACTCTCCAGTTTGTTTTATCAAAGTTTTATTTCTTTCTCATTCACTGGTTTGTTACTTAATGAACCCCACATTGTTAGTGCTGAAGACAGCTGACAGGCCAAGGACGATGAGGATGGGGTACTGATTCTGACACTTGTCTAGAAAAAGATAATTCGAGACTTTGGTGAGAGCGGTTTCAGTGGAATGCAATAGGCAGAAGCCAGACTGGAGAGAATCAAGGATGGAATTGAAAAGGAACTCCAGACAGTGATTGTAGACAACACATTCAATGAGCTTAGAGATGAAAGGGGAAAGGGTAGTTGGAGATAGAAGTGGGGTCAAGGTTGGTTATTTTTTAAGATGGGAGAGATTAAAACATGCTTGGAAAGA
The DNA here is from genome assembly GCF_965152275.1 of Natator depressus. NCBI lineage: Eukaryota > Metazoa > Chordata > Testudines > Cheloniidae > Natator > Natator depressus. The sequence continues at coordinate 151,354,610 of NC_134236.1, forward strand.
ACCAGACAAAAGTGAGAGGTTAAGGAGAAGATTAAGGGAGAGGATGAGAGTGGGCACGAGAGTGATCAAGAAATGTGTGGGATGGATTCACAGGGCAAATAGAGGGGTAGGAGCTGGAGAGCAGATAAACTTCTGCATCCGTGACAGTGGAGGAGGAGAGTTGTCCTGGGGAAGGGAAGGGAAACTGAGGGGAGGGGGAAGGTCACATTGTCTTTTCTCTTGAGAGAAATCAGCAAGATCCTGTGCTGAGAGAGAAATGGAGGCAGGAGGAGCGGAGGGTTTGAGGAGTGAGTCAAAGGTGGCAGAAAGGCAGCTGAGATTGTGGGTGTGAGATTCACTTAAATTGAAGTTGTTTACCTAGGAAAATGGCAGAACTGAAGGAGGAGAGAACTAATTTGCAAGGGAGGAAGTCAGCCCAGTCACAGGATTTTCACCAGAGATGCTCTGCAGTGTGAGCACAGGAAGCAGATGTTGGGGGTGGGCTGGGGGTTGACAGAGGAGACCTTGTGATGGCAGAAAGGGGCAAAACAGTCCAGGGTGGAGGAGAGTGAAGCATGGAGAGAATCAAAAACCCCATCAAAGGAAGAAAGGGAAGAGAGGGCTGAGAGCAGATGAGAAGTTATCCACACTGATAGCCTGGAAGTCACAGAAAGACTGAGTGACAGGATGTGGGGAGTAGGGGGACTGATGGGTGATGCTGAAAGAGATCAGACAATGATCGGAGAAGGGGAACTCAGCAACAGGAGATCAGAAAGAGAGTGGTGCTTGGGCAAGAACAAGTAAAACGAATGGCCATTTTCATGAGTGGGACAATTGAACCGGGGCTGCAGGTCAAATGAGGGCTTGAGGGTGTGGAAACGTGTAGCTAAGGGATCAGCAGGATTGTCAACATGGAAGCTGAAGTCATCGATGTGGAGTGTGGGAGACTGAGAGGAAAGAAAGCGAGAGAGAGCAAGGAGTTGAAATCAGAGAGCATGGCTGATGGGGAGGAGTTCGATGGATGGTAGATGACAGTAACATGGAGGGGGACAGGAGAATAGTGTCGGATGCAGTGTTGCTCAAAAAAGGCAAAAGGGTGGAAAGAGGAGGTGTTGGAAGTGGCATGAATGGAAGAGAAGACCAACACCTTCACCATAGTCTGATCCAGGGAGTGTAAAAATCCTCTGTAAGAGAGGGCAGAGGCAGTGTCTGAATTATAGCTGTATTACAATAATGCTGAAAGGGCCATGAACACAAACCACACATTGTGTGGCTCTGCAAACACATAGGAAAACATGGTTCCTGCCCCAAACAGCTTACAATCTAAGACTCTGCTAAGACATACACATGTACTCACTTAACTTTACACATTTTGAGTGGCACCCCAAAGATAATTGCAGAAATAGGGTCTGATTTGAGACAATATGTAATCAGAGTCTCAAACTAGTGGGGAGGAGCAGGGTAACAACAGAAAGATCACATAGTTACATACTGCAGGGTAACTAGTGCACAACTTGATGTTTCTAAATATTCTGAATTAAAAATAAATAAATAAATAAAATCAGCTATCCTGATTACCACACAACATAGTCATTGCTGACTGATTGCTTGGCTCACTGATTTATAAGTAGAATAATCCTATTTATACATGATCCTCTTCTGGAAAATGAGACTTTTTATTATTATTTACAGGGCACCTTAATATTGTGTGATAAAAAAACAAGCAATCAGAGTCTACATTGCTTCCCCAGTGCATTTATAATTGTGTGATCATTCCTAAAAATAAACATTTGTATGCTAAGTATTACTCCTAGCTTACAGCAATGTTCAACAATGCCATGATGAAGGCCAGACAAACATTTTGGGCTGGTCTACACTACAAAATTAGGTCGGCTTAACTTCATCACTCAGGGCTGTGAAAAAATTCACGCCCTGTTGTGATGTAATTAAGATGACCTAAGCCCCAGTGTAGACACTGCTAGGTCGACGGAAGAATTCTTCTGTCAACCTAGCTACCACCTCTCAGAGTGCTACAGTGGTTTTTACATTTGGCTGTAAAGAAACCTGTACAGTCTGGAAAGATAATGACAAAGTGACCAAAATACTCTTCATTACTAGATTGCTAGAGCAGCAATAAACATAGGTACATTTTAGGCAGCATTAGCAGTTTACTATGGAAATAGAATGAAATCTGTATATTCAGCAAGAATATAATAGTTTTTCCTCTCTTAAAAACTGTCCCATACCTCGTTAGCTGTGTTGTGAGTTCCAACTATTCTGATGAAGGATGCAGGTTGTCTGTCAAAAGTTATTGCTTGCCAAGATCTACAAAAGAAAGCAGAGGGACATACTGTATTAGGCAGTCACCATAGGTTGCAGTGAAATACAGAAAGAATCCATTGAAGTGACAAAACTGGCTGGCATTTAATGGGACCAGAAGGGGGACACACTTTTCATAGCCTGAATTTCCAGCAGTCTTGGTTCAGTTTAGATTTTTTAAGTGCCTTGACTCTACTTAGGTGTACTCCACACACAATTCAGTGCAAAAATTCATACAGAGAAGTTAAGCTCTAACTATTGTTAAAGACCTTTAAGAAAAATTGTAATAGAAAAAAATATTGGTCAGAATTCTAAAGCTCCTTTGAATTAATTTCTGACAGTATCAATAATAGAAATATACAGGAGGAAATGGATGTTTGCATTAACTACCTGTAGAGACCAAAGGAATCACCAGGGCTGGATTAAGCCAAATCGGAGCTGTAGGCACATGATGACATGAACTCCCCACCTCCTGCATGGCTCCATCCCGTGGCCTCACCCCCAGTGCTGTGGCCTCATTCCCCACTTCAAATGGCAGTGGTGCCACCCTCCCTTTCTAAAGGCAGCGATATGGGGTCCCCTTCATTCAGCCAGGAGTGACAGGAGCAACTCCTCCCGCTGGGAACAGCAGGCCCCCCACCTTTATCCTCTCAGAGGGGCAGGAGCTGGGGTGTAAACGTTGGGTAGGTGGGGAAAGACTGAGTTCACTGTACTCTTCTCCTGCCACACACACACTCCTCTGTTTTGGAGGGTAGGGAAGAAACTGAGATGCATAGGCTCTCTGCAACCATAAGGGCTAGAAACATTCTTCTGAAGTGATCACATGATTCAAGGTGCTGGGGCCCTAATATTGGTCTTTAGTACCTATGCCTTTATCTGGCCCTGGGAACCACCCAAGTCTTTCAGGGTATGTCTCCACTGCAATTAGACACCTGTGGATGGTCTGTGCCAGCAGACACAAGCAGGCAGGGCTAAGGCTAAAGGGCTGTTTAATTGCAGTGTAGGTGTTCGGGCTGAAGCCCAAGCTCTGGGACCCTCCCACCTCGCAGGATCCTAGAACCTAGGCACCAGCCTGAGCCCGAATGTCTACACCACAGTTAAACAGCCTCTTCACCCAAGTCAGCCCCAGGTTTTTAATTGCAGTGTATATACACTCTTAGTTACTCTTTGCTTGGTTGTTGAAAGTTTCAGTCATTTGTCTGTGCATTTTTAGTGCATCCATGACCATGGTACCTTGGTCCCATAAATCCTTGATTAGTATAATGATTATTGCAGTTTACACAGCATATTTCTAATCAGTATGTTGGCACCCACAACCGTAAAAATCACACAGTATTTTTATCTAAAAGATTTGCAGTCCATAATTAGATTTCTTCCTTCCACATCAGATAGTTGCAGACACATGTTTTTCAGTGATTATTGCTAATTACAAATGAAAGATCAAAAATTATTTATATTTAGATTTATGTCAGTTCATTGTTCTTTGGACCCTTTACTGAATCCTCACTCTATAAAGCAATTTTATAGAAAGAAAAAGACCACTTATTCAACATGTTAACTTAGTACTTATTCTTCATTATAACAAAGTGAAATATATCAGTTATTAAGAAAGGCAAGAGGTAGAAAATCATAGGGTATATCTAAACTGCAGTTGGGAAGTGTGACTGAAGCACACTCACAGATACCGATGCTACCCTCATCTCACTTTCAGGGATCCCACTCATTACAAAATCTGAGAGAGATACAGTTGCCTTAGTATTATGTCAACGGTTTTATATGCAGCAAATTGTGTAAATTGGAACTTTAGTCAATTTATATTTTGTCCTCACTCTTAATCCTGTACTCCAGATGGTTTACTTACAACAATTAATAAAGAAACAATTGCATGCAATAGGACAAATTAGCTCCCATAAGGAAAGAAACTTTGTTTCAATTTTTATGATATACTGTAAAATCATCCCTGCATTGTGATTTTTAAAAAGAAAATTGCTTCCTCAACTTACTGCCTTTGAGTCTGACTTTTACATCATAATCCTTTTCTTGAACAGGAATATTTGATTTGCAAACAGTGTGGGGGTCATAATGTTGTGTAGCAGACTTTGCATGGGATTGTGAAATCTCTACCTCCTAATAAAATAGAGCAGCATTACCCCAATAAACAAGACGCAAAGCACTCTGATTCCCACCATTCCCTCAAGCTCACATATCATGCTAAAAGTGAAAGAGGAGGAACAGGAAAGAATAATACGACCTGAAGGTCTCAGTTTAAGAGCAATCTTCCATTATACTGGATTTTAGAGAGACAAGGTGAGTGAGGTAATATCTTTTATTGGACCAACTTCTGTTGGTGAAAGAAATTTTCGAGCTACACAGAGCTCTTCTTCAGCTCAGCAACACTGCAAACATCATACTGGATTAGCACTTAATTGCATTCAAATTTATTTTCAATAATACAACCTGAATGCTATATACAAAATTAACCTTAATTAAAACTACCGTTACAAAGGGATTTGAATGATAAAAAAGTAATTAATACAATTTGATGAACTTCCCGAAGAGAAAAAAAATCAGACATTTTCCTGAATTTATTCAGAATAACTTCAAATGTTATTCATAGAAGAAACAAGATAGCAACAGAAAAAGTGACAGGCACATCAGAGCCAGTCTGTTATAAAAGCTTTGCTGCTCAGAGGGCCATTTGACTTGAACTAGAGTTTTATCCTGATAGTAAACTTTCGATCTCTTCTTCACAAAGATGGTATTACTGTGTCTAGGTTTTACTAGTTTTATTATCATGAGGTTGTATTCATTTAAAGGAGACTATCAATCTCAATCTGTTCCAACTTACACTAGTTTTACTGCATTGACTTCAGTGGAGTTATTTATGATTTACGTAAGTGAGATATGAATCTGTCACCTCCCCCCCTCCCGAGGTACAACATCTATCTGCACTCATGGCCTGCACATAATGTATTGTTTATTTGTACTCCTTATGGGGTTTGGGTCCCTCCTATTGTAGAGATCTGGCTATCTCTTCATGCTCTAAATCTAAATGAGGGAAGCGGCGCAGGACGTGCAGGCCGCCCTTCCTACAGCCCCCATTGGCCTGGAGCGGCGAACCGCGGCCAGTGGGAGCCGCAATCGGCCAAACCTGCGGACGCTGCAGGTAAACAAACCGGCTCGGCTCGCCAGGGGCTTTCCCTGAACAAGCGGCGTCCCAAGTTTGGGAAACACTGCACTAAATGAACATGAAATCAGATAGGACTCTTTCACTGACTATCCCTATCTTTGTACGTCTATGGGAGTGCAAGTATGTTCTCAGTGGGGTATCCTTGCTTCTTGAGTTTGCTTCCCTTATTAGTCTGACAGAGCCTGAGTCAATTAACGTTCAGGGCCTATTGCAAGTCCTACGTATTCACTTATGCTTTTGTATAGGTGCAAACTGCCAAAGTTGAGTTTCTGTTTTATTTTGGAGAGTTGTGGCACTCTTACTAGTAATAACCCATCACTTCAGTTTGCATTAATGTATGTGCTTGCACATATAGGTATATGCAATTCATGTACTGAAAAATAAATATTTCTTTTTACAGACTGAACACTAAGAGAAGAAAAAATGATCTGGAAAGGCTAAATCTGCCTCTCTCCACAGTGATCTGGAAAATATTCTAAAATTATGCTACGTGAAGGTGTTTAAATTGCTAGGAAAAGTTATTAGGAAGGGGCTATGTCTTTGTGGCTTCCCAAGTTAGGAAACTTGTAGTTCTGGGACCAGGAAAAAGTTAGTTCAGGAATCCTAGTATACAATGTAAGTAGAAATATATCTATTTATAGCAATTCTGAGCACAGGTCAGATAATAGTGCCATCCTTCAATACAGATTCCCCCCAAAATGGGAATAAGTAACACAGACTGTCATCTCTCAGATGAAGTGGAGACAATGGGGCAGACGCATCCACCCAGTCATGCAGCAGTGGGATGTGACTGATATTAAAAGGCATTGAACAAGTGGTAGAAGTCCACTGAAGATCCTTTCAGTGACATTTTATGCAATTGCTTCCTGCAGATACCTCACAACCACTGCCATCACTGGCAGGTAGGAGAATCCTTATTGGCTGCCACAATGCTGTGATTGGAAAAGTACCACAATCACTTCTTTAATCATATTGAAAGATGATGTAACAAATCTGAAGATTTTCTCGAGGATTTGAGATTTGAGGGGAGACAGGGTTTTTAACTTTTTATTAAAGTTGGTCCAGAGCATCTTTACTATTTTTTGGTACATACAACACCTATTTCCATGCTGGTTCAACACTTATTTACAACATTAGAGAATAAATTTCATAGTTATCAAACAACCTCCCAGTATCCACCACCATTTTTCCCCTAACCTACTGACAGACTCTAACACTGTGTGGCTAATTATAACTGGGAGGGCTGGGATAAGGATTCCTCCAAGGTAAGTTACTAATACAGTACAATCACTCAGCAAGATTCAGTTCCAGAACTGATACAAGAATCTGCTGAGCACGTCACCGTGGTGTGTTTCCTCTTTCCTCCTTGTTTTTTAAACTTTATGAAAGCGTTGATCTTTTTTTACCCTCGCAGAGTGTCTGACTGGTTGATTCATTTTATATTTTCTGCTCAAGCTGAGGCAGTCCTGGTCATCACTTTAACAGTAGACATAATCATTACCTCCAGCTGAGGTCTACAGCTTGAAGAAAAGACTAGGGACCAGCAACATACACTGACTTACACTAGGGTCCTCAAGCTGAAAGGCAGCAGTGCAAGTTGCTTGGCCTGCGGAATTCCCCTGGTACCATTTTTAAAAAGCTTCATTTTTAAAAAGAAATTAGCCTTGTTACAGCCCTAAGGTGTTTTATTTAATACTCTACATCTCACCTCAGCCACACACCCCCAACTCTCTCACACTGCCTGACTCCCCTAAGGAGATGCAGTAATTGATAATTAGCATTCCAAAGCCAAGCTTGCATCCTGTGAGCCCGTCATATTTAATTACATTTTAACTATATTCGTCTTCAATAATAGCCCGAACATAATTTAGATAATTATCTCTCACTCTCTTATTCTCTTACTCTGTCTGTCTCACTTAAAGCTCTTTGCAACAAAAATCGCTTCTTCTGCTCAAACACATAAACAGACTCTCAGGCCAAGTGCTTTCATCTCTCCAACAGCAACAGCTGTCACTAGAAAACTCAATGGCTTTGCGCATCCAACAATCGACTCAGGAAAAAAAAATCTTCATGTTTCTTCCTACTTCTTTATTTACTGGGGCAGGTGGGAGAAGAAGAATGGAAGAGGCATTACTATCCAGGCAAATTATAGCCTGTATCTCCTTTATGGCACTTTACCTCTTACAAGGTGTAATGGCTTTTCTCACTGGTTTAAACTCTTGCCTGGTAAGTCATCTGAAAAGGTGCAGTCTTTCTAATATGATTTATTGCACATAAATAATGACCTTTCCCCTTTTTGTGTTTCCCTCCAGAAGAAAGCAAGTTAAGAAAGAGGGAGAAACATATCTGTTACTGAGGTTTTCTAAGGATCCACTGACACTGTGAAGAGCTACTATATGGCAGGATCTACTTACAACACAGTAGTGCTGGACGTGGTTAAAACCCAATTCATTCTTGTAATGTAGAAAGGACTGAACCATACTTCAGAATTATGCTCCAAGCAGGCTAATTCCAAGAGTTTAGCATGACACAAGAACACTTAAAATATGGTTTGGTTCTTGCTACACTGCAAGACCAAACCTATTTTAACTGTGTAAGATACTACCATGTTGTAATGAAGTCTAGCATTATGCTACCTTTCCATAACACAGACAGGGCCCAAGCAACAGCATTAATGCACCTAATTTCTACGGATATCCACTAGCACAAATTCCCCTTTAAAACATGAATGAACACAAATTGAATTTACATCAAACATGGAGTTCTTTCATGGGTCCAGCCTATTTGCAATCTATGGTGCTAAACTGGAAATCCAAATTCTACTTATTCTCATGGAGGCAGGACAGAGGCAAAAGTGCCAGTCGCCAGGCTAGGTAGCAGTAGTGGGGATGGCAGTTTCATATGCTCTTCTAGATGGTCTCTGGGATCACAGGGAACCAGCCTCAAAAATCTGATGAATGAATCAATGATTGTGGCTGAGGTATGTACAAGTAGCTTCTACTGGAGTTGTGGTAATAGGGAGACTTAATGGCAAAAATGGACAATAGGATGAGTAAAAATTTCAAATGGCCTCCTGTCTGTGCACACATAAATCTGATAATTGCATTAACATAAAATTGGCATCAAGCACCCAACTAGTATGTGCAAACTGCCATTTGTAAACACAAAAATGTGTGTACCACACAAAAGACAAGCCCATTGTGTCTACAGCAAGCAATGCAGCATGTTCTGCACAAGTAATATTCATCCTGTATTATAACCAATACTATATCAATTTCTACTATGGAACAACTACAAAATTAATATGGATATGTGTATTAAAAATGCTATGAAAACAGTCATTGCAGTTCAACAGCAGCCAATTTTCAAAGGTTAATAAGTTGGAAGTTTTTCTTTTCCTTTTTAAATACCAAAAGAGACCAAACCATTTTATAGACAAATTGCCTGTAAATTTCCAGTTTATAAAGAAAGCTCATTTTCAGATACAGTGGTGCCAAATAAAATAAAATAAAATAATCCCCAATCTGCCCACCCTGGGAAATCTCTAATTTAGCACTTTAACGTAAGAACAGGGGAGATCCAGCTAGCAGCTGCATGACCACATAAGGCGCCCAAGTTAAGGAACCAGCTCAGTCCTCTTCTCTAGGGGACCAGCAGGGACTGCGTTGGGGCATAGGGAAAGGAGAAAATATTGTAAAGGGACCTGCATAATAAAAGCTAAGGCCATTTTAATTTTATTGTTTTTTCATTAAAGTAAAACTCAGCATCCCTTTTCTCCTCACCTCCCTCAGTTGAGGACTATGAGAGCTTCAGCTCAGATTCCACCCATTTGTGATGTCACCGTTACAGTTTTCCAAAGAGCTTGGCAAAATTCTCCCACAAAAAGAGGACTGTCAAACCTAGCACTTCTAAAGGAGCAATAAGGATGCCAGCTCAAGTAGTTGTTTTCCCTCTGTAACTCTCTTTTCTTAGCCTCTCTTTGGTTAATTTATTTTTAGTAGAGACAAAGCTAAAAGACATCTAATAGTGCATCTTGGTTACATTTATGTTATATTCCTTGATATGATAGTAATGAACAATGAAGAAAAGTAGAGCAAGAGGACTTGAAATGGCAATAGAAGTCTTTGAAGAAAGATACCATGAAATCTCTGAAGTAAATGCAAGAAGAATAAGCACTACACATTAGTCATGGCAATATCTGTCATGTAACTGCAATATGTATTAACAAACAAACATGTTACCCTCTTTATAAGAAGTCCCTTAACTTTAAAATACATAAATACAAATTAATTAAAAACACCAACAAGACTGGCATTCCAGTAAACATTATACATCATTCCTCAGTGGCGCTCCATCCAGGATACCAAAAGATCTATACTCCCTGAAGAGTTACCAATTAGCCTCTCTTTGGATAATTTATTTTTAATACACTTTATCAGACTCATGTATTGAGGCATCTGTCTGTGTTTAAAATACTCTGACAAACAACACAGGAAACAACGTTATTTATAAATGAACATAATATAAAAGCAGTCCACTAATTATCACTGGAGTATCTTTTCATCCAGAGTTCACTATGGCATTGTGAAGTGAATGAGAATTACTTCTGGGGGAATCCTGTGCCAAAAAATTAAAAATTCTGTGCACAATATTTTAAAATTCTGCATATTTTTTGGTCAATATAACACACTATAATCAAGGTGGTTTCAATTATTTTGGTAATTTATTTAAACTACAATACAATGCATGGAGAATGGCAGTGGGGAGCACTGGAAGAAATCCCCAAACTCCCTCTGTCTAATAGTACTGTTGCTAGTTGACCCTTTACTTCTAGTTATTAGTCAACAAATATATGCAGCCATATGCTCAGTGTTAGATCATAGGCAACTGAAGAGCAAGTGAGGGCTGGGGACTCAAAGTCACAATTTATATTGGCTACTGAGCATCTCCAAAAAGGTCAATAACAAACAGTTCATGGAGCACATTTTGATAGGAAATTTTTTCAGTCCAAAAATTTAGACCAGCTCTAATCACTAAAGAACCACAAGTATTTATAAGGCCATACTGTCCTTTACAATAATGCTCCTTTACACCACTCTAGCAATGTAAAGGGGACTTAAAATTTGTACACTTGTTTTATACTCCTGGGGGAATTCACAAAGACAATGGGAACAATTCACTACATTCTGCTCTGCCTGAGGGAACAGAGCCTGCCCCACGCCTACCTCTTCAGAAACACTGCCAAGCCCTGCCCCTACACACTGAGCATGCCGCAATAGTGAGCGAGAGGGACAGTGTCCCTCTCTCTCTCTCTCTCTCACAAGTATGACTGCCCAGCTCCTCCCCCCATGGTGATTTATGTCTCTACCAGCTGCTCTGGGTGCCCAAACTGACCTGCCTGCACTGCCAGGGAAGCGGTACATGACTGCTCTTGTGGCTTCCCTTTGCTTTCCTGTCAGAAGTAATTTTTCTGCGAAACACAGAAATCTGTGGGGACCATGAATTCTACGCACGTGAAGCAGAATTCCCCCAGGAGTAGAGAATGATGTGGGATGAGATGTTAATGCACTCTGGACCTGGCCTAAAAAACTGACAATACTGGACCCACACTTCTTCAAATTTTTACTTTTCTGCACATAGACTTACTGGATCCCAGGATACAAGTGTTGTGTGCTACATTATTTACATTTGAGGCTTCAAAACCAGAGGGTAATCACAAAACAGACAACCTAATTTTGGCATTCTGTCCAATATGAACTGGGCTTTCTAAGATTAAGTTACTGTGAGCATTTCCTTATGGAGAAAAGCTTCTGACAATCCCCCAAAAGGTTTTTATTCTGAATATTTTTCCCCTGTGGAAGACATGCAATCCTGTAAGCATTTGCACACGGATTTGAAGCTATAACTTCTACATGAATTAAACAAAACAAAACAAAAACATCCCCAACTGTTAACAAGGGATCTTTTAATGAACTGATATAAAGTTTTACAATGTGTGATTTATCGTAGTCATAAAACACCAGCTTGATAATGCATATTTATTACAATAAAAAGACTGACTTATGAAAGAGATTTAACGAAGTCTATACTGACTTCCTGACATCTTTAAATGCCGCAAATGAAAAAAATACATCTCTTTTTAACGTAATCTCTCCTTTCACAACTTCAGTGTAATATACAATAAAATAATGAATATTACAATAAAATATTTTTTTAAATGCAGCAAAGAATGTTTTATAAAATAGTCAAAGTAGAGCAACAGTAAAACAGAACCAGGTCACTATGGGGCAGATTTTCAAAGATATTCAGACACCTAAAGATGCTGATAGATGCCTGGTGGGATTTTTCAAAAGTGCCAGTGAGAGTTAGGCACCTAATCTGCTTAGGAGCTTTTAAATATCTAGCCCGGTGTTCATCTGCATCTTTAGACACCTAAATACCTTTGAAAATCTGGCCCTAAAACCTACGGTTCCTGATTATGTAACTTTGTTAAACAAAACACTGGGAGTCAAATTTTCCAATATTGCCTCAAAACTTATGCACACAAAACATACGTATATACACCCACTTGGGTGTCTGCAAACCCAAACATATAGAGTGAGTATCCATCTGATTGGCACACCCCTGGTGCACACAAATTCTTGCAGGCAGAAAATTTGCAAGCACAATTTTGGAGGGTAAGCAGATCCCATATTGAACATTTTGTTGTATATATTTATTTCCACTATTTTGATGGATTGTGTATCTGTAGCCCATGGTTGTTCATGTAACCATTAAAAGTAATGAAGGGCTTTAATAAGATCATAATATATGCAGTAACACAATGAATGAACAGGGTGCTGCTTATGACTTTTCATCCAACCCCCACTGTGTGACCAAATCTTGATTATTTAACTTTTCAGATAACTAGAACAGAAAAGTTGATTGACAGAAAATTAAATAAATAACATTTTGGTGTGTGAGATAGAATCATGTTCCCTATTAATCAGTTCCTTTGTGGTGTGCAGGGTAACATGATATTTATCACTCTATTCTCACACACTCCTTTGGGGTGTCATTTCATGGCCTACCCATAAAAACTTCACATTTACAGGAACTGGCCCTCTATTACTGTCGATAACATCTAATCGACATGTCAAACTCCAAGGAATGTAGTAAATTGTAGCATCACCTCAAAGATGAAAATAAACTGGTAAAAAGGTAAATCAACATCTGTCTCTCTGTAACAACATACAAACATGCTAGAGATTGATAATTAAGGGAGAAAATTCTTCTTCCACTATTCTCACCACACCGAATTAGCTATTAACCTGATCTTTGGAAACAAGGCCACTCAGCTTGTAATTCAGTTTTGTGCAATTTGAACAGCAAAAACACTGACCCAAGTTCATAGTGATTCAAATTTGAACTATTTTAGACATGAAATATGGCTGTCCAAAAAAATGAGTGCAATTTTTGGTTTGCATCATGTCAGAGAGCAGGGAGATGATAGGTTATCTCTGTATGATTCTGGTGAGACTAAACTTTGAATACTCATTCAACTCCCTGCACCTCAACACCAAAAAGATATAGACAAATTGGAGGGAGTTCAGAGAAGATGACAAAAATGATTTAGAGGCTGGAGGGATTGATTTATGAAGAAAGATTAAAAACTAAATATTAGCTAAACTTGTACAACTAAGGTGGTGGGAGAGACAGAATGACTGTCTATAAATATGCTATTTGAAGAGTGTGAAATTCAAGAAAGGAGAGTAATTGTTTAGTGTGATATAGGGGAAGCAATTAAGTGAAATTAGATAGGCACATTCAGACTGAATATCAGGAAGGATTACTAATGGTAGAAATCTACTAAATTGGGGAGTAGTTACCATCAGAAAGGGGTGAAAGCCCTGTCACTTGAGTCATAGGAAATTGTACTGACTGAATATAACTCTAGCAAATATACTGTAGGGAACAATCCTGCAGCAGCCCCCAAGGGATGAACTTGAAGACCTAATAATTCTGCTCCATCTCGTATTTCTATGATTCATGTATTTAATTTTTCCGGTACAAACTTTACTTGGAATGAATCAATAGTTTAATATTGTGAATGCGTTATAACATTTTGTGCCAGCCAGGTGGTGTTTTCAATGCTATAAAAACTACACATGATTTGGTCAGCCAAGGCAAAATTGTGATTTTTCAAGGGTGTAATGAAATTAGATCCTGCATGTCAGCAATCTAATTAGGACAAATCTTTACGGAAGAGAACAGAAATGCCACCTTTAGCAGAAGATACATTAACCTTCGACTTGGTTTGTGTCTGTACAAGTGATTCTAACAGTCACTGTGGTTTAATGGCCACTTCTATAACAAAGGGCAGCTGCAAACACTAGCGGCACCAGGCATTTGAAGAGCAACCTATCACCTAGTTTGTGAACATTCAGACAGTTTCTATTAATTAGATAGCTAAATGACTATCTTATACAACAATCAACTCCACAGCAAATAAACACTACCACCAAATAAAAATTGCAACATTAGGTAGGCCTTCCGTTACACCACAGGGTAATCAACCCTCTCTCATAGGGAATGCCTGATGTTTGGATTATTATTTTGTGGTAACAATTATAATGGCGTTGGTTATGGGGGTATGTGTATTTATTTATATTCAGATGAAAAATATTTATTTTCAGAATACCACAGCTCAGCAAAAGCAGTCTCTCAAGATATGGTTGGCCATGAGATGCCTTACAGATCCAAATTTAGCCAAAATGTCATTATTTAAAATATACAACCACGAAATGGAAGAAGAAAAGAAAAAAGTGTATTCATGAAAAAAGCCAATGATATAAAAAGACTTTTTAGGTCCCATCCAGGCCATTGTCCCAGGGATCAATGCAGGATTGTTTCTATTATATTTTCTAGTGTTTTGTCCAGTGTAGTTTTGAAGATATAAGAGCAGGAACTCCATTCAGTACTTTTCCAAGCATTCAAATATGGGCAGGCAGTCACCAGTACTCTCCAACCCCTGTTCCACCAACTGTGAGTGTGCCCTTGACAAGGGGATGGGAAGCTGTATTAATGGAAATGGTGTGTTCAGGTTTCAGGTGCATAGGTTTCAGTAACACGTAGATTAGTTTAGCAGCCTATTAGTATTTGTTAGGTTCACCAGAGTTGGCAATAGTTGTACAAGGTTTAGCAGACATCTCCAGAGCTGCTCGAGGCTGGGAGCGAAACTGAAATGTGGTATGTTAAAGGTGCAACATACAAGTCAGTAAGATTCATATATTCACAGACTTTAAGGCCACAAGGGTCCACTGGGATTGTTTAGTCTGATCTACTTTATAGCACAGGTCATAGAAGTTCCTTGAATCTCCAGTATGATGTCATGATAAGTCCATGAGTCTAAGTTATTGTAATGTACATACTTAGGGGCCATGTGATGGGGCGCCTGCCCTGCACTGGCCCTGATAGGGTTAAAACCCAGCCTGAAGGGCTGCAAGGAACAGCCAATTAGGGCAGTGGCTAGCACCATGAACAGGGCTGCTAGGGCTTGCAGGCCCAAGGCCCTGGGAGGAGGGTGAAGGAGCCAAAGGCAGGAGCCAAAGGTGCTCGGGCTGTGGGGAAGTGGCCCAGAGAATTGAGACAGACTGCTGGAGAAAGAAAGGAGGGGCAGCGGGAAACTGTTGTTTGCTGGGGCCCAGAGTAGTGGGTGGGCCTGGGCCTTGGTCTCCCCCGCCACCGGTGAAGAAGTGGCCAGGCTATGGACTGCCAAGCCACTGTGAGGAGCGGCTAGACTGTTGCAGAAGGAGTCCCCCGGAAGAGGGGAACCCGGATTGTGACATGGCCGGAGGGCTGTGATACAAAGCAGAGGCAGTGAGACTGGAACTGCAGTGGGTCTGCAAGCGGAGACGAGGACGGGAGAGCCACCACCACTGGAGGGCACACCCGCTGACCAGCGCTAATTCCCGAAATGGCCAGCAGGAGGCGCCAGTGTGGTGAGACAGGCCAGAAGGTGGTATAGGTCCCTGAGGCTCCTTTACAGTATCTTATCCACTATCTCTAGATTTGGTCCTATGACTGTATTAAACAGTAAGGCAGGTGCAAAAAAACATAGCATCGTGGAATATTAAATTGATGGACAGTTGTGCCCTCTACAAAGCAAGCCCTAATCGAAAAAAGAATTTCTATAAAGAAATATTATTTGCACTATAACTACAAACAAGAAATCCTGGACTAATGTACAATTCCATTTATTTTCTTTTTACACACAATTTATTGTAAGAATATTACAAATGTTTGATCAAACTGGAGATTGTCAATCACTAGCTATAGAGAAAAGGAAAACTAGAAAACTTTCTAGTTCAGAAAAATAGATCATGTGAGTCCCACGTAAGAGGAAAGGGTAGCTTAAGTGAAAGGACACCACCACAATAGAGGAAAGTCACAGAGGTATGGTACAGCAAGTCAACTAAGTTATGAAAACCAAGAGTATAGTTTTGAATTGGCTTTGGCTAAGGAGCCATCAACAATGATGGAAGATGGCAAAAATATCTTGTTTCGAGTAATAAGAGAATAATCTGGCTGCCACACTGTGGCATTCCTGAAGTTGGAAAAGTAAGGATTTAAAAAAAACCCCATAATGAGGTAATTGCAATAGTTGAAATGAGAGGTAATTAAGACATGAATATAGATTTCTTGTCAGGACTGAGTAAGGATAAAATCTGGTAATATTCAGGAGATGGCAACAAGCAGACTAAAGCAGGAAAGATACGGAAGTATAAAAAGGGAAAAATCAAGGGTCCAGGGCTGGGTCCAAGTTTTCTAATTTTGGGAGTAAAGTTAAAGTCTGAGGCACAGCAGAATCAGATACACTGAACAAACAGGATACTCTTTCTCCGTAGGAAAAAAAAAAAAAGGCAACACATTTTTTAAAGCCAATTTATCCAGAATAAATGAGTCAAGCATCTAATGGCTTTTAGTCAGAGATGGCCACCATTGGAATAACCACAGAAATTAATGATTTAAAAATGTCTGAGATACTAACTTCCTTACCAAAAAAAAAAATCTTCCATAACAAAAATATAGAAAAGAACATTGACAATGAGGAAGTGATTAGACATTATAAAAATAGCTATTAATAAAATGCAATTAGGAAATATGTAGAAAGTTTGAACACATACAGAACTGATTAATTTACACTAAGGCCCCATTTACACCTCAACTGACAATGAGAATCAGATCCATAAAAGTCTGGGTAGTCTATATCTTAAGCTATTAAGCAAGTTAGCAAATAAACTTACTACACACTGCTAGAAATCAGTTTTGAAAACTAGTGAAAAAACTGGGAAGTACCAAGAAATTGGAGAAAAGCATATCTAGTACTAATCTTCAAAAAAAGAAAGGATTCCAATTTCTGTCTTCAGTAAACAAGGGTAATGGGTGTGGTGGGCAAGGCCCCCTTACTCCCAAATGATTTCTGGGTGTTGAAATGGTCTGTTGGGGCCGCTGACAGCTGATGTAAATTGCCCCATTTTATGTCGGGGAGCATCCTAGTGCCAAAACGTCTCCCCAAGTAGAGGCACGCACAGGTGGCTTAAAACCACCATTTTCCAAATCTCTCAAACTGTGCCAAGTGCTCTTTGGCCACAACTCAGTATTTGGGCCTAAGTGTCCAATTAAAAAAGCTAGAATTTGACATTTCAGTTCATTGAGCCCATACAGAGTATTGTTCATAAACACTCTATAGAACAAGAATTATTCTCCAGAATTATTCAGTGAATATTTCTGAAAAATGATGAATTGAAGATCATAATCTGTTTATGGACAATTTACAAAATGAAGAGACAAAATTCATTTTCTACATTTTTCTATAGCAATTATTCACTCAGATTTCTGATATATTACTCCTAAAAATTAATTCCACTTGGCCTGGAGAAAAACACTATCACACAGATTGGAAACTGGCAAAAAGAAGGTAAACAAACAGTAAATGGCAAAATCTCAAGAATGGAAAAGGTTTCTTATGGAGTACCCCAGGGATCCATGTTTTCTCTGACCTTGTTGATGATCATGGGGTGGGCTTTAACAGCATGTTAAGGAAGCTCACAGATTACATCAGTTTGGGAGGAGATGCCAGTACCAGTGATGATCAATATAATACATCTATGGAAAAAATAATGCCACACATATATGTTTCCTGGGAAGGAACAGTGATACCAAAAGAAAACCAGGGGCTTGTCTACACAGCAAGTTACTGTGCAGAAGCATTTCTTTGCTCTTGAAAATGATTTGGTTGCAATTACAATCCATGTCTTGGTTGCATATAAAGAGATCACATCATATAATGGCTCCACACTGCACACTTTGAATATTGCACTCACTCTGGACACCTTGTTAATAAAGATATACTAGTAAACTGGAGAATGCTTACAGAAGAACAACAAAAATGTGGAGCTGGAGGGTTAGATTTTTGAGGAAAGATTTAAATATGCATAGCCTGCCAGAGATGACTCAACAGTGGAACATGGTAACCGCTAGAAATATCTGAAAGAGAGAGGAGATATTATTTAGTATGATCTATGGGAGTATAACTAGAAGTAATGGAATGAAGTTAAGAAAGTAAAAAACTTACAGAAGGCAAATTGTATTAGATGACAGAAAAGTCTCTGAATGAGAACTAATGAAAATACCAACACTTAAACACATTTAAAGTAAGTTGGCCACTGAAAATAATTCCTACATCTTGAAAGACAAAATCAGTGAAAAATCCTGGGCCATAGTCTGATTTTAGTTTAGTTTTGAAAGACATAATTGCTGCCTGCTCATAAAGTGACCTATGAGTCTAATCTGGCTAGCACCATACCCACGAGACTTAGAAGATGTATTCATAATTTATTGTCATCTTCAAAATACTGAGCTGTACATGCCAAAAAGAGTTACGTATCCCACAAAAAATATGTAAAGCTCTACCTGACTGGGTTTCCCAAATATTAGACTGGCTACAGGCTAATATAAAAGGGAAAGAAGTATTCATGATGCAATTTACAAGAAATGTACAATTCCTTCCACCTCCAGATCACAAAGTACACCTCTATGAATTTCATATTTCTCCACAGGAGTGGTCTGTCCAGGTGGCCATATCAGTTTCTCAACATCTTAATTCTTTAATATCTGCAGAAATGGCCATATATTAAATTTCTCTGCTTTGCACCATTTCTTCAATATCCTTAAATATCTTTACCAAACTAGGCATTAAGATCTTAACTACATTAAACCTCTGAGTAACATCTACAGAATGTTGATTTTAAATATAAGCCTATTCTCTAATGGCCCAGAACTGTGCAATGAGCAATCCTGAGAGTGATAAAGAATTAATCCAGTACTGTAAACCAGAAGAGGTTGAGTGCAGCAACACATTCAGCTGGGAGGGTGAGTCTTTCGCCCTCATTAGCTGATTAAGAAGCAAAATTGAGAGGATTAAATATTGAGGGGAAAGTTTTTAAAAAAAATCTCATACATCTTATTTTCATAACCATGGAAGAAGATCTAAATAATTAGAGTGAGAGCTCATACAGCAAAAAAAGAAAATGATGACTACAATAAGCTCAAAGTATTCTAAAATAGATCATTTCCGTACTCCAGCATTTGTTGCACAGAATATATAATGTTTTGAAAAGCCTGAGAGACTGCTAACAACTAAGTCAGAATCTCTCTGTTTAACGACAGATCAGCTGTACATCTGGCAGTCAGTGCATTAATCTTCCCTTCTCTAATGAACTGTGCATGCCACTGGCCATGATCTCTTGTGTGTCAGCACAAGTCATTTCTGCTTTCATATAGTTCTAACTCTTAGGTTATATTGATAAAATGGGAAGCTGTCTGGCAACAATGTGACATCTATAGCTCCAATGGACATCACTGTGGGAACGCTATATCCATTTCTGCTGAATTTGAACTAGATAAGAATCAGTCAAATATTGGACTGATTAAAACATCAGGATATTTCTTTATTTCTGCAGTAGCTTCTGATGTAAGTTTTTGTAAAATCTAAATTTTAATTCAGAAAAAAATCTACTTTAACCAAATTAAGCAAATTCTAAAAGGGTGTATATGTGTGTGTGTGTGTGTATATATATATATATATATAAACTATTTATTTATTTAGGAATTTTTAACAAGCTTACAAATTCTTGCCATGTAAATATCAAAAACAAAACAATCATTACAACAGTTGTTTTTGTTTAAAGAAACATTATATAGGGATACAGTCATCAGATCTTTCTATTTAATGGGGTGTTACCACATTACAAAGTGAGCACCATTATGACACATATGTCACTTCAGGGATTTTATTGAGTGAAATCTCAATATACACATATTAACAAAGCAGGCATGTCTATCAAATATTATTATTCAAAAAAATTGACAGATGTGTTGGGTTTTTTAAGGTGAATGTACTATGTCTGAGTATTGAATAAAAATAACTAAATATTTAAGTATCAATGTCTGTTTTGCTCGGTACATAGTTAGTGTATTAATTTTTCCATAACCACAACCTCCCATATTTTTTGAACCATTCCTCTATAGTTGTACTATTTTTCTCTTTCCTATGAGAGGCTACCAATAGTTGACCGGTTACTAGCAGATGAAAGTAATTTTTCATTTCCTCGTCACCATTTCCACTAGCAAGCCCAAAGAAGATTACCAAAGGATCATTCGGTAATAAATATCCAACAATTTGTGATATTTGGTTACGGATTGCATCCCAGTACTCTGTAATGACTGGACATTTCCACTATATATGCATTAATTCTCCTCTTTCACCACAATTTCTCCAACATGCATTCCCATTCAATCTCTCTCTCTATATATATATTTAACCTAACTGGTGTGAGGTACCACTGAATCAGAATCTTATTATTTTATTGTGCTATCTATTAAAGTTAGCTTTCCGTATAAAAAAGAAATTTTTTTAGAAATTTCTCTCTCTAGAAAGCTAAGAAATATAATGCCTGACTCAAAAGTACTGGAATCGGCGAGAATGGGCCAGTTGTAGTTAGTTTTGCTCTCTAATTAAGTTGGAAAATTTTCTCTACTGAATAGCTAGTCAACCGTGAGTGCCCATGATTCTCCCAATCTTTGAAGCTTTCTGGTTTGTGATACGGGTTAAGATGTGGATTATTAGCGGTAGGTGTCATTGGCAAAGGAAAAGAACTGATCTTATTTCTATCCCAAACCTACAAAGTAGCCTTTGTTAAAGGATGTGTGTAAATGATGTGTGGGCATGATTTTTTTTATTAATCCATACTAGCATAGTGATATTTACACTGCCACAATTTTCTTGTTCTATGAAGACCCAGTGTTTGGCTGGGTTAGCGCATTCCAACTCCACTTCTGCTTAGAGCTGGCTGGCTTGGTAGTACCATAGAATATTTGGAAAAGCTAGTCCCCCATGTTTAATGGGTCTGTAAAGGGGAGATATTTGTCATTAAATGTGCTATTGTAATGTTACCCAATTACAGAAACAGATTTAATCAGTCGACAAACATATGTGTTTCTATATAGTTTCAGAACAGCCAATATTTTCAGCTGAAATTAGACCACTTTCACCATCTTCCAAAGCTCTGGAAGCTTTACATGTATAACTGAGATTGTTTGATATGATTATGCACTCAAATGTCGAGAAATGTCAATGGTAAGGTTATATTTGCAACTCTAACCATGCCAAAGAGAATCATGGCATACTCATGGTTAACTAGCTATTCGGGAAAGAAACTTTTCTAACTTAATTAGAGAGCAAACTGACTATAACTGGCCCACTCTCCCCTGGTACCAGTATTTTCAAGTCAAGCATTATGTTTCTCAGCTTTCTTGAAAAGCTTTTTTATACAAAAAACTCAAACAAAGCCATATATCCTCCTGAAGTACTTCCAACAGCCTAAGACATACATGAGTAGCATCTTGTAATACCATTCATTCTTGCGTACTTTGCTTTCATTGTCATAATGGTCCAGTGTATCTTTATTGAGTTACACTTAAAATTCTCTTCTCTCTACAGTATTACATTTTAATAATTTACAGTTACAATGTATATGCTTATGCAACCTTAACTACGGCTGCTGCTGCTACATCTGCTAAAATAATCTAATCTAAAGAGAAAACAGGTTAAATCAAGAAGTGAAAAAAAAAAACCCAGTATGAAGAGATATTATGCCCCTTGAAAGGCTTTTTAACATTTTGATCTTCACTGTGGATATTTCAATTTCACAAGCCTCATAATTTACATTGCTTAACATTTACAAATATCAAAAGAACAAAACAGAAGATAAAAGGTTGTAGGCTATATTTTCCAAAAGATCTACTTATATTGCAAATGTAAAAGCATCAATTATACCTTTAAACGGATGTGTGCAAGTTGCATTTAGGAGTGCTTTTAATTCTCTTCAGGTGACATTTAGTAGTAAAACTACTGTAACCCAAAAGAAGAAAGTAGAAATACGTGTGGGGAGGAGAGGCTGGGAACTGTCTATTTAAACAAATTACATATTTCAACCTTTCCCAACTGTGATTAGTCATTGAGTACCCAAATTTAGTTGAGGCTTCTGCATACATAATTATGATTTATTTAAAAGCACTCGTGGTAATAGTTTGTTCTCCATCACCTACGAATGAAGTTACTGAGGGAGACATTTGATTCTGAAATTGGAAAATGTTTTACTCATTATGATATGTAGTAAAGATAATCAGAAGGAGGAGACCCACACCCCCTTTTTTTTTTGCGCTAAGAGGGCAGTCAGACATTGGGTTATTTAAACTTTCAGGAGAAGAAGTTTCATAGACAGAAATTTGGCAAACTATACTTGATAAATATGAAAAGTTAAAAGTTGATTTGGTTGGGGGGGACTGTTTACATTTTGATATCCCTATAATTAACTTATCAGCCTCTGAATTAATAAAATCAGGTTTTCACATTGTACTGATTTTCCTTTAGTCACAGAGACACTTGACTGAGTGAAGCGGACACCAAGCTGTAAAAAGTGCAAAGAGGAGAAGCCAAAGATAATCCTGTGGTTAAAGCACAGAACTAGGAATGAGAAGATCACGGACTTTCTGTGAGAAATGGGGTACGTCAGAACCTCAGGGTACTTCAGCATGCCCATCTATAAAATGCAGATGATAATATTTACATACCTGACAATGATACTGTGAAGCTTAAGTCATTTAACAACTGTAAAGTAACTTGAGGTCTTCAGATGGAAGGTGGTAGAAATGGGCAAGTACTGTGTTCTAGTGAGAGAAGAGCAGTGATCAGGATGCAACTCTCTGTGTTAAGTTTTCTTCATCTATTTCTGGAAAAATCCCCATGTTACTTCACATATGTATCTGAGCACCAAATATGGGGTCATGTTCTTTAGGCTAACAGAAAAGTATGACTATTCTATATACTTGAGATATAGCCAAGAATTTCTGAATTCTTTTCAACATATTTAAAAAATAAAATCACATTGATATGAAAGACTACAGCAGTCAAATAGCTATCTTTCCATAAAAACTGACAAAAGTTAGTTCATTAATAAACATCCATACTTATTTCAGGTCAGTAATAACATAAAACATACTTTTTTTGAGGGAATAAATATAATTTTAAAAATATTCAGGAAGACTCTCCTAGATACCACTTTTGTTAGGGACCAATTAGTGTATGAAACTCATAATTTTATACAGTGAAAGATTAACCTCTTTGCTCTTTTTCAATGAACGATCTTTATTAGCCTCATGTTTGAGAATCTATTGCTCTTTAAAGGAAATGAGACCCTCAAATTTGAGATTTCTTGTTATATCTAAAATTTTCCCAGAATTACAGTTTGTAGATTAAATAAGCCATTTTCTTTGTGATAAAGGGAAAATGTTGCCTGGATGCATCAAGATTCTAACTTCCTCCATAGAAGGCTTTGGCTCTTTCATTTGGCCAAATCCAACAGTCCTTTACCCAGGTCAAGCTCCCAGAGAATTCAAGAGTTTTGCCTGTATAAAGATGGCAGTACTGACAAAGGTTAAAAATCACGGTCCTAACCCTGCAGTGTCTACTCATACAATATTTCAGACTTCTGTGAGCGTTTTGCCTGAGTAAAGATTGGAGAATCAGTCTCCATATTTGTTGAAAATGGACACCTCTTCTGCTCTGTGCCTGCACTGAACATATTTTAATAAAAGATAGTTACCTTTTCCATAACTGGTGTTCTTCGAGTTGTGTTGCTCATGTCTATTCCACAATAGGTGTGCGTGCTCACCACGTGCACTGGTGCCGGAAGTTTTCCCCCTAGCAGTACCCGTGGGGGGGAGTGCCCCAGCAACCCCTGGAGCGGTGCCTCCATGGCGCGGTATAAGGGGAGCTGTGTGCTTCCCCCACCCTCAGTTCTTTCTTGCCAAACAACTCCAACATAGGGGAAGGAGGGTGGGATGTGGAATAGACATGAGCAACACATCTTGAAGAACACCAATTATGGAAAAGGTAACTGTCTTTTCTTCTTCGAGTGATTGCTCATGTCTATTCCACAATAGGTGATTCCAAGCTATATCTGTTGGAGGTGGGTAGGAGTTCACAAAAATTCTCGGGGTGGTGTACAGCCCTGCCGAACCCGGCGTCATCCCTGGTTTGGGAGATGATCGTATAGTGCGAGGTGAACGTGTGAACCGAGGACCACGTGGCAGCCTTACAAATGTCCTGGATGGGGATGTGGGTCAAGAAGGCAGCCGACGAGGCTTGCGCTTGAGTCAAGTGCGCTTTCACAATCGGTGGCAGGGGGATACTTGCCAAATCATAACAGGTACGGATGCATGAAGTGATCCGGTTGGAGAACCACTGAGTGGAGACCGACCGACCTCTCATGCGCTCAGTCGAGGCGATGAATAGTTGCGAGGACTTTCTGAATGGCTTGGTCCGCTCGAGATAGAAAGCCAGCGCCAGTCGCACATCGAACATGTGGAGACGGCACTCCTCACTGAATGCGTGGGGCTTGGGGCAAAGGACCGGTAGAAAAATGTCTTGACCCATGTGATAGGTGGAGACCACCTTCGGGAGGAACGCAGGGTGTGGGCGGAGCTGGACCGTGTCCTTATGAAAAACCGTGTATGGAGGCTCAGAGATCAGGGCCCTGAGCTCCAAGAACCGCCTGGCCGACATGATCCCGCCACCAGGAAGGCCAGCTTCCACGAGAGGTGGGACTAGGAACAAGTGCCTAGCGGCTCAAACGGGGGCCCCGTGAGATGGCCCAACACCAGATTCAGGTCCCACTGCGGGACCCGGGGCCTAACATACAGAAAAAGACGGTCCAACCCTTGAGGAACCGGCCAATCATAGCATGGGAGAATACCATGTGACCCTGCACCAGCGGATGGAAGGCTGATATGGCCGCCAGGTGCACCTTGACTGATGAGGGTGCCAGGCCCTGGGCTCTAAGGTGGAGAAGGTAGTCCAGGATAAGCTGGATTGGGGCGGCCACTGGAGAAACGCCCCGCTCATCCGCCCATCTGGAGAACCGAGACCACTTTGCCAAGTAGGCGCGTTGCGTGGAGGGCTGCCTGCTTTCTAGGAGGACGCGTTGAACTCCTTCTGAGCACGTCCTTTCCTCCCTACCTAACCACTGAGCAGCCATGCCGTGAGGTGGAGAGCTGCTAGGTTGGGGTGGAAGAGGCAGCCCCAGTCCTGGGAGAGCAGGTCCAGGCGAAACGGCAATGGCCACAGTGGAGCAACCGCCAGGCCCACGAGGGTCCCGTACCAATGTTGCCTGGGCCATGCTGGGGCAATCAGGAGGACCCAGGCCTTGTCCATCTTTACTTTCTCCAGTCCTTGCTGATCAGTGGGAATGGGGGTAAGGCATAGAGAAACTGGCCTGACCAGGACAGGAGGAAGGCATCAGAGATAGCGCCCTGTCCCAGTTCCCCCCTGGAGCAGAATCTGGGACAGCGCCGATTCTGCCGAGTCGCGAACAGGTCCACCTGCGGAGTCCCCCACACTCTGAAAAGAAGCCTGTGAGCCACTTCTGGGTGGAGAGACCACTTGTGCTGAGAGAAGTCCCTGCTCAAGCAATCCGCCCGTGCACCCGGTAGATGGAAGGCCTTTAGGCAGATCGCGTCAGCTGTACAGAAATCCCACAGCCTGAGGGCTTCGCAGCAGAGGATCGGGCCCCACCTTGCCTGTTGATATAGAACATCGAGGCTGTGTTGTCCGTGAAGACCCTGACCACTCTGCCCTCTACGCGCGAGTGGAAGGCCACGCACGCCAGCCGTACTGCCCTGAGTTCCTTGACATTTATTTGTAGGGTCAGATCCTGAGCTGACCACAGACCTTGGGTCTGAACGTTCCCCACAAGGGCCCCCCAACCCAGGTCCAGGGCATCGAACACCAGTTCCAGTGACAGGGCCGTGTCCCTGAATGGGACCCCTTGGAGCATGTTGCTTGGGGCGGACCACCACCGTACGGAGGCAATCTCCGAGTCAGGTAAGGTGAGGACTTTGTCCATCCTGTCCCTGGCCTGGGAGAACTCCGAGGCCAACCAGGGCTGGAGGGGCCTCATCCTGAGTCTGGCGTGACAGACCACGTACGTGCACGCCGACATGTGACCCAAGAGCTGGAGGCACGCTCTGGCTGTTGTCACCAGGAACCTTGTGGCCGTGTCAATGAGCCCCTTCAGGGTCTCGAACCTGTCCGGTGGGAGGGAGGCTCTGGCCGACAAGGCATCCAGGAGCGCCCCGATAAACACTATGCGTTGAACCGGGACTAACGTGGACTTGGAGTTGTTTACCAACAGGCCCAAAGCGGTATACGTGGACAGGAGGAGCGTCACATGATCCCTTGCCTGCGGCTGGGAGCTGCCCTTGACCAGCCAATCGTCCAGAGAGGGAAAGATCTGGACCCCCTCGGCACCTGAGGTAGGGCGCTACCACCGACATACATTTTGTAAATACCTTGGAGGCAGTGGACAGGCCAAATGGGAGGACCGTAAATTGGTAGTGTTCCTGCCCCACCACAAAACGGAGGAAGCGTCTGTGCCCCTTGAATATATGAATGTGGAAGTATACGTCCTATAGATCGAGGGCAGTGTACTAGTCCCCGGGATCCAGGGAGCGGATGATGGAGGCCAGGGAGACCATGCGGAACTTGAGCTTCACCATGTACTGGTTCAGACCTCACAGGTCCAGGACAGGCCTGAATCCCCCTTTGGCCTTCGGGATAAGGAAATAGCGGGAGTAGTACCCCTTGTCTTTGAACTCCCTGGGTATCTCTTCCACAGCTCCTAGGCCCAGGAGCCGCCCCACCTCCTGCTCGAGCAGAGCTTTGTGCGAGGGGTCCCCCAGGAGGGACGGGGGCGTGGGATGGTTGGGTGGGGAAGAAGTACACTGGAGGTTGTAGCCCTGGGAGATGGTGTTGAAGACCCATCAGTCCGAGGTCAGCTGCAACCGCTCTGGGAGGAAAGCACACAACGGATTGGAGAAGGGAACTTTATTGAGAGTGCATCCCTGATGAGAACTGGCAGGGCGCCCCCGAGTGTCCTGTCAAAACCGCTTTTTCCCCGCCTGCTTGCCCTGGGAGGACCCAGGTTGGGGGACAGGCTGAGACTGCCTCTGAGGGCGCCTCTTATAGTTCCGCGACTTCTTATAGGCGGCCTTGTATTTCAGGTGGGTGGCCTGAGTGGGAGTCTGCTGCAGCTTTAACTTAGATTTAGCCAGAGCTGGAACACAGAGACCCAGGGTCTGGAGGGTCGTGCGGGAGTCTTTCATGCCATGCAGCCTTGTATCCCTTTGTTCCACAAACAGAGCTTTGCTGTCAAATGGGAAATCCTTCATGGAGGTCTGTGCCTCATTGGACAGCCCAGAGAGCGGGAACCACGACGCCCTTGTCATGGATGCCGCGGAGGTCGTGGACTGCGCAGCCGTGTCTGTTGCATCCAAAGCTGCCTGTAGGGTTGCCCTGGCAGCCACTGTACCCTCCTCCACCAGCGCTTTGAACTCCTTCCTATTGCGCTCCTGGAGTGAGTCCTTGAACTTGGGCAGGGAGCCCCACAGATTGAACTCATACCGGCCCAGGAGAGCCTGGTGGTTTGCCACTCGTACCTGGTGGTTTGCCACTCAAGAATGAATAAATTTTTCTTCCAAAAGAGTCCAGCCTCCATGAGTCTTTATTTTTCGGCGTAGGGGCTGGCTGACCCTGCCGTTCACTGTGGTTGACTGACTCAACCACAAGGGAGTTGGGCGCTGGGTGGGTGTATAAGTACTTGTGTCCCTTGGCAGGTACAAACTAGTTGTGTTCCACCCTCTTAGAGATGGGGGCCAACGAGGCCGGTGTTTGCCACAGGGCATTTGAAATTTTTGCCACCCCCTCATGGAGAGGCAAGGCTACCTTGCCCGGTGCCAAAGAGGACAGCACATTAAACAGGGAGTCCGAGGGCTCCTCCATCTCCTCTGCCTGGAGATGAAGGCTTGATGCCACCCTTTTTAAGAGTTTTTGGTGGGCCCTAAAGTCCTCCTGCGGGAAGGAAGAGGGTGAGGCCATAATCACCTCATCTGGGGAGGCCAAGGAGGCCGGTGCGGTACTCTGGGTGTCCACCGGCACCAGAGGGTCCACCACCTGGTGGGTCTCCAGGCATGGTGCCAGGGATGTACGTCCCACCGACTCCTTCCTCGGAGGTCTGGAGAGGGAGGCCGATGGTTCTTCTGAGGCTCCGGCCACCGGGGGCTGTGTCAGAGGTCACGGTGCCCACTGGTACCATTGGGCCGGCCACTGGGCCTGGTGCCCCTGCACCTGCTGCAGCACCAGCGGAGCCAGTTGTTCAGCCTGGCTGGCATAGCCCATCAATGGACGACTACGAATGGAGGCCGCGCTGACGTACGACCTGCCACTGTCCCTGGACCAGGAGGAGCGGCAATGCCTGAAGCGACGTCGACCACGGAACCATGATCGTGACATGGAGGACTGGTACTGTCGGTAACAGCTGCTCTGCGATTGGCTCTGACGGGTGTACCTGCAACGGCAGGACACCGGCGATCGACGCCCGGGGCTGTGGAGGCGATGCCTTGGCGGGGTCTTGGAGAGGGATTCCGAGTGGGAATGGCGCCAACATCCATGCCATGACTGGCTACAATAACCCCTCTGAGACAAGGACCATTGGCGACGTCTGCCTCGGTCCCGTCGGTATTCGCTCCTTGAGGTGGAGCGGTGCCGGGAGTCTCGGTCAGACGGAACCCAACCAGTCTGGTGGGAGTCGAGGGCAATCCACGTGGACTTTGCCCTGAACGGTCGCTGGGTGGCCAACGAAGTCGGGAACATTCCCTCGACCGAGACCAGTACCGAGCCGGGGTGACTGCTGAGATCCCAGCAGCAGCTTGCCTCTGGAGCGTGGAGCTGACATCGGCAGTGCTCCTGGTAGTGTCATGGACATAACATCCCAGGCAGCCTGCAGGGCCTCAGGCGTGGAGGGCGTCCGGACATCTGGGGAGGCCTGCTCAGAATGGGCCGGGCTACTCCATTCGACCTGAGTCGGAGACCTAGAGGCCGGTGGGGATTGAGGACTGCCCGACATGGGTCTAGCCTCTGTCCTGGGTTTACTTAGGTGCTGCTGCGAAGAAGGCATCCTTCTAGCTTTCTTGGCATGCCCCGTGGATGGGAAGCAGTGTCAACTGGTCGATGGCGCCGGAAGGTCGCTGCGCACTGATACCGTGGTACCCAGTGCCGACTCGGAGAGGCGGGCTGGAGTCGGGGTCAGCGCTGACTCCATCAGAATGGCCCGGAGCCTAATGTCCCCTTCTCTCTTGGTCTGAGGCTTAAACAACTTGCATATCTTGCAACGATCGCTGATATGGGCTTCTCCCAAACAGCGCAGACAGTTCGCATGCGGGTCACTCCTTGGCATAGATCGCCTACAAGTGTTGCACGACTTAAAACCTGGGGTGTGGGGCATGCCCTGGCTCAGGTGCTCTAACTAACTGAACTAACTAAACAGCTAACTAACTACAGGTACCAACACTGAATGAACAAGCAGGGCTGGGGACGAGCTACAGAAAAGCTGGAGCAGAATAGTTCCGACACACCTTCACTGGCGGCAAGAAGGAACTGAGGGTGGGGAGGGCATGCAGCTCCCCTTATTCCACGCCATGGAGGCGTCACTCCAGGGGTCGCTGGGGCGCTCCCCCCTTATGGGTACTCCTAGGGGAAAAACTTCTGGCACCTCTGCACATGGCGAGCACGCACACCTATTGTGGAATACACATGAGCGATCACCTGAAGAAGAACCTAATTTATTTTTCACCATATATATTATATATTGAGATTTATTTTAGTGGTCTCTGTATCTGAGGTCTGAATGACTCAACATCTTGGTCTCTCAGCCTTTCACCTTTGCATTTCTTATCGCAGCCATTGCATAAATCAAAGATATCACAGAATAAGTGAAATGATCTAAAATGCTGAGAAGTCTTCCCTCAGACATACAGCATCAGAAAGCAGGTTGGATAAAATCCAATGACTTTTTTTAAGTGGGGGAAAGCTTTTATAAATTTAAATAGGATTTTTTAGATTGAAGTTAAACACATTTTCTTTGTAAAAATAAACCTATTTAAAATTTAATATGAAATTATGACAATCTATGTTAAGGCATAATTTTACCTCAGTCTATTAAAATTATTTAAATTGAATAAATATGTAAGATTCAAGTAGTACATGTTTGTTGCTGAAGTTTTAAAGAAAGTCAAACCACTGCGCTGGAGGAAGTCATTGTCTAAGCACCTGGAACCAGAGTTTGTTGAAGAGCTAAACCAGCTTTTGACAATAGTAGCTACTTCTACAGTGAAGAGAGAATATTTTTTTCATTTCAGCTCATAGTTGAGAAACCAATTGGGACTAGGCAATAAAGCTTGTTCTTCTCTTTCCATCTATGAATAAAAATGAGGTTTGAGAGGATGCAATCTACTAATTCTAAAATCTTGAAGGACATGGTGACTAGAAATAATCAGTTCAATTCACTATCTACTGATAACGCTTCTTTTGTTTAATAAATCAGTTAGTTTTAAAAGCAAATCATGTTTTGATAAACTTGCTTTTTCCCTCTTATGTATCACACATGTGTAATTTAGTTTTACTTATTTAATTAAAAAAAAGTTTAAAATTCTGTTTTTGTGCATTTTTAATTGAATTTAAATTTCCATCCAAATGCAGCCTGACACAAATCATGATTAAAAAAAATCTAATAAGCAATACATCATTCACCATTTTCTAATATAATAAAAATGTAAAAATCAAGAATCTGAATGAATATATGTTCAGCTATATAATTGCTTAAATAAATGTGTATAGATGTCATGAATCCTTCTGATTCACAAAAAGTAGTACCAATTTAGTATAAAGCCTATATTTAGTTGCAAATCAACATGTTTTAATGGTTATCAACCAGTAAGAATCAATCTTTCTTTTGGAAAATAACTAAAAAGTACAAATGCAAAACAAGATTAAAATTGATTATTTAAATCAATACACCTAATGAGAAAGTAGAAAGAAAATGGAGTGAAGAAGAAGGTGGACATCCTGAAACAACATAGAAAGAGGAGAGTATATAAATTTGCCTAATGTAGATGTGGACAGTATAGCGAGAAGCCTATAATATGGTTGGTATCTTACAGCTACAAACAAGTCTATCTTGTATAAAATCAAAGGCATAAGAAATACAATTGGTGAAGTAGTTTGAAATAAATGCAAATTGCTTATCTTATTTAAGAAAATAGAAGAGAAATCATAAGTCTCATAAAACTAACAAAAAAGCTGTTCTTTAAAAGCACCTGAATTCAGGTGGTCAAAGCAGAACTTTCTGCTGAATTATGAGTTTGAGAGAAAGTATTTAATCCTCACTTCTGTGGACAGTGATTGAGAAAAGTCACTAAGTCTGAAAGGAAGATAATGAGCCGTATACAAAGAAATAATAGAAGGAACAAGTTTGACTCTATAATCCACGATTTTGCTTTAAAAGGTTATCAGCAGAACATGGCCAACTCATACAAATTCAACAGATCAACTACATGTTGGCATAATACTTTTAAAAAGTCACAGGCATCAAAACGGCAGGCAAGAAATCTACAGGAGGGCCATGTACAAGACAGATAAACGACAGCAATGGCTTGTGATGAAAGCACCATGGCATTTCATCTCATCATCATGATTTACAAGACTTACAAGGTAGCACAAAATCAACAATTCTGGCAGCAGCTGGCCTTGTTCAAACCCAATAGGGATAAGTAGTTGCAAAGATGAATATATATACGTGAATGAATGGCTAATGCAGAGTTTCGCTATCTTGTTCTCCAACCCCTGACTATGTCGTAGGGTCTGAGTTGTTTTACAGCTTACCCAAAGACATAACACTCCTTTTCTATTACAGAATAATTCTGTTCGGTGGGAGACAGTTTTTTGCTCAGAAATGCAAAGGGGTGTTTCTTGTTATCCTCCCCAGTTTGCATCAATACAGCTCCAAGATATGTGCTGGGTGCATCAGAACACAAGTCAAACTTTTTCTTCAAATCTGGACTGGCTAAAATGGGTGTCTTTGATCAAATTTGTTTCACTGCATCAAAACCCTTTTGACAGATGTCTAATCAAACCACTTTTTCTGCCTTTGTATTCTGGCATAGGTTTGTGATAGGACCAATGCTGTTAGAGAAACCTCCCACAAATTTTTGATAATAGATCTATGAAAGACTGAACCAGTTTTTAGTTTTGGGCCAATTCACAATAGCTTCCACTTTCAGGAGATCTGGGTAGATTTGGCCTCCACTCACCCAATGACCCTGGTTAAGAGATCTTTGCTGACCCCACCATACATTCTGACACCTTCACTGTGAGGCCTACCTCCTCAAGATTTCTCAATACCTTTCCCCACTTGTGTTTTGTGTTCTTCTCAGGTGTTGCTAAATAGAGCAATATCATCTATGTAATTTATAGCAAAGTCCTGGAACCCACATAATATCTGATTATGCCTATGGAATGTATCCCCTGCATCAGTTAATCCAAAGAGTAGTATCTTAAACTCCAAAAGTCCCAAATCAGTAATGAATGCAGACTTTTTCTGTGACTCAGTATCCAAGGGAACTTGCCAAGATTCCTTGGTTAAATCCACAGCAGTTAAATATTTAGCTAAGTGTATCTAACATATCCACACAAGCATCTGGGACTGTAACAGCATTACATTTTCTATAATCCACACAAAACCCTACTGTACAGTCTTTCTGTGGGACACTAGGATAACAAAGAAAACCCAGGGGGCTGTCTGAGACTGCTACAATTTCCATGTCTAGCATGCTGTGCATCTCCCCCTTGATCTCTTCCCTCATCCCTGTTGTCCTGTAAGCCCTACTGGTTACTGGGTGTGCTTCATTGGTGTTAATCTGATGTTCTCTCACGTGAGTCAGGCTAGATTTGTTAGAAAACACCCCTTTCTGACTTTGTAACACACTCATGACTTCTCTCTTTTCTAGTTGGGTTATCCTTTCACTTCAATTAACACTCTCTAACGGGGTCTCCCCCTTACTCTCAAACATTAAGTCTAAGAGAGGCAATACTCTGCAGCCCTCATCTGCATAGCATATCATGTTTACTATAGCCTCCCTATTATATTTTCAGTATGTTAATGTGAGCAGTTTGGGGTAAGCCCTGACGGTAGGTTTCTGTACATGCACTTAATTTAGTCTCTTTATCACCTCAAAGGATCCTCCCATGAGTTCTGCTCTTTTTCAGGGAATAACACCAGAAACAAATCACCTGCATCAGTGGTTCTCTACCTTTCCTGACTCCTGTACTCCTTTCAGGAGTCTGATTTGTCTTGCGTTCCTCAAGTTTCACCTCACTTAAAAACTACTTGCTTACAAAATCAGACATAAAAATACAAAAGTGTCCCAGCATACTATTACTGAAAAATTGCTTACTTTCTCATTTTTACCAGTAGTGGAAGAAGCAAAGACTTCAGTCCAGAAGTTGACTAATGAAGGCATTTATACTGAATCCTTAAGTGAACAGGACAAGAAGTGTTTGTTAAGACAACTGAAAAAGTACACAGACTTGATTCTTAAAAATCTACAACAGCGACTTCTAGATTCTACTCAACCTCTACGTAGCTTTTACAGATCCCTGTCCTATAAAACACCAACAGTTGAGTGGAGTGAGGCACTACCAACAATGGGGCTGCCATGTGCTCAGGACAGAATAGAGAATTTGAACACAGAGTGGAATATCATACGATGAATGAATGAAGATTTGACTTCAACTTCTTTTTTATCATCACTAGTGGCTTGACCTGATCTTTATGCTATGTTTCCTGGGCTGAAAGAAGTAGGAATTCATCTCTTGCTACTCCCAGTCACAACAGCTACAGCTGAGCGTTCTTTTTCATCATTGAATAGAATTTTGTGTTCTGAAAGAAGTCGCCTTCTGCCTGATCACATGAATGAACTAATGAGCATATCAACTGAAGGAATGGAAGTACCGGACACATGAGAAGGCACCAAAGATGAATGCATTGCATTCAAGAAGTTAATTAACAGAGTTGTGCAAAATTATAACAAGAAACCAAGAAGGATGTAGAGCTTCATAGAAGGCTTGAGTAGCCAACTTGAATTTGTGTGATGATTTTAAAAACTAATAAAATGATCATGAAGCATTTTTCAGTTTTTACTATGGTGCCATACAGCCCACCTTCACCCTCACGGTCTCACCCCTCATCGGCCCTGACCCCCCGGCCTGTAAATTTGAACACCCCCCCCAATTTCAATTCCTGGGGAAAACACTGGGCTGGGGAATACCTTTCTGCTGCTCTAGTACTCAGATCTGTATTTTCTGTGCCTTCATTTGCCGCTTGTATGTTCTCTCTTCTATTTTGATTGCTGCCATTTGTCCTGTCCCTTGTAGTTGGCCTTGGCTGCCTAGGTCGCCTCCATTCACCACTGGTGAACCCGCTCCTCTGCCTCATTGTTGGCTTTGGCTGCCTCGATTATCTCTAAGCACCGTTGGTGAGATTCTGCTACCACTGCAGCTTTTCTTTTTTGTGCTGCAGCTCATGCAATCATCTCTCGGATTGTCATCTTTGCCATCTGCACACACAGGCCTCTGTCTCTGTGGAGCTGCAATTTAGCCAGCTCTACCTGCACAGCTGTCTCCTGCAGGGGTTAATGTCTGGCTGGTTTCCCAACCCTGGGTCACCTTCCTCTTCCTCCTCCTGCTGCTGCTCAAAATACTGGATGAACAAGCTTCTCAAATCCTCTGCTGATCTTTCTTGCTCCAGAAAACCATATTTCAAACATTAGCTCCCAAGCTGCTTTTTATCCATTGTGTCCAAGGAATCTGACTCATTTCCCTCTTTCTGTGTTGTATTTCCCTTAACCCAAAATAAACAAAAGAAAATAATAAGCCATAGTTCGTACTTCGCTTCTTCATTTTTGAATCCATTGGGGTCTGCTTAGCAAGTGTTTGGACTGTGAACCTCAGTAGGCTGATATTGGTGTGCAACTCCTATAATGACTATACCACTGTGACATTTTGGAGATCACCCAGACTGGGAACGGGTTTTCATACAGCCTGCCCTGGAGTTCCTTGGTGCCATGAGGCCACAATTCAACACCCTGACACCAGCAGCCTGTTTACAAGCACAAGGTCTCACCCTGGCTTCCACCAGCCTAGTTACTCCTTGCAAGGTAACACCAACAGCCCTTCCAGCCCCCAGTCTTCCTAAATCCATCCTCCCAGAGTTCTTAACTACCAGATACTTGGACCATTCCCCTCTGGTTCATCATTCCTGACAGTGCAAAATCAGTCCCCCAGTTATCAATTCATTTTGTGTCACATACACACACAACATGCAGTCTGCACATCAGAGACCCGTTTCACATAAAAATAAACAAAAAGTTTATTTAGCAGAAAAACCACAGATCTCCGCTGAAATAGTGAGGGAAAGCAAATATATACATGTTACCCAGAAAATAAACAAAGACGCGACTTCATGCTTTACCACTTTCATATTAGATAAAATCTCTTTTCTATTACAAGTTACTTATTGCCTTAAAACAGTTCCATATTGTACCCACTAGCTATAGGGCAGGATCCAGTGTTCACAGGCAGGGTCCCACTAAGTCTTTGTCTACACCAAGCAGCTTTTAGAGACATGGCTGTACTGCTTATGCCATGCTGCTAAAAGGTGCACAGAGTAGCTGCTGTTTGTCAAGCTCTCCTTCCTACAAAAAACTTCCACCCCCCACGAGCGGCAGCAGCTTTGTCAACAGGAGAGCGCTCCTGCTGACAAAGCGCTGTATAGACCAGCGCTTTTCATTGGTAAAACTTTTGTCGTTCGGGGGTGTGGTTTTATTTTATTTATTTATTTATTTTTTTAACACCCCCGAACGACAAAAGTTTTGCCGACGAAGTTCCAGTGTAGACAAAGCCTTAAAGGCTGTCCCTCAGTTTCTGGATGAAAACTTCACTTTCAAGCCTCCTTTTTAATAGGATTTCTCCAACTGCACCCACTTTTTTTCCTCTCCAGGTATGGTGACTCAAGGTTATTCAGAGTGGGATAAATTCCCTCTTGAGTTGATAGCCAGGATTTCTCAATGTCCTCCCATTCACTTTAATGGCCCACCGTTGTCTTTTTCTGGGTTGTACAATGGATTGCTACTAGAGTGCAGTTTTGTGTAAATATGTGTCATGCGAAGTGCCTCTCCCTGTCTGGCCACTCATTGCCCTGCCTGCAATGAAGTCGAGCCAAAGATTATGGACGCAGTTCTCTAAATACACAAATACAAAAATTCATAACCACAGTGGGTATACATAACTCAAAATGACCTTGAAGTTCAGAACATTACAAGCTTTCATAAAAGACCTTACTTGATATACTTCCATAGTACAATAATATAGCATTCAATCAATCAGTTCAGCTGCTTATTTTTGGGGCCTAAACCTTCTGTTCTCCCTTTGGGACATCTGTACTCTGATCATCACAAAGAGTATGCACCTATAAGTACTGCAGACAGATACCAAAGAGAGCAAGAGAGACAAACCCATGCATATTCAAAACAAGAAAAATAAATTCCTCACTACTCAAACCAAAGCATTATTATGCTTTATGAGCTAATGTCTAATAGGAAGTCAAAAAAGAGAAGAATGAGGGAGAGGAACAGAGAATGCATTTGTGTATGAGCAATACAATTAGGTCAGTATAACTATGTCTCTTAGGGGTGTGAAAAATCCATACCCCAGAATGAAGCAGTTAAATTGACCTAAGCCTCGGTGTAGACTGTGCTAGGTCAATGGAAGAATTCTCCTGTCAACTGAGCTATCGCCTCTCAGGGAGATGGAGTACCTACACCAATGGGAGAACCCTTCCCGTCTGTGTAGGCAGTGCCTTCACTGAAGCAGCGCAGCTGCACCACTATAGTGTTTTAAGTGTAGATAAGCCCTCAGCAGGCGCTAACTGTGGAGAGAGGGAGATAGTTTGTATTTAAGATATAATCTCTTGTAGTAAAATAAAAACATTAACTTGAGAGTTGGCAGTTTTATCATAGTAGCTGTTGAGCTGATCTTCAAGATTCATACTCCATGAGAGGCAGAAAGTCAAAGCCACTAGAGAAAGTTAAAGCTAGTTTAAGAATGTATAAAATGATTTAATTAAAAACATCTCCCCCTGAATATTTTTACTTTGTTTTTAAATGCAAAACTAAGCATTAGACATACTGGACATATTTAAACTTTGCAATTTCTCATCAATCTTTGCAAAACATAGATTTAAAAATTCAAAATATTAGATGAAAAATGCATAAAAATCTGATCTATTTACCACCACGGAAAGCAAGTACAAACCTCTTCTTATCAAAGACAAGTGGAAAACTACCAATTATTCTGCAGTATTACAAACTAAACATCCTGCTTATCCTGTTGCAGGACTAAAACTCATTCAGTTCTTCCGGATTCATGTGGCTAAGGTTATTTTTGAAACAACAAAAGTAACAATAATGGCCCGTGGATTGATTCGATATTGTAAAAGCAATGTTGCCTATTACCACAGAACATTGAGCTGTTAGAGGGGCCCTGGGGGTTTCACTCTTGTGGGTCCAGAGGAGGAACAAATATCCTTTTCCCCAGCCAGTACAGCTGCACTCACCCCAGCATCTTTTTTCAGTGGTGCTGTCCTGGGTAAATAAGTTACATTCTCCTTTCCTCTGGGATATTAACTAACTAAAAGTTTGTTTTTCATCATCAAAATGGAGTCCTTCTAAAAAAAAAAAAAATTCTGTGAATTTCAGTTCATGCACATTCCTTGTCACGAAACATTAAAAAAAAATGCATCCAGCCCACTTTCAGCTGTGATCTTGTCAGATTTTACAAGCTTGTAAGGGTAAGCCCAGGTCAGTGCTTGGGTGAGAGTAAAATCTAATACCTGCAGGAAATTGTATTTCTGATTCAGTCAAGGGCCCTCTTTTCTCTGAGACAATATGGGACCAATACCCCAGCATGGTGCTAGGGTTACTGTGTTGTCTTTCAGAAGAGATATAAAACCAAGGACCTCACTACTTTTAACGGTAATACTTTGCACCTTTATGCTGCCTTTTTATACTGCGCTTGCAGAAAACCCACAAGATTTTTGTAGCTGAACAGCAGCAATCAAGAGTATTGGGTAAAAGCAGGCAATGAAAAAAACAGCATCTGAGACTGACCAGGGACTGGAAAACCTTTTCCGTAGCCTCTCTAGGTCACTGTTAGAGGACACAGAGAAAAAGAGCTAGATATTAACCACAACTGGTTAAAATAAAAGCTATCAAATGCAACTTTAAACACAGAATATTCAGAATTCTGAGTGCCTCCTTAAATACTGAAATGTAATACAGGTCTATTTTTTATCTGTGAAACCTTATTATAGAATACCCTTTCCCTTTAATATACCACGTACTTGAGGCTGGTACTCATTTTCTTTCCTTTTGCTTCCCTGAGAATCCTTTACAGTGTGAACACATTAGCACAAGGAACAGTAGTTCAGTACTCTATTGTTCAAGGATCTTATGTTCAATAATTAAACAAAGTGACCCCTTTATGCCTATCTGACTTGTTTCAACACAAACACTGCCAGTGGTGTAATGAACAGATTAATGAGAAGACTTTTTTATTCTTGTCAAGTGAGACTTGAATGTAAGCTAAGCATTGGGACAATTTCCCAGCTGTCTTGCTATAATTTGTGTTATTTTTTTTTCATTCAACAAACAAGGCTAACAGTGAATCTTCAGAATCTTGGGCAACACATTCTGGAGTACACAATACTGGGGTGAGGATAATTCAATGCAAAAAAGACATAATTATGGTCAAAACCTACAATGTTTGACTCCAGAGGTCCAGGGCAGTTCCTTCTCTCCTGCTCCATTGGACTATAAGCCATATATGAGAATACATAACACACATGCAACACATGACTCTGAAACATGGATATCTGGGCTGTTTGTCTCCCTTTTCTCTGCAGAACAACAGAATTCATCACACCAAGTTATAGATTATAAATGCTTGGCAATTTATTTTTAGAAATTAAATCCAAAATCCAGTTTTCAATAAAAGATATGTAACTAGTAAGTATTTTTTCTTCTTCTAAATATTTGAACAATCTGAAAAAGGCCAAACCATGTTTTTTGAAATATGGTTAAAAATTATGGCTTTTAGCCACTGACCTTTCTGCATTTCTTGACACATGATGATTTATTATATGGGGGAAAGGACAGAAAAGTGGAACACTGTAGATGGACAGATAACTTCATTGGGAAAAGTATACTTAAATCCCACTCTAGAAAATGTAAACTACAAAAATAAGTGGACTTATGAAGTATCCTCCTCCCAACAGATTTTTACATGGGATTCACTGATTCAGTCCTAATGGTGGCAGTACAAATGGCATCTACATAGGAAATGAATGCTGGGAGATGAGCTCAGAATTTGGGAAGTGGAATAGCTACAGTAAGCAGTATGCGCATGTTGTAATAATAAAGAGGTCTGGAAACTTTTGAACATGTACCACCACAAAGCACTCTAGTATGGAAGACAAACAAAAGTCAAGTGGGAAAAAAAGGTAAATAAAGACAATGTGCCTTTAGTTTTGCAATAATGAAACAGTACTTTCCGTTATGAAAAAGATAAAACTGGACTGAAATAGTCACACAGATAATTGGTGTCAAATTTCTAGGAATTGCATATGCATAAGCCATATGTTTGGTCTTATCTACAAAATAATTCCATGGATAGAACTTTCCACTGGGAAACTGAGCACTATAAAATAAGTACCATAGATTAGAATCCATTTCACAATAACAATAAAAAAGAGTACTTCAAAGATCAACATTTCAGGGGATATTAATCTTGGTGATAGTCTGTTTTGTTTTTTTAGTCATGGTACTTATTTTATCAAAAGTAAGAATCATTAACCCAAGGAATGATTCCTTCTGGCCTTTGGTTTCTTTTCTTTTTAATATGAATTTTAGACTTCTTGTCAGTAAATTCTTCTAACAAGTACATGTCTCTATTGTTCAAAACTAACAAACTCAGGCAAACTTGTCACAAATGTCTGCCCTTTAAAAAAAAAAAAAAACAAAAAAACCCCAGAACCTGACTGGTTTTCATTACTGTCATACTGCATAGAGAAAAACAGGGTTTAGTTTGAAAACCGAAAAAATTTGCCTACATAGAGCATCTTTAAAATGACAATTACACAGTCAGTGTGCATTAATTGGCTCCCATTTAAGGACAGCAAGCGTTCCCTGTGAAGATAACAACACCCTGGCTTCTCTTCCTCGATCCTCAGCCTTTTGAGACTGAGTGAGAGAGAAGAGGTTAGGAATAGCCTGTCACTGGAGGCTTTGAGCGCTGAATTACTAATTCAGGCAAAATACTACATTAAAATACCATTACCCTGACCAAAGGCAACACATTCAGAGTTTAAAAGGAATTTTCACACTTGGGTAGACTATCAAATACAGTATATGCTACTTGAACAAAATTCAATTTACTTTCCCTTTGTTTCTTATTATTTTCTTTGACATTCTTACTGATCATCAAAGAAGTTGGCTGAAGTTTGAGTTTTCTACCTTTATAGTTTGTTCTACTCCTCCTGCTGGGAGTCCAGCAGGCTAGTTTGGGGACCTCACAATCACTTTCAAGACAACAGTCTACAAAGGATTAGAATTTCAGTACAGGATTAGGCAGACAGACAAGCCAGGGTGCAAGGGGAAAAGCTCTTATCCAAGCACATCTTTAAGAACAGCAAAAGGGATACAGAATATCTCTAGCAAAGTAAATTGTTTTGTTTTGGTTTAAACATTCACCTTTTTTCCAACTCTGCGAGTGTATCTCTCTCTCTAAAGCTGAATTTCATCCCTAATTCTCCCCATTTTCTTTTGCTATTGTAACATATGCTGCATTGTAAGAGACATCACTCATTTTTCTACAGTTCACAATAGAGAACCGTATTAGCTGTACAACTTGTGCTAAAGACAGTAATTGGAGAATTTCAGACAACCACGAACATTAAACGGTTATATTATATAAAGCTTTCTGTAACTGTTATTCTTTGAGATGTGT
Source organism: Natator depressus (assembly GCF_965152275.1). NCBI lineage: Eukaryota > Metazoa > Chordata > Testudines > Cheloniidae > Natator > Natator depressus. The sequence continues at coordinate 151,395,712 of NC_134236.1, forward strand.
TGCACATGTCCATTCCAATGTAGGTCTATATGTGCTCTGAGCACAGCTGCCAGAATTTTTTCCCCTAGAGGTATCTGTCAGGTTGGCTACGGGGCCCTCTGGTGCCGTGTGCTCATAACACTGGTATAAAGGGCCCTGCTGATCCACTCTTCCTCAGTTTCTTCTTACCAACTGACTCCGATAACAGGGGTTGGAGCTTGGGTTTTGGAATGGACATGTACAACATATCTCGAAGAACAGTTACAGAAAGCTTAACAACCATTTTTTCCTCTTCAAGTGCTTGCACATGTCCATTCCAGTGAGGGTGACTCACAAGCAGTTGTACAGGAGGTGGGCTTGAAGTTCAAGGACAGGCTGACTGCAAGACTGCACGGCTGCAGTTGGAGTCATTTCTAGCCTGCCGGGTGATGGCATAGCGCATTGAGAATGTTGCTGATCTGCAGATGTCCTGAATAGGAACTTGCGCTAGGAAAGCGGCCGAGGGGGCCTGTGATCTTGTGAAATGAGCAGTCATGTTAGCGGGGGCCAAGAGTTTGTAACGCCCAGATGCATGAAGTAATCCAGGATGAAATTCTCTGGGAGGAGATGGGAAGGCCCTTCTTTCTCTCTGCAAATGCTATGAACAGCTGAGTCAATCTGTGGAACGGTTTGGTAGTTTATATACAGAAAGCCAGAGCCTGTCTAACATTCAAAGAGTGTAGGCACTGTTCCTCTCTGTTCGCATGCAGTTTAGGATAGAATACTCAGAGGAAGATTGCTTGACTGCAGTGGAATTGCGAAACCACCTTTGAGAGGAACGACAGGTGTGGATTCAGCTGAATCTTATCTTTGAAGAAGATCATACATGGGGGTTCCAATGTAAGGGCCCAGATCTCTGAAACCCTTCTGGCCAGAGAGATGGCTACTAAGAAGGCCACTTTCCAGGAGAGATGTAACAACAAGCATGTTGCTAGTGGCTCAAACGGTGGACCAGTGAGTTTTGACAGGACAAGGTTTAGATCCCAGGGAGGAATGGGTTCTCTAACCTGGGGGTATATCCTCTCCAGGTCTTTAAGAAAACAGATAACCATTTTGTGCGAAAAAATGGATCGGTTGTTGACCTTGGGATGGAAGGCTGAAATGAACCTTAAGTGAACCTTGACTGAAGAGAGGGACAGACCTTGTTGTTTCAGAAGCAGAAGGTATTCCAAAATGAGCTGTAGTGAGGACTGCATAGTTGAATTCTCTGTTGGTAGGACCAGATGGAGAACCACTTCCATTTTGCAAGGTAGGTGGCCCTGGTGGAGGATTTTCTACAGCCCAGTAGGATTCTACAGACTTGCTCCTCATGATTCAGCCATGGAGCTTCCAGGCCATCAGATGAAGAGAGCTAAGTTTCAGATAGGAGCTGCAGGGTTGGTGCATAGGAGCCAGAAAAGGGACACGCCTCTGCTTCTGGGAGCTGCTTGAAGTAAGAGCTGCCTGGAGCCTGCATCCCTGAGCCTCTTCCCGTGCCCTAACCCCATTCCCCCAGCCCTGATCCCCCTCCTGCCCTCCGAACCTCTCGATCCCAGCTCGGAGCATTCCCCTGCACCCCAAACCCCTCATCCCTAGCCCCACTCCAGAGCCCACACCCCCAGCTGGAGCCCGCACCCCTCCCCGCCCCCCAAACCCCTACCCCAGCCCTGATCCCCCTCCTGCCCTCCGAACTCTTTGGTCCCAGCCCAGAGCACCCTTCTACCTCCCAAACTCCTCATCCACAGCCCCACCCCAGAGCCCGCCCCCCACTACTGGAGCCTTCATGCCCTCTCCCCCGCACCCTATTCCCCCACCCCAGCCTGGAGTCCCCTCCCGCACCCTGAACTCCTCATTTCTGGCCCCACCCTGGAGTCCGCACCCCCTCCCACAACCCAACCCCAATTTTGTGAGCATTCATGGCCCACCATACAATTTCTATTCCCAGATGTGGCCCTCTGGTCAAAAAGTTTGCCCACCCCTGCTTTAACTAGTACAAAGTATATGCGCTCTGTATGCTTTGCCGTAGGAGGGAGGGAGGCAGGGGTTTGCCACAGTGCCCTGACTGGGTCCATAATGGTCTTGTTGAGTGGTAGAGCCACCCTAGAGGGACCTGCCGCTGACAACATATCTAGAAGTCTGTGTATTGTCTCCTTGACCACCTCTGCTTGTATACCTGAGTTTGAGGCTCCCGGCTTTACCAAGTCCTGATATGCCTTGGGTTCATCTTGCGGCGGGGAGACCCCTGCTGCCACCATTGCCTCATCTGGGAAGGAGGAGGAAGAGGCGATGACCGGCTTAGGAGCCTCTGTCACTTCCTCAGTGTCAGCCGAGGCCTGCGGGACTTCTTCCTGAAGGTTGGTGTGGATTTGGTACTGGAGTCTGGGTTGGGGTCTCTCAACGCAGTTCTGGGGGTGCCCTGCTCTCTGAAGCCACAGGGTATGATCGCCTTGAGAAGGTGCCCTGGGCCGGGGAAACCCCATGGGTTCCAAAATGGCCATTGCATAGGCACTGGTGCCCATGGACCTGGTGGCCAAGTGTTTGGTGGCACCCCTGTACTTGGGGCCACAGTAGTATAGGATTGGTCCGGGGAGCAGTGCAAGTGGCTGTGACGATAGGGAAAGTAAGACCACAGTTTGGACTCTGATGAAGAGGATGAACTGCAGTGAGGAGACCAAGGCGGTGCCATTCCCTTCAGTGCCGGTGATTGGCATCATGGAGAAGATTGTGCAGGTGCTGCCAAATGGGGTTTCCCCTATAGGGCGGTCACCGTATAGGGCAAAGTCCAGGAGATGGCTCTCTAGCTGCTCAGCAGGTACTGGCACTGCTATGTCTTGAACACACAGGGACACAAATATCAGTAGGGAAAGTAGATCCATGACCACTGCAAATACCTGCGGAGTCGACAGTACCGCGAACTGGCCAATACATTGTCCGCGTGAGGAAGGTGCCAGTGTCAGCGGAGCTTGCAGTGGTACTGAAGCTGAAAGTATCTGTTGCGATGGTGGGGAGGAAGAGCGGTCCGACGTGAGTCTCGCTCTATCCCAGTCCCCTGCCTGCTTGTCTTTGGCACCGGGGATTGGCTCTTCTCCTGGTGCGTCTGGTGTTTCTTCTAAGGCACCAAAGAAGAAGATTGGTGCCCGGACTCTCAACTGGTGAGAAGAGCACCCCGCACCGAAGCTGAGGTGCTTGATGCTGAGTCTGAGCATGGCTCCAAAGCAAGTCTTAGGGCTGCCTCCATGAGAAGCACCTTCACCTCGCTTCCCGGTCCTTCTTGGTGCAGGGTTTGAAGTCTCTGCAAACCTGGCAGTGGTCTTTTCTGTGAGATTCCCCTAAGCACCTGAGGCAACTCAAATATGGGTCACTCAATGGCATTGACTTGCCACAGGAAGCTTGAAGCAGGGCTTGAAGCCTGGCAACCAAGGCATGCCCCAGCACCGAAATGTGAACTGCCTTGCTGACTAAGTGCACAGGCATTCAAAACTATCTATTAAAAATTATTAAACTATTAGAATTAACTACTAACTACTACAGTACAATAACTATTTACACTAAGAGGTAGGAAAAAGTCACTAGGAGAAACTAAGAAGAAGGAACTGAGGGAGAGTGGGGTCGCCAGCATTATGAGCACGTGGCATACACCTGGAATGGACATGTGCAAGCACTCAAAGAAAACCCTGCATTTTGCGCATGCGTTCTCTCTCTCTCTCTGTGTATATATACACACACACACAGATTGTGATAGGGTGCTGGACAAAGAGTTGCAGATTCAGCCCTCTGTCATGCCCGCTCCTCATTAGAGGAACAAATTAGAGTGGGCTGGAGGTAACCTGGCCCTAACTGGGGACAGCAGGAGTAAAGGGAAAAGGCAGGGAATGGAAGCAGGGAGGTAGCTCTCCCCTCCCACCTGCCTGCAGACGGTGAAGAGTGACTTGTACATGGTGAAATGGTGGTGGAAACAAGCCTGAGAATAAAGTGCACCAGTGATTACTAAACCCAGGGTGTCCCAGAAACTTTGTGAACCTAGCAGAGGCAGAAGCAAAGGGGGCCCTGCCACGCTCTGCTACATATGGGGGCTCGTCCGGGATCTCCTGTGCCAGAGCAAGTGTTTGGCAGCCCGGAGATGGAGGAGACTCTGCAATAGATGGTCAAGCAGCAGGAGGTGGTGCAGAAGGCAATGCAAAGTTTTCAACAAGCCCACCATCTGGAGAGACAGGCCTTGCTCACCTGGCAGACAGAACAGCAGAAGAGCCTGCAGGACTTCATTTGGGAGCAGGCCGGCATCCAACAACAGCTCCTGCAGAAAGTGGTGAATGCCACGGCAGGGGATGGTGTTTGGGCGCCAGGCCAAGGACTATGTAAAATGGGCCTGACAGATGATGCCGACGCCTTCCTAGCCGCTGGAGCTGGATGGGACAGGACAACCTGGGCCAGGCAACTGGCTCCCTACATAGCTGGCAAAGCCCAAGCAGCCTACATGTGAACCCAACCCTAAGTGAAGGGCAGGCCAGAAATTATGAAGTAGTGAAGGCAGCCATCCTGGATTGGGTGGGGCTGTCCGCGAAGTACCGGCAGAAGTTCCGGGCAGCGAGGTGAACGGCGGGTTTGCGGTCCCGGGCATTCACCCAAAAGTTAATGGACTGGGCCACCCGCTGGCTGAGGTCGGACACCCAGACTGTGTGGGAGATCACAGACAAGCTCGTCCTAGAGCAGTTCTTACAGGGCCTCCCCGAGAACATAAAGGTGTGGGTGAGGAGGCACCAACCAAATATGGTCGAGGCAGTTGTGAAATGTACAGAGGAGTAGGTGGAGGCATCCTTTCCCAGGAAGGAAGGATGGCCAAGCAGGGATGTGGAGACCAGGAGAAGGCCCAGAGAAACCCCGCCTGGGAAGGACCTGAGAATGAACGGGAGGACACGTGAGGGGCTCTCCTGGGGTCCCGACCGGTGGTCTGCTTGCAGTGTGGACAACCAGAACACAAGAAGGGGGACTGCCCACACATGAATTGTGGGTGGGCGGAGTTGTGTGGCTGGGCAAACACTGGAGGGCAGGGAAAGGGGCAGAAGCTGTCCACCATTCCAGGGATGGTGGGGAGGAAACTCCAGCAAGGGCTGGTGGACTCAGCCTCAGCCTGCTCCTCAGGGTGAAGATGGATATAGAATGTGTCCACAGGGATAGGAGGCAATACACTATGGCCCAGGTGCCCCTTGAGGTTTGGGGCAGGTTTAAGCGGCAACGGGTTGGGGTAGTAAAGGGCCTATCCCATGGTAGCGGGTATGGACTGGGACCCCTTCCCAAGAGGGAAGGTGGGCAGAGGGAGAAGCCCAAGACAGGGAAAAGGGGAGATTCCCCTAAGAAGGGGCTAGAGACCCCCAAGCAGAAAACCTCTAGAGAACAGAGCACGAGAAGGAGAGGGAAGCTATGGGCAAGACATCCACCCTAGGGCCCTTGACTGGAGAGCAAGACCCGGTGGAGGCACTTATTAGCAGACCCCCAAAGGAAGAGACGCCGGCTCTGTTGGACAAGCATGGGGGACAGGAAGCCCTGAGTGTCCAGGAGGGGGTCAGGACCAACCCCGAACCCTGATGGAAAGGAAGGGGGGGAAAACAGGGGAACACCCAAGGGGCTGTGAATTGTGCGAGGACCTGTGGGTCACGGTGGAGCTGTGGGGCCATCCACCCCCATACAATGTAGTTTCTGTGGGTGGGGGATGAAGGAAACCCACACGGAAAGCCCTGGTATTGACCTGAAAGAGGGGAAAAGACCCCCCCCCCATAGAGGGCTCCCCCAGGAGAGGAAGGAGAGGACATGGAAGTGTGAACCTGGCGGTTCGAGAAGGGGAGGAGGTGTGTGACAGAGTGCTGGGCAAAGGGTTGCAGATTCAGCCTGTCATGTCCGCTCCTTGTTAAGGGAACAAATTAGAGTGGGCTGGAGATAACCTGGCCCTAACTGGGGAGAGCAGGAGGAAAGGGAAAAGGCAGGGAATGGAAGCAGGGAGGTAGCTCTCCCCTCCCTCCTGCCTGCCTCCAAGTGACTTTGTGAAGCTAGCAGAGGCAGAAGCCAAGGGGGCCCCACCATGCTCTGCTACAGGGATTTATTTATTTTTAAATATAAATGCTCTTTCAGAATGAGAATTGATATGCCAAGTTTCAACTGAAAGTAAATATTTACATGTAGTTAATAATATAATACACCCTCGCTATAACGCCCACTGGAATCCTAGTCTTTTGTTCGTTAGCGCCAGGGATTCATTATACTGAAAAAAACAATCAAAACGAATGATAAATTACTGGAGTAAGTTAATGAAGTTGCCTTGGATAAAGGCTTTATCATTATTAATTAATTAATTAAGCTAACAATAACCATTTGTGACATGCATCCAGTATTTTGCATTAATTCACTGAAGAACACAGCATAAAAAAACTCAAATCTCAAATCGAAATGGAACATTCAAAACCAGTCAAACATGAAAAATTTAAAAGTGCATCAACAAATTTTCAGTTTTGTTTCAATTCAAAAAAATAAGAATGCCAAATGTTGATTTAAGTCTCAGTTCTAAAAAAATTAATTAATTTTGCTTTCCTGCGCCGGTTGCATGGAAGCGGTACAAGCCAACATCAGCATTTGATGGAGTTGCAGGATTTTTATTGCCTCAACATCCTGTGTTTACATCAATGCAAAAGCAGTCTCTAACTGCGTTACTGCCTCAGATGCAAGTGGGGCAGGGGATGCTGGTTCGTCTGCCTCATCGATTTCATTTTCTTGGGCATCTGACCTCCCAAACACGTTGTTAATGATGTCCTCATCTGTCAGCCTGATGGTAACTGCACACTCATCATCCATGTGAAGCCAGTCATTCACAACAGCTTCAGGATTCTCCACTCCATTTGGCAAATGAAGCGTCTGGACATCCAACAGAAGTTGCTCATTGTTGTCATTTTCTAGTTGGAGCGCTTCTGCATCATGATTGACAGTTGGCAGGGAGGACCCTAATGTCTTGTTCCAAATGTTTATGAAATTTCCTGAATGAATATCGGACCACGTGTCAGCTGCAAGATATATCAAATCTTTCAGAGTGAAGGATGTCAAAAAAGTCAGATAAGCTTGTATTCCTTGTGACTAGGATTTCCCTCAGTAGCCTTTTTATATACTGCTACTTGAATGCTGCAATTATCCCACCATCCATCAGCTTGATTTTTGACGTTGTGTTTTTAGGTAAGTAGACAATTTTTCTGGCAGATGTCACTAACTGGTGTGCAGGGAGTGCGCTGGGCAGTTGTCCAGGAGTAACAGGACTCTTCCATCTTAATGCACTCAACATTAACGTTTCTTAACAGTAGGGACATAGCCCTCAATATACCATGGATTAAAAATTTCCCGTCATCCAGGCTTTTCTGAGTTCTTGTAATTCACTGGAAGTGACTTCATATTAACGTGATGAAAGCATCGTGGCTGTCATGACTTTCCAATGAAAAGTGGGATAATTTTGGAACTTCCACATTTGCATGTTAACAGAACAGAAACATCACCCTTTCCTTCAGAATTCTATTTCCCTGCACCATATCTGTTCTTTGGGACAATGTCCTGTCAGGCACACATGTCCAAAACAACCCTGTTTTATCGGCATTGTATATCTCAGGGGTTCTCAAACTGGGGTCACGAAGTTATTACATGGGGGGTTGTGAGCTGTCAGCCTCAACCCCAAGCCCCGCTTTGCATCCAGCATTTATAATGGTGTTAAATATATTAAAAGTGTTTTTAATTTATAAGGGGGGTCGCACTCAAAGGCTTGCTATGTGAAAGGGGTCACCAATACAAAGGTTTGAGAACCACTGGTATATCTGCTCAAGCATATAACCTCCTTCTAACAAAAGTTGCTTTAGCTTTGGGAGAAAGCTGTCTACAGCCTCATCATTACATGAACGGGACTCACCAACAATTTTCAGTTCCTGAATGCCATGCCTTTTTTGAAATCCCCACAATCAGTCACAAGATTCTTTGAATGTTGTTTCAGGATTAATTTGCTGTGCCACGATGTTTGCTTTTTTGCAAATGATCAGTCCAGATACAGGATTACCATTGCTTCTGCACAGCTGGAACCACAAGACTGCTTCATCTAGTGCATCGTCATCGGATTTTAACTTCTTTTGTGACAGTCCTTCGTCAATCTTGACTTTATGGACAAATGCTTGGAGATTTTTCCGTTTTGTTTTTTTTTAATGTTCCAGTTGTGCTTTTTGACAGACCATACTCACATCAGAGATCTGCCTGCATTGCTCCTTTTTTCAAATGATCAATAATTCCTAGCTTTATTGCAACAGAAATTGATTTTCGCTTTGGAGGCATGGCTCATATTTTAATGACACTTTTGTTTCAGAGGCACAATGTGACACTTCTGTTTTGGAAGCACAGCATGAACATATGGCACTGGATAAAAATTGTGCATGTATGTGCAACATCCTTTTGTTATTTATTTATTTGTTTGTTTACAACACTGTAGTTGGGATCCAGGGACCAGGACTGTTATAGCCGAAGGTTCGTAATTATGAAAGGCATTACAGAGTGTGTACTGTATCTTAATGGTCATCTGCTATTGTAATGTTGTAGTGTACTGTTGGTATAGAAGGCACTGGAATAATATACATAGCCCCAACACCCCCATCTGGTGACAAGTCTCTTATTTTCCTTAACAAAGGAGTGCAAACATACACCAGTTTAACTTGTACATCAGTGAGTAGTTCATTTTCTTCTCTTTGTTAAGATTTCTTTCCCTCATCGAACACTAACACCCTGTCCAAACTAATTTTCAATGAGGACAGCATGTCACTATTTAGTGCATAACTAAATGACTGGGTATTCTCTCAGAAACACTATTCTGCATTCAATGAAATTATTAGGAATTATCAGATAGGAACTAATTCAGTGAAAAACTCTGAATACAATACTAATATCTTTCTGGGGTGTATTAACAGAAGTGTCAGATGTAAGATATGGGATGTAATTGTCCTGCTCTACTTGGTGCTAGTGAGGCCTCAGCTGGAGTACTGTGTCCAATTCTGGGCGCCGCACTTTCAGTGACATGTGGACAAATTGGAGAGATTCCAGAGAAGAACAACAAAAATGATAATAAATGTTTATTTATTAATAAATAAATAAACCTATGAGGAAAAGTTAAGAAACTGTGCATGTTTAGTCTTGTGTATTTACAAGCTTAAGATCTATGCCCTCAAAGTGGGATTTCCAGGAGTAGCTAAGTTACTTAGGCGCACACATTTCAATGAAAGTCATTTCTGCTTTTAAGTCAGCTCGGCACTCTTGAAAAATCCCACTATTTTTTTTTAAATTACTTTAAAGATAATTCAAGGGTTTTTCAGCTCTCCTGTGACTGTCTGCAAAAGAGAACCTGACTAAATGACTGAGTATGCAGGAAAGATAGTGAACATGATTGTACACAACGTCAAATACGAAATAAATTAACCAGAAAAAAAACCCAGAAAAAATATTGCCCCTTCCCCCGCATTTAACTTTTTCCATGTATATTGATGTTAGGAGTTATTTGTAACTATAGTAGGTACAAACATTTCAGACAGAAAGGAGATTTTTCAAGTTGATGGTGTTTCTTTAAATGTTATTAACTCCATTGGATTGTACTGTTTTTGTATCCACTGTGCTTTTGTAAGTTTGAGCTTCAGGGCAGAGACCTTTATTTGTTTAGCACAGATCATTATCAGGGGAGCTGATAGAATTGTCTATACTTAATGTTGCCCAACACTTCCCACTACATGACCTTTTTTTAGTTGATTATACCATTGCCAAACTTAAAATTATTCAGGCTGATATTTTCCATGCCAGGTGTCAGCTTCAGGTTGATGATTTCTTTTGGAAACTTTCAGCAAAAAAGGTTCAGCAGTTTCTGAGCATGAGAGTAGTGAAAAATACCCTGTTTAGCCCACGTTAAAACAATAAATCCATTCTTTGAGAACTTCTAGCACCTCTGTGCTTTGGATCTTGGGCTTGAAATTGAGTGAGGGGGTGCCATGGAAGTGCCATTTGCTATTTCCATGTTAAAAAAAAAATTCCAAATTTGGCCAAGCTATAAACTTTTTTAAAACCTCACTTCAAACATGTTCACTAGAAACTTTGTTCAAGTTTGACAGCTAATATATCTGAAGATTCTGCTTGCTCTGACCATGGTCTTGCACAGTAGTAGTTCTTTCCTTGCAATTGCTCTTTCTGGCTGCTGTAGGGCTGCGTGGTGGTACGCACAGAGAATGAGAGCAGAGAGACTGCTTCTTCTGTGCTCTCAGTCTCTCATTGCTTCCCTTGATGGTGACCAAGCAACATGGAAGATGATGCAGCCTGTCATGAATGCAGAGGGAACAAAAGCCAGGCCTGGTAGTAAAGTTGCCAGTTTGGTTGGATGTAGTCCTGGAGGTTTCATCACGTCATATAATCTTTAATTAATCCTGGTGGGTTGGTAACCCTACCTGAGAGCAACAGGTTGGTGGCAGAGGGAGTAGATTGGGATGAGGTACCTGGGGAAGGAAGGGGGGTGGGTGGGTGATAGGGAATATGGTAGAAGATGGGGGGGGGGGGAGGAGGGGGGAAAGACTGGGACTGAGAGCCAGCAGGGAACTGGGAGTTATGGGTGGGGGGAGGAAGGAGACTGAAATCAGATGTAGAACTGGGGGCACTGGATGAAACTGACTGCGAGTGGCTGTGTCCAAGGGGTGAAAACTGGAATGAGGAGCAAGGAGCAGGACACAGGTCTGGGAGAGGGACAGACTTGAATGGTTTAAGAAAAACAGTATGTGATCATGTAATTAAAGACGATCATAATGCATATGCACAAGGGGAGAAAATTAAGGTTGCAAGAGCTTGACCTAGCAACCTTAATATTCTTTCAATGTAGTTTTAAAAACGTAATTTTGGTAGAACAGTAGCTACACTGTAGTTAAAGTTGTGCTACAAAGTTCAGATTTAATAAAAATTTTCAATCTTTATTTCGTAAAAATTGCAGTGAAATGGCAAAAACCTTAACAGAATATAAACTTTGAGCACTATTTAAATTTTTTATGGTGATTTGATGAAAAATGAATTGATATAGAAAGAATAATAAAAGTTCAAAAATCACCCTTTTTTTTCACTGGATTGTTCTCACTTTCATCCCTTTTAGAGGAAACAACACACACTGGGACTCATCCTTTGGCCACTATGTTGCTCCTCATGTGCTGATTCCAAGAATATCATTTATACATTTTTACCTATCACAGAAAATATGTGAGCCAAGGTGAATCTACCAAATTTTAATTTGATGACAAATTTTCTGTAGCATGAATGCTTGCACCCTCTCTCTCTCTCTCACACACACACACAAAAGTTTCCTGAGCTACAAAAGAGGAGACCAGAAGTTCAGATCTCACTTCTTCTAAATGCTATTCTCATGCAATTCACTACCCTTATTACTGACTACAGCCATAAACTCCAATCTAGAAGACAGGGAAGAGATGCTGATCTCCCTTCCACACCCTTTTTCAAAAATAAATTAGCAAAGATATTATGCAAGATCACCGCAGGCAGAAAACCCAGGTTTCTAAAATGACAGTAACCAATCTAATCCACTACACTAATCTGCCTTTTAGAGGGACTAAACCAGTTTTAGTTATTCTTTCACTAAACATTATAAATCACATCCTCTATCCCAGAGGCAGGCATAGACTCCAGGATTCCTGATCACCAGTATTCTTCTGTTGACTAGTAAATAGTTATGTAACTCACTGTAAAAGTGTGCGTGAAATCCCCCTCCCGTGTTAGGTCTAGAAAGGGTCTAGCAATTACTTGTGTAGCTCAAACAGTAAGGGCCTAAGATAGGGATGTGTAGGTCACGGAATTCAAACCCTACTGCTGATTTATGTGGCGGGATGGTATGGTTGCATGTGATTCACACAGTGAAAAGGCCACTTTCAAACAGGTGTTGTAATTAAGAACCATCACATGACTTGAGCAACATTAAGGCAAAATAATTTCCCAAATGCACGGATTATGGGACAGTCAGATGTGCTGATCTGTTGATATAATTGTTATAAAAACATATGAAGTCACTATCAAGGTGATGCACTAAATTAGATTAAGCTGGGTATGGCATATGTGTATCTGTTGGAGCTAGAAATGAAAGCCTATGGAACATTGGAGTGTATTATTGACAGTGTGTAGGCAATAAGGTAGAAAGGAATGTACCAGTCTATCCCTTTCTTATTTCCATGTGTGACAGATTGTGGATATATCTTTATCAACTTGTAAACTTCAATTTGTTTTGTGAATCCTATTTTGGTTCAGAGGCTCTACTTTGTACTGTAACCTCCTTTGTGTATCCATTTTGTAGCCGGATGTAATGGGGTTTACAAACCCCACAATAGGCCTGAAGGGATTAAAAGGCAATACTGGGCCCAAGTAGACCTGCTCCTCCAGGCCTGCTGAGCATGCTCCTACTGGAGAAGTGGGTTGAAAGGAGCTGAGAAGCCCATGCAAATGGTGATGGGAAGGAGGATGACTCCTCTGGGAAGCCAGACAAAAGACTGCCTGAGAGGGCACACAGATCGGGTAAGGCTCATAGACAGTGCCTTCTCCAACCACCACTCCCTTTGAGGTCCTGCAGAGCCTTGCTCCTTTGGTCTCTTTGTTAACTGATTGACTGGCTCTAGAGGCCATGCCCCAAACTGAAGGGACATATAGGTAGGAAGTAGCTCAGGGCAGTGGACTTAGACTTGCTGCAGCGAGGATCCTGGTCTGGGACCCAGTGGAGTGGGAGGGCCTGGGTCTGGATCCTCCTACCACACCACTTTAAGGTCTGTTGCCCAGATGTGGGTGGAAACCAGGAGATTTCCAGCTTAGAGTCAGGAACCAGGCATCTATACTATCCTGAAAGAGATGCAAGGGGCTGGAGGGCCAATGGCATACCTGCTAGGCTGTCTGGTCTTCCAAGTGACCTATCACACAGGGGCTTGAGACCTTTGTCTGAGAAGCTATGACAGAACAATCAAGGGTCAACAACATAATGACTATTCCCTACTGGGTTTTCTATGGGTAGGGCCCCTGACTCTCAGCCCAGAAGCTGACAGGGGACATGGAGCCTGAAACTTTCCTAGGAAGAAGCACATGGGTAAATGGAGGACACAGGCTGTTTTAAAAGGGTGTTTTTCTAAGCCAGAGGCCAGACCACAATGACAGGCAAGACCACTGGGTTAAGGAGGGCAGAAAGGGCTACCAAGCCTAAGGATGCAGACCAAGCCTCAGACTCATAGGAGGGCATAAGGTCAGGCTTGGGGAGTGTGCTCAGGATTTTGTTGTTTTTCAAAGATCTGTAACTCTCCAGCATGTACTTTATTAAGAAGCAAGTGGTTAAGAAATTCTTTTGCTAGGCCAGTGTTCCTTGCCTTCCTGTACCTGAAGGGCTAACTGAGAAATCAGAGCTCCCACAGCCTGAAGGGATTGTGGGAGAAAGCATCTAATCAAGTGGGAGCTTGGGAGTGTTGTCAGACACAGGGTCTGTTTGTGGGAGTTTGCTGGAGGGACCCAGAGCTAGAAAAGTGATCAGTCACTACCCTGATAAAGGGCTCTTAGAAACTTAAGGGCCCAGAATTTGGGATCCATTACAACAGACTGTGTCCATCCAGAAAGGTAGCCTGGGCCAGGTTAAGACACCTTGCTTGTCAGGTTTTGGGTAGACAGAGTGTGTCCTACTGCAACCTTAACTGTAACTAAACATTGTTTTTGTTTGCTAATAAATATTACATTGGCAAACCAGTCTGGAAAAATGTGGAACTGGCTTGACTGGCAGCATCCACAAAAGTTGGTTTTGGTTTGAAAGAATGGCTCTTGAGCTACACTTGAAGTCTCCACTCCCCAAAATCACATTTGTTGGGGTCTAGTCTCAGTTATTTGCAAGTTATAATGGTATAATTCCAACCAGTGTTAGTGAGACGTAACCATGTAAATCTCTCACAGATCAATGGGTAATAGTTTGCTTAGTTTCTCCCATGGGCAAATAAGCGGAAAAAAATTAAACTCACTTGCAGGAAACTTTTGTTCGATCAGCCACCATCGTCCATTGCTGCTGATTAGTGGAAACCTCAATGTAGTAACTATAGCTCCGATCATCACAGTCCCAGAGAAGTAACCTGGACAGGGAGAAATAGAATACAGAAGTGATCAGTAAAATTACCACTAAACCAAGATGCTCATTATTTTTTTTCAGTCTTTTCTATCTTCTTCTTAATCCTTGTTTAGCTAAACTCTTTGGTCTACAATGTGCCTCTAACAATCAGTGTTCCCTGTTGATACCCTTTTCCTTTCGCACATTATTTCGGGTATTCCTCTGAGTCCCAACTATTCACACTACTTTATGTTAACGCCAACAATCAATCTATAATATATTCCCTATAGTCATTCTACAATATTCATACAGTTTATTTTTAATTTATTTACTAATCTATATATACTCTATTTCAATTGCCAGGTGGAACTGCCAGTGTATCACTGACTTGAAGATCTGTTTGGATAATGTGGCTCTGTACAGAAAGCACAGCTCAAGAGCCAGAAGAAAAATAAAGCAGATCCTGATTGTGTGGAATACTGTCTTCTTGCATATATTCTCTTATTGTGGCGCAAACACAAGGATTACTCACTAACAGAGAACTCAAGGCCTGCATATGAAATGGGAATTTCTCATCTCTATGGATCAAATTGGCAAAGAAAGAAAAAGTAAAACTGGCCTATTCAGGTCAGGTCAGGTCAGCTCTTAAGAAGGACCCCTTCTTCTATTCATACTACCTAATGAGTGTGCTGTCCTTCAGGAAACACATTAAATGCATTGTTAAGGAGCTCCCTTCACCTTATCTTGGTCTTCCTGCAGTGTCCAGGACACAAGGCATCAGGAATATGGTTTAACTAAGCTCCAACTTTATCAAGTGAGACATCTGGGAACTATAAGGCAATAGCTTGTCCAGAGCAGGACAACCTTCCATTGTAACCTGTGCCACCTGGAGGGAGGTGGCCTTCAGCCTCCTACTCCTAAAAGTGTCATATGCTACCTCTGTGATTATTTGTACTGCATTTATGCCTCCTACTCCTCTGTTTCATCTGCTGTAGGGCTGTTGTCAGCTTCCGTTAACCTGTCTCGGAACCATTTCTGGGACTCCACTGCCCTTCCCTCCCAATATGAGGTTTAAAGGAGTGCGAAAGAGAGGGTCGTCTCCTCACTGTACCAAGCCCCCAATTAGAAGCCCCATCCCCATTTCCCACCTTCTTTATGAGATGTGGCTTCCTATTTCTCTTCTAGGTCTGGTTTATTAGGTAACTGAACCTCATGCTCAACAATTACCTGCACTGGGCACCTATGAAAAAAAATAATTTTACAATCTAACCTACCTACTAGGTCCCTGAGCTGTTCACAGGAAGATGAAACCACACCCATCTCAGCCCAATCTGGCAGTGAGATAAATTCTTTTCCAGCACTAAAAAGGCAACTAGCATGATGTCTACAACAAGGTCCACAAGCCCAGACCTACCATAATGCCAAGGGGGATGAGGGGGTGGAGCAGGAGCCCCCCCACCCCGCTGCAGAATGGTACCCTCAGACAGGAGGAAAGATTTATAGACCTTCCCCGTGGGTGCATGGGAGTCAGTAGGCTTATGCTGAGCCCTTGTCCAACCAATAAGCCACAGAGCTCCGCCTCCTTCACTCTTCAAGCCTGAAGGAGCAGAGGGTGTGTGCGCAATCCTTGAAGGAGCCAAGGGTTTTCTTTCCCCTGATATTCCAGACAAAATTTTCCCAAGTCTTGAGGTGGATTCTATGCTACAGGGACTAGTACACCATAGCTATGGCGCCATAGCAATGTCAGCATAACCCTGTAGTGTAGATGCAGGCTACAGGGATGGAAAGGGTTTTTCCATTGCTGTTGGAACACCACCTCCCCAAACAAAGGTACTACGGCTGATGAAAGCATTCTTTCATTGACCTACCTGCGTCTGCATTGGGGATTAGATCGCCATAGCTATGGCCCTCGGAGTGTGCTTTTTTTCACACCCCAAGTACTGTAACTATGTCAACCTAAATTTTAAGTGTAGACCAGGCCTGAGGCTTGGGGGTGGTGGGAGGCAATCTCATTACCTATTTTTCTTTAGAAGCAGTGAAGCATTTTTAAAAATTAATAGATGTGATTTTGTTTATATCGTACATATGTGCCTGGGCTGGCTGCATACCATTGATTAGCAGGGGTTTGGTTTACAACTACTTGCTTTCTTTGCTGTTGTTTTGATACAACACTCAATAGCAAGTATGTTTTCAAAACGCTTATCTTTGCTGCTTGAATTAGGAGTGACTGTAGACAAACTCAACAAACTGCACTTCCCTTTCTTCAAAATAATTGCTCTCTCTTCAGTCTGTGAACCAAGTTTTTAAATGGTAATATTCTAATTGGAAAGCCTGCATTATGCATGTTATGGCAAACTAGGTTATGCTGAATGTGTTTTTTTTTATCTTCTATTCATTTCCTTAAGGGATTAATTCTCTATCAGATTAAGAGTTACAAAGATTGAAGTCCTTTGCTTATTCACTGAACTGGGTGCCCTTTAAAAGCTCATAGAAAGTGCCTGCTCCATATTGTTTATGCAGTATGCCTAAATTTGTGCAATACACTAGTGTAAATATTTAGCCTTTGTGATAATTTGGCTAGCAGATTCTTGTCAGCAAATGTTGCTAACACTAAGGCTGGTGCACACTAGGAACTTATGTTGGTATAACTCTGTGGAAAATCCATACCCCTGAGCAACACAGTTATACCGACCTAATCCCTGGTGTAGACAGTGCTATGTTGACAGACCGCTTCTCCTGTTAATGTAGCTACTGCCTCTCTGGGATGTGAAGTACCTATACAGAAGGGAGAAGCTCTCCTGTTGGCACAGATAGTGTCTTCACTAAGCACTACAGTGTCACAGCTGCACTGGTGTAAGTGCAGACAAGCCCTAACTGTAATGAACATTTGGTATATTTTGATTGCACCTGCTGTCTGCTATGAAATCCAATGGGACCTGTTCCTACCACAATAATCAGAGCACAACTAACCAATCAAAAACAGCTAGAACTACACTGACCATCTAAATCACTATAAGTAGAGCTAAACATACAAGTAAAAAGAAAACTGCGGAATCTAGTTAGCACAATTAACAAAAGGGGCTAGTCCGGGTTCTTTCCTCAACTATGCACAGCAAACCCTTTTCAAACTACAGTGGGTAAGGATTGTTGCCAGTCACTGAAAATATCAAGAAACATCCAAATTGAGCCAGTTAGATTCTAAAAGAAAATAAACTTGGTCACATTTAAACACTTTTCCAGGAGCAAACTATCAAGCTTGTGTGTCTTTAAGGATCTCTTACCAGAATGCTTAAGTCTCATATAATTTCACTTCTCCCCAGTGAGACAATCTTTCTTGCTTTCAGCTGCTACCTCTGCTGTGACAAAAATTACTGTTCAAAAATTATTCCACTCTTCAGAGTTAAACAATGCTGCCGGTAGAGAGGTGAAAATGACCTAGCTGGGAGCTGAACAAAGAGCCCTTTTCCTTATGGGAAAATGCTGTCCATAGCTGAGCCTGCCTTGCTTTAGGAATTCATTTACTAGGAATATATGGGTCCAATCCCTGACCCAAGAATAGTGCTAAGGCCTCATGCTTCCATGATCCTGTGCAAATCAGAACCTGGTAAAACTTTAGGTTTAGCATTATATTTCCTATTTCTCAATCTCAGAAAATTTGGGCTCAGGTAGGCTGAACAAACAGATTTTACAAAGAGACTTCAGAATCTCTCAACTCAATCCCAGACCATTAATATTATTAATAAATAATAATTTAAGACACTAAAATAAAAGGCTTCCAAAAGAAGCCTTTTAGCTCTCATTAGTTCTGTCTATCTGCAAATTAAAAATTCAGAGCTGATTCTGTCAAATTCCCAGAGGCATCTTTTCAGGACTTGGTCAGAAGAAAGATTCAGCTATGAGAAATTCTGCTTCCTCAGATCCTCACTCACCCTGCTTTTCTACAACTGTTAAGGTTGTTTGCCAGCTCAAGACAAGACAGACTTCCTTGTTAAAAGTCTGACAACGTAAGGGTAGAATCCTAGATGTGACGAGTACTTATAAACAACAGATACTGAATCTATTTAACAATTTCTAATTGTAGGCTAAATCTTCTGAAGGATTATAAAGAGGGAAAAAGGCAAAAACATATGTAAATTGTTTTCTTTTAAAAAGGCTGTAAAAAAAGTAGCTAATTACGTTTTTCAATAGATTTCTTTCATTATTGGGGACTCAATGCAGTTTCCTTGTGCCAGGTCTTCAAAGTTTTGATCAGGAGTTTAAAATTCAAATATTTCCAATAGCACAGTGGTAATTATAATTATTCTAACCGCTAAATGCTCTAATTAAAACACAAGTGGTGTGGATTGAGAGCAAAAGACTAAGTGGACATATCTCTTTTTTTGTGAGTTGCTCTCATCTCAGCAGTACTTGGCCCAGGTTAAACTACTTGAAAGAGGACATGGCTTTGGGTTATCATTAACAAACAGCGTATTAATTTAAGCCACTCCCAAAGAGACTTAACATGAATGATAAAAATAGACACTTCCTCCTTTGGGATTTGTGAAAGATGCAAAATAAGAGTTTGGCCTTTGCCTCCACATTTTTTTTTTTTTTTAAGAACAAAGAGAGAAAAGAAATACACCCTGTTTGGAATTTATTCTGCAAGAGCTGTCTTTTCAGAGAAAAAAAGCAAAAGCCTGCCAGGCACTTGCATGAATATTCACCAGTGCACACTGGGCACAAGGGCCACTTTTCATGCCACATGCACTAATCCTTCAAACGTATTCCAGGCAAGTTACTAGGGTAAACTTCTATAGAGGAGCTGTGCTTTGCTGTGATGAATTTGGGATGGCTGAAAGGAGAATGTCTAACTACAGAAGGCAGAGTTGCGTACACAACAGGAATACATCAGTCATAGGCAAAGCTGATGATGATACTGGGGCTTCCCATATTAGAATAAAATGTTACATTAGCTTTCATTAGTAAATCTTGCCCTGTGGGCTGAGAGAGAAATGCTGAGTGACTTGAAGGTTCCTGCAGCTCATTCCTTGCAATAGCAGGAGCATTAAACATTTGTTTCTCTTATATTAACATTCCCAGAAACCCAAGGCTTCCCCTATTATTCACTTAACCACTAGTGTTTATTTAAATTACAAATTTGATAACACACTGCACTTTATAAAGTGCATTTAAAATACAGGTAAATATTTCCATGTTACAGGTGGGGGAACTGAGGCATACACAGATTAAGTGATTTGTCCTAGTCCACGCAGCAAAACCAGGTCAAAGCCTGGCCTAGAATCCAAGTGTCCTCTCTCCTAGCCTTGAGCATAGAGTAACCATGTTGCCTATCACATTTAGTAGCCCTGATATTCACATGCAGCTATATGCAACATTCACTACTGGGTGTCTTAGCAAATGGCATCAGTCTGCTATGCCTTGTCCTCTAGCTCAAGAAATGTATATTGTAAATACAGTTATGCTGGAAGGTGTTAATGGCTGCCACCAAGCAGGTTGTTGATCTACAGACAATCACAGACCTGGTTAAAGCTGGTATATATGCTAAGCACCCTTCTCTCAGGAGCCATAAAAAGAGCAATTAAGCCCATTTATGTAGTGACATAGCTGGAAACAGTAGAAGCTGCCACTCAAGGCAATGGGTCCTATGTTATGGCCTGATACTAAACCTACTAAAGGGTTCCCTGATTGCAATTGTAGAGGTACACACTTAGTAAATAAACAGGATTCCACCAAAGAAATAACTGAGTTGTATCATCAATTTCTCCTCCTAATGGAACAAGCGTGCAAGGCCCCAAATATTGGCTAACTATGCAGGGCAAAAGAGGCAACAATACTTTTTTTCAAAACAGCTAAAAGTGTCATATGCTACCCCTGTGATTATTTGTACTGCATTTATGCCAGTATTTTACATTGCTGCTGCTCAGATTAAAAAAAAGCTGGGCATGTTTAGTCTTGAGAGGAGATGACTGGTGGGAGACCAGATAACAGTCTTCAAATATGTTAAGGGCTGTTATAAAAGGGACGGTGATCAATTACTCTCCGTGTCCACCAAGGGTAGGACAAATAATGGCCTTAATCTGCAGCAAGCGAGATTTAGGTTCGATATTAGCATAAATTTTCTAACTATAAAGATAGTTAAGCACTGGACTAGCCTTCCAAGGGAGGTTTTTAGGAACTGGTTAGACCAGGGGCGGGCAAACTTTTTGGCCTAAGAGCCGCATCGGGTTTCTGAAATTGTATGGAGGGCTGGTTAGGGGAGGCTGTGCCTCCCCAAACAGCCAGGCATGGCCCGGCCCCTGCCCCCTATCTGACCCCCCTGGGACTCCTGCCCCATCCAACACTCCCTGTTCCCTGACAGCTCCCTGTCCCAGTCCCCTCACCACTCCCGGAACCCCTGCCCCTAACTGCCCCCTGCCGCCCCATCCAACCGCCTCCTCCTTCCTGATTGCCCCCCCAGGACCCCTGCCCCACCCAACCACCCCTTCTCCCTGACCGTCCCCAGACCCCTCGCCCCAACTGCCTCCCCATCCCATCCAACGCCCCCCTCTCCTTCCTGAGTGCCCCCCGTCCAGAACCCCTGCCCCCATTCAACCCCCCTGTTCCCTACCCTCTGACCATCCCGACCCCTATCCATGCCCCTGACCACCCCCCGAACTCCCCTGACCTCTATCCAACCCCTGCTCCCTGCCCCCTTACTGCGCAGCCTGGAGCACTGGTGGCTGGCGGCACGGCTGCGCCAGGATGGGCAGCCGCGCCACGCAGCACAGAGCACCAGGTCAGGCCGGGTTCTGCAGCTGCGCTACCCAGAGCATTGCGCCGGCGGTAAGGTGAGGCTGTGGGGGAGGAGGGACAGCAGGGGAGGGGCCGGGGGGCTAGCTTCCCAGGCCAGGAGCCGGGCAGGACGGTCCCACGGGCCAGATGTGGCCTGCGGGCTGTAGTTTGCCCACCTCTGGGTTAGACAAACACCTGTCAGGGATGGTCTAGATATATGTGGTTCTACCTCAGTGCAGGGGGCTGGATTAGGTGACCTCTCAAGATCCTGAGCAGCCCCATAATTCTATGGTCCTATACTTCCAATCTGTCAGCTTTCTGGGGAGGGATTTTTGTTCCCTGAACAGTATGTTCTGAATGTGGTAAATAACTGGGAGCTGAGAAAATACTTAATAATAACGCACCTCACAAGAACATATCCCCTTCTTGAATACCTTAAAGGCAGTTCATGACACACAGATACCAGATTGTAATATGTCCATACAGTATGTGCAGTTTGCTAGAAAACCAGCTGTAGTTCAGAAAATATTCAAGCACAAGGTAACAACACTCTTAAAGAAAAATGTAATGAGCAAGCTTTAATAAACAGAATATTTTCATGGAAAGACACTTAAATTACCTACAGTTTCTGTAATCTCCCTTTCTGTTACTGCATTTATTTGTGTTTGAATAGGTTTTCCTGCAGCCAACCAGTCCCTTTGCTGGATCCTGTAGAGGAGCCATAACCCTGCACACTTGTTTTGTGCTAATATCATCCTTATTTAGACTTATGACTTCACTGCAGGATCAGGAAAGCACAGAAGATTAGCAGAAAGGGAAGAAAGTGATAATTAGCAAAAATTGCATGGGATAATTGGAAATAGAATAGGTGTCTGGGATGATGAAATACAGAGAAAATATTAACAAATTAATTCAAGAACCTTTAATGTTAGAAGATACTTTGAAGATGAAAAGCACCATATATGTGCCTATTACTATTATTAAAGAGGGACAAGTAGTTAATATATGTTTACAGAGGTATAAAATAAGCCTATTTATTTTAACATGAGGAAGAAATTAAGATGCAGGCAAATACCATATACACTGTTACAAATTATGTACTTGTGGATTGTCTTTTCTTCCCCTTTGGGAAACTGTAGAAAAAAATCTATACGGTTATCAGCCAAATATGGAACTATAATATCATTAAAATCTCCAATTCAAGGATTGTTAGAAGAGAGTTACAGCTACTCAGCTGATTTTGATACTGCAGCACTTTCATTACTAAAAACAATTTTAGCAGCTAAATAGGAAGGCACTTGCATTGTGTTTGCCATGTTAAATACACAATTTACCACATTTCTGCTCCTCATGGGATAACTTACTTTTTTTTGTTACTGATAAGGACCAACCAGAGGGGAAAATGTGAAAGACATTTTTAGTCCAAGTAGAAAACAGAGTATGAGAAACTGGCTAAAAGGGATGTTTTATGTTCTGCATCAGCTACCTGCTTCAACTATATTATTATCTGCCACATGTGTGAGCCTTAACTTTTTCTTAGATAAACTTCATAAATGATAATTTTGTATTTTCCTATCCAAAATCTAAAAGATACAAATAAACTCATTTTCTTCTTTAAAAAAAATTCAAAATGTTTACAGGTCTTTTGTTGCAATGGCTGCTTACTATGAAAATATTTCTAAGCTTGTAATATTCATTAGAATTTCTTGCTAAATGTTTACATCTGGGAGTAAAGTGCTTCTCAGTTTATAAAGAATCATTTGAAGGAGACAAATAAATTAAATCTGCAGTAAATCACAAGCACAAAACAGGTTCCTAAACGGTTTAACCTTCTGCATTTCCAATGCAGATGAGTTTCAACAGCCCTTCTGTTGAATTTAGTTGCCATAGTAATTTGCCATAGTAGTTGCCATACTAGTTGCCATGAATTTAGTTGCCATAGTAATACTTTCTAACCCTGAAATATGACTTTAATGGAATTCCTTCCAGTTTCTGTAGACTACAAACATCTACTACTCTTTTTAAAGAATCACTGTTCTTGATCTCTTTGGATTTACCACATAATCTGAATATAGTAATGCTTATGAAACTCAAAACATATTTTCATTCCTAATCAATAGTTTAGGGCCCAGCCCATTGGTCTAGTAACAAATTCAGCTTCTGAAAGGAGGAACAATTCACTCTATATTGACTCTCTATAGCCTACCTAAGAGAAGTGCTGCTGAACTTTGGAAGGATCCTTCTCTCCCAGCTGAAAAAATGGGATCACTCAAAGTGCCTTGAGGGAGGTAGCTAAAGAAGAATAGACAAAGATTATGGAGGATCCTCCATCTTTCTCAAAAAAATGCAGGTTTAAATGAAGGGGAAGCTTAACTGACTGAATTTCTGTACTAAATTCAGCTTAACTCAATTCTGGTTTCTCTTTCAGGGACTCCTGATAATAGCAGCACCTTTGACCTTTCAGGTTTCACACTAAGGGAAGCTACTAGACAGCAATAGCAGCTAAACAATATGAGAACGGACAGCAATAGTGTAATGCTGATGTAGCAGAATGGTAACAGAAGAAGGCCCTCCACAGTCTATGTTTATAGTTATACTATTTGGGGACAAGACACCTTCACTAGTGACCAAGGCAGTATTTTGCTTCTTCAGCATTTGTCTGTGGTTGCCTTGCATTACTTTGGGAGACAGTAATTTTTTTCACACTTGTTTTAAAAAGTCTGATGTTAGGTTTAATGCTGAACATTCATCAAGAGGTTAAAAGGTTTATGAACTGTGAAATAAATGCTGCTGTCCAGGGTGACTGAATGGACATTTCACTGGAGGCTGCTGTTAGGGCTGGTGAATCTTCCTGCAGTAGCAAATGCAATTACATAAGCTAAACCCATATGTATCTGGTTTTAGTTTGGTCTATAAGGAGGCAGTGTCGTTTCTTTTGTCTTTTAAAGGGGGCGGGAAGATGGGAGGGGATATAGGTGGTGTAGCACTACCTCTTTAACGCTACACTACTCGAGGGTTCGCCTCTCTCAGAGGAATCCCTGGATGCCCCTTTAGAGTAGCTTTCCATCTGGTTTGTTCTGTTGCAGCAGCAAAAAGCTGGCAGAGTCCGAGTTGGGAAACTGACCCCATGTTTTCACAGTTCACTCTCATTACAACTGACTAATAATTTTATAATATGGAATAATATAGTTTATATTTTAATTTACGCTATTACACAAACCAATTATATAACCATCATTTTCTGGCCCCAAAAGCTATCATTCATCTAAAACTGTTTAATAATGAGAATTATTAAAATTGGTTCTGCTGGAAGACAATAGAGGGTGGCACAGAGCTTAATTACAGAAAATAGTCAATTTCTTGCACTAACCTGAAAATACTGAAAAGGATATAATGATTAGCCAATTGAAAGATGATAGGCAAAGGAACTATAAACTGAGAAAGTATATAAATTAGTGATTAGTCCCCTAATCTTTTATGTTGTCAGGCTTCTGCAGATTTTTTATTCTTAAATTTTAATGTTTTTTAATTGGTATGAAAATGATGTAATTACTTCTCAATCACCAACTTCTAAGACATTCTGAGTACTGTATTTTTCCTTTTTCTATGTAAGCTGTGATAGTTGGTTGAGGATATAAAAGCCCAAACTGAAGAGTGTGAACTGTTCACTGTACAAAGCTACTGACCGTAATATCATTGCTCATTGAACGTTCACCAGCAACATCTCTGGACTCAAATTCAGTGCAATTTCTATAGCAGTATTATCATAATTGCTAATGTTATGGTTAAGAATCTGTCAGGGTGTCTAACCCCTACACAGCTAACTTCAGTTTTATAACAGACATAATAGTTTTGTAGTTTCAACTTGTAACAGACACAAGTTTATCAGGAGGAAAATAAATATTTCCTGAAATTTATAAGGTGCAGGAGTACTAAACTAAGTGGTTCACCAATTCTGCACTCGTCCAAAAATAGCTCCACTTCTAAAAAATGCAAATGTACAGACAGTTAGTGTATAATGTGAATAAGAGGAGGACAGGACACAAGAGAAAATCCTTAAGTCTCAGACCTTGTCCTTGTGCTTTTACTGATATTTTCCTTCAGGCTGGATCAACGTCCCAAATTTTGTTTTAATTAAAAAAGACAGAAAAAAAGAATCAATTGTTGCAAGGAGTTTGAATCTCACTGGCTAATCAGTCAGGTACCTGTCTTAATAGGGAGAGGGCACAGATCTAGTTTCTAGCAATACATGTCTGACTTTGTAGATCAGCTATTGCTAACCTCTGAGGGTGCCAAGATTTCCAGCTTCATCCACAAGCACTGTAAATATAGAAACCTCTCTTATAAAATGTCATATAAGACACAAATGCAGTTCCTGACAACATACAAGAACACAACCTGATTTTCTTAGGGCTTGTCTATATATTGAATTATTCCAAATAGCTATTCTGGGATAGTTCCATGTGCATACACTCTTATTCCAGAATAAGAGAGCCTTGTTCTAGTTCAGCATAATCCACTTTGAAAGTAGAATAAGAAACAGGAACAAGGCACTCTTATTCCAAAATAATGGAGTTATTCAGGAATAACTATTGCACTTTAAATTCCCACCCTATCTTAATCCAAATTAACTTTCACATGTAGACAATCCCTTCGTGTGAAAACAATCAGCTCAATGGGGTAAATCTACACTGTAGGTAATAGTAAGCCTCCCACCCTGCGTAGACAGAGTCAGGCTAGTGGGGCTTGAGATAGCGTGCTAAAAATAGCAGTATGGACATTGTGGCTTGAGCTGGAGCTCAGGTTCTCTAGCCTAGGGTGTCAGAATCCATCCTAACTCTGCAGTGAAGACATACCCTAAGAGTGGGCATATAATTTTAAGATGACTCTCTCCTTTCTTCAGTTGCTGCTATCATTTTTATCTAATAACATGTGTATTACAGAGCATCTAGCTGCTCCATAGTTAATGTTGAAACTAATTTTCTGTTTTAATACAGTAGACTTTTTTTCTGCTTTTTATAACTTTTTTTAAATCTTACTTTTGTATTTTGGTGCTATCCATACAGATGTACAAGGCAGTCATTTGACATCATGTAACTTTTACTTTTGTTCTGATATTGTATTACTGTATTTTGACATAAAATTTGATAGATGTTGAGAAATTAAACATACTATGTTACATTGGAACAAAAATAAAAAACAAATAGATAAATACTAAAATATCCCCAATGATACAATTACTGACCAGGAAATGTTTCACATTTCAGAGTTGATTTACAAGAAAGCAATTTTATCTGTAAGGCTGCTGAAGCCTCATTGCTACTGGGTCTTTAGAGAAGAAGAATCCCCTTACCGTATTGATCCAATCATGAATGGCTGTGCTAGCTGTACCACAATAGCACCACTGCCTAGCTGATGACACGTGTACCCGGAATCCCAGTCATAATTCTTTGTATCTCCATTCAACAAGGCATTGCGACTTCGACTTACACCCTCAATCACACTGGCACAATCTGCAATTGTTGCAACATTTTCAGCGGGAACTGTAAATTAAAACACAATGAGAGCAAACGTGATCAAATGGACAGCAAATGAGTTATCCAGTGTTAACAATTTTTATTTCTGGTGAAGAATAAAAAATAAGCATAGAATTATCGCTAACACAGGGAGCTATGGATCTGTTTCATGGCATAAATTAAAAACACGTGTGATCTCTGAACCCAAGCAGTAAAATTTTTACAGCACTGATTCCAGCGTAGTCGTGTGACAAAATAAGCATTGATAACTAACATTCGGGGATAACTAACATTTGGGATATCATAGTTGGGACATTAACATTCTGCTTCCTTTCCTGTTGGTGTGAAAGGACCCTGTTGATAGTTTCCGCTAGACAAGCATGCCCAGGCTCAGGCAGCGTGAATGGAATGCCAATAACAGGAGCATTCCCCAACTAATCAAACAGAGGCAGGTAGGGGCAAAAATAAAATCCTGCATAGAAGTTATGTCTCTTGGCAAGGAGAGGAAAAAAGAGACCATATGGACCTTAACTTAATGGGAGTGGAGGAAAAGAGAGTAGACGCTATTTTCCCTCCTGGGGGTAGTGTTGCAGTATTATGAGATTTTTGTTTTCTTTTTTACACGGACTTTTATCCAAAACTCATTTTGGATCATGTGTCCATTTATATGTGACTGCAAAAATACCACTGCACCACTGCTGTCACAAAGTAAAAGAGTTTACTGGAGAATATGGGGCCCAGCTAATACAATAATTATAATTATTAATAAAATACCTATCTCTTATGTAGTAGAACTGCAATTATTTGAATGTCACAGCAACCGTGAATAAGTTCAAAAAATTGAGGAAACCTTCATTGTAATGAATGGATGACTGAGATGACAACAGAGAGTTTCAGATAATCAACGTTAGACTGCAATTCTATAACAAACTAAAAGCTGGAATTAAAATATTTTCTGTAGAGGTTTAGGAAGCTTACAAACTCATTTGTGTCAGAATAAAACAATGTTTGAGTATTAGGGGCATTTTCCTCTGATTCAGGAAAGACATTTTCTTAGAGATTGTTCCTTTGCATGGACTGGTTCTTTTCCTACTCATTCTATTCTGTTTAGGACTGCATGCTCAGTGGACTCCAATCTGTTTCATCCTTCTGAAACAGCTTCCCCACCTTTCCAGAGCAAACACAGCTCATTACAGTAATAGTTTATTTATGGGTAGAGGCCATTTAAGCAATTTCCCCAAAGATCAAAACAATAATAACGTGAAGGCTTTTAACTCCTCTCGGAGCATGTTGACAGGATGGGGTGGGCTTGTGTGTGCACGGGTGCTTTTCTCTACACTGTGTTTTACAAAGTGCTTTCACAAAAAGCTCTTATTTCTTGAATTCCCCAGTATTTACCTTAAGCAACGGTTAAGTGGGTATAGTGCTCTCTTAACTAGTTCCTTTCTATAATTCATTTGGCCTAAAAGCTGCTGTCAAGTTTTCAAACTTCATCTTGACAGTAAAGAGACAAATACATACACTTTTACATTTATAAAAATGGCAGAAATCCCTTCATTAAAGATATACTATTCAAGTCCAGCACCTTCTTAACAGTCGACACATGAGTCTTAAGATATTCCTTCTTTCTTTAGCTAAACCTTTCATATTTTTATCTAACACCACTGCAAATGCAAAAAACAATGTTAAAGGAATGCCTGGATTGCAAAATGAAGCTCTCAAGTTTGGAAATGCAAAAATTAAAGTTGTTTGCTGAACCGTAACCATGACCATTTGCATGTATGTATTATGATACACAGTTTAATTATATGATAATATATTATTTTTGACAGGGCCATTGCCTCCTTTGGTATGCAGATGAGATATTACGCAGTGAATAAAGCAGCTGTTCAGTTTTTTATTTTATATATATTTTATATATATATAGCCTCACTATATAAATAGGTGGTGCCTTGCCTTATTTACTGCACACAAATAACCCTTTCCCTGTTTTGCTACACTCAATCTAACATGTACTGTGAGTCCATATAATCCTGCATCCTTTCATAAGCACCTTCACTTATTATACAGCATGACGCATGCCTCTTTCCATATTCATCTTCATATATTAGTCCTGTCTTCACTGTAGCGTTAGCTCAACTTATCAACACTTGAGAGAACTCCTCTTGAGTTAATCTAGCTCAACTGAGAGTGGTCACACTACAAAACAGCACTCAAGTTGCACAGAGTGTTTAGATTAGCAAACAGAGCAATTGTCAGCAGCTCTCAGCTTTAACCCATACCTTCTGAGAGGCCAGCTAGCTCAAGTTTAAAGCACCACTTAACTCAAACTAGAGATTTTTGTATGTGAAGAGGGGTCAGCTTAGGGGGCAACATACTGAAGATAAACCCACTGTATGGAAAAATGCTGGGCTTCTTCACATCCCTGCTTCATTCCACAAGTACCCTCACAAATCGTATTCCATATGTACATACACATTTAAAATAAAATATCTCCACCTGACTTTCTTACATATTCCTGTGCATAAGCAATTGTTCAGAGATCATGTACTGCCTGAAAATTTTCTAATCTATTTACATACATGTGTATGTGCAGTGCCAATAATAAATAATAGAAAGGATGTGCACATACACAAAATATACTTTGTTAACTCTTACAACTAAAGCAAAGAAAAACTGACTTTTCTCAGACCTCTAAAAGGCACATCATGACCTAATGTCCCATTCAAGTTCCTATTTTTTTTTTTTTTTTTTACCAGCTCATGCTGAAGTACTATACCTATTTAAAAAGGGGGAGAAGGGTGAAATGTTTCATAAATGTTTCATACTTCTTCAGTACTGAAAACAGTTGAACCATTTTTGCTCAGGCCTTCAAAACAAAAATTCAACCCAACCTATCCCCAATTCCTCACACTAGAACTAAGAACAAATGTGCAAAATTTCAGCCCAAAGAGTAAAACCTAAAGTTATGAGCAAATGAAAAAGATCCTTTAGAATTGGACCACTAGTGTAACTATTTTAACACCACAACCTTAACTCTGCCCCACTAGGAATGCCACCTGTTCAGTGCCACCTTTTCCAAATTACCCCCTCCCACCTCAGCCAGAGTACTCCCCTCCTCAACTTTCCCTTCAGCATGCTCCTTTCCCTCAAGTATCAGCTCCAAATATTATTAATTGTGGGTGTTTTGTATAGGGGGTACTGGAAGGTTGGTGTCCCTAAGGAGACAGAGTTAAGATTGTGGCTTGTGATCGGTAGCATATTTTAGCTGTGGTGGTACTAAGATGTGAGCTTCGGGCGGAGGAGTAGAGGTTGGCTATCTTTTCATTTCCTTGCTTTTTTGGTTTTGTGAGGTATATTATGTGTGTAGCAACTGCTTAACAATGAACAGGATCTGGCGAGGCCAAAGTGGCAAGTGTGGATTGTGGTTGGGGATATGAGGAAGGGCAACCCCAAGTATTGCCAAATGCAAGCATTTAACACCATGAAACAGATCCCCCAAAACTCACGAGACTGGATTAAACTGGTAGATGTATATTTATTTATTTTAAATCACATTTTTTGTTTGTTTCCTCTTTTTGAGTCGAGGACTATGTCTTCACTGGAGTGTTAACGCTGGTGGTCAGCACCTGGTCTTAAGTACCCACACTACAAAGCCACAACTGAGTTACTTGTCCTCACTGGTGCTGTGTACACACTTGTATATTGCTAGGATATTTGGGAGGCGTATCCCATGTTACTTTGCACTGCTGCAAGCTCAGCTGCTCTATGATACTTTCCCAGTGAATTGTGGGAGCCTTGTCTGTTTTTCTGGGCACATGAGGAGAATTAAGGGAAGGCAGTGGATGACTATCAGCTCTCAACTGATTTAGCCTGCATCCTCTCTGCAAGGTGGGCATGTTGCCTCACTTGGGCTTTAACTGATAGCCTCAGATGAGCCAGCAAACCCAGGTTGAAAACACCACCAAACTTGGCTGAGAGGGTTTGGTGTGTGGACAGGAGGGGAGGGATCAGTGCAAAACCGAAGTAAAAACCCTGCAGAGAAGACATAGCCTGTAGCGAGAAGTACCCACCCCCAGTGAGTGTGGGATCATTTCAGGCTTAAAAGCCAAGTTTAAATGCATTAACGCAATCCTCCCTGTTGGCTACTGGAAGGGGGATTCAATTTACTGTCTTCTAATTCTGTCCTTCTACATCCCTTGTCCCTATAACTGGTTTCAGAGTAACAGCCGTGTTAGTCTGTATTCGCAAAAAGAAAAGGAGTACTTGTGGCACCTTAGAGACTAACAAATTTATTTGGGCATAAGCTTTCGTGAGCTACAGCTCACTTCATCGGATGCATTCAGTGGAAAATACAGTGGGAAGATTTATATACATAGAGAACATGAAACAGTGGGTGTTACCATACACACTGTAACGAGAGTGATCACTTAAGGTGAGCTATTACCAGCAGGAGAGCGCGGGGGCGGATGGGGGGGATGGACCTTTTGTAGTGATAATCAAGGTGGGCCAAGTTGTCAACTGCTGGAAATGGCCCACCTTGATTATCACTACAAAAGGTTTTTCTCCCCCCCCGCCGCTCTCCTGCTGGTAATAGCTCACCTTAAGTGATCACTTGCGTTACAGTGTGTATGGTAACACCCATTGTTTCATGTTCTATGTGTATATAAATCTCCCCACTGTATTTTCCACTGAATGCATCCGATGAAGTGAGCTGTAGCTCACGAAAGCTTATGCTCAAATAAATTTGTTAGTCTCTAAGGTGCCACAAGTACTCCTTTTCTTTTTGTCCCTATAACTGTCTCCCTTTCACCTGATCCTCCCTGCCCAACCCTTCCTGTCTTTCTCCCTAGTTTATCTCGTCTTCTGTCCCACTCATATGCCCTCACTATGATCTCCCATAATCTCACCTTCCACATTTCTAATATTCATTTACTCTGCAGAGGTGCAAGTTGGATTCACTCCTTTTCAGAAAAATGGAAGGCAGTGACCATCTTAGCTACCTGCAACACAAACTTTCTTCTGCATAGGCTTTAGAGAAACACAACCCTCTGAACGGAGGGCAGCCTGTGGTCTCCGTCCACAGAGAACAATGTGAGATGGTAATCTTGTTGAAAAAGAGCTATTTATTTTATTTTTATTTATTTTAATTTTATAGTTGCAAACCGAGTGAGTGGCGAACAGAGGACAGGCAAACAGAGGGAGTTTGCCTGGGGGTAGTTCCCACAGAGTGTTTTTGCCTTTCAGGCTTCTGTGAGCAGTAAATACAACATCTGAAGAGGCTCTTAGAAGGAAGACATTATGGATAGTGAGTGACCAGCTGTTGTGACCTGCACAGGATGTGCCATGTTTGTCAGAGGATAGAAGCGACTTCGTCTGTACGAAGTGCAAGCTGGTCTCGATAGTGGAAGACAAGATTAAAGGACTAGAGACCCAAGCATCAACCCTGCATTACATCAGAGAAAATGAAGACTTTCTGGATAGAAGCCAGCATTTGGTACTGCAGGCACAACATGCTGAAGAATCAGAGAGGGCAGTGCAGAACGGGGAAGAAAATTGGCAGCATATGACCTCCAGAAGAAGAAAGAGGAGAACCCATGTACTTCAATGAAGATAGAGGTAAGAAACTGTTTTCAGGCTCTCTGCACAGGTACTACGGCGGAGAATGGTTTGGAAGAGTTATCCAAAGGAAGGGATCAGAAGGAGACCCCATTGATCGGAAAGCATGGGATGCATTGTCCTAGGGATGGGGGTTCCACGACCACCACTCTCAAGAGGAGGAGACAGGTGGTGGTGGTCAGGGACTCCCTCCTAAGGGGGACGGAGTCATCCATCTGCAGTCCAGACCAGGAAACTCAAGAAGTGTGCTGCTTGCCTGGAGCTAGAATTCAGGATGTGACAGAGTGTCTGCCGAGACTGATCAAGCCCTCGTACTTCTCCCCCTTCCTACTTCTCCACATGGGCACCAATGATACTGCCAAGAATGACCTTGAGCGGGTCACTGCAGACTACGTGGCTCTGGGAAGAAGGATAAAGGAGTTTGAGGCGCAAGTCATGTTCTTGTCCATCCTCCCTGTTGAAAGAAAAGGCCCAGGTAGGGACCATCGAATTGTGGAAGTAAATGCGTGGTTATGCAGGTGGTGGCGAGCAGAGGGCTTTGGATTCTTTGACCATGGGATGTTGTTCCATGAAGAAGGATTGGGGGAAAGATTGCTAGGAAGAGATGGGATTCACCTAACAAAGACAGGGAAGAGCCTCTTCAAAGGCTTGCTAACCTGGTGAGGAGGGCTTTAAACTAAGTTTGCCAGGAGACGGTGACCTAAGCCCAGAGGTAAGTGGGGAAGTGGGATACCGGGAGGAAACACAAGGAGGAGGGTGCAACAGGGGAGGCCTCCTGATTCATACTGAGAAAGTAGGGCAATCAACTAGTTATCTTAGATGCTTGACACAAGAAGCCTGGGAAAAAAGCAGGAAGAATTGGAAGTCCTCGCACGATCAAGGAACTGTGATTGGAATAACAGAGACTTGGTGGGGTAACTCACATGACTGGAGCACTGTCATGGATGGGTAGAAACTGTTCACGAAGGAGAGGTGGGAGAGAAAAGGAGGAGGAGTTGCACTGTAGGTAAGAGAGCAGTATGATTGCTCAGAGCTCCAGTATGAAACTGGAGAAAAGCCTGTTGAGAGTCTATGGGTTAAGTTTAGAGGCGAGAGCAACAAGTGTGATGTCGTGGTGGGCATCTACTATAGACCACCAGACCAGGAGGATGATGTAAACGAGGCTTTCTTCGGACAACTAACAGAAGTTTCCAGATCGCAGGCCCTGGTTCTCATGGGGGACTTCAATCACCCTGACATCTGCTGGGAGAGCAATGAGCAGTGCAGAGACAATCCAGGAAGTTTTTGGAGAGTGTTGGGGACAACTTCCTGGTGCAAGTGCTGGAGGAACCAACTAGGGGCCATGCTCCTCTTGACCTGCTGCTCACAAACAGGTAAGAATTGATAGGGGAAGTAGAAGTGGGTGGCAACCTGGGCAGCAGTGACCATGAGATGGTCGAGTTCAGGATCCTGACAAAAAGAAGAGAGAAAAGCAGTGGAATACGGACCCAGGACTTCAGAAAAGCAGACTTTGACTTCCTCAGGGAACTGATGGGCAGGATCCCCTGGGAGGCTAATTTGAGGAGGAAAGTAGTCCAGGGTAGCTGCCTGCATTTTAAAGAAGCCCTATTGATGACGCAGGAACAAATCAACAGAATATGCAGAAAGAATAGCAAATATGGCAGGCGACCAGCTTGGCTTAACAGAAAAATCTTCAGTGAGCTTAAACACAAAAAGGAAGCTTACAAGAAGTGGAAACTTGGACAGATGACTAGGGAGGAGTATAAAAATATTGCTCAAGCATGCTGAGGTGTAATCAGGAAGGCCAAAGCAAAATTGAAGTTGCAACTAGCAAGGGATGTGAAGGATAACAGGAAGGGTTTCTACAGGTATGTTAGCAACAAGAAGGTCAGGGAAAGTGTGAGACCCTTACTGAATGGGGGAGGTAAACTAGTGACAGATGATGTGGAAAAAGCTGAAGTACTCAATGCTTTTTTTGCCTTGGTCTTCACAGACAAGGCCAGCTCCCAGACTGCTGGACTGGGCAGTGCAGTGTGGGGAGGAGGTGAAAGAACAAGTTAGGGACTTTAGAAAAGCTGGACATGCACAAGTCCATGGGTCCAGATCTAATGCATCTGAGGGTGCTGAGGGAGTTGGCTGATGTGATTGCAGAGCCATTGGCCATTATCTTTGAAAACTCGTGGCAATCGGGGGAGGTCCCGGACGATTGGAAAAAAGCAAATATAGTGCCCATCTTTAAAAAAGGGAAGAAGGAGAATCCAGGGAACTACAGACCAGGCAGCCTCACCTCAGTCCCTGGAAAAATCATGGAGCAGGTCCTCAAGGAATCCATTTTGAAACCCTTGGAGGCGAGGAAGGTGATCAGGAACAGTCAACATGGATTCACCAAGGGCAAGTCATGCCTGACCAACCTGACTGCCTTCTATGGTGAGATACTGGCTCTGTGGATATGGGGAAAGCGGTGGACATGATATATCTTAACTTTAGCAAAGCTTTTGATATGGTCTCCCACAGTATTCTTGCCAGCAAGTTAAAAAAGTATGGATTGGATGAATGGACTATAAGGTAGATAGAAAGCTGGCTAGATTGTTGGGCTCAGCAGGTAGTGATCAATGGCTCCATGTCTAGTTGGCAGCCGGTATCAAGTGGAGTGCCCCAGGAGTTGGTCCTAGGGCTGGTTTTGTTCAACATCTTCATCAATGATCTGGATGATGGGATGAATTGCACCCTCAGCAAGTTCGCACATGACACTAAGCTGGAGGGAGAGGAAGATACGCTGGAGGGTAGGGATAGGGTCCTGAGTGACCTAGAAAAATTGGAGGATTGGGCCAAAAGAAATCTGATGAGGTTCAACAAGGACAAATGCAGAGTCCTGTACTTATGACCGAAGAATCCCATACATTGCTACAGGCTGGGGACCGACTGGTAAAGCGACAGTTCTTGAGAAAAGGACCTGGGGATTTCAGTGGACGAGAAGCTGGATATGAGTCAACAGTGTGCCCTTGTTGCCAAGAAGGCTAACAGCATATTGGGCTTCATTAGTAGGAGCATTGCGAGCAGATCGAGGGAAGTGATTATTCCCCTCTATTTGGCACTAGTGAGGCTACATCTGGAGTATTGTGTCCAGTTTTGGGCACCCCACTACAGAAAGGATGTGGACAAATTGGAGAGAGTCCAGCAGAGGGCAATGAAAATGATTAAGGGGCTGGGGCACATGATTTATGAGGAGAGGCTGAGGGAACTTGGCTTATTTAGTCTGCAGGGAAAAAGGAGTGGGGGTGGGGGGGATTTGATAGCAGCCTTCAACTAACTGAAGGGGGGTTCCAAAGAGAACGCAGCTAGGCTGTTCTCAGTGGTAGCAGATGACAGAACAAGGAGCAATGGTCTCAAGTTATAGTGGGAGAGGTCTAGGCTGGTTATTAGGAAACACTATTTCACTAGGAGGATGGTGAAGCACTGGAATGCGTTACCTAGGGAGGTGGTGGAATCTCCATCCTTAGAGGTTTTTAAGGCCTGGCTTGACAAAGCCCTGGCTGGGATGACTTAGTTGGGTTGGTCCTGCTTTGAGCAGGGGCTTGGACTAGATGACCTCCTGAGGTCTCTTCCAACCCTAATCTTCTATGATTCTATGATTAATTTATCTGAAATAGAAGATTTTATGTGCCAGCCCCTGATGAAGGACAAACTTTCGGTGACGAAGAGTAATGGCAAAATGTTATCCTTTATGCTAAACATTTATTTTCTGAAACTACCCTCTGCACTAGAGCTACTCAAAATTCATTACTTTACAAATTTTGTGTAGCTGATAGTGGGGGGGGGGCTTGTCCCCCCCCCCAAGAAATCAGTTGACTAAAAGGCTAAATGGTCAAAAATAAATTTCTCTTGGAGACCAATTTCAAACACTTCATATTAAAAATTTGTGAAAAGAAACCAAAGAAGAACTACACAGAAAATTCTGAGGGCATAATAAACTAACACTGAAATTTCACATGGAAAGACCACTAGAAGGAGGTAAAAACAGGAATTTATGCTATTTTAAGACCATGTCAGAACACAAACAATTATAGAGTTGCAACTGCTGCTTCTATAATGTTCTTTTAAAGTACTGCATCGTTTGAAAATGGTTGAAACACAGTCATGTGAAACTTGAGAACTACTCATGAAACTCTTCAGCTCTAAAATATCATTGAGATCAATTTTAAATGAAGAGCATCCCTAGAATACCATTTTTACTATACTGCTCATGGTTTTTGTAAAAAGGAGTGGGAATATGGCTTTTCTTATTGCTGAGACAACCCACCATACTCTGCCGAGACAAAATCAATCCCTATGCCAGAAATGTACTGCACTAACCCTATGGTCCATGACAGAAAGCTACCAAGTACCATCTCATCATGTGCCATATCAAAAGCTACCAAGTGACCATACATGATATCCAAAAAACCATCTGGTCCTTAATGCCTGAAAACAGTTATTCACCAAATTTCTGATTTATAAGTAAAATAAATAAAATTGTGGCAAACATTGGAAATGTTTCAATAGGAAGGACTCAAAATGTGTTACTGTGTATAGACATGACAAAGCCTTGGCTGGGATGATTTAGTTGGTGTTGGTCCTGCTTTGAGCAGGGGATTGGACTAGATGACCTCCTGAGGTCTCTTCCAACCCTCATCTTCTATGATTCTAAGACATGAAATTGTCCTTCCCCCAACAGTAAAAACTGCAAGTGCTGGCACCAAAAAAGAAAGTTCTTTGGCTCTTCTCTCCCCTCCTTGCCTTGCAGACAGAGGAGACTTCCTTGGAATTAAGAAAACATATAGACTGCTGCTTTCAATTTAAGGGGGAAAACTACTGACCTTTAGGTTAGAAAAGGGGTAGTGGGGCAATGCCAGTGTAACAATAATGCTTTCAGTTTGTGGTTTGAGGCTTTATATCCCATTTCTAGACATTTTGTGAACTGTGCAAGACATTAATTTAGCATTGCACACCTCAACTCTATTCAAAAATTTACTTGCACACACCAAGCCCTACCCTCCCTCTGTTACACTGAATGATTTTTGAACTACTCCACAACCTCCTCACTCCTAAAAAACTATTACCTTGCCAAGCTGAACTTCCCAATAATTGCCCAGAAACCTGTCTCACTACACATTGAATGCAATACTGTGGTCCTTTTTACAGTGGTAAATTAAACAGTGACTCTAACTGCAACACACAGAAGGTTTTTGCTCCCAAGGGGAGTCTGCCACTCCCCATTTTGAATGTTCATTATCATCTTTCATACCCGCCTGATAAATTTATTAAAAACACCATCTGGATGGGACTCTGCTCTGTGCAGTATTTTCAGTCTTCTGGCTCTCTTCCTTTTCCCCCCTGGAATTTCTGCCTCAATTTGTGTCATTTTGTTTACAAAAATGCACTGCCAAAAACAACAGTCTAGTTTCTATCTATTTCTGTGTTTCTTTTTCTATGCTTCAGCTATCCAACTATTACAATAACCCAAGCTGCAAGAAAAAGCAAAAGAGGAATGACTACATGGATGGGAATTACTTTTTTCGCCTTCTGTGCACATAGCAATTTTGCTCAGACAAATTTAATTTGCTGTTATGGAATGCAAAGAATGCATGTTAACAAAGTGTGAGCATTCAGTAAGCAAACAAAGTAAAAAATGACTGTGGCAGTGGATAACAGCAAGAAAATACTTATCTAAAAATGATTTTACTGTTCCCCACTCTTATGTTGCAGCATGGAGTGGTCAACAGCTTGCCAGTACATTTAAGGGCAGTGTTATTTCCAGGACATGAGCTGGGGGCCACCTATACCAACTATGTTTAAAAATAAGACTGACATGTTATTTAACTACCTTCCACCTCCGAGAGAAAGTGGTAGAGAAAAATGTCAGTCAGATATGTATATTTTCCCTTCTTTTTTATTTGGAGGTATTCTTTTTTTAAAAAACTATTTTTAACACCCAGTGTTTTCTGTAGGAAAAACTGGTCCCTAAGGTTACAGTTCTACTCTGAAAAGTGACTTTGCAAAAGTAACACTGTGGATTTCCATATTTATATCTCAGTGACTTCCATAGATGAGACTAAAGCTGGGTTCTTTCCATCTCAGGCATCACCACCAGTAATAAAGTCTGTTAAGGCCAAATTCTACCCTCAGTGAAACCAGTGCGTCTTTATTGCCTTCAACTGGCTAGCATGGGTGTAAGCAATTGGTAATTAGCAATGTTGATGAACGAGAAGGAATAGATAGAATTCACCTGATTTTTGTATTGGCTCTCA
The DNA here is from genome assembly GCF_965152275.1 of Natator depressus. NCBI lineage: Eukaryota > Metazoa > Chordata > Testudines > Cheloniidae > Natator > Natator depressus. The sequence continues at coordinate 151,434,051 of NC_134236.1, forward strand.
GGGCTAACAGGAGTAATAAAAACATAATGTGGTTAATAAAATAAGTAGATATGACTCATACCCAGAGAAAGCAGATACATGTAAGAAGGTACCATTTTTATATAATCTATTTTCCTAAGAGAACTCACTTTAAGATACTGCAGACTTTATCTGTTGGACATGTTTCTGATGAAATCTAGACTTTCCTTTCAACTCAACAATCGGGGTTTGAGGCTAAAAAGTTCAGTTAATAGAATGGATCACTCAGATTCCACAGAATTGTGCTGCTGATTTGCAGTCAGGAAGGTACACAAATGCTAGCAGGGGTTTCTCAGAGACAGTACCTGAATACATTTCAACCCATTGCAGATCTATTATTTCAGTTAAAAGAACTGTATGACTTTATTTCTCCACAGATTGGAAGGACAACAATCAACATCCAATCACACTAGAGGAAAGTGTTGCTTTTTTTTAAATGTGAAGTGACCATTCTTTCTCCTTCTGTTGCCTGTCAGACTGCCCATTTACCTTCCCTCATATCAGTGGCAAAATTATATTTTCTCTCTATTCAGCAGTAGGTTAAAGTTTCCTCACTGGCAAACTACACACGTAAACACTTAATGCTGAGGGCAAAGAAAAAGAAAGGAAATTAGGGTTGCTAACTGCTGTAACCAGTTTTGCTCTTTCCTATTATGTTACTTTAATCTTTTTCCACTTGGCAAACATAGGGATTTTTACCAGTATTTTGGGTGGAGATTAAATGAACATCTCTTGTTCATTTTATTAAAAAATAAACAACATTAAGTATCCAGACTGTACATTTAACTACTGTATGAAAACATGTGTTCCTATTGCTGTCACCCCCGTCTTTCCTGACTCCCACAAACAGGATTTTACACCCATCTATTGTTACATCTGGTCCCTATTAAGATCATAAGCTCCTTCAGGCAGGCACTGGATGATATGTTTGTACCTCACCCAGCACAACAGGCTCTGGTTGGCGGCTCCTAGGTGTGGCCCCTGTTGCAACACCACAGTACATAAGAAATTAACATAGTTGGTTTTGATATTTATAATAGTTTATAATATTGTATTAGGCCAAAACATTTTTGAGCATGAAAATCAAAGATGCCAGCAAAGCTCTGGGGAGAGTGTACTTGCTACTTAACCTCTGCTACACAGGAAGCAGAAGGGCTACAATGCATTTTTTTTTTTAAAATGAGCCATACAAAACAATATAGCTATTTGTTTGTTCAGAGTTGTTTTTTGTCTTCTGATGAAGGTGTAGATTTTGTTTTCTTAAACTAGCTACGTAGGGATAGATGGTGGCTTCTGCAACTGCAGCCATAGTGTATGTGTGTGTGTGTGTGTGTGGGGGGGGACGGGACACGCAGCAGTCCCTGGAGGAATTCTGCTTAAAAGCTGTTGTGGCAGATGGAATATATCCAGGACACTGGGAGAAGGTGCTCAGGAACAGCAATGATTACATTCTTTTAAAGGGTGGAGTCTCTATTTTCTCCACCACACACACACTTACTTCTCAGTAATAGCTGATGCAAAAGAGGCCAGGGTGCTGTCCACATTGTACCCAGCCGTACCCCTACTGAGGTGTGATATGCCATTCTAGTCTGCTTCTTCTTTCAGTCCAGGAATGTAAACACCCAAATTACGGCTGCTTCTGAATTAATTAAAAAATCACTTTAGTGTCAATCAACTTGTTCCTAAGAGAAATTTGATGTGGTCCCTAAAGCACACTTGAAACATACCTTGCAACCACACACGAAAGTGTACTCAAGAGGGAACAAATGTTGCAACCAGCATTTAGATTACACTTGCTTAGAGCAAAGTTCAGTACAGTGTGGTCCTCAACTATGCCAGTCTCCATTGTGCAGTGCCAGTGCGGGCAGAGATAGATGGTGTATTAGTCCCAAGAGAGAAGCAGCCAGGAACTTGGGTAACAGAAGGGAGGAACTAGAACTACTGATGCAGGAAGTGAAACCAGATATTACAGGGATAACAGAAACATGGTGGAATAGTAGTCATAACTGGAGTACAAGTATTGAAGGCTATGTACTGCTCAGGAAAGATAGAAATAAAGGTAAAGGTGGTGGAGTAGCATTGTATATTAATGATGAGGCAGACTGTAAAGAAATGAGAAGTGATGGAATGGATAAAACAGATTCAAAATCACTTTGAGGAAGAAAGCTACCAGAGGCTGCCCCAGGAAAATGCTTGAGGTATGCCACAGACTCCCCCCCAGGATCCAATCTGGATATGGATGGAGACCTCTGATGCTTTTAATGAAATAAATACTACTGGGAATTGTGTGATTACGGGAGACTTTCATTTCCCAGATATAGATTGGAGGACATGTGCTACTAATAATGGTAGGGCCCAGATTTTCCTGGATGTGATAGCTGACAGATTTCTTCACCAAACAGTTACCAAATCAACAAGTGATGATGCCATTTCAGATTTGTTACTAGTTAGTAGTGGGGACCTCATAGAAGAGCTGGCTGTAGGGGACAATGTTTGCTAAAGTGATCATGAGCTAATTCACTTACAAACTAAATGAAAGAATAAACAAAAATAGGTCTGCAAAAAGAGCAGACTTAAAAAAATTAAGGGAATTAGTGAACTGGACTAGACTGAAGAACTCATGGATCTGAATGTGGAGGAAGCTTGGAATTACTTCAAGTCAAAGTTGCAGAAACTATCTGAGGCCTGCATCCCAAGCAAGGAGGAAAAAATTCAGAGGAAAGAGTTACAGACCAAACTGGATGAGCACGCAGCTCAAACAGGTTATGAAAAGAAGGCCTACAAAGAATGGAAAATAGGATGCATCAGTAAGGAAAGCTACCCCCTTGGAAGTCAGAAAGTGTACAGAAAAAGTGAGAACTGCCAAAATCAGGCAGAGTTGGACCTTGTAAAGGAAATTAAAACAAATAGTAAAAGGTTCTATAGCTATATAAATAAAAAGAAAACAAGGAAGGAGAAATGGGCCCACTAAGCACGGAGAATGGGGTGATTAAAGATAATTTAGGCGTGACCCAACAACTAAACAAATACTTTGCCTCAGTTTTTAATAACTGTAATGAGGAGTTTAGAGATAGTGGCAGGGTGGCTAATGGAAATGTGGATATGGAAGTAGAAATTACCATAGCTAAAGTGGAAATCAAACTCAAACAGCATAATGGGACCAGATTGGGGGCCCAGATCATCTCTGTCCATTAATATTATAGGAACTGGTATATGAAATTGCAAACCCAAGAGCAAGAATTTTTAATGAATTAATAAACTCAGGGGTCATACTGGAGAATTGCTAATAGAGTGCCTATTTTTAAGGACGGTAAAATAGTGATCTGGAAACTACAGGCCTGTTAGTTTGACCTCAGTTGTATGCAAGGTCTTGGAACAAATTTTGCAAGAGAAAGTAGTTAAGGACATAGAGGTCAATCGTAATTGGGATTGTCATAAATATACAGCTAAGGGTAGCATAAAATCCCTCCTTACCTGTAAAGGGTTAAGAAGCTCAGACAACCTGGTTGGCACCTGACCAGAAGGACCAATGGGGAAACAAGATACTTTCAAATCGGGGAGGGGGAGCTTTGTTTGGTGCTCTGTGTGTGTTCTCCCCAGAGACAATAGGAGAGACCAAGCAAGTAATCCAGCTCCCACTGAAATGATACATCTAATATTACAGAAATAGTAAGTAATAGCAAGGAAATGCATTAGAGTATCTTTTGTTTTAACTTGTGAATTGTCCCTGTGCTAAGAGGGAGGTTTATCCCTGTTTTAATAACTTTAAAGTTTTGCCTGGAGGGGAAATCCTCTGTGTTTTGAATCTTTTTGTTACCCTGTAAAGTTATCTTCCATCCTGATTTTACAGAGGTGATTCTTTTTTTTTTTTTTAAATAAATTCTTCTTTTAAGAACCTGCTTGATTTTTCATTGTTCTTAAGATCCAAGGGTGGGTCTGTGTTCACCTGTACCAATTGGTGAGGATATTATTCCCAAGACTTCCCCAGGAAAGGGGGTGTAGGGCTTGGGGGAATATTTTGGGGGAATACGACTCCAAGTGGTCCTTTCCCTGATTCTTTGTCTTAATCACTTGGTGGTGGCAGCATACTGTTCAAGGACAAGGTGGAGTTTGTGCCTTGGGAAAGTTTTTAACCTAAGCTGGTAAAAATAAGCTTAGGGTGTCTTGCATCTGTACCCCAGAGGTCAGAGTGGGGAAGGAACCCTGACAGGGATAAAATAAAACATGGTTTTATAAGAGGTAGATCATGCCAGACCAACCTGATCTCTTTCTCTGAGAAGATAACTGATTGTTTAGACAAAGGAAATGCAGTAGACCTAATCTACCTGGATCTAAGTAAGGCATTTGATACAGTTTCATATGGGAAATTATTAGTTAACTTGGAGAAGATGGGGATTAATATGAGAACTGAAAGGTGGATAAGGAACTTTTTAAAGGGGAGACTACAAAGTGTCATACTGAATGGTAAACTGTCAGGCTGGAGGGAGGTTACTAGTGGAGTTCCTCAGGGATCAGTCTTGGGACCAATCTTATTCAACATGTTCATTAATGAATTTGGCACAAAAAGTGGCAGTGTGCTAATAAAATGCGTAGATGACACAAAGTTGGGAGGTACTGCTGATATGGAGGAGGATCGGAATTTCATACAAGAAGATCTTGATGACCTTGAAAACTGGAGTAACAGAAACTGGATGAAATTTAATAGTGCAAAGCGGAAGGTGCACTTAGGGACTAACAACAATTTTTTTCTATAAGCTGGGGACTTATCAGTTGGAAGCGACTGATGACAAGACAGACTTGGGTGTACTGGTTGATCACAGGATGACTGTTTCGCCAATATGATGCAGCCAAGAAAAAAGGCTAATTCAATCCTAAAATGCATCAGGTGAGGTACTTCCTGTAGATACAGGGAAGTGTTAGTACCATTACATAAGGCACTGGTGAGACCTCATCTGGAATATTGTGGGCAATTCTGCTCTCCCATGTTTAAGAAAGATGAATTCAAACTGGAGCAGGTGCAGAGAAGGGCTACTAGGATGATCAGAGGAATGGAGAACCAACCTTATGAGAAGAGACTCAAAGAGCTTGGTTGTTTAGCCTAAACAAAGGCTGAGGGGAGATATGATTGTTCTCTATAAATACATCAGAGGGATAAATACCAGGGAGGAAGAGGAGTTATTTACATTAAGGGACTATGTTGACACAAGAACAAATGGATTTAAACTGGCCATCAACAAGTTTAGGCTTGAAATTAGATAAAGGTTTCTACCCATCAGAGGAGTGAGGGTCTGGAACAGCCTTCCAAGGGAAGCAGTGGAAACAAAAAACCTAACTTGACTTCAAGACTGAGTTTGATAAGTTAGTGGAGGAGATGGGATTATGAGACTGCCTAGAATGGCATGTAGCTGAGTTGTGACTGCTAGTAGCAAATATTCCCAATGGCTGGTGCTGGGACACCACATGTGGAGGGTTCTGAGTTACTACAAAGAAGTCTTTCCCTGGTGAATGGCTGTTGGGCCTTGCCGAAATTCTCAGGGTCCAACTGACAGCCATATTTGGGGTCTGGAAGGAATTTTCCCCCAGGTCAGATTGACAAAGACTCTGGGCGGTTTTCACCTTCCTCTGTGGCATGGGTCACTTGGCAGGTTTAAACTAGAGTCAATGGCGGATTCTCCGTAACTGGAAGTCTTTAAATCATGATCTGAGGGCTTCAGTAACTCAGACAGAGGTTAGGGGTCTATTATAGGAGTGGGTGGGTAATGTTCTGTGGCCTACAATGTCCAGGAGGTTGGACTAGATGATCATGATGGTACCGTCTGGCCTTTAAGTCTGAATTTATATCTGTGTAAACTAGATCACACCAATTAAGAGCTCAATGAGACTATTATAAGACACAACCTTTCTTCAGAAGTATCCATTATTACTGAAACCTAGTTTCCTCTAGAGTATTGATAAAGAGGGAGATGTCCAAAAGGCACAAATGGGAGTTTAGGGCCAAGTATCTGATTCCCATTGAATTTCAGTGGGAGTTAGATGCTTAATTCCCATTTATTCCTTAACAAATCTCCCCCCAAAACCTTACACTGCACTTAATAAAAGGCAGTTTCATTTTGTGGACAGAAGACCATACTCGGTGTCAGGAGACGTGGATTTTAAACCCTCAATGTGCCAGTGATTCACTGTGTGACCATGGGCAAGACACTTACTTCTTTGAGCCTGTTTCCTCATCTGTAAAATGATATTTAACCACCTACATAGAGCTCTTTGAGATCCATATTAAGTGCTAATTATTATATTAGCAGTGTTTATTAATACTTAGCATGTATGTAACATAAATCCTCAACACCGTTTGAGATAGGTATGTGTTATTTGCCCCATTTCACATGAGGAAAGACACGGAAAGATTAAGATATTTCTCTAATGTTACTCAGTGAGTAAATGGCAGAATTGGGATTAGAATTCAGGAGATCCTGGCTCTCAGTCTTGTGCTTAAGCCAGTAAATAATGCTGACTTTTTAGATTGCCAACAGTCCTTCCTACCTTTAAATATTGAAAACCCAAGGTCTGACAAATTATCTGCTGTAGATGGCAATTTTTATGTTTACCACGACTAGTAGTTAGACAAGCCAGTCAGCACCCTGGGTATTACATGGGAATGTAAATTTTCCCATACACTCCTACGTAGTGGAATTTGCTACCTGGAAGAAAAGAGGGAGGAAGTTAGAATCAATAAGGTTTCTACTGACCTGAGAAAAACTAGTAACACTTGCTAGCGTTGCATGCAGTTGGCTGGTTTAGAATAACAAAAGAGAAGTCTGCTTTTTCTGGTCAATATCTGCTGGGGCTTGCTGTTTCTGACCCAACGAATCAGATCAAGATCATTCAAGTCATTAGAATGAAACACACTTTTCACTAACACCATAGTGGCTATAGAGCTCTTTCATTAAACAGGAGGCCTTCCTGCAGCCTGCTTTCAGAAACAGCAATTGCTTCAGAAAAACTTAGGAAATGAGCATTGTTTGCTGCAGCATTGGAAACAGGGAAGAAAGAAAACCTAAACCATGGGAACAGATCTTTAGATCTACAGAGAAATGGGCAGCAGTAAATAAAACTAGGCATGTGGCTGGTTTTTTTACTGTAGAGGGAAAAAAATTCCCAGCAGTATTTAGATAATCTTAAAATTTTCATAATTTCCTAAGGGTATGCTTAGTGCAAAGCTGACAGATGTTGCTGGGAAAACCTGTTCAACTTTGAAAAAAAGCTAACCTTTAAAAAGGGGAGCAAGAACAAGATATGACAGCTTTGTGTAGATTTGACATTAAACTGGACAAGAAAACAGCACCTCTCACTGCTTCACCATGGGGGAGAGAGAGTAATATTTCACAAAGCTGAACTGCATTACTAGGAAATTGATTTGGCTATTTTCCCTTTGCTATATGCTTAAATGATTTTTTAAATAACTGCCATTGAGCAAAAGACAAGTGAATGATTATTTATTCCGTTTCTTTCTTTCCTTCCTTTTTTCTTTAAAACAATTTCTCATAAGGTACAGGATGGTCTGCAAATGAGGGTTCACAATGATTCATAAGTTTTGAATAGCATTCCCCAGAGGGTAACCAAGGGCATTCTATTTTTTATATCCATCTCCTACTCTTTACCCATTATTCACTGTTTTCCCCTGGTATGTTATGTAGAAGTAGAAAGATAGGCTGATAAATTGAGACAGGCCTGAAAAGCCAGAGATAAGTACAACATATAATATAGGCTTTTCAGATTGTACTCCCAATGATCGGGACCAGACCTCAAGGTGAGGTGAGAGGTTGCTCATACCCCCATGCTTGCATAGTCCTTGACATTCCCTAAGCAGAAGATGCCAATAGTGCCAGATTTGAGGATTTCAGTAACTCAGCCAGAGGTTAGGGGTCTGTTACAGGAGTGGGTGGGTGAGGTTCTGTGACCTGCAGTGTGCAGGAAGTCAGACTAGATGATCATGATGGTCCCTTCTGGCCTTAAAGTCTATGTGTCTAGTACAGCAGGGATATTATAACACTGACTACTGTCTCCTGGGACTGAGTTTAGGTAATCAAATTCTCTTCACTCCAAAGCAGAGAAGGGCAAAAGGAAGCTCCAAGACAAGAAAAAACAACAAATGTATAAGGAAGCTCCTGACCTTTTGTAGTAGACCCTTGTCACGGTGTAGTTAAAGAACTCTAGCAAGGTCATCACATCGCAGGGTCCTGACTCTGCATCCAAACTAGTAGTTCTGTCATTTGCTAAGACACTGGTATATTGTGCTTTACATTTGTAAATAAAGTCTCAGACATAACGCTGTTCAAAATTTTTGATGGTGAAATTCATGACAGCAATCACTGTGTCTCTTTTTTAAATTTTATGTACTTGTTAAGCAAAATATTTATGTCAATACTATAAGGATGTATGTAGGGCTGCTTAACAAACGTATGCATTTACAGACTAACAACATGCCATAAGGAAAATTAAACCTCAGCCCAAACATCTGCATTGGGGAACAATTTCACAAGATCTCATTCATTTATATCACTTATCTTGTTTATCAGGACAATGAATTATAAATTGGCACTAAAACAAGCAGTGCTAGAAAGAGCAATTCCATCTAGCTTTCCCTTAAAACTGCTAGACAACTGCCATTAGAGCTTTTTGGATATTGATTACAGTACCTGTTTTACATCTCTCTTCTCACATTAACTTTTAAATGTCATATGTTGGGAGCTAATGGTTTTGACATGAAAATGTTGTATGTAAAACACAGTGATATAAAATTGCTATTATCAATCTACTACATGAAATTACACTTCACTTTTATTACTTGTTTGCCAGGCCCCTAATCTCCACTTTACAGCGATGGCCATTATGTAGACACTACACACTTGAAAATAATATGTCTGACAAATGTCCCTCCCTGTATGGAAAGCTACCTGATCCAATTGAATAAGTCTAATAAAGAGATTAAATAACAGACTATATGCAGTTGCAAGAGAACCCCCAAAAAGCCTCTCTCAGTGACCCAATTTTTTGTTATTCCTTTGATTGATGCTTTAAATAAGAGGACCCTTTTGTATCATTCCTGGCAATTGTCCAGGAAGTTGTTAAAGGTCACACAGCTCTTCCTAAAATGGCTGTGTCCCCATGATGGACTAGCCAACATGCATTTTCTTAGTAAAACAGGCTCTTATAATGACTGCATTGTAATCTCTTGTAGAATTTAATGGCTGCCACACTGTCTACACAGTCAATGCAGTAACTGTATCTAAGAGCTAGTCTAAATAAACAGTGCACAGCAAGATGGGATGTAAATCCACAGTGCACTAGCCTGCCGCACACTAATTGTCCATGTGGACACTGCTATCATGCCCTAAAAGTTCCCTAGTGCACTTTGAGCTACTCCCATATTGAAACAGGAGGTCAGTGTGCACTAGGAAACCTAACATGGTGGCAGGGTCCACACAGACAGTTAGTGAACGGCAGGCTAATGCACTGTATATTTACACCCCAGATTGCCATGCATGTCTAGACCAGTGGTCCCCAAACTTTTTACCTCACGCCCCCATTACCCCATCTGCTCTTCTCCCCCGCCCCCAGAGCCGGGGCTGGAGCCAGAAGTGGGGCTGGCAGGGGGGAAGGGGATGCAGACAGAGGTATGGGGTCTGAGGCTGGGGCCATAGCTAGGGGTAGCGGGGGAGTGGAGCCAAGGTCGGCAGCTGGGGCCCCAGGCGTCGAGCTGGCAGCTGGGGCTGAGCCAGGAGTGGAGCTGGGTGGCACTCTGTCCCTGACCAGACCCCAGCTGTAAACCCCCCTCCCCGAAATGTTCCTCTGTGCCCCCCTAGACAAGCCATAACACATTTCTTCTGTAAGATATTTGAGAATGCAAGGTGCTATATGTAACCAAATTCTTTTCTAAACTATCCACTTTTAGCCTTAGTGCCCTCACACAGTTCTCAGAAAATAGTTCTTGTGGGGTCCTTCACACTCTGTGTTACTTGAACACTGCAATATCACTTAGAAAAGTGGGAGGCACTGAGAGATCTTCATTAAGCAGCACAGAAAGAGCTAAATCCTGTGCCAGCCCTCCCACCGGCATCACAAAGGCCTGTATCCACACAGGGACTTAGGCGTTACAATGCTGAGCATCAGGGCACGTAACTTTTAGGTGACTAGAAAATCATTGGAATTCACAAATTTAAAAAGCCTGAGTCAGATGCCCAGGCTTTTATACAATGAACAGGGAGAGATGAGTGCCAAAGAATGTAATGCACGTAAGCCAGCACGCTAGGTGGGGAGATGCCTAAGATAGCCAATGGGAGATGCTGACAAGAGAGATGTGTCCTCAGCCCCTCCCCCTCTGACAGAGTTAGGCACCTAGCTCCAGGATGATGCCTATCTCACTAGTGATCCACAACCAGGAACCCCTACTCTGAAGTCTGGCAGCTTAGGCGCCTAAGCTGTTTCTTGTGAGAATGAGTTAGGCACATGCCTAACTTCACACAAAACACTGGAGGCAGCAGCAGCGACTTCCTTATAACTTCTAGGCCAGTGGTTAGAGCACTCCACTGAAAAGTGGGAGAATCAGATTGAATTTCCACCCCTTCGGCTTGATAGGACGAGAGGAGGCCAAAGGATTTGAACAGGCATCTCGTATCTCTCAAGAGAGTGCTCTAACTAGAGCCCTGCAAATCCGTGGATATCTGCGGACCATTTTTGCAGATAGTGGATCGGATGCAGATAAAACCATGCAAGGCTCTACTCACCAATGGCACCTGGCCCGCGGCATCTGGCTTGGGCAGCCTGGGGAGCACTCGGGGCCAGTGGCTGGGAGGCAGGTTGGAGTCGGGGCTGCCCAGCATCCACTCACCATGCCACTTCCTGGCCAGCAGTTCGGGCCCCTCGGGCAACACCAGTGTCCCCATCCTGGCCGTGCTCCCAGTCCTGGGCCCAGTCTTCCGGCTCCTGGGCAACAAGGCCCACACCCGACCATGGGGATTGGAACACGTGGGGCCCCAGTGCCCCACTCCTCCGCTCCACTGTGATGCAACACATACTGCTGCTGCCGTGTGCTGTCGCTCACAAGCCTCTGGGAGCAGCACAGGATGAGACGCCCCTTCCCCCCAGTTGCCTCCCCCCATGCCGTCCCTTCCCCTCGATACCCTGCCCCCGCGCTTCCCCTTACCTCCAGTCCTCACCCTCGTGCTGCCTCTTCCTGCAAGACCCTACCCCCGCGGTCGCTAGGCTTGTGAGATGGCTTGCTTCTGCGGGGGCGGATACAGGTAAAAGACGGCTAGCGGATCGCAGGTTGGATCATGAGTTGCTACTGGCGGATGTGGATCCACATTTTTGTATCCGTGCAGGGCTCTAGCTCTAACCACTGACCTATGGGATAATTTGATGAGGGTGTTTCTCAGTCTGTGAAAGCTGTTGCACTGTGGATAAATGCCTAAACAGTCATTGGGCCAGAGAGAGAGAGAAAGAGAATGGCTCTCTAGCCTTGTGATTAGGGCAGCTACCTGCAAGGTGCAAGACCCAAAGTCCAGTCCCTCTGCTCCAATCATTCTTTATTTATCAAAAGTGGAATAGCTTCAAAAGGAAAGACTGAGAAAGACCCATATCAGAATATCTCATAGCTCAATGTTCAGAGCATTCTCCTGAGCCATGTGGGAGACCCTGTTCAAAAACTGTTTCCCCTTACCTCAAGCAGAGGGGGAATAGAATCTGGGTTTCCCACATCCCAGGTGAGTGCTCTGACCACTGGGCTAACGGTTATACAGTGGGAAACACCACTTCCTCCTCTGGCCAGATATTGAATGGGGCCTGATCCAGTAGGCAATCTCTGAGCTTGGGGCCCCAGACCCTTCTGAGCCTGGGAGATCATAGACACGACCAGAGGTGGGCTTTTAAATCTGCGATGACATAATCCATGGGCTGTTACCAAGACAGAAGGGGAGCGGGGCAGCTGCAGGGGCAAAGGAAACGGTGTAGTTTCCTCTTCCTCTGCTTCATTTCAAAGGACTGGAAAGCACAATCCAAAAACTTCATAAAATCTGGCCTGTGATTTCTGTAATGAGAAGCAGAGGACACATGATTGGGAAAGCATAAAGGAGCAGAGTCTAAGCCTGTCCCAATGGATGCAGGAGAGATGTATCATCTGCAGAGCCTTCTGACTGAGATCTTACTGAAAATCTAGCCATCTTGAGCTCTGTGTTAAACTTAATTATTAATAAGATGCACAAATAAAAACCATCAAATTGCATTAAGTCACCCAGCTCTACCAAAACACACAACTGAAGTTAGACAGTGAGAGCATGTCCCCACCGTTCCAACAAAGCTTAGAAGAAAGAATATGCAAATATGATTTAAATATTTCTGATTGAAACTTTAACATTTTTCAGTGTTTTGTAATATAATGCATTTCAACAACCCTAAGAGATTCCATGGAAATTTGCAAAACATTAGAACAAATCTCAGGCTTCCTATGGTCAATATAAACATTTACACTTCAATTTATTGCACTTTCAGTTTTGTCTTATAACAGTAACATGGAAAACAAAGTCAATAAAGATCAGGCTAGTTATTCCTGTTATCATCAGGCTAGAATTCAAATACTTTCCTGGCAGAATTCTGTCATTTATATGCTAATTGTATCACAGATAACGGCATGCTTTCGATATACTGTTATTCTTTGCTAAAATCTAACTGTAACTTTAACAGGGTAACTTACCATTTAATGTTGCTATAAAAAAGATATTTAAGTCTTTACAACCTTTAGCAATAGAGATTGCGCAAACCAAGAATCTCCACCACTATATTTAAACTGAAATGCAACTGCTTTTATCAGGCATCCATTGACATGCAACTGCTAAAACAGACAAAGAAAGCAGCAACATGTCACACCAGAACTCTGCTAAAACCAAACCAAGTGTCAGAGAGATATTATCTGAAAGACAAGTGAATTAGGATCTAAGCTCACACGTATACCCACACACCTTGACCCCCTTATTTGTTGGTCTGACAAAGTAGCCTTTAAATATTACAGCTCTCACCTCACAAGTTGAAAACAGACAGTGTTACATGTGCCCTAAACTGTAGATTAAAAAACCCAAAACAGCACCCTAAGTAATTCTTAAAATCCCAGCTCTACTAACACTATAATACACATGTATCTATTACTGATTTGCACACAGTAATAATATGGCTTTATATGAGTAAGTACAAGATTTCTGCACCTTAAATTAGCTAAGACCGTATTTATTTTAAAAATATTTACTCCAACATGCTGGGTACTATTCTCTGTTGAGTAACTGCATACTCTTATTGATATTGCACTTTTTCTTTAAATGCAATTCCTTCCTACACTGCCTGGATACAGTACCTTGCTGACATCAGATATGAGATTATTTTGTGAACTCCTCAGGGCACAGATAAGGTCTTTTTATCTGTATTATGAGGAGCCTTGCACACTCTTGAACCATGTCAAATAAAATTTAGAAAGACTTAACCTGACCTTTCATATATTTTTGTGACTGGCCCCTTTAAGAAAGAGTGGGTGTCCAGTGCACCTGCGACTGATTAGCTGTTACCCAATTGGGTTTAATTAAGTCAAGGCACATGGGCCTGAGGAGACGGAAGACAGGAAGAGGAAAGGGAGAGCTGCCTGGCAGAAGCAAGGAAAGGTGTAGGAAAGAACTGCCTGAGAAATACATAGAGAATAGCAGGTGAGAGCTACCTGGGAGGAGCAAGGGATAGCTGCCTGGGAGAGACAGGAAATTTCTGCAGGTATTACTTGGAAATAGGGAGGAACTGGCTAGGAGACAAGTGGAAAGGTTAGCCTGCTGACCTTCCTGAGCTGGAGAGCCAGTGATAGGAGGCTGAAAAGGGTTCAGTCGTTGGATTGTGTTTGGGCAGAAGTGTCATGAAACTGGTCACTCTCAGGTGGATGGCCAGGAGACTGGAGCTCTGGAACAAGAGCAGAAAAGAACTGGGAACCGAGTGCTGGTGGACTCAGAGGTGGATGATCTAGAAGTAATCTCCCTGAAAATGGGAATGGAAAATTGTAATACATTTCTATGTTTTACTGTGGGTATTGACAGAATGGTTTTAGCATGAGGATTCTATAGATTATTGCATGTATATGTGAATAAAACGTGCCCACAGGTGGGACTCTGAATTGGACAGTGAGAGGAACTGTGCTCTTATTATGGCTAGACCAAGGGGAAACTGAGACAGCCGTACTTGTTCTGCTGCAGCCTGCCGGAAGAGGTCTCCACAGGCAGGGGCTGCCTTCTCACATACTTACAAGCCTAAAAGAAGATTTTAAAAGAGATTTTGTGGTAAATCTCATGAGATGCTGAAGAATGATTGTGAAATTACCTTGTTTCTCCACAGTACATGGCTAAATAGAGGACTGGAAGACTCAGAGACTAGCTCTCCACAGTCAAATCTCACAAAAGTAGTTTAGGAGAGAATTTTTTACCCCTTTTTGAAAACTATTTTTCCTTCACCTTCACTGCTGCATGCATAAAATTTAAAAATTCTGTGAATCCTGAAAGGCCTCCTCTGAATTCTGAATCTTACTATCCTAAGAGGCACTGAAATATACTACAAGAAGCAGTGCTTCTTGTCTGGTATGGAGCATACAAGACGATTCTTCAGATGTTGTCACACAACAGCTACAGGAAGTCTCAAATAATCTTTATAAAAGACTATTTTCTAACAGTTACTCTAGTAATTAAGCATAGTAAGTGTGACACAGAGGCCTACTGGTGATTCATTACTGTGTGTCAGGTCTGACATACTCACTACACTTAACATAGTGTTATCATGATATATACCCAGAAGATGGCATGTGATATATCACTGGAAAACTAATAACTCACTAAGCATTAATATTCCTGCATGATGTATGTATGGGGTGTGTACAAAGAGTTATAAATATGTGCTAGAATTATGTTCCTAATGTGTTTGGCAAGCGATGCATAAGCACAGTTTGCCCTTTAACCAAAGGAACGGATATCTGCTTGTCTGTCTAGCCTTGTCATCAGCCAGACACAATGAAAGTATATTTACATATAAAGTAAACAAAGCTAACAAGCATGGGAGAAGGCAGCAAGGCATCTACATCCCATCAGGAGAGAGAAACTTCATCTAGAGATACACTTCAGAAGAATAAATTTCAAAGGTTTATTGAGTTATAAAGACAGGGCTTTTGAAACGCAACTGATAAGTAATTGAATCAACTGATTGCATACAATATTACTGTATTATAGAAGTGTATTGAGTAAGATCTTTTATGAAAGCCTGTGACACACAGTGAATAATATCGTGAAATGTATGCGTTAACACTATATGAGGAATTATGGATACTAGCTGATATTATGCTTTAAAGTCTGTGACCAAACACAGGGAGAAACAGGTTTTCTCCCAGACAGGAGGGAAGGTAGATATTTACCTGTCTCCAGTGTAAATTAAGCATTATGGAATCAAAACAATGGAACCCCTATTTACATATGAAACTGCAGGGGGATAGGAAGTCAACAGGAAGGGAAGAATAGCAGGTAGCTGTCTCTTGTAACAGGGTCAATGAACTTTGGAAGGTATAAGCAGAAATAGAAAGCCATTGTGGTATCCATCACTTGGGGGATTAAAGGGGCCAGGGTTCCTGAAATCACAGAATGTTGAATCCTTCAGCCAAGAGGCTTGAAGTCTCTGGGAACTGAGTTTAGGTGAGAAACCTGCTTAGGCAAAGATTGTAACTTGCTGAAATTAAGTTTAATGGTAGAAGAGTATTTTTCTTTTGTTTCCTTGTAACTTTCTCTCTTTTCCCTTACACTAAGTATCCCTTAATCTTATGTCCCTTTGTTAAAATAAACTTGTTTTATTTTACTATAAACCAAATCAGTGCTGTGATTGAAATAAGAGCATTTGTCAAACCCCAGTAAAATTAATGAACTACAGTATATTACCTCTTTAAAGGATCAACAAAATTAACTTCAGTAAGTGTTCAGTGAGAGGGATGGACACTGCAGAGAGACATCTCTGAAGAACTCAGAATTTGGGGCTCACTGTTTGTTACCTGCAAGGTAAGGTTTCGACTGGCAGAGTCCTGAAGAATTTGCTGACAAGACAGACAAGCTGGTGTGTCAAGGAGTTGTCACACAGCTTAGCTGTAGCACAACTCTCATTTTCTGAGGCTTGAGAGGGATAACATATGAGATGTTGAACCCCATAATGCTTTATGGGAATATGCTTATGAATATATATATGACATAACTGGAATATGTTTTATGCTACATATGCCATGTAACATATCTCTATAAAGGTTATGATTTACTGAATATATTCATTCTATTTGTATGCATGTATCATTTTTGTATTCAAAGTTATCAATATTGGCTATGTACTTGTTTAATTTTAAGTAGCCTCAGTGAAGCACTTGGTCAGCTTCCTGAGAAAAATCTATTCTCAGTAAGTGCCCAATCAAGAAACACTTAAGCTAACAATGAACTTGGAGATGCCAATCCACATGTGAGTTTTCCCAGGAATGTGGCCTGGCTGGTAAGGAACTCAATCATGCATGGACATGTGACTTGCCCATGTGACTCCAAAACTCCATCTTGGAGCTGAATTCTGGATACGAGAGAGGAGTGGGTCTGCACCCACAAAAGAAAGTCTAGGTAAGCCCCTGGGAGATCCCTCCATTTTGTCTTCAGCTGGCTCAAGAGGTAGCCTCTCCACCCACAAAGGATACCTGAAAGAAACTGGAACAAAGGACAGTAACCACAAGGGTGTGACTGATTGCTGGACGAAGACTAGAAGGAGGCTAGTCTGTAAAAGAAACTTATTGGAACATCTCTGAGGGTGAGATTTCATCTGTAATCACTTTCTTACTGTATTAGGTTTACACTTGCGTGTTTTATTTTATTTTGCTTGGTAATTCGCTTTGTTCTATCTGTTATTACTTGGAACCACTTTAATCCTACTTTTTGTATTTAATAAAATCACTTTTTACTTATTAATTAACCCAGAGTATGTATTAATACTGGGGGGGGGGGCGCGGTGGCAAACAGCTGTGCATATCTCTATCAGTGTTATGGAGGGCAAACAATTTATGAGTTTATCCTGTATAAGCTTTATACAGGGTAAAACGGATTTATTTGGGGTTTGGACCCCACTGGGAGCTGGGCATCTGAGTGTTGGAGACAGGAACACTTCTTAAGCTGTTTTCAGTTAAGCCTGCAGCTTTTAGGTAATGTGGCTCAGACCTGGGGCTGTGTCTGTAGCAGGCTAATGTGCCTGGCTCAAACAAGGCAAGGTTCTGAAGCCCCAAGCTGCCAGAGAAAACAGGCTCAGAGGTAGTCTCGGCACATCATTTAGGGGGTTTCTGTGATCCAACCCATCACAACACAGTAACTCACAATGCTGAGAATCCCAGCAGACAGTCACAGTAAGTCTTTTAGACTTGGCCTCTACTCAAAGCTTGAATGAGCATAGCTATTCTGGGCAGAGGTATGAAAAAAACACACCCCTGACTGACAATTATGGCGACAAAAAGTCCCAGTGTAGACGCAGCCAGAAAAGTGCTTCTGTAAGCACAGACAATGTTCTTTACGGAGGTCATATTCCTACATTCGCAGAAAAATTCCTTCTGTCAATGTATGCTGTGCCTACACAAGGTGGCTATGCAGGCATTGCTATGACACCATAGGCTCTGTAGTGCAGACACATCTTTAAAGTCATGTAGCCAACCTACAATGGAAGCAGACACAGGAATGTTCTTACAAACAAATGGGCTTTGCTTCTACTGGTATGAGTGGAACCCTAGGGTTGCAAAGATGAGTTCAGGCAATGAACCTGAAATGACTGAGAACAAAAGTGTCTTTAGTAATTTACATACAGTAGAGATAACTACAGAATTAAAAAACAGTTGTATTTCTTACCTATAAGACCTTTCTCAAGAGTGAAGGTTTTGTTGGTAAACATGCATTCAAATGCCACAATATGGAAAACTTTGTTCACTGTGTTGTGGGTGCCAACTATTCGGATGTACCTAAGAGAAGAGAGAAAAAACAAGTTAAAGACAATGAAGACCCACTTCCCACGTTACCAATGATTCATTAGGACGCTGTCAGTGCTCTTGCCCTATCAAAGTATTTTGCCCAGCCACAAGAACTGGAGAATTGTTAAGAAGATTATGAATTTGACTACAGATATTGCACCTACTCAGAAATTCTGGCTCCAACAGAGCTTAGAAGAGTTACAGCAAATTTAAGAGCTGTGAAATGTATCAGAATTTTACAGGATTTGGATTAGATTTTATCAAGAAAATCAAAACAAGACATCATCCAGCTCAAACATCAACTGTTTGTCCATAATACAACAACATTTGAGAACTAAAAATAGCTGCCTGATTCTACTAATGGCTACAGAGGCTAATTGACAACTTTCCACCACAATGAAAGATTTCATACACTAAAAACAAACTCAATAAATCAATGTTGCTTCCCTACAGAAGCCATAAATTCTCTTTTATTATAATGCTGCTTTTAATTCCAAATTGCTAAATTAACTCTTGACACATCAGACACCAACTTCTTTCTTGCAATACCTTTTATTAATTCCAGAAAAGTTATTTGAACAGTCAGGCTTCTGGGTTTCACTCTTGGTTATATAGCTTGCACTTCTGAACGCTAACGCAAAGTCACAGGCAGTGGCTGTTGAACAAAGTGGCCTATTCACCCTCTGCATTACCTTGGAGGCTTCACCTTCTACAAACAAGTATTAACCTTGAATCAATCTGCTCCCCTCATTTTCCAAAGGGATCTGACAGTTCAGAGGTTAATGAACAGCTGAAGTCATTATTATGAGTTCTGGAAAATCCCAAATGGGATACTATACGCTGTCTTGGTGGATCTTAAAAAGCAACCAGGAAAATGACTTGAATAGATAGCATTTCTCCAATTATGAATTATCCACACTGAAGGAAGGTGCATATTAAATGAACAGATTTCAATTAAGAGAAAGTAGAAGCTGTAAGACGTCAGCAATATCTTTCCCTCTGCTGTGTAAAATAACCTTTCATTTATCTAATATAATTTTAGTTCTAATCTAATGCCTGTTCGCTAATACAGTAAGCTTGTCTCACGTTCATCATCACTCCAAGTTAACTAGGTAAAGTAAATGATGATTTTTTTTTAGCCCTTAACTAAGAAAGCTTTTTGTACTTAGGGCTATTTTCCCTTCTAGTTTTATTTAGGTCCCATCTACATACCAAAATGATTGTGTTAAAGGAACAATTCTTAAAAACTGCTGTTGATAAATGTTTCAACTAATATGTATTTTTCATTAGTGTAGGCAGAGCGGAATTCTTTAAAATGCTTTTAAATAAGTGGTTTACGAAATTTTTACTACATCCACAAAGGTGGCTAAACTATGTAAGCTGAAAACATTTGAAAGATCAACTTTTAAAATAAATTTCCTAATGTGATTTTATGTTGCAGACAGAATTTTAGTCTATCTTTAGGCAGTCAGCAAATACATTTATTTATTTTGTCTGCTGACTGTTTCAAAGTGTTGACTTACTTAAAATTTATTACTAAATACACTTTTTGGCCAACTTATGTGACATGCTAAATCATACTGAATTTATGAACTTTCTCCAACAGGGAGCTGTAAGCCTCTACCTGCGCTACACATGATGCAAAACATGTAATGTTAACTCTTGTGAGTAACCACAACTTTGGCTCTTGCTGCTGGCAGTCCTGTAATGACAAAAAATTCAGTCATGTGATTTTTGACGGAAAGGAACTCCTTCATACAGGGAAGGTGTACTATACTGCATGCCTAGAGACCAAAGTTCTAGTCCAAGTTCTTTCACTGACTGCTGTTAATATTTCTGAACCCTTCACAATCCTTATAATGAATCAAGGCTTCATGCCACTATGTTGGGGGGAACTATCACTCACCCATTTCACAGATAGATACCTGAGAGTACACACACAGTCATTTCAGGAACAGCTGGGAATAGAATATAACAGAGCCAAATATTATACGCTTTGCCTCACAGCATTTCAGAAGATCTTCTAGTTCTTTAGCTTAAGCGGTAGAAGTTCATGCTTTTACACCTAGCAGTCCCAGGTCTGGTCCTCTCAGATTACCCAGAGGTATTGTTATATTTGACTTTGCTGATGACAACTCTCATATCACACTGCTCCCAGAGCCAGAGCCAGAGCCAGAAACCAAAATACTGTTGCTCAGAATTTTACTGCAGTCTCAAAAATACTTGCAAAGTGTATGTTGTCTCCCTGTATAGACTGGTTCCCATAGAGAATAACAGAATGCTCTTTTCCTCCACCAGTTACTCCTAAAGTATAGTAGGAGAGGTCAGTGCTGTGAATCTGAAGGTTGTCAAACCCTGCTTATGACCCATGTGGAGGTGAAAAAACATATACATATACGTATAAAAGTTAGCGAAACAACCCTGGAGTAACTGCTGGCATGATTTTATATTCCTAAACGTATTTAGAAGTGAATTTGGGTGTTGTATTATTGTTGTATTTCTGGTGTTTGTATCTTTCCCTTTAAGGATAGGGCGTGGTACTCTTCTGTAGAGTCTTTCAGATTGAGACCAAGGGACAAGAGATTTTGCTGGTGAGTCTAGAGAGGGGAAGAACCTGCCTGTGCAAACTCCAAAAAATTCAGAACTTACAATAAACCTATCTTTCAGAAGGCAAGCATTATCATCTAAAGTGTAACATTAGAACTTATGGGGGACTGAATATCTCAGGGCATTGTTAATGAACAAAGCTCTTAGCTGTTGGTATTTACTGATTTTCTCAAAAAAAATTCCGGGTTTTGAAAAAGCCAGTATTTGGGTTTTACTGATTTTCACCCAAATTTTGGCTTTTTTGGAACCCATAAATGTTCAGTGGAAGAAACACACAGGGCTATGCTGAAGGGCCAGGGTTAGGAGGGTAACGGAAGGCTGCACTCCATGAGTACTGATCCCCCACCCATAGACTAAGGCTGACCCCAGCCCTTCGGCACAACCCTGTCCACTTCCCAGGGCCACGCGGAAGGGCTGGGGTCAGGAGTGGGTGCTGTCTGGCAGAGGAAGCAGATGGGCTCCTTGTGGGTGGTCTCTACTGCCAGGACCACCAGGCTCCCTGCCCATCTCGCTCTCCAGTGGTGCAGGTGCAGCAGCCATCAACTGGCAGTTAGCCTACTCTGTGCAGGAAGCCAGCAGGGACTCTGTGAATGGGGAGCTGAAGATAGGACCCTGGAATCTGTGGCAGGATGGTCAATGCTTCTGGCCCTTCAGCACAACCCACTCTGCTTCCTCTGTGTAGTGAGGGAGCGAGAAGAGCAGGGAGCCCATTCCTGGCAACTGAGACCACAACCACATCAGTAACCCCTGCCCCAGGCAACCCTTCTCTGCCCATTGCCCTTTGTTTTAGATTACTTACTTTCTCTGTTTTTAAAATTTAGAATAAACACTAATACATTCCCAGGAAATTTTGAAAAAAAATACCATAAAAATCCAAAACAAAGGGCCTTACTAATGAGCTACCTAGCCTTTCACCTGCAGGTTGTCAGTTTGAATCCTGCTCAGTTCATTAAGGATTAAAAACTGTTCCCATCTATAGATGCTTGGTACCATTTACATGAGATGAGATTGGTGGGTTTCAGTTCCAGCTCCCACATTGCAAACTCACCACTACATTTAATATTAAACTGTAAACTCTTCATTAAGTGCTCATACAGTGCCTAGCTCCCTAATCTCAGCGGAGTCCTTATAAAAGCTCCTGCAGTGGGGGTCAACAATGCATAACTCACTGTACAGTTGCAACAGTTGACAACATTTTAATTGTCAGATACATATTGGGGGTTGGAAGGGGAGTTCAAAAATAAGACAGGCCAAACACATTATTTTATTATTATTTTTATTTCAATCTCATGATTTTGGGGCTAATATCCTGAGTTTTTTGCAGCGTCTGACTCATGATTTTTTAACTTTTGGGGTTAGCAATAACTAACATATCATGCTGTGCTGTGATTGTGCCAGTTCTTACCAGCTAACAGGAACCAGATCAGCATTTGGATGGGATGTTTACAAAGAAAAGCCCAGGTTGCAGGAAATGAAACAGCTGATTTAGTAGGCAACATTCTTCCTTCTGAGTCAGTACTGAGCAAGTCCCCCATCTTGTATGGCTACTAGCACATTGCCTAAGGGAGGTGCTATTTTTAGTATGAACTGTAAAAAAGAATGTTTTGACTACCTACAATTATTAAAAGATCCCATGGAAATATTCCAAGAGGAAGGGTGTTAACTTAGGCATCATGATCAAATTCCAATACAGGCAATTAAATGTTACCTCCTTAAATTCCCCCAACAGTTTCAGCTGGATATGGTATTTTTCTTCACTTCCTGTCCTACACAGTTCTGTACTGATGGTGTGCACTATTAAATAGTCATTGCATTCTACAACAAAAGGTGCTCAAGTGATTATGTATATCTTGTGTATTTATATTCTAAGACAAAACTATGCAGAAATGGCGGTGAAATTGAGGATATATAAGACTAACTTAAGGGTAAAATACTTAAGGGTAAAAATAGAGATGTTGCCATTATCCCCAAACCAAGCATTAGAACACTAGGAAATTCAAAAATACAGCTGCATTGAAAATAAATTCAAACATGTTAAAAGGTATAGAAAGGGAAAGTTGTGGCACCCCAACCATCCTTACTGCTTCCTAGTGATGCCAAGCAATGAACATTTTAGTTTTTGGTTCCAGATTAAACTGATTTTTAAAGATCGCTCTCCCCTCCCCCCAACATATATATATTTTTACCTCCTGATCTATTTACAGGGCAAAGTAAGATTCTCTTGATGCCTTAACTTGGCATTTCCATACCTTAACATGTCTAGATTTCTTTTAAGTGTAATCTTCAGTCTGAATTTTCTAGGTTTGAAATACCTGATTTTGAGATAATTGCAACATTTCCGTAATATTTTTTCACCCCTAAGTTTCTAGCATTTACTTTCAAGCGTAACTCCATTTCATCACAGTTTTCCTGAGTGTCCTTGTTTTTTTTAAAGTTATTAAGTTTCATACATGAACACTAAATAAGAAACTCAAAGATAATATTTCTATACAATATTTCTAATAGCTTGATGATATGTAGTATCAACCTTGAATCATTTTAAAAAGTTTTAACTTTCAAAGGGCAAATTCATTGGTATACCAGAGCACTGCAAAGCAACCAAACTAATTAAGATTTCAGAGTAACAGCCGTGTTAGTCTGTATTCGCAAAAAGAAAAGGAGTACTTGTGGCACCTTAGAGACTAACCAATTTATTTGAGCATAAGCTTTCGTGAGCTACAGCTCACTTCATCGGATGCATCCGATGAAGTAAGCTGTAGCTCACGAAAGCTTATGCTCAGATAAATTGGTTAGTCTCTAAGAAACTAATTAAGCTGGGTTTACAGCTGCTTCGCATCTCTAGAGAGACACAAAGCTACTGAAATCTACTGGTGAATCTGGCCCTTAATTTGCAACTGACTAAATGTTTTAGAGAGCTGTATTACATACACTGATGCTGTGTGAAAGGAAGGTTGCTCGGTGCCTCATCCGTAGGGTCTAATGTCTCTGTGCTTTAAGGGGTAATGTCTCCCTGCTCTCCTGGCTCATTTGTGCTGGCAGTGGACCCAAACTAGCTGGGCCCTGGGGAACCTCCCAGCACTGATGCCCAAGTTACCATGTGGTGAAGGAATCTTTAAAGAGCAATGACAGTTGGACAAGCGAGAACTCTTCTCATCTGTTCTGTCTCCCTCAGATCACTTACTGATTACAACCAAGAGAACTGCTGTGTGCAAATTAGCTGAAGATGAAGGGTGGTGATTGGTTGAGCTACCTCTAATGTCACAAAGATCACACTTAAAAGCTACTTAAGCAGTTCACCTTACCCTTTCTGTAGCTTACTTAAAAGCTTTTAGATAAAAAAATCAACAATAACATGGCTTAATTACAACTACATTTCTTCAAATATAGCCTATGCACAGGATTTCAATTAATTTTAACTAAGTGGAAAGTTTGGAAAGTTTTTATTTCAGTATGAAATAGTGTTTTTTTATGTATGAAAAAACAGTGTCATTATATATATACACACACACATATATACACACACACACACACACAGTTTTTTTAATACATAAAGAAGCTGAATCCCAGCTTTAAATGCAAAACAGAAGTCAACCTTAACTATGGAGTCACAACCGATGCCTCCAGAATATGTATAATATATTATACAAAATTTGGAAAGCACTTGAAAATACTTCAAAATGTAAAGAGATATATAAATGAAAGATATTAAAGTATATTACCTTAAATGCATATTCTTACTACTACACTCACCTATCTTGTGAATATAATACCTATATTGGTCCATGTTTAATTATTCACCTTTAACATTCACTGTAACCTCAGGAAATTAAAATGTAAAATTCACAAAATGACGTATTTTAAAATAACTTCCTCCGTAAAAATAGATAAATACATCATTAATCCTTCACCAGTCGAACTGACCAAATGGAAAGAATATTTTGTAACTTGTCCAGCAGGAGGTGCTACATGAAAAACATCATCTCCATAAAAGATCAATAGCATCCCCACTGAAATATAGCCAGCCTATACAGCTCAGCACCTGAGATGCAAAATTCATGCCAGATCCCAAGCCTTCATCAAAACCTAAGTCTCATTATCCATTTACCCCTGAAATAAACCCTTAGGTAACTCACAGCAATCAATAAAATGGTCTACATTTATTCTTATTATACAATTTACAGTAAAAAGAATGAATATTTTCAAAGCTTTCTGTTCTATGTCATGGCATAGGAACAATGACAACAGATAGCACACTTTCTAGACAATTATTTTTGAATGAAAGCTGGAGGTTTTACTTGTTTCTCTTCCCCTTTCAATGTCATTTATCAAATACATAGGAGGCTGAGATTTAAGCTGATAATAAGGGCACTGCAGATAATTGACTTTATCAAGTCTGTAGAGGGATACTGCTGGAAAAATAGAATGGATGTTCCTCAGTATCTCTAAGGTCCTCTGCAAGAGCTTAGCCAGATGGAAGATAATTAAAACTTAAATAAGGATAGGGAAGATACATATGCAACAAACTGACCACCTCTGATGCAAATGAATGCTAAAGGCATAAATCCTTATCTAGCTATCCAGAATTACATCTTTATCTTCCTCTTCTTTAACTAATTCTACACAATAACTAGGTTCGGTGCACACATGAAGATTAGGGCAGGAAAGGAATACAGTTCAGAGTAGACAAAAAAAGAAAAAAAGAGTGGACAGTACTTGAACTTTCAAGCTAGTTTAAATTAGGAGGGGCAGAACAAAGTGAAAGTTGGAGTATCTAAATCAGAGGTCAATCATCCAAAGACACATGTACTTATACTTCTCGCAGCCATATTAGTGAGTGCCCCTTCCCTCCCTTAACAGAAAGCCTCTATCTATGGTGTGCCATTTTGTAACTTCAGTCTCTGCCTCCTCCATTCATTAGTTTAAGCTCTAACATAAAATGTAGCTTTGCTTATCTAGGATGAAGACTGTGGTTTGGAGCAGCTCATACTTCATTACAGTTCAGATTGTACACAAAGTGAATGGAAAGCAGTGGGCACTCGTACAGATACTGGAAAAGCTTAAGACCCCCTGATCTAAGCACTGGGAGGCCTAGACTACAGGCATCTCTTTGTGAGCCCAACATGCAAGTCCTAATGCAAAGGTTATCATCAAAGTCAACATGGAATTAAAAGTGTGCCTGCCCTGCTCTGCACTCAGTAGTAAGCTTCCCTGTAGTCTGGAGGAACGTTTAGCTCTGGGAGTTGTGTTACATTTCTGCATATTAGCTTGAGCCTCTCTTTGGGGAATTACAGGTGCATGTTTTTTTGTACAACCTTGCAAATCAGTTTCTCTCCCAATTCACAAACACTGACACACCCCTTTACACAGGAAATAAATATTAGGACAATTACTCATGAAAATGACTGCCTATAATAATTTAAGTGTTCTGTATTCACTGAGCACTCAGCTTAGAGTTCAGCAGTATTAGGGCTTCAATGTGGTTGCAGTGCACTATTTAATCAAACACACAGTCTCAGCAATGTCATCTTATAACCTGCAGTCCTGAAGTGAAAATAACTGTACCTACTAAAATGCAATTCAAAATTGTCACATTTTCCATTTAGCTCGTGGAGGGGGAGTAATGCAGCACACTACCAAGCTGAAGATCTAGGTCCAGGGAGTGACCTTGAAATTCTTTTCCCAAAGCCAAATGGAGATTGGTATGTTGCAGCTACATCCAACTCTGTCTGTGGGAAGAATGTGGCAATAGGCAAGAAATGAGGCTTGTACAGAATCCTCTCTAGGCTCATCAACAGAGCATTACTAATTGGGATAATCAGAAACCACAGATTCTGCTCCTCTGTTTTAAGAAATCTGGGAAAGGAAATAAACTAAACTAAAATAAGAGAAAAAGATTACATTGACATGAGATACTGCTTCACATAAGCATGAAAAACCTTATTCTGTTTTAATTTCGTGCTATATAATATTTATCAAGCGATGCCATTAGTCAAACCTGGCAAAGAAAGGGAAAAACAGAGAAATTTCTTGCTCTTTATTTAAAAATATCAACTAAGTACGCAAGAGAACCTCATACAGTATCATGCCACCAACTTTGAAGAGTTTGAGATAGCAGCAGCAGCTTTAATATGACCCAAGAATATTCTATAGAACGTAAAATAAATGGTTTGCAGTGTTCTCATTTGACAAGGGGTAGGAACATATGTTATAATTACACACCAAAGAACGTATCTTATCTTGAATAATAGCTAAAAGTATTTCACACTAGTGATCATCTATAATAAAACCTATTCCATCAGCTATTAACTATATATTTCTATGTTAATCTTCATAGTTAGATTATTTAAATACTATTATCACAAAAGGTACTTACTGTGGTATTACTACAATAAGGAATTAATAATATAAGAACACAGCCTTCCTCCCAATAAATCCTGTATTTTTTTCCCCTCGGGTTTCTCATTAGGTTAAAAAGCAGCACTATTTCCTGCCTTAATCTTGCATTCTTTCATGCGGTAAGAATTTATTCTAGATATAAAATCATTAAATGCACAGCTTTAACAATTTACTCTAGCACCCTGATTTTTAAAATCATATTTTCACCTGAGGGGTATAAATTAATGTCTATGTTTCATTTGATCCAAATGGCAAAAAAATGTCATTGCCTGACACTGGAAACATGATCTCCCTCCAAGCAAAGCAGAACGGATTCAGAATGTCTGGTACATCTTGGTAATGGACAAAATAACTATGTCTGAATGATAAATACCAACAATACACGCTATATTCAATAAACAGATAGGCTTAAAAGCCTCTTATGAACACTTTTCAACCAGTTACACTGAAGAAATTTGCTTTCATATAAGTAATTGTAAACAATTGCCTAAACACTGGAGAGATGGTTCAGAAATACATCAATGATGGTGTGGTAATGCAACCATAGTTAAGGTTTCACAAAGATTTCTATTTTAAGAAGGAAAATTAAATTCTCTAAAATCTATTTAAATCACATTTTATAGTTAAAAACATTATCATCAGTAAATTATGATGCAAGGCAAGAAAATACAGGGGTTTCACATTTTGATCATTTGTCACATTTGGATTGTTCCTGACATACATCATCAGAACTGAAGTTAAGATATATGGTACTGACAACATAAGTTATGATGACAGAATGTCACAGTTCTTTTTCTATAGGACTTGAAAAGATGCACTTGTAACCCACGCTAACACAGTGGTGGTTTTGGTCCTTTAGCTCAAGCAGTAAAGCTTCAAGTGGGGGATAGGGACAGAAGCTGGGATGGAAGGAGGTGTAATAGCAGAGGGGTGTGAGAAGAATAGCTTAAAAGGATGGAGACCCAATATATAATTTTTAAATTTTATATTTCATATGATAGTTTCATCTTGATAAGCTTTAAAGTAACTTTATCAAGATGTAGATGTCAGAAGATAAGATAGAAAGGTTACTGTAATTGCTTTGTTTCCAAGAATAAGAAACTGGAGGTGATGACACTGATCATAAGTTTGAACTTATTTTTAATTTAATTGATGAATGAATATTGAGTGATTGGATGTATTAGGGTTTTTTCCAATTAGCTATTTTTATAGGATTTTAATATTGAACTTTTCATAAACTGGCGACATAACATTATCTTAAGACCTTTCACTCGATAAGACCATACTAGCTTCTTCAAAACTGGTCTCATGTATCTGGAATTTTCATATTTTTGGGAGGTCACAGATAGGGGTGCCCACATTCTAGCGGCACCTTACCTCTCTAACTGTGTGCAACACAAAGGTCAGCTGTAGGCAGGGGGTGCCCTGAAGATGCTGTGCCTAGGGGTGCGTAAGGGGTAAATCCAGCCCTGATGGCACAGTCAATGAAGTCTGCAAACTATAAGGATCAAGGGTAAGGCCAAGAAACTTCACCTACTGGATCAGTGAGCCATGTGAGGGAAAACTGACCTTCTTGAACCTCTAAGGCTAGCCACCTTGTGGAGAAGCAGCCACAACATCAATAAAAAAAGCTCTTGATTTTATTTTTGTGTGTTTTAATAAAAATTATAAAAGAGATACTGAGTTACATTTCTTTCATCAAGCAACATAGGAAATTAAGGGCCTGGCATGAATGCCAGCTGGTCAACCTAAAAGCCAGACCAGCTCCCGCTAATTAGTCTTTGGTGCTTGTAAGCAATCAGAGACAGGCTTGGGGAACAGGGGCAGAACAATCTATAACTGCTAGAACAAACACTCCCCTCCAGGATCTGGAACTGAATTGCGAATTTCCGAGTCTCAACAATCCCCTGCTCTCAGCACATAGCTGTGAAAGCCACCGGAAAATTGTGTCTCTTATCTACCACTAGTGGCTGCTCCACACAGAGGGTGGCAAACTGCTACCAAATACTCCAATAGCTCAAGTGGCAGAGGTCAGTATTGTAGATCTAAAGGCTCCAACTGGGCTGATAATCTATGCTGGGGTCAATATGGCTCCCCACCCTAGAATTTCAGAGGATGGGTCAAGCTTGTTGTTTGAATCTGTGTGTTTTCTTTGTATAATTTCACATGTTATAAGAATATTAATAGGTTTGCAGAGTCAAGCATTCAGGTTAAGAAATAGAAGAATTAAGGTTGCCTATACAACTTAATTGCCCTCGCACCGCGCCCTTGTGCATATGCATTTATGATACAGTCTTTAATTAATTATGTGATCATATATCATTTTTTCACAGAATTCCTGCTTTATTTAGTGCACAGAATGGATGTTGCTCCGAGAATGAAATCAGGGTTGTGTTGTGAAGGAAGCTGTTGTCTGTAAATTGGAAAGCGTGTGGTTAATGGGGCAAGGAACTTTAGGAATAGAAAGTTTGGGTCTTGTGGTTAAGGAACTGGAATGCCATCCTGGAGAACTGGATTCTATCCTTGCTTCTGCCACAAATTCCTTTGTGATGCTGGGCAAATTGTTTACATCAGTGTTTTTTTTTACTGGTGTCCTATAGTTCTGTATCCTTCATTTTCTGGGTGCTCACCTTGAGACATCTGGAGGCAAATTTGCAGAAATGCTGAGTGCTCACAACTGCAACTAAAGTTGATTAGTACTATGCTTTGAAAATATAAGGGGCTATAAAAATGCTAAGTACTCTGAAAAATCAGGCCCTAAGTATCTGCCTCAAGTTGGGTACTCAAAATTAGTGGTCACTTTTGACTATTTTAGCCTTAATCTCAATGTGCCCCTGTTCCCCTTATTCTGTAAAACAGGGATAAAATACCGTCTCTACCTTATAGGTGTGTTATGAAGATAAATTCATTAATGTTTGTGCAGTACTTAGATACTATGTTGGGAACATCACAGAAAAGTCCATGAAGAAAATAATGTTGCATTCAGTGGAAGGATCGGATGGTGAGTGGTAAAATAAGGTCAGGGGCCACACATTGAATGACGTGCATAGAAAGAAATACTGAATGTCGACTACCCATTAGGTGAGCATGGTCCATGCTGTGCGCTGAATGAGGCTAGACGTTCTGTAGGGGAAAACAAGTATGTGATCATATAATTATAGATAGTATCAAAACACATACTCTCAAAAGGGCCCAATTAAGGTTGCACAGGCAACTTTAATTCTGGCATTTATTAATTTTTGAGAGCTTGATTTTAAAACCTTAAAGTTTCTTTTAATGTAGTTTTTTTGTATGTGATATACATATAAGGTATACGACCTAACATTCAAATACACTGTCTTGGAAAGAAAGTTTTTTTTTGCTTAACTTAGTGTTTAGTTTCGGTATTTCATTTATTTTCTCTTTTGTTTATTTTGGTTGTTTTCTGCATGGAGCTTGGAAACAATAGGTGACAAATAAGCAGGGGTGGGAGTGTTGGGGACCAATAACTAATCCCTTTTCTGTATCCATTCTGTGCTATTGACAACAAATCTATCCATGTGGGAATACATTAAATCTTTTTTTATTGTTCAAAATATGTTTGAAACAATCTTACCTATTTTGAAGACTAAAAGTAAAATGTAAAAAGTTCAGTATTTGCGTTTTTTTAAATTAATTACACTTTCACCAACTTAAGTATTCAGAACAAAAAATAGGTTCAACTTTAAACAAGGTAGCCTTCCCCCAGCTTATCAGATACATGTTTGCATTTGTTGTAGAGTTTTGAACTATAAGAAACACTATATTTTTAATTGATGGCATGGTGCCAGAAGTCTGGGACAGGTATCTTTTATCCTGCTTAAATCAACATAAGTTAATAGGTGTATAAATTATCACCTGTATCCATGCAAACTCATTTTTCTGCCATTCCCCATGCTTGATGTGTATCACTGGTTAAAATTTTCTCTCTCTCTTTGTACACAAGATCCTTGCGTAGACTAACTTGTGCATCCTGAATCATATGTTCCTTTAAAAGGTCTGATTCCCAACTGGGGATGGGAGGGAGGGGAATCCTTACACTATGTGCTTGTGTACTCAAGAGTCATGTAAACTTGGGCATAACTGATTTGGTCTATGAGACAGGAATGGTAAAGAATGGAGTGTGCAGCCAAAAACCCGAGGCCGAACTGAATTTGAATGATGTCTCTCTTTTTCAGAGCAATGACAGACACAAACGAGGAGTACAGACACTAAAAACACTACAGGCAGTTTTCCCAATGAAATTAGAAATTGTTCACCTTCCTGTCAGAAATGCAGCATTTACATACAGCACAATTTCTATAAATCTTCTTGTGGTTCAAGGGGAAAAGAACCACAGTTCAAGGACTGTATTAGTTCTCCTGTCAATTAACACTCCCACCCCCATCCCACCCCAAATACAAAGAAAAAATACTTCTTTATAAAAGGAAATCTGTATCACTTTGGCATTTAAAAGATGTTTCTGTAGTGAAGGGAACTGTACTGAACAACTAAATCTTTGCCATTTGACAAAACATTTAATTTTGCGGTTTGATCCTGTTTGAGAATAATGGATACTTCTAGCTGCCTATAAGTTATAAAGGTTTTGCTTGTATTTTTTTCAGACTCCTCTACTCCTAGTTGGTCATGTTCCATTTTTTCCACCAATTGCTATGACAGCAACGCCATGGAGGTCTGCTGTTAAAACTTTCCTTATTTTAATAAAACATTTGTTTCATGTTAATGTGAATACAATAAATAAGATTTTATTTTAATTGCACAGAACAATTAAAGTGGTCTTCTGGCCACTTGGTAGAATATGTATCCATAAACAACTGAATGGACTACATGAACCGATATACACATCAGCAGTAGGAGGACAATCCCCTCAACTTTTACCTCTCACCCAAAAAGTCATCTAACTGCACATGCAACTATCATGACTTGCACACTTTATTGCAGATACAAATGCTTCTGATATTTTCCTAAACAACTGCACTGCATCTTACTTCTGCTGCTTTCATTTGTACAGTTGACCCATTTCATTCCCATAACAGCTGCTGCTGAGTACACTATAGATTAATTTAGCTGTGGATACCCTGGAGGACTTCTAATGCCACACTTCAGTCAGCTGCCTCAGAACAGTACTTGGAAAATGTGTGCTAAGGCACAAAAATGTACCTATTGTAGATCCCCTTTAATCCTTAGAGTAGTAACAGCAGCAATGAAATGGAGACAAACGCGAGTATTGCTTAGGCATAAATTCTAATCCCCTAAAAACAGTGAACAAGACGACAATCTAAAAAGTGGAGAAGGCGTGAATGAGGAATATCGTGCATCAGTATCCCTTTCTAACTTACTGGCTAGTGCACTGAGAGCAGATAAAGTTTTGTTTGCCTTTGACAAAGTGGGTTAATGCCAAAGAAAAATAAATTTGATACAAATAAAAAATAGGTCCAAGTCAATTTCGGGTTTCGTTTTCCATGCGTGGGACAATTTATGGAAGAATGCCACTACCAGGACTACCTAGCTCATATCCCTTATAACTATTTAGGAACAAGTAGCATTCACATTCTGATCATTACCTTTCTTATCTTACAAAGCTCCTGCTTCAGAGGTGCTCTTCAGCTTATATCATGTATAGCCCAGCAGACAAGGGCATTAAAAGGTCATTGTGTGTTTGTTTCTCACTAGAAAAGGAAACAGTGTCATTCACAATCATCTACACTTCTTTTTCTTGGCAACTCTGTCACATGCACAATCCTTCAAACTCACACAGCTGAACCAACAGACTCATGGCAAAGAGATAGAAGAATATGAGGGGGGGGAAAAGGCTTACTAGCCTTAAACAACGTGCAAAATGGGAACATCATACCTTAAAAAGGTATGAAGCCAGAACAAATGTGAAAACAATACACTTGGAACGGAAAATCTTAAAATATACACCAAGTCCATTTTACCTGACTGGAAATCCCTGCTACAAAGATATGAAATAGCTCATAATGGCAGCAAACCACATAAAATGCTTACACAAAACTCAACCATTTAACACTTGCAGGCAAAACATATCTAAACCTGTAAACGTTGTACAGGACCAAATATATTTTCATCAAAACAGCTGATTCAGATACAAGCAGCAGTCTAATAGGTGGTTTCATTAACCTAATGCATTTCTCCTAGTAGATTCACTACACTGTTTACCCCAACCCTTCATATTGCTGCTATTGCCTGGATCAGTTAAGGGAATGAAAACATTGATGCAGTTGTGTGACAGTTACATACAGTGTGTAGTTGCACAAGCAGCTACACACTGCATTTTACTGTCACCACACACTGTGCAACTGATATGGTTCTGGAGATATTTAAACAACTGAGCATCTGCACAGACAGAAGCATAATTAAGAGACAAGAGAGTGGCATGACATAGTTTTCCATTTCCAAGTCAGAATGATGAGCTTGCAGGGAAATAAAATTTTTAAAAGAATTCTTCATTTCTAACTTTAGATTAATTTTCTAAATAGAAAAGAATAAACCTGCCAAATACAAGAGATAAGCCCAAATCATGCAATTTGCTCAAAACTGAACTTCCAAATTGTGTGTGAGAGCGTATGCATTGACATCCAAATCCTCAGATCTGAACCTGTCTCTGGCATTTTAGTTTCAGGTAAGATCCCAAAATGGAATGGACCTGTTCTCCTAATAACCTTTGGATGTGCACCAAAGAAGCAGAAGTCCTGTAACATCAGCTGATCTCATGTGACTTTTACCATTTGGGTGCAGAAATCTTGTAAAAGTGGCTAATAAGATTTTGATGCCATCAAATCTGTACTTGAATCATAGTTCTGGTTCAGCACTAATCCTACATATAAAACCTCCATGACAGGATAAAATCTAACACAAATGCATCGAGAAGATACATATAAGATAGAAGGTTTTATGTGTGCACCAGCACAAAGTTAACGCACACAAAGCGTATACACATTACAAATAAAATTGATGCATAAGAAGTTTATGTGCATGGCATAGAGCACATAAAATTTCTCTGCTGGTAACAGCTGGCACATAAATTTTCAGTTACGACAAATAATGGCTTAAATGACCCAAAATTCAGACATTAAAACCCCCCTACATGTTGCACCATATCTACTGAGGAAACACCTCTCCACTAAATTTTTTCTAATTAGACATTTTTTAAAGATATCAGTAAAAATGGAAGCTTGGATTGCCAAGGACATATTTCAGCCAGAGCCCAATTTTAAAAAAAATCCCATTAAAATTATGAAAGTAATTAAATTAAACCTACAAAAAATTCAAAGGGTACAAAAATTAACACTGTGTGAAATTTCACACTGATTGGCCAGCTAGTGCTGGAGGGGAGAGGGGTGCAGGGAGAGGAACCAACCAACCGAAAAAAACCCAACCCTTCCTAAAAAAATCAAATTCCCCTCCCACTCCCTCCAAAAAACCCACCCAAGAGATTGTACCCTATTTTAAGCCCAGTTTTGAATACATCTTAATGATGAAATTGGTATTAGATTCTATAAAGTTAGGTGTCACTTCACACTAGCCCATATCATGACTGCAAAAAAGACTCAGATTATTATAAATTATATTAAGCAGGCAATAAAATCTCAGGAAACTGTACCATACTGTTAAGTGACTACAGTTATCAACTGTACCAACTAAAGATGGGTCAAAGTCTTACCATGGACTTGGGGGCGAAGGCTCAGCCAAACGCATGCTATGAAGTCACACTTTAAATTTACAAATCCCAGAATTTAGAATAGACAGTTGAAAATGAAGTCCATGCTCTTTGATAGAATAATCTGAATTTCCACTAAATACAACCTATACCCTGATCTCTATAAACTTTTAAAAATGTCATTAATTTATTGTATGCAGTGTAGTTGTAGCTGTGTTGGTCCCAGGATATACAAGGTGGATGAGGTAATATCTTTTATTGCAGTGTTTCCCAAACTCGGGACGTCGCTTGTTCAGGGAAAGCCCTTGGCGGGCCGGGCCGGTTTGTTTACCTGCTGCATCCGCAAGTTCGGCCGATCGTGGCTCCCACTGGCTGCGGTTCGCTGTGCCCGGCCAATGGGGGCTGCGTGAAGCAGCACGGGCTGAGGGACGTATTTGCCGCCGCTTTCCGCAGCCCCCATTGGCCAGATACAGTGAACAGCGACCAGTGGGAGCCGCAATCAGCTGAACTTGCGGACGTGGCAGGTAAACAAACCGGCCGGGCCCGCCACAGGCTTTCCCTGAACGAGCGGCGTCCCAAGTTTGGGAAACACTGTTTTATTGGACCAACTTCTGTTGGTGGGAGCGACCTAAAGAAGAGCTCTGTGTGGCTCAAAAGCTTGTCTCTCTCACCAACATAAGTTGGTCCTCTAAAAGATATTAGCTCACCCACCTTGTCTCTTTTTTGAACTTGTATGAGTTATATAACTGTTCATAAAGTATATTGCTTACTTATTTTCTCATTTTATAAAGCACTCATGTCCAGGGCTCTGTATTTTCATAATCCCTCCCCAAAACTGTGTATGCTAAGAAAACAAAAACAGTAACTGAGTGCTTGTTTACAAACACAGACACACACAAAATTAGCTATATATAATTTATTTTGGTTTTGCTTTTATCTTTTACCTCAGCCTTATTTTACCCAAGTTATTTATAAAAATGTAATACAAATATTAAAACTGCCAAAGTCCTCGTTTCCTATTGGTTGCCATACACCATCTCTGTGATACTGTGTAGTTTAACTCTTTATTGTTTGTTTCTATTTCGTATAGCTATTTTTAAGAGATTGAACTAAAGTTTTCAACTCCTCCAATAACTGCCAGTAAGTACCCTGCTTGATGGCCACTATCTCTTAGTAAAAATTTTTTTTTTAAAAGCCCCAGTGCTGTAACTGAATTTACTTGGGTAAATTCCTATGCCTGTAGAGAGACCCATCATTGAAGTCAACAGGACTCTGCATGAGCACAAAGGTCTACGTGCATGGATCTGATTTTAAGACTAGGGCCTTAGTTTGCATTAGGACAAGAACTGTATCTACCTATGTGTTTGTGCAGCACCCAGCACAATCATTAACCAATCTTGAATGGGCCCTTTGGGAGCTACCTGAATAAATAAATAATAAAATCACAGGGACATAAAATTTGTTATTGGATCAGACCAATGGTGAAACAAGAGGTCTCAGACACAGGCCAGTAACATGAGCAGCAGAAAAAAGTAAAAAACCACTGTTAAGGGCAATTTTGGAGTAACCAGGTCGTAGGGGAAGTTCTTTCCAATGCTGGTCAGTCTGCGGCTGTTTTATACTCTGAAGCACGGAGGTTATATCTATTAAGTCAACACATGGAGGGGTTTTATTCATTTAATGGTGGACCTGTTCTGATGGTGGGGCTGATTATGATTTTTGAAAACTTAAAAAACAGAGAGAGCATGAAATTTGATAACTAACATCTTGAGAGAATGAATTTATGATTTTTTTTTTAATAAACTGGCTTCTTTTATTGTTATCAGATTGGATTTTAGCAGCTTTGTGGAAGAAATATGTAGTTTTATACAGCTCTCCTTCAACAAAGATCTTTTCACATTTGCAGGTGAAAGCTGACAGCAACATGGAGCCACTAAGGAACCTCTTCAGTCACCAGCCTTATTGACACAAGCAGGATGTGACGAGAAATTTTGTCCCAAAAGTGTGTCAAATACATCCTGTGTTTCCTGGATGAGACCAGGGAGCATAAACCCAACATTGGGATTTCTTAGACCAAAACAACTGTGCTGAAGACTATGTCCTGCCTTAAAAGACTTATTTACAAGCCAATATTGTGACATTTTCATTCACAGAAGATGTCTATAATGCAAGTGCTTATGGTATGTTTCCACCAGCTATTATGCGGATTACCCTGTAAGAAGAATTTTTAGGAGAGTCTGACTGAAGTGTTTCTTGCTTCTAAATTGCCTGAGATGAACTCATTGATAGAGCAAGATTGGCCTACTTTTCCATGAGGGGAGTAAATGAATGAATAAAAAAAATAAATAGAAATAAAAAAATAAAAAGCAGAGTCATAATACAAAGATTTCATTGTCTCAAAATAACCTTTCATTCTACATGCAGTTTTAAATTTTCATCTCTGATGTGTTTTTAACTACAGAGTAATCTTTTCTTAGAAGTTCTAAGAGAGAGTATCCTATCCCAGTTTGTGGTTAATAAACAAACCAAAGTCTAGACATTTTGTATGGCCATTTACGGTAACAATGGTAAAGATCTCTGGAAGTTTACAGGGTAGATAGTCATCTAAGATTTTTCTCAATAGATTATTGCTTTGATTTTGTGAACTTTGCTGTAAATGATCATAAATCTTGTACAGACATATTAAAACTTTTTAAAATGAATTTAATACAGACAAATAATTTCACACTTAACGAGCTTCAGTGTCTGGAAAGGCTGATCTTGCTTTCCCCTTTGCAGAACTTGCTGCTTACAGGTCAAACTCTCGCTGAAGGTTTTGGGTTTTTAAAACACAAAACGATCCATTAAAAAAAACAACATACTAACCAGATTAACCAAACTTGATAAATCTGATTTTTTTTTTTTTTAAATACAAGTACTTTAGAAAAGGATTAACAGAGGACTCAAATATATATGGAAGTATACATTACACACTGTATAAAATGGAGGCAAAAGTCATTATAAACTATAAAAAGCATCCTTTTCAGATAAGCCAACCTATCTTTAAACTTCCAGAAGTCCTTAAAAATATATAAAAGAAAATATCAATTAATTGTTCTAGAGCTTTGAACTTCTGTGCCTTATGAAAGAAATTTGGCATTATAGCAATTTGTAAAATCATTGGCTACCTGTCTATAGTTTCTATTCCAGTTAATCAGTAAGTGTTTTGTAGTCTGTATTACTTTCCCAGTACACTCAAGAACTAGCTGCTAATTACTGCGGGTCTGAAAAAAGCAGCGCACAAATGACAAAAGGAATACATTATTTAGGGGGTTATTCATCAGATTCAGACAGTGCATTGGATTCAACCTTGAAAGTGTCATATGACCAGTTATTTTTAAATCAAATTGTATTTTACTGGAAATAATAAAGGTGGCATGGCAAAAGAGCACACTAAATTCACATGAACAGTAGGTCTATATTAATCTGCAACAAACATTTCCAGTTACCTCAGCAAGAGCAGTTCCTTCCC
Organism: Natator depressus; assembly: GCF_965152275.1. NCBI lineage: Eukaryota > Metazoa > Chordata > Testudines > Cheloniidae > Natator > Natator depressus. Next base: position 151,472,364 of record NC_134236.1, read on the forward strand.
AACCAGAAAGATGGCTGCATCTTAATAGTTTGTGAAGAGCTATATAAAACCCTTCCAAAATCCAACTCCTGGAAAACAAGTTGTGTGTGTTCGTGTGTGTATTATTACACACGAACACATATGTGAACACACACACACACACACACGTGTGCGTGTGTATATATATATAAAATACACACGTACATATTTACGTGTATTAAAGTATTCTTCAGAGCACATATTCAGGAATAACAATTACTTAACATAAAAGACCCTTGTCCTTGCTATTTATTTCTCTCAACTCAAATATCTTTCTTTCTCTGCTGCAATTCCTTTTATCTGTAGAACAAAATCATGTTTATCATCTACAGCTCATCACATTTCTCTTGCTGACTGAATGAAGGGTCAGCAAAAAAAAACTAAGTTGATGAATACACAAAGGGAACAATTGGCACTGCCTCACCAACTTAATGGATTACAATGGGTATTCTTTCATTGAGGGGTTACTCACCAGGCTAAAATAGTTTAGTGTTTTGTGCGTTGTACATGAGATAATTTTCTTTTGCTAAAATTCAACTCTGTCTCTCTACAACTCTAAAATATTCTAGCATTAAAACCATTCTAACAACATGTAGCAGTGAAACACGCAAGCACAGAGGTAGCCGACTCAAGTTCAGGAAGCACCTATTATCATAATCTGTTTGTATTACAGTTGCCAGACTGAGATTGGAACCTCATATTGTGGTAGGTGTTGTATACATTGCAACAGACGACCCCTGTCCCAGTGAGCTACTGATCTAAATAGACAAAACCACCAAGGGGTGGGGGAAAAGTTAGTATCACCCTGGTTTTCCACATAGGGCAATTTACCTAATATCTCTGTTCCTCAAGGTCATATTGGAAATCTATGCAAGAACCAGGAATTAAACCCAGATCTCCTGAGTCCTAGAGCAGTGCCTTAAGCAAAAGATCATCTGCTCTCTCTACAAGCCACACCAATGTTATACCAACTTCACATGGCCAAATATTCTAAGAAAATGTTTTTAATATAATGTCATCAATATTCACTTCAGTGTGAAGGAAGGGAGAGACCAAAAGGACTATTAATCACTGAAAAAAGGGAGAAAGAATTTTTGACCAGAACACTCCTGTTTTGTCTGTAATAGGAAATAAATAAATTTCTTAATTTTCTAATCTTTCTATGATTTGTTCACCTGCAGAATAATTACACTCAGGTTGTCCCACTTCAAATGTAGATTAACATCACCCAGTCATTATCTAAATAAATTGGTATTGAGAATTAGCCAGACAGTTTCAGTCTGTTAAAGACATGTACTATGAATGAGAAGAGCAGAAGCTGTTAGGTTTTTATCAAAATTATGAAAAATTAATGGAATACATACTTTTGGAAGTCAGTTTGCCCTTGTCTGTGTCCTTGGTTGGCATCTCTTATTTTTTAAACTAATCACACACTTCTATTTGGTACAAATCTGTTGTTGGCCACAACTCAGGTGAAGCAAGACTGAGCATCTTTACCCATAGGTGCAATAAAGCATCAGTGAAATAAATTAAAATTTCACATGTAACGCCACATTAACGTAGCCTCCTTCAAACATTTACCAAAAAGCTTTTACTAACTCTGATAATGCATGCAACTCAACCCCTATAAGCCCATCTGTTACCAAAGGTACTTAGAAAAGGGAGCCGAATGAACAATTCCCCTTTCACTGTCTCTAGGCATTAAACCACAGAATTTCTGTTTGATAGTGTCCCTGTACAGCACTCATTTCCACTGGAAAATTGAGAAGTCTGACATTTCACGGAAGTTACAATATAACTTTGTTCCCTGTAAAAGCGGCTGGCTTAAAGAGTGTCACAAATTATCACCCATGTTACCAGAAAAGAATGTGACTCCTTTGGGGCGAATGCAGTAATTTGTCACTTACACAAATGGTTCCCAAACATTTTAGTACTGTGGCTCCCTAACAGCTATTTTAAAACTTGGTGGCTCCCCACAACCAAATGCTGGGTTGTGTTTTTTGTTTTTGTTTTTTTTGTTTTTTTACCAACTCACAACATTAGATTCAGGAGTTCAGAACACCAGAGTTTGGATGGTTTTGCAACTTTATACAACTACATACAGTTTATTAAATTATATAACCCAATGTATTCAGGTTTTTTAAATTATCATTTGAAAATAAGGATTTTTGGCATGTTCAGACACAGTTGAAGATTTTAGTGAGAAGAATGGGCCTGTTTCAAACTGCATAATTGCGCAATGTTTGGTTGAATCTCTGATAGCACCACATGCAAGTTGTTTCCCAAGTTTAAACGATGTCTGTGTTTACAGTTCACAAAATCATTACTGAAAACCAAGACACAGAGATAAATGGAAGCAGCACTTTCATAGTGTCATCACAGAGTTCTTTGTATTTTTCTTTAACAGAAATCCAGAATTCCTGGCTTGTTAGATTTGAAAACTTGGTCTTCAGCATGTGATCAAACTTGGAATAGAGTCAACTCTTTGCCAAGAACGGGTTTTTAATCCAATTGGTACCTGGAAAATCTTGTTCCACTCCAGAAAAAATAGTAATCAAAATAGGAATACAATCCAGACAAATGAATTAATATTTGGTCTTTAACAGCATTTCTATCATTTTCACTCTGTTCTTTTAAAGAGGCTGATTACACTGGAAATATCTCGGTAATTCCCTTTTCAGTGTGGCACCTCCAAAGCCAAAGCTTCTTCATTAATCCCCCGATTCTCTCTTTCATATCTAGTATATTTGTATTCCTACCTTGAAGTTTTACATTCAGCACATTCAGTTTTCTAAGCGTGTCCACCAGGTAAGTTAACATACTCAAGAACTCCACATTACACATGTAATCTGCAAGATCTGTTTCCTCCAGGAATAAATTCTGATTTCATCATACAATACAAAGATGCATTGTAACACTTTCCTACTAGATAACTTTTGCCTGACTTCACTGAGAAACGGAAGCTGAGTTTGATCAGAGCCTATCTGATTGTACAACATGCTAAAACAATGTATTTTCACTGCCTGAGAATTTATAAAACTAACAATTTTAATAACTATGGAGAGGGCCTCATGCACTTCAGATTGCAACTTCTTTAATGCCAAAAATTAGCAAATAGTCATACAGTGTGTCCAAATTGCTGCTGGTGCCATTTTCTTACTTGTGATGCAACCTCACTGATCTTTCTGGTCATGTCTCCTGCCCCTTCAGTGCACAGCCCCACACATGTAGCCCAGGTTAGACCTTCATCTATCATGAAGCTATCAAGGATTTGGTTATTTCCTAACTAGTTGTTTGGGTTGGGATTTCTTTGCAAAATAAGAGTTCTTCAACTATTGTACCTTCTTTGAAAAAATCTCACATAACACAGAAACTGAGCTATGTAGGCTACATCTCTGGACTCATCAAGCTTCGCTACAAAATATTGGCTTTTCCTAACTTGTCTCTCAGCTGGTCCTGGATGTTGTCTGAAGGTCACCTGTGCATTAACAGATGGTATTATTTGACATAGGAATGGTTTTCAGTACCATGGTTACTTGTTTCCCCAGTCATAATTCTATACATTCACTGCTGTTAGAAGTAGAAGGGTCTTACCAATGGTGTGTGCTCACCTGCATTTTGGAATTCACATGGCCACAACCTAAAATGCTTCTAAGGCTTTTTGAGGAACAGCTGGTTCTCTAGGTATGACTCTTTTTTTTTTTTTTTTTGCTGTTATAATTCTTCTGGTTTCTGAAGGAAAAAATTGTGGCTTTTGTTTATGAATTCTGGGTGCTCGATTTCTAATTGTCTCTGCAGATTCCCTGGCTTCACATTTTAATTTACTAACAGCTGAAAACAAATGACACATTGTGGCTTTGGAATTTCTGTAGTAATATCAAAACATGAAAATCCAAACATAATGTAGCTATAATTATTTTGTCTACTTTGCATCCTTTTCTGGTTAACTTTATTACAGTCATCATCTTCTTCAGCTGAACGTTTGCTACATACAGACTTAGCATTTGGTAAAAATCATTCCATTATAAAGATAAGACACACTGGTCTCTTCCTCAGACCCCTTCTCCTAACTCGGCGGTGGTCAAACGTTTTGGACCAAGGGCCATATGGTGGGCCATAAATGCTCATGAAATTGGGGGTTAGGTGCAGGAGGGGGTAAGGGCTCCAGCGGGGGGGTGCAGGCTCTGGGGTGCAGGAGGGTGGGACTGAGGGGTTCGGAGGGGGAAAAGGGGATCAGGGCTGGGACAAGGGGTTTGGGTGCAGGAGAGGGTCGGGGTGCAGGCTCCGGGTGGAACTTACCTCAAGCAGCTCCCAGAAGCAGCATGTCCCCCCTCTGGCTCCTACACGGAGGCACAGCCCAGCAGCTCCACACGCTGCCCTGGCCGCGGGTGCCGCCCCTGCAGCTCCCATTGGCCCCATTGGCTGACCAATGGGAGCTGGAGGGAGGTGCTTGGGGCAGGGGCAGCATGCGGAGCCCCTGGCAGCCCCTACACATAGGAGCCGGAGAGGGGACGTGCCGCTGCTTCTGGGACCTTGCGGAGCAAACCCCCGACCCCAGTCCCCGGCAGGAGCTGAGGGCCGGATGAAAACACCTGAATGGCCCTGGGGCCATAGTTTGCCCACCCCTGTCCTAACTGCTAGTGCTGCCACTGTTGCTACCGGCACTGAGAGGCTCTCTTTGCCCTCTGCACCAGCAGGAGGCTTTCAGCCAACAGACTTTGTGCTTAAAGCTCCTTCTAGCAAGGAGACTCTGAAGGAGTGGAGAGCACAGTCTCCTGGCCCCAGCAGCAGCATAAGACACAGAAGACTTTTAAGCCTCATTTAATAGTCTCTTAATTTTGGGGGGGGGACCCCGAAAACAGCATATTCATTAACAGTTTTTTCTCCAAATACTTATGGCTCCTTGACTTACAGTTAAGGAAGCACTGGCTTACACAATGCCTTTGGGTCGGGTGACCAGATCGCAAGTATGAAAAATTGAGACAGAGTGTGGGGGGTAATAGGCACCTATATAAGAAAAATCCCCAAACGTCGGGACTATCCCTATAAAATCAGGACATCTGGTAATCCTACCTTTAGGTTACCATAGCCTGACATGATATGCCATAGCATTAACAAAATTTTACAAAATATGTTGCAGTGGAGTGCACAATCAATGTGTGAACCTTTAAAAATAAAATATTACTAGAGTACCAAGCCCAGATAAAGGGAATCAAACTGCATATTTGTGTCAATAATATAAAGAGATCCACCTTGAATGATTTCTTTAGTACTGCGTATTTCAACAGTCTAGCTACTCAGTGGCAGAGCCCTATGTAAAATCAAAGAGAACATTAATAAAGAGCCACTACCTGCCTGTACAGAAATATACATACAACTTTAAGGATGATTATGACGACTGCAATGAAATACTTCTGTTTCATGATAACTGAAAATACACAGTAATCATTTCCTTCCTCAGACAGCAGAAACAATTAATTCCAGACAAAAATTATATATCCATTGTGAAAGATATGGCAATTTTGTGCAATATCCTGAAAAAACCTTATTGAATTACATTTAATTCAGTAAGGTTTATTTTAAGTATCTTTGGAATTCATTTTATTAAAAATGCAAATGTTTATGTATTACTGTGGAATTGCATGTAACATGTCGTGCGGGGGAGAATGAGTAATGTAAATACTGGGAAATGTAAATACTGGGAAACGTTGAGTAGGGCACTATCAAATTCACGGTCCATTTTGGTCAATTTCATGGTCACAGGATTTTTAAAATCTTAAATTTCATGTTTCAGCTATTTAAATCTGAAATTTCACAGTGTTGTAATTGTAGGGGTCCTGACCCAAAAAGGAGTTGTGGGGTTGGTGCAAGGTTATTGGGGGGAGGAAGGGGGTTGTGGTACTGCTACCCTTACTTCTGCACTGCTGCTGGTGGTGGCCCTGCCTTCAGAGGTGGGCAGCCGGGGAGCAGCGACTGCTGGCCAGGAGCCCAGCTCTGAAGGCAGAGCCACTGCCAGCAGCAGCACAGATGTAAGGATGGCACGGTAAGGTATTACCACCCTTACTTCTGCGCTGCTGCCTGCAGAGCTGGGCCCTCAGTCAGCAGCCACCACTCTCCGGCTGCCCAGCTCTGAAGGCAGCAGTGCAGAAGTAAGGGTGGCCTGGTATGGTATTGCCACCCTTAGTTCTGTGCTGCTGTTGGCAGAGCGCTGCCTTCACAGCTAGGCACCCAGACAACAGCCACTGCTCTTTAGCTGTCCAGCTCTGAAGGCAGCGCAGAAGTATAGGTGGCAATACCACGATCCCCTAAATTAATCTTGTGACCACCCCCCCCCCCCGCAACTCCCTTTTGGGTCAGGACCCCCAATTTTAGAAATGCTGGTCTCCCCCATGAAGTCTGTATAGTATAGGGTAAAAATCACACAAAAGAACAGATTTCACGGGCCGGGGCTGGAAGGAACTAGATTTCACAGTCCGTGACGTGTTTTTCATGGCCGTGAATTTGGTAGTGCCCTAGTTATGAGCTTCAAAGGATTACTTGAAACAATTTACCAGACAAGAATAAACTTTTAAAGTCAAGTGGGTTTTCCAGAAATGTCTAGTGGGAACTGTATGCAATTGTAACCCCTCTGGTTCTACAAGAATTCAACCTTTTAAAGCTTCACTCTGAGGTGGGGACCTTTCTCTGCTGATCACTTGTTATATGAGGACAAGATCAGAGGCACAAACTGTATAAAGGAGTGACTCTCAGATTCATGAGTGTGCCTGTTCTGAGCAAAAGGTGTTATGAACTCATAAGCACAGAAAACTCCTGCGTAGGGTTTGAAGAACTGATTTCTACCAGAGCACTTGTTGGGGGTTGGGTGATTTCTGATAAGTTTATTAGCATGTGTATAGGTTCTTTTATTGTTTTAGTATGTTTTCTCCTATATTGCTTTCACTTTAAGAATAAATGTTCTTGTTTGAGAAAAGCTGTGTGGTACCTTATAATTGTGGGCAATTACACTATTTATAGCCTCTGAGGAGAAAGCAAAACAGTGCTGCTTAGGTGGCCCAACTTGCTGGGGTATTCACAGTGCAGGCAGTGAACTGTGTAGTTTGGAAAAATCCCAGTCAGCAGGGAGAGAGATGTGTGTCTCTATCCAAGAGAGGTGATGGCTAAGGAGCTTGGATCCTAAAAGTGGGTGCCCTTGCTAGACCACAGGGGGGAAAAACAGGTGCAGTTCCCTTAACTGTGACACCCATCACAAAGAGTTCCAAGCAATCAAACAAATTTTGGCAATAACTTTTTCAGATGTTTGGCTAAGAAAGTAGTAATTTCAAGCAAAAGAGGAATGATTAAATTAACAGTGTTTAATCACTCAATACCCGCAACATTTATGACTCTGGAAATCGATATCCTCAAACGAATTAAATATAAGTTTGTTATGATATGACTACTTTGTTTAAGCAAGTTAAAATAAAAGTAAAAACAGAAATGGCAAGATTCCCCTCAGACAGGCAATGACATCTAATACTGAAAGGATACTTTCGGTAAATTCCTGAGCGGGACAATCTTAAATAGAAAAAAATCAAACCAAACCCTGTTTAACACAAAAGCAGTAATTTGTCTCAGCTCTTTATTTGGAAATCATAGCTGGAATTTTGTCTGGATGCATACTGTCAAGAAAGAGGGATCTGTAAACAAGCACAAATAGCAAAGACAAAAACACTGCATAATGACCACATCCTTACTTGGACACCACCCTCCACAGCACAAACCCAACCCTAACATGATAATCTAGTGGAGATGCACTGTTACAATTGTCTTTAATGTGTGCAATGTCATAGGTACAAATAGAGTGTCTCACTATCCACAAAGAACCCTGGGATACCATGCCTGAAATGGCAGCGCTAATGTCACATAGCAGCAGCAGCAGTATGGACACAAGTATACGCATGAACACAGCATTAGAGCTGTGTCCAGCACAACATAATGTGGGGAGCATGCATGAGCATGTGCATGGTCCAACACTTGAGTATGTGCGCCAGTGCAGACATAGCCTAAAAGACTTATCACAAAGTCTGTGCAAATTTAGAGTCTGTGGACTTCACCTTCATTAACACGTCATGTCTATTTTTCTGAATCTTCTGTATTACTTTTTTATAACCATCCTATTCATTATAGTGAGTGCACAAATTTTAAGTTTGAACTTGGTACTGGTTTATTTCAATATATAGATAAACTGAAGTAGAAGAGTTCTGTGCCTTGTATTCGTGCATATTAATTATCAGAAGACACATTTCAGCGGGCAGCTATTCATTGTTGTTTAATGTTTTTTTCCCAGTGGTAACTGATGTCAGTTATGACAAGAAGACTATTATGAGACTACCACTATCTTTTCCATTGGAATATTGTTCTCAGCCTAATGAAAAAATCCCTCCTATCTGAGTGCAGAGATACTCAATATTATTTATTGTCATATTTTGAATAGCTAACAATTACAGAATAACACTGGATACATTTCAGAGGGGTTATAAAGTTGTGATCAGATTATTCTTTTACTTCAGAAAGTGGGACCACAGCCCTTGTCTTGCTCCATCAGCTTCTTTGGCTTCCTATCTATCTCAGTGCCAGCTCAAAATTTCAGTTTTCATTTTCTGAACTCTGACTCGGTCTACTCTACTCCTCTGAGCTCATATCCAATTCCTCTACCCTTGGCTGGTCACTTATCTCCTATGATCTCCACCCTCTCCTCCCAGAAGGTCAAGTGTAAAGTAACGATCAAGCAAAGTTATCAAGTATCAAGCATAGATGATATGGTCAGAATGAATTATCTCACATCACCACCTTATATTAAATTTTGAGGTCAGTCTGAAGTTAATATTTTACTTGTGTACCTTCACTATAACATTTACTAGACCCATTGCCTCCAAATTCAGCAGTTTCATTCTTGCTATGAAACCAAACCAGTCTAGTGTTCACAACTGTATGATTCTACTGTACCCACCTCCTCCTCAATTACCTAATCATAGAACTCTCTCAATCTCCACCAAATCCCTCTGAGATTATATCCATCAACTCTCTCACTTCCCAATTCCTTTCATCCATGCTTCTAATTTTGTCTCCCTCTATCACCTCCCCATAATGTTTCACATTAGGGTCACTCTCAATTGTACAGTCACATGTGTTTGGGATGCCCCACAATCCTCTGGCCCAAATGAACCAATTTACCTCTTTAAAATGTCACATTAACATCTTCCTATTCCCTTTAGTTTTCAAGATGTTTGTAGAGAGACTCAGTTGCAATCTAGCATATTAAACTATACACAAACAAAAAGCATTGTAATGCATAATATTTTTACTACCCTTCTACTGTATTTAACTTCTAGTACGTTGAACTCCTACGTTCCACATTTTGTATCTTCTGCCTCAATGAACAGTTCCTTGTTATGAAGAATTCAATAAAATAAATATTAAAAAAGATAAAGATTGCTGTCAAATATAAATTCACTTTTATGTTTTCTGCAAACCCATGGCCCTTCACAAACTGTTCTATCTAGTAGTGAACAATCATTCTTTTCCAAGTTACGAATTCTTCATAAGCGATGATACTGGAGTTTCTCTTTGCTAATGAATTAAAATGTGGTTAGGAGTTTTCAAAGTGTGAAATGGCTGTGATCTCATCCAATTTAAAAGGTATAACCTTATAGCCCTTTCTTGATCTAGCTTTTCCTGTAGAAGAGGATCCTGAACATAAATTCCTTTTATTGTCTCTAGAAAATTTATATTCTTCTATCTGAATTGTTGATGGAAACATTTTAAATCTGGTCTAAAGCAAAGATTCTAAAAGATTGATCCATATCTGAAGGGCATATGTCATTGTAAAATTATCTACTCTGCTTGTGAATTCAACAGTACTTGATTTTTCAAGGAGAATCAAGAATTACTTGCGTAGCTGGATCTGGACAAATTTCAACACCAATACCTTTGTATAACTGGAATAGTAACAATCATTTACCCAAAGCATGATTTCTATCTTCTGTAATTATTTCAATTATCACTTTATACAGCAACTACTAAATGAAAATGTTTAAATAAAATCTGATTTAATGGGGTATAGCTGTACGTAAGAAGCTCTTTGGGAAAAAGCATTATCCATTCTGCTGAATGCAAGTAACTAAAGAACTAGTGACTGTAATAGACATGTTATCTATTAAAATATCAGGGAAGGTACCGGTCTTCAAAATTCAAAACAAGGAAAGAGAATACAAAGAAACTGAAGTGTCAGAAAAAGGAAAATCCCACCAAGACTAAGCTTTGTTACTAATCATGTTTGTTATGGTAGTGCCTAAGGGTCAACCAAGAATGTGCTCCCCTTTCACTAGTTACTGTACAATCACAAAGGGGGTAGACAGTCCCTGCCCCAAAGGGCTTACTATCTAAATAGATAGAGGTGGGGAGGAAAGAGTGAAACAAGCAGAGTGAACAATTTGGTGTAATGGACGTCCACAGCATTCCAAATTTCTCAGTGCCTAGGAGCATAGCTTTAATTTTAAAATACTTATGGTTCATATCATCTTGAGTTTATGTACTTGTCCCTTTCTCAGACATCCTTTCTGATAAACATCCAAAAAGGCTTGTGTTTTAAATGAAATATAATCTCAATGTTCAAAAGTCAATCATGGAAAAAATATTTTCCCCTATTTCAAATGAGATCTGATTTTACAGTCCTTCTTTGGAAAAAGTGACATTTTGTTAACATGTTTGGCTTTAAATTTTCATATGTTTACAGAATTTTGTGAAAAAAAGCCTTTCAGCAGAACTGTTTACCTCCTTTGGCACAATGACCTAACATTTCACATTTTATTTGGTTGGAACCCCCGTGCTGCGGGTAAATCACGTATGTAGACATTGAAGGGGCATTCCTATACTTCCTTTATTCCTTATAACATAATAAAAACAGTTGTTTTCCTGAACCAGAAACGGAGTATAATTTGTACAATACCTGGACCAGATGTTAACAGTAATGTTTACCTGAGAAGCACTTTAAATATTTTTCTTATTACTTAGAAAAATCTATAGCTATAGAATGATAATTTGTAACGGGGAAAACCCTATGTTGACACTTTGATTTCTGCACCTACTGTTCCAGTTTTCTGCCATCTTTTCACTGCATTCATAGTGCCCATATATAAATAGAAAAGGAAAAATATACGGAATTCCATATAGTAGGGACATGTGTTTTGGTCCACTATAACTGGAGAACCCTGTAACTGCATCTACACTATGGCTCAAAGCTTATATAGTCTTTTTATATGAAAATGCCTATTCTACCCCTAAAACTTCAACCTTGAAATGATGCAGATTCTCATAAATACTAATCCCAAAGGCATGAGAAATATTTAAAATGGAATTCAGAGTAAAACCTTCCTGACTTTTGAAATATTAAAGCGTCATCATAAAAAATACATTTTAAAAGGGATTACATACGTTTTATTTTATGATGCATCCTGGTGTCCTTTCTAGAGAATGAAATTCCTGTTTTGTATTTTAGTAAAAGGTTTGAACTATAGATGGAACTTGCTTAAACAAAGGCTGAGACTGGTAAATTAATGTTTTCTTTGGCCTGGGAATATACCACTCTTACTGATGTTGGAGGTGCAGTCTGAACTGCTCTCAACTGAGGAAGAGTTCATGCCTGACTAAATTGTCTGTCTCCTATTAAAATTATATAGATTAATACCGGAAAGGCTCCTAAACATATTTTGTACCCATTTTCTCTTGTATTTAGAACAGATTTAAGTAGTACAAGAAGACCACCCTCAAATTCCTCACTATGAAAGCAGAAAGAATAAATTTTATTCCCTTTAATGTAGCCAATTAAATATGCAATGTTTGGCTTTTCATCTGCCACGGGAAATCTGTTTTATATCATTCTTCTCTATGTTAGAATGAATTACTGTTATTGTGATGCCGGCAGACCAGGTGCCTGCCAGGGCCCCTAGGTTTCAACTGAACACTGACCAATACATAGCTGTAGACCCATCTGGCTCACCTTTGTGTTAGCATTGTTAAAATAGATGTTAAGTTTATAAGAATGTGTTCAGTGTTTAGCCTTGATGAAATGCTAGTAGGATGCTGCATGTAGTAATCTGACTTATAACATCTGTACCCCATGTTATAAGGTTATATTGAGTTTTTGCATTGTAAAACTCTAATTGTGAGAGTCATCAAACAGGTCATCAAATGTAAAATGCTGGCTTCCTACAGAAGGTTTAGGTCCTGCCCACCAAGAAGGTCCACTGAAACCAAATGAGCCACTGTGAAACATCAAAGAACAAAGACTTTGCTAGTTGCTCTCTCCCCACATCGATGAAGGGGAGACATACAAGTGAACTCATACCATCAGCTTGAACTCTGGGGAAAGGAATAAAAATCCCTGACAGGAGGAAACTGGATCTCTATGCTGCTTGGACTTCAGGAGGGCAAGATTTCTAAGCACAAACAAGGGATTCCCCTGCTGCTTAGCCTGGGGTAGCCCTAGAGGACATACAGAGCTTGCATATTACAGCAGCGTCTATCATCTTTTGAAACATTATGGCTGACTTAGAACCACGCTTCCTCAGCTCTCATCCCCTAATGCCCCTACTCTACTTGCGCTACATTGATGACATCTTTGTCATCTGGACCCATAGGAAGGAAGCCCTTGAGGAATTCCACCAAGATTTCAACAATTTCCACCCCACCACCAACCTCAGCCTGGACCAGTCCACACAAGAGATCCACTTCCTGGACACTACAGTGCAAATAAGCGATGGTCACATAAACACCACCCTATACCAGAAACCTACTTACCGCTATACTTCCCTACATGCCTCCAGCTTTCATCCAGTCCACATCACACAATCCATTGTCTACAGCCAAGTTCTAAGATACAACTGCATTTGCTCCAATCCCTCAGACAGAGACAAACACCTACAGGATCTCTATCAAGCGTTCTTAAAACTATAATACCCACCTGGTGAAGTGAAGAAACAGACTGACAAAGCCAGAAGGCTATATATATGTGTGCTATATATTCTGCTTATTGTATTTTTCACTACATGCATTTGATGAAGTGGGTTTTAGCCCATGAAAGCTTATGCCCAAATAAATCTGTTAGTCTCTAAGGTTCCGCAAGGACTCCTCGTTGTTTTTGCTGATACAGACTAACAAGGCTACCACTCTGAAACCTGTCATTTGTATTATGTGTTTACCTGCGTTATGCTCGTAAATAACTCTTATTTCTTTTTCTTAGTTAATAAATCTTTAGTTAATTTATTACAGGATTGGCTACATGTGTTGTCTTTGGTATAGGATCTAAGGTGCAACTGACCTGGAGTAAGTGACTGGGAGTAACCCGAATATTATTGCGATTTTTGGTGTAAAGGGACCATCTATCACAAAGGCAAGCTTACCTGGGTGGCAAGATAGAATAGAGTACCCAAGGGGACAGTCTGTGACTCCATGCCAAGGCTGTTATAGTGCTTGAGGAGTTCACACTTGATACTTGGTTGGGGAAATGTAAGTAACACTCATAACCAGTTTGGAGTTTGTGCTCTACTTCTTAATAATCTGTCCTGAGGTTGGTACTCACACTTCTGAGCCACTCCAGGCAGCATGAAAGCCACATCATTAGTTCACAATTAATGCAAATGCTCCAATGTTCTTACTGTATGTCAGATATGGTCTGAGAACTAACATTAAAATAATCCCTCTTCCCACAATACTTGGGTAACTGTACAGACTTATAAATATTGTGTACAGCCTTGGAGGTTAGTGTGATATTACATCTTAAAATGATGTCATTCAGGACATTTTATCACAGTTAGAACTCCACCTTTTAAATAGCAAATTCAGATATTATAATACAAAAATGTCCTTATAAAAGTAATCACATTTGCTATTCTACCTTAAAACAGAACATTTACAGAAGATTAAACATATATAAGCAGAAAGAGAAACAACAGTACATTACAGACTAGACTACAACTGTGGCTCACTGTTGCACAGGGTGCACAAGAGCAGGAAGAAGGCTTCTTAAATTCTTCTCCCTTCGAGAATGTAGATAAACTATAGTCTAGCTGTGACAGGTTTCAATTGGTCCACCCAGCCACTGGGGGGCGGTGGGGAGCTACTGCCTCACTGGCAGGCCTTGGTCACACCTTTCTGTCACTAGGGAATTAGCGGATGCGCCGGGGGAGCACGGGCAAGAGTCAGTGGTGCACCTCACAGGCAGGGGGAGTGCCGGCAAGAGTCTGTAGCGCATCCCTCAGGCAGGGGGAGCACCGGCAAGAGTCAGTGGCGTTGTCGGGATTCTGCTACCGGAGGCGGGTTGGCCGGGGTAGGGGAACGCAGGCCCACCCAACTCCACTGCGTTCCAGCCCAGGGCTCTGACAGTGGTGGGACGAGAGGGTCCCACCACTGGTCAGCGAGGAGCCATCCGCAACACGTTGACCAAATAGACCCACCGCACTGTGCAGTTCTGCCCCTGGGCTTCTTCCGACCCGGTCTCTCGAGAGGGTCCCTTTGGTCCCTCCAGCTCATCAGGGTACTCAGCTGCTGGCAGCTCCATCTCCCCCCTCTGCGTCAGGCTCACGCTGGCCTGGGTTACTGTTTGGCTCCTCCAGTTCCACCGAGTACTCGGCGGCTGGCAGTCCTGGTAGCCCCAGTCCTTCCTCCCGGTCAGGTTTCTCCTGGTCCAGGGCCTCCCCTGGCTCGGCAGCAGGGTCTGAAGGGAACAGCCAGCAGTCTGTCTCTCTCCCTCCCTGATGCTGCCCTGACTGGGTTAAGGCCCCCGCCCTTTGTACTTCCTGTTCCACCCCCTCCCCTTCCGGGGGTCGGAGTAAGCTTGGTCTGGCCCACCCACTCAGGCTGAGAGAGTGGCTCTTTACCCTCTGGTTTGGAGGGAAGCCACCCTGGCTCCCTACAGTAGCCCACAGACAAGTATCCTCATAAACCACTCAGACTTTGCTCTCATGCTAACAGTAAGGTCCTCAGAATCACCAGATATATTTCTAGTCATATTTCACAAAATGTTCCTGAGTTGTGTTTATTTTTGTTTAAATCACACCACTGGAGATTAGTTTCACTGGGCAATAGAATTGGTTTAATATTTTCCTTTTCATTCTGGAAAAGCTTGATTATGCTCAAAGAGGACTTTTCAATCTAAAATAAAAAGCTCCTGTGGCTTTAAAAACCAGTCACAAGGACTTGTAAAAAACAACAACAACAAACCAACAGTCTAAAATCCAAGATGGCATGTGTGAACTACAGTTCCGAACCTCAGGAGTTCAAAGGGGAGTGGTGATATTAGCACACCACTCAACTATGCAGTTTCCATGAAAAATCAAAACATAAGAACGGCCACGCTGAGTCAGACCAATGGTCCAGCTAGCCCAGTAGCCTGTCTTCTGAGAGTGGCCAATGCCAGATGCTTCAGAAGGAATGAACAAAACAGGCAATCGAGTGATCCAGTCCCTGTCATCCACTCCCAGACTCTGGAAAACAGACAGTAGAGACACTCAGAACATGGGGTTGCATCCCTGACCATCTTGGTTAATAGCCATTGATGGACCTATCCTCCATGAACTTATCTAGTTGTTTTTTGAACCCTGTTATAGTTTTGGCCTTCACAACATCCCCGGCAACAAATTCCACAGGTTGACTGTGCATTATGTGAAGAAGTACTTCCTTTCATTTGTTTTAAACCTGCTGCCTATTAATTTCATTGGGTGACCTATGGTTCTTGTGTTATGCGAAGTAAATAACACTTCCTTATTCACTTTCTCCACATCAGTCAAGATTTTATAGACCTCTATCATATCCCCTCTTAGTTGTCTCTTTTGAAAGCTGAAAAGTCCTAATCTTTTTAATTGCTCCTCATATGGAAGCTATTCCATATCCCTAACCAAATTAAAAATGTCATTAAAAAAATGACATTGGGGTCTTAATCTTTCTAAAGACCACATGTACGCTAAAGGACATTGGACACGTACAAAAAAAAATCCTACTGCATAGCTCTGAGGTCCTGGAGGGAACAAGACTATAATTTTCTCCAGTGTCTCCAATGACATTAAATCATCTGACGACATCCTAGTTGTGAAATACAAAATTTTATATTGTTGGTCAGATATTACAGTCAGAGACACATAAGAAATATAGTTAAGATAGTTAGAAATATGGATTACATGCAGGTTTCTCCATAGTTTCTGAAAAAATAAAAATAGGTGGATTCAGAATGCATGAATTTTATCACAGTACAGATGTATTAGTTTCTTCCAAACACACAGGGAGGCATAAACGGCACATCCTTTCATCTGATATTGTGATATAAATGTTATTGCTAACTAATGTCCAAGTTCAATAAATTCTGAAACGGTAGATGATGTACCAGAAGACAAAGTAATCAATCACCTTGAGTTTCACATAAGTTAACTCCATCTTCCCCAAAAATATGTTTTGCCTAGACTGAAATCCCAGAGGAGAAGGATCCCTCCATTTAAAAAGAGCATCAAAACTAACAAAAAAGTTTCCAGATACTCAAGCTCTTTGTCTTCCTTCACTCCCACTCACATCTGAAGTGAAAACTCACATCTGAACATATCACTTCACAGTGAGCCAATTTAAGGACTGTTTGCTAGGATTTTTTTTCAGTTAGATACCTAACAACGAATTGTGTGGTGCAGCTGGACAGTGAGTAAGACTTTAATAGTGTACACCGGGGTGGGCAAACACAGGGCCAGGGCAGGCAGGGAGCCTGCCTTAGCCCCACTGCGCGCTTTTGCCACCCCGAAGCCACTCAAGATAAGCGGCACTGGGCCGGAGCCCGCACCCCTCCTGCACCCCAACCCCCTGCCACACCCTGAACCCCTCCTGCATCTTGCAGCCCAACCCCTTGCCTTGAGCCCCCTGCCATACCCCTCCTGCACCCCAAAACCCTGCCCTAAGCCCCCTCCCGCACTCCTCCCTGCACCCCAACCCCCTGCCCTGAGCCTCCTCCTGCGCCCCAACCCCTTGCCCTGAGCCCCTTCCTGCACACCGCACCCCCTCCCACATCCCGCACTCCCTCCCACACCCCAACCCCCTGCCCCAGCCCTACATGAATGGCCCTGCATGCAATTTCCCCACCCAGATGTGGCCCTTGGGCCAAAAAGTTTGCCCAGCCCTGGTGTACACTGAGATTGATTACTTGGAAAAAAAAAATGTTCTGAAAAAAGCTAGTGTTAAAATTTAAAGCAGACTCAACTCCTCCAAGTACATACAGTATATAGCAATACATGGAAAATCCCTGTCATAGAAGCAGGACCCACTGATTTTCAAATCCAAGGAAAAATAGTAAAGATCTTCTGATTCCTGATCTCATGAACAGAGAACATGATAATGATTGGTTCTTTTCAACTACACTTTTTTTTAAACCCTACCTTCAACATCAATGTTGTTGTTATTCAATTCAAAGTCTCTGGCCTTCCAAAAATAAATAAATAAATAAATCTTTGCACTGCTGAATTTAATTGCCAGAACAGTGTCTGATCCTAACAGGTCAGCATTGATCTCTCTAAACCAATTGGCTCTTTCATTAGACAGAAAATGAAGCAAATAGAAAAGGCAGGTGAGCTCTTGCACATGCAGCTGGACTTCATCTTTTTTTACCCTGATTCTCCCTCATTAACTAGCAGCCAATCGATCAGGAACCTGCTCAGAACCCAGAAAAACTATTCATCACTTCTGACACAGAATGATTTTAACATGTCACTAAAGTAAAGAATATTTGGGGTATCCCAACTCTATCTTTGCAGCCTGCCCCCTTTCACATATTTTTTTAAAGAGAAGTCCAAATTCTACATCCTTTAACAAAGTCCAAATTTAAGCTCAATGTAGCACTCAGAATATGTCCCTATCAGTTAGTTGCCCTAAAACAGGATTTTTTGGAGCAGGGCACCTAATTTGAAATCTTCTGTACAGTGAAAAATTCAGTTCAATCAGGGAGAGAACCACATGGGGAAAGGCAAGAGAGAATATTCCTCCACTAACCCCCAAACTCATCACTGGCCTCACTATTCCTTAGCTCAGTGCTTCCCCACCTGGGGGTCGTGAGCCCCTGGGGGTGGGGGGGCAAAGGACGGGTTTAGGGGTGCCGCAAGTGAAGGATGCAAATTAGGGGGTGGCAAGCAGCAGGGCAACTGCCCCAGGCCCCACATCCAAGGGCCCCTGCTGCCCTGGGCTGAAGCCCAAGCCCAAGCTCCTCCCAGTGCCTGGGGCTAAAGCATGTAACTTAGGTTTGCAGGGACCCCTGTGGCATGGGGCCCTGGGCAATTGCCCTGCCTGCCATCCCTAAGGCTGGCCCTGAATATTACCCATAATTTACTTAATGATAATAAAGGTATGGGGTCTCAATTTTTTCAAGTCTTAGTGTGGGGGGGGAGGGGAGGGGTCCACAATTTTTTTTTAAGTCCAAAGGGGGTCACCAGCACAAAAAGGTTGAAAAACACTGCCTTATCTGATCAAATTCAAGCACCCAATGCTCACCTGCAAGGCTCTTCACAATCTCACTTCTAGCTACACCTCTGCTTTCATATTCCTTACACTACTACTTGCTCCCTAATACTCATCTCCAATTACCTCTCATCACCACTCCGTTGTTGTTCTTCTACTCCCAGCTCCATGGCTTCATTTATTCTGGCCCCATGCTTAGAAGAGTTCCCGGCATTTTATCTGCTAAATGCTCTCTAATTTGTCAAGTCACTCTTTAAAAGCACATTTCTTCCACAGATTTTACCTACACTGGGATCTTCACCATTTAAAGCTCTCCACACGCTTTTACCTAAGCTGTTGTCCCATGCTTTGTCTTCTCTATATCAAACTTTAAGGTCTGCAGAGTGTTTTGTCCCTTTCCTGTGTTCCCTAAAGTGCCATGCATATGCATTTTATGCAGTTCTCAATTCATATTCATACCAGCAAGACCATGAGGAGGGGAAAACAAGGAGACTAAGCATAAGATTGTACAACAGGAAGTAAAAGAATCAGGAAGAAAGAAAACTAAGGAAACAAAAAGTGGAGTAAGAAAAGGAGAAGACAGTAAGGGGGAAAATAAAGGTCAGAACAGACAACAGATAACAAGGAAAAATGGAGTAAGACCACCACAGGAAAGGAATGCTGCTGTGGATTATAAAATATTTCCAGTGAAAAAAATTGACAGTGACTAGACTGGGGAATATAGAAAAAGGAGGAAGAATGAGTAAATAAAACCAAAAGAATGAAAATGGAATAACGCAATGGTTCTCAATTTTTTCTCCCTTTCCACACCAGAACTCCTGCCCTATTTAGCCAGAATATATACACAACAGTCTTCCAATTTAGCAAATAGGAAGGACAGGGTGGTCACGACTCCCTGACACCTGTTCGTCACACTCTACCCCATCCCCAGGTCAAGTGGGAATCTGTAGGATAGAATGGGAAGAAACAGACATGGAAAAGAAAAAGTTATAAATAAAAAAACAAAAGAGAGAGAGAGACGAGACACAAACCATGTAGGGTAACAAATATATTTTTGCTTAGAGTGTTAATGGCTATATTCCATTGTCTGTCTCTGGAATGCTACCCACATAACTCTATTAATTTTGGGGATCCTGGAGGTGAAAGTATGCTGTCAAACTTCTGTCCCAACTGTTTAGCCTGTAACTAAATTTACTGGGTAAATAACTCTCCTCCCTGAATTTTAATCTCTGACAAACACAACAATGGTTTACATCTCATGTGTCTGCAAAGTTCTCTTTTCTGCAATAGAAGCAAAACACAAGAGAGAACAACAGGCCCTTGCTAAAATTACTGAAAGTTCATAATGAAATCAAGCTTTTTACAGTTTTAAAGCCTCCAAGCACTCTGAATGCTGAACATCTGACTGATTTCTGGAAGTAGGCAGCTGATAGCTGGAAACAAGCACAAAGCTGGTACCCATACGCAGCCATGTTTCTTTATTACTATTTTGATCTTCCTTGTTTTTTCCTAACACATCCTCATAATGCACCAAACATTATGAAATGTGCCTTAGAGATCTCTCCAAGGACATATCCACTTTACAGAAAGAAAATGAGAGAGAAGAAAGGGGATGAGGGGAATTGTCCTAAAATGGAGAAGGTAGAAAAAGATGAATTTTCACATATTAACCAGGGTGCAATGATTTCCTTTCACTTTTTGTAATGTTTGCTTGGTATTACATCACTGATCCTTTCCACATGCAAGCCCAAAATGGCAAATTGCTTATCTCTAAGTCTAAGCGTATTTGTGCACAAACACTACATTAAATCCAATACCATAAAAAAAAAACAAACACCCAACAAAACCAAAAACAAACCCACAACACTCTTTTACAGTTTACATGTAAATACAATAAATTCTTCGTCTGTATAGTCTTTCACATAATGGGCCAGCCTGACTGATGCTACCTACTTTAGTTCTGTCCCCAATCACTTATTTTTAATGAGATGTATGTTCTTTTGTTTTGGGCTTTTAAACCTATGAGTGAACCTATGACATAACACTATGTTTAAATAAGTTTAATTCATCCCACTGTGACTCATGTGGATGGCTGAAACATAACAGTGCAATGAATGTGACAGATTTCTAAGCATGAAAAGAGAACTGACTGCTCCAACTAACTCTCAATATTTCTTGTTTGAACAGAGAGTAAGTTATGTTTTCTAAACACAAGGACAGACAGAACTATTGCCATTCACTTTAGCAGAGGTGACGTGTTGGGAGGGGGGCAAGCAGGGTCAAGTGCTCCCCCCCGCAGCTGCTGGCCTGGGCAAGGAACGGAAGGGGCAAGACCAGAGCTGGAGCCGAAGAGGCGGTCCAGAGCCTATTCTGGCCATGCTAGGATGCTGCCCAGTGCAGCGCAGCAGCTGCCTGGGAGAGCGCTGGCCACGGCAGGCTGCCCCCCACCCAGGCTCGGCTTCCTGGCATAGCGGCTGAGCAAGCCAGAGGCTCCCCACCCTCCCAAAATGCTCAGCAACTGTCCCTGGAAGTCAAGCCTGGGCAGAAAGCAGGCTGCCACTGCTGCCCCTCTCCAGCCAGGCTCTCTCCCAAGCAGCTGGCTATGCTGCACAGAGCAACGACCGGGAGCAGCTCTGTCCCACGCCCCTCCTGGGCCTGGTTGCCAGGGAGAGCAGCCGAACATTGGCTCCCAGCCCCTCCCGCCCCCCGCAGATAACATAGGGGGGTAGAGGTGGGAAGAGCACAGAGGACCTGGGTTGGGAAGGTCATGTGTCCTCCCCTTTAGCTGGTGCCCTCCCAGTATGGGGAGAACCAGTCAGCTATGCTGAGTTTAGTATCTATGACACAAGTGGCTAACCAATTTAATTTCACAGTCAAGAATTTAGGAGTTGTTCACAACATACCACAGCAATGGTCCATCAAGTTGAGTATCCCATCTCTAATAAAAAGAACAGGAGTACTTGTGGCACCTTAAAGACTAACAAATTTATTAGAGCATAAGCTTTCGTGGGCTACAGCCCACTTCATCGGATGCACAGAATGGAACATATAGTAAGATAGATATATAGATATATACACACATACAGATAAGTTGGAAGTTACCATACGAACTGTGAGAGGCTAATTAGTTAAGATGAGCTATTATCAGCAGAAGAAAAAAACTTTTGTAGTGATAATCAAGATGGTCTCTTTAGACAGTTGACAAGAAGGTGTGAGGATACTTAACTTAAGGAAATAGAGTCAATATGTGTAATGACCCAGCCACTCCCAGTCTCTATTCAAACCCAAGTTAATGGTATCTAGTTTGCATATTAATTCAAGCTCAGCAGTTTCTCGATGGAGTTTGTTTTTGAAGCTTTTCTGTTGCAAAATTGCCACCCTTAAATCTTTTACTAAGTGGCCAGAGAGGCTGAAGTGTTCTCCTACTGATTTTTGAATGTTACGATTCCTGATGTCAGATTTCTGTCTATTTATTCTTTTGCGTAGAGACTGTCCAGTCTGGCCAACGTACATGGCAGAGGGGCATTGCTGGCACATGATAGCATATATCACATTGGTATATGTGCAGGTGAATGAGCCCCTGATGGCGTGGCTAATGTGATTAGGTCCTATGATGGTGTCACTTGAATAAATATGTGGACAGAGTTGGCATCAGGCTTTGTTGCAAGGATAGGTTCCTGGGTTAGTGTTTTTGTTGTGTGGTGTGTGGTTCCTGGTGAGTATTTGCTTCAGGTTGGGGGGCTGTCTGTAAGCGAGGACTGCCTCCCAAGATCTGTGAGATTGAGGGATCATTTTTCAGGATAGGTTGTAAATCTTTGATGATGTGCTAGAGAGGTTTTAGTTGGGGGCTGACGGTGACAGCTAGTGGCGTTCTGTTATTTTCTTTGTTGGGCCTGTCCTGTAGTAGGTGACTTCTGGCTCCTCTTCTGGCTCTGTCAATCTGTTTTTTCACTTCAGCAGGTGGGTATTGTAGTTTTAAGAATGCTTGATAGAGATCTTGTAGGTGTTTGTCTCTGTCTAAGGGACTGGAGCAAATGCAGTTGTATCTTAGAGCTTGGCTGTAGACAATGGATCGTGTGGTGTGTCCTGGATGGAAGCTGGAGGCATGTAGGTAAGTATAGCGGTCAGTAGGTTTCTGGTATAGGGTGGTGTTTATGTGACCATCGCTTATTAGCACAGTAGTGTCCAGGAAATGGATCGCTTGTGTGGATTGGTCTAGGATGAGGTTGATGGTGGGATGGAAATTGTTGAAATCATGATGGAATTCCTCAAGGGCTTCTTTTCCATGGTTCCAGATGATGAAGATGTCATCAATGTAGCGCAAGTAGAGTAGGGGCGTTAGGGGACGAGAGCTAAGGAAGCGTTGTTCTAAGTCAGCCATAAAAATGTTGGCATGCTGTGGGGCCATGAGGGTACCCATAGCAGTGCCGCTGATTTGAAGGTATATATTGTCCCCAAATGTGAAATAGTTGTGGGTGAGGACAAAGACACAAAGGTCAGCCACCGGGTTTGCCGTGACATTATCGGGGATGCTGTTCCTGACGGCTTGTAGTCCATCTTTGTGTGGAATGTTGATGTAGAAGGCTTCTACATCCACAGTGACCAGGAGGGTGTTTTCAGGAAGATCACCGACGGATTGTAGTTTCCTCAGGAAGTCAGTGGTGTCTCGAAGATAGCTGGGTGTGCTGGTAGCATAGGGCCTGAGGAGAGAGTCCACATAGCCAGACAATCCTGCTGTCAGGGTGCCAATGCCTGAGATGACGGGGCGTCCAGGATTCCCAGGTTTATGGATCTTGGGAAGCAGATCTCTAACATCGGTCAGCAGCCAATCCTTCAGAAGAAGGTTCAAGAAATTTTTCAGGGGATAATTAGAGAATAATTAGCAGCCTACAGGAATAATTCTCTTAACTACATCAGTTAGTAATGGACTTGTGCCCATAGCATGAGGATTTATGGCATATCCGTGTTAAATGTTTAATCCGTCTAATGAAATTGTGGATGTTCTCCCTATGCATCTATATAAAGGTCTCTTTTTAACAACTACATTTTTGGACTACAATATTTAATGGCAATGCATTCTACAGGTTAATTATGCATTGTGCAAAAAATTTTCCTTATGTTGCATTTCAACTTCATTAGCTCTGCATTGTCTGCACTAAATGTCAGCCAGCCAGGCATTATCCCAGAGGAAATGGTTTGGCACTTGGTAAGCAAGAGAACTGGACCAACCAGATCCAATGATATAGAATTTAATTTAATTCATATACTGGTGACAATGCTACCCATATTTCCTCACTGACCCTACTAGTGGCCCCATATACAGTAGAACCTCAGAGTTACAGATACCTTGGGAATGGAAGTTATCCGTAATTCTAAAATGTTCTGTAACTCTGAAGAAGAGGTTATGGGCTTCAGCCACACGGAGAGTTGGTGCTGCAGCCAGGGGAAGCGGGCGGTCAGGGCTCCGGGTGGGAGGGAGTCGGGGCTTCTGACCCTCAGAGTGCCAGGGCTCCAGGCAGGGGGCTCAGGGTTTCTGGCCCGCGGGAGCACTGGGGGACTCAGTGCTTTAGACCTGGGGAAAGTGCTGCGGCTTGGGGCTTCAGGGCCGTGGCTGTGCTCCCAGTTTCAGACTCGTGGGGGTGTCAGGGCTCAGGGCTTTACCTATGGGGGGAGCGCTGGGGCTGAAACCGGGGCTCCCCTTGTAGCAAAAGCCCTGAGCTCCAGCACCCCATGTGGGGCTGAAGCCAGGAACAGAGCCATGGGGCTGAAGCTCCGAGACCAGACGCCCGCACAAGGCTGAAACCGGGACTGGAGCCATGGGGCTGCAGCCCCAAGGCCCAGCACTCCCCCCCGCCTGAAGCCCTGAGCCTTGGTGCTCACAAGGGTAAGAAGCCCCTCACCCCTCACTCACACTCTGCGGCTGCAGCCTTAAGACCTGAGCCTCAGGCCAGTACAGTAATTGCTGCTTTTTTTGTGTGCATGTCTGCACTGCTGCCTGATTCAGGGCTTCTGGTTCCACAGCATGTCCAGTTGACCAGCAAGTCTGTAACTCTGGTGTACACATCTTTGAGGTACTACTATACATGTTGAGGGAGGAGTAACAGAATGGCAACCTGAATGATACACCACCAGAGCAAATGAACAATTGCCCGTGGGTTCTCATAAAAGGAACAGAACTGCTCTAGACGCCATCTACAAATTCATATGCAGATCAACAATACCCCTAGGTCCATAGTAAACAGTACTATAGAAAACTGATAGATCTTAAAAGTAAATAAATAAAAGGTCACCTGATCTTCATTCATCACCACATGAGATCAGGGAATGAAGAGGTATGGAGCAGAGCTGGTAGAAAAACAATTTTGTGGAAAAATTTTAGTAGTTGTTTCTGTTCCACTGGGTTTAAATTTATTCTTTTTCTGTTTTTCATTATTTTTTAAATATCTGTTTTTATATTTTACAAAATATAACATTTAACAAAAACCTGGTTTTCACTAAGAAAATTCATTTTTAGTACATTAAAAATTTCAATAACAATTTAGAAAATGATTGATAAAATTTTAATGCAGATATGAATATGTTGCTGACAGCTTTGTGAAACAGAAAATTTTGATTATGACCATTTTCATTAAAATTTTCATTTTCTTAAAGAAGCCATGTTTCAATAAATCATTTTGTGCTAAAAATTTCAACCAGCTTTAGTAAAGAGGTTTAACAACTTAGTCCAAGTGGAGAAGACTTGGGAATCTTCTCAGTCAACAGAAGACTTAAGAAAGGGGGCAAAATGAGAGCAAGTGGAGCAGCAGAACCTGGTGGCATAATTACTTCAGTTGTAGCTCTTTATAAATGGCCATATCCCCCAAATATGGTTATTGTCTCTCAAGAGAAGAAGAGAACAAATTAATACTGATAATTATTTCAGCATGAACTGAACACACAGGAGTCATGGAGTACAGCAAACAGGAGTACATATCCATATTTTTGTTTTCTACATAATAGACATGAATATAGGAACCATTATTTCATTATTATTTCAGTTCAATGATATTTTCTCTTTTATTTTCTATTTATAGCCATTTACTATCACATCTATTAATTACAAAGTAAAATGAAATTGCTGGAGATGGAGATCTGAACTGATTCTACAAAGTGTTGGTACTTGCTCCCACTTCAATAAACCTCACAGCAGAAGACTAAAATGAAAAATAATAAACATATTAAAAATACTAAATATAGGAAGTTTCAACGGTGAAAATCAATTATAGGTCCTGATTATTTATTTTAACCCTTGAGTAACTGTTGTAGTAACTCTCCTCAATCCATTAGCACATACAAGACTTCTGAAAGGACAACAGCCTTACTCAGAGACCCCACTTCTGCATAACAAAAATGCAGCTTGGTCAAGAAATCTTCCATCTGGAGCCTGCATTTTTCATTTAGCAGTTGGTTATTTATTTTTTATTAAAGAATTGCAGCTGTAATTCAGGCCAGAGTTTAGTACGGAGGAAGGTCACTGTCATGAGATAATTAGGACACATTTCATTGCGCAAAAATGCCAGCACTTGTTTAGGGATATTTTTCATTAAATAAATTAAAACCTAAAAAGCCCAATTTCCTGGAGTTTTCAGTATTTGTCATTACTTCACACTATGACTGTTAGCACTACATTACTGCCCACTTTGAAACGGGCTAGGAGTTTATCCAGATTTTTAAGGAAGAATATAAAAACAATCAACAAGCATCTTGTAGGGTATAAACACCAAGGAGGAACTCCTTAGTGGTTTCCACTGAGGTAGAATCAAGACTAATGGAATGAAATGAAAGAAATGAATATATTACTTCACAAAAGAGTTACTAATGGTAAAATCTATAACACTGTACTAGGATAGTCATGAAAGTCCTATAAATAGTTATTTGAAACTCCACTAGAGAAAATATTGTAGGAACCAATCCTGATTCAGTCTCCCAGGAATGGGCCAGATGACTTAATGGGTCATTTCCAACTTGTGATGTGAAGCTGAGAGGGTGTAGAAAAGAGGAGCATCAGAATAGGTTTTGAGGAAGAAGAGATGCAGGACACAATGTTTACTGACACAGTGATTATTCTTCAGCATGCTGTTACCAGAAATTATCAATTATCAACCTCACACCAAAAAGCTCTGTAGACAATCTACTGTAAGATATGATATCTATTTATTTTTTATGGTCCAAACTAGTTGCTATTATATCTAAATATTAGACCAGATGCTGTTTAATTTCCTGGGACCCAGGTCTATCACTATGTATTTTTTAATTACTATTTTTGCTTGCAAGAAACTGGTGGCTTACACATTCCCTCTCCCATGCCCCTCCCATCTCTACCATCAACAGTTCTTTGTTACTTAATAGTAAGATGCTTATGGAATTTATTCAGAATTTGTAATTTTTAAATTTTATATTATACTATCTAGAAAAATAATTTAATATCAGCTGCAAGTAAATCATGAAATCCCTCTTTGTTCAAGTAAATGCTAAACATGTAAATTAGTATTATTTAGGATCAGAGACTGACAATAGTAAAAGTATACACATTTCAAAACAAATGAGAATGGCTATGCCCTGAAGATTACAATCTAGAAGGCACAAACAGGTATAGAACAGATACCAAGAAGAATACATAAAGTAGCACTGTGGACTATGTTTCTTTTTAGGAGTGACTTGAAGCACTTACTATTGTAAAGGAGACGTTTCAGTGAGAATCTTCTTCAACCTGTGGTAGTAAAACCTGGCTTTATGAGCCAGAGGTCAGAGCAAAGGACAGATCTATTCTAGATCAACCTGAGACCCTGACCTCAATGTGCAAGACTGGTTTGTGTCAAAAAATTCAAGTGCAACCCAAATTAAAAACTGAAGGGGGAGGTGGATGAAGGGGAGAGGACCTTAACTGAAAACTACATACTGCCTTCAAAATATGCTTTCCAGGGAAATATTCCTCCCCACAAAAAGACACAGAGCACTCAGCTATAAATACCAAGAAAAAATTTCTGCCTGTAGCAGTTACCTAATCATTTGAAAAACAGAAATAAGCAAAAACAGACCAATCCTGAAAGTTCACCACACTGGCATGGACTACACAGAACAGTCAATTACAATCATATTCAGCAATGATGTAGGTCAACTGAAAGCTCTGGAAAACTCCACAGACGACCTGTTGGCCTACCTGAAAATATATTTGTAAAGTTTATCCACCATTCATGACAGAGTTCATGTTTTCTGCCTACAGACTTCATTGTAGGGCTATAGAATGCTGTACTGTATTTCAAATAGTCATTTCACACTTTGCACAATGGTGTTGTATGGCACATTATAAAAAGCTTGTAATAATAATACTTATTAAAGGGTGTTATTAAAAAAAGAGAGGAAATTAGTGGTGGAGAAGTAATATCAAACATGCAGTACCCAGAATGAAACCATTTAGCTATGTAACCTTGATTCATTGTAAAAGAAACCAAACAAATTATGGTCTGGGGAAACTGTTCCCCTTGGAAAAGCCAAGGGTTGGGTGGGAAAAAAAGAGGCAAAGATACTTTGTTGTGTTCATTTGCCTCATGCAAATACCCCCATGTTCTTCTCACTGCAATTTCAAAATTCAGGGGCCCAATTGTAAGGAATGAACCCAAATCCTTGGGCTGTGCCAGTATAAGCAATCATTCCTTTTTCTATGCTTTACAACCAAGAATCATGGGAGGCTTCACTTTTATTGATGCCACATAAAAACACATTTAAAACCAGAATGCACTACAACTATTGAGTACCAGCAAATTGACTCTTACATTAAAGTACATCCAAAACATACAAATATATAGCTGTACTCATTTCATGTTAACACATATGTAACATCTGGGAAAGAGAATGGGATGATTTCCAATAATAAAGGCTACGATTTAGTCATAGGTATTTCTAATAAAAGTCAAGGACAGGTCATGGGCAACAAACAAAAATTCACGGCCTGTGACCTGTCCATGACTTGTACTATAAATACTCTTGACTAAATCTTAGCTGGAGGGCCACTGCTGGGAGGAGGGGGCGGGGGGGAGGCGGGTCCCAGTGCGAGCTGCTGCTCCGGGAGGCTGCTACTTGGAGGTGCCCTCAGGGGGCAGCTGCTCTGGGGAGGGTCCAGGAGGCCAGCAGCACCAGCTGCTGGGGCCCACCAAGCAGCAGCTGCTCCAGCCGCCCCCATGTCGCCCACTTGCCATTGCTTCTGCCACCCCGGGGCCAGCTGCCTGGGGCTGCCGAGTAGCAGCTGGCCCTGGGGCAGCTCCAGCAGCGGCCAGTCCATCTGGGTGTGGGGCTGTCCGAATGTCTGGCTGAAGAGCCGCTCCAGCAGTGGCCAGTGTGGCTGTTCCTGGGGCTGCCTGAGCAGCTGTTCCTGGGGCCAGCTGCATGGGGGCCCTGGGCTCAGCCACACTGGCTGCTGCAAAGGTCACGGAGGTTGCAGAAAGTCATGGAGTCCGTGACTTCCATGACAGACATGGATCCCTACCAATAATGCATTTTCAAATATAGTAACTCCTCACTTAAAATTGTCCTGGTTAACGTTGTTACGTTGCTGATCAATTAGGGAACATGCTTGTTTAAAGTTGTGCAATGCTCCCTTAAAGCGTCGTTTGGCAGCTGCCTGCTTTGTCCACTGCTTGCAGGAAGAGCAGCCTGTTGCAGCTAGCTGGTGGGGGCTTGGAACCAGGGTGGACCGGCAGCCACCCTATCAGCTCCCCGCTTCCCTAAGTTCCCTGTGCAGCAGCCACCGAGCAGGCTATCAATTGCCAGCAGTTCAGTTGTCCCTCCCCCTCACTTCCATGTGCTGCTCCTGCCCTCTGCTTTGGAGCTGCTCCCCGGAGCCTCCTGCTTGCTGTGCTGTGTGTGTGTGTGGGGGGGGGGGAGGAGAAGGTAAGGGGGGGAAAAGGGGAGCTAATGTCAGGGTGTCCCCCTCCCCCCTTCCTGCACCCTGCTTACCCCATCTTCAATAGAGCAGGGGGGACACACAACAGAGCTCAGGACGGAGGGAGCTTCCTGGCAGTAGCTGCCTTCTCAGCTTGCTGATTAACTTAAAACGGCAGTGTAGTTAGAGTGGGGTCAGTGTACTTAAAGGAGCAATGCACATCTCTCTCTCACACACAGGATGTGTGTGTGTGTGTGTGTGTGTGTCTGCCATACTGTCTCCCCTCCCTCCATTCGTTCTGCCTTGTAGAGTGTGAGGCTACATTAAAAACGAGTTAACCCTTGAGGGCTCAGCCAGTTGCTAGTTCATCATTTAGCAGTAAGGCATCCCCTGGGAAATATCCCACCCTCTCACCACCACCTCAACCAAGCTTCACAATCATCATCACTGTGTACCAGTATTAAATTGTTTGTTTAAAACTTATACTCTCTCTCTCCCTCTGTGTGTGAGAGTGTATATAATATAGTCTTTTGTCTGGTGAAAAAAATTTCCCTGGAACCTAACCCACCCCCCCATTTACATTAATTCTTATGGGGAAATTGGATTCGCTTAACATTGTTTCGCTTAAAGTCACATTTTTCAGGAACATAACTACAACATTAAGCAAGGAGTTACTGTATATGTGGAAAGAGAAAAACATCCAAATGTCAGGTATTAAAAAGGTTGCATGCGATTTATGGATGCATAGCGTGTACGTTCTCTATTCATTAACTTATTTCAATGCAAAGATAGTCTGACTCTAAATCGTCATGTCTTAAAACATAGGATCATCCTCCAAATCCCTAAAATACTGATAAAAATAACAGAATATCACAGAAATTAAAGTATATACACACAAAGTCTGCATTTGAATGAAGTCAACTTAATTTTTCTATTTACAGTTAGACTTAAGCATGAACATGCCATATGCTCTGTGTCTGCAGAATGTCCATCAACATTTCTAAGCAATAGCAGACACAGAGAAAAGGAAATTACAGTAGCAAGAAACTCTTTTTCATTGTCATTTCTAACGTAACAATCTTTAATATTGCTTTAATAGATACGCAAGATTTATTATGCAACTTTTGCAAAGAAATACTGTACTGTATTTTTTTGTACATAGGTTATCTATATCTGCAAAGCAAAGGCTATAAAAGAGGTAGGCAAACTACGGCCCATGGGCAACATCCGGCCTGCAGGACCGTCCTGCTCGGCCCTTGAGTTGCCGGCCGGGGAGGCAAGCCGACAGCCCCTCCCCTGCTGCTCCCCCTCCCCCGCAGCCTCACCTTGCTGCGCCGCCAGCGCTCTGGCCTGCTGCTCCTGCTGGGCAACGTGGTGGCGTGGCTGGCTCCGGCTGGGCGGCGGGGCTGCAAGCTCCTGCTACTCTGAGCGGCACGGTAAGGGGGTGGGGGGGTTGGATAAAGGGCAGAGGATCCCGGGGGGCAGTCAGGGGACAGGGGGCGGTTGGATGGGGTGGAGGTTCTGGGAGGGGGCGGTCAGGGGATGGGGAACAGGGGGGGTTGGATAGGCATGGGAGTCCGGGGGGGGGGCTGTCAGGGGGCGGGAGGGGGGTGGATAGGGGTCGGGGCAGTCAGGGGACAGGGAGCAGGTGGGGGGTTGGATAGGGGGTGGGGTCCCGGGGGGTTGGTTGGGGCAGAGGGTCCTGGGGAACAGTCAGGGGACAAGGAGCAGGGGGGGTTGGAGGTTCTGAGGGGGGCAGCAGCCAGGCTGTTTGGGGAGGCACAGCCTTTCCTACCCAGCCTTCCATACAGTTGTGCAACCCCGATGTGGCTCTCGGGCCAAAAAGTTTGCCCAACCCTGGGCTATAATAATTTTTAAGAAACTGTAATGTGTGTAGATAGCCTATAATGTGGGAAGAAACAAATAAGCAGGAACATAAGAGGAGTAATTAGAGTGCAACCTGAACTTCGAGTTATAACCATTTGTCAGTTTTCACATAGGATCAGACCAACTATTTTATACTGAGCAGGCTGATAGCCTAATTTTATGTCTGAACATATTCACAAAGTAAATCAAATACTTTTAGGAAGCTTAAAGTGTAATTACTGAATAATTACTTTTTTGAGTAGAACATTTTTTGTTACTATGATAAATAAGATAATTCCATGTTAGAATTATAAAGTTATTTGTGGTGATGATTTGTGTATGATTTATGAATTCGTTGTTATTATGAAGTTATTGCTGTGAAAACTGCTGTGTCATGTAATGCCTTCTGTGTGAATCCACCATGGACTGACAGGACCTAGCATGTTTTCACCAGACTAGGGACAATGGAGGTATTTAACTTTAATGAACACTTTGACCTGTCAATAGATATACTAAGGATATTTGCTGGAACTGGGAGATTTCCCACTTGTCTGCAGGAAGAGGAAAAGGAGTAAGTGGAAAGTTACCAGAAATAGGACAGACAGTGGTGACAACGGAGGGGTTTAAAGAGGGCTTACTAGGGAAAGGCTCAGGGACACACAAAAAACATTAGGCAGGAGAGAAGGGGATGGACCAGTCAAGATCAGAGAAGGTGAGCTGGGCTAGAGAAGGCTCCATGTTTCATAAAAGTCATGCACTGCAGCTGAAGGATCCTGGATGGCTCCAGATGACTCTGATACCACGCCAAAGAATGTGGTGCAGTGGTGAGGAAACTGAGCCAGGAGATAATGTGTGTAGGGTTTAATATTTTTGAAGAGAACTGTGTATTTCTTGTGCTATTAAAGCAAGAGAAATACCGTTGTAGAATTTTGTGTGAAGTGCCTGTGCATTTCATGTGTTACATTATTCATGTGCTCCTTGAAGAAGTAGACTGTAGACCCAGAACACCCCATGGCTGGAATTCTGGGAAAGCATGTGTTTAAGTAGGGGTGGGGGGGAGGAGGAGGGAATAACGGAACCTGAGGACTCAGCACAAGTGCTAGAACTGGGTATGGCGCTGTGTGGTCACAGCTCTCTGCAGGGGGGTACCAGATAGAGGTTCTGCACTCCAAGAGTGTGCCCCGAGGCCCTAAAGACAGTGGGAGTGAGTCGGCTCCATTCAGACGCAGGGGGTTAAAACACACAGGATCCAGCAGAGGGAATCCCCTCACAACAGTCTGGTGAGTGGCCAGAAGAGGTGCTCGGCTGGCTCTTTGACATTTGCACCCAAGAATCCCTAGGTTAATAAAAAAACCCTATATGCAAGATTCTTGACCCAAAACCACCACAAGTGTAAGAGAGACCCAAACCACCAAATATGTAAGATTTTAAGAGAAACAATAAAAGTACACCTAATTGTTCACACATTTAACCAAACACTCTTCAGTGTGTAATATGAAACTCTAATGTCTAGAACTTCAGACATGACATACTGTATGCTTACTGGTAATAACATATGTCACAAATAGCAATATATAAAAAAATTCACAGACTAAGATCTCATCTTTTCTTACATTCCTCAGAAAATGACTAAGTACTCATTAGTAAGTCTTATCTACAAATTACACATCGTATATTGATAGCAATAGTCACAGTAAAAGAAATATCAATGTTTCACTGAATTAATTCCTTCCAACAGGAGGAGTAGTCAATGCTTCTCTTATCTAAAAAGGGTTTCACTCGCTCTGTAATCCTGTTATTTCGTGTTCTCTCCGTCTTCTCTGTCTGGTGCATGAATCTATACATAACTTTCTAGGAACCCAACACAATAGAATGCTATTTCAAAAAATCAGAGATGTAGAAAAAATGTTTAAACATAAAAATATCTGTTTGATCTGATGGCCTAACAGCCATGTCCTATACCATAATGCAGGATATCTGGGTTTGTTTTTCTTGCACTGAAGACCAAGACTGCCATAGAGGCATGGTGTTTAGCCCTTGGGAAGAGGTAAATCTTTACATCAGCATCGCCAAAAATATGACTGAGGAGTAATTTTGAAAGGCTTTGTAGGGTAGCCTGTCTAGTCCTCTTCAGAGGGAAGGATTGTTGGTGAAACACACACTGATGTAGGGTGTGGATTTCAAATGAGAATAAGAGAAGAATATCTTTTAGGTTCCATCAGGATGCAGTGCACTACTCAAAACTAAAACAAATTAAAACATGCAGACAAAACTGTTCATCACCTACTTTATTATCAAGCTAAACCTGATAATCCAAAAAACTCTGGTTTTAAAAAGTAAATTACAAAAATTAAGTTACCATTGACAGAGTTTTAAAATAACTGACTCAAGAGTGGTCACTGCTAGGAACTTCAGCCAATTATTCTTATAATAGTAAGTGGAAAGAACAAGATTAAACACTGTAAACCAAATGTCTCAGGCAAAAGCCAATCAATATTTCTAGCCAATCAATAAACTGCACCAAAGTGATGCCACAGAAAGAGTTCTGCTGACAGATAAACAAGTCAGCGAAATACTTCTCATTAATTCATGGTGTAGAACTTGAGCCAGTCTATATAACATGTTGCTTCAGCTCAGCTACTAGTAACTGGATCAAAGAGCCAAGACTAGGCTCAACGGACTTCTCAATCAAAACTATAACTGGCACCAAAAGGCATCAGAAACAAATAGTTCCAACCAGGGAGGAAACAACTTAAAAGTTATATTCTGGTGTCTGAGCTGATTGAAAGTCCAGTGGTATCCTTATGCCAGTGAAAAGGCATCAGAGGAAGAATAAACAAATGATGTAACAGACCGGAACAAGTTAGTACAGTGCTGGGGGAGTAAGGAATGAAAAATTCAAGGACAACTTTCAGTACAGATTACTTACAATACAGCTCCACTCTGGCACCATCTCGGACAGCTGGGCATCTTTTCCGAGGGGCCAAAGTAACAGGATGAAGGAAAAAACACCATGCAAAACAATGCTGGGAAAAGGAGAAACACTACCGCCCTCCCTCCTCAGAGGGGCATCATTCTGCAAAAATCTCACATTGAGCTGAGATTCTTAGTATTCCAATTCTACTGAGGGTATAATATAAAATTCTGTCAACTGCAAAGGCCAAGAAAGAAGTACAGCACATAAAGCCCAGAACAAAGCATACTGAAGCTCGGGTGGGCTTCACATAACTTTAGTTCAACAGCCCTGAATTTTAAGGTTACCATATTCTATATGTGTTTCATATAATCTTCTACAGAACTCAAATTACTTAAATTTACAGAATTATTCGCATGGAGTTAGCTGCTCCTATCTAGACCATTTACTATGGAAGTGAATTCTAAGCACAGGACACACGTACAATTAGCACCTTCAAGGTTTACACAGTTACTGATAATGAAACTGAGCAAGCAAACAGAAAGAAACAGTCTCTCTTTTCTCTTATTGACTCCTGATCTGTTTACAAGGATCAATTTGCACATATTGTTCACTGTAACAAATTAGACCAAGCATAGACTTCAACATCTTTTATTACAATGGTTCCCAACCTTTTCAGGCAACCATTAATTTACTAGACTAAAACTTTGCTTGTACCAGCCAGCCAGCCAGCAAGAAAATGCTACAATGATATCACTACTAGAGGAAAAGGGGGGGAAAAAAGCTATGTTCACTAATGAGAACTTGGGACTTAAATCAGGCCAAGAGAAAACAGGGCACTGAGTCAGACATGGAATTCCTACATATCTCTGTATAAATGAAATATAGCAGTTCACAGCAACACATGCATTATATTGGGGCTTAGCTGCTAAAGTGACGATGGGCACCCTAGAAATACCATCACTAGATTAGATAAATAAAGATATGTTTCAATTGAACAATGAAGATTCTTGAATATGATGGATCTGCTGGTCACCCCGATACCTGATCATTTTTCTAGATACATAGATCATTTACCATATAAGGAAATATTTTAGTGATGAATACTTAGCTCTAGCATGATGGAGGAGGTTAATTATGGCACACCAGCATCAGATCAGAATACACTTTTGCAGATGGGAAACAGCTGGTTCTTACTTCTCAGATGGCCTTGAGAAACTTCTCAAGTGGCCTTTTTTATTATTTTTTATTCCCAGCTAGCTGTTTCTTGGTGAAATGATGAACTCTTTCCTCTTATCAGAGTTTACTAGTTGACAAGCCAGCTGACGGAGCTAAAGTGAGAGAGACGGTCGAGACCGAAGTCATCAAATGTAGAGACACTCAATCTTCCTGAAATTCTGGAAAACTTAGAAGGACCCTGCTTGTCAATGATGCAGCTACCTCAGACTCCTTTTTCCTTTGATTTAAAGCAACAAAAACTCATGAAGGATTTTATGTAAATTATTAGAAAAGAACCTGCAATGAATCTGTCAGTAGTACACAATCCCTCCCCACCACCTTCCACCTTTCCTTCAGTCATTTTGTTTTATGGGGAAATGAGATAATAATTCAACAACACATGCCACTTTTTTTCTCTCTGAACACACACATGAATTTCTCAAGAGAAATCTTAACATGACACGCCTGAACACATTTTACCACT